>NC_134538.1:96265936-97616936 GCF_050624435.1 Tenrec ecaudatus
CTCCAGGGCTTCATAATGTGACCCTTTGAGAGCAGCTGGTAATGATGGCAAAGCCCCTTCTCGTTCTCGCAGACAGCGAATCCTTTTGACACACGATTTGACCTGGGAAACAAGAAAGGGTCCTGGCCTTGGGTGAATGGGGAGGAGAGAGAGAAAAGGAACTAGTATCCTGTGACATTGTCTTGGGTAAATGGAAATAAGAAAGGGGAGAATCTTGAACTCAGTGACCTATTGGGTGGTTAGAGCTGACAGAATTTCTACACTAGCAGATGGCGTCTGAGCTGACCAGGGGAAGGAAGCTGAGATTTCCCCTAGATTGCTCTGCGATAACAATCTCTCGGGGAGCCTAGAAAGAAGGTAAAACCGAATAAAAGGGAAAATGGAATAAAACCAAATTTGTAAATGAAAGGGTACGAACATAAAGATGTCTTTTATTCTTGTTCTGCATAGCTTTAGGAAAGGTCTGGATAGGACAGGGGCAGAAAGAGGTTGGGAAACATGAGGAGCATGCTGACTCAACCAACCCTTAAGCAGACAGACAGACAGACCCTGGGGCATAGCGCTGGGTCCGAGGGTGGCTGTGCTTTCACTTGTGTCGCTGTCTGCACTGTCTGCTGTGGGACCAGTGCAAGGGTCTGGAGAGACTGCAGGGAAGGATGGGGCGGCTACACAAAACTGAGGCCTGGGCATTGCTGGTCCTCCTGGGAAGAGATGGAGAGGGCGGCTTCGGGCACCTGGTCCTCATCGTGGATTGCAGGGAGGAGGTACAGTGGGCAGTGTGCACGAGTGGGAGGTTGGAGGTGTGCGCAGGTTCTAAGAGAGTAGGCTGCATGTGTGATGCATCAGGCCGCCGCACTGCACTTCTTTCCTACCCTTTCTCTGACGTCTCAGGCTACTCTCTTACTCCTCAGACTGCAGGGAGAGGGCAACCTAATGCCCAGGTCTTTCTGGAAATAGCCCACTTGGTAAGACTGTTAAATGTGTCTGATATATATGTATATATCTTTATAGACATTCTAATGGGGTTGGGATGTGGAGAGAGCAGGGAGATTTTCTCTGGATGAAAATCATAAATATTTTAGATAATGAATGTTCATGATTTATTTTCATTGTTTTCAACTATCAATTTGTATTCTCTTGAACAACTATTACCTGAAGCTAAGTGCAGTGAAAGATGCAGTTGGCAATGAAATTGAAGGTCTCTCATTAAACACATCTAGTTAATGGCGTCTACTCAGCTGATACAAACATAGGTAACATATAACTAGTAGGACGTCATCGTAAAATTTCAAACTGAGTCATTTGTTCCTTGCTTGAATTCAGTGTTAAAGTTGATTTTATATGAAAAATAAAGCTAAAATTACTGCTGTTTGTGTTCAACAACCAAAAACCCCCCCAAGAAACAAAAACTGCTGACATGGTACACATCTTACTAAAAAACACCGATAATCAGAGAAACTGGGTTATATGAAGTAAAATGTGGCATCAGGATTGGAGGTAGGCTTATTAATAATCTGTGATACACAGACGACACAACCTGGCTTAATGAATGTGAGGGACTGAAGCACTTGCTGATGAAGAAGACCAAGGATGTATCCTTCAGTATTGATTCCACTTAAATGGAAAGAAGACCTAAATCTTCCTAACTGGACCAATGGGTAACATCATGATCAAATGGAGAAAAAACTTGAAGTTGTCAAGGATTTTGTCTTGCTTGGATGCACAGTTGCTCATGGAAGCAGCTGTCAAGCAGTGAGAGGATGCATTACATTGGGTGAATCTACTGCACACGATCTCTTTAGAGTGTTGGAAGTAGGGACTGTACTTTGAGGACTTAGGTGCAATTAACCCAATCTGTGGTATTTTCCATTGCCTCATATGCATGTGCAAGTCAGACAATGAATAAGGAAGACTGAAGAGCATTTGACTTGTGATGCCGGCAAACAGAAATATTGAAAATACCGTGGTTCTCAACCTTCCTAATGCTGCAATCCTTTAATACAGTTCCTCATGTTGTGGTGACCCCAACCATAAAATTTTTTTGGTTACTACTTCATAACTGTAATTTTGCTATTGTTATGAATCATCATGTAAATATCTGATATGCAGGATGTATTAGGCGAGCCCTGTGAAAGGGGCGTTCGACCCCAAAGGGGTCATGACCCACAGGTTGAGAACCACTGTAGCTAAAAGGACAAACAAATCTGCCTTGAAAGTTGTTCAGCCAGAGTGCGCCTTAGAGGCAAGGATGGCAAAACTTGGTCTTACATTCTTTGCACATGTTGTCAGGAGCGACCAGTCCCCAGAGAAGGACATCCTGCTTTGTCAAGTAGAGGGACAGCAATAAAAGGGAAAGATTCTCAACCAGATGAATTGACACCGTGGCTGCAACAGTGGACTCGTGCATAGGAACCCTTGTGAGGACAGCGCAGGACTGCTCAGCATTCCATTCTGTTGTGTATGGGATTGCTATGGGCTGGAACTGACTCAATGGTACCTAACAACAATAACAGCAGCCAAAATTCCTGTAATTACTACCAAATGATTCAGTGGGACTATGCAAAAAGGGCACGTGTAACATTAAAAGAGAGGATTGGTCAAGTTTCATTACTACCTCCCTGGCTGTAAGGATGAGCCGTCTCTGAATCAGCAGCAGCAGAGAGAAACCCCAAGGCCCTTGGAAGAGCATGTCCAAGACCTCTGCCTGATGTGGATGAGGCTGCTAAGCCCAGTGCCTCAGTGGGGCAGTGCTGAGATTCTGGGGTGCTTTCTCCTCATCTGCTCAGGGACGATGGAACTGTGAGCAGAGTGGCAGTCTGGCTAGCTTCCTGGCTCATGGAAGCAAAGACCAAGGAACCCTGTGGATGAGAGACTGAGAATCAGAGGGAGATGTGGCTGCTAGCTGGGGAGACCTATGATTGCATCCTTACTGTTTGCTGATCTTGACTTGTGGTAACTGAATCACTTCCCTAATAATCCCTCCTGCAATGAATGATGGAACCCAGCATAGGTATAGAGTGGCATGGGAAGAATGGTTGGTGTCAATAGGTAAAGAAATATGGAGGGTAGGGGCATGTCTGACTCTTTCCTTATGGCAGTAGGGAAATCAGAGGAAGTCAGATATGTCCACTTTCATGCCATTCACTGCTGGTGCTTTTTGATCTAATTCCTCATCTTCCTTTTGCTGCTTAGGGTTCCAAACTCACCAAGTGTGTCTGTCTCACTAGTTTTGTCACATGTGCTATAGGAGTATGGCCTTGTATGCTTGTCCCAGCTACTACCATCTTGCTTCCCCTTGGTATATGCATGGCTTTGACTATTATATTAAGTACACATTTTAACTTATGAAATTCCTTGTTACTAAAAAGCACCTGAATGATATGGATATCTCCTGGTATTTTATTCAGGAACAGGGAAATCGATAAGGGCAAAGTACCTGATAGACACTAATAAGTCCAACTCCTTTAATGAAAGGGTTATCCTCTAATAATTCCTTTGACTCTGGTTTGACTGTAAGACTTTTACCAATGGACTTAACTTTCCAAAGATCTAGTTTTAAATTAACATGTTTTTAATATTTAGTATCATGGACTAATTTGAAAACTTTTTATCGCTTTAAATAAAACCTATATCAAAAATTTAATTGCTTCATAAGCATATGAAAGTTGAATATTGAATAAAGAACACTGAAGGTGCATCGATGCATTTGAGTTATGGTCCCGGTGAAGAATATTGAAAGTATCATGGAATTAAAAATTACCCAACAAATATGAATGCTTCTTAGACATGTTAACAAATGCCTAGAGAGGGACATTAGGCTTGGTAAAGAAAGCACCTGAAATATTCTTTTGGAGGGGCAGCAACAAAGAGGAAGGTCCTTGACAAGGTGGATTGACACCGTGGATGCAACACTGGCCTCTAACATAAAACAATTGTGAGGCTGAGGCAGGACCAGGCAGTGTGTCGCTCTGTTGTACGTAGGCTCCCTCTGAGTTGGAACCGACTCAATGGCATCTAACAACAAAAACAACATCTCAAATTTTTTATGGGAATCTGATTGTGATTAGTACAGGGTGACACGATGGAAACAAATGCTATCTGTAATTTGTCATGGCATTAAATTTATATAAATGTTATAGAATTTGCTTCAATATTGGCCCCAATTAGGTATTCATGAACACCAAATGCTGTTGAGTTAGTCTGCTGCATGGTGACTCCAGATGTTTCCTATGAACATGATTTATCAGAATTTTTTGGCTGAAGCAATAGAAACAGATTTCTGGTATTAGAAGAAGTGAATACAATCTGTGTTAGGGTCTTGTCCAGCGAGACCCTCACACGGCGACCTGGAGGGCCAACGAACCTGGATGGGAAAAAGAAACAGAGACATGGGGCAAGACAAGTGCTGATCAAGCCCATTTATTTTGCCAAAACTCTGGGTATATATTCACAACAGAGAAGGAAGTGGGAGGCACATATTCCAATGAAGCACACTGTGTAACAACCGCACGCTGTACAACAACCAATCAGCCACATGTTCCCAATAAGGTACAAAGGATGTGCAACAGTACTCAAAGACGTCCGTGGTGACATCCGCATGCAAATCCAGGCTTACCGGGTGAACTTATCACGATGTTCCTAATACGGTTTATCTGCAGTTCAATGGGTGCTCAGTACTTTGACTAATGGTAACAAGGTCAGTTATCGGAACTGCCCATGCTACAGTAGCTTGGAACGTGGGGGCGAAGTTGGGCAGGAAACAAAGCCTTGCTGTTAGAAAGCGGCCAAGTTTCTGCTACGTGTCTGAGGCCAGGGCCTTAATGGCTATTGGCTCCCAACAAATCTGTATTGAAATAACCCAAACATCAAAGGCACATGAGGCTGGGGGAAATATGTAAATATTTTGGATATCACCATCACTATGTTGGCTTCAATTACAGGAAAATTCTTGCTCAACTGATGGCTTTTTAATGATTAAATGAAATGGTGTATGCTTTCCCTAGTTTTTCTTATCACTTTTCCCTAGTTTTTCTTATCACTTTTCCCCCATTCTTATGGCAAATTGCTTAAATGAATCCTGTCATGATTTATAAGACAAGTGATTGTGTTAACACTTGTGGTACTGAAATAAATATATTTTGAAATAAGTCAATGCATAGATTAGGTATTTAATTTTCCTTAAAAGTTTTTAAAAGTTTCTATAAAATTTAGAAAATTTACAATTATCCACCTACTTGTTAGACTCCTTTTAATTAGATCTCTTTTTCCTCATTTACCATAATTTAAGGTGAAATATCTTTTGCTTTCAGTATAAATGATGCCCTCTAATTTAATGAGCCACGTGACAGCCTTTACACGGACTAGGTGACAATGAAAACTACTATAGAGACAAATGTACAATGTCTTTGATCGTTTCACAGGGATTTTCTTCTGCTTAATGTACAGTGATGTTAAAATCATTGGAAGTATATGAAGGATGACTTGGGTCGTTAAGTGAAAGGTAGATGGTGGTTCATCCATGCCAATTCCTGAAATTGGTTGTAAAATGCTCCATGAAATAAACTCCCATTTGCCATTATGTCTCTAGATATCTTTGATAATATGGGACTGAAATTGTGAAACTTAGGCATTTAATGAGTTACACAGGATGTGAGTAAATATAATAGTTAGGGCATCTGTAGGTAACTATTTAGACAATGTAGTTTATGTAGCACTTACCTAGTCTTATTACAGACACACAAGTGGGGCAGTTTTAACAAATAGAAATTTGTTCTCACAGATGAGGAAGTTAGAAATCCAAATTCAGGCCACTATTTCTAGGGCACTTTTCATTGGACGGAAGGAAAGAGGGGTTCTTGATTCATTTTAAGAACTTGGAGATTTCCATGTGTCTGGGCATCAATCATCCCCTGAGTATAGTCAAAGACTTAGCACAGGGACCCTGGGTACAAAAGACACAATCTGCTCCTAACTCTTTTTCGATGGTTTTAAGCTCCCTTGTTTGCTCACTTTGTTCCCATTTTATATCATGTAAAATAGGTCATATAGGCCACACTCCAGGGAAACTACCCTTACATTGCATCAGGCCTGTAACCTGAATTAGAGTGTTGCATCCCATGCTAATCCTCTTATAACTGATGAGCTAATATCATTGGCCCATTCATGGGGATGATTACATCACGACATAACTGTCAATTACATTGTTCCATAATTATGAAATGATTTAGAATCATGACCCCACTAAATTGACATTTATAAGGGTGGGGGTCACAAGTAATTACATAGTATCTAGCATCAACCCAAGTGTGACAGTTACATAATCTGTTGTCAACTTGAGTGAAGTTGTGGAGTCTTGCCTGTCAATCAGGTCATAGTCAATGAGGCCTCTGTGTGAGCATGGCCTTCTCCTGAGAATTCTGGGAACTCCTGATTTCCTCTCTAGAGGTTAGAGACACACTCTCCTCTGGCTGATGGCATCAGAGCCCTGGAGCTGGAGGAGACCCATCCCAGCGCTGAGATGCTTCTGCCACCACTGGATCCACAAGACTTCCCACCCACTGGCCTGTGATCTTCCCACATTTGGCATCATTGCATGTGTGTGTGAGTCTGAAGAGGAATTTATTGACTGGTATTGCACATATGGGCTAACATTGGACTTATGGACTTCATCTGGACTGGGCTGGGATGTTTTCTCAATATTTAATTTCTTTTTTATAAAGCTCTTTCTTATATACATATGAGTGCCTATGAATTTGTTTCTCTAGTCAACCTGGACTAACACATCAAAGATTCAGATACATTTGGTTCTTTTAAAATGATATTTTCATGAATATCCATTTGTTTTATTACAAAACAGGACCATGTTCTTGGTAGCATAAATTGGTTAAATGGTTGCCATCTTAATAACTTTAATTAGATGCATTCTTTATATTACAGTGTCCTATCTTAGGAAGATATCACAATCTAGATTTTTTAAGACAAACAGATGAATAGATCTTGGGCTCAGAGGCCAGGTAGACTACAGTCAATCCTTGGCGCCTCCATTCTCTATATGATTTTGGGCATATTAGTTATCCTCCATGATACTGTTTCTCTATTTGGAAACTGATGTCCATGCCTTCTTCAAAGGGTTGTTACAGTAATTGAGTAACTTAATACATATGAAGTGATAGAATATTGCTTCACTTGGGGATTATCAGCAAATACAGTATTAATCAAGTACCAGATATTTTTACATTATTCACTCTGTCTTGTATCCGTTCTCTCCACCTCGTTATATAATTCCAATGTCTTGGCTTGCTTTAGTTTCTTATAGATAAGAATCTTAACTTCTTGAAGACAGAAATGTGCTTTATGTAGGTATATGTTTGAGGGGTTATATGTGCATATGTATTGATCCATGTGTATGGTTGTATGGATGCTGCTTGGAGGGAAGATATATCAGAAGCTTATTTGGATTTCTCTATATCACAAAGCGCCATCGTCTTGTTACATAGACTGTTCAAAATACTCTTAAATGAAAATTTTATAGGTCTTAGTCAGTGACTGACATAGATCATTGACTTAATCATATATATGCATTAGATCCCTTGTTCCCAAATGACTTTGAAGACTTCTTTTAATGTCAAAGCTGCAGATGATACTTGAAATTTTCTTTTTAAACAAATATAAGACACCAAAAATCGTATGTGGGAAGCTTCAGTATAATAAAAGTTTATCGACTGAAGTTTGGTGTAGAGTCTTTCCTTTGGTACTTACAAGCTGTGGAACCTAACACAAGTTACTTAACCTGTTTGAACCCTTTAAAATTATAGCCATTCTAATAGTTCATCTAAATGTGTTCATAGAATGCCTGTTTGCAGGGTTCCCATGTTTAAAATGCACTGGCTCCTGGAACAAGCACTTACAAATGTGACGGCTACTGCTGCTACTCTATTCTAAGTGTTTTACAAATGCTTGACTTCGTGTACAGAGGAAGGTATGCATAAATTGTATCTCTCAAAACTCTGTGTTGAAAACCTCAACGCCTATGTTTAATTAAGTGCTTGGCTGCTAACCACACTCACCAGCTCTTTTGGTGGAAGAATGATGTGGCAGTGCAGCTCTGTGAAGATTACATTACTCATTGCTACCAATAATTTCTTACCCACAGTAGAACTGGCCCATGGAGTTTTGAGGGCTGTAATATTTACCGATGCAGATTGCCGCATCTTTATTCTGTGGAGTGGCTGGTGAGTTCAAACTGCTAAAGTTTTGGTTGGCAACTGAGTGCTTAACCATTACACTAGGGCTCTCCCTCCTCCCCCCCAAAGAGTACAGATGTAGCAACCATAGGGCCAATTCTCTTTTGTTCTGTATTATTGCTATGAATTCGAAGAAGTGCATTTGGTTTTACTTTCATACTTGTGTTTATAACCCCATTTGAAAACGGATTTTGATTTGTTGAGCCAGTATTAGTGTAGGGTTTGCCTTAAGTCAGGCTCTTCCTCCATCTGGAAGATTAAACAAGAAGCAGAGATCAAGAGAGATCCCGAGTCACCTGAAGATCGTCCAGGAGCAGAAGCACACACACGGTGAGGACTTCCCTCTGAGTCAATGGAGCAAACCTTCCCCTGGGACCGCACCCTAAATTTGGATTTTGGTTCTCTTAAATGCTGAGAACATAAATTTGTTTGTTGCAGACACCCATTTGTGGTATTTTTATCATAGTAACACTAGATAACTAAGATAAGATTGTTTTTCCCCAAATGAATCAACCACCAAGAATGTCTATATAATTGGTAGTAGGCACATCCAGCATCTTTATCTGTGAATGAGAATAATTTCACGTTCCAATGAAAATAACTTTTGTAAAATTGTTGTCTCGATTTTAATTTGAAAACTTCAAGAACTGTTATCTTCATGTCAAAGTACAACATTTTAACTATTTCTCATCAAATTACTATTGGTAGTTTGAGTCAAAATTATTCACTTTTCAATTTGACTATATTTGCTCTTGGTTATTTATATTAAAAGTCAGGAGCAGTTTTAAATTTTACTTTGGTTGTTAAAACTCAGCCTTGGAAGGATCACTGTCATATTTGCATAGCCATATTTTGGTCTACCAAGATTTGAATAGAAAGGACAGCATTCTCAGCATATACAAGTTAAAGCAGTGGGCGAGCTTCCTGATAAGCTTTCAAAAGTGTTGAAATGTTAGAGGAGCTCTTCACAGGAGGGGAAAAGGAGGAGCGGTTGGTTTAATGCATTCTGAAAACCAAACTCAGCAAGACATCTTCATACAGAAAGTTTCACATTTTACAAGATTGACACAATGCAAAAGTTTCCTTCTCCAAATATACAAATGCACATTTCATTCATTTTTCAGAACATTAGATAATAGAACACATAAATTGAAAAGAAATGTGTTTGGAGCTAAAAATGAAATCTTCTGAATGAGCAATTATTAAAGCTTCATCTGAGTGACTGGGGACAGCTGCCGGGCTAGAGGCTCGTGTAAAATCACTCAACATTGATGGACTATCCAGTGTGAGTAGTGACAGAAAATTTTCTCTTTAGTCATCATAGGTCACAAAGGGACCCTTTAAAACAAGCTAGGAGAAGCTGTAAAATCAAGCATTTTATAAAATTTAATACATGCATATCACTGTTAGAAAAGGGAATTTATTTGAAATCTTACTCAGAGCTGTGATACATTAATTTAAGATCTAAAGCTCCTTTAAATTTTTCTATCTAAACCATAAAATGTTATATAGAAGAAGTTTTAAAATAACACTCTCTTGATGATACAAAATATATTAGAAATACTTCTATTGCCCCCCTTCAACAAGTGGTGCTGGACAAAATGGACATCGACCTGCAGGAAAATGAAGCAAGGTCTTTACCTCACTCCATGCACAAGAATACACTCAAGGCGGATCACAGACTTTGAGGTAAAACCCCAAACTATAAGGGCCATCAATGAGGAAATTGGGACAAACCTGAAAACTTTGGCACAGGGAATACATAGGCTATCAGAAATAGGGTGGGACACAAATACAGATGAGGCACAAATTGAGAAGTGGGATATACTGAAGATAAGACACCTGCGTACATCAAACTAATTCACCAAGAGAGTAATAAGAGAGCCCACAGACTGGGAAAACATCTTTAGCAAGGACACATCAGACAAAGACCTTATTACTAAAATCTAAAATACTCTGCTAGCTTCCAAAAACAAAAAAAACTAATTGCCGACTGAGGAGGTGGATAAAGGATCTGGGCAGAAGTTTCACAAGGGCAAAAATCCAAATGGCCAATAAAGATATGAGAAAATGTTCCTTATGATTAACCATAAGGGAAATGCAAATTAAAACAACTATTAGATACCACCTAACACCCTCAAAGATAGCCCAATTAAAAAATCAGAAAACAACAAGTGTTGGAAGGGATGTGGTGAGATAGTAACTCTGTCCACTGCTGGTGGACCTGTAGGTATATGCAGCCACTATTGAAATCAATTTGGTGTTATCTAAAACAGATGGAAATTGAGCTACCATACAACCCAGAAATCCTCCTATTGGGCACATATATACCCAGAAGAGGCAAGAAACAAACCACAGCCAGACATCTGTACTCCAATGTTCATCGCAGCACAGTTCACAATTGCAAGGAGTTGGAAACAATCCAAATTTCCATCAATGGATGAATGGATTAAAAATTGTGGCACATACATACAATGGAGTACTATGCATCCCTAAAAAGCAGTGATGAACTCATGAAGCACATTGCTGCATAGGAAGAATTGGAGGAAATTATGCTAAAAAAATAAGCCAAACACAAAAGAACAAGTACAGTATGAGTCTGCTGAGGCAAGCTTAAAAATGCAAAGGGGTCACAGGGGAAAATCTACTGTATACATACATTCCTGGGGTGAGGTCCAGGTACTATGTCAGGGGCCAGACCCAATCCAGGGATACATATAGCAGCCAACTAAAGGGGGGGGGGAAGAGATTCAGAGAGAGAGAGAGAGAGAGAGAGAGAGAGAGGAGAGAGGAGAGAGGAGAGAGGAGAGAGGAGAGAGGAGAGAGGAGAGAGGAGAGAGGAGAGAGGAGAGAGGAGAGAGGAGAGAGGAGAGAGGAGAGAGGAGAGAGGAGAGAGGAGAGAGGAGAGAGGAGAGAGGAGAGAGGAGAGAGGAGAGAGGAGAGAGGAGAGAGGAGAGAGGAGAGAGGAGAGAGGAGAGAGGAGAGAGGAGAGAGGAGAGGAGAGAGGAGAGAGGAGAGAGGAGAGAGGAGAGAGGAGAGAGGAGAGAGGAGAGAAGAGACAGAAGACATGGGTAGCGGGAGAGCATGGAACTAACACACCCAAGGGGAGGGTATTTTTTTGTATCTCCACAAGAAAGGGCCAGAGGGACCAGATTTCAACCTGGTGCACCAAGAAGTGAATGCAACATACTGGCATGAAGCAGGGAACCAATCAAGACATCTGCAGGGCCAGCTTCCTACTTAGATACCTACTTGCTTTCTACTTCGATACTACCTCTATCAGCTATTTAGTATATTGCTCTTAGACAATGCCATTGTTATTTCTCCCCTTTACCCAATTTTTCAAAACTCATTCTGTTTGGAACACGCTCCAGTCTCCATTTACTGTATTTTGAACATTCTGTGGTTCACGCCCATGGGCTGTTCCAGGGGATGAAGACAAGGTTATCTGCTCCTGCCAAGTTTTTGACCTCGGAACCCCAACAAGTCACTGTGATTCAGAAACCACTCAATGGCAGTGGGTTTGGGTTTTTGATCTGAAGATCAGGTTAAGTTCTGCCTCAGTATTCATTTAAAATTTTGTGCTACAGCGTTTAAGACATTTGATCACTTTTCAAGTAATTAATAACAATCTTTTTAAATTTGTGTGATTTATAACTCTAAAAGCGCATCGAGAATGCAAACTCCCTAGGATGAATGTCATATTCCATTTCTCTTTTATTCTGTGGAGTGTATTAATAAAGTGACAAACACAGAATTGGTAATAAAGAGACGAGGATTTGTCAATGTATTGTTTTATATCATAGTTGCAGAAATTAGTCTACTCTATTGACATGGGGTAGGATATTGAGTTCTCAAACCCTTCATACCAAAGAATCAAACTGACCACGATCGAGTCGATTCCACAGGGATCCTGCAGGAAAGAGCAGAAGTGCCTTTATGGGCTCCCAAAACCGTGAGTCTGTCGGAGAATAGAAAGCCTCACGTCTCTCCTGAAGCACTTCGTAAATGCGCCTCAAATTATGATGGACCTGTAATTGAAGCATATATCACAAAATGATTCTTGGTATCAACTAAAAGGTTACAGTTAGTTGACTGGGAGTTTTGAGAGTAAACTATTTGCTACTGTATTATAAGTTATGTATGTAGCATAGAAATCCATTACTTAATTTAGCACATGTTTATTACAACTCTTTGATATTAATTTTTCCTATAGAAAATTCAGAATTAATTACTACAAATTAGCCCTATCTTATATTTTGAATGCATTCAGATTGTGGTTAATGAATTAAAAACAAATCTTACACTATCATTTTGACATTAAAGATGAAAAGAAATATCTGAAAATGGTCAACAACTGATTTCAACCAAGTTTCTTAAATTATGTAACTTTATATACAGTTAGAATTAAATCAACTCAAATTCCAAATCAGTCTCAGTTTTGTGAAGTTCTACGATCCTGCGAGAGGAACAGCTACATTATTCCCATGTACCAGAAAGCACTGACTCAGCACTTGTTATCGCAACTAGTGCTTCATAGTTTGGGTGTTTAACATCGCATTCGTTTACATGCTAATGGCACAAATGAAACTGTATACTACTGGGACAGTCTTTCTGTCAACACCTGGACAAGAATGCTGAGTACCTATATCCACGCTTTCCCAAAGGTGATGATGGTACGCCACTTTTGCTTTTATGGGAGTCTTACATTAGCAGCTGTTTTTGCTAATAGAAAGGAATCTGCAGAGTGAAACGAGTGTCAGCATTTGTTTTGTACCCTGCGCAGGAAAATGCGATCACCACGCTCTTTCCCTGGGAAGCACACCCAACATCAAGCCACTGTAGTTTGGAACAGTGTCTGTGAATACCATGTTGAGTGTTATATTGGGTTTGTGTATTGCTTGGTATGATCCAGTAGGTCATGCTTTGAGTCTCAGAATACTAAAACTTAATGGAAATTAACATTTCAGCACATGAAAGTTTTCTTAAGAATGTGTACTTTTGTTAAACAAGCAGGGAAGCATATAAGCCCACATGGAAGAAGCACACCAGCCTGTGTGATCGTTAGTTGTTGATGGGATTGGGTATCAAAAGATCCAAAACAAACAACTATATTGGTGCGTATGAAAGGGCTTGGAGTGGAGACCCAAATCCCATCTGTAGACAACTGGACATTCCCCCTCAGAAGGCTTATAAGGAAGGGACGATTCAACCAAGGTGCAGGATAGCATGGACAAAACACACACCATTCCTCTAGTTCCTGAATGCTTCCCTGCCCCCACTACCATGACCTAGTTCGACCTTACTAATCTGGCTAGACTGGAGAACACACATTGATACAGATACAAGCTCTTGACACATAGAATTCAGGACAGATAAAATCCTCAGGAACAGTAGTGGGAGTAGCGGTATCGTGAGGGTAGGGGAATGGTGGGGGAAAGGGAAGAGGGAGAAAGGAGGAACCCATCACAAGGTTGGATAATATGGCCCATCCCCCCACCTCCAAAGGGGACAAGTAACAGAAATGTGGGTGAAGAGAGACAACAGACAGTGTAATATATGAAATAATAATAATATATCATTGATCAAGGATTCACAAGGATGGGAGGATAGGGAACAAGAGGAGCTTATACCAAGGAGTCAAGTAGAAAATGTTTTGGAAATGATGATGGTAACATGTACAAATATGCTTGATACAATTGATGTGTGGAATATTATAAGAGCTCTAAGAGCCCCCAATAAAATGATCTAAAATTATAATAAAATAAATTAATTAAACAAACAAAAAATAATGTGTACTTTTGGATTATGGGGTTACTTTGCAATTCTTGAACTGTTTCTTCAGTCTTCACAGGAAATGTTACCAGTGAAATAACTTGGTTGTTACTAGTTTTCTGACTAAAGAAAAGTTTGATATGATGGAAGACGTTAAAAGATAGGATATCTTGTTTATGGTAGTAAATCTGAACAGATGAAAACAACCAGTTTTATTTTAGACTTTGCTGTCTGTGGATCCACCTTACAGCGAGTCAGGAAGAAGGGCAGAATCGCTCCCTGTAGCTTCCAGGCCATGGTCTCTTGGAAGCTAATCACTCGTTTTTCTTTGGAGGCTGCTCTGTGGTCGAACCACTTACCTTTTGACTAGTAGTCAAACTCTGCCAAGATTTTATGATCTTGGATCTTGCTTAATGAGTATATTCAAGCATACACTTCTAAGTAAAGCTTTCATGGCATATTAGAGTAGGGTTATATGAACATAAGCATCATGTTTATTCCAGCTCTTTAACAGTTAAAGTCAAATTGAGAGTACAGGTGGAAAATCTAAGTTAGCTTCCTGCCCTTCTCCACAAGGAACCTTGCTGATGTAGTGGTTACACTTGGGGTTGCTAACATGTTAGCAGTTCAAAACCACTAGCCGCTCCACTGGAGAAAGAAGGGACTTTTTACTCCCTTAAAGATTTACTGTCTCAGAAACCCACAGGAGCAGTTTGACTCTGTCCTACATGGTTGCTGCTGTTATTGTTGCTGTTAGGGGCCATTGAATTGTTCTGACCCATAGCCAACAGAACAAAACATGGCCCTGGCCCGCACCATCCTCACAATTGTTCCTGTACTCAACAATTGTGACAGCCACTGTCGGTCCATCTCCTCGAGGCCATTCTTCTTTTTCATCGTCCCTCAACTTCGCCAGGAGCCCTGGCGGTGTAGCAGTATTCATTGGGCTGTAACTGCATTGTCGGAAGTTAGAGACCAGCAGCAGCTCTGGGGGTGAAAACTGGGCTTTCTACTCCCATAAACAATTATAGGCTCGGAAACCCACAGGGAGTTGCTATGAGTCAGCATTGATTCATGACAGTGAGTCCGATTTTCTACTTTATCATGGTTGATGTCCTTCTTCAGGGACTGGTCCCTCTGGCCAGCATGTCCAAAGTATGTAAGACAAAGGCTCATGATCATTGATTCTGAGGAACTCTTCCTCCAGGACGCATGTGTTTGTCCTTATGACAGTTCATGGTACTTTAAGTACTCTCCGTCAGCATCACAATTCGAATGCCTCAATTCTTCCATCTTCCTTACCTACTTTCACCAGCATGTGGGGTGCTGGAACATGCCATGGTGTGGCTCATCTTCCTTACCTACTTTCACCAGCATGTGGGGTGCTGGAACATGCCATGTCTTGGGCCATCTTCCTTACCTACTTTCACCAGCATGTGGGGTGCTAGAACATGCCATGGCTTGGGTCGGCACACCTTACTCTTCACAGGGACAGCCTGGCTTTGCAACACTCAGACGGTTGGCAGGAGTCAGATTAACTCGATGGCAGAGAGGGAAATCCTACGCCCCCCACTGAAGTCATTGCTCTTACCTTAAGTCACTGAAAACAAATAAACTACCACTTCAAGAGAACATTGAAAAAGGCCAAGTGACATCAGTCTGACTACATTGTCTACTCTAAGAGCAAAGGTTTACTCAAAGAATGAAACATAAATAAATACCACTTTCATGAGGTTGTTGTATAAACAACACTTAGACTGTAGGTGAGCAATTTGTTTACAGATTCTCTATGTAGATGTTCAGGGACCTTTAGTGCAACGAGGGTTTTAATGAGATATTTGAAGGTTTCCATTCCTTTTGTGGTTGCTGTTAGGTGCTGTGGAGGTGGTGTTGACTCAGAGACCTTGTGACCAATAGAATGAAACCTTCCCTACCTGGTCCTGGGTCATCTCTGTAATCACTGCTGTGCTTGCTCCCATTCCTGTAGTCCCTGGGTCAAGCCGTCTTGTTGAGTAGTGTTCTCTTTACCTCACTCTTTTTGAAACCATATAATTATATCTTAAAATGATTTGTCAGATAGTCAAACTTGTATTTGTATAAGACAGTGCCAAGTATTACAGAAAAGAAATTAAATACTGCTTTCAACAGGGAAAACAGAAATGTCTGCCTACATTTTATTTAAATTTCGCTTTTCTCAACATTTTAGGCATTGCCATACCTTTGAAAATATATCAAATGCATTCTCATTTCCTAATACAAATAGAGTATTAAGCCTCCAAACCCAACCTACCGTCATTGAGTCAATTCCATCTCACAGGGTTTCTGAGGCCTTAAATCTTTACATGAGAAGACAGCCTCTTCTGGTGGGTTTGAACCAAAGATCTCATGGTTAGAAGCCCAACTATTACCTTACAATGTCACCAGGGATCCTAAGAACGGAATTAAGTCATAAGATGATAGAACTTCAAGTTACATGGAGGAGCTATTTAATATCCTGGTGTTTTCCATATCTATAAATTGGTTCAAGAGCTGTTGATGTGTGACAATAAGGAGCTCAGGTGGTGGTGTGGGTTATGCTTCAGACTGCTAAATACAAGCCCACCGCCATTCCACAGGAGAAAGATAACGTCTCCCCCCATAAAAACATTACAGCATCAGCAAATATAGGAAGCCGTGGGCTCACTACAAATTAGAATCGACTTGATGGCAGTTACCTAGCTATTGGTTGAAAAATTTATAAACAGTCTAGCAACATATATTTTGGATTGAACCAAGTCCCTCTAAAATGGGTCAGGCCTGGGCCATGATTCCCAGTGGTTTGGAAGCTATGTAATGATTCTCTATGATGTCTCTAATGTGATAAGTATAACAGAAGAATTAAGGGTGGGATATAAGACATTTAATCCAATCACAGCCATGATCAGCTGTAAGGGAAGTATCCTTGGCATGAGGCCTGCAACAACTTTCATCTCTTGAAAATTAAAAGGAGAGAGAAACTAGTAGAGATTGGAGGGACCTACTATAAGCAAAGGGGTTCTTGGTGGGGCAGTGCCTACACATTGAGCTGCTAACTGCAAGCTCAGCAGTTCAAACCCACTAGGCATGCTCTGCAGGAGAAAGACAGGGATTTCTGTTCCCATAAAGAGTTACGCTCTCAAAAACTCACAGGGGCAGCTCTTCCTTGTCCTGTTGGGTCTCCCTGTGTCGGGTCTACCTGTGTCAGGATTGCTTCGATGGCAGTGGGTTTGAGGTTTTTGAGTCACCAAGATAGAAGAGCCAGGAGTATGGGCTTCCTTTGGACCTGTGCTGCCTGCATTGTGAAGCTCCTGGATCCACGGGAAGACTGATACCAAGACTCCCGGGGATCTCCAAGGAATGCTAGTCCCACAGATGTTGAAGGAGTTGAGGACCTTTCCTCTGAGCTGATAGAGAGTTGGCACTCTAATTTGGGACACCAAGCCTCCCAAACTGTGAGACTAAATTTGTAAGCATCATCCATTTCCATTATGGCAGCACTAGAGAACTAAGAACACTTATGTAAGGTATGCATATCTGAAGTTGGAAGCCATATTTCCTGGATCTGTTATGCCAGTTTAATATTTGGAAGATGTTTTATATAAACAGGGGCATCTTATTTGACCGTATGAATGAATACATTTGATGAGCCAATTGGGGAGAAAAACAGTACACAAAACTCCAGTAGTCCTTTATGCCAATGAAAAGTGTTGGGCTCAGTTCAGCTCAGATGTCTGAATATATACTTATTGGAACATCAGTTTGACAAAGCAAAAGCTGCATGGTAAACTTTGAGTAAAGGGCAAACAATATTTCATATGGATACAAAAGAGATAGAGCAAATATCAAGACTGTACACAGAGAGTTGGAAAGGTCATTGCATGAGTAACATGTGCGAGTTCAAATCTGAAGGAAGGGAAAAAGAAACAATACATAGAGTGTGTATTCAAATGTTTGCTACATTAATAGAACTAGGGAAGCGTTCCAAAGTTAACTATTCTTATGCCATTGTTCATAAAACTTGAAACAAAACCCAAATATAAATCTGGGAACATGCTGTGGCCTCTCAAGAAAGACAGCCAAGCTTATACTGTTTGAGATGGAAATGGGTGACGGATGGGGCCAGAATGGGAGAGTTGTAAGGATATGGGGATTCTGATATTGCTTGTTCTGAGTACCAATGCCACAAGTTCATTTCCTGGCAATATTTGTTCACGTGCCAAAATTTTCCTCCTTATTGTTTCTAGTCCATTAAATACATTTCAAGTAGAAGAACAAGCATGACCTAGGATCTAAGAATAGCACATTTTTGCTCACTTTATTCAAATTTCATAAGTTGTTTTATATCCAGAGTTTTAAAATAAAGCAAGCCCCATGACTTTTCTTTTCATTCTTAGCAACAGTCCTTTAACTAAAAATCTTATATCATAAAACTCTGAAGTCAGTTTCAAGTTGAGGCCTCAGTTCAGTGAGTTTGGGTCTGCTGAACGGACTGAAAGGCTGAAAGGTTGGGGAAATGGGTAGGGCTGGCTTTTTGTTTGTTTGTTTGTTTTATATATTAATTAGTTGTTTATTTCTTATGTTATCTATCTCTTTTTTAAATTTAATTTTAACAATTTATTAGGGGCTCATACAATTCTTATCACAGTTCATACATATACATACATCAATTGTATAAAGCACATCTGTACAGTCTTTGGGGTAGGGCTGGTTTTTAACCTTGTTCCCCATATCTCCCTTCTGCTACTCTTAGGTTGAGCTGAGAGGGAAAGGAAGAGAGGAAAACCTTTACAGAGTTGTTACTAGTATGGTAATTTGACCCTGTGATCGTTCCTACCCTGCATTTCCTCTTTGAAAAACCAACTGGCTAGTCATTCTTTGTTGTTGTTGAAATTTTTGCTTTGGATAGGACACACTGACCTGTTTCATTTGGGTAACCCACATCTCTGCATCTGGTCTTTGGAAAATCTGACCCTTATTTTTTCCCCTAATAATTTTGAGTACAACTAACAGCTTTGATCCCCACGCAAGGAAAACCCAACGTGGTGCCAGGAGAAAGGCAGAGGTGGTCTCCGATCTCTGGATCTTCTGAGTAAAGGTTCAACACTTACTCTGTCACTTTCCCTCTCTATAGCTCCTCTCCATTTACTTGGGATTGAGAGAGAGTGTTTTTTATTTCTTCATTCTTCAAAAGGTTCCACTTAAAAAACTTTATTCCGTGTGACTGAGGGGTTTAGAGCTGTCATTGAGTTTTGATTCTCAGAAAATGGCATGGAGGCCAGAGCCGACCTTCTCTGGCTACAGAAGAGAGAAAGATAAACCAGCCCCACAGAAACCCACTGCGAATGCCCAGAAAGCAGAGGCCAGACCTGCCTCTGCCGTCCATTTTTCTTTATTCTGACATCAATTGTTTCTCCCACAATGCTCTACTTTTCTGCTGGTTTGGATAAATTTGTTGCAAATACCACACAGAACTTAGGGATTAAACATACTTTGGGGAGGGTGTTAAGGAGCCTTAGTGGCTTAGTGGGTTGTATGTTAGATTGCTAACTGCAAGGTCAGCTGTTCAAAACCATTAGCCACTCCATGGGAGGAGGGTGAGGCTTTCTATTTACATAAAGATCTACAGTTTTGAAGATCATAGGGGGAAGTTCTACTTTGTCTGATAAGGTCACTATGAGTCAATGGCAGTAAGGTTTTTTTAGGGGGAAGGGGTTCAGTGGGGTGGTATATTAGGGAAATTGACAGGTTACCACAATCAGGATCAATAAACAGTAATGATACAGTTATTGGTTCACAGCAAAACCTCTTCTCAGTCAGTAGCCAACTCCCTGGGCCAGGAAGCCCATCTACTGCTCTGTCTCACAATCTCATATTCTCGGAATTCTGTCTCATCACCTTGCCTAAGCCGTGGATCTCAGCCTAGATCATTTGCTCTATTCCATGGTCTCTTGGATAATAATCATTGTTCATGAAAATAGCAGTCAAGAGTTCAAAAGATGCATTACATTGAGTAAATCTGCTGCATAAGACTTCTTTAATGTGTTGACAAGAAAGAAAGGATGTTTCTTTGAGGACTAAGGTGCACCTGGCCCAAGCCATGGTATTTTCAATTGCTTCATATGCACGCGGAAGTTGAACATTGAATAAGAAAGACTGAGGGAGAATGGATGCATTTGAATTGTGGTGCTGGAGAAGAATGTTGAAAATACCACGGACTGCTGAAAGGACAAGCAATTCTGTCATGCAAGAAGTACGGCCAGAGCGCTCTTTAGAGGCAAAGATGGAGAGACCTCATCTCAAGTACTTTGGACCTGTTGTCAGGAGAGACCAAACCCGGGGGAAGGGCATGATGCTTGGTAAAGGAGAGGCCAGAGGAAGAGAGGAAGGCCCTCAACAATGGGCTCAAGTGTAGGAACACTTGCAAGGATGGCTCCCAACTGTGCAGCGTATTCACATTTATATTTACATGTCACAGATTCATGTCTTGTGCTTTATTTCTGTTAGCTTAGTAGATTCTTCTTTTAGTTAACCTGTCACATATTTAAGAGAGTCTGTTCATCTACACTTTCTATTTCTGTAACGAGCTGTAGTCTCCGAAACCCACAGAAACCATCCTACCCTGTCCTACGGGTGCCTATGAGTCAGCATCTACCTGAGGGCAGTGAGCTTGGTTTGGTTTTGGGCTCAATTAGGGGGTATCCAGATGAAAGCAGGAAAGATGATATAGAGGGTTCTGGAAAAATGCCTCTCCAATGATGAGTTATATTAAGCATGAAGAGATAAAAGGAATCCTTGTAATGTCCTTGCATATTTGAAGAGAAAATTTGTTAAGAGTTGGTTCTTTACAAGGGTTTCCAAGATGATGGTTTTGGACAAGAAACTGTAGGTAACTGAGAGGTAGTCAGTGACTTAATATGGTCCTTCTAGCTATAAAACCTTTCGGGATGCATTATAAATTTGAGTCTCTTGGTGGGTGGTTATAATCCCACATTAAAGGGAGTTCTCTGCCACTCTAAGGACAGGATTGAGGTGGGATGTGTTCCTTGGAGGTATGGCTAACTTAAGACAAAGCACATTTACATATAATGTAGGAGGAGAGAGAGATCCCAGGACTGCCAACAAGGAAAAGTCACCAGTGGAGCACATTTGAGATTCTGTCTGCAGTGGTGGAGGCCAAGACCAGAGTCACCAAAGACCATGCTGCTGCTGCTGCTGTTGTTGTTGTTAAGTGCCATCGTCGGCTCCAACTCAGAGCAACCCCATGTGCAACAGAATGAAACACTGCAGTCAAGAGCCATCCTCTCACACGTCCCCATGCTGGAACCCATCATTGAGGGCCTTCCTGTCTTTGACTGCTCCCCTGCTTTACTGAGCATCACCTCTCCAGAGCTGGGTCTCTCCAGCCAACTTGTCCAAAGCATGTGAGATGACTTCTCTCAATCCTTGCCGCTAAAGGGCACTCTGATCATAATTCTTTTAAAAATCATTTTATTGGGGGCTTGTACAACCCTTATCACAATCCATAAACCCATCCATTGTGTCAAGCACATTTGTACATTGTTTCCATCATCATTTTCAAAACCTTTTCTTTCTAATTGAGCCTTTGGTATCAGCTCCTCATTTCCCCCCTCCCTTCCCCATCCTCTCTCCCTCACAAACCCTTGATAATTTATAAATTATTATAATTTTTTTCTTGTCTTACACTGACTGATGTCTCTCTTTACCCACTTTTCTGTTGTCTTTCCCCCTGGGAGGGGGTTATATGTAGATTATAGTGATAGATTACCCCCTGGTATCGCTACTCTCATTATTGTTCCTGAGGAGTTTGTGCTGGATTCCCTGTGTTTCCAGCTCTGATCTGTACCAGTGTACATCTTCTGGTCTAGCCAGATTTTTAAGGTAGAATTAGGGCGATGATAATGGGAGCGAGGAAGCATTAAAGAATTAGAGGAAAGTTGTGTGTTTCATCCGTGCTTACTGCACCCTGACTGGTTCATCTCTTCCTTGAGACCCTTCTATAAGGGGATGTCCAGTTGCCTACAGATGGGCTTTGGGTCTCCAATCCATTCTTCCCCTCATTCACACTGATATGATTTTTTGTTCTTTGATGCATGATACATGATCCTATCAGCACCTTGTGGTCACACAGGCTGGTGTGTTTCGTCCATTTGGGCTTTGCTGCTTCTCAGCTAGATGGCTGCTTGTTTATCTTCAAGCCTTTAAGACCCCAGAGGCTTCATTTTTTTTTTAATGCCGGACACCATCAGCTTTCTTTACCACATTTGCTTATGCACCCTCTTTGTCTTCAGCGATCATGGCAGGAAGGTCAGCATCATGGAATGCCAGGTTAATAAAACAAAGTGTTCTTGCATTGAGGGAGTACTTGAGTAGAGGCCCAATGTCCATCTGCTACCTTAATACTAAACTTATAAATATATGCACATAGATCTATTTCCCCATCATCCTATATAAATATATTTACATATATATGCCTATATTTAGACCTATATAAATGCCTTTTGCCTCCTAGTTCTTTCATCTATTTCCTTTTACTTTCCTCTGGTTCCACTATCATGCTCAGCCTTCATTCAGGTTTCAATAATTCCTCTTGGTTACATTGCCCTAGATCAAGCCCTACCAGGCCTCCTATGCCCTCCTTGCCATCGATTTTGCATTACTTGCTGTTCCCTTGTCCCTGGGTTTGTTAACACCCACTTCCTTCCCTCCTCCCACCCCAACCCTCTCCCATGTCCCCCCAGAACCATCGATTCTGTTGTTTTCTCCTACAGATTATTCATCCCACCTATCTTGTCTAGATAGACCTGCAGAGAAAATAATATGCACAAAAAACAAGACAGAACAAACCAACGTGATGAAAACAAAACAACACAACAGAAACCAAACGACCAAAAATAAAGTCAATAAATAATTTGAGGTCTGTTTGTCTATTTTTGGTATTCCCTGGGGACTTCATTGCTCTGCTCCCCTTGCTCTTCTGCTGCACGCCCAAAGTGACCCGCATCGGTGGAGATCATGTGGTGCGGTCAGATTGGGCACAACTCCCACACTGTGTCTCCAGTGTTGTCCCCAGTAGGGCTGTGGGTCAGTGAGGGCTGTCCTGCCTGGTAGCAGGGCCGGCCCCGTGGTCCTCTCTGCACACTGGCTGCTCTGAGCAGGAACACAGTCCTCAGGGCTTGGTGGCCAGGATTCTTGCAAGACAGACTTGCTTGTCCGCTCAGCAGTCCTTGGTGCTCTCAGTGTGTTAATGGCTAACAATTACCTTTAAGTAGCTTATCCATCAAATGACAGAAGACACTGGTTTAGGAGTCATTGTATGTATGCCAACTACCTTCTACCTTTCAATACTGTTTTCCTTAGGTTGTAACCTAAGTGCAAGAGCATGACCTAATTTTCTTCAACTAGTGCCTCAGAATGGGTATTTGCTATCCCCAGTATTTGCCCTGCTCTTTTCTCCCTGAGTCACTTTTAGAGCAAGCAGTTCAAAAATTGACCATTTAAAACATACAGTTCTATGAATCTTAATTAAAGGTTTATAATTTGTATTCATATTGCTCACAACTCTGCATTGCCAACTTTTTGTCGAATTATTTATATAAAAATGAATGAATTTTAACTGTTATTTAATTGGCAGACTCTAATAATATTTCCTATTTTCCACTTGCCCTGTGGACATTAGAGAATGGTTCTAAAAATTCAATTGGAATATTGGAAAACTGGCCTAAATAATCCTATTTCTGGAAATGTGCTGACTTGAAACAGAGCACATTTTATAAATCTCTTCTGAAAATGACATCACTGCCTTTATCCTTAATTCTCAATTTTTAATGTTTTGCTTCTAACAACTGATAGACTGTAAAAATGTAGGCAGAAACTAACCAATGCTAGGAAATCTAATAAAGGCAGAGTGATGTATTGGTTAGGTGCATGGACCTAAAACAGTCAGACAGTGGGTTTGAATTTTTATTTGCTGTGCACAAGCTGGGTAACAATAGGTAGGCTTCTCAGACTCGATGCCTTATGTAAGACAAGTAAGAAGACCTATAGTACTAGTAGGTTATGGTAGAACTGAGAATTGATTGAGATAATCTACAGGAATGGTCTTGAATAGTTCCCGGGATAAAGAAAACGTTCAGTAAGTACTTATGTTTTAGTATATGTAATAGTACTAACCAATACCAAATTGTCCTCTGTATTCAGAAATAATGGACATTGTACCATTTCCCAATATTGTCAAAGACAGAAAAAATGAATGTTAATTAACCTGAATTTCCCTTCTATGATTACCCTGAGCTTCACTCTTATGATAATATCTTGAGATTTAAAAAATAACTAAAACTCCACAAAGCACTAGAGTTTGACCACAACTAGAGCCATGTAGAAAGAGTTCCAGAAATGGCCTTTGATGATCGGGATGTTTAGCAGAAACAACAGGAAGTGTCTATGCCATTCTGAAAATAGGACAAAGATCCTGGCCAGGAGAAATCCAGGAGAGTTCTGCGGAATTCTGAAGGAGGCCTCGATGGCTAAGGGTCGGCTCTGATGACACAGGGTAAGATTGAGGGCCTTGATCCCTTAGTGGCTTATATTATCCTCTTTGGTTTGGGAGACAGTTATTCTGAAGAGTTAGATTTCAGCTCTCTATCTATGATCCGACTGTGTAGTTCTGTTTTTCCTGACTTGCTCTCCTCAGAAGTATGAAGGTGTAAGCCACAGGGGTACTGGGTTCACTGCCATAGGGTTGATACTGACTCATAGCCACCCTAGAACGGTCCCTGTGCCTTTCCTGGACTGGAGCTCTTTATGGAGTAGAAAGCCCCATTCTTCTCCCAAGGAGTAGCTGGGGGTTTCAAACTGCTGACCTTGAAGTTAGCTGCCCTACATGTAACCACTATGCCAGCAGGGCTCCTGGTGAGTGTCACAGAAGGCAGAAAGTATAATATGAACTCCTAGGCTCAGGCTCCTCCTCCAACACCCCCTGTGGACCACTTACCAGTACTTAACATTATGAAGGAAACTCTGAGGATAAAGGTCCATGGAAAGATTTAGATATTGTTTGAAAGACTCTGGTGACTAATTTGATATGAGGACTCCTGGTGGCACAGTGGTTAAAGCACCCACTTGCTAACCAAGAGGTCAGTGGTTTATTGCCCCACCTGCTCTGTGGGAGAAAAGATTTACAACCTTGGAAACTCGGGGCCAGTTCTCGTCTGTCCTAGAAGACGAGATGAGTCAGACATGAGTCAGAATTGGCTTGATAGCAATGAACCTTTTGGTTTGGATATTCCATATTTATAATGTTGCTCAGTTTCTATTCAAACTTTTGTTTTTAGTGTTTTATATTTTATAAGTTAGTCTATATAGAGTCAATAATTTTACATATTTTAAAATTTATTGAAACTTTCCAATATTGATCATATGTAGGCTACATCAATCAATACTAATATCTCTGGTAAATTACTCTTTACATTGACCACAACAAAGTCATTATTGAATATTAATCAAGTGTTACAGTATGGATTACACTAATTTAAGGAGTGAAGAAAATATTCCAGCTTTCCTCTTTACCTCATTCTTTCGATGAATAAATTATTCTGATGGCCAAACTTTAGCCATGGGTTCATTCAGTGAAACAAAATAAAGTGCTCAGCACAATGTCTGGAATATAAATGAATCAAATATTCTTCCTTCAATGTTTGCCTCTCAAAATGGGAATAATAATAACTCAGGCAACTCAGGTAGGGTAGGAAGGTAGATTATTGGTAGGTACCATCCATCCAGCTCATAGCAACACTATGAGTAAGAAAAAGAACACTGCTTGGTCTTGCACGCTCCTTATGGTCATTGCTGTTTGACCCCATTGCTGACCCACTGTGTCAGTTCATCTCCTTGATGGTCTTCCTCTTTGGACTGGCCAAGCATAATGAGAACATTTGTTTAAAAAAATTTAAGTGAAATTTTTTCCTCCTGTCTTATTCCAAGGCACTACTTGTAAAATCCCCAGAATGAAGTTTCCTATTTCTTTCTTACTAGTCTCTCTGTGTGTGCACACCTAATTGTGTACACACACAGTCTAAAATAGTATGCCCAGACCTAATCACCATTAGAAATTATTACAATCTCAGAAAATCCTGAGCTATAAAGTACGTATATTAAGATAAACTATAGAATTGTTTTATATTAATCCATACTTAAATAAATAGTTTGGCAGATAGACATTGGGTTTCCATTCAACTATTCCCTCAATTCAAGAATACTTTGTTCTATTAAACTGGCATCCATGATGCTCACCTTCCTGACATGATCGCTGAAGCCAAAGCAGGTGCATAAGCAAATGTGGTGAAGAAAACTGATGGTGCCCAGCAATCAAAAGATATAGCATCTGGAGTCTTAAGGCTTTAAGGTAAACAAGTGGCCATCTAGCTCAGAAGCAACAAAGCCCACATGGAAGAAGCCCACCAGCCTGGGTGATCATGAGGTGTTGAAGGGATCAAGCATCAGGCATCAAAGAACAAAAAATCAAATCATTGTCAATGAGGGGGAGTACAGATTAGGGACCCAAGACCCATCTGTAGGCAGCTGGATATCCCTTTACAGAAGGTTCGTGGGGAGGAGACAAGCCAGTTAGGGTGCAGTGTAGCAATGATGAAACATACAACTTTCTTCTAGTCCCTAAATGCTTCCTCTCCCCCACCCCCACTCACCCACACACACATTATAATGATCCCAGTTCTAGCTATAAATCTGACTAAACCAGAGGATGTACACTCCTACAGCTAGGAACTGGAAACACAGGGAATCCAGGATAGATGATCCCTTCAGGACCAGTGCCGAGAGTGGCGATACCTTGAGGGTGGAGTGGAAAGGGGCAACTGTTTACAAGGATCTACATATAACCTTCTCCCTGGGGGATGGACAACAAAAAGTGGGTGAAGGGAGATGTCAGACAGTGTAAGTTATGACAAAATAATAATTATAAATTATCAAGGGTTCATGAGGGATGGGGGAGCATGGAAGAGGTATTAGAAGTTCAAAAAACACATATCCAAATTGATATGATGGGGAGTGGATGTACTGGAGACCCAAAGTCCACCTTTAAGATAATTGTCCCTCTCAGAAGGGTCAACATGGAAGGGATAATAAATCTGGAGTATGTACAGCACTGATGAACCACATAACTATACTCTAGCTCTTTATAAAAATTAAGAGCTCCCCTTACTATTATGGTTTTGAATTGTTTTACCTCATTAATTATTATACATTTGCATATGTTCATTTATATATTTAAGATAGTTACGTGCAACAAAGTGTATAGATATATATGTTCCATCTTATCAAGTGGGGTTATACAGTCACCAATGCTATCAGCTCCCTGTACCCCTTTCCCACCCCTCTCTTCCCACGCCCTCAGGAAATCATTACTCCTGTTACTGTTTCTGAAGGGTTTTCTATCTCGACTTTTATGTACCAAATGATACTAAAGGGTTATAGAAAAAATAATCAGGGTTCCTTGGGGGGTGGATAATGGTGAGTGAGGGATAAAACAAAGGGAGCTGATATCAAGGAGTACAAGAAGAATGAAAATGTTTTGAAACTAATTGTGCTAGCAATTGTACAATATTGCTTGACATGATTTAACTGTGGAATGTTGATGCTATCTGTAAGAGCTCCCAGTAAAATGATTTGAAAAAGAAAAGAAAATGCATTTTCTCATTATTTATTTGTTTTTGCATGTGCATGTAAGAAAGACAGAGAGCGTGTGAAAGAATGGATGATAACCTATTTAGTTGTAGTTATTCAGTTCAGAAGTCAGTGTGTGCTTCTAGCTAAGGTCGACCTCAGTTATTCAGGTATGATAGTAATAACTTCACACTTCTGAGATTTGGTTTCAGTAGATGCAAGATGTTTCATGTTCTGTCTGAATATAGAATCTGCCTAAAATCACAAATTTTAAAGAAATGACCTAACTCTATACTTCCTACTGAGAGCTGTTTGTTATTAAAATAATATAAAATCTTTATAGTCATAAGCTACTTGAAGGACTTAACTTGGATTGAAAAGCATAAATATATTTTTATTTCACTGCTACAATTTTTGTCCTTAAAAAGTAGAAGTGTTTTATTATGTTTATACAGCAACATAGGCTCATTCTAACAAATTTTAATTCAAATTGTTCCATGACATTGGTTAACATTTTTGCATTGTGTCAACATTCTCATTATTTCTATTCTATTTATTCTGTTTCTATTGATCTAGCTTTCTTTCCCATCCTTCCTGTTTTGTCTTGGTTTGAGTACCAGTTGACCATTAGATTTCATACAGCTAACTGAGTAAGAGAGTACAGTACTAATGACTGATATTATTTTATAAGCCAATTAATTATTTGGCTGAAAGGTGACTGTTGCTATCGTTTCATTTTCAAGTTCAAAAGGTATCTTATGGTAATAGATCTTTTCCCCCAGTGTATCTGGCTGTTTTTAGGAATTTGTATTTTGCTCTACATTTTCCTTCCAATCTGTTCAGGACCTTCTAAAGTGTCCCTGGTCTGAACTAGGTGGGAACCATCTAGTTTTCCTGGTCTCAGATTTGAGAAGATTGTGCTCATATTGGTTATTAGTTCCAAAGACTAGTTTCTTCTTTGTGTCTTTGATTTTCTCTGTTCTCTTTTGGTCAATAAGAGTAAAAACAAATGGTTACATTTAGATGGTTGCTTTCAAGTGTTTAAGACTGAAGATGCTACTTGGTAAACTAGGCTATAAACCATTACTTTTTGAGCTGTTATGCCAATTAATTAAGTTGCTCCTTGAGACTACAGTACTCAGGGTTTTGACGCAGTTAATAAATTCTGCCAGTTGTTTGGAGATGTTTTGGAAGACTCTATACTAGATCCCCATGTGATTTGTTAGATATGTGGATATACAAAGGTGAGTAAACAAAAAATAAGAAGAATGCTACCAATCAGAAATCTTTACTCAGCAACAGATCAAAATGTGAAGCTATTGCTTCGTAACACACCCTCCATGTAGATCTGCATACCTCCGCAGGCAGCATTCCTTCCCTGGAAAGATGTCTCCTCCTTTATTGCCCTTGAAGGACGAGCAGGTACATCGTTTTGAGGGGGAAAATAATGATGCAACTCGCCTAGGTATTTCTTCACCATGCAGTTACCATTTTCTTAAAGCGTCTTTCTAATAAGCCTCTGCGATTATCCTGTGTCTTTTAAAGCAAGCCTATCAAGACGACCCCTTGGAGTGCCCTAAAAGAGTCACCCTGACCTTCTGAGCAGACTGCTCTGTGCTGAATGACCCTGGCCAAGCAGGTCCCCTCAAAGGCACTGTTTGGATGGGACCTTGATCGGAGGCGCCCCAGAAGGAAGAAGACAAATGTGTGACCGAGAGAACGTGTGTGCAGCCAGTCACTGGCACAGGGACACGTTTAGATATGCTCTGTTAGGAATAAAGCCGTGCCTGTATGAAGTGGAACCCTAACAGCCATACTTTGGGGGGCTGGACTCGACCACACAGGGTACTGGCAAAGATATTCTCCCCGAGTAGGCCCTCCACTTACTCTTTCTGTGAAGTCTTCTGATATGCACAGGTTTTCATCCTTAGGAGGTCCTCGTCCTGTCATTTATATCTGCCAGCCATGCGTATTTAGTTCTGTCTGATAGACTGTTGAACATTAGGTCCATTTCTTTTGACCCTCGGCTATCTTCCAGGAACTTTGCAGCTTTAACTTTGATATTTAGGTCAGTAAATACGTCCTTCCTTTGACATGGACACTTAGACTCCCCATCAGTGTGTTCTCCTGTAGAAAATTAATATGAATAATATCTGCTTCTAACAGCACAGAATACAAAAAGGACTTTATTTTCTAATACATATATATGTATATATTACTCTTAGGGAAAATTAAAATTGGGTTAGATTTCCCATATGTGTTTCTCAATCCAAAGGTACCTGTAGTCGCAATATTTTCTTCCCTTTTTACTTTAAAAGTATGTAATACTTATTTAGAACAGCAAACAAAACTTTTCATTACAAATACAAATCTTTCTAATATATGCCTATATATGTATTCAGAGAAATCATTAATAATCAACAAAAAATAAAATATGACTCTCTTGTCTAAAACTTGCATAGCTACTATTAAAGTTAAAAATTCATGGTCTGGATGGTGCTACCCTTTCCAGCTTCAATTTTAATTTCTCTGCTTTTTAAATTATGTTTTCTTTTTTTAATAAATCATTCTATTGGGGGTTCTTACAGCTCTTATAACAATCCATACATCCCTTGTATCAAGCACATTTGTACATATATTGCCATCATCCTTTTCAAAACATTTTATTTTTACTTGAGCCCTTGTTATCAGCTCCTATTTCCTCCCCTCTCCCATTCTCATGAACCCTTGATAAACGATAAAATATCATTATTATTTTCATATCTTGTACCATCCGCTGTCTTCCTTCAACCATGTTTCTGTTATTTGTCACCCTGGCGGGGGGTGGGGAGATGAAGTGGAGAGGTTATACTTCCATCACTGCGATCGGTTTTCCCTTTCTCCCCCTCCCCCTGCCCCCTACACTCATGTTATCGCTACTCCCATTACTGTCCTGGCTTCCCGGTGTAGAATAGAACTCTTATCTGTACCAGTGTACATGTTCCGGTCTACTCGGATTTGTAAGGAAAAACGGGGTTCATGATAGTGTGTGTGGCGGGGAAGGGATGTTGTATGTTTCATCAGTGCTACCCTGCACCCTGACTGGCGTCCCTTCCTTGTGACCCTTCTGTGAGGAGACGTCCACTTGTCTACAGATGGGTTTTGGGTCTCCAAGATGGCCCCCCTCATTGAATTATTTCCTTTTTAGAGACAAATCTAGGCTTCGTTCACTTCATTAAATTACCTATACTTTCTCTCATCTTAGCGCCCTTACTTCTCTATTGTTTGATTGTACGTTTTCCCTGCTACCAGATGAATTTCCATTTAACACAATTTATAAATCAGCTCCCTATAAAAGCCTTCACTGATCAATCCAGGTTTACCAGGTCCCCTGTGGTAAGTGGGACCGAGCTTCAGTTTCTTGATCACAGATAGTTGTTATATGTTTGTGTGATGACTGGACGGTGTCTAGCTCTTTCACCAGCCTCTGCATTCCGGGAGAGGTGTCCTGGGCACAGTGGGTATGCTAACAGTAAGGTCAGCTATTTGAAACCCCCAACAGCTCCCCAGGAGAAAGGCAGGGCTTTCGATGCCTGTAAAGAGTGACAGTCTTGAAGATGCACAGGGCCAGTTCTGCCCGGTCCTCTAGCGTCATTATGAGTCGGCATCAGCTGGATGGCAGTGAGTTTCTTGGTTTGGACTTTGAACAGCAATTATGGATATGTTGCTCATTTCTCATCCTCAGTTTTTATATACTTCTTGCTTCAAAGAAATTTCTAATAAATATTTGTTACAAAGAGAATAACTTACTCACTCTGATTAAGTATAATAATGGCCTCAAAAATATCTATTTCTGAATCCTCGGACCCTGTGAATAAGCAATCTTATATGACAAAAGAGATCGTCTTAGCACCACTGTCCCTTAGCTGGAGACTAAAGACAATTCCTGCAGGTGGTCTATTGGCAACTGAAACATGTAGTGTGGAAGTCACATTGGTCTAATAAAGAGCTGGTGTTTACATATGACTAAAACAGCTCATTTATATGATGTCTCCAAACCATATGACCTTATATACATATTTTTGGGTCCCTCTTAGGATTTTGGAAGAGGCTTAAGCTATTGAGAGGCCAGAACTTAGGCTTCTGCTAGGCTTGTCAAAGAGTTTTCTCTGAGACTATTTTCCGTAGGTACACATCTTAATATTTGTGTGAGTCAAGGCCCGGCATGACCAGATGGTTTCCTTGGGAGCACACACATGGAAAATTCAGAAAAGTAAGGTGTAATTCAGAATTCTTTCAATTGAGCTCTTTCAACCAGCTAGCGATGGCGGTGTGGGGACGGGAGTTAAAAAAAGGGTGGATCATAAGCATCAGCTTCCTAAACTATTAGTCCCTGCTGAATAATTAAACATGCATGAGGCTGGTTCCCATTTGATAGCTAACACCATTTAAAAACAAAACAAACAAACAAAAACACTTTTGGATTATTGATGCTGGCTGCAATAAGATTTTGTCTTTGTTTATTTACCTTTTTAAAATAACAAGGAGAACATTTTAATTCTTAAAAGGAGCAAAGAAAGCACAAAGCCACAGACATATCCAAATGAAAGATGCCAGGAGGGTGAGATCCATCCTTTGCCTTTACTTGTGTGCATTTTCTTTAAAAGACAAACAAACAAGAATTCCTTTAATGACAAACAGACTTCCTTTACATGTCCCAATCATGTACCGCAACCTGTAGTTCTGTGTTAGAACCCGATATTTCCTGTAGACGTATGTAAGTCATCACACCAGGACATGATTGGGGTTTGCAGTTAAACTTTCTCATGGTAAGAACATTTACATTCATCCTTTAATTTCCCATAATAACGAGCTCAGAGTTTATAAACTGCAGAAACTAAGTAAATGTTCTCTGAGCGGATCAATGTACTAAGGAAAAGAGTTGTTATGGATCACTTGTTCCAAGAATACTTTGATTCCAATTTGCTACTTAATTGAAACTACAGGTGGAAAAAAGAAATAAAAATGATTTAACTCTCTTTTGGCATGAAACTCTAATTATTTTTAACCTTTCAATAATGATCCTTTTCTAACACATCTTTTTAGGGAAAAGAATTTTTTAAATGTACAATGAAAGACTAGCATTAATCAGATTTATTCTACAAATGAAAACAAAGGAACTACGCTTGTATCTTTTTAGTACCAGACCAAAACCTGTTGTTGAATAAATTTCCATTTCTAATGACACTGTGGGCAGAGCAGCACTAGCTGTCGGTTTTCAAGGCTGTAATCTCTACAGAAGCCGATTGCCTACCTTTCCCAGCTAGAAAGACTGGCAGGTTACAACCTCTGACCTTAGGTGAAGGGCTGAGCTCTTAACCTCTGTGCCGCAAAGCTCCTTGTCTGCAGGGTGGATGTCCATCACAACGGCCATGGCGCATGGCATATAGTTTGTTATTATAGCAGCTATGGGCGTTGCCAACCAAATGCGACTGGCTCTCCACCTCTCCCATCTGACTGATATTCCCCACTAACTGCATGAGTTAGACGTTTCCCATCACTCTCTTTGATCAATAGAACGTGAGCCTCAGCAGAGATGGAAAACCCTTGGCATTTGTTGAAGTCTGAAGATGGAGCCTCCCTTAGCCCGAGTCTCTAAGAAAGAAAAAGATAGGATGTGATTACTTCAGCTAATCTGAATTGGCATGTAGTATGAGTGAGAAGTGGATTGTCACTGAGAGTTGGGAAGTTGTTATCGAATATCAAGTCATCCATTCAGATGAGTATAGTCATAGTAGCCAAATGACATGATGCAAAATAAACAGAATGCTAATATAGCCAGTGATTTTTTTATGAAAATTTTTTAAAGGATTCAGGTCTTGAATCATTTGAGCATTTATGTGAATTAAATTATTAAATCATGTAAATACATAATTGCTCAAATATTTCTGGATTATATAAAAGCATTTATGATATTTGAAGTATTTATTTTCTCTCTTGCATACATGATTCTGAGTATGGATAGAAAATATTTAAAACTATAATTGATTGACACATATCTAGTTATTTTAATTATAGCTGTAGAATCACATATTTAAGAAGTAAGCAACAGTTAAGCAACTCTTGAGATTCTTCTTCATTATATCTTCATGATACACTGAGTATCCAGGTAAAAGTTTCATGCTTTATTTAAGTGAGTCTTTATATTGGCTGAGTTATAAGTTCTAAAATAGTGAAATTCTAAAATGATGAATGGTGATTGAGTCATCTAGGATATAACATTTTTAAATAAATTAACAATATTTTTAGAAAATGAATTTTATTTAACTGTGTACTCATTTTTTTGTTATTCTGTGCTTCCAAGGGTAATACAGAAGGAGCCTTGGTGTCAGAGCAGGTTTCTCATGATGCTGCTAACAAGGTCGGCAGTTCCAATCCACTAGTCATTCTGAGGGAGGAAGATGAGGCTACTTGTTCCTGTCAAGATTTAAAGTCTCAGAACCTCAAAGGAGCAGTTCTCCTCTGTCCTGGAGGGCCAGTGTGAGTCAGAATTGATTTGATAGAAGTGGATTTGGTTTGATTTAGTTTGGATTAAGAGTTAAAAAAGGACATCTTTATAAATTTTAGAAAGCAGATCTGCTTGTTCATGAATAAATGACCATGGCTCTTAATGTCATATTTTCTTCATTTTTATAAAATTAAAGTTCTCATGTATGAATATTGAGTATGAAGTTTCTGCAATCTTTTGTAAGTAAAACACTATTCAAAATTTTGCTTTATTATTTTTTTCGGATGATCTTAGCCTAATCAAGAATAATTTTCCACATTCTAATTTTCTCTATCCCAATAATGATACTTTCAAAGAAGGCAAACTTCAAAGAGTTTCATTTTCTCTAAAGCCTGGTAGAAGTGGGAGTGTGGGAGATATTAAATCACATATGATTACTCAAAATGATTCAATATTTTCTAGTAAGTTAATTGAAGAAGATGAGAAGAAAGGCATATTTTTCTGTCTCTACACAGATAATCTTATCATTTTTTCCCCAAAGATAATTATTTCTTTCCAATTTCAGTTGCTTAATATCCTCTTTATTCTAGTCTGTCTTTCAAAAGTAGTTATTTTTTTCATTTGCAGTTTGGAATGATTCCTTCCTCTCGCTTTACCAGAGTACACGATCCGCATCTATTGCCTGGATTTTTAAAATCGTCTCTTAGGATGGCTCCAAACTTCTAGTTCACCCTCACCACCCCCACACTCAACATAATATGTACTTACATACAATCCTTTTCATACCAGTCCTCTTGGGGTATGTTGCCTGAAACCTTGAAGTGATTGACAGTACATGTTGTAGTATACATTACATTGTGTCCCTCACAAACTATGTGAACGTTGTAACCCCCTTGCCTGTGAATGTGACCCTATTTAGACATTGAGCCTTTGGTGATGTAATCAGGTCGGTTATATGAGGCTAACCCTTACTGAATTCTCATTCAGTGTGTCTATTGTTCGTCTAAAACAGACAGAGGAAGGCAATATGCAGAGGTGCATGCTAAGGAGCACCGGGAGCTCTCCGAAGCTAGAGAAAGGTGTGGAAAGGTTCCCCCTCAAAGCCTCAGAAGAAATCAACAGGGCCACCCCCGTGATCTCAGACTCCCAGCTTCTAGAGCTGTGAGATGATAATGTTCTGCTGTCTAGAGGCATGCCTGTGTTGTCTTGTGATGGTAGTCCTAGGAAACAAATAAACTAACAGAGTCACATGTTTGAGCTGAGGTAGAGAAGCTGTGTTTTCAAGCATTGTTTTATGTAACCGCCGAAGTATTAGAAGTATTAAAACCAAAGAATTGAGAAGAATGGCAGCTTTGGGGAAGCTCTTCCATTTGTGGAACTCACATCCGCTAGAGCATTGGGGGCATGTCAGAGGACAGGGAAGTGGAACAAAACAAGCGCATCTTACTGCACTCAGCCCGGGCTTTTCGTAGGCCTCTTGGCTAAATCTGTGTGGAAATCAAGGGCCATAGGCTTCCTCCCTTATGCAACACAGTAGTGCATACATTAGTCAGTCTTATCCTAGAACCTTCACTACTCTGGGACATCCACCTATCTATGATACAAAACTGTGTCCCCTAGAAAATGAGATGATGTTCAACAGAGTTTTGACATCGCACATTTTTGTAGCACTTTGGGGGTTTTGTCTCTGCAATGGGTACTTCAGAATGAAGGAGGAGAAAATGGTGGGGAGATGGCAGAGTTGTAGGATTCTTTGAAACAGCGAAAATTACAACGGGGAAGTAAAATGCATATAAAGATTATTAGAGAATCGGCGAAAAATTGAAAATCAGGAAAATATCTGAAATGCCTTAACTTTGGTTCTTACCTTTTAACACCTTGGTAAGAACTATAGCTAAGAGATCTTCAGCCGGACCAGGATTAGAAAGAAGTAGGAAAATTCCACTTTAGAAAATCATTCATTGTCATTAAGTGCAAGGTCATATCACATCAATGATAGTCAAGTCAGAATTTCTCCTCAAAACCAAAACCCAAACTCACTGCCATCAAATTGATTCTGACTCATAATGGCCCTATAAGCCAAGGCAGAACTGCTTCTGTGTGTTTCAAAGACTGTGTGTTAGTGTGTGAGTCTGGGTATACCAGAGAAACAAATTCACGAACATTCATATGTATCTAAGGGAGAGATTTATATACAAGAGGAATTGAACATTGAGAAAACATCCCAACCCAGTCCAATCCAAGGCCATAAGTCTGATATTAGCCCATATGTCCAATACCAATCTATAAAGTCCTCTTCAGACTCATGAAACACATGCAATGAAGCCAAATGCAGGATGATCACAAGTGGGTAGAAAATCTTTGGTTCCAGTGGCGTTGTAAGCCTCTCAGTGCTGGCAGGGATCTCTCTGTGGCTTCTCCAGATTTGGGGGTCTGGTTGCGTCCATGTGGCTTGTCTTCTGCAAAGTCTCTCAGGGAGTCTCCAAGGAGGAAAGTACAGGAGTTCCCAGAATTCCCAAGAGAAGGCCCTGACCACACTGAGGCCTCATTGGCTGTGATTCTGTTGACAGATTAGACTGCGCTCCTTCCTGGGAAGTGGGTGGTATTAATCACATTTACACATACTCGGTACAATACGTAGGACTATGTGTCATATAGCTTAGGGCCGTAGTAGGAGCTCTGGTGGCACAGTGGGTTACACAGTGGACTGCTAAGCACAAGGTCAGTGACTTGAACTAGCTGCTCTGCAAGAGAAAAATAAAGCTGTCTACTCCTGGGATGACTTAAAGTCTCACAAACAAATGGGCAGGGCGCTCTGCCCTATGGGGTCACTGTGAGTTGGAATTGACTCAACGGCAGTGAGATTTGAGTTAGTACAACACTAACTATATGTGGGATATTACATCATTTCATTTATATAATTTTTAGATTCCTATAATTACCATTTCATTTCTTTTTTAAGAGTTCCAAGCATTTTCTGAAGTTCTGCACCTTGATATCTATCTAAACATATGGCCATATTTATTACCTTAATTTTAATCTCTGCTCTGATACCTGCCCTGGTTTACTTCAATTGTCTTCCTTTATTTCTGGTTTTTAGCCATCTGGTACTTCCTCTTTTGTGTGTTCCAGGTAAATTATTTTTACCCAGACAGAATGTTTTCTCCCCATTGTGAATGTCAGAATTTAGATATAATTTGAATTTCTGTTTAGTCATGTGTGTCAAAAGATAATTTGTGAAGGAGAAGAAATGTATCAGATTAATTCAATCCAGGGATGGAGCTTATTTCAGAATTTCACTTCAATTTTGGTGAGGGTTGGTCTATTTTTGGTTCTCCCTGAAACGTGTGTGCACATGCATATGCACATGAATACACATGTAAACATAGTGTCACATAATCTTGCTTGGCTAAGTGGAACATGGGTCACAGTGGGAGTATCTGCCACTACGCATTTTCCCAACACCTCTGAACCCAGTGCATGTCTCCCGGGTCCTAGTGACAGTGGATTTGTGCATTGGCCTGCCAACTGCGAAGTCAGTAGTTCAAGCTCACCAGCCAGTCTGCAGGAGAATGTGATGCTTTCTGCCCCTGAAAAGACTTCCGGGCTTGGAAACCCGAGGGGCCGGTTCTCCTCTGTTCTGCAGGGTTGCTGTGAGTCAGAGTCAGCGCAGTGGCAGGGCGTTTGGAGTGTCTTGGGTCTCCTGCCCTTTGACTGCGACGTAGCAGAAGCTTAAAGAGGAAGCAGCATAGGCTTCACTTCTCGATACTCCCCCCTCTTCGAGCTCATGAATGTCCAGTTCTCCATGGCATTAGTTCTACAGGTGTTTTCCATCAAATCAGTCTTTCCATTTCTCCTCAAAAATTTAAGTCAGCAACAAGGTATTTTATTTTATTTTTATAGAATGCACGATGTGTTGCTGAATCTGTGTTTTATGTTCTTTAGAATCCATGATAAACTGTTAGGGGATCCTTGAATACTATACTCAAAAATATTCCTACTGTGCAGTAAATAATAGCATTTTGGCTAGATGAAAGGTGAATATAATCATGTTCTACAAGACACCTAACATATAGTGGATGTTTTGGCTTAATAATTAGTTAGACATGTATTTTCCAGACTAGTACACAGTCTACGTTTAAGCTCTGGAGCACCGTGCCGTCAACAAGTAAATGACAGCGTAGCAACATGCGCCATAGCCTGCGGCAGCTGGAGTCGAGTTTCTACAGGAATCCCACTGTGGCTTATATTTGAGCTTGATGTATTTTCATTTTTTATAGCTGCAATGATTTCTTTTTGTGTCTTTTAATATATAACTTGGTAATAGGTTGGGATCTTGAGTGTGAGTGATGGTAAAAGTAATGATGACAAATACAAAGGACCTGAAAATGTTTAACTATCCCTTGCTCCTGTCTGCTGGTCTAAATGTAAGTTCACTACTTATAAAAAATGTCATTGCTTTCAGCTCCTGATGAAAACCTTTTTTCTTCAATAAATTAGAGGGAATGTCATTTTATTACTACACATAACTCAACACTATAAATTACTACAACTGCACATTAATATCACTATTTCCCTAGAAGCTTATTTCACAGCTTTACAAACAAATGAGAAAAGGCACACGAGGGGAATTCGATATTTAATCATTTGATAGCAGTTCTAACTTACAGCGTTGACAAAGCACTTTAACAAAACAATGACATGATTGATTCAAGAAAAGTAGCTAGATTGGGAATAACACTCTTAAAAATTTTGGTTCTAAAATTTCAGATGTGAGGAATTCTTATGTCTGTGGACATTTATTTATTACTTACAGATGCTTTGTGTACATCATTTTACAAGGAAAACCTCTCCCCTCCTTAGCCTCTCCAATGAAAATGATCAGTCCACAGTGTCCTCCATAGAGTCAATCCTGAACTCATTAGCGTATATGCAAATTGGGAAAGTAAGCTTGATATATAAATATGGAGTATTCCTAACATCATTAAGATCAGCTAGAGTGTGACTTTCACTTATGATATGTACAATAACTAAAATAGCTTACCCTACTAATTTTTTTTCAGGCTACTCTTATCCTCTGATGTAATTTTTTCCAGAGTAGATTAATATCCTCATTATTTATCTCTGTTTTTCAAAAGGAACCAAAATCCTCCTTACCTTCAGAATGAAAACATAATTCTATATATAATTTTATACAAGTATATTACTATTTGAATAGATCTTCATATACTATGGTTATTTTTACATTTATTCCTATGATGAATGAATTCTGAGAAATTTAAATAATTTCATGCTAAAATGAATTTTGTATTTTTAGTTCCTTTAAGGTTGTGAGAGCCCTGGTGACCTAGTGGATTAAACAAGCAGTCACCCCATGGGATAAAGATGAGGCTTTCTATTGCCATAGACTTAGTCTCCAAAGCCACAGGGTAATCTTTGCTGTCTTACAGAGTTACTCCTCACTGGAATCGAGGGAGTGCTGTTTTAAGACTCGGTGACTATCAGTTGGGACATATGGAATCCGTTATGGGAGCATGAATGCATTTGAATTATTAATTATGCAAATAATAATTACTTAACTATGCTTTGCATCCCACCCTTCATCCCTGTTCCTACTTACATGCATGCAATTAAGTGTATAGACTTTTGGACTGTATTTAGAAATACTGAAATACATGCTAGCTACCAAGAATCTCGATATGCTGTTATAGAGAAGGAAATAAAGAGTGGAATGCAGACAAAGTAATAATAATCATTATATTGTAAGTAATTGTGCTTAACTATTTTATGCTGAATGCTGATGAAATAGCAGTCTCTCTTCTACTTCCTTAGAGTTCCTAGCATCTTCCTTTCATGAGAGGAGGATTATAAAACATTTGAGGTTGTCAACGGGTGTCTTCAGGCATGCATTCGTACACCGTAAAGAACAAAGCTGAAACGATACATGTAGTTTTGTTTCCCAGTGTATTTTAGAAGGTGGGGTTTCAGGTTGTGGTCCTCAGTCATGCATATACTTGCTGCCTTTGAGACAATTCTGACTTGTAGCAGCCCTATAGATCCGGGTAGAACTGCCTCTTTGGGTTTCTGAGACTCTAGCTCTTCATGCTAGTAGAAAGCCTCACCTGGCTCCTGTGGAGTGGCTGGTGGTTTGGAATAACAGGCCTTGCGCTTAGCAGACTGGTGTGTAACCCACTACACCACCGGGCGTCTCCAATTTGGTCAGATAAGCAATTTCTATTCATATTTTGAGGAACGATTCTGTTTACGTGATTTATTACTTATTTGGATGTATTGTTGTAGAAATACTCCTTATGTATGGTAATCTTTATGGAAGCACATCACCAGGTGTTTTTCATGATTTGAATTGGCAACCTTTCGGTTAACAGCTGCCGAGCAATTACTCATAGTACCACTAGGTTACTATGTCACCAGAGGGTGACAAGGACAGAAACCTAACACCAAAAGGAGATACAGGCACACCCCCAACCCCTTGCTTCCCCCCAAGAAATGAATCGCAGATAGAGATTTTCTTTATCGTGGAAGAGAGGAAGATGGTGAAAGTGTGCGGCAGAGAAAGCAGGATGTTCCCATAACCCGACGATAGCTCATTATGAAGCCACATGCCATCTTGCTTCAAGTGTGTTTAGAATAATGATTATTTAACTAGGCTTTGGTTTCGTGGGTCTGGTGACAGGGATACAACATGAACTCTGGGGTGCAGGAGCCATGTACCTGGAAAGGGGAAGTGTGCGACAGAAAACCAGCCAACAACCCAGTACCCACTGGAAAGGCAGCAAATCAGGGGGCAGAATTCTGCTATTCCTAGGATAAAAAAACCCGAGTTTTTCATTCTACCTGACGTCGGATTAGTTTGGATACTTTTGATGCTTCACATTGAAGCACCTCCTTAATTAACTCACTTGTTCCATTCAAACCTTTTCTCTGACTTTGGTCTGAATTCTGTCCCTCATCTGAATGATTTCTTGCAAGTAGGATAAGGACCAAATAAGGGGAGGCTTGCCACGTTCAGCTCCCTCCGGCAGCATCTTCCTGAATAAGGATGCTCTTACATGCCTGCATTTGCCCAAACTGGGAATGGACACTCGCTACAGAAGTGCTTCCACTGGTCTCTTTCACTTGAAAATACCCTAAAGGGATTGAATTGATTTTAAAGACAAATTATGCCTTTATAGACCCAAGTAAATGATTAGCACATACAAATAGTTAGGTACTATACGGAATAAAAATAATCCAAGTTGCTTTCTGTTATATGTATCTTTACAGCATAAAAGAGATGAATATGAATCTTAAACCAAAACCAAACCAAATTCCCTGCTGGAATAGACTCTAACTCATACTAAGCCTGTAGAAATCATGTCGATAAATTAGATTTGCTAAATGATAATTAAAGAGAATGAAAGGGTTAGAAATTCAAGGAAGGAAAATCTCTTTTCATACAGACCCATTGTGGTCAGAACAACAACAAACGAGTGCACTAGTCTCAAGGACCTCTAGGATGATGGAGCTCTATCTTCAAGAAACCATTTAAGAGAATAGGAGAATAGAGACTTGTCCCTCCAGTGTGTGTTTTAATGAGCCATCCCACTGTCTCTGAGCTTCGTTGACCCTGGAGTAGCCACTGCATAACCCACACCACCACCAGAGCTGCTGAGTTAGATGCTATCCTAACTTGTAATGCTGAATCTTCGCTTACTACTCAATATGTTGTCTGCTCCTTTCTCTACTCCTGGTTGTGTGGACCTTGTCTCTTTATGCTGTATATTTTAAATAGAACTCTCTCATCGTCAAAGTAAACTGCGTATCATCCAAACTGAGAGAGTAATGTTACAAAACTAAAACCTTTCTGGATGTGTTAGACTGGGTTGACTAGAGAAACAAATCCAGGGACATTCATATCTGTGTAAGAGAGAGCTGTATATTAAAGAGTAACTGTATATTAAGAATATAGCCCAGCCCAGTCCAGATCAAGTCCATGAGTCCGATGTTAGTCCATATGTCCAATACTACTCCATAAATTCCTCTTGAGATTCAGGCAGCTATACCATGATGCCGAATGCAGGAAGATCACAGGCCAGTTGGTGGAAAGACTTGTGGATCCAGCGGCAGTGAAAGCATCTTAACGCTGGCGTGGATCTCCACGTGGCTCCTCCAGTTAGAGGGCTCTGGCTGCCATCAGCATGACACCATGTGGCTTGGCAACAAGAATGTGAAGAAGAGAGAGAGCGAGAGTGGCCCACCTCTTCTAAGGGCAGAATCAAGAGATAGGAAGTTCCCAGGATTCCTCATGAGAAGGTAACAGCATCATTGGCTCTGACCTGCTTGATAGGCTAGACTCCACCCTTTGACTCATAATACCCTGAAGTTGACATGAGGTTATGTAACTACCACACTTGGTTTTATAAAAGCAAGAAAATAAAACTTTCCCAACTTACCCTCGAAGAAAGGAGATGGGGGTGGTTTGGAGATACCCTAAATTTGGAGAGAGGTTTTGATTCTTACACCATTTATATGCTAATGCATGCTAATCAGCAGAGAATTCTCTATTAAATATCTAATTATGATGCTGACTTAGGCAAAAATGTTAACTTATGTGGCATGTTTATCCTGTCCTCTAGCATTAGTGGTGTGAAGGGATTGATTTCACCACAACTCTAGTGAATATGATGAATTTTAAAAAGTTGATTATCATTTTGGTGTAAAGCAAAATAGATCTGAATGAATAAGAAAAATAATTTTAGAAAGTGGGGTTGGGGTTAACTTCGATAGAGTCAACATAAATAACATAAGTAAAACAATTAAAATATGAGCCAGTAAACCCCCTCCAGCACTGTTTTAATGATAACACATTCCAAGAGGGCTCTAAGCTCCTCAGGGCAAAGGCTCGAAGTCCCTTTCTGACTCAGACACAAGATGATGGCATCTCATTTGGGTTGTCAGGCGCACCTTTAGGAGAAAAACACATCTAGAAATATATAGACGCATGCTGCCTTTCAGGATGGAAACATATTGTGGCTCTTAGTATCTTGTTCTAAAGAAGCATTTTGCTTTGTTTTGTTGTGCCTCTGAACTCTTGAACATTTGCAACAAAAGTAGATTTTAGAAACTAAGCCATTGTACCTGAAATCCGACAACAGGAAACATGAATCCTTTCTCTCTCTTATGCTTTGCACTGCAGCTGGAATGAATGTGGGGTTTCTCTCATTTCAAAAATCTGTTGTTGCTATCAAGAATACTTATACATAACCAAACACACTCCAATGCAATAGTTTTTTTTTACATATATATAATTCAGTGACATTGATTACAGTTGTTCAGCCATTTCTGAGTTGTTCCTCTCCCATTAACTCTCATGATTTGCTCTTAATGGGCCTTTACATAGGATATCAAGTCATAATGATTACTGTTTGGGATACATATCCTTGTGGACAGTAAGTTAGAATTTATATATTCTTTCTGCTATAGGATACCAAGGGTGTCAGTAGCTCCTTTCCCACATATTAACTGGCAGGTCAATTGAACCCATGGCTCCTTCCAGCCCTCTAGGAGCCTTTGGATCGAGGGCATTAGGTGTGAGAGCCTATATTTCACCTCAGAATTTCTTTGAATTTACTCTTTGAATTAAATCAATAATTCTTGATGCTGTCTGATAATTTGCACTCACTAGGAATTATGGTTAAATTAGACTGGAGTAAAACAAAGATATTAGTCTTTTCCAAACTCATCAAACGATTCCAATGGAGAGCTCAATTGAGAACACAGCTTTGGAAGATGGCAGGAACTCCATGTGCACTCAATCATGGGAAGGCAGCTTGGTGACTGAGCATAGTCTCTGTGAACCCGGTCATTTAAGAGAACCTTTGCTCAAAAAGATCTCACTAGGGCCCAACTCCCAAGTCTTGTTTCATTTGGGGTATCAAGTCTTGCTCTCTTTTCTTTTCACTTTCTTGTACTTAGATTTCCTTGGGTTCTCTAGCATGTGGCTGCCTCAGAATCAGGTGATAATTAACCTTGGCTTCACATTCTACAACTATAGAACCAGCTTCTTCACCCTCAACTAAGAGGAGAGACTAAATTATTATATATGCTATGCCAGGCATGCATGTTTATGAAACCTTGTTTGCATGTTTCACTGTATAGTGTGTATACCCCAATTCAAGATACTTGTGAGAGGTCGAGAGAAGAGACTTAGTAGGTAGGTTGCAAACAGCAAAGTTTATTTCTCACCTGCATGCAGGTGCGCTGAGGCTATAATATGCATCAGCCCTGAGCTCAGGGCCTAGTGCCCTTATATACTGTACAGAAATGAGGAATGGGCTGGCTCCATCTGGGTGGAAACTATCAACTGAGGTCTTCTTGACCAATCAGACTTACACCATGAGAGCTCCATGTACTCAGTTTCAGCCATCATTGTTCACGGTTATCGCTGTCCTTTGGTCCTTGGTTTCTGACAAAGGCACATTCTATCATGTTTGTGCAGAGATTTTTATAGGCTCCAACCTTGGGGAAGAATTTTATAGGGTGGGCTCAGTGGAAAATGTGGGGGAACTTGGGTTCTTAGAAGGTGCAATTAAGTCTTTGAAACCTCATTACTTAGACCTTATTGAGCCTTTTGATCCAAGACTGCAATGAAAATTAATGTATCACTGGAAACTAGAAATTATGTGTGATCCTTGCGTTTCTTCCCAACATTAGTGATTCCAGTTAGATTGACTATAAATACCTTCTGTCAAAATATGACCTTGAGGATGTATAATCAGAAAATTCTAATTACTTTAAATCAATTACTATTGTTAAATACAGTACTATACAATAGATATATAACTGGATAACAATTAAACCCATTGCAGTCAAATTGATTCTGACTCATAGTGGCCCTTTAGGGTAGAACAGAATTGCCCCATAGGATTTGCAAGGCTGTCGTCTTTATGGAAGCGGATTGCCACGCTTGTGGAGTGGCTAGTGATCTTGAACTGCCAACCTTTGGGTTAGCAACCAAGGGCTAAACCACTGCACCACTCAGGCTTATTAGCAACAATTAGTTTAGCATAGTAGCAAAACTTATTGAAGACAAAGGCAATTTGTCAAATAAATACACTAATAGGTTGAAATGTTTGGGAAAAATTTTTTCTAAGACCTGCAGTTTTATAGTTTCGTTGACATATAGTTCACATATCATACAGTTTAACAGTTCAGTCATATTAAGACTAGTTGTGAAATCATCACCACAATTAATTTTAGACAACTTTTCTTCTTTCTTGTACTGAGTACTGTTAGCTCCCCATGCCACACCTAATCAAAGACCTGGATTTTGTTTGTTTTCTATAGTGTGTGTGAGTGTGTTTCCCTATTTTCTAAGGGAGCTGAATCCAACAGGAAGAGTTTCATTTAGCAGTTAAAAGTACAATTAAAATTTTAGCCTGGGAATTTACTTATGTTCTTTCTATAGCTTTTCTTATTAAGATAAAGTAGCAATTACAATTATATCAATCTATGTACAGTTGATTTTTGACAAAGGGCACGAACGCATTAAGTGGGAACAGATGGTCTCTGTAACGAATGGTGCTGGAAAAACTGTATAATCATTTGCAGAAAAATAAAGTAGGAGTCATATTTTATATCACATAAAAAATGAACTGAAGTTGGAACAGATTTAAATGTGAAAATAAAACCCAGAACTATAAAGACCATCTCTGGACAAATTAAAACAAACTTGGGGGCTCTAATACACATTACAAATACAGCATACAGCTTAATAGAAAACACACAAACAACAGAATACAAACTAGATGAATGGGACTTTCTAAAAATTAGACCCTTGCGACCATCAGAAAGATTTCACCAAAAGAGTAAAAGAACACAGACTAGAAGAAGGCTTGGGACCATGACATATTGAACAATTTCTAAAATTTAGAGAAGGCTTCAACATCTCAGCAATAAAAACTGGAAAGTTGGTAGTGGACATGAACAGACACTTCACAAACACACGCGTAGGTGGCCAACAAACATATCGAGAAATGTTTATTATCAGCAGACATTAGGGAGCTGCAGTGAAAACAAGAATGTGATGTCCTCTCCCTCCAGTAGTAATAGCAAAGAGAACAACGAGAAACAGCTGATGTTGGAGCTGGTGTGGAAGGCCTAGACCAGTGGTTCTCCACCTTCCTAATGCCACGACCTTAATACAGTTCCGCATGTTGTGGGGACCCCAACCACAGAATTATTGTGGGGACCCCCAACCATAGAATTATCCTAACTATAATTTTGCTACTGTTATGAATCATAATGTAAATATATGATATGCAGGATGTCTTTTCAGTGTCACAAATTGAACATAAAACATAGTGATTAATCACAGAAACAACATGTAATTATATCTTGTGAAATATTTCTTCCTAATGACAAATGACATTTTGTCTGAAGCATGGTGTAGCATGGGTAAAAGTCTTTTTTAATTGTTTTATTAGGGGTTCATACAACTCTTATCATAATCCATATATACATCAATTGTGTAAAGCACTTTTGTACATTCGTTGCCCTCATTATTCTCAAAATATTTGCTCTCCACTTAAGCCCCTGGCATCAGGTCCTCATTTTTCCCCTCCCTCCCCCTTCTCCCATCCCTCATGAACCCTTGGCAATTTATAAATTATTATTTTGTCATATCTTGACCTGTCTGATGTTTCCCTTTACTCACTTTTCTGTTGGAAATGGGGAACCAACAAGTATCTACAATCCTCCCAGGGGGATGGGCAAAAGAAAAGTGGGTAAAAGTCTTAATATGTGTTTTCTAATGGTCTTAGGCGACCCCTGTGAAAGGATCGTTCGACCCCCAAAGGGGTTGCGACCCACAGGTTGAGAACCACTGGACTAGAACACTCATATACTACTGGTGGAAATTTAAAAGCATTCAACGTTGTAGAAAATGATACGTGTTTTCTTAAGGAGCTAGAAAGAAATACCACAGGACCCAGCACTTCCTCCACTTGGTGCATATCCTAGAGAAATAAAACCACAACACAAATAGATACATGCATACTCAGGGTCCTCATTGGACTGTTCACAGAGCAAACAGATAGCCCAAACCCAAATAGCTAGCAATAGAAACGTGGACAAATAAGCTATGGTGCATATATACAATGGAATACTATGTCATGTTAATGCCTAACTCTTCAAAACAGGCTTTTACCTGGTGGACATTATGGTAAATAAAATTAGCCAATTACAAAGAACAAATATTATATGGGTTCACTATTACAGAAAGTCAACCAAAGGTTTTCTCACTAAAAGAAAAAAATCTTTGATGGCTACCATGGGGGTTGGGGAGAAGGTAAGTTACCGGCTAGAGGTAGACACATGTTCACTTGGGTGAAGGAGTAGGTAACACAATGAAAGGGAACTCAGGAAGAAAAGGATGGAGGCAGAAGAAGACGCTGGAACGTGTGTAAATGCTGACAAAGAAAAGTGCTGTTACTGTACCTACTGAGTAGATGCCTGGGCAGACATGCAGGCTGACAGGGCCTGGAAGAGGGGGAGTGTACCCATGACTATATTGGGCTTGACACAGGACATTTGCCACCAGGATAGCCATGAATGGGGTAGAGCATAGAGGAGCCCAAGTCATTGAAACGTCTTAGATATAACCAAACACTTGGCGGGAATGAGTCACTGAACCCGCAGTGTCTCGGGTGCCACTGGGGTCAATTGGTGTGGGACGATCCATGAAGACAACAGTCTAAATCCCACTTGAGCAACTGGAGGCTTAAAAGCTTGTTAGTGGCCAAGGTGCAACTATTCGTCTCCTTGCCGTGTGGAAAGAAGACTGCTAGACATTAAAGACATGGAAATATTTAGGAACTTAGAGGCCATGCAAACATCAGTTTTCACAATCCTGAGACCAAAAGAACTAGATAGTGCCTAACTACACTACCAACTACTCTGAAAGTATCACAATACAAAGTCATGTATAAAGTCAGAGAAAAATGTGGAACAAATGTCAAAATCATTAAAAGAAAGAAAATGCCAGGCTTACTCTTACTGGCTATAGAGTCTTCTGGGATCCCTGGGACTTTGGTCCTTAGCCAGCCTTCAGTGTGGACAGAACTCCTCCTGTGCCTCAATTTTCAGCCAAGCAATAAATAGACAGGAACCATAACACTGGAAAAATGCAAACACCTTAGAACAATTCACCATTGATATTAAAAGGGAAGTATTGGCCTAAGACAAAGTTCCAAAGAGTTATAAACGATGAGTAACAGAAACATGAACACAGGGAGGAAATGGGATGAGAGATAGTTCATGGTGACGACTACACTCAATGAGATGAAGCAATATATGTGTGGCTTATTGAGCGGAAAACGGATCCGTTCTGTAAACCTTCACCCAATTCACAATAAAATGAAACAAAATCAATAGTTTTCTTGGCAAGATATATATATTTAAATATACTTTCTTATAATCTGGACTTTCAATTTAAAAGGTTTGAATAGCAATGACATTAAGATTCTCAATATATTTCAGTAGTTTTGTGCTTGGCTCAGGCTTCCTATTTAGAATCAGCTAGTGTCAAAATGTCATCTCTATAAAGTATCATTGACACACATGACAACATTTAATGACTTCACGGGATTATGCTGCTGCAGTTAAGATGATACGTTTCTGCCCATTGCTCTTACTATTCAAGAGAAAGAGCCAATATTATTTTCAAATTGAACTAGAGGGTGATCACTGAGGCAAAAATCACTGGTGCAATATCAGAGATGCTATGTAATGATATTATTTGAATTCTTTGATTAAAATAAATCGAGGTCAAGTTAATAATAGGATAGTGGGGTAGAGTGTAGATTCAGGGTATAGAAATTCAGCCAGGCCTCAGTTGGCTAACACAATCAGCGCAAGAGAAGCCATGAGGCGTCACAGTTTTCACGTTTATTCCAACTTGCGTGTCTGTGTCACGGTCGATTTTGGAAAGGTTCCTGGGTCCACTTAGTGGAGCAGGGCTGCCCCACCTGGGTGGTGTGAGTTCAGGTGGCAGGTATACAGCCATGGTCAATGTTTACATGGCTCTGGAAGAGAATCTGGTGGCTCTAGCCTTGTCTAGACCCCCTTTGTGGGCAGCAATAGCCTAGTGGTAGTGGCACTGGCCATCAGTTGCTAAAATCTGACCTTGTGCTTGAAGAAAGGGAGTAATTTGGACCACCAGACAGTGCCAGTGGTCATTGTGAATGCAACAGAAGGCCCGAATTATATTTGAGTGTGAAGCTTATAAATGAAATTTCCTCGGCATTGTGATTAAGGGCTTACTCTTCACACCCAGGGACTCTTATCACCTTCTCCTTTTCCTTCGTTACACAGTTTTATTTGGTCTGCAGCTTCTCCCACTCCCACATTTGGTGCCTTTCATGGTCCCAGGGGGTGGAACTAGTGTATGAGCTACTTTGTTTTGTGAAATATAGGAAAACTATAGAAAGGGAAAGGGAAGAACAGTTTCCTTTGCGTCACCTCAAAGCAACATGGCCAGAGTAGCAGACTCAGGAATGTAATCTTCATTACAAATGATAACAATAGTCAATGCTTTCTACAAGTACAAAACTGTTAGTTGTTAGAATATTTCACTTAACTAGAGTAACTTTAGACAAATATTCTAATCTTGATTTAACTGATTGATAATTGAAACTTAGAGTCTAAGTTTCTAAAAGTAGGAAGTGATGGGGCTGGGATTCAAGTCCAAGCAGTCTGATTTTAAGCCTAGAATCTTTTTTTGCCAACAGTTTTATTGGCATGTAATCACATATCATAAAATTCAATAGTTCAAAAACATCAAGAAGAGTTGTATAGTCATCACCATAATAAGTTTTTAAATATTTTCTTCATTCTTGTACTTATTGTTATGAGCTCCCCATTCCCCCCCAACCTTCCCTGCTAGACCCACAAGGAACCATTGATGCAGTTACTGTTTCTATAGATTTACCTCTTCTGGAGTTTACATGCAGAAAAACATTAAAAAAACTAACAACAGTAACAAAGGAAAACAGATTAAAAAAAACCTCTCTTAACTATTACACACACACACACACACTGTATTGAAGGGCTGTGACTTCTGCACCAGCACTATCGAATTATCAGCATCTCTTCTCTCTTGTCCCTATTCTCACCCTTAAAGCGAAAGCCTCTCCAGGCCCGTGAGCGCTTCTTTACTTTCCTCCTCTCGTCGCACTGTTACACTGCATGCAACAACTTTCACTAAAGCTATTTGTGAGTCAGTGTTCAACAACTGTGTTCTCCTACTGTCATCAACATTGTAGGACTTCAAGTGGGAACTGTAGAGAAAGATTTGGTCTAGATTAAATCAGGAGGTCTACAGGAGCAGAAAGCCCTGTCTTTCTCCTTCGGAGCAGTTAGTGGTTTTGAACTGCTGAATCTCAGTATTCTGCCCATTTTCAAGTTGTAAGGGCCCCTCCAATGGATGATATTGAAGCAACGTGTATCCTCTGTGGCAAATAGAGGGGGAAGGGGAGAGTACAGTAAGACCAGCTCTATGTCTGCTCTTCCCATAACTTCGTTACTCTTATTCGCTGTGTAGTAGGTGTAAGATTCACCATTAGACAGAATGTTATGGTATGGACTAGGGAGGGCATTGACCTAATGCATATGGAAAAATGAAGATCAAATGGGATCAATTTACAACTACATTTTAGGAATATAGCTCACTGATGTGAGTGAACTCCCCTTTAAACTGAGGAGTTAGATGATTGTGTAAGCATTTCAGTAAAGAGTGAAGATCCTTTTCATTGGTACCATCATTGGGAAATTGAAATAGTAGACTTCGACAATCTAGGGCAAGTGAGTTTGTGTTCCAATGTTTGGTAATCTGGCAAACACATTCAGTCCTATAATAGGTAGATTTTAAAATTCCAATAATCCTTTTTATAATTAGAAGGTGGGGCAGATTAATAGAGACCTGGTGGCACAGTGGTTACACATTAAGCTGCAAACCCACAAGGTCGGCAGCTGTAAACCACGAGAGACAGACCAAGTTTTCAATCCTTTTAAGAGTTACAGCCTCAGAAACCCACTGGGAAGTTCTATCTTGTCTGATAAGGTCACCATAATTTGGAATCAACTGTGTGGTGGTTGTGTGTTAGTCTGGGTGCATCAGAGAAACAAATCCTCAGAAACTCATATGTATAAGAAACAGTTTTATATAAAGGGTAAGTTCACATCAAGAAAAAATCCCAACCCAGTGCTTCCCAAGCCTACAAATCCAACATTAGCCCATATGCCAGACACCAATCGACAAAGTCCTCCCCCATCTCACAAAACACACACAATGACGTCTACTGCAGGAGGAAAGCCGAGTCAGTGAATGTGTAAGCATCTCAGCACTGGCAGGGGTCTCCACATGGCTGCTCCAGCACCCAGGGCTGCATCGGGGTAGGTCCATGTGGCTTCTCCTCAGGGATGTCTTGCAGGAAGTAAACCTTGCCAGCTGAAGCAGGGAACTGGCTAAGGCAGCTGCACCCTGGTCCGACCATCACAAGAGACCCAAGAACTAGAAAGGTTAGCCTACTGAGTCATTTATCTCTCTGTCCTTCAATTAACTCCACGTGTTTATCAGCCAGGTTGGCAATATAAACTTTAATTATCTCACAGTGAGTGAGAATAGATTGACACAATGGTACCATTTCTAATCTTGGATGACACAAGGAAAGAGCAGTAGTAGAGCATTGTAGTAAATGTTGCTTATACTTCATTAGACTTCAAGCATATTTCAAGCATACTTTATTAAAGTTTCATTAGTTTCTCTCTCTCTGATAGTGAGTAAATTACATGGATGAAATTTATAATTTTTAAATGTAGAGACAGAATTGTTCTCTAAAGATAGGTGTCACTTTTGAAGTTACAAAGTCTGTTTAAGCCATTCATTTGCTTTACAGACTAAATAAATTATTTGAAATAATTCTTACCGGATCAATATAAAGGTCATTTAAATTTCTTTATAAGCCTATGTTTTACCCAGATAAAGTTCTCATATGTACTTGAACTATTAAAATTGTAAATCTTGATACAATAATTCTAAAAGTATGATGTTGGTTTGCAGTGTTGGAAATTAACAATTATGATACAGTATATTTGAACTTCATGATTACAATGTGTTTCTGCTGGGAGGCAATTGGGTGCTTCTTTTACCTGCAGCAATCAATAAGCACATGAGACACTCCTTACACTCTTTCTCTACAATGGCCAGAGATTAGGCAAACACAGGTCATTTGGGCATTTTTCCAGACACATCCTTCTGCTGCTATGTCCACTAGTCTCTGACTGGTGCCTGGAGGAATTTACTGTATACATAACTCTCTTTTGTGTTGGCTGAGGGAGCTAAGATAATAGTCGGCAAAAGATTGAAACATCTTTTTCAAAAACAAGGTGAAAAGTTCACAAGTCCAGTTTCATTGGTAAATTGTGATTTCACTATTTTGGTAAGGTACTCACTCTGTTTGAGAGTCCAAGGAAGATTCGTATTGATAATGCCTGGCAACTGCCTGTAGTGTGTGTTGTATAGAGGCTGCTGTAGACCTTTCATCTGAACTTGAGGTCCATTTTGGTGTCAGTGACTGTGCTAGGCCTCTTGGTGGGGCACCCACCAGTTTTACATCTTAAAATTATTTGATAATAGGCATAGGTGTATGCATTTGGTTTTTATTGTTAATTTAAAGTTAATCACAATTTTGGATGCTTAAAACATTATAAATTATAAAAGAAGAGTCTTAAAATTCTGTAGATCAACAGTCTGGTATCTCTCTTACCTAGCTAAAATCAAGGTGTCAGCAGTGCTGTGTTCTCTCTGGAAGCTCAACAGGTGAACCTTTTACCTTTTTCATCTTCTGGGCCCCTCTCTCCATCTTTAACACCTGCATCATCACATCTTGTTGACACCTCGTCCATCACATGTCTCTCTCAGATCACAGGTGGGAAAGGTTCTTCTCTCTTCAGGGATCCTATGGTCTGATTGGGCCCATCTGTACAAACCAGGATAATCTCTATACCGCAAGGTTCTTAATCTTAATAACATCTGCCAAATCCCTTTGCCATGCAAAACAACTTAGTCCCATGTCTGGGGATTAAGATGTTGATGTCTTTTGAAGGCCATTATTCTGCTTGACATTCATCTGCAGATCCATTAAATGAAACCTGCAAATTCATCTAGTTTGGGTAGGACTGTTTTTCCCTTTATAAATTGTTTTCTATCGTCAACATTTTAATTTACTTTTATGTGGAAATTGAAGCTCATGAAAGCAACTTCTAGCTATGGGAGAAATTATACTTCTAGGAGAAGTCAGAAGCTGAGCTCAGGCTTCTGACTGGAGAGCCCTTTCTCCTATCATTCGAGAGTGTTCCCAAGGGAGGAGACAGGAAAAGGATGTCCTGGAAAAACATAGGTGGTCCCTGGCTCAGCACACCTCTGGCGATGTGGGCTGTATATCAAGACCCTCTGGAGATTTCTTTTAACAAGAACTGGAAATGCACCCCCTCCTGACTCACTGGAAGTAAAACCTGCAGAAAGACAAGTGCAGAATTTGTAATAGAGTAAAAATGCAAGACAAAGAAAATCTGGGCAAACTGGATGAACTGAATTTGAAAAAAAAATAATGATTTTCATTTTAATTATAGGGATAGCTGCCAATTAATTAAAGAGAAAAATTGTGAATAATTCACAGATATGATAATAAAGACTGAGCCCAAAACCCAACTCAGTGCAAAGGGCTCACACTGTGAAGGAGTAGGTTCTGGCCCACAGTGACCCTATTGGATGGAGGAGAGCTGTCCCTGATGGTTTCTCATGGTTTCTGAGATGGTGACTCTTTCCAGGACTAGAAAGCCTGTCTTTTCCCTTTGGAGGTTTCAAACTGATGATCCCTGGTGAGCAGCCCAACTTGTAACCGCTATGCCACCAGGTGTCCACACTCACTGTATTAGACAGGGTTAAACTAGATTGCTGATAATTATATAGATAGATAGATAGATAAAGATAGATATATAACACAAGAAATGAACTGTTAAATTATAAACAGATAGATATATAATGCAAGAAGTGAACAGTTAAATTATAAAGCAGTACAAATGGCTCAGATAAACTCACTCCCGTGAGAGAGTTGTGAGGCAGTAGCAGTCCTTCAAGTCTTGAGAGCCACCAGGTAGTCCTTTGTAGAGAGAGAGCTAGGCTATCCCATCACAGACAGCAAACAGCAAGGCAGGTCACCAACTGTCAGTCCCCAGCTCCAGAGATGTAAATTTCAATCTTGTGATCTTAAAGGGACCTCAACTTACAGCGACACAGTCCACATGCTAGGCGTTCCACAGGTAGTGTACCCATTAAACTGAGCCACAGACAAGCAAGGCAGCTGCACACTGGTCCGATGATTAAAGAGCGAGAAACAAGAAAGGTAAGGCTCACCAATCCATTTATCTCTCCTCCCTTCAATTAATCCCACTTGTGTTTCTCGGCCAGGCTGGCACAATAAACTATCTCACTCATGTTCTTCACATTTGTCATGCAGCAAAATCTCCCATGGGCTTGCTGCACTGCAGATTGCCAGGCTCCATCCCCAGGAGTCCCAATCTGGCATTTTAGCTGGTTCTCAGGCCATGCTGATTCTCCTGGTCTGAGGTCACATTTTGAGAATCATTGGTAAGGACTTTAATATAGGTGGTGACCTCTGTATTTTGGGAATCATGAAAAGTCCTGAAGGAGACTAGGTACAAACTGACAAAATCAGAGGCTCCCCATTGACAACCCTGTCAATCTCCTAACCTTTTTAGCCAGGAGCCCTGCTATTTTACTAGATGTAAGGCCTATCCTGAGAGAAAGGGAAAGAAGACAGCTATTTTTTGCAAGAGAAAATGAAATGGACCAGGGCTTTAAAAGCTGCTCTAAGATCTGGTTGTGGATCCTTGGCTTGGTCACTCAAGGGAGACTATTTAAAACCTGGTCCTAAATTTCCCACTTTTATGTAAAGAGCACCCAGGAAAGTTTAAGAACCATTGGACTAGGGGTTTTCTGTGTTATAGTTAAAATGCCACGTTTGGGACTTCCCTTGAAGCCCAAATGCAGTCCTTCCATCATCTTCACCTTCTCTGGCTCGATAGTCATGAACCATGATCTTGAGAAAGACCCAATACATATGTATCCTCCTCACTCAATATGCATTTGTTCTGTGCCTCTCAGGAATGTGTCAGGGAGACTTCTTGGTATAGCCTCTATGAAAGCTTTAGTGCAGAGTTTGTTATTTTAGTCAAATTAGCTAACATTGAGAGTTTCTACTGAAGATTGTCTGTTCACTTCACTACTGACAACAACCGACATAATGGTGACTTTGGATAAAACAGTAATTTTAATGGAAATGAAATCTAATTGGTTATATAATAGGAGTGGCTCTGGCCTCCAAAAAAATGTCATGAGTCTCTAGCGCACTGCCTGGGTCACCAAGGGCTGGGTGGAATCTAGGTCAAAAACATCCAATTAGGAACATAGTACCAGGCAGATTATCTCCTTGAGTTCTGTAAGAGTATTGTTATGTGTTCTTCCCTGTAGGAGGTTGCTCCTCCCATTTTCCTGCCAACAGAAATGTAATTACCTTCTTCAAAACATACATGCTTCCTTCCTCCCTTCTGGATGCTAGGCAGGCTCTCTACCTCACTGTTGAGAGACTGGATTAGGAGGTTACATGACCTGGGAACAGAAGCCTGCCTTCACTTTAGCATTTATAGTAGTGGACAGGTACAGTATTTATCTTCTTGTGATTGACTAACCTCTCAGCATAATGGTTTCCAGGCCTCACCATGTAATGGTTTCATCTCTGTTTTTTAAGGCTACATAGTTTTCCATTGTGTATATGCACCAGATATCCTTTATCCAGTCTTCTACTGATAGGCTTTGGGGCTATTTCCAGCTTCTCGCCTTTGTGAACTGGGCTTCAATAAACCTGGGAGATCATGTCTGTTCGTTTCTATGGGGCACATGCCCAACAGATGTATTGCTGGGTCGTATGGTATTTCTATTGCCAATTGTTTTCAAATGAACCTCACGGCCATCAAACTGATTCCATCCCAAAGTGACCCTATAGGACAGGGTAGAGCTGGCTCTGTGTGTTTCCATGATTGTAACTCTTTCCAGAAGTAGAAAGCCAAGTCTTTTCCCATGGAGTTGCTGGTGATTTTGAATTGCTGACCTTGATGGATTGCAGCCAAATGTGTAACCACCACCTCAACATGGCTTGCTGTTTCACTTTCCACAGTGGCTGTACATGCCTACCAGTGCACTCGCAGTTTCTCTCCAGTCCTTGGTGACTCTGGCCATGCATTATGGACTATTGGGACTTTAACAGCCTCTTCTTTTGAGGCACGCAGCATCCCTCATAGGACCACACCAGAAGGACCCAATGTGGAAATCCTACTAAGTGAACTGAGTTTTACCTCAAACTCACCTGTAGCCCGTGGACTTAAGACTGAAACTCCCTAGTTGAGAAGAAGCAGATGCCTGCTCTCCCTAGAACTGGCAGTTGTTAATTTTAGTTTGGCTCACTTGCCTTGAGGCTGCCCGATGAATGGTGGCCTAGACAACCATATACTTACTATTTTAAGGCCCTCCTTGATTTATTATGGCATGAATTACCCTGGTAGGAGTGGTTCTGCCATTGTGAAGCACTATTATTGAAAGTTTTGCCCTATTACTACCACCACCAACCAAAAAGATGCTATGAAACAAGGCATTATGAGGGACAACTCATAAAGCTAAGTTGTTATAACACGTGACGATATGCCAAGTTGAGTGCACTTGAATACAGAACTATTTTCTTTTCTCTAACAACATCTTAAATTCCAAGGGTTATCAATAAAATGATCACCTGGCTGGTCCACACCTATATTTATGACTAATAAGTTTGCTATCCAGAACACCTTGTGCTTTAGGGTTACTTTATGAAAGCTTCAAAGCCTTTTTCTTTTCTTTCCTTTTTCTTAAATGGCTTTCTGTCTGAAAAATGAAAATTCAAATGCAGGAGACCTAATGGCCCATTTGAAAATTAACTCTCGCTTTTAATTTTCATTTAAAAATGCCAAAAATGAAATTCTAATGGAGAAAGTCATATTCATTATTCATATTATAAAACTGGCCTAGATATAAAATAAGTTGTTAGTTTTTTGGGTGTGACCTTTAAATATTACCCATAAGGTTGGAGGTTCAAACCCAGCAACCACACTGTGGGAGAAAGAGGAAGCTATCTGCTATTATAAAGACTCCCAGCCTCTGAAACCCCACACAGAGGGAACCCACTCATGGTACCTACAGTAACATCTGTCTAGATTGACTTGATGACAGTGGTATTTTGGTTTGGGATCTTTAACTAGAAGAGCAGAGTAACAAATAATTTGAGCAGGATTACAGAATGTGATAATGAGCCATAATAGAGCAATAGACTACAAGTTGGACTGGTAATCACAAGGTCAGGAGTTCAAAACCACCAACCACCTCATGGACTAGCTATGAGGCTTTCTACTATAAAGATTTACAGGCGGTCTCTCTGCCCACAGTTTGGGAAACCCACAGAATGAGCTGTTCTATGTCCTCTAGGATCTCTGAGTTGGATCCCACTCAATGGCTCCGAATTTTGTGTTTTATAGAAAACTGCATGATTATATGAGTGACATATCATTAAATTTTAAAGTACTGAGTAGAATTCTCACTGCCTATTAAACTGAAAAAATGAGGGAATCAAGACTTCTGTTGAAATTCACTTTGGCAAAGAGTCTGTTTTTCTTGATTAAAAAAAATTACGTCTCATTCTCCCTTGAGCAATAGCTTTGAAGTACCACTAACTTCTATGTCAGAGTTGCTTAGTATGAATTTTTAACAGCTAGCAAACCATTATTATTGCTAATAGCCCTTATTCACAGTATCAAGAGAACTCCCACCTTTCCTTAATAAAGGAAGTACAGTGTAGCAGGCATACTGAAACCTATTAGATTTTTATGCATCATTTGTCCCCACCTCCCTTAAAGTTTTAGCATATATTTTCCCTTTATTTAATTTTCTCCACTGAGGCGTTCTCCTTCTACAAAGCAAAAATACTGAGTTAAATGTTCTGCGGTTCAGTGTAATTCAAGATCACCAGTCTGTTTATATAGTTCTTATGTGCAATATGGTGACTGATAACAGTATTTTCCAAGTATGAACAATGTCTTTGTTTATGTGGGTGCTGTCAAACTCACTATATCGTAGGTAACTCGATACCAACCACCACATCCTTTGAGTCCTCCTGAGTACATCATTGCAAGACGCTATGTTCAACAAGATCCTTTTTTTTTTCCATTTACTCATTTTGAATACATTTACTTTAAAAATCCTCTTTCATTAATTATTTCACACCATTTGTTTATTTGGGTACAAAACGCTTTAGTACTTTCTATCAAAGTTTCTGCCAAATTTGGTGGCGTTGCTAAGTACCGTAGAATTTGTTCCAACCCATAGTTACCCAGTTTACAACAGAAAGAAGCACTGTGTGGTTCTGCGCCGTCCTTAACAAGGTTGTTCTGTTTGAGTCCACGGTTTTGATCCATCTCCTTTACAGCCTTACTCTCCATTGACCTGAAACTTTCCCAAGCATGATGTGCTTTTCTCAGGGACTGGTCTCTCCTGGTAACACGTCCAAAGTATGTGCGATAAAGTCTCCTGGCATTCTCACTTCTTCAGGAATATTCTGCCAAATCAGGCAAAAGTATTTTGAAGGAATGGCATTGCCAAAAATTTTTACAAAGTGTTTCTTTGTAGTTTTCTTCCTAAATCTCCAGAGAAAAAGGTACCCTCTCAGTTAACAAGTATATTCTGTCTTTGATCCGATGTAGTAAAAACACACTTGCCAGTTATATTCATAATAATATTTTAGCAGGTCTTAACAATAAAGGCTTTATTACTTGTGTGACTCATGGTTTTTCAGGTATGCTTCAAACCCCAGTGTGTTAGATTAGCTCTTGAAATTATAAGTCTAAATATGTGTTGTGAAGGTCAGCAGAACCAGCTCTTTTTCAGCACATCAGAATAATAAAGTCCACAAGTTTTCAGAATAGCTGAAGTAGAAAAAACAAATTTTGCTGACTGTTTTGTTTATATCCCTGAATAATCACATTTTAATGTCTAAAGAATGTTATTATTATTTAAATAAACAAACTAGGTTAAATATTTAAGTCACATCTATCCAAAGCCAAGCATTTCATATATTATTTTTGATAAACATTTTTGAAATGATCTAAATCTTTTAGAAAATATAGAGAAGTATCCTCCCTAAATAACTGGAAATGAAGTAGTTGAATGATGCTCCATCAGCCCTGATACTCTCGTGCATGTCTTCTATAAAAAGAAGACCATTCTTCTAAACGAGCACAACACATGCATCAGGAAATTAACACTGATGCATTATTACCAGCTAATCAGGCCTCATTCAAGTTTTATTTTTCCCAATAATGTCATTTTTAGAAAAAAAAGAGTTCATGTAGAAAAACACGTTTTACCAAGTTTCATGTCTCTGTTTCTCCTTCAGTCTTGCACCGTTCTTTAGGCTTTCCTTGACTTCAGTGCAGTTCACACTCATGAAGCCTGCAGGTCATTTATTTGATACAATTTCTCTTAATTTGAGTTTACTTGATGTTTCCTTGTGATTAAATTAAAGCTCAGCCCTTTTGACAAGAATATCATCTAGGTGAGGTTGCATTTTGCTAGTTGTGTTTGTGAAGTTGTGTTTCCAGCCGTGGCCTGACTGGCTGTTTCAATGTGCTCATTGGACTCAGATGGTGTCTTCCAGGCTTTGTCAATACAGAGTTGTTCTTCTTTCCCTTTGTGTGTGTAGTGGATAATGCATGGTTGTGTAATATCTTACTACTCTCAACTTCCATATAATTCTTTACATTATTATGTTTCCTGGATTCTCACTTTGAGCTATGATTTATATTGTTGCTCAAATTGACCTAGATTTGATCAGTGACATCTCAAGCTGTCTTCTGTGTCTTTTTGACATGTCCTCATCCAACACTGAGGACCCAGAGTCTTCTTGTGTCTTGCCTATTCCAGGTCTAGACTCTCCTAGGAGCTCTGTTTGCTTCGAATGGAAGATGTTGTTTAGAAAGCAAGATCTAGATTCCATTCAAATTGGTAGTCATTCAAGAGTCTCTTTTCCCAGGACCACGCAGAAATAGACAAACATGAGAGTTAAGAAATTACATACTTACATAAGCACACACATCTGTTTTAATCTGTATTTATTTATATCTGATCTTGAAAACCATGAGTTCATACCAATATCTTTAAATATAATCTAACAGCTTGTTCACTGTAATTATATCTACTTTCCATATTTATAGAAACTTGGTCCAACAGTGGGACACCTGTCTCCATATTCCATAGGATCGTAGCTTATTGATCAATCCATCTGCAAGTAGCCAATCTTATTTGCTCTGCTGCAACATACTCCCTCCTGTCTCACATACCCATGCCATACCCATTTTGGACTTTCTCCAGTAACTACTCAATTTCTGATGCCCTCATTCATTATACCACTGTGTTATCCAAGATGGTGGATACACTCCTCGACACGCTTGGGTCTGACACCTTCCCATTCACTACTCACCCTGGAGGCACCTTCCCCAGGCTTTGTGAACTCATTGGCCTGCTGTCCTGAGCTGCTTCCGCATTTTTGTCACCCATCTATGCACTTCTCATATTTTATGTAATAATACTTAGCATATTAGGGCTTTTGTACCAAATTTTCCATAAAGAAAATAAGTAAGAAAGAGAAAAATCCATATGCAATGTGTTTTTTAGCGCTTATAGCTTCCAGCAAGATTGATAACATAGCCACCCCCATATTTTAGAATAGTTTGATGTAGCTTAATGTTTTAATCCCGATTTTCTTTTGAGAAAAATTAGCTCTTGTTAAATCTGCAATAAATAGGTTTGCTGGGTGAAAATTTATAACTGTTAATTTTGTTTATCAGTTGAACATATTTTAAATATATTAGGAGTTTAATAAATTCTAGTATCTATTTTGTATGCAAAACAAACTATTAATTAGCAATGGTATTTATGAACATTTGTGATATAGTCTATTTTTTGCTTTTTTACTATATTGCAATCATGAAGCTGTGAATATATAATCTGATAGTTTATAGATTTATACTTCAGTAAACAGTTTCTCTGTTAAAGGAGACCTATCTTGACATTCAGTTGAATCCAGCTCAAAGGGACCCTGTACTGGAGAACAGAATTGCCCTGTGAAGTTTCTGACACTATAAATCTTTACAGGAGTAGAAAGCTTCATCTTTTCTCTCTCAGAGCAGCTGGTGCGTTAGAACTGTTGATCTTGCAGTTATCAGCCCCACTCATAACCCATTAAACCACCAGTGTTTTAGAAAGTGGCAAAAATAATTCCGTATCTGTGTCACTTATACCTTAATGGGAACCCCCAGACACTCTGGGGTTCCTGAGGATCTGTTTCCTGCTTTATTGTTGGGCTTTGTAACATGGCTCCTGACATTCAACTCTGATCATGAAATGTTGGCGTTCCATTAAACATTATTTTAAAATTCTTCACTATTTCATCGCTTTTTCAGTTAATAGTCAATGAGATTGAGTATGAGATTCAGGAAACAGAATATTTGAGAGGTAAGGAGGAAGCCAGGCTAAGCGTAATTAGAAAAAATTGTGACTTGGTATTTGACTAGGGTTAGGCTTGACTTGAGTTCAGGTGTATTGAAGTCAGTAAGATTTTCTTTCAGCAGTCAGGGAAAATTAAAAAAAAAAGCATTGGAAGGATTTTGAGCAAATCAATGCTCTCTTAAGTCCTCCGCTCAAAAGTTGTCCTAAAATAACAATGACAAGAAAAATTGCAAAACCATCTTATCACTTTTCATTTACATATTAACTATTTAAAAAGAAGAAAATAGAAATCAACACCAACAATTTCTTTATCCAAATGTAATCAGTTTAGCATGTTGGTATATATTTTCATTCTCTCTCTCTCCATGTTTGGTCTACGTACACATACAGCACTTAACAAGGGGTGGGAAGAAACTGGTTAGCAAACAGAGAGTATTGGAGAGATGACCATAGGAGATCAAAGTGATACAACTGACTTGAGTGTTTAAAGTATTGTCACTTGATCCTCCCTCTGATATACGTTGGGGCTAATCTGGTTTTCAACATTTTCCATTTTGTTTTTTTCATATTGGGGTTTATCTCTGATGTATTTTGTCATTGGGGATATCCCTCTTGAATTTTTGTTATATGTGTTTCTGTTTTCCAGTATATGAAACCCAAGATCGACGAGCCTATAGAGACCAGAAGCAGAATAAGGGTTCCTAGGGGGGTTGGTGAGGGGGGGGGGATGTAGGGAGGATAGTGAAGCTGGTATCAAGGAGTTCAAGAAGGAAGAGAATGTTTTGAAACTGCTTGTGGTAGCAATTATACAATAATGCTTGATATAATTGATATGGGATGATATGATATTTGCATTAGCTCCTAAAATACAATGGTTTTGATTTTAAAAAAGCAGAACAGAAAACTATCAAAAACACAAGTCAAAATCAAAGCTGGTAAGAGGAATACTTGCCTTTGGATGCTGCTCTTTCTCCTTCCAGCCCCAATTCTGCTTGGGTTTGAGGAATCAAAGGGGATTTGGCAGTTCTGGGTCACATATTTTCCCAGACTCATTGGTGATAGCAGAGAGAGGACACCTGCTCCTAATTCCTTAAAAGGCTGCAAATTTGTTGTCAGTTGGCCTGTTTACTTGGAACACGAATCAAGAAATATGGCAGGACAATAAAGAGTGTGGTTCATCAGAAACTTAGGGTAAGGTGAGCTCTTCTGAATAGTAGATGGCTGTTAAAATAATGATGTTACCATGTGTGTTTACAAGTATGTGAGAACATGAGTAGGTCCTTGAATGAGTTAGATGTTTAAACAAAACTATGTCCCTATGATTCAGAATTGATATGATGGGAATGAGTGTTGGTATTTTTCTAATGTTGCATATAACTTGGAAATTACTTCATTTATTCCCCCATTTTAGAAAAATTTCATATAGATACGATGCTATTAATATCTATCATGTCCCCACTTGCAGCTTCTTGTACCTCCTGAGTCCTCCAACCCAATACCCAACCACTTTTCCAAACAACATCTAGATGAACCGCGAATCCTCATACTCATCCTACCCTTCAGGAATAAAGCAAACAAAGAAACAAATAAGCTTGCTCAGTGCCATTGAGTTAATTCTCACCCATAGCAGCTCTGTAGGACAGGATAGAACTGCTGATGTGGGATTCCAAGGCTGTATAAGAGTTGAAAGCAGAGCAAATGTTGGCTTCAAACTGCTGACTGTGCTGCTAGTGGTCTAATGAGTAATCACTACACCACCAATACTCCTGCCCTATAGAAAGCTAATTGCTTACTAAACACATATAAAGTATGTATGTGCATATGTGAATAGATATATACAAAGGTATAATCAACCCATGGTGACATTATTGTCGCCCATTAATGTTCGTTTTATGAGGTTGTTAAAAATTGTGCATCTCTACAGAAGTGTCAAAATATTCACATGCAACTCCTGTAAGGTGCTATTTTTCATATTTTCAGTCTACAATGAGTTGATTTAACAAATGTTTCCCAGAAATGAACAGAAATGACAAAATTCCAGGTAAATTGGAAAAGTTTCCCATTAGTGAGGAGCAGAAAATGGAGAGATTAAAAATGGAAAGTTGTAGGCTATTCAACTGCATAAGCACTTATAAGAGCTATTTTTAAGTACCTCATTTGTCACAATTCACAAGCTTTTAGAAAATGATACTGTAACTTTTGGGTGCATTTATGAATATCTTGAATTATACTAAGGCTATAGGCCAAATAAAGTCATTCTTGATAAATATTATAAATGGAAAATTGGTATAGAAATATGAGCTAGCTTTCCATGATTTATATTTTATGGTTGTATTTATTTCAGTGTTAATTTTAAAAGCTGGTCATTTATAAAAAATGTTTTTTCTTTATTTCCATAAAGGATATCTCATGTGGTAGAAATAATGTTCACTCACTCCTGATTTTCTCACTTAGTTGGACACTTGCATTAAGATGGCACTTAAAACGAGGCCCTGAAGAAAATCAAGAGGCTCCTTTGAAAAGGATAGGGAGAAAGATGGTGCTTTGTAGAGGATAGGGAGAGATGCTACTTCCTACTCCTATAAAGTCCTGTAATCCAGCTACAGTTTCAGAAACCCACGAGGCAGCTGTACGCTGTCCTATAGGGTCGCTAGAAAGGCATTGGGTTGATGGGAGTGAGTTTGGTTTTTGTAAGGATGAAAGAAAGAAAGAAAGAAAGAAAGAAAGAAAGAAAGAAAGAAAGAAAGAAAGAAAGAAAGAAAGAGTGGAAGGAGGGAAGGGAGGGAGGGAGGAAGGAAGGAAGGAAGGAAGGAAGGAAGGAAGGAAGGACGGAAGGGAAAAAAGAGTAAGGGGGAATATGAGTTTTTCCAGGATAATGTTTCAGGAAGAAACGGAGAGGAAAAATAAGACAGTGAGAGGTGTTTTTTTTGAAGGAATAAACCCAGTTTTTTGTTTGTTTGTTTTAGCTCGTTCTTTTTTTATTTGTTGTTTTTTGCCTTGATTATATGGTATCACTGTTTTATTATATTTATCAGGAAAAAATATCGGAAAAAATATCAGAAAAAGTATGAACTTGGAACGATAGGCAGGGACCCATTTATGAGGCTGTGTATGAGTTCTTTCTTTGCTTGTATTGCATTTTTTATCCTGCCTTATTCTGCCCATACACTTAGCCCTGTACAAGTCAAAAGGAATACCAACATTTCTAAGGAGTTCATATGTGTGAAAGCCCTGAAAATATTTTCAGGTATAGCCAAAATGTATTTAAAATAGTGGAATTCAGTGTTAAATTAATCTTAGTATATTGCTTCCTTGTTTTTTTAAGTATGGTGTCTAAATTTAAAAATATTCTGGGGCAAAATGTTTTGCATTTATTTTGAAACTGTGTTTCTATGACAACAGAAATTCTAGATATAAAACTCGATTTGAGCTAGTCGTTTGCCCTTTTAGCCTTTATTTTTAAAAAAGACATCATTTCGAATTTCTTCATCTATTTTCTTCAGTAAAAATAGCTTCTATATACAGTTTTAGCGTAGGCACGCTATTCATTAACTGCTTTATCTTATGATTAAGTTAGAAATCTTAATTTTGAACTTTATAATTATTCTCTCTGTGGAGATATTCAAATACATTTCCATTGTACACTTCTTTTCCACGTGGCCATAGTGGAGCCCTGCTGGTGTAGTGGTGTAGCATTGGGCTGCTAGCCACAGGGACGCCAGTTCGAAACCACCAGCAGCTCAGGGAGAAAGATTGGGCTTTCTACTCTCCTAAACAGCTAACGCCTAGGGAAGTCACAGGGACTCGCTAGGAGTCCGCATTGGCCCCACGGCAGCGAGTGAGTTTAGTTGTCTCCGTGGTACAGTGGGGCGGCGAACGGCAAAACTCAGCACTTTAAAACCAGCAGCAGCTTCGTGGGAGGAAGGAGAGGCTTGCTATTCCCCAAAAGATGTACAATCTCAGACACTCACAGGGGCAAGTCTGCCCTGCTCTGTAAGTAGGAATTGACTGGACAGCAGTGAGTTTTAGATATCTAGTGCTGCTTTAATAGAAATACCTGAAGTTGGTGACGTTAACAAACAGAAGTGTTATTTTCGCATCGTTTAGGAGGCTAGTTTACTGGTACAAGGGAAGCTTTTCTGTACACGTTGGCTCTGGAGAAAGGGCTGTCTCTTTGAGCTTCCGTTTCCGGGTTGTCCGTGTGGCCTGGCACCTCTCTTCCTCCTCTGTCTCTTGCTTGCCTGTTCAGTCTTCTACAGCTCAATAGATCCGCAGTGTTTGAATTCAGTCTCCATCATCTACCAAAGGAAGCCCACTTTCACATGGGATTATTACCATGGGCGTGGAGGTTAGGGTTTACAGCACATGGTCTTTGGGGGTGGGGTGGGGGGAAGTACTAGTCCAGATGTGCTACAGTTTCTACACAAATATTCTATTTGTGGCACAAAACTCTGTGATGCATTTATTATTTTGCCGAAAATTATACCTCCTTTTCATATGCACTTTCATCTCTGCCAATTTAGAGTTTTATAAAATTGATTGACTTCACATTTTAAAAATAACAAAGTCTCTTTTATGTCTCTTTCAGGTCTTGTCATTTTAATTTTTATAGTTTTTTTAAAAAATTAATTGAATGGTAGAAAGTGTGCACTGTGATAAAATATCTCTGTCACCCAGGGTCTTTTTTCTAGAGTTATTTATGCTGGGCATAATCTCCTATGGAACATTAATGGTACATAAGAATAATGTGAAAGAATTCAGAATCTCCTGGAGCCTCTGAAAATCCAGGGATCATTACAGGTATAGCTTTCTTCTTTTTGGTATGTGGTTTTTCAAAGAACAAATTCTTTGATATGGTCAAGCATAGTTAGTTACCCATCCCTGGTAACTATAAAACCATAGTTACCCATCCCTGGCAACCAATGATGGCTACAAGAAAACAGCAAGATTTCTGATGGGTTTGAGCAGCGAGAATTACAATTAAACCCATTTTTATTTATTTATAACATTTTATTAGGAGCTCTCCATAGTTCCATTAGATCAAGCAGAATTGCACAATTGTTGCCATCATAATTTTAAATACATTTTCTTTATTCTTGAACTCCTTGATATCAGCCTCCCTTTGTCCCTTCCCTTTCCTACTCTACCACATCCCCGAATCCTCAACATATTATATATTATTATTGTTATTTTTGCCATAATTTACACCATCCCATTGTATCTATTCAACTAAAATTCTGATGATTGTTCCTTTCAAGTGGGGTTATACAGTCATCTTTGCTATCAGTTCCCCTTCCCTCCTGCCCTCTCTCTCTTCCTGTAATCTCTTTACTCTCCTCACTGTTTCTGAGGGGTGTATCTACCTTGTAGTTAGATAGATGGGACAAGCAATTTCAAGGAGGCAGCAATGGGCCAATGGTTCCAGTTGGGAGACATGGGAGAGGAGGAGGTAGGGGGAAGGAAGTGGTGAGCCAATACATCAGGGACAGGGGAATAGCAAGGAACCTAAAACCAATGACAAGGAGGGTATATTGTCCCTGGTGATGTTTAATTAATGAGATGTACCCAAGAGGAATTACTGAGAGGTGAACATGATAGTGGGGCAGGAGGAAAGACAAAAAGATATAGAAGAAACAACAAGGAAGTAAATATTACATATCTAGATATAAATATGTAAAGATGTAAATATACAAAGATAGGTGTATTTTTCTATGTTTGTATATATAAGTAAATACAATAAGGAAGCAGACAGACCACTTCGGCCCTCTTCTTAAGTCTTATCTCAGTACAGGAATGGTTTGTTCTAATATTGTATTTGTGTGTGTATTTGTGTAACTGCATGATACTCACCTTCCCAACATGATCACTGAAGAAAAAAATGGGTGCATAAGCAAATGTGGAGAAGATAGCTGATGGTGCCCGGCTTTTAAAAGACAGAGTACCTGGGATCTTAAAGGCTTGAAGTTAAACAAGCAGACATCTAGCAGGGAAGCAACAAAGCCCACAAGAAAGAAACACGCCACCTAGTGTGATCATGAGGTATCCACAAGAATCACGTGACAGCTACCTAACATGTTGTCAATTTTAGAGGGTTGAGTGAAGGGATAGAGTCTAGCCTGTCAACTAGGTAGCAGCTTGTTGATCTCATTTGGAGATGCTTAGAAGATAAATAGCTCATTGTGGGCAAGACACAAGCTCAGTCCCTGTGTAACATTCTTGTTGACAAGCCACATGAAGACAGGCTGAGGGCAGCCAGAGCTGGAGCTGGAGAAGCCACGTGGAGACCCCTGTCAGCGCTGAGATGCTTACACCATCACTGGATCCACAAGACTTTCCGTCCACTGGCCTGTGATCTTACTGCATTCGGCATCATTGCATGTGTTTTGTGAGTCAGAAGAGGAATTTATAGATTGATATCAGACCTATGGGCTAATACCAGACTTATGGACTTGATCTGAACTGGGCTGGGCTGGGATGTTTTCTCAAGATTCAGTTGCTCTTGTATTTAAAGCTATTTCTTATACACATGTGAGTGTCTATGAATTTGTTTTTCTAGTCTACCGAGACTAACACAAATAGGTATCAGAAGTTCAAAAACAAGCAATCAAACTGATGTGAAGGAATATAGGAAAAGTGGAGACCCAACGCCCACCTGTAAGATAATTGGAGAGTCCCTCACAGAGTCCCATACGGAAGGGATGGTATATCTAGGATGCAGTAGAGCACTGATTAAACACTTAACTATCCCCTATTTCTATAAACCTATTTTTAAATTAAATCCCCTGTATATTTTGACTCTAGTATTATGAAATTGTTCTATCTTTAAATATTAATTTATCTAACTATAAATGTAATACAGTTCATCTCAGAGTTTTGAAGAGCACACAGAAAATGTATATCACTGATAACTTCACTCTTAAAGGTTAATATTTGAATATATTTCCTAGAGTTTTTCTGTGTGTGTATATATATATATATATATATATATATACAAGTGTAAACATATATATATATATGTTTACACTTGTCTTTGATTTAGATATCATACACACACACACACACGTTTACACTTATCTTTGGTTTAGACATCATATATATACACACACACACACAAGTTTACACTTGTCTTTGGTTTAGACATCATGATGTCTAAACAAAACAAAATTGCAATCAGATAATGGAATCTTTAGTTTCCTTCATTTTCCTTGACTCCAAACAGGGAGATACCAGAGTTGTATCCTAGATGGGCGCACAATGCCTTAGGGACCCCTGCCACTATTCACCAAACTAGAATGGAGAACTCTATGAACTCTGTTAAGCCAGTGAACCTAGACATTCCCCGATACTCCTCTCCTTAGTCTTCAAGCTGCAGCATTCATGAGTTGTTTGATATGGCTAAGAAGTTTCCATAACTTTGTGTCCTATGGGATGTATTTTATATTTATGTATATGGATATATGAGTATATGTGGTACATGTAAATATAAGTGTGCAAATGTCCACAACTATACCCACACATGCATATTATTGCCATCCATACCCACTCCCTCACCTAAATACATACATATCCACTTTTGGAAACTACTGGAAAATTTTTGTTGGTATTACTGTTGTGAAATTAGGTATGTTATAGTCTTAATGATGGCTATATTTATTTTTCTGTATTTCTTAGTGTCTTCATTTTCCTTAGTCATACTGTGGAGAAGGAACTAGTGCTTGGTAAAGTAGAGAGGCAGTTAAAAGGAGGAAGGTCCTCGGTGAGATTATATATATATTATAATTATATATATTATATATGTATATATTAGAGAGCTATATATGATATATAACTATATATTTATAATGTTTATCATATATTTCTATCAAGGATGTGGCTCACACAAATGTAGGGTTGAGTTCAGCATGGGCTGGAGGCTTTTCCTCACAAGACTCTGCTAGGGATGAATCAGGATATATGTAAAATCAGGATGTATATATGTAATCAGGATAGATAGATACATGTGTGTACCCACAAACGCATATTGTTGCACCTGCTGACTACCTCAGCTCCCGCTCATAGCCTCAGTGACAGAGACAACTTGACCTGGAGTAACTGAGGGAGAATTCTCACAGTGCTGGTTTTAGTAGCAAACTAGCCAACACTGATATAGATAGATAGATAGATAGATGTATATGTCTCTCTTTTTTTGCTTCTCTTGAGAACTCAGAGTAACATACTTCAGTGTCTCCCCCTGCCTCCTCTCTTTTTGCCAACCTCTTCTTTGTAAAACCCTTACCCCTTCACTCAAGTTTACACTTGTCTTCTCTCTATCCTGTGAAGTCCAGCACCCTTGCCCCCTACCCCCACCCTCCAACCCCTAGCCAGTCACCACCAAAGAGGAGGTGACTATGGCTGTATTTGCTCTGGGTTCTATTGTGACGTCTTGTTCTCAAAGTGAATCCACTGCTAAGGAGATTGTTTGTGGAAGCCTTCAGGAAGTAGACAGAAGCTGCCTCTGTAGAGCGTGGATGTGAAGGACCAGGCAGGGAGTGTCTCTGACTTATCTGTGTGACTCACCTTCTTGTCACGTCAGTGTTGGTGACTTGGACTAGATTTTGGGGTACGGAACGTTAAACATGAACATCTTATACTTCCATTTCTTTATTCTTTGCCCTCTTCCTTTAGTTCTGTGCTTTTAACCACTTTCTAGTTGATCTGGATCCCCTTCCTGTTTCCAGTATCCCCAACACCCAAACACGCAATACATATCAGTCCGAGCTCCAATAATATTTTTGTCTCAGATTTTGTAGCCTAAAGCATCTGCTGAAAGTCCTCAGATGTTCTGCTGGTCTTGCAGAGGAAGAGGGCATGTGTTCAGTTCTGTGTCTTTAGCTGTGTTTGAGGGGTGTAACAATGACTCTGCTTCATTTCGGAAAAGGAAGAGATGATAGAGTGTAACAAGGATTTCAGTCCAGCTTAGTTTCCTTTTTACCCAAAGTATCTGAAGTCAAGCACACCTCCTACTATGATAATTCATTTATTTATATTTAAACGTCCCCATCTGGTCGGTGTGGGAAATTCATACCTTCCCATTAACTTAACTCTGACCCTATTTTGTGCAGACAAATAACTGATAATGCTGGCCTTATAATAACACAAGAGAATGCACCTTTCCTTGCCCTGAGGTATGTTAAACATTTTCTGATATTAACAGGTAATGAAGGATGCTGTGCCTATTTGCTTCTCCCCAATTCTTAGACTTCTTCCTGAATACCAGGAGGAATGGGAGAGACATTCAATTTACCAAATCCTTTCTTATAAAGTAATTTCTGCAGTAGTATCCTGAAATTAGTAATGCATTAGATGTAGCCTCTAAAAGACCCTTATTTTCTTTCTCATTATTCCTACCAGTGTAGGTTTTGTGTCTTATGCCAAAAAGAAGTGCTTTCAGATATTAAATATTCATTTTTAAAGTATTTCAACCTTTCAAAATAAAAGAATGCCAAACTAAGATTAGATATGCTTTTATTTACGGAAGGAGCATATGTAGGAGGGTAATATTCGAAATTTAGCTTAGCCCATTTATGCTGTGTGTCCCTCGACAATAACAAAACTATCTTTTTAGATCCCAGAGTCTCTTGATTGCTGTTTTCATTTAACATTGAAAATAAAATCATACAAAACAGTTATAATTTTTATTTGCAAAGAATGTAATATTTTCCAATAAATGTAAATATTAGTTTTTAGAAATAACTACTAAATGCTTTCTCATTTTTATAAAAAATACACTTCACACTTTCAGCTATTATCAAGAAATGACCTCTGAGCTTTAAAAGGTTTTTTAAATAATTAGGTGAAATTTCTGTGAACTTCAATTTTTCTGAATTAGCTTATAGTTTCTCTTTTACTTGTATTCTACTACCTGCTCTTTATTTTTCTGATTTACCTGAAATTTGCTGCTTAGGTTTTAATGCTTCAATAATTTCTAAATTCACACTAGTAACATAAACTCGTTATCATCATTGGTCTCTATCATTTATACATTTCCCATTTCTTTCATCTTCCTCTGTATTTCTTAGACTTTTCCTATATCTTGGACTTCATCATTATTCTCTCATTTTTTCTTTAATCACTGTTATTTATTTTCTGAGTAAATATTTCTACTAAATTTGTATTTTCTTCATCCTGCTAGTAGATTTTATTGGCTTTCCAAGGGTCTTGGGTCTAACGGTATTGTGTGGTGGCAACACCAACGGCGTTTCATCCCTCTACCACTCTGAATGAGGTCCTGGGATCCATTTTTATCAGTTGATTGATCAATTGCAATGTCATATACCAGCCATATGCTAGAAGCCTATGGATATAAAAATGAATAAGGAATAGTTCCTGAATGCAACAATCATTTGAAGTTATCTCCAAATAAATTTTTAAGCTACATATTCTCTGGTGGCAGATATCTCAGAGCTACAGGTTCATTATGTGGCAAATTATTTTAATTCTCCACATCCATATTTCAACCATTATTTATATTTGTATAAATTATGTATGCTAACCACTTCTGCAATTGTGCACAAGGTACTTACCAACTCACTGAAAGGTTACTGGTCTGTGCTGACCGGCTGCTGTGGGAGAAAAGTGGGGCAATCTTAATGTAAAGATTTCAGCTGCAACAGCAATGGAGCGGCCGCTCTCTCAGCACTGCTGGCTATGAATATAGTCTGAATAATGATTTTTCCTGAATTACTGAGAAATTCACAAATTCTTCATTTATTTTAAAGGTTTTTATGGGAGTCATCTTATAATATACATTTCAAGATACACTTTTATGATGACATGGTGTAGGAGATAGGAAAGAATGGGGAGTACAAGTGTGTTGGGAACATTATCAAGTGATCATGTGAAGCAGTGACTGTGGTGATTAGAGTTCATCCCAGTTTGAGGGTGCCTGGTGGAAGTAGGGGGTGGAGTCCAACTTGTCAATCAGGTAGCAGTCTGATGATACCTCCCTGGGTGTGTGGCCTTTTAATAAGAGAGATATAAGAACCTCTCTTTCTCTTCTCCTTCCCCTTCCCTGCGTGGTGGGATTCCTGTCTACCTCCATGGACAGCCCCATGTACACTGCTGACCCTGGAAGCCGACCTGGGAGCCGTTGGTACCTCGCTGTCTTTGGACGTGCACCATTCTGTAGCACCCATCTGTGATTGCCCTGCTTCCCCACCTCACCTTTCTGGGTCATTAGGCTGCACATGCGTGAGTCTGACGAGGTCTCCGGCTAGTACTGCACGCAGGTATTTGAATTGGACTGGGCCGGGATGTCTTCTTGACATAAAATTACTTCTGATATAAAGTTCTTTCCTATACACATATGAGTGTCAGTGCTTTTGTCTCTATAGACCACCCAGGAAATCATCGTGATCAAAGTTAAGATTCTTTTCTCCTTGTTTTAGATAATATTTTCTTGTGGTGAAAGTTTACCCAGCTCACTCGTTTCCCTGCTCCATGTATATCTCATTAAAAAAAACTGTTGACCTTTTGGTTATACTTTTATATGAAATTTTTATATGGAATAGTTATAGAATATTAGCATCTTCAAATTTATTTAGGAAACAGTTCACAGTGCTTTCATTTTTTTTCAGAAAAAAATATTTGATCTTTCTAACTTGTCTACTATGACAGTGGCTTAGAGTCCTGGTAATGTGGAGGCTAGATGTTGGACGGCTGGATTAGGTCAGCAGTTAAAACCCTCCAGATGCCCCTTTCAAGAAAGATACATCTTCTGTGAAGATGTACAGTTTATGAAACCCAAGTACGAGTTTAAGAAGCAAGTACAGGGTACTTGTACTCCATCGGATAGGGTCACTCTGAGTCATAAATCACCTGGGGTGGGAGTTTGGTTTGTCCTTATCGCAGTGATTAGCCTGGCATGTGTCATCTAACTGAACAGCTGAGCTGACCTATTGTTTCTATCTCACATTGCTGGTCGGTTTATTCTTCTATGCTCCTAATTAAGTATTAGAAGTAGATCAACAAATTAAAATGTATAGTTTATATATTTGGACACTCACAAGCTTATGTTTGTGATCAATTTATGTGCATGCCTCAAAAGTGAAGTTTCCCTTAGAAATAACGGATTTAGCCAAATATCCACTCAAATATTGCTTCATTCCTCCCAACCATAAACCAAAATCACTGCCGTTGAGCCTTTATTGACTCAGGTTCTCCCAGATGTTGACAAAGGTGGTTTCCTTGATGGTTATTGGAAAGCTCCATTTCTTAAAACTTTGGCCCCCATTTGAACTTTTTTTTTTCATGTTAGTATTAGTCTTCCATATTAGGACTACAAGTAATAAAACTTCATTAAGAAGAGAGAGAAATCTCTGCGGACATGCCTGCCATATAATCTATACTATTCTTCTTGGCTGGGTTCCTGTGATCTGGCCCTGCCTTTGATCTTATATTTCCCAATGACCTTCTAAGTTAAAAGCCTGCTTGGGTTGAGGGTTTCATTTTTTTAAAGTTCAAATTTACTTCAGTTTTTTATAAATAGAGCCTTCATCACCTCTCTTTCTTTGAGAAAGTAATATTGTATACTATTTTCAATGAAGGCTTGCATTACGTCCCGTTCTTTTGGTCTCAGGGTAGAGATGACCAGAAACTATCTCAGTAGTGGCTGCAATGATGGACTCAAATGTAAGAACAATTGTGAACAGGGCGGAACAGTTCCATTCTGTTTAACATAGTATCTCTGAGTCCGAACTGAATCAATGGTACCTAAAACAACAACACTATTCTTTTTTTAACATTTATTTATTTTCAATCATTTTATTGGGGGCTCATACAACTCTTATCACAATCCATACATACATCAATTGTGTAAAGCATATTTGTACATTCGTTGCCATCATCATTCTCAAAACATTTGCTCTCCACTTGAGCCCTTGGCATCAGCTCTTCATTTTGTCCCCTCACTCCCCGCTCCCCCCTCCCTCATGAACACTTGATAATTTATAAATTATTATTATGTTGTTATATCTTACTCTGTCTGATGTCTCCCTTTACCCACTTTTCTGTTGTCCATCCCCCAGGGAGGAGGTTATATATAGATAGCTGTAATTGATTCCCCTTTCCACCCCAGCCTCCCCCCACCCTCCCAGTATCACCACTCTCACCACTGGTCCAGAAAAGATCATTTGTCCTGGATTCCCTGTGTTTCCAGTTCCTATCTGTACCAGTGTACACCCTCTGGTCTAGACAGATTTGTAAGGTAGAATTGGGATCATGATAGTGGGGGAGGAAGCATTAAGGAACTAGAGGAAAGTTGTATGTTTCATCGTTGCTACCCTGCACCCTGACTGGCTCGTCTCCTCCCTGTGACCCTTCTGTACTTGTCCAATTGCCTACAGATGGGCTTTAGGTCCCTACTACACATTCCCCCTCATTCACAATGATTTGATTTTTTGTTCTTTGATGCCTTATACCTGATCATTTTGACACCTCGTGATCACACAGGCTGGTGTGCTTCTTCCATGTGGGCTTTGTTGCGTCTGAGCTAGATGGCCACTTGTTTACTTTCAAGCCTTTAAGACCCCACATGTTATATCTTTTGATAGCCATGCACCATCAGCTTTCTTCACCACATTTGTTTATGCACACATTTTTCTTCAGTGACCGGGCATCAAAGGACAAAAAATTATATCATTGTGTATTCACTTCCGTGATATAATCGCTGAACATTATTCTTACAGACTAGTTCATTCTTTCAGTCTTTGATTTTATTATATTTTTTCCCATGAATAGAGAACAATATTTATATCTTAAATAGCAACTCACAAGTGTTTAAGACCTCCCCAAAATAATACATCACAAAGAAAACAAAAAACATCATGATTAAGTGGGGTACGTACCAGCAAAGCAAGGATAGTTTAATATTAGAAAAACAATCCATGTAATTCATCACATAAATGAAATAAAGGAGAAGAAACTTGTGATTATATAAATTGATGCAGAAAAGGCATTCAGGAAAATTCAACATCCATTCCTGATAAGAGAACTCACCAGAATAGGTATAGAAGGGAAATTTCTGCATCTCATTGAATGGCGATAAGTCGAAATCATTTCCTCTTTGATCTGCAACTCAGCGCAGGTGCTCTTCATTATCTTTTTTGTTTAATGTAGTTCTTGATGTTTTAGCCAGATTCATAGGCAACAAAAAGAAATGAAAGTCATCCGCATAGGGCACCGAAGAAATTTAAAATGTATTTATTCACAGATGACATTATCCCATATCTAGAAGACCCCAAAGATTCAATTAAGGAATTGCTCAAACTAATTAAACAATTGGTAGCATCGCAAGCTGTAAGATGAAAATACAGAAATCAGTTGGATTCTTGCATATTAAGGATAGTGATACAAAAAATCCTTAAAATAAAACCATTTATAATAGCTACACAAAGATAAAATATTTAGGAATAAATCTTACCAGAGAAACAAAAGATTTATACAGAGAAAACTGCAAAACACTCCTCTGAGATATTCCTTCAGAATAAGTTATGCAAATGTTACTAGATACTATCTTCCTAGATAGGCAGGTTAAATATTGTGACAATGTCAGTATTACAAAATACTTTACAAAGTCAATGCAATTCCAATCCAATCCCACCACAATTTTCAAAGAGGTGGAAGAACTAATTACCAACTTTATATGGAACTGAAAGAAACCTAGGATAATTAAAACACTATAAAAAAACAAAGTGGTAAGCCTTTCACTCTCAAACCTTAAAACCTACTATATAACCACAGTGATTAAAAAGCCTGGTACTGGTACAATGATAGATATGAAGATGAATGGATTAGAATGGATTTATAACCAAGTACCTATAGACATCTAGTTTTTGATCAATAAATAAAACACATTAAATAGACAAGAGACATATTTTGAGTTATCAGTCATTTTTCATTCTTTTGCAGGTGGGGAATCCACAAGTAGTACTGGGAAACCTGGATCTTTACCTGCAAAAACACGAAACAAGGCCCATGCACAAAAACAAACTTAAAATGAATAAAAACCTAAGTAACTAGGGACAGAACTGAAGGACCCTAATACAAGGCCTAAACACACTACTGAGCATATGAAAAATATCCACACTATAGAAGACAAAATGAAGAACTGAGGCATATGAAAACTATGACATTTATGCACAATACGACTTCCTCAGAAAAGTAACCAGAGAATCCACAGATTGGGGAGAATATTCAGTAATAATACATCAGATATAGGGCTAATCCCAAAAGTCTATAAAAAAAATCTTAAAAAGAAAATCACAAATAATCCAATCAAAAAAGGGCACAAGACATAAATAGGCATTTTACCAAAGATGAAATACACGCAGCTAACAGTCATGTAAAGAAATGTTCAAAGTCATTAGCAATAAGAGAAATACAAATTAAAGCAATGAGATATCATCATACACCAACACTTTTGGAAACAATCCATTAAGGCAGAAGATATCAAATTCTGGAGAGCATGTGGGAGATAGGAAGGCTTTCACATTCTCAGTGGGGCTGTGGAATTGCACAGCCACGATGGAAACCAGGACGGCATCTCCTTACACAAACGCAAATCCAAGTACTTCGGGGACCAGCAATCTCTCCGCTGGGTATACACCACCCCCACCCCACCCCCAAATTAAGTATAACATGAGCAGGCATATGTACATCTACGTTTATTGCAGCAATTAACACAACAGCAAAAACATGTTAACAACCCAGAACTACAGAGGAATGGGTAAACAAGCTCTGGTGCATTTGTATTATGGAATTTTATGCATCAATAAAAAGCAACGATGACTCCCTCAAAGACCACAAGACACGACACACTGGAGAATATTATGGTTAGCACACAGACTTACAAAAATGAACATTTACAATCGCCATTGTTACAAGGAAAAAAGCCAAAAGAAGAATGGTGGTTTATACACCAATAGATAAGGTTTTGATTGCTATGAAAAGTCTAGGGATGGAGGTGGAAATGGAGAGTGGAAGGATGGGTGGGAAGTGGGGGTAAGATAAAAAACAAATGAAGAGTGTACCATGAAAAAAACCAACCCCCCAAATTCCTTACCTTCAGACCTACGTATTGGTCTGAGTGTCTAAAACAAAGGGCGGGAGAGGAATCTGCTTGCTTCAGATTACAGCATCTTAAAATGAGCCTGTATGTTTTCTGATCTTGCCATACGCAGCATACATTTTCATGATGCACTAAAAAACGAGAATGCTAAAGAGATTGTGCTGATAAGCCAGACATATTGTTTTCATTTTACTTATGTATGAGTAAGACTACCTCAAATTAGCTTAAGAATATTCACAAGAGACTATCTATTTGATGACCAAAACTTATTTTTTTGTAATAAGTCATCTCAGAATAGCAAATATATATGAAAAATACATTATGTTTTTGGTAGTCATCACATTTAGGATAAAACCATAGAAACCGCATTTTCTTCTTTTTTTAAGCCTTTGCAGGGCAAGTAATCAGATTCATAATTATAGCAGGACGTTCACCTTGAAAAGCCTTATAAACCCCACATGGTTTTTAGCAGAGAATAGAACACACCTACAGCCCTATATGCTTTAGTGTGCACGTAAGTAAATGTACACACAGCTATGTACTTGTACTCGCATTACATATACATACATATATAGTCACATCCACATGACTCTACCTGTGAGGTAGTAAGTAAAACGTATTGCTACAAGATCACAGAAGGCTTCAGTAAACAAAATATCAAAATGTGAAGCTATTATTTCTCAGTGCATGTACCTCCTCGGTCTACATAATCTTACAGTGATGTTTGCATCTCCCCGACCCTTCCTCAAAGAATTCTTGCTCTACACCACATCAAAGTGGCCACCGTGTCTTCCTAGAGGGACTCAATGAATGTTTCTTTTAAGACTTCCTTTTGTTTGGGGACCAAAAAGAAGTTTGAAAGAGCAAGATCAGAGTTGTGGGGTGTATCTATAGGGTAAGAGACTTCACAATGGAGTTCTAGGGCAGCTCACGTCACTCTTGAGGAGTGAGGAGGTACAATGTCGTGATGGGGAAAAATTCCTCTGGAAAATTTTCTTAGCCTTTTCCCCCACCAATACTGTTTCCAATTTTCTTAAAACTTATTTGTAATAAGCCCCTGTCATGGTCCTGAGTTCTTTAAGAAAGAAGTTAATTCCTATGACTCCCAGAAGAGGGTGTTAATGAACCAGCAAACTAATACATGTTCTATATATTTTACCATAAATATTAATCATATTTCTCTACCCTCTTGAAAATGCCCTCCTAGCCCTCAGCTTTTCTACTTCCCTTTACTTATGTCTTGTTGGACTCTGGCCTCGAGCCTTAGAATTCGCTAATATGAGATAGGGAAGGTTCTCCTTTCTAGAGGCAAAACGCATCATTGCATTATTTCTTACTTTAGAAGTACACATATATCAGAAGGCAAATAGCGTTTGAAGTGTTTGACGATCATCATCAGATTCTCCTTCAAGATGGGTTTTCGGGGGATTTGATACCATGCTGGCATACTCATCATCAATATATATATATATGTGTGTGTGTGTGTGTGTGTGTGTGTGTGTGTGTGTGTGTGTATAAACCTCAAAAAACCCGGGGGTTTAGAACTTGTGGTTTTCCGCCCAGGGTAACCTACCACAGAGCCCCTTTAGAAACTAGGCATTACTAACTCTGTAAGGTTATGTACTGGCATCTGGGGGGGGGGGGGGTTGTCATCTTTCTTAGCATTGTTTATTCTTACTTTTCACATTCTCTCTGTTTATTTGAACAATAGGGAAAAACATTGGCAACTAAGGTTTTTGTTGTTGTGGAGCTTTTTATGACCTAACTCTTTGTTTCATTAAAAAATTAGGATTTTTAGCAGTTTTATTGACATATAATTCACATACTGTACAATCCAGTAGTGTAAATATTTTAAAAACAATTGTGTAATCATCACTACAAATTCAGAACATTTTCTTCATTCTTGTACTCATTATTCTTGGCTCCCTATTACTCCCCTCCCCTGTATAACCCTAAGAAACAGTTGTTCCAGTTACATCTCTATAGATTGTTTTATATAGAGAAACTCATACAAAATTTAAAAATAGAAATCCCAACAAAATAAAATACAGGAAAATCTCAATCCAAAAAAAAAAGGAAAAATAGCAGTAAAACTAGGACAAATTTAAAATGGGTCAAAAGGGAATACAAACGAGACAGTATTAAATCTTAATCAAACTGCATCAGCATTAATATAGTGTGCCATGCACTGTCTGAGAGCACGTTCATTCACATCCCTGGTCAGTGGTCAGAGACGATTAACTAAAGGTCTACATGGGGACTCTGCAATGCAATTTGTGCTTTCACTGTCATTGATAGGCTTCTGTAGACCAGGTCCATGCTTAACATTTAAATTTTAATACTGTTCTTTCTTCCAGCCTTGGATTTTACTATTTTCAAACTTGGATCTCACAGGCTGATATGCTTCTTCCCTAGGGTCTTAGCTGACAACTCACTTAGATGGCTGCTTGTTTTATGATGAACATTGAAGACTCCAGACGCAGGTCTGTCTCATAGCTGGGTAAAGTCTGATTTTTTCACCACACTTTGTGATAGCGCTTCAATCTTCAGTGATCTGTTCATGAGGGCTAGCATCATGTAGGGCTATGTCATAAGAATTAATTGTTCTTAGATAAGGGTTAATGATCTAGTGCAAGTTCAAAATCCATTCATATATTTATGGTTTATGTATGTCCCTGGTCTACTTTAGAAGTATTATTTTATTGTGGAATATTATAAATATTCCCCGTGGGACATATAGTAATTCAATCAATAGCATGATTAATTTAGCCAATGATATAGAATTTAAAATACTGCTACCCAACTTATTTTGGGTCTTTTCTTTTTCTTGCATAATACAAAGCCAAAAAGTCACATGTGATGTGATTCACATAACAAACAAATAACAAACAAGAACAAAAAAGTCACTGTGACTTTCTAAATAGCTCTGTTAACTTTTAACTGGTGTCAGAGTTCGGAATCACTAAACAAAACTCTTCTCTGAATAGCACATCTGTCCAAAGACAGAGCTGAAGTTCACTAACTTATCCGTGGCTAACATTAGATTTCGACATTTCGTTACTTCTTATGATTGCAACATTGAGGGATAGCATGAAGCTTCCTCTGTTTTTTTCTCTCATTTTCTAATATGATTGTAAATGCTGCCTAAGCATGTTTGAAACTCATACGTATGTATGTTCCAAATCAGAACATCTTTTAGAAACCCAGACCTATAAATTCAGTAGCCTATTGACATCTCCTGTTAAACATCACATGTAAAACAAATTACACTTTTAAATGAAGTAAAACATACGTGAAGAAAAGTGCCTCTACCTCTCCTCTCCATTTACCACTGTCCTACCCCCTTACTATATAAACGAGTTACCTGGCCTGGGTTTGAACTGTATAATAACATCTATTGTATTATACATTTTATAACATATTATACATAGTAATAATATATTTCCATAGTGCACTGTAGTTATTGCTATAGTTCCTTGTGTAATGTCTGTTTTACATAAGCTGCCGGGCTCCCTGAATGTAGGACAGCACAGCCAAATGACAGGGTGGAACTTTGATCCTACCCATCAGTGGCGTCAGCCCTGCAGGGAATGATTCTAACATACAAGTGGTTGAGATGAGTCAGTCCAGTTGGATTGGGTGACATCTGGTTTTGGGTTTTTCATATATGTGTACACATGTGTGTACCCCAAAGAGCTTAGATTTTGATCATGATGATTTTGATTTAGAACATCAGAGTATGCGTGGGAGGGAAAATATCTGCTTATATGTTGGTATCATAAAGAGATGTGTGGGATTAAAAAAAGAAAAGCTATTAAGGTTGTATTTTAAGCATTGACAGTGCAGTTTTGCTTAGAGGGAAAATTTCAGTTCTTTGAAACAGCACCTTGGTAAATATTTTATGAATTAATGTTTTTAAACCACTCAGAACTGCTAACTATTGTTTTCCAGATTAATCACATGACTCTCATATAACTATAGGATGAACATATAGTCAATTAGTAAATTATAACTGCATGATGATGCTGATGCTAAGGAGGATTATAGGAAGCCTATTTCTAAAGGCTTTAGAGAAAGATTGGTGGAAAAAATGGCGAGGCCAGAAACTTAACTGGCTAATTTATTACTGGATAATAGTTCATAAGCTTTGAAGTGAGCTTTTCTACTGGATAGAAATCATTTACCATCATAACCAGAAAAAAATTCTGCAAATTAACTTGTCATTTTGCCTCCCATTGGCTTTAAATAATAACTAATGAGCCAAGCAAAGGAGAACATTCTCTTATTTAATTAAATAATCCACAGATGAGCTGGTTAAACAATGCTTCACTATGAAATAAGGATATGGGCCCTACCATTGCCTTCTTTTCAAAGTTTGATTATTATTTTTCCCAGTGGAAGTCTCCACTGAAGTTGACTGGTTAAAATGAAGGGGGCATTGGGTGGGAGGTCAGAGCCTAGGACTTGTAGTTGGGAATAAGATTACAGGATAAAACTCCTCACCGTAACAGGAGGCTTTTTCTTTCTTTTTTTGATTCCAAGGGGCTGGGGAAGGAGATAGAAATGAGAAGGAAGAATGTGGCTCAGGAGGGAAAGGTGCAGTGGACCCTACATGAGGATAGGTCCCAGAAATTGCAGTGGGGTGACCAAAACGTTTTGAGGACAGAAATACCTAGGATGTTTTTTGCTGTGTCGTGGGTGATGCAAACCGCCGCTTAACTTCTGTTGTTTAGTAATTCTCTTACGCTTCTAGACTAGTCTCTGTGTGCTTTCTCTTGTTATTTCTTTCTTTCTTTTTTTTGTGTTCTCTTTTTTTATTAATAAATATTTTTTATTGGGGTTCATACAACTCTTATCACAATCCATACATACATCAATTGAGCAAAACACCCTTATATATTTGTTGCCCTCGTCATTCTTTTTTTTTTCTTTTTTTACATTTTATTAGGGACTCACACTACTCTTATCACAATCCATACATATACATACATCAATTGTATAAAGCACATCCATACATTCCCCGCCCCAATCATTCTCAAAGCATTCGCTCTCCACTTAAGCCCTTTGCATCAGGTCCTCTTTTTTTTTTCCCTCCCTCCCCGCTCCCCCCTCCCAATGTGCCCTTGGTAATTTATACATCGTTATTTTGTCATATCTTGCCCTATCCGGAGTCTCCCTCCCCCCCCTTCTCTGCCGTCCCTCTCCCAGTGAGGAGGTCACACGTGGACCCCTGTAATCAGTTCCCCCTTTCCAACCCACTCGCCCTCCACTCTCCCAGCATCGCCCCTCACACCCTTGGTCCTGAAGGTATCATCCACCCTGGATTCCCTGTGCCTCTAGCCCCCATATGCACCAGTGTACAGCCTCTGCCCTATCCAGCCCTGCAAGCTAGAATTCGGATCATGGTAGTTGGGGGGAGGAAGCATCCAGGGTTATTTCTTTCTTTCTATGAGATGGACATGGGTCTGACTTTCATAGACACCTTATTTATTCATTAATTAATTATATATTCAATGAATTCTTGAGCCCAATTGTATAACAATATCATTTGAATTCCTGGCCAAACTGTGCTTAATCAGATGAGCAATGAAAGTAAAACGCAGCCATGTCAGCCCTGGCGGAGCTCCCATGCTGGTGTGATGCGTTCACAGGTGATGATGGCGTGTGGTGAGCGCCATGAAGAGTAACCGAATTCCGCGATGGAGAATGGCAGTTTGGAAATCGATCCAATGTTGTCATCAAGGAAAGTTCTTTTTAGGCAGAGACTTGAAGTACCCCATGAAAAGAGGGAAAGTATCCTGGGGAGAGGAACTGATCCGTGCCAAGATGGGGTCTGATAAAGAGCTTGCATGCTCGTGTACAGAACGAGCACTTTGGATGAGAGGGCTAGAATAGGTCACAGCGTGTTGGAAGTGGTCAGCATGGTGCTTCCTATATCTGTGAAAACTCTTTGCCTTGCGTGAGTTTTCAAAAGCATAAAGCCTTCAGTCTGCACAAGGCCTACAATAAGTTGAAGTTGTCTGTGCAATCTACCTGATAGTTGGGTTATTGCAGAGTACTGCGTTCTCTATTACAATATTCTTCAATGGCTTTTGACTCAATGAGCTTATTTTAGGGGTAAGGTGTAGGCTACATACACACACACAGGACTTTTCTCCAAATTTACTGCTTGTGTTAATTTTATGCATTTAAAGGGTTATTTCTTGAGGGGCATGCTTGCCATATGTTTCAGGGTGGGGGCTATGACTCCGAACTCACTGTGGGTTCCACCTGCACTTGCAAAGGTTGTTTTTTTTTTTTAACAAGATAGTTTTACAGTGACTTTTTACAATAGTATTTGGGAAAGATGGTCTTGGTGATACAAACAAAGCTGGAAATCTTATTATAGAGTTTTCCAGAAGCATTGACTTGTTCATAGCAAATACTTTGCTTCATCAACACTAAAGGCAACTATACACATAGACTTCACCACATGGAATACACAGAAATCAAAGGGACTGCTTGGGAAACAGAAAGGTTTCTCCCAGTTGTCTCCGCCAAATATATGCCAAACCCAAGATGCTGCTTACTACACATTGTGACTGACTATACACTAGGAGGTCAGTGAGAGTAGGTCAGAGGTTATTCTCCTTAATGGGATCTAGAGCAACCAGACTGTCTAGTTTGACTCACTCTAAGTAGGACCCACTCCCTTCTGATATTGTTCCCTTGAAGGAGTGTCCAAGGCAAGCATGGGACCACTCAAGGACGACTAAGCTTGGGCTACTATATTGAGTCTAAGGCCCACCCATCTTGCCACATATGTACCCCTATTCCCCTCCCTTTACTATTGTGTGTACACCCTAGGTCATCCCCCTCCTATTGCTTATATCGCCTATGTTATAACCCCTTCTCATTATGTACATTGTTATCTGTAATCAGAGGGCTTGCATGCCCCCAACGATATATAAACGTTGGTTAGAAATAAAACCTCATGAGAGATCTCTCCTGCCCTCTCGTCCCCCACTTCCACGTGTAGCACCAGGAGGAGCTGAGGTGAATATGCTACCATGGAATGTGTCTGACTTCTTTATTTTACTCTCTCCCCCCTCTCCCATTTCCCTATGACTTTACTATGCTCTTTATATATCTTAACCATACAATTGCACCTATCAAACCTGTGATTAGTTGTGGGGGACTGGCTGCCCCCATAGACTACATCTGTGGGAAGAGAAGATGGAGAAGCTCAATATCTGCAGCTAAACCCAGGCCAGGAGCTGACTGTGGAGCAGATCACCAATTGCTCATCAGTAAGTTCGGGTTAAAGCTGAAGAAATTGAAACATGTCCACAAGAGTCAAAATCTGATCTTGAGCCTATCCCACTTGAATTTTGAGAATATCCAGAACAGATCTGACACATTGAATACTAATGGTAAGCTGTGGGCGACATTATTCAAGAACATTATTCCTGAAGAAACTAAAGGACATTGGAAAGATAAAAAAGAAAAGATCAAAATGGATGCCAGAAGAAACTCTGAAACTTCTCTTAATCAGAGCAGCTAAGGCAAATGGAAGAAATGATAGAGTCAAATAGATGAATGGACAGTTTTAAAGGGCAGCTTGAGAAGACAAAGTAAAATATTGTAATGAAATGTGCAAAGGCCTAGGATTAGAAAATACAAAAAAGGAAGAACATGCTCAGTGCATCTTAAACTGAAAGAACAAAAGAAAAAATTAAAGTCTCAAGTTGCAATACTGAAAAAAATGGACAAAATATTGAATGATACAGGAAGAACCCAAAGAAGATAGAAAGAACCCACAGAGTCACTGTATCAAAAAGAAGCAGTCAACATCCTACCATTCCAGGAGGGAGCATATGAGCAAGACCCAGGGCAATGAAGGAAGAAGTTTAAGCTTTAGTGGAAGCAGGAGTCCAAACCACGGATCTATGATTAACTGAACACCAATTGAAATGTTTGCGCAGGCTGATGAAGCACTGGAAGCACTCACTCGTCTATGCCAGGAAATAGCTCAGCCAGCCAGTCAGTCAACTGATGGGAAGAAAGGACTCGACAGCATGTTTAAATTTTAGAACATCGTTGATATCACAAAAGTAAAATTGGCTCAAGATCATCTAACAACGGTTGCAGCAGTACATTGGCAGAAAGCTGCCAGAGATTCAGGCCGGATTCTGAAGAGTAAGTAGAACCCTAAGGGTAGCACTGCTGATGTCAGATGGATCTCGGCTCAGAGCTGAGAATACCAGAAAGATGTTTGCATGTGTTTTATTGATTAGGCCAAGGCATTCGACAGTGTGGATCACAAAAAAAATTATGGATAACTTTGAGACGAAGGAGAATTCCAGAACACTGTTTTGTGCTCATGCTGAACGTGTCCATGGATCAAGTGGCAACTGTGCCAAGAGAACAAGGGCATCCTGCTTGGTTGCACATCAAGAAAGCTGTGTATCGGGCTTGTGTCTTCTCACGGTGCACGGTCTATCTCTGTGTTGAACAAATCACCGGGATTATATGCAGAAGAATTTAGCATGAGGATTGGAGGAAGGTTTACTGCAGCCTTCGGTATGCAGATGCTACAATGGTGCTTGCGAAAAGTGAGGAGGCCTTGAAGCACTGACTGATACAAGTCAAGGACGGAAGCCTTCAGCATGGATTACAGCTCACTGTAAAGGGCCAGAATCCTCATGAGCACATCAGTAGATAGAACCACGATAAATGGAGGGAGGGTTGAAGTTATCAGAGATTTTGTCCTTCTTGGCTCCACAGTCAATGCTCATGGGAGCAGCAGTCAAGAGATCAAAAGAACAGAACCCGTTTGGAGTTTTGAAAAACAAAGATGTTACTTAGAGGATTAAGGTGCATTTGGTCCAAGGCATAGTATTTTCCATGGCCTCGTATACATGTGAAAGTTGCACATTGAATAAAGAAGACTGAAGAAGGATCACCGCATTCGAGTTGTGGTGCTGGAGAAGGGTACTCAAAGTACCACGACTACTAAAAGCACAAACGTGGAAGAAGTACGGCCAGAGTGGTCCTTAGAGGCAAGGATGCCAACTTCATCCTTCCCATTTGGTCAAGGTGTGTGGAGAGAGTAGTCTTTAGAGGACATCGTGGATGGTAAAATAGAAGGGCAGTGACGTAGAGGAAGGCCCTCAGGAAATGTAGTGTCACCGTGTCTGCACCAGTGGGCCAGGCCCAGGAACAATCATGAAGATGGGGAAGGGATAGTGCCTAAGAGCACTGCGACTTGGAATTCCCTAAGAGCACTGTGAGTTGGAACTCACTGAGGGGCACCGAATAACAACACACATCAACTTTGAAAAGACCACCTCCTCTAAGCTGCATCGAATAGCCCTCCGTGTAAAGTAGAAATCAATGCAGCCTACACTAGCCTTATGAAGTCTGAAAACCTTTCCCTAAGTAGTAGCCTGATTTTATGAGCATTACTTTTTGTCTCCTTTTAAGGAATTCTCTTTAAATCCTTTACTCCACAAGCACCACTTTATTTCATTGAAGACAATTCATAAGGAAGCCAACTCTCTCCTACCAGATTACAGCCAACGGCTTCATAAAGCACACACAATAAAGAGGCCTTTTAATCTCTTCAATAAGAGACCTCAATACCCAATAAATACTATGCTTCTTTTATTACTGATATCCCAGTGATAAACCTGCTGCTAGGTAGGGGCATATGTATTTTAAGCATATTAGTTTATATGCCATGAGCTTCCGTGCTGGAATAAAAATAACACTTATTAACTGTCTACAAACTTTTCTGTCCAATGACAGATTTTTTTCTCTGCATAGTGTATAATCAGTTCATACTGCTAATAATTTCTTCTGAATGTAACTCCTTGAGTCGCAGTACTAGTGGCAGCAGCACCAGCAGTACTTATACATTAAACACAAACAGTCTCCCTTCTCGGTGTCGAAAGTGAAGTGCTGAACAACAATTGGGTACTGGGAAAGAACGAAGTCCCTTCAGCTTAACAGGGACCGAGTGACGTCCAGCTACGAGGCAAAAGTGAACTACGCTTATGAACTCCAACATTTGAAGTGGTTTTCTCTGCTAAGCAGTTATAGAACTTCAAAACATAATGTATTAAAAAAAAAGAACCTGTGGGAAATTTTCTCAAATGTACATTGGGCCAATTTATGAGATGTTCATTAGAGTACTTTCAGGAGTGTATAAATTTTTGTTAACTTAGGAATTTGTGCCAAATGGCAATGTGAAAATGAGCGCAGCAGGTCAATTACATCATTGGTTTGCTGCCCCACAGTGGCCCACAGACAAATGGAAAGAGCTGCCCACAGTGTCTCTTACGGGGACAAATGAGATGGGCCGCACCGCCGAAACGAGACCTGACCAAAACGGCAGCTGGGAAAATAAAATTATTCGTTGAGGTGGTGTTTAAGTATGCTTAAAAAAATCACCATGGCTCATGACAAACGGGAGGGTGTGTGGAATAATTTACTGAATGCTATTTTGTGAAACCCTTTTCGAAAACAGGCTCATGTTAGATTTATTTTTTTCCATTAAAATATAAAGAGGCTCTCCATGATTCCTATCCTGTAAGAGAATTATAAGTTACTGGTTTGTTACATTTTTTATGTTTAGCTTGAAGCCTGTTTGCCTGTTGTATCTGACCTTGAATAATGAAAAAATAAACTTAAAGTAATAAAATATTACTTTCATCTTATCTATATTTTATTACTTTGGGTTTTTCCCCCTTTCGGATAACTAAATGTATGCATCTGATAGGGAGACAAAATTTAGAGCTGGGAAATAAAACTGAGATTTGGAGATTCTCATTCTTTTATTCAACAATGCTTCTTAAAAATAAATTATAGTAATATGAAGGTCAAGTTACTCTCAAGTTCTGACAAGAAAAAAAATTAACAGCATGGAGACTGATGATCAGTATCCTATATGCAAGAGTTTAGAAAACTTTTCCCACTATTACATGTAATTACATTTATTCACCTATAATTTTAATGTTAAAATTAGATAATAAAGCATCGAGTAAAAATGCATTCTTGCGTGCTTTCCCAGCTCCCTGAATGAAGGTCCCTTACATGTACTTTTTGACCGCATTTGTTGACCAGCAACGTTATTCCTGAAAGTGAGGAGCAACCACCACTTCAGGGGAGCTCTTTCCCTCAGCCAGTCGCCCCTCACTCTTCCCAGATCACTTTGCCCGGGAACTTTAGAATTAAAGCTGTTTTTATGCTTTCAGCAGCTCTCGTGCGTACATTATAGCAAGATTAAAAACAGAGCGATCATCATGGTTTATTTGCAACAAATGATGGCTGGGCCATCTTTTAAAACGGTGTCAGGGTCAGTTCAGTAGGCATGTCTCCTAAGGTCACCTAATAAAGTACTATATCTCTAAAATGTCACATCAGTTTCAGATACAATGTCATACCTAATATTTAAATACATTAGCTTCTTGAAAATAAATACAGTTATGAGTTATAAGGATACCTGGTGGCATGATAGTTAAGCACTTGATATAGCAGGTAAGCTCTTGGTTTTAGTCTTTCCCTGGTGGCCTAGTAGTTACATAGTTGGCTGTGATCTGGAAGGTCAGCAGTTCAAAGCCACTAGCCACTCTGGGGGAGAAAGATGGGGTGTTCTGCTTCAGTTGAAGGCTCAGCAATGCACAGGGGCGGTTCTACCCTGTACTCTAGCTAGGTTCACTGTGAGTCAGCCTGAGCTTAATGGAAGTAAGTTTGTTTGGTTGGTTGGTGTGGTTGGTTGGTTGGTTTGGTTGGTTGGTTGGTTTGGTTTGTTGGTGTGGTTGGTTGGTTAGTTGGTTGGTTTGGGATGGGAGAAAGATGTGGCAATCTTCTTTCAAAATGATATCTTCCTTGGAGACCTTATGGGATAGTTCTACTCTGTTTTGTTTTGTTTTATAATCAATATTATTTTATTGGGGCTCTTATAAATCTTTTAACAATCCATTCAATAATATTAAGCATGCTTCTACATATGTTGCCATCAACATTTCTCAAACAATTTATTGATCCCTTGGTATCAGCTCCTCTTTTTCCCCCTCCCTCCCCCTTTTCCCCACCCTTGTGGATCCTTAATCAATTATATATTATTGCTATTGTTATTTCATGTCTTATACTATCTGTTGTCTCCCTTCACCCACATTTCTGTTATTCATACCCTTGGGGGGGTGCTATATATCCAACCTTGTAATGGGTTCCCTTTTTCTCCCCCTTCCCCAGAACCCCCTCCCCATCATCCCCCTCCCTCATGATATCACTACTCCCACTACTGTTCCTGAGGGTTTTATCTGTCCTGAATTCCATGTGCCAAGAGCTCTTTTCTGTACCACTGTCTGTACTATGGTCTAGCCAGATTCTACTCTGTTTTATAGGTTTGCTATGAGTCAGAATAATCTTGACAACAATGGTTTAGGGTTGGAGTTTTATATAAGTTATACTAAATTGTTAAATTCCCTGATAGTGCAGTGGTTAAGTCATCTGCTGCTAATTGAACCAGCCAGCCACTCTGTGGGAGAAAGATGTGGCAGTCTGATTCCCCGAAGAGTTACCCCATGGGGCCCTTCTACTATGTCCTAAAAGAATGTTGTGAGTCAGAATTGACCTGGTGGCAATGGGTTTAGTTTTTTGTGTTGGTGCTAAGTTGTACACTTTTTAGTGTGGCTTTATCTTGTACTCTAAATTTATAAAGTATAATTAAAAGAGTATACTTTAAAATAATTCTGTGCAAAGAATACACTCAAGGTGGATCACAGATCTAGAAGTCAAACCCCAAACCATCAGGACCATTAAGGAGGGAATCGGGACTAATCTCAGAGCACTGGCCCAGGGAGCACATAGGCTCACTGCAACAGGGAAGGGGACACACACAGGTGATCTGGAAATCGACAAATGGGATCTAATAAGAATAAAACACCTGTGCACCTCGAAAGACTTTGCCAAGAGGGTGACAAGGCAACCCACAGACTGGGAGAAGATTTTTAGTAATGACACGTCAGACAAAGGGCTCATTACTAAAATCTACAACACCATCATGACCTGCAAAAAGAGGAAAACAGTTAACCCCCTAAGGAAGTGGGCAAAAGAAATGAGAAGAACTTTCACTAGAGAGATCAATATGGCCAATAAATATATGAGAAAGTGCTCGAAGTCCCTTGCCATAAGAGAAATGCAAATCAAAACAACCATGAGATACCACCTAACACCCCTGAGGCTAGCCCAGATCAGTAAATCAGAGAGCAACAAGTGTTGGAGGGGCTGTGGTGAAATAGGAACCCTCCTCCACTGCTGGTGGTCGTGCAGATTTGTACAGACACTGTGGAAAGCAATCTGGCGATACCTAAAGAAAATGGAAATTGATCTACCTTACGACCCAGCCATCCCTCTACTGGGCATATACCCGGTTGAAGCAGCAAATAAAACACGACCAGTCATATGCGCTCCAATGTTTATTGCGGCACAATTCACAATAGCAAAGACTTGGAAACAGCCTAAGTTTCCATCGATAGACGAGTGGATTAGCAAACTTTGGCACATACACACAATGGAGTATTATGCAGCACTAAAAAGCACCGATGAGCACATGAAACACGTTATTTCATGGGAAGAGCTGGAAGGAATTATGTTAAGCGAGGTAAGCCAGACCCAAAGGGACAGGTACAACATGAGTCCCCTGAGGGAAGTACAATCAGCATGACAGAAATGGGGCATTAATCCACCCAAGGGGAGGGTATGGTTTATATCTCCACAGGGAAAGTGGGACCAGACTTCAACCCAGTGTCGCAAGGTGTGAATGCAATATCCCGGCGTGGAGGAGGGAACCGGTGGAGAGGTCTGGGAGGCTGGCCCCAGCACCATAAATTAAGTGGATTCCTGCCCCTCCCCCGAAAAGAACTTGTTCCAAAGGACGACATTGACCCTGCAGCTATGGGAGATGGACATATTTGATCAGAGCACACGGGAGCAGATGAAGGGGCAGGAGGAGAGAGTGGAGCACAGCCTGGCCCACCAGGCCGTGATGATGATGTTCCTGAGTAGAGCAGCCAGTTCACAGAGAGAACAACATGGCTGGCCCTACTATGAGACATGATGCCCCTCAGTGACTAAGGGCGATACAGGGGACAGCACCGGAGACACAGTGTGGGAATTGCACCTGACCTGATCCCACCACACCGAGGCAAAGCACTGGGGGAGTGCAGCGGAACAGCAAGGGAATGGAGTGGCAAGGTCCCCAGGGAATGCTGAAAGTGGACTTTGGGGCCAGGGCGTGGTGCCCCAACAGACTGGACTGGAAAACGCTCCTAAGGGCCAGCAAAGATCCCTGAACTAACTACAAGCTTTTCTCTTGTGAACTGTTTTGTTCTGTTCTTTTTCAGTGGTTTGTTTTGGTTGTTTTGTTGTCTGGTTGTATACTGTTGCTTTGTGTTCCTCTGTCTAGTTTTCGTGCATGTTAGTGACTCCACAGGTCTGTCTGAATAGGACAGGCTGGATGAACTATCTGGATGAAAAACAACGGGACCGACAGTTCCGGGGGGACTTGGGGTGGGAGGTAGGGGGGGGTAAGGAAGTGGTGTTAACAAACCCAGGGACAAGGGAAAAACATGGGACCCCAAAGGGTAGAGAAGGGGGAGTGGCAGGCCTGGTGGGAAATGATCAAAGGCAAGGTTGCTTAGAGAAGAGGTATACTCTAGCCCAGGTGGCGATGAAGCATGGTAGTAGGGCAGGAGGAAGGTCAAGGGAGATGGAGGAAAGAGCTAGGAGTCAAAGGGCATTCATGGAGGTCTAGACAAAGACATTACATGCAAATATATATAGGAGGTTGGGGAAATAGATCTTTGTGTCTATATTTATAGGTCAAGTATTAAGGTGGCGGAAGGACCTTGGGCCTCTACTCAAACACTCCCTCTATGCATGAATACCTTCTTTTATTAAATTGGAACTCTATGATGCTCACTCTCCCGACACAACGGCTGGAGCCAAAGTGGGTGAACAAGTAAATGTGGTGAAGAAAGCTGATGGTGCCCGGCTATCAAAAGAGATAGTGACTGGGGTCTTAAAGGCTTGAAGATAAACAAGCGGCCATCTAGCTCAGAAGCAACAAAGTCCACATGGAAGAACACACCAGCCTGTGTGATCGAGTGGTCCCAAAGGGATCAGTTACCAGGCATCAAAGAACAAAAAATCATATCATTGACTGCACACCTCCATGATAGGATCGCTGAAGACAAATGGGTGCACAAGCAAATGTGGTGAAGAAAGCTGATGGTGCCCGGCTATCAAAAGAGATAGTGTCTGGGGTCTTAAAGGCTTGAAGGTGAACAAGCGGCCATCTCGCTCAGAAACAAATAAGCCCACATGGAAGAAGCACACCGGCCAGTGCGATCACGAGGTGCCCAAGGGACCAGATATAAGGCATCATGCAAAAAAAAAAAGATATAAGTGTGTGTATGTATGTGTATTTATGTGTATATGTATATATGTATGTGTATATATATATTATATTAAATGAAGGGGGAAGTGCAGAGTGGAGACCCAAGGCCCAAGTGTCGGCCAATGGAGATCCCCTCATAGAGGGGCTTAGGAGAGGAGATGGGTTAATTAGGGTGTGAGGTAGTATCGATGAAGAACACAGCTTTCCCCCAGATCCTGGATGCTTCCTCCCCCCAACTACCATGATCCGAATTCTACCTTGCAGGGCTGGATAGGACAGAGGCTGTACACTGGTACATATGAGGGTTGGAGATACAGGGAATCCAGGGTGGATGATACCTCCAGGACCAAGGGCGTGAGGGACGATGCTGGGAGAGTGGAGGGTGAGTGGGTTGGAAAGGGGGAACTGATTACAAGGAGCCACATGTGACCTCTTCCCTGGGAGAGGGACAGCAGAGAAGGGGGGAAGGGAGACCCCGAATAGGGCAAGATATGACAAAATAACGAGGTATAAATTACCAAGGGCATATGAGGGAGGGGGGAAAAGGGAGGGAGGGGGGGAAAAAAAAGAGGACCTGATGCAAGGGGCTTAAGTGGAGAGCAAATGCCTTGAGAATGATTGGGACAGGGAATGTATGTGGGTGTGCTTTATACAATTGATGTATGTATATGTATGGATTGTGGTAAGAGTTGTTGGAGTCCCTAATAAAATGTAAAAGAAGAAAAGAGAAAAAAATGATTAGGGCAAAGACTGTACAGATGTGCTTTATACAATTGATGTATGTATATGTATGAACTGTGAAAAGAATTGTATCAGCCCCAATAAATTGTTAAAAACAACAACAACAACAAAATAAATAATTCTGTGCAGGTTAAAAAAAAACATGCTCAAACTCATAGGCACTGAGTCAATACCACTCTGAGCAAGTGCATATGTTTGCTACTTAATAGAGTCGCTTTGTAGGGTGCCCCACTCCGAACCTGTGTTAGGAAACTTAGTCCTGAGGAAATTTTATCTGTTTTTTTAATTTTTAGGTCCATGACGACTTTCCTTTGTGATAGGATTGATTTGTATTTTCAGTAAATGAAGCTCATAATCGACTCCTCCAACGTTTTTTGCTTGCATTGATTATGCAGTAGACACTTTTCAGCACTACACAGCCTGGGAGTGCATGCAGAGTAATATAAAGGCAGCTACTCGAAACCTACGACACAAAGCGCATCACAAGCATCTTAGAAATCCAGGGCTCTCAAATTCTTTTCTTGTAGAACAAGTAGAGTATTTCATTAGTAATCTTGAAATCTTCTCATGATCTTGGCTAATTTGTGTAATCTTTCTCTGTTGTTTTTTTTTAACCATGAGTGTTTAACCACTGCATCACCAGGAGTCCTCTCACACAAAAGAAGTCCAGCGATAGTAACCCATTGATCTCGTGGTAGCGCCAAATGTCTAGAGGACATGCCTTTTTGAATAGCAGCAAATAGTGTTCATTCTCACAAACTTATGGTTGTAGAGTGTGGCTGGATTTGGAGTTCCAGTCTTTACAATCTGTTGTAGATACTCAAACAAACTAAAAAAATGCAAACCACTCACTGCCATCCAGTTGATGCTGACTCCTAGTGATCCTACAGGACAGGGTAGAACTGGCCCTGTGAGTTTCTGAGACTGAACTTTAATGGGAGCAGAAAGCCCCATCTTTGTCCTGTGGGGCAGATTTAGAGATAAAGTGGGCCCTTTAGGACTAAGCTGGCTTCTGTGAAGAAATATTCCTGCAAGTCCCAAACAACACTGCTGCTTCTATCTAAAAGAAAATTTAATCACATGACCACACTTTACTTCAGAAGCTGCTGGGAAATGTCCTTCTATAGTCTAGAAGTAAAGGTGTCCAGCTAAAACTCAGTGTTCTGCTACTAAGGGAAAAGTAGAAAGTGGATGTTGGTGGGGAGTGTCACGTCATGTCAGATCCCTGTATTGACATCACTTATCAAGTTGTTTCTCCACCAGAATTAACTTTATAATGCACCATCCTCCCAACCAGAACCCTCTAAAAAGTAAGCATCATCCTATCCTTAATGTTTTGTTTTGTTGTTGTTGTTTATCTTCCCTTTCATCCCAAGAGCTGCTATATTGAAAGAGGGAAAATTTTATTCTTTGCCTATGCATTTCATGTTACACGTTGTTACGTGGCTTCTGAATAGAGCTTCTTGGTATATCTGTTTGGTCACGGCCCCTTTTGTTGTTATTAGCTGCTCTTGTATCAACCCTCAATGCCCAGTGAGGGTTGAGTGAAATTCTTCCCGGCCTTGCACCAGCCCCAGGATTGGTTGGAATATAGTGCAATTGTAATCCCATTCAAAACTGTTCTGTATCATAGCATCACACAAGCTTCTTGCAAGTCTCCACCGATAGACTGATGGTAACTGCACATTGGTCAAGTAGAACCCAGGAACCTGCATGAAAAGTAAGAATTATACCTCCGATCCATATGACTCCCAACCTTTATCTGTATGAGAGGCCCCCTTTTGTTCGACTTGGGAACAGTTTTACCGGGGCTAAGTCAGAAGACGTTTGAGCAGTATTGAGTCTGCGCCGCATGGATCCCCATTGGCTACTCGGAACAGAAACACAGGCTGGCATAGTCTCTCTTCAGAGGGAATTTCTTTTCGTCAAGGAAAAGGGCTAGCACGTGAAGAAACCAGTGGACTGCTTCAGACCTTAGGGGAGTTCCCGTGTCTGACAGCGGTCCTGGCATTCAATGCTTACGATCATTGCTTCTCCTTAAGGCATCTGGAACCCTGGTAAGAACATCAAGGGCACATGGAATTCCCAGCAAATTCTCAGTTATATCTTTCTCTTGGGAAAACTGATATATTTACTTGTTTCGGCTTGGACTTAGCCTGATTTAGTCTGTCCTTGGGATTGATTGAATATTGGCATTTACAGAACCATCAGAAAATTTAAATAGAAATATCAAAGTAAATGTTCACTTGGTCAATACTATTTGTTTTTTAAAAGGCTAGTATAAAAGTTTTTACTAACCCACCTAACTATTTTTAGGTTTTTAAGTAAATCTTATTTGATACGTTTTGAAATATATATACTTTTAGCATTCAGAGACAATGATTGGCATGTCCAGGAAATCTGAGATATTGAACCTAACCATGAGCATCATACAAACGCTTGGCATCGTACTGTATAAGAAAATGCATGGTGTTTTTAGCCATGATAGTGATTGGTCTAGCTGACTACTCCAGGTATCCTTCTCAGAGTGCCACTCTGGTGGGGGGGGGGGGGGAGGGTTGGAGTTTTGGAGCCCAGAATATAGCTTTAAAAATGACCCAATGGAGAAGGAGAAAGGTATTATTAATTCTTTCTACTGAAAGATTGAACTTTTACTCAATTCCTTTGTATTGCACTTATTGCTGTTGTTATATGAAAAAGAGTGGGTTCTAGCTCATAGCAACCCCGTGCACAACAGAACCAACCCAGGCCGGCTCCATCCTCATCATTTTTCCTACGTTTGAGCTCATTGTCTTAACCTGTCATTACATAATCTCATGTCAACTGGAGGATATTGAGAGTGAAGGGGTAGAGCCGAGACTGTCAAGCAGGTCACAGCCTCATGATGCCTCCTTGTGGGTGTTGTCTTCTCATGAGGATTCTGGGAACTTTCACTCTCTCTGCCTTCTTTTCTTGTGGATAAGCCATGTGGAGCTACGCTGAGACCTGAATGAGCTATGCCATAGAAACCTGGGGGAACAGCCCTCAACTGCCATTGGATCCATGAGAGCTTTCACTCATCTCCCTACATTCAGCGTCATTGCATGTACTGCATGAGTCTGAAGAGAAATTTATAGACTAGTATCAGACATATGGCTTAATATCAGACGTATGGACTTGATCTGGACTGGGCTGGGATGCTTTCTCAATGTGCAATTTCTCTATGATAGAAAGCTCTCTCTTACACATATGAGTGTCTCTGGATTTGTTTCTCGAGTCAACCCAGACTGGGTGCTTAAATTTCACCTCCCAAAGTTCTTCTTACATAATTATTGCAAGGATAAAATGAGCTTCTGACTGTGAAGAACTCTGGTGAGTACTTGACAGAGGGAAGGGACTCCCAAAGGAAATTTCTCCTTCATGAAGGAGCTACGTTTGCGGCTGTCCTGCTCGGCTGACCTTTTCAGCAGTAAGCATTTAAATCTAGGAGGTTGTATGTCTCCTAATACACATAAAGCTGAATGACAAAGCTTTCTTTTCTTTTTTTCCTACCATGTTCTTGTGAAGGCTGCTTTAATTTATTTTGTTATAGGTTTTCTGGAAGGGAGATAGAGAACCTTCGGAAATGCACATTAGATAACTTTTTTCTCCTGCTATTGTTCAATTTCATTAAACTCGAATGCATTTCAATTGCCATATTATATTTTATAGCATTGTTTTTCATAAGCCTGCCTCCAAGGCCCTTGAGCAAACCATTTTACTAATTACATATGTTCTCTCTAGTCACATGTTTTCCCCTAAATAATACAAAATAAACTTCTCGATTCTATATCATTAGCATCATGATCCGGAATAACTCTTATTTCCTCTAATAAAACAAAATCTCTCAAATCTTGTTCGAACTAGAGTCATACTAAAACATTTTATATTCTATAATCGTGATAAAAAGGTTAATTCAGGCTATATAATTCATAATTCTTACAATTTACTATTGGCCAAAATGCACATATACACCAAACTGAAAAACCAAGAGAATTTAAGGTTAATAAATAGCTCATTGACTTTAGGTGGAAGTTCATATATAAATTATACTTAAAATGTTCATTTTATTTCTATTAGACAATAATCTACTGTGTTAATGTTTGTATTCCACATTGCTGATAAAAAATAGTACAGATATATGTCCAAGCATTTAAAATAAAAATTTTCTAAGAACATGCTGATGATACAGTGTTTAGAAGTTTAAAAAGTTACTGTATTGAATTTTAGTTAATTTGGAATTAAATGGTTATATTGAATATTGTTTAATGTTAATAGCTAGAGAAATGTTCAATCAAGTTGAAATTATTTGTAAACACTGTGAGCATTTCAGTAGCCCTTAAAGAACCGATTAGCTTCCCCCAACTACTCAGGATATGAGCATCCTTAAGTACCACCTACACTAACCCCATTCTGACTACAGAATTGTCTGATTGTCTCAGTTACTGGTAAAACATAAAGTTCGAAAGTGAGTTGTCTCTTAGTTCCCTAAGCCACGTTCCTCTGACTATAATTGTTAGAATAAAATAAACTGTACCGATCACCTAATTCTATTATTAAACCTTACACAGCAGTGAAATGACTTGCTGAAGGGCACATAATAGGTTAGTGAGAGAATTGGAAATCTATGCCACCTTAATCTAATCTAGGATAGTGTTGCACCTAATAAAACTTCCAATGCGTTACTAAACACAGTGAAAATAAAAAGAAGGTAAGGTCACTCTAACTTCTATTTTTCCAATTTCTTCTGCTTCTATTCAAATTAAAAACATCTTTTTATCCCTGTTGAATCATCTCTACTGCATTTAAAAATTATCTTGTTGAAAATATACAAACATCCATCAGTTCTACTGGTTCTATGTGTACAGTTCAGTGGCATTGATTCTGTCTGTTGACTGTGCAGGCAACTCCTCTCACTGTCTGCGTTGTTCCTCAGGAACACAGTGCTGCTAGTGATCTTCCACACTGGTGTTGGCGTGTGATCTCACACAGACAGTCCTTTAAAAAGGGGATGGTGGCCTCTTGCCTCCTCCAACTGCACAGGAAGGGAGGAGAAGAATGAAGATCATCAGCATCAGTCACTTAAGGCTGATTCCTATGAAGTGGGGACCGGATCATAGCTTTTGATCCTCCAAAGTTTTCACCGCTTCTGACACCAACCATTCCCTCCCACAACATTTTCTGCTTCCCTGTCACATTTGATAACCTGCTGCTTTGGCAACCTAGAGTTCACAGACAATACTAACAAGTCTGGAAGTAATTGGTTACAGTTTAAGTTTAGCAATGCTCAGAATACAGTCCTCTGATCAGGACAGCCGCTTTTCAGCCACACTCTCAGGCAGACCTCTTTCAGGCTCTCAGCCCCAGAGCCAGCCTCGGCTCTCCTTGGGCAAGGGCCAGAAAGCTTTTTCAGCTCCGCTAATTCAATTATCGGACACACTTCATTCTTCTCGACAGCCCGCTGCCTGAAGGCACTGGGTTCCCTTCTTCTGTGGACCAGAAAGCCCATCAGTCTGTCTCATGCTGGTCTCTTGTTTCTGCTGGCAATGCTGCTTCTCTGACACTGCTTCCTGTTGTCACACTTAGTCCCCACATCGCAGCTTCCTGTGTCTGGATTAAGGGGGCTCAGAACAGGAATCTTGGGTACAAGGAACAGGTTCCACTTCTGGCTCTGCTTTCTTGATAGTAAGATCCTGCCTGTCCGTTTGGGATGGCTCATTTTCAGACTAGTGGGATGGCAAAACTGATTAGTCCCTCTCATTAGGAGTCCACGTTCCTCGGTTACGTGGTCCAAACCCCACAGGGTGTATACATCTTACTTATATAATTTTTAAGTTATCCAGTTCTCTTGGTATGCCACAGGCACATCCCTCGTAGAGGAATAGTTCTACCCTGTCACTTGGTAAGAATTTCAGAGTGATGCTAGAAGGCCACATCAAGTAACACTGCAGTGCAATGCTCCAAGCAATCGTGTGTGTGTGTTTGTGTGCGTGTGTGTGTGTGTGTAAGTTAAGCTGAACTATTGTTTGGTTTTAATAATACTTCTGGGGTATTTTTTGTTATGTTTTAAATATTATCTCAGGGCAATAGTTTCAGAGGCTCATCTAGCTTCCTTGGTTCAAAGAGTCTGGAGTCCAAGAGAATTTGAAATTCTGTTTCATATTTTCCTCCTTTTGATTGGATTCTCTTATACACTTTTGAATCAAATGTTCTCTAAGAGTATCTGGGAAGCATCCAGTTCTTGAGGCCCCCCCCACGTAGGCAGTCAGCCACTCATTCCATGTCTTCTTTCTCTTCCTGATTCACCTTCTTCCTCAGATCCTCTAGGCAAATTGAGACCAAGTGCCATGCTTGATGGTCACTGTGCACTTTTACCACCCTGGGACCCAAACAATGACACAGAGTTAGAATAGCGTTACCACACATGTTATTAAGCCAATGAACAGGAATCTCTCATGAAACTGTCACTTTAAATTTCCAAGCCAAGGAACAAAATCCCATGAGGTGTTTGGTGTACATAAGTTGCCATCGCTGCTACTATATATTTTTTGTAAATATGAAAGAATTTCTAAAGTCTCTATTATCTTTTAATTTAGTTTTTCCACAAACATTTTGATACTTCCTTATATATTTACTGTACACGTCTTGCCAGTTCGACTTTTTACAGGTGTGCAGCTTACGGACAGTAAGTTAAATGAGTGGCAGTGTAACACTGCTTTGCTCAGTGGAGTTTTCTACCACTATTAGCAAACCCTTTCTCCCCTCTCTCCTGTCCTTGTAACTACTAATGAGCTTTGATGTCTATTTAATTGCCTCCTCTTGTCTTTTTCTATAAATGTGGTTGAGATGTAGTCAATTCATATGGCCCTTCCAGCCATAATCCCTTTTGTGATTCATTGTAAATTCGAGCAACTAGGCCCATTCATAATCCCATTTCGGAGGGTGTTTTCCATTATGGTCATGGAAGGGATTAAGCTGGACTGATTCTGGACTCACCACTTTACAGGAGGGTGGGAACCGAACCGTTACCCTTTGTTTCCTTGGGGGTATGGTCTGTTGAATGGCCAAAACCACACCTCAGAGACATTCTTCTGCGAGTTCCCAGGACCATCAAGGAAGAAGAGCCATTAGCAGCGTGTTAAGATTCCTCTCAGCCTAAAGTGGAGGACGCCAAGACTAGAGCATGAAGACCATGACACAGAACAAAGGAGTCGCACAGACCAGAGGCTGAAGCAAGGAGACTGAGACGGAGCAGAGAAGCAAAGCTAAGACTATGGAACTGTGAGACGGAGCCCCATGTGGGCTTCCTGGCCCACAGAAGTAGAAGCCAAGGGACCCCATTGCTGAGAGACAAGCATCAGAGGCTTGGCTGCTGGCTACAGAGAGGTGATACTGTGGACCAATGAGTGTATGCTTACTGCTCACTGATCTGGATTTGTGGCAACAGTTAACTTCCTATTAAACCCTCATAACATGAGAATTGTCTGTGAGTTCTGTATGGTCATTACAACAAATTATTCAACCCAGCAGGGAAAAGTGGGAGGAATGCTTTGTATCAGAATAGGGTCAAGAAAGACAGAGAGTGGAGACATGCCTGACTTCTGTATACTTACAGTAGGCGTTGAGCTGGTGTGGGGTTGGATTCCCCACCCTTGTGTATCCAAATGAGGTCAGATGCAGCCTTCTTGGCTGGATGGTTCTAGAAGATGTTCTTCCAGTAAGTAGCTTATCATTTTACTTTTTCAGTAAATTGCGTTTGTGAACAAAAGTTTTAAATTGGGGGATCCTATTTACTTATTTTGTCTTTTGCTGTGTGTGCTTTTTTACTACATTAAATAGCACATTATTAAAAGCTAGGCACAATACCCCTGCCTCTGCATTTTTCTGTTTATCTATCTATCTATCTATGTATTTATACACATACATACACATATGCTTGGGTTTGCACATTTAACTCCTCAATCTAATTCATTTGGATCTGCCTTTGTACATGGATCTTATTTCATTTTTCTGTAAATGGAAATCTTATTGTCCAGTCATTTACTGAAGACCTTTTGTTTTCCATTGACTGAGCTTACCACCCAGTCAAAGAAGTTGACCAGAAATGGGTGAATTTATTTCTGGACTCTTAATTCTATTCTGTTTTCTCTGTATCTGTCGCTATCATAGTACCAGGCTGTTTGGATTCCTGTGGCTGTAAAATACGCTCTAAAATCAGCAAGTGTGGCAGCTCTTCCTTTGTTCTTCTCCTTGGTATTACTTTAACTATTCAGGACCTTTTGACGACCATAAAATTTAGGTTTGGTTTTTCTACTTCTGTAATTAAAGTTGTTAGTCTCTCTGGCATTTCTGGTATATAAAACAAAGTTATCATTTTCTGAATGCATTTAATGTTTAGCTCTTTGCTGCTGTATTTATTCAAAAGAGTCTAGACAGATGAAACTTTTCTATATTTAAGAAAATTTTGATCATAGAATTCTTAATAAACAAATGAGTGCTTTCATTCAGATTTAGAATCTTTCATAGTTACATAAAATGAATTTCACCTGACAAATGGTTGATTAAGTGCTACTGTATTTGTGAAGAACCATACAGCCTATTTTTATGTATGCTGGTTTTAACCACACACTCCAAATACTTGTTATTTAATGAAATATCATTGCTCAAAGACTAAAACATAAGCATATGTTTTCTTACAATGTTAATTCATTTCCTTCCATTTAAAAACAAGTAGACAAAACTATTATTTTCTTGCAGAATAGTTTAATATCATTTTCTTTAAATTATAAGATTTAGTTAAGTACCGTTTGTTGTTGTTCTGTTTGCATTGACAACTGTCTGTGTCTCTGATGGTTAAGTGATGAGACAAGGTTCTGAGGTGGATGCAGAGTATTTAACCCTAATATATTGAACGGAAGTTGAACTTAGCAATTATATGGCTTGTTTGCTCCTAAAAATATATCCCAGTTTGGACTTTTATGGTATTTATTCAACTATATTAGAATGTAGGTGAAATAGTTCTGCAGTATGTCATTTTAAAGTCAACCTCAATTGCCTGGATGAACCACAAATATTTTTCCTTGAAAACAAAACTCATTAAAATTTTCATCCTTCTAGCAGGAGTTTCATTTCAGTTTGCTTGTCTAACCCTGTCTTATCTAAACAAGATGCTTATTTTGATAATTTAAAAGCTTAATTATGACCTTGTAGGCAATTTCTGTGTTAACATGTTTTTAAAATCTGACTACCAAATTAATTGAAATATATGCCTCATATATTTTAATATTCCATGTATTTCTCTGCATTGATGTTTTCTTGGCTCATTACCATTTATATATAAAGCATTTAATAAGATTCATTTAATAAGATCCAGAGGAGAGACTATAAACCTGAGAGCATGTTTTTTCTCCCTTATTACTCTTGAGTAGGAGGGGTGCATATTAAAGATCAGCCTTTGCCTCCAGTGCCCTCCACCATCATTCTTCTGCTGAGCTTCTTTCTCTCCTCTTCTCCCACACAGCATTTTTCTTCTAAATTAAACTGTTCATTAACACTATTACCACCTCTGAATCCTTTACAGCTTTCTCACCACCTGTCTAATATGGATTCCCTTTTTTGTCAGCAAAATTATGACAGTTAAAATGCAAATGTTTTGAGAGCCATGTGAGCATGGTTGAAACAAAGGCCGACTTTACTGCGCTTCAGTTACAAGGCAGAAAGATCCGAGTAGAAGTCAGGTTTGTCCAAATGCGACTTTTCTCCTTTCTCCAAATGCGACTCTCTGTTTTGCACAGAATAGGGGATTTCTAATGTCTTGGGAACCGCAAAAAATATAATGTGTAGTTAAGGTTGTTTTTCAAATGTGCCAATATTTTCACATGTTAGTTTATGACAGCTGAAAATTAGTTAATTGAATTAGTGCCTGAGGCCATCCTTCTCCAAAAACAAATGAACAAAACCACAGAGAGGAAATGAAATAAAGCTGAAAGAAGCAAAAACAAAGAAATTAATGTTATATTGATGCCTGTGTGTTTGGGTTTATTAACCATCGTGGCGTTGTGAGTTGCAAGTTGGGCTGCTAACTGCAAGGTCAGCAGTTCCGAACCATCAGCTGCCTTGCCCCAGAAAGAAGAGGCTTTCTATTCCCATTTTTTAAAATGACAGTCTCAGAAACCCTCACGGGCCATTCTACCCTGCCCTGTAGGATTACTGTGAATTGGAATTGACTCAGTGGCAGCAAGCAAAATCAGGAAATTCATTTAGTTTTGATTTTTTTCTGTGTCTAGCAAAGCGGTCGTTTTATTCTTGTAGTTGCCTTCCTCCGACTTCAGGAAAGTAAACTCTGTATAAAGTTGTGTTTCCATAGAGTCAGTTATGAGCATCCACTGCCTTCAGATCCATTTAGATTTCATTAATCATGACAGTTACTTTTGCTGTTATCATAAATATTAACTGCTCTTTGACGCTTGCTTGCGACTTCTGCGCATTTTGCTTATTTTTGAGCTTTTAATTTGCCTAATGTCAAGAAAACAAGCTGCAAAGCTTGAAAAAGGAAGCTCATTAGTGTCTTTTCAAAAATGTTTAGTAAAAGTTTGGCTCAAGTTAAAGGTAAAAATTGCTCTGTTCCTTACTGATCACGACTCATTATAGAGAAATTATACAAAGTTTTATAAAATAATACATGCTATAAAAAGATATGACAAAATAACAAAGTATAAATTACCAAGGGCACATGAGGGGGGGGGGGAAGCAGGGAGGGAGGGGAAGAAAATGAGGACCTGATGCAAAGGGCTTAACTGGAGAGCAAATGCTTTGAGAATGTTTGGGGCAGAGAATGTGCAGATGTGCTTTATACAATTGATGTATGTATATGTATGGATTGTGATAAGAGTTTTATGAGTCCCTAATAAAATGTAAAAAAAGAAAAGAGTAGAAAAAAAAAGAAAATGATTAGGGCAAAGAATGTACGGGTGTGCTTTATACAATTGATGTATGTATATGTATGGACTGTGATAAGAGTTGTATGAGCCCCTAAGAAAATGTTTAAAAAATGTTTATGTATACAACATATTATCCAGTATAATATATATATATATATATATATATATATATATATATATATATATATATATATATATATATATGTTAAAAAACAAACGAACACAAATCTGTTAACATCAAGTCCCTCTGACTCGTGGTGACTCCATGCGTTAGGTGGTAGAACTGCTGCACGGTGTTTTGTAGACTGCAATCTTTACAGAAGCAGATCAGCAGGTCTTTGTTTGAGATGCCACTTGTGGGTGGGCATTTGAGCCACCAGCCTTTAGATTCATAGCCAAGCGCAAACATGTGTACAATGCTGTGAATAGATCAAAAGTTAAAAAAATAATAACAGCAAAGAATTATATATGTCATGGCTGCTGTTTTAATTGAATCTTACTCGGACGTTTTATATTTCAGTTTTAGCATTTTCTTTCTGCTAGAGAATACATTTTTCTGTATTACATAGAAAGATAGAAATTCTAGCTGAAAATGAGCTTCAAAAAGAACAATAAGTAGTTAATGTAACATTGAAAGAAGTAAAAAAAGAGAGAGCGGGAGATTGAGAGAAATCCACAAGAGAAGAGAAAACCTAGGTACACACTCTTAGATCCTACACCAAAAGCACAGTTCAAGAAAGAAAAATGTGATTGGCGTCTTTCAAATGAAAAACTTCTGCTTTGTGAAAAACTGTTAGGAACCTGAAAAAGCAAGCTACAGATGAGGAGAAAATATTTGCAAAACACATATATCTGATAAAAGACTTGCACCCAAAATATACGGAATTCTAAAACTTAATGAACAAACAACCACTTTGGGTTGATGTGGCAAGCATGCTAACCACTGTATCAGTAGGTCTCCATGTTCAGCATTAGATGTGATTAGGGAATAAAAATCAAAACAACAATGTGATATTACTGCACCCAAAGTAGAAGGAGAAGACATGAAGCAACCAGACCTGTCCTTCATTGCTGATGAGACTGCACCATGATACAGTCAACTTGAAGACATTCTGGCAGTTTCTTACGAAGCTAAACAAAGGTTCGCCATATGGCCCAAGAGCTCATGCTCCTCGTTATTTACTTAGATGGGATGAAAACATGTTCACATAAAAACTTGTACCCAGATGCTTTATAGCATCTTTTGATGATGGCGGGTTTGTTTGGGTTGGCTATTTGGAATGGTCAGCATTTAGAAGCAACCAAAATGCATTTCAATAAACAAATGAGTTAATTGGGTACATCTGTGCCCAATGGAGCTGCTGCCTGTCATCCAGTTAGTGCCGACTCATAGCTGTCTTACAGGACTGAATAGAGCTGCCCCCAAGGACTTTCCAAAGCTGTGACTACAGCAACAGATTAACCCATCTTTCTTCTGCCGAGTGGCTGGTGGGTTCAAGTCACAAACGTTTGGTTGAGCTAGCAAGCATGCTAACCACTACATCTCTAGTACAAAAACCAAGCAGAGTGGAATCTGGTTCAGCAAAAACAGAAAAAAAATTATGATCATGAAACTCTTCTGTACAACACTGTAATGGTAGACACAAACTGTGCTTTGTCAAAACCCAGTCAGCTATCCAACATGAAGAGTGAACCGTTACCTAAACTGGAAACTTTATTCAACAGTAAGGTGTCAGTATCAGTTCACCAAACTCTCCAAACCCATCTCACTGCCATTGAGCGAACTCCGACTCATCGCCACCCTACAGGACAGACTAGAACTGCCCCCACAGGCTTCTGAGACTCTAACTCTTTCCAGGAATAGAAAGTCTCTTCCTCTCTGTCAGAGCAGCTGCTGGTTTCCTCTGACTGACGCCGTGGTCAGTAGCCCAACACAGAACCACGAAGCTACCCGGCTCCTGCCACCAGTTTCCAAGTTACAGCAAGTCTACTACAGGCCTTCAAGTTGTTCATAATAGAAAAACTAGTGATCAGTGGGGAGATGGATATATAGGAACCTTGAATCGCTGCGCAATTTCTATATAAATCTAAATCTGCTCTAGAAAATAGCATCTTTTCTTTAAGTCCATTATAATATTTTACACTCTAGAGCAATGATGAATTACAAAAGACTGAGATGAGCTGGAGTGGCTTCATTTGCACACATTCCCAGTGAGCTCAAGATCATCCCGTTAGCAGTTATCGCAGTCCGACAACTTTGGTTTCCCACAACTGCAGATTAGATCTTCACCCTAGGCCCTCCAGGTAGCCAACCCACAAACATCCGAATGAGAGAATGAGAATATATCAGCTCAAGACCAGCAGCCTGGCTGAGAAAAAAACCTCAAAACCATTTTAAGTTCCCTCTCTATGAATTGTGCAGGAGGCCAACAGTGGGTTTATTTATTAAAAAACATTTGTGCCACATTCTTTTGACCAAGAGTAACAATTACACTAATTTCCTTTTTATGTTCGTGTGGGCCATTGATAGCTTAAATTGCCCAAGTAACTGCTAAGTCAACAGGCAAGGCGTGCTTTCAGATGTTGAGTAGTCATTTCTCACGTTCGATTAGTAAGGTTTTAAGAGATCCCAGAATATTACATCATAAGTATTCTTAAGATGTTTTTATGTAGTGAGTGGATAAGAATGAACTTATTCATACATGTATCCATTCAACACTTACCAAAGATCTTAGTTCTCTGCACCATGTTAGATACTGGGGATATAGCCTCCCAATAAAATTAAGTCAGTGTCTTTAAAAAAAGTAAAATAACTAGCTGAAAATTGAGAACACATGGAAATATGCCTCCTTTACTGACCAAGAAAAAGGCAGGAATGCTAAAATAGGCAAGAAAGGCGGTTGCAAGAGCATTATCCTTAGGGAGAAGGATATGGTTCATTTACTCTCCCATTTTAGGAAAATCAGTGCTCAGGAAGGATCAAACTGCAACTGCCTTCATCCTGGCCGGGCACGGAATGGAGAGGTAAACCCACTGAGAGAACCGTTTACATGAAGCTAGAGCAGACGCTCCAAAGCATATTCAGAGGGACCAGAACCCACACAGTTCTACGTGCCTGCAAACACTGGTCCATGAAGATGTCTTCCACATGATGCTTAGGAGACTTCTTGTTATGAGCTGTCCAGTTGGTTCTGACTCACAGCAACCCCATATGTACAAGAGAATGGAACACCACCATGCTTACAATTATCACCGTGTTTGAATCCGTTTTTGCAGTCAGTGCGTCAACCCATTTCATTTGATGATCTGCCTCTTTTTCACTGAGCCTCTGCTTTACCAAGCCTGACGTCCTTCCTCAGGGCAGGTTACTTCTGATGACTTATGCCAAGCACAGGAACAATCTTGCCCTCCGTAAGTCTAAGGAGTGTGATGGTTGTCCTTCTTCCAAGCCAACTTTGTTTGTCCTTCTGGTAGTATTACTCACTGACACCATAATTCAAATGCATCCATTCTTTTAAGTTTTACTAATTCATTTGGAGACGTCTGTGATTTGTATACAGAGAACAATTTATTGTATTTTCGTGAGAGGAGGAAATTAACTAGCTTTACTGCCCTACTTTGTCTATGATTTTGAACTAAATGTCAGTAATTATGTATAAAGTATCAATAGATAACCTCAGTCATTCGGTAGCCAGTGGTGAAAGGTGTAATTCTAGCCTGATCTCTGTATTGTCCCTTGAATTTGTTTCGTCTAAGAGATTATTTTCTCTCATATTTCATCCTTATCTTAACATATGTATTTTTGTTAAAGTGAATTCTCTGTAGTCATTAGAAAGTATAGTATTTATAAAAAATGTAATGCATGTGATATTTTGGCATACATTTGTTATTGATGCCTCTGATTATAAAGAGAAGCATCGTTCCTATTTAGATGCGATTAGATACAGAGTACAGAGGAAAAGAAAAATCAATTCAAATTTCACATGAGACTAATTGTCAGTATTTTGGGGTCTGCTTTCCAAATTGAAAATACATATATTTACACACACACTTGACTTCCTTGAGCCTAAGTGAGATTTACCTGCGAATGACTGAACTTGCAACCTAAGCTTTTGACTATCCATTTCCCTATTGCCACTGCCAATGCCATCAGTCTGAGTCCAGGACCAGGTCTCCTGAGATGGCGTGTACATATTTCTTTTCTCTTATCTCATATAACGATTCTGCTGTTGGATTAGGTAACTTCTTTCTAACACCTGGAAATTTCAAGAAGGTGGTTTGAAGGTGTAAATATAAATATAATATTTATTTCCATAAATATTAATACTGCAGTATTTTCCTCCACTAGAAAAGAGAGTTCGCCTATGTCTTTCATAATAATATGAAGTTAGAGGAGAAGTGAAGTATTGTGCATATAAAATAAGTTATACTATCTTAACATTATTAAATGCCGGGTCTATGCTCATTTTTCTCCACTTGTCTCTTTATCAGGATGCAGATAAATTTTAAGCACTGTATTTTTATTAGGTGTATCTCTAAGTCTATATCAATTCCCCCCTTCCCCTTCTTTTGTCTCCCTTGATTGTTGTTGTTGTTGAAGAAACAAATCACATGTTTTCTAAAATACTCTCCACTTTAGCATTGACTCATTTGATTCTTTGGTGACATTTAGCATGTTGTTCTGTACCCATTCTTCCAAGGCCTGCTTGTCCTTAGTTCTCGAGGCTTCATTTTAACTACACTCAATATATTTGGCAAGAAAGCAACAACAAACAAACAAAAGATATATCAGGTGACACATAATATCTCATACCAGTGTTAGTGAATGTAGTGTTATTAGCCTGACCCCTCCATTATTGAATATTCCATTAATCTTTCACCCCAATAATTTTATTAACCACTTGCTGCCTAGATCTATAATTGCATTAGGTATGAATAATGATGAATTTCTTATCCTATCAGGCTTACTACATTGTTGGCCATAGAATACAGGCCATTGCATAACTGAAACTTAGATGAACTTTAAGTTGCTATGTGCCTTGACACTGTGACCATATCTGTTTTCATGAATCACCCAGTTTCAGCACTGAATTTCCTATGTTCTGGAAAACCTTAGTTTCTAGAAAGACAGGGCAGGTAATTTATGTCCCGAACACTAGTTTACTCTCTTTTAGTCATACTATTGCTTTTGTCACAAGGAGTCCCGGTGGTTCGGTGATTTGTGTGATGGCCTGGTTACCAGAAAGTCAGCAGTTCAAAATCGCCAGCCCCTCGGCAAGAGAAAGAGGAATCTTTCTCCTGTACATAAATATTTGCAGTCTTGGAAACCCACAGGGGCCGTTCTACCCTGCCCCACATTGTCTCCGTGTTAGTGCGTGAGTGCCTGCGTGTTGTGTGTTAGTCAGGACATGGTGGCTGATGGACGGAGAAGAGCTAGATTGGATTTTAATCTCCACCTCTAAGGTAACATGTAAAACTTAACATATTCTGTTTTTTATCTGTTATTTAGAGTTGATATTTTCTTTACCTCTACGTGAGACTATGAATATTATTGTGTCATCTAGGATTGGGTGGTATCAATCTTTTCAGAAAATTAGAGAACTAAGTAAATGGATTAATAATTGAGAGTTTCAACCTCTAAATTCTCAGATGAAGAAGATCTGTAACTTGCTCTGATGCAGTTGGAGCCGGACCATGGACTATAACTTGGATTATATTAGTTCTGTTTCTACACTTCTTCCCCAGCAACAATCTGCTTAGAGATGTTGAATTACAATACAAAATACACTATTTCAATCCTCAAATATTTGCATAGAAGAGCAATTAGAGTTGGTGTACAGAATTTAGAGGAAGAACCGTAGGAGCTAGAGTGAGACGATGTCTGTAATCGTGTCCAGCCATGCGAGCTGGCCTGCTGCAAGATGGGCATCGCAGCTGGAAGGCCTCACAGAAGCAGGGTGACCTCTGCTAGGTGTTACAGAGGGAGTTGTGAACATTCCTCCCAGCTGTAGGACACTGTTATTCTAGGAAATCATGGGCACCGCCCTCTAATTACTTGGATAGAAATGGGTGTCTCCACTGGCAAGGATCCAGCTCCTCCTCAACAGCTCTCGTGCCAGCACCAGTGTTAAGGAGGGATACAGACCGGGTTCTTATTCTTCCATGGTCCAATGCTACTGGAAGACCAACACCTTCTCATCAAAATGACGGCAGCGGTCTAGTGTCCACTCCCCCTGACTCCCTTTACACCTTTAGACTTTCACTGTGGCCCCCTTGTGGGTAGCTCTGACTCAGTTCACATGAGGTGCCAAGTCCTGCCCCCAACTCCGAAGTCTACAATTGGGGTTCCTCGGGGACTTTGAGGTTTCACTGCTATCCCTGGTCTGCTGCTCTCTCCTCTTGGTTTGCCCTCAAGTGGGCAGGTCAGACTGGCCACTCTCCCCAGCCTGTGTCTATAGGACGGTCCTCCATTGTGCTGCCATCTAGGTAGGGGGTGTTCTGTCTGGAGCTGAGGCTGGCCCTGCACTCCTCCCTGAGAATGAGCTGCTCCAAGTAGGAGCACCGCCATCAAGGAGGGGCGCACTGGAATGAACGCTACTCTCAGTCTCCCTTTCCTGAGGAGATATAAACAATACCACCCCCTTCGGTGGATTAGTACGCTGGTTCCCCAATGCCATCATTTTTCTTCTCTGCCAGAGTATCTGGTCTTCAGACTGGGAATGTCCTGTTATGGGCATGTTCCCTTATGCCCATTCTGTTGCTTGTACTTAAGTTAGTGAACCCAGGTTGTACTTGATCTTTTGGATTTAGCTAACATCACTCAGCATAAAATCCTTCAACCCTTTCCACACAATGAGATGTTTAATATTTTCATCACTATTTTTAGGGATGCATAGTATTCCATTGTCCCTCTCCCCCACCCAACCCCCCCACGCCCCCACCCCTGAAAAAGTAATGGACTTAACTGTTTCCTGAGTTTATGGGAAGAGAGGGAAAGAGGGGGTGGGGGAATGGAGGAGTTGATAGCAATGATGATTGTATAACTCCACTTTGAGCGGAGTGAATAATAGTGTTATGGGTGGATAGAAACATCAGATAGGGTCAGAGTGTATATGAATATATACGTACACACTTTAATAAGGGTTCAGGGGGTGAAATGGAGGGAAGAGGTACAGGGTAGCAGATATCAAGGGGGTCAAGAAGGAGACTGTTTTGAAACTGATTGTGGTAACAAGTGAACAATACTGCTTGAGGTGACTGGACTATGGAATGTTGCAATAGCTGTAATAGCTTCCAACATTATGATTTAAAAAAAGACACCCAGAGCAATGAAGATGGTTATGCAAATAAATAGGAAATACCCTTTCATAAGTTTATTTAATTCAAACTATGTCTAGCATGTGATTTTCTCTCCATCCCCGCTCTAATCCTCATTACCAGCTGTCTACATATTAAAATGGAGCCCTGACTATAGTGTTCTCTGTTTTCACCCATAGATTCAACATTTGTTTATATTTTTTAAAGAAAAAAACAAACCCTGATATTAACGTAGTGCTTACTCAACCATTAGGGCTCCTTTTTATGATTAAGTAAGATTGTTATGGTCCAGTTTTTAAGGCGTGCTAAAACTTGCCCCTTTTTAAGGCAATCAATTGCTTTCCTTTTCATAGTAGGATCGATGGCCCTCCGTAAGAGACCATAGAGGCCTCCAAGGGAGATGGCATCTTAAGATCCCTTAAGGGACCCCTGAATTTCTTTGAGATTTTGTCTTTTCTCTAAAATAAAATTAATAAATTTTAGCTTACAGTATTATTAGGAATCAACAGAGGAAAGAATTCTGTGCGATGTGTGGCATATAGTAAGCACTTGCTCACTGGCAGTCCCTTCATTCCCACGATCCCCATATTTACTATGCCCGTGGACTCATTTTAATGGAACACTGTGTTGAAGTGAAATTTATTACACAGGGCTCTTCTATCCATGTTTCTATAACTCCCCCCAAATAATTGGGTGGGACCATGCGCATAGGGTGAGGTAGTTAGTTTATTGTGCCAACCTGGCTGATAAACACATGTGGGGTTAATTGAAGGTTTGAGGGATAAATGGCTCAGTGAGCCTCACCTTTCTATTTCTTGGGTCTCTTGCTTTGTGATGATCACACCAGGGTGCAGCTGCCTTAGCCAGTTCCCTGCTTCAGCTTGTAAGGCTGACTTCCTACAAGACATCCCCAAGGAGAAGCCACATGGACCCACCGCGATGCAGTGCTGGGTGGTGGTGCAGCCGTGTGGAAACCCCTGCCAGAGCTGAGATGTTTACACATTCACTGACTCGGCTTTCCTGCAGTCAGCATCGTTGCGTCTGTTTTGTGAGATGGAGGAAGACTTTGTGGACTGGTGTTAGACATATGGGTTAGTGGGTTAACGTTAGAGGTGTGGGCTTGGGCAGCACTGGATTGGAATGTTTTCTTGATGTGCACTTAACCTTTTTATAAAACAGTCTTACACATGAGAGAGTTGCTGTGGATTTGTTTCTCTAAAGTACCCAGACTGACACATAGGGTGTATGGAACTCTAATAGAGGAGATTGATCAGTATGTCATTCCTTTCAGTGAAACATCTCAGAAACAGGAACATGAAATGGCATGATAATCTAGCAAGAACAGCCATTAGGGAAGCTCTGCTGAGACCATGAGGCAGAGCAGAGAAGCAGTGCTGAGTTGATGAGGCTGACAGTTGGACTTTCTGGAGCACTAAGATGGAGGTCAACAGCCAAGAGGCTGAGGACCAGAGAGAGAAATGCCTGCTGGCTGGCAAGGGGGGCTTCTGTGAACAAAAGACTGTATCCCTATTGTTTTCTGATCTGTACTGAGGTCATCTGCTAACTTCCCTAATAAAGTCCCATAATCGTATTGTCTGTGAGTTCTGTGTTACCATTACAAGGGATTGTCAAACCTAAAAGAGAAATAGAGTACCATGGGTGGAATGGGTGCTGTCAGGATAGGGTAAAAGAAGGATGGAGGGTGGAAACACATCTTATCTCTGTCTTGTAACAATCAGCTTTGACCCGGTGTGGATTGGATTCTATTTCCTTATGAAGCCAGAAAAAATCAGATGTGTCCCCCAGGCAATTTTCTTTAGGTACATTGTTCATATTTCACTAATATAAGTTCATTGATATGTGTTCACTAGTTGTCTTATTTGTCTCCTTTAAAGTTTATCATTGTGCTGCCAGTGTCTGCTCTAGCAAATCCCGCCAACTATACCATTGTGCAAATCCGTCCAAGAAGATTAGGACGACCACCTCTGGTGACAAATTACATGGTGGATAACGAGGTCCAGTCCACATGCCAGCTGTGTCCTATGGAAATTTCTCCTTTCCTTCCCTATTTAGTTCAGAACCCAGCTATCCATGAAGGCTTTCTCTCATCCCGAACCACTTGGGGCTACATCAGTGGGCACCAGCTGCAGCTCAAGATGCTGCATGATTCTGTCCATTTCAGAGCAAGCAACCCCAAATCTGTGTGTGTGTGTGTGTGTGTGTGCGTGCATGTGTGTGTGCATGTGTGTGTGTGTGTGTGCTTTCTTTTGCCTGCACAGGCTACCAGCAGTAAACTATAAAATTCTTTTCCTAAGGTCAGCTGAATCCTCCTTTGGGCCAGGTAATTATCTGGAATGATTCATATAGGTCACTGGAAACACCCTAACTGTGAAAACAGCTTTAATAGAACAAAAAAGGATACAAATAAAGAGCAGCAAAGGGTGATGTCTGGTAGCAGTCAAAGCCTGGCTCTTCCAGCTCCTAAGGGGATGACCTATTGCTCTTTTTCCTCGAAGGAAGCTATCGGAACCTCTGTTTTCCAAGGCCATTATTAACTTCACCATGAGGACAGTACATTACGCCACATGAGGCTTAATCAGCATTGCATTGAAATCTAGCTGGTCCCTCTTGGGTAGGGCAACTCCTGTGTCTCGCCCTCCCCCCAGCCACCAACAAACACACACTACACCATTACCACCACCACTACTCAGAAACGAAGACCAAAGATCCAGTAGTTCTCTAGTAGATTATGTTAACATACCTTAAGGAGTCTGAGCAAGTTAAGCAGAAAGTAGTAGTTCTACTTATGGCTCTTTAAAAGAATAAATAAGCATGTGATAAATATTTGGGACAGGCAGGAAGAAGGAATTCTTGCTTTCATTACATAAAAAGAAAACTTTACACAGTGAAGTAGAAAAACTGGATTCTTTTTTATATATTTAAGTTAGCATAATTGTGATAAGCAGTGAGCAGTTTGCACACTGATCCTTAGTTAGCTAAAAAGTGGTTACAATATTCCAGTTGCATCTGTAGAATTATTTTCTCCAAATTCACTGCAAATTTCTTTGGTCAGCACCTACTATAAGAAAAGATGCATTCCCCCAAATAAAGTTGTTCAGTGTCATGCATATTATGGGCTGTTAAATAGTAGGTGAATACATGATGATTTACATCCAAAACAGAAGACAGAGCAGAGAAAAACATTCCAAGTGTAATGAGCACGCCTTTCACTTGTCAAGCTTTAATAGATAGTTCTGTTTTATTGGACAGAGTCCATGTGATTTGTAAATGCTGTTATGATGCTATGTTTCCTCTCTTGAGAACAAGAAAGTTATTATTTTAATCAAATATTTATGTAATACTTCTCCTAGTAGCTTGGGGTCTAAATGAATGGTTGTCTATGATGACGAAATGAAATTGACTTTGTTACACTGGAAAATGTATATCCCACCAAAGTAAATTCTAAAGGAGAAAAATCGCAAGATGGGGGTGGGGGTCATTGTTGAATAAAACAACACTAAAAGCACTCATGCTGTGATCTCAGAAAGTTCCTAAATAGTTTTAACTATGAATGTATGATTTATAAACTTAAAAAAAAATTTTCAGATGTGCACAATGTTATTGTTGCTAGAAAATACTTCTAGGGCCATGCTTACTTGGTCACAGTGCTTGTTTTTTGTGAAAGTTCCACAGAATAATATAAAACAAACAAACAAAAGCTAAACTTACTGTCATTGAGTCATATCGACCCTGTGGGATGGGTAGAACTTCCCTCTGCGAGCTTCCCAGACTGTTAACTGTTTGCTGGTCTTGTGGATGGCAGCCCAATGTGTAACCACACCAGCAGTGTGGGCACCAGGCCCACACAACGTAGTGGATTATCTGATATGGCCCTTCATGCCAAAGTTTCTGTAACTTCCATCAAACAACCTGTGTTACTCTGGGTGGACTACAGAAACAAATTCAGAGGCATGCATATGTGTATAAGAAAGAGATTTGTATACAAGAGCAATTGAATATTGAGAAAACATCCTAGTTCAGTCCAGATCAAGACCATAAGTCTGATATTAGCCCATTTGTTCAATATCAATGTATAAAGTCCTCTTCAGACTCAGGAGACACATGCAATGAGGCCAAATACAGGAAGATCACAGGCCAGTGGGTGAGAAGTCTTGTAGATCCAGTGGTGGTGGGAGCATCTGGGATTTCCATGTGGTTCTCCAGCTCAGATCACTGGCTGCATCAGGGTAGGTCCATGGGATTTCTCAGGGAGTGAGTGGAGTGAGAGCATGTCTCCTGACTCAAAGGAGGAAATACAGGAGTTCCCAGAATTCTCAGAAGGCCATGCCCACACAGAGGGCCTCATTGGCTATACAATGATTGACAGGCTAGACTCCATTCCTTCACTCTTAATTGTCAAATTGACAGATGATTCTATAACTACCACACAAACTTTTCCTGCATAGGTCTAGGTCTTTTCCTGCATGATGGGGAAGGCACTGATAGGATTCCCTGTTAGTAACTGTGAACTGGATACATTGTGATTACCTTATATACTTGTGTATAACTCAAGTTTTCCCACACATTTGTAATGCAGTTTTTGTGGTAAACTTAGGTGCCTCGGCTGATATTCAGGTCAGCTTGTACTCGAGTATATGCAATACCATCTTGCTGAGTATAAAAGTGCCGCCGTGCCCCCCCCCCCCCCCCCCGTGAAAGCAAGAGAGCTGATCTCACTATTTGCAATAGCCAAGAATGCAGCTTGTCCTCTGAAACCCTGACATACATGCAAAATGAACTACATGCACAATGCACTTCCTTGATCCAGAAGACACCTGTGCCATCCCTTAGAGGACCAGCAGCAGAACCAGGAGCCAGAGCATGAAACAGTTGTGAAATTCTCAGCCCACTGAGCAAGTGAAGTGCAGTGCTTTGAGACAGGAGGGTGGGAGGCTGGCTTGTGGAAGAGGTTGCTTGCCTCAGGGCCCTTAATATTAGGAACTGGGTTTGCTAACCCATGGAGGTTGAGCTGAATGCCTTCGCGTTCAGGTTTACCATTGGGTGGCATGCCCTTGGGCATTTATTGGCGTCCTTGATAGAGATTTGGGACATGGATCCCAAAATCCATGGAGCAAATATGGATCATTTAGTAAATGTAAAACCTGGCTCATTATGGAGAAGTTAATATTGGAGTTATTTCACACCATGTAAACCTGGCTCACTGTGGGGAAGAAGTTAATATTGGAGCTATTTCACACTTGATGTAAAGGTGATTTCCAAATGGAATCAAGGCTGTAACAATTAAAATTGTAACTCAAATGGAAGAAAGCAGAAGAGTCTTTGCGACTTTGGAGTGGGAAAAGATTCTAAGAAACTATCTGTAAACAAAAATTAATGAGAAAAAATTCCAGGAAGTTGAATTACATCAAAATCATGATTTTTGTTCAAATGCATGTCCCAAGAAATAATACATTCAGGGATGGTATCAAACATCCATTAAGAAATTAATAAAGAGAGTTTTGAGAAAATGATTTTACATAAGTTAAAACAAAACCAAAACAATGAATCTCAAAGAAAATTGAGCAAAGTATATATAGGTAATTCACAGAAAGGAAATCCCAACTAGCAATAAGAGGAAGATATGTTAATGCAAACTCATCAATAATGAAAGCTATGCAAATTAAAGCAACAATGTGATACTACTTCAAACTGAATACATTTTAAAAATTAGAAACTATCATTATTTAGCAAATAAGGGGCATGAGAATCCTCATGTACTTCTGATTGGCATGTAAAGTAATATGGGATCTCTGGGAAGTAATCTTACATTAAAATTAAACATGCTAAAATCTTGTTGTTGAGTTTCATACAGCTGGTTCCAATCCACAGCCACCCTGTGTACAACAGAGCCAAGAACTGCCTGGTCCCGTACCATCCTCACAATTATTCTGAGTGTTGCAGTATCGAGCCCAATTCTGCAGTCACTATGTCAGTTTGTCTTGTTTGGGCCTTCCTCTTTTTGGGGATCTCAAATATGGTGCCTTTCCCCAGGGACTGGTCTCTACTGACAACATGTCCAAAGTATGTGAGACGAAGTCTTCCATCATTACCTCCATGGATCATTCTGGCTCAACTTCTTCCAAAACAGATCTGTTTGTTCTTTTTGGCACTCCATGGTACTCTTGATACTCTTTGCAAGCACCATAATCCAAATGTCAATTCTTCTTCAGTCTTCCTTATTTAATGCCCAACTTTCACATGCATATGAAGAAATTAAAAATATCATGCCTTGCATGAGGTGCATCTTAAATCAAGTCACAATCTTCATTTTCAACACTTTAGAGAGGTCTTGTACTGTAGATTTACCTGGTGTATTGTGCCTAAATCTTGCAATCCAGAATGTTAATATTTCAGAGGCAAGAGTTTCAGAGTGGGTCAATAAGAAGAGCTCATACAAACACATTAATTGTCACCTGGTTCATACTCTCAGGAACTGCTAGCGAGAATAGATGACCAACAGAAGAGGGTGGGTATGTGAAAAGTGAAAGTAAAGCTGATAATACTCGTAAAAGCATCAAATTTGATCTCAAGTAGGTAGAAAGTATGTTAACATGTAGACAATTGCTCGTTGTGATGGGCTAAATTAGAGATTGTTTTCTTTTGCCTATATTTTAACAGCGCTATGCAAATTTTTATCTTCAAATCAGAAAAATATATCTAATATATGTTTTAAACATAACAATGATTTTTAAAATGGCAAAGAGATGGGACTTGTGCCTAGGACAAGGACTTAAAAATCGTAAGACCTCAGTGATCTACGGGTATTCAGAGCCCAGGCCTCCTGGTTACAATGTTCTTTAAGCTTTGGGCTACTCACAATAAAGTCGGCTGTTTACGTCCACTGCTGCTCCAGGGAGAAACAGAAAGATGTAGAGTCTTGGAAACTCAATGAGTTGCTATGAGTTAGACTTGACTCGTGACAGTGCGGTTTTTTATGGTTTTAGATGGAAATTTGAAACAATGTCTTTCTTTGGGGAACTATTTGTTGCTTAGGGTGTTTTCTTCCATGTTCCAGCCTGTTTGAGAATTAGGGCATTATTAAGTCTGACACACAAGTGATTTTTTTTCTTTTCCTTTTTTTAAAAAATGCAGGTAACTTTTTAATAGACCAAAGTTTGTATTTCAATACTGTGAATTAATGGAATACCAAAGTATGTGTTCTCAACACAAGAATCCTCCAAGGATTTTCTTGAGAGTTGCAATTTGTTCTTAGTTATTAAAGATTTTATTTTAGTAAGTGCTGTTATGATAACAATACAATATCAATTAACTAATATGAAATCAATCATTGGGACTCCAATAATTGAATGTATGTATTGAATCTCCATATCTGTAAACCTCTAAACATTAACATTCACTGCATATTTTGTTTATAAACTTTACCTAAAATAAGGGCTATTCCTCGTTGGTGTTATTACTGCAGCCAGGGTTAGCACTCCCCTGAAGCTTGCTATTTTCCTTTCCTCTTAAAGATGCTGCAGGGCTATGCGATGGACTGAGGGGCCCTTGAGGGAACTTCAGTAGAAAAAACACATCTGCGTGGATAAGCCACTTAACAGCTCTGTTTAGAAATACATATGTTCTTTCCAAAGTTCTTCCTATGCACCATTTATAACGTTAAGAAAACTGTGATAATATAGGGGTGACCTGAGCTCCAGTTGCAAAGAACAAAGTAGTAAATGAAAGTCCGGCTCCACTTCCTACACTGTCATGTAAATTCAAGTTGACGTAAACTCTAACTACCTCACACATCTACCCTGCCTTGTGGGAATCAGCCCTAAAGCTGAAGGAGGATGGATGTGGGGTCCAGGCCATTTAACTGGGCGGGGGGGATTAATATTTTTTAAAAAGTCATTTTCATACTTGCATTTTTTTCTGTTTCTTAGTCAACGCTAATTTAACAAAACCCACTCTCTCCCTCTGCATCTTCCTGCTTGTTGGAACTCTGCCTGCTCCCAGGGCTCACCTCATGTGACCCTGCTACGTTTCCACTGACCTTGGATCCATGCGTCAACACACCTATTGGCCTATGAGCTGCGTCACAAGAGGGCTCCTGCTAACACTGGACTCATGGACTTGAGTTGGTCTAGGCTGGGATGGTTTCCTGATATTAAGTTACTTCCTTATATGAAGTTCCTTCTTATACATATATGAATAGCACTGATTTTGTTTTTCTAGACCACTCAGCCAAGAACAGAACTGCCTCCACCTTCCATACTCCCTCCTTCTTAATCCTCTTCTGATACCAACCCTTCCTCCCCTAACCCTCTATTTCTGTGACTGGGGGTAAGAATTCATTGCAATGGCCACAAGACTCACAGATGATACTCTTGAGTGTGGGGTTTATTAGGGAAGTTAACAGCTGTAATTCAGGTGGGAAATGCTCAGGAAACAGTTGCTCCATCAAGATCGTTTCTTCACTAAGTAGGCCTCTCTCTGACCCTCTACCTATTGTCCTGGCTTCTGTCCTGCTTGGGCAATGTCACTGGACCCACAAAATTACCTAATCTCTCTTGAGTGGCAACATTTCAGTATAGTCACATTGATTCATTCAAGGCTAGGTGGAAGATTGAAGGTTGACTTTCCTATAAATCTGAAATTCAGAAACAAGGGACCCAGAAACAAATCTTATATAAGGTCTTAATAACTATAGCAACACTGTACAATCACAAGGATGCTCCGTACTCTTTTGATTTGACATTTTATTTTCGATGTGTAGATGTTTGATATTCTTTGTGCAGTTTCAATCCTCTCAATGACATTCAAAAAGTCATATAATTCTTATTCTATTACAACCTCAGGAGGAAAACAATTTATTAAAATTGAACCACAATAAATCACATATTTATTTTGACTCACTTTTCCTAATCAAATCTCATTATTAGGATTTAAGATAATTTTTTTATCAATTAGTTTTTTAATTACACCAAGAAATTAAATTTTAAAAATTGGATCTTGTTTTAATTAAAAGCAAACATAATTACAATATTATAAACAATACCTATAAGTAGTATTTATTACTTTACATGTAAGAAAAAAATAACATTCAAGGGAAGTTTCAGTTAATAAAGAGAAAACAAACTTGACTCATCCCAGTGGGATGAATAGGCAGAAAATCAATGATCCAATGGCTCCCCCGCTTCCACAACAAAATATATGAATACTTCTGTCAGTGCTCCTATTAAAAGGTGTGTGCTTTTTATGTGATGTTATTAGGAACAAGGGGATTATAATAATCTATTCATCAGCTATCTCTTCATTAAAAACCAGCTAAAAGCTAGTGCATTTGAAGAACTTTGAACAAGATACAAACCTGTTATGAGCATGAATGCTTAATGGAATTATATGTCTCTTTCATGGCAGTTTGGAATTGTCTAAATTGGAAGATTACATTTCGGATAATAAACAATAAAGTTATTTAACCTGTTCTAAAAATGAAACTAGGACTCTAGTGATTTTGGAAAATCAAATATATTCACTAGTTTGTGCATTTAAAATTTTTTTGTACATTATAACTATCTACTTTCCAAAGTGAATGGGCCAATTTACAATCCCAAGCTCAATACTTCCAGTGTTTTAAGTTAAGCTCTCATAGTAAGTATATGATTGTATTTCATTGTAGTTTTAATTTGAATTTACCATTTACTAGTAAGGAAGATAGTCTATTTATAGCTTGATTTTTGAGTGGCAAGGATCAGCATAAAGCCAACCCCCCAAATGTGGAGGCTGATCTAATTCTCACATCTCCACTTCTCCATACCTGTCAACAGCTGCCCTGGCAGCACTCTGTGCTCCTGTTGCAGTCAGGTGTGCCCTCCAGCTATTCTGACTCTTTACCTGTCTCTCAGGGAGTTGCAATCCATACTGAAGGCTGCAATTCTTGATCTTTATCTGCATTGCTTCATTTGAGGCCTCCCTAATTTGAACAAGCAAAGCTGTGTCTTCTACAACTTGCAGATGGGTAAAGCCTTCTTCCTGATGCTGCATTCTTCTTCATATAATCCAGCTTCTCTGATTATTGGCATACAGATTGAATGAGTTCCCTTATTCTGTTCAAACAACTTCAGTTTGATCCATGTATAGTTTCTGCACGCACACAATTAAGTGTTTTGGAATTCCCATTCTTAACAAGATCCATTGCTATGATCCATACAGTTGAATGCCTTTGAATAATCAATAAAACCCATGTAAACATGTTTCTGGTGTTCCGTGCATTGAGCCAAAATCTATCTGACATTAACAATCACTCATGCTCCAACTCCTAGTTTGCTTCCTTGTAGCGCCATGTCAGTGTGCTGCTGTAATGATGGTTGAATGATCTTCATAAAGATTTTACTTGCATGTGACATTAATGATACACTTTCATAATTTCCACATGTAGGGCTACCTTTCTTTGTACTAGATACAATATGAATCTCGTCCTGTTGGTTAGCCTGGTAGCTCTGTTCCAATTTTCTTGGCATAGACTTGTTCTTCCAGTGCTTCATCAACTTGTTGAAATACTTCAGATGGTAGTTGGCATTGTGCCAGTTCCTAGAGCTGTATTGTAGCCTGGACTCATTCTTTCAGTTCTATATGGTCTTGACCATATGTTATATCTTGAAATGATTGCGTATCCACTAGTTCTTTCTGATGTAGTTACTCTATGTATTCATCTCCTTTCGATGCTTCTTGTTTTATGTAATATTTTGCCTATGAAATCCTTTAATGTTGCAACTCAGTGCTTCAGTTTTTTTCTTCAGTTCTCTCAGCTTAATATACTGATCATGTCATTCATTTTTGATTTTCTAACTCTAGGTCTTTGCATCTTTCATTAGAATGTTATATTTTGTCTTTTTGACCTGCCATTTGAAATTTCCTGTTCAGTTCATTTACTTCATCATTTCTTCTATTTGCTTAGATACCCTGTGATCAAGAGAAAGTTTCAGAATCTCTTCTGACATCCACTTGGATCTTTTCTTTGTGTCCTGTCTTTTAAATTATCTTGTGCTTTCTTCATTTATTATGATCTTGATGTCATCCCACAGCTCATCCAGTGTTCCATTATTAGGGTTAATGACACAAATCTGTTCTTGAGTTGTTCTCAGAACTTAGGTGAAATATATTCAAAGTTGTACCTTTAATTTCATGGGCATGTTTTAATTTCTTCAACCTCAGCTGATGATTTTGAACCTCTCCACCATCCATTATCACAGATGTAATCATTTTTATTTCTGCATCATCCATAGTCAATATGATTTCTGCATATTCTGCACAAGAAGTACATGTGCATAGTTGAGTGTATCGTTGAAAGAAAGGATATTTGTGATGAAGAAGTCATTGGTCCTGCAAGCTTCTCTAATGGATCTGCAGCTTCATTTCCATTACCATACACTTATTTTCCAATTACTGTTCCTTCCTCTTTGTTACTTATGTTTGCATTCCAATCACTAATAATTATCAATACATCTTGATTGCATGTTCGATCAATTTCAGACTGGAGATGCTGGTATAATTCTTCAATTTCTTCATCACTAGCTTGAGAGGTTGGTGTGTAAATCTGAGTGATAGTTATATTGACTCGATTTTCTTGCATGTAGCTATCTTTATCCTCTCACAGGCAGCATTGTATTTCAAGATAGATTTTCATATGCCTTTTTGATAATGAATGTGAGGGCATTCCTCTTGAATTTGTCATTCACAGCACAGGAAGCCATAGGATTATCTCACTCAAACCACCAATTGTGGTCTATTTTTGATGATTTTCTATCTTACTAGATTCATACTTCATATATTCTACATTCCAGTTACATGTTTCCAACTGTTTTTTCTCTCTTGAGTTATGCTGCACCAGCAAACGAAGGTCTCAAACGCTTTACTCCATCCGCGTCATTGTGGTCTACTCTGCTTTGAGAAAGAAGCCCTTCCGAAATAGATATTTTGAGTGTCTTCCACCCTGAGGGGCTCGTCTTCTGCAGCATATCTGACAGTATTCCTCTGCTGTTCCTGGGGGTTTCAGCATCTGACAATGTTCTTCAGCTCTTCTGAAGGGTTTCCGTGGCTAATGGTTAAGACGAGGACAGCCTCCTCCATCTTTGTGCTCTGTTCTTAGTCGGGAAACTCTTCTGACACTTGGTCATCTGGAGGAGTCCTGCTGGCATTAGAAATATCAGTGACAGGCTTCTCGCATCATACAACCTGTAAACTACCACACCATGACAAAGTGAGAATCAAAGGGTTATCTCTGAAGCTAGCCACCTAGTCCTAGGTGAGATGCCACAGGCTAAAAGGGGTGGTATCCTTTGGACTTCTAAGTAGGAATGTGTCGGTCATAAATTTGGGGAGACCACACAACATTGCAACCTTCGGGCCACAAATTGAAGCTGATCTCCTAATATTCCTTTAGGATGCCAGTGGCAAGATGGATTGTTGATTCGACATCAGGAGGGACTAGTCCCTGGACAAGAACATCGGGCTGGGGTGAAGTAGAGATTCAACAAAAAGAGGGAGGACCTTAATGAGACGGAGTGACACACGGCTGCAGAAATGGGCTGAGACAGAAAAGATTGTGAGAGGAGCGGGAAGGCAAGGGGTGCTGTGTTCTGTTCTTTTGTACACAGGGTCGCCGTGAGCCCAAACCAACTCAAGGACACCTTACAGGGACAGAAGCAGCAAAGACACAACCCAGCGGTTAGCAATTGGGATAAAGCTAAATCTTTTATTCTTCAAGGAGAAAGGGCCTTTCGAATCTTGTCTTTGGAGGAGTCTTTTCATCCATGATTTATACCTGTCATTTACATAAACCCTTTGCTAGTGTTATGTTATAGATATTTTCTGTACTCTTCTTATTTTTAATGATGCCTCTTGGTGAATGACAAACATCTTTAACTTTAGAAACATGCAAAATATAAATTTGTTTCTTTATAGTCCATGTGTTTTCTTTTTCCTGTGTAAGACATTTTCTCATTTCAGAGCTCAGGAAAATATCCTTCTCAGAGGAGATGATTTGCTTTCTCTCATGAGATATACAATCCTAACATGTGATTTTTAAAAAATGTTTTTCAATATACTTATTCCCTTTTCCAGTACTAATTATATCTTTATTTTTTAACTTTGTGTTGGGATTTGGGTGTAAGTTCCAGAAACAACTGTGATTTGTTTGCTTCACTGCAGTTCCATCTTTGTCACACCTCTCTTGTTTATGGGGTTTTTACACAAATATATTCCTTGGATTAGTCACTTTGTGTACTAATATTGTTCTTTGTAAATTTTAACTTTATAATGATCAAAGACATATTTCCATTTGGTCCTGTTCATCATGATTTTTTTTCCTGAGTGTCTTGGGTCTTCAGTTTTATATACTATCTAAAAAAATGTTGGAATCCTCTATATTACTTAATATAAAATTAATTTGATATTAATAAAATGTGTAATGGTACCACTTATTTTTCATTTCTGATTTGGCTTATCTGTGATGTATCTCCACCACACTGTCTTACTTTTCTTCATGATATTGCTTGCTTTGACTGAGCAATTTTGTTTCTCTCACTTTTCTTTAGGGTCAATATGAATTTCCCATTCAAGCTAAAAAACAAAACTGGGCTCATAGATTTAGTTGTTTTTGTTTTTTCTTTCATAATATGTGCATTTTAAAGCTGTGCCTTCCATATTAAAGTACAGCTTTACCATCATTAAAAGACTGTAAGGTAGATTTTTTCACTATTTAAAAAGTATAAATATATATTGATTTCTATTTTGAAAACACACCTATACTATATTAAATTTACTTTCTTTTATCTATCATTTATATTTATTAAATTTCAAATAAATATTTATTCAAAATGTCCTTTTTGTTGTTGATTTAAAGTTTCTCTCTTCATTGTGACCTGTAACCGTATTTGGGATGACTTTAATATACCAGAATTTATTGAGTCTTTGTGTTCAATTTAGTTCTCAATAAAAATTTCGAATATGTAGACTGAAGCATATACACTGGTACAGATAAGAGCTCACAACACATGGAATCCAGGTCAGACGAACCCCTTAGGAACAAAATTGGAAGCAACAATATCAGGAGGGTAAGGAGAAGGTTGGGTAGGAGGGAAGGAAGGGGAAACCAATCGCAATGATCGACGCATAGTACCCCCCACCCCCCACCCCAAGGGAATGAACAGAAACATGGGTGAAGGGACAGCAGTCGGTGTAGGATATAAAAACAATAATAATTTCTAATTCATCAAGGAGTCACAGGGGAGTAGGGGGAAAAATGAGGAGCTGATACTAAGGGCTCAAATAGAAAGTACGTGTTGAGAAAGTGATGATGGCAATATATGTATAAATAAGCTTGATCCAATTGATGTATGGAATGTTTTAGGAACCCCAACAAAATGATTTTAAAATTGAATATAAAGGAATATTTTAGCTATCAAACAGTTGTTCTCTGTGTGTGTCTCTATATTCAATAAGCCAAGATTACTGAAAGTAAATGTAATATTCCATGTCCTTGATATTTATTTATTTATTTATAATATGTGGTAGTTTATTTTTATGTGATAATTAGAAGAAAATTAAATAAATGGTATTTTTTTCAAGGTAACACTTCTCTAGGCTTAGTTGTTTGCATTTTCATTCTTGTCAATTGTTCCTTGATTTTTGTCTTCTAATTTCAACAGTGTCGGAGAGAAGTGTGTTAAAAACCTTCCACTACATCTCTTGATATGTCAGTGTTAATTTCATATTGTAGATACAACACTAAGGACACATATTAAGTACTCATCAATTTGTTGTGGATTGACCCTGCTATAATTAAAAAATGTGTCTCTCAACCATTTATTTTTTTATTATAGCATGAACTTATTTTCTTAATAGTCTTGAGAAACTGTTTAATGTATTTAATTCACTTATAATTAATATAATCAATAATATATTTTGGTTTTAATACATTATCTTTCTACTCACTGCTAATTAATGTGCTAATAATGTAAGTTTTATATATTCCTCTACTTTCCGTATCAGTAATCATTATTTCTTTATCCATTTGAGGTTATATGTTTTTACTGTTACTTTAACTTAACTCTCTTGGTAGTTAATAATCATTGTTCACATATTAAAGTATTAATTATCACCATTAAAATATTTTGTTTAAAACCAAGTAACCAAGGGTAATTTTTTACATTTTTTAATTTTTTAATCATTTTATTGGGGGCTTTTACATCTCTTATAACAATCCATACATCAATTATATCAGGCATATTTTGTATATGTTGCCATCATCCTTTCAAACCATTGTCTTTCTACTTGAACCTGTGGTATCAGCTCCTCATTTTTTTCCCTCCTCCCTTCCCCCCCCTTCCTCCCTCATGAACCCTTGATAAATGATGAATTATTATTATTTTCATATCTTATACTGACCACTCACTATCTTCACACATGTTTCTGTTGTTCATTCCATCTCAGGGGGGGGGTTATACATTGATCATTTTGATAGGTACCCCTTTTTTACCCCCACCTTCCCCCTATGCTCACGGTATCACTACTCCTATTATTGGTTCCTGAGGGGTTTATCTGTCCTGGATTCTGTGTGTCAAGAACTCTCATCTGTACCAGTGTACATGCTCTTTCCTAGCTGGATTTGTAAGGTAGAATTGGGGCCATGATAGTTGGGGGGAGGAAGCATTAAAGAACTAGAGAAATGATGTATGTTTCATCAGTGCTTTACTGCACCCTGTCTTTCTTATTCCTTCCTTGTGACCATTCTGTGAAGAGATATCCAACTGTCCACATATGGGCTTTGGGTCTCCACTCTGCCTCCCTCCTCGTACACACATACACACACACACACACACACACACACACACAAACACACACCTCATTTGCATTGATATAATTGTTTTTTCTGGGTCTTCTGATGTCAAATACCTAATCCCATCTACACCTCATGATCACAGAGACTGGTGTGCTTCTTCCATGTGGCTTTGCTACTTCTCAGCTAGATTGTTGCTTGCTTATCATCAAGCCTTTAAGACCCCAGGCACTATACCTTTTGATAGCTGGGCACCATCAGCTTCTTCATCAAATTTGCTTATGCACCCATTTTGTTTATAGTGATCCTGTCAGGAAGGTGAGCATCACAGAATGACAGGTTATTAGAACAAAATGTTCTTGTGTTGAGGGAGTACTTGAGTAAAGGCCCAACGTTTGTCTGCTACCTTAATGTTTAACATATGTGTACATAGATCTATATCCCTATCTTCATATATATATATATTTACATATGTACATGCCTGTATTTATACCTCTATAAATGTCCTTTGCCTCCTAGTTCTTTCCTCTATTTTCTTTTACTTTCCTCTTGTCCCGCTATCATGTTCATGTCTGACCTTCATTCAGGTTTCAGTATTCCTCTTGGCTACATTGCACTTAATCAAGACCCACCAGGCATTCTACACCTTCTTTGCCATCAATTTTAGATCATTTGTTGTTCCCTTGTCCCTGGGTTTGTTGGCTCATCCTTCCTTTACTTCATATCACTCTCTCCCATGTTCCCCTGGTCCTATTGTTTTTTTCCCAGGATTGTTTGTCCTGCCTATCTTATTTAGATAGCCCATGAAAAAAAACAAGAAAAAGAAAGAAAGAAAGAGAAAGAAAGAAAAGTTTATAAATAGTCCCAGGTCAGCCGGTTGACATTTTTTAATGTTTTCAAATAAAATCTGATGAGGTGCCGAGCCTTGCCCCCTTAGTCTTTTTTTGGGATCCCTTGGGGACTTCATTGCTTTGCTCCCCTTGCTACTCTGTTGCATGCCTTTCATGTTTTGCCTAGGTGTGGTGGGGTCAGACTGGGCACAATTCCCACACTGTGTCTCCACTTTGTCCCCCATAGCACTATGGGCCAGTGAGGGGACGCCATGTCTTGTGGTAGGGCCGGCCCTATAGTCCTCTCTGTGCATTGGCTGCTCTGAACACGAATGTCATCCTCGGGGCTTGGTGGGTCTGGCTGCCTTCCCCCCTCTCTCTCTTTCTCCTTAATTCAGTTTGCTCCAGTGTATTCTGAGCAGACCTATCTCTCTCCCTGAGATGTAGCTTCAGCGCTGTCCTCTGTAGGTATTCTTCTTAGGAAGGGGTCCACCTAGCTGGGACTGGGGCTGACCTGCAGACCTCTCTGTTGGCTGCTTTATGCCACTGTGTTGCTTTCGGGGCTTAGCGCACCAGGTTGAGGTCTGATCCCTCTCTCCCTTTCCTGTGGAGATATAAACAATACCCTCCCATTGGGTGGTTAGTGCCCTGTTCCACCACTACCCATATCCTTTTTGTACCCCCTCCTTTTTACTTGACTGCCATATGTATCCCTGGATCCGGTCTGCACCTGCCAGAGGGCCTGGGCTTCACCCCAGGAATTTATGTACTTAGTCGCTTTCCCCTCCTTGGGCTTTTTTAGCTTACCTCAATGGACTCATGTTATACTTGTCTCTTTGTGCTTAGCTTACATCATTTAGCATAATTTCCCCAACTCTTTCCATAACTCTTTCCCCCAAATCTTCCCATAATTTCCCCAACTCTGATTCATGTGCTCATCGCTGCTTTTTAGGGATGCATTGTATTCCATTGTATGTATGTACCAGAGGTTTTTAATCCATTTATCCATTGATGGAATTTTAGGTAGTTTCCCACTCCTTGTGATTGTGAATTGCATTGCGATGAATATTGGAGCATATACGGTATGTCTGGCCATGGTCTATGTTCCACTTTGAGTTTATTCTTGTGCATGGAATGAGGTAAGGGTCTTGCTTCATTTTTCTGCAACTGGATATCCATTTTTGCCCAGGACTGCATGTTGAAGAGGATATCTGCTTCCCATTTGATGCTTTTGAGGCCCTTATCACAAATCAGTTGTCTGTATGCTGATGATTTTATTTCTGGGTTTTCAGTTTTATTCATTGGTTTGAATATCTGTCATTCTACCAATACCAAACTGTTTTGACCACTCTGGCTTTATAATAAATACTAAAGTCAGGTAAAGCACACCCTCTGAATTTGTCCTTCTTTTTGAGGAATTCTCTGCTAAATCTGGGCTTTTTTCTTATCCATATGAAGTTGGTAATCAGGTTTTCCAATTCTTTGAAGAAGGATGATGGTACTTCTATTGGGATTGCATTAATCTCACATAGTGCCTTGGGCAGAACTGACATCTTCACTATAATGGGTCTTCTAATGCATGAGCATGGGCTATTCTTCCATATGTGGAGGTCACTTTGGTTTCTTGTAATAGTGTTCTGTAGTTTTCCTAATGCAAATCTTTTGGGTTTTTTTGATTAGGTATATCCCTAGATATTTCCATTTGTGCTTCCTATTGTGAAAGATTCTACCTTTTTGATTCCCTCTTCTGTGGTCTTGTTTGATAGACTTCTGATTGTTGATCTTGTATCCTGCCACTCTGCCAAATGAGGATACTTATCATTGTTGTGAATTTAATTTTGTATTTTAAATCCAAGACCTTATTGCTTTTATACATACTCAACATTCACATATACCTATATATTTAGTTACCAATATATTCTTTCTAATTTTTTAAAACTATCAGTTATATTTCTGTATTTTGAGTTCCAAATATTGTATTCATTTTATTAGAATTGTTTAAATAAATACATAAAATTACAATCACAATATCACAAATCTTGTAGAACCAGAAATAACTTCTAGATTTCCAATGACAGAAGCCTAAAAGAAGTTAAAGAACTTTCTGAATATTGCTGAAGGCGTCTGTGGTGGAAACCGGGCTTTACAGGAGATTTCGGGGTAGCAAGGATGAGCTTCATCCTGGCTCTTCTCTCTTGCTGTTAGTGACCTACATACCCCTGCTTCTGCATCTGGCCTGGATGATTTTATGCCCAACAAGATGGTAATCACATTAACCCTGTAAACAATTACTCACAGATGAATCTTATCTTCCAATCCGTGTCTACTCATACCTTCTTGCCCTGACCCATCAGGAAAACAAAAGCTATCTGTAGAAGTATCAAAGAATCTGTGTGGCTAGAAGAGCCATGTGAAACAATTCCCTGCATTGTGGTGGCAAAATATAACTGGAACTGTGCAAAGTTTAGTTTGTTTAATTTTCTTTGTTTTAGTTACTTTTTAAAAACATTGATGAAGTCATTGATATTCTTGTAATATAATTAATTTGCTTAATTTAGTCACTTTAAACATTTTATGCTTAGACAGATGGTCTTAATTATATTGCAGGCTTGCTGTTAGCTGACACTGAGTGAACCCCAATTTATGGTTACCCCATTAATAATTCAATGAGGACATGGTGATCCAGAGGATTTTAATGAGCTGGTATTGGGCAGTGGATTGCAAATGGTTTCTGAGGCCCTTATTCCCAGTCTGTCTTATTGTGGAAGCACCACTGAAAGCTGTTCATGGTAATATGTAAGCCTCTACTGATGGACAGACGGGTGCTGGCTGTGCCTTGGCCAGGAATTGAACCCAAGTCCCCTGAGTGTTAGGCAGAAATTCTCATGAAGCCTAAGTGAGGTTTGTGCCTTGCTAACATTAGAGGCCAGTGAGACTATTCAATAAAATTCTTGTAAATTCCATCTTTGCCGATAGGCAAAGTACCAAAGAAACCAAGTATTTTAAATCTCTCTGGTTTGAAAATATTGTTAAGTGACTCTTTAATCTCTGATGTCACAGATAATGGCACTCCCAACTCACTCCATGGGACTGAAAGGCACAATGGAGGAATATGTCTCTCACTTTTCATGTTTTCCTGTAACATCTTGTAAGGTCCTTGAATAAAAGATATTTGTAAGTGCTTAAGACTGGAAGAGTTGCCGGCAGTGTGGAGGTAAAGCCCACGGTGAGTTCTGCCATCTGGTCCCCTGGAAAGCATCCAATATACACTCATGTTGAATGGGCAAGCCAGGTTATCCTCAGAGACACTGGCTATATAGGGACAAGAGTCACGTAGTCAATGGTTTGAATTTTCCTTCTTTTAATTTCCCATTCCCCCTTGAAATTTGCATTCATCTCTATGCTAATTACTCCATTAATGCTCTGGAGATGAGAATGCTTGCTGTATTCTGTAGTTGTTAAGTCATCTAAGGCAGAGTAAATCCTAACTTTGAATAAACTCAGCACAATTATCATTGAAATGCTACCATTTGTATTTTTTGATTCATTTATACTTGGTAGATCCTATATATCTGGAATTACACTCTACGATATGTTTATTCATTCTTAGTATATTAATGAAATGTACAAATGTAGATTTTTGTTGTATTGGTTTTAGTATTTTAGTGTATAAAATCATACTTTGCAGATTTAAAATTTTTATGATCAAAATTAGCATATCTAAGAGCAAATACCCTTATATGCCCTTGTCTTCTTCTTTTAAATTTGTATAAGAATTTCAGAACTCGATGTCTCTTAATTCCTTGTACATATTTAAAGGAATTAGGAGGTATCAAGTTCTGACCTTTTCTCTAGTCAAGCTTAATCTCAAAAAGTGGAATTGATAATGAATTTGTGAAATTTCATCACTAGCATAAACATATTTTAGGTTTAATGTCACTTGATGGAAGCTCTTTTCTCTATTATGTGCCACATCACTTGGGTTAGTACTTATAAAAACATTGAAATGACCATTTACCTATCTAAAACATGCTCATAATTATCCTAAAGGAGATATCAATTTTGAGTAAAGATTAAAACAGTAAAACATATTCCTGGCTATTTACTTGATTTGATTAATTTGGGCTGTTAAAGAAAATACATTTAAATTTTGCTTATAATCAATAGATTAAGAGGATCTTAAAAATGAGATTTTATGATAGAGGCTATAATTTTTACAGTATTCAAGTACTGTATCATTTTTGTCACATAAGTCTTTAATACATCAAAGAAAATGAGGCAGCAAATAAAACTTCTGTTAAAATAATTTTAAATAGTGTATCATTTTCCATAAATAAATATAAAACAATATTGGAACATACTTATTAAGAAATAATTTGATCATCAGATTACTCCCATGAACTAAGGAATACTAGTATAATATTTTCCCATCATAGATGGAGGAATTTAAGTACTGTGACATCTAGTTAATATTTTGGAGCTGAGATGGTGTATTAGTCTGGGTATTTTAGAGAAACAAATCCACAGAGACTGATGTAAAAGAGAGAGTTATATAAGGTTAAGTGCACATCAAGAAAACATCCCAACCCAGTACTGCCCAAGCCCACAAGTCCAATATTAAACCATTAACCCACAAGTCCAACATTAACCCATTAATCCATATGTCCACCAATCCACAATGTCCTCCTTCATCTCACAAAATACATACTATGATGCCGACTGCAGGAGGAAAGCTGACTCAGTGAATGTGTAAGCATCTCAGCTCTGGCAGGGTTCTCCACACAGGTGCTCCAGCACCCAAGGCTGCATCAAGGTAGGTCCATGTGGCTTCTCCTCAGGGATGTCTAGCAGGAAGTGAGCCTTGCCTGCTAAAGCAGGGAACTGGCTAAGGCAGCTGCACCTGGTCCAATGATCAAAGAGCAAGTGACCAGAAAGGTGAGGCTAGCCGAGCCATTTATCTCTCCGCCCTTCAATTAATCCTGTATGTGTTTATCAGCCAGGTTGGCACAATAAACTAACTACCTCAGATGGGTATGCATATGTTCTGAATCCTATACCAGTTACAAAGTACCACTCAAAAAATCATTATACTATTACAGAACTTTATAAGATTTTATGGAACTCTATAAAATGTAAAATATGATCAATCCTTATCATTGTAGTTATAACATGAGATCATTGAATTTTAGACATGCAACCATTTTGACTATTAATATTAGAAACTTTTTGATACAAAGGATAAAAGGGGTATAGTTCAAGGGAGATTAAATATATTTCAACAAGTTTAACATATAGTTTCATGAACTATAAAGCAGAAAAATTTCTAAAAGTCAAGAAAATTATATTCTAATTAATATATTGTGCCATAAAATTACATATAGTTGATTGATTCATTGTTCACTCTTACAGGTCACAATTTTTTACCGAATGTCCAATGTAAGAGCTAGGGATACTGGAGTGAAAGTCTTTTAGAGAGTTGATTAGAAACTTTTTTTTCACTGAGTTTTAAGCATGCTTGGTAAAGTAGAAGGCAAAAGAAGAAGAAGACTCTTGATGAGACGGATTGACACAGGTCTGGGAAAATGGAATCAAACTAAACCATTGGAGGACGGCACCAGTCCGGGCAGCGTTTCGTTCCGTTGTACTGAGTCACCATGAGTCACACCACAAAACAACAGCATGTAACAGTGATGATGATGATATCTAGTGCTGGCCATTTAAATGCTTCATATTTGAACCTTTCAACACAACATAAATGCATGTCATAGACACCTTTATAGTAATGATTACAGCGGCTATAGTTCCAAAAAAACAACACATATGTTGAGTAAAATTAAAGAAAAAATATACTTGCAAATAATCAAAGAGGCGATGAGAAAGAGACATGGGGATGAAGCTACTTTGTCAGTTCTGATTACCCTAATTTGAAAAAGCAAATAGGCCTACCAGATGTCACTACGTGAGTTAATTCTGTCTTCAACATTAAAAGTAATTAACTTACATGCTTACACTCATACAATTTCTTAGACTAGAGTTAAATTCACGCTATGACTTTCCATAACACTGACTTGAAACAAAAGTTCCTATTAATGTGATGAAAAGACTCCTTGTAAATGGGAAACTGCTGACTCTGTAAACACACACACACACACATACACGCACACTATTCTTTGAGAAAACTCAAAGAACAAGTCTGGCCCTGTGAGTTTGTTGTCATCCTCTTTCCTTACATGACTGCTTGGCCGCTGTTCATTAAGAATTCTCTGGACACATTTTCTTCGCATCCTTCTCTGCTACAGTGCCATAAAAAGAAAGCAAACCAAGGCAGTGTAGTTTAGCCTGTATTTTCCATATGTTGGTTAACCCTTTAAATATTTTTGTAGGGGCCATTTGAATGTGAGGTTCAGCCCCACGACCAAAAGGGTTCTGAGGCATGGCTGTGCAATTGAGGTTGAATAAATAAACAGAGCATGGGGCAGGGCGCTCACCTCTCCAGAAGTCAGGAACAAGAAAGAGAGCGAATTCATTCTCCCACAGGCTTATACAGTCTCAGGGCATTCAGTCCCTGTCAACCACACTCGTAACAAACCCTACATGTCCCTGAGCTCATTGGTGAGTAACCGAAGACCAGTACTGGAGGTAGACAGAGGGAGTCAACAGCCCTTTGAGTGAGGAGAGCAATAGAGCTTGTTGGTTTCTAAAGATAGGTAACCTTCCGTACATAGTGAGCAGCCATGTGCTTGTCATGGGTATCTTTCAAGAAGCACCATTATGGGGGGACATTGTGGGGATGATTTTTAGTGTGGAAAATGGGACTGAGAGTCATTTCCAACTCACAAAGGTGAAGACTTTCCTGTATAAGAGTTGGCCTTCCAGACTCTTTGGTGTGGACTCCCGGCCACCCCATGAATGCAGAATCGAACTACCCAAAGGATTATTAAGTCTTTTGGAAGCAGATTGCCAGGACTGTCTTCTGAACGTGTCTGGATGAGTTCAAACTGCCGACGTTTCCGTTAGACACTTACCTCTGGGCGTCACGCAGGTACTCCTGCTGGTCATCATTGTGACTTTGTAAGAATAGCTTTCACATTAGAGAATGTCAGAGACAGTTCTAAGTGTTTTATCTGCAGCCAGTAGTTTAATCTTTACCACAAGGCTTTAAGGCAGTTCTTTCCAGGCCCCTAAAATATGAGTTGGAGCCGCTGCGTGGAGTAGTGGTTATGAGAAGGGACGGGAATCCCATCATTAACATTCCCAAACCCCCAGCAGCTCTGTGGGACAGAGAGGAAGGTTGTGTTCCAGTGAAGAGTTGTGGTCTGGGAAATATGGATCACCATGAAGTATAATATACAGTCTTGGAAACCCTTTGGGGCAGTTCTACCCTGTCCTATAGGGTCACCATGAGTCAGTAAGTTTTTGTTTTGTTTTTTAAAAATATGAGTCAGAATTCACATGACAGCAGTGGTTTGGCTTTTGGGTTAATTTTCAGATGTAGATCTTTGACTTAAGCACTTGGCTAATGGTTAGTGGTTCAAACCTACCAAATAACTTCAGAGAACAAAACCAGCAAATCTGCTTCCTTTAAGTCTTACAACCTAGGACACTCTAGGAGACAGCCCTACTCTGTAACATGGGGTTGCTATGAATTGGAAGGAAGTAGACAGTGCACAACCACTGTTAGCAGATAAACTGTCGAGATCCAGGATGTTGCAGGTCAGGGAACATCCACGCTCTGGAGATCCAGCTGTTGTGACGTCATGATACAGGGGAAATACCCTGATTTACGTTCACCCATAGTCATGAGCTGCTTATTGTTTCCCTTTAGAATCTCTCTTAAACATAGACACGCAGGAGGAAAAATATTATCTGTACTGCTTCACCACAGGAAGAAGTATTTGGAAAGGGTAAAGCACTCTAAGTGTGAGAAGTCGTTATCACTTGACCATGCTGACAAGTTTCCTCTTTACTCCACTCTTTTCCTTCTAGCTTGTAGCAATTATCTAGCTAAACATTTCTCCAGCTTAAAAAAAATAGTTTCATTGGCATATCCTACCCGTCTTCTGCAGTTCAGTCATTTGGAGTTGAGTTGTGTAGTCATCAGCACAGCCAATTTCAGAACATGTCCTTCTCTCTGGCAGTCATTCTTGTTAGCTCCCCTGTTCCCTCCCACCGCCCTTGCCATTCCCCTGGGTAACTATTAATCTAGTTAGTATCTCTATGGATCTTATGTATCCTATCCTGGAATTCACATATAGAGAAAAACAAGAAACAAACAAATAAAAATTCAACAATGACAAAATATAACAGAAAGCCTCAATCAAAGAGAAAGCAGAGAATAGTAAAACCTGAAGCAACTTTAAAATGGGTCCAAAGATACAGTGCTACATTGTAACCAAACTATGTCTGTAATAATCAACTTTATGATGCTCTCTGTCTGACAGAAAAGCCATTAAGTTCCTGGGCCATGGTGGATGCTCTCTGTCTGACAGAAAAGCCATTAAGTTCCTGGGCCATGGTGAAAGGGAAGGCACTGGAGGTTTAAGCCATGCGGGGACCTGCAAACGGGTTTTGGGCTTTCCCTGTCACCCATAGCCTTCTGGAAACCAGGTGTTCACAATTTAAGCTCTGATACAATTTCCTGCTTCAGATTTGGATTTCATTATTTACATTCCTTGGGTCACTCAGGGTGGTGTATTTCTTCAATTTGGACTTGGCACCTCACTTAGATGGCTGCTTGTTTTAAGGCAAGCCTTCAAAACCCCAGATGCTATTCTTTCTAATAGCCCGGCACCATCTGGTTTCTTCGCCACACTGTTATAGCACCCACATTCTCAGCATTCTCTTTATGAGGGGGCCATGCTGTAAGAATGAATTGTTCTTTCATGAGGGCTCCGACGAAATGTGAGCCCGCAGTCCATTCCTATATCCATGGCTTATATACGCACCCAGCTCATTTTAGAGACAGTGCTATTGTTTTATTGGAAGACATTATAAATCTTTGTGGTGAAGTACATGGTAACTGCTTTTCTTTTTCGTTGTTAGCTCTATTTTAAACACACACACACACACACACACACACAGATAAAAGTTAGGCTTCTTCCTTGGCCCTGGAGAATTGGGGTAAAATTTAGTTTGACTTCTTCATTTTATAAACAAGGAAACAAACTACAGCCACAAGGTTAATTTTGTCAGAGATTTGTGTTTATTCACAACTTGTATCCCTTCGTCTGAAGTCCTTTCATTGAAAATGCTAGGTTGATTAAAATAGAAGTAATTTCTCTCTTTTTACTTTTACATCAAAGGGTTTCAGAATTGAAAGCTAGTAGTGGTCATTAAACATAAAAATTGCAACAGGAAATTTTTAAGATCGCCAGTGGCAACATCAGTTAGAAAGAAGAAAAGAAACAAATTGATTCCATAATAAGAAGATATGCACTCTCAGAGTAGAGAAAGGAAGTATCTGTTTATTCATCTTTGGGGGAGGCAAGCACTAATTAGTTTGGGACTGATTCAGAAAGATGTCATTTTAAATTACTTGTTTCTTCTGTTTACCAAAATGATACAATGATGGAGTAAGTAAAATACAGAAGATAGGTTTAACACAGATGTCTGAAAGTAGGCATCTTCACTATTAAAAACTATACATGGAACTGCATGCTCGGCAGTTTTATGCAACATTAAATGCTAGGTCATTCTCAAGAAAAATTAGCCTTGATTGAAGTGCATAGATCTAACCATAAGTTTTATTTTTAATCAACAGAGAAAATAATTCGGTCAAGTTAGGTAGAATGATAAGATTAGTTATTCAATTGAGAGGTGAGTGGTAAGGGTTTAACCTACTGGGACAATGAGGAGCAAATAGATATGATAGGAACAGTTGTTTTTATTTTTGTTTTAAACATTATTTTCCTCTTATTTTATTTATTTTGATTTTAATTTAGGTTGCCTGTGTGTCTCTGTATGCGTGAGCTTCAAAAGGTTCTTTGGATATATTCCATTGTCTCTTCATGCCATTTTGAAGCCCCCTTGGATATATGCATGCATATTCATACATGGACACAAATACACACACTTGTCCTGCAACAATCCAATCAAAAGTAAATCATGCATTTAATTTAATTCATACTTTCCCAATCATTCTCTCTCTCTCTATATATATATATATATTTTTTTTTTTAATCTTTTTATTGGGGCTCATAGGCTCTTATCACAGTCTGTACATACATCAATTGAGCAAAGCACCCTTATACATTCGTTGCACTCGTCATTCTCATAATTAACCTTCCACTTGGGTTCCTGGAATCAGCTCGGTTTCCCTTTTTTTCCCCTGTCCCCCTCCCTCCCCGATCCCACCCCTGGTCCCTTGATAGTTTATAAATAATTATTATATCTTATCTTACACTCCCCAGCGTCTCCCCTCACCTGCCTCCCCATTGCCCATCTCCCAGAGAGGAGGTTACACATAGATCTCTGAGATCGGTTCTCCCTTTCTACACCCCCTTCCCTCCTGGTGTCGCCACTCCCACTGCTGGTGTTGAGGGGTTCGTCTGTCCTAGATTCCCTGTGCCTCCAGATCCCCACTGCACCGCTGTACATCCTCTGGTATAACCAGGTCCGCAAGGCAAGGTAGAATTGGGGTCATGATGATTGGGAGGGGAGGAAGCGTTCAGGAACTAGAGGAAGGTTTTTAGTTTCATTGTTGCTACACTGAACTCTGAGTGGCCCATCTCCTCCACACTCCCCCTCTGGAAGGGGTGTCCAGCTGTCTACAGATGGGCATTGGGTCCCCATCATGCACTCCCCCTCTTTCACGGTGATCTGATTCTCACCACCACCCCACCTTTGTTGTTGGAGACCTGGTCTCCTCTGCCCTTCACGATCACCTATGTTGGTGTGCTGCTTCCGTGTGGGCTTGGTTGCTTCTGGGCTAGATGGCTGCTTGTTTGCTTTAAAGATATAGCGTCTGGGGTCTTAAAGGCTTGAAGGCAAATAAGCGGCCATCTAGCTCAAAAGCAACAAAGCCCACAGAGAAGAAGCACACGGCCTAAGCGAATACAAGGTGTTGAATGGACCATGTAGCAGACACCAAGGAACAAAAACAATCATTGTGTGATCATCTTCCTCACATAATCGCTGAAGACGAAAGTGTGCATAAGCAAGTGTGGTGAAGAAGGCTGATGGTGCCCGGCTACTGAGAGATCTAGCATCTGGGGACTTATCTCTATCTTTCTTTAAAGGAAGAGAATGGTTGGAAAGTTAACCGGAGACAGCAGCAAGCAATTCTGGCCCAAATGTAGAGATTTTTGGTTTGTCAGTGTCTAAGAAAATCTTAAACTCCATCAGCTAACTGTTATGCTTGAATTGTGTTCTATCTACTCACTCCCACCCTCCCCACCTGGCTGGACCATGGTTCTCAGAGGTTGGTAGTTGTGTAGTTTTGCAATTATGTAACAATGTAATCATGATCACGATGAGATCTAGCATAATGACTTCCACAAGGTGAGCTGCTGTGCTGAAAGGGAAGCTTCCTTGAGGTGTGGTCTGCATCGCCTGGCATCTTACAAGAGATAAAGGAAGAGAGGAGGGCCTACTGCTACCAAGAGGGAAGAGCCAGAAGCAGATTGCCTTTTCGACCTGGGCTCTCTGTGCCAACCTGGGAGACATCTAGAGCTAGAAGGCACACTGAGAGAAAGCCTTTCCCCAGAGCTGGCCCGCTGCCGTCAGGTCTTAGCCCACACTGTAAAGGATAAAGTTCCACTTGTGAAGGCTAACTGCTTGTGGTTCAGCCGCTCCAGACAACAAAGACACCTGTAAGGACTTTGGAGGTACTTAGTGACCTGGAACATTTCTCCATAACCTACAAAGGTAAATATCAGAGCAATAATAACTGTTATGTAATGAAATAGTCCCTGTACCTCCCACCCTGGGCACCTGTGCACTTTACTTATTTCTTAGTTTTACCTAGATTAAATTACTTTTAATTTTAAGAAGGCAATTTCATTAAAAAAAAACAACAACAACCTGGTAGAGAATCCAGGACGTATGGACTGTATATTTGGTTCTAAAGCTTGGACCAAAATCTTGTTTCGGTTTTTGTTTTTAAATAAACACAACCATTGTACTTTTTATAGGGAACTGTTCACACAGCGGATTAATTTCCCACTCAGTAATTCTTACACACTTTGTTTCCAGATGTTGGCTGCTGTTTCAGAAAATGTGTTAGCCCTGTCCCCTTCTCTACTCCCTGTGTAGTTGACTGTATCTATACTATGATGCTTGTGCTTCATGTCAAAATAAAATACTAGAGTAACCTGACATCCGTCCAATAAATAACCATTTTTCTATATAATTGAGTTAGTCATTTGCTAGTATTCTGTTAAGCACTATACAACTCATTTTCACAGATGAGTGCTTTGATCTGTGGTTTTTCGAGTTTTATGCTTCCTATTTCAAGTCATATTGGCTTAATAGTGTTGACTAGATAACACAATTTGCTATATTAGCATGTTTCATCCATAGAATATGAAATATATATCTCATAGATGAATGACTGTTATTTGAATGGTTTATGTAGGATTGGAATCTGATATAAAAGAATACATTCACTTCTGCTATAATGTGACATATAGTCTATAAAAGAATCTGTTAATCAGAAATCATGTAGTCAAAGTCGCAGGACTTATGAAGACAATGAGGTCAGGGGACGGAGTGCTCAAAATCACTGTCAGTGATACACAAAGGGGAAGATGGGAATCAAGTAAAATTGTAGCATCTGTAGACAACTGGACATCCTCTTACAGAAGGGTCACAAAGAGGAGATGAGCCAGCCAGGGTGCAGTGTAGCAGCGATGAAATACAACTTTCCTCTAGTTTCTAAATGCTTCCTCTTCCCCCTTCCCACCAACTACTATCTTGATCCCAATTCTACCTTACAAATCCAGCTAGACCAGAGGATGTACACTGGTACAGTTAAGAACTGGAAACACAGAGAATCCAGGACAGATGATCTCTCCAGGACCAGTAGTGAGAGTGCTGATACCGGGAGGGTACAGGGAGGGTAGGGTGGAAAGGGGGTACTGATTACAAGGATCTACATATAACCTTCTCCCTGGGGGATGGACAACAGAAAAGTGAGTGAAGGAGACATCGGATAGTGTACGATATGACAAAATAATAATAATTTATAAATTATAAAGGGTTCAAGAGGGAGGGGGAGGGGGGGAATGAGGCGCTGATACCAAGTTCTCAAGCAGAAAGCAAATGTTTTGAGAATGATGGATGGCAACAAATGTACAAATGCGCTTGATACAATGGATGTACGTATGGATTGTGATAAGAGTTGTATGAGCCCCCAATGTAATGATTTTTTAAATTGTAGCATGTTTCTTATAAATAATAGCATGGAAGGCTGGCCATATCTGACTTCATCTGGCTTCCCTAGTGCCACAAGGCAAGGGTTTTCCTTCTTTGTCCTATTCTGACACCAACCATTCCTCTCACAACACTGTACTAAGATTCAGGGGGTGATAATTTATTATAATGGCCACACAATAGTTACAGACAAATTTATGATGAAGGGGATTTTTTAGGAAGCTAATAGACTATCACAAATGAGATTAATAAATAGAAAAAATACAATCATTGGTCCACAGAAAGCCTCTCCTCAGCCCAAACTTTCTCTGGTTCTCAGCCACTCAGTCAAGTGGTTAGATGCAGTCATCGGTCCAAAGCAATCTCTTCTCAGCCAGCAGCTAAGCTCTCTTGTCCTCAGGCTCTGACCCATGTGGTTCCGTGGCCTCTGCCTCTGTGGGCCAGGAAGCCAGCCCAGCCCACTTGCCACTCTCTACCTTACAATCTGATAGTCTAGGGTTGGATGAGGTGGCATCCCATAGTCTCAGCACTGCTCCTTTGAGCAGTTTGGTCACTTTCACAGCTTCAGACAGAGATGTCGCACAAGTTCTTCCAAACACTGTTGCATTTTTTCTGTGTCCTATATGGCTCTTTGAACATTGAGGAATGGTTTTGATGGATGGTGGTTTAGCTAACCATATACTCAAGCCAAATGAAGGATATTGTCTTAAGTCACACTATCATGTAGAGTAGTCTGAAAAAATGGCCCCACGGAAACAAGGGTGTGACTTGAGTCATACCTTTTACTAAAACCAGGTCTTTATCCTACCATAATCTTGTAACAGAGAACTCCTTCCAAACTGGTATGATAGCTAATATGGTGAGAAGGGCTCTATTAATTGACTGTCTTAATGGAAATGGTTTTGTCTGTCTGTCTGTTTGTCCATCCATCCATCCATTTTTATATCCATACAGCAATAAATATGGCATTTTTTACTTTAAAATCCTGAAGTTTGCTTGCAGGTGCGAATCAGAAGATCACCTGATTTGGTTAATGTGGGGTTCTGGAAGAAATTGAACTGAAAACAAAGACAATTGTAACATTTAGAAGGATGCCTCCTATGGTCCATGATGGATTCTGTGAATGGAAAATGGCCGGTAGTTTGAATAATGTATGGGGGTGAATATAAAAAATTCCTATATAACCATGTTCACATGAGGAGCCCTGGTGGCTAGTGGGTTACATATCCAGCTGCTAAGTGTAAGGTTAGCAGTTTGAAGCTACTAGCTTCTCTGTGGGAGAAAAACAGGCTTTCTACTCCTGTAATGAGTTTAGTCTATGAAACCCACAGGGGCAGTGATGTACTGTCACATAGGGTGGCTCTGAGTCGGAATCAACACAGTGGCAGGGAGTTGATATTCACTTGGTACAATGTTGTGCTTTCACCTCATGTTTCTTCCAGATGAAACCAAGCAGACACAAATTGGTGTTATGCTAATACTGGTCCCTTGATATAACAATTGTGTTAGAACAAATACATGATTTAAAAAATAGCATTATAGAACTGACTGTATTTGGAGCTCAAAACTTTGGGAATTTCCTTAGAAAGCAGGTATTTTGTAAGTTCTATTATTTTTTATCTGTTCCGGTTTTCTTATTCTGAAATCATTTTTGGACATCCCCTGAATTTTATCTGCATTTGGAGTATACTTTGCTTCCAGGGCTTGATATTAGTCTTTGCCTCTGGCCACATGCCCAGCCACAATATATGTATATGAGTCAATTGGGAAAAATCTGAGGGAGTGAATGGCTCCCAAAGGAAATTTTTGTGACACCTTCTACTTCATTTCTCTGCCACGCCTGAAGCCACCTCTCCTTTGGAGCAATTTTTTCCTCAAAAGAGTGCAGTTTATAGGTTGTACAGGTACATTCGTTTTCTGAATCATGACCATGACAGTCTACCAAACAATATTTCTTGTCTCACTACCCTTAAAACTGTGTACTATGGCAACACTGCATAGGAGGGGATTCAAGGAAGCAAATCCTGGAGCATGACTACTTAGCCAACTGTGTCGGTGTGAGCTGTGAATCTGCCAGCTGTTTTAAGAGCCTAAAAAAGCCTCTGTGCTTGCGTAAGTTCATGTTTCTGTGATTAGAAACGAGAGCATCCCTTTATTAAAATCATGTTAGCATTTCAATTATATTCGATTTAGAGCAGAGTTTTTCATTTTAAAACAACCATCATTTAAAGACCGCGCAAACAGTGAAAACACTAAACAGGAGTTAAATACAGGCTAACGGAATTCTACTCCCCACCCCCCAATTTTGAAGACTTTGATACAAGGCTTTTTGGATAAATTGCTACTTTAGTCAAGCAGAATCTCCAGTTTTAAAAAGCAGAAAATCAGCAGGTTTTCATGGAAAGAAAACTATTAAAATTTTAAGCTTGTTGAAGTTTTACTTAAAATTCCATTCTGTCTAATTAAGAATTCCAAAGGAATAAAAACAAAAGCAGTAAGTGATAGCTATCTCTTGAGTGTAGTATTAGGGGTTCACACTAACAAAGAAACATCTACTCCTTGCTCACCAGGGGGCCTTTCTGACGTTTGCGGCTAGTCATCTGGATTTTTTGTCAGACTCTTCTGTATCTCACCTGCGAAGACAATCGTTCCATTTTTTTGCTGTTGCATTTATTCCCTTTAGCTCAAAAGAAACCTACAAAAATAACAAAATCACGGAGGCTTTCTTTTTTTCATTTGCTGAATTTAAGAATCACTGGGTTAGTGATGTTATAAACTTAAAAAAATCTTTTAGACATGAGGACAAAGTTGAGTAAGAACTGATCTCTTAACTGCAAGTTTGACAGTTCAAACTCATCAACCTCTCCTTATGAGAAAGTTGAGGCTACATGCTCCTGGAAAGATTTACAACCTTGAAAACCCCAAATAGAGCAGCTATGGATAGGAACTGACTAGACGGCAATGGGTTTAAGATTGCATATCTACTAGTTAATGGTAAATTCCCTGCCTTCTTAGTAACATATAATATTCCAGAGGAAGAAAGCATACACTTTTTAGTGAAATCGAGTTCTAATAAAAAGAGAGGGCTCTGATGTTTTCAGGCCATAAGACAAAATGAGAAGTTGAGCCAACAATCTTGCTTGTTCCTGCAAGCAGAGTGTGCTAGCTAGTGACATTAAGGATTGAACGTATCCAAAGGAGCCTAGGTGGTGCACATATCTAATTATTGTAACGTTGTTCTGATGTAGGAATGTGACTAGACATGAATACTCTTCTTTTTAATTTTCCAGTTAATAATCATAATTTGTCTGTGATATGTTTTTACCTCTATGTGGGTTGGAATTGTGAAACTGGATGGAGATAAAAGCAGCTTGCAGAACACTGTCACAAAATATGTCTTCTCTATGAATGAGTCTTCCCACTGGTTCTCAGGCATGACAAGATAATAAATCAAGGGAGAATTCAATTGATTTGTTTTCTTTTCAAAGTGTAGCCAATGTGTGCCCAGGTGAGTTGTGCTGTTTGCATTTAAAAGGCAGCGTTCTAAGTGTAATCACGCTTTCCGACCATTTCTAACCAGGGAAGATATCCAGACACTGCTGTGGGAACAAATGCCCGCCTCCAACGCTCGAGAGGCTGATTCTACAGGAACAGAAGGAGCCTGGTGGGAGAGACAGTCTAAAAGGGAACCGTGGAGACTGTTATCTGAGATGAAATTGAAGGGAGTTACTTGTTTGCTTTACACATACCATTATCCATTATTCATATTTTGGTGTTTCTTGCTACTAATGATTATTTTCGAGGTACTTGTATCTATATTAATTTAAAAGTTAGAGATACTTTTATTAGCACTATTCTGACTGTAGGAAAATCATTTTAACCTTTAAGCCTCTATTGTTTCATATGTAAAATAAAGATTAAAATACCAGCTTTGTCTACCATAAAAGGCTGTGAATATGAAATGAGAGAATGAGACAAAAGCATTTATAAACTTAAAGGTGGCATACACATTAGGTAAGAGTATTATGTGCCCATATATAGTTGAAAATACTTAAACCTACCACACTTTCTTTACTCTTTATAAAAGTGTGGTTTATAGAATCAATAGTCTGCCTCTCCGCTAATAGTGTTACACCCAGCCCACCCCCATCCCCAAGCTCGCCAAAGAAAAAGGTACCCTGGTGGCTTAGTGAGCTGCTAACTGCAAGGTCAGCTGTTCAAAACCACCAGCTGCTCTGCAGGAGACTGATGAGTTTATCAAGTTCTGTGAAAATGTGCAGTCCTAGAAACCAGAGGCAGTTTGATTCTGTCCTCTAAGTTTAAAATGAATCTGAATCAACTCAGTGGCCAGGAGTTTTTGATATTCCACAGTTCTCTGCACGTTAGATCCCAATAACCAGAGTAAGTGGATAAAATCCAAATTAATTACTATGATACTATAAGCCCATCACTCTAAACTCATTTCTTGTCAGTCTTCTTATTAACTAGTCTGTGTGAGCCTTATTGACTGCCTTGTTCATAACAAGCTTCTTTCAATCTCAGGAATGGCTTTTCCAGGAGAGTTTGCTGGAATGGCTCACACCTTGCTCTGTCCTCTCATTTGTATCTCTACTAAAATACTTCTCACCCCTACAGAGAAGTCTTTCTTTGCTAGCCAATACAATTTCCTCCCCATTCAATTACTCTCTATCCTTTTATTCTCTTTAACTTCTTTATTTCTCTACTCAAGACATACATTTTTACTGTCTGTTTATTAGTTTGGTTCCTTTGGATATTTGGTCTTTTCCCCCATTGGAAAGGAATCATAGAAAATTTAGTAGTTGTATTCCAGCACCTACACAGATTGTGATACAAGTAAGGCATACAAGAAACATTTGGAAAACAACAAAGCAGTAAAGTAGAGAGAATGTTAAAAAAAATGTTTGAAAGGATGAAGGAAAGTACCAAGGTGGGTGAAGGAAGGGAAACAAAGAGAAATTCTGGCTATACATCTTGATCACTGGTTACCATGGTTTCCCAGTAGGCCAAAACTTTGATTCAATACCTGTAGCTACTTTTTTAGACCATTTGAAGCTCAAAAATACAGTTTTTACCACACAATTTTGAATTATAGTATTTTGGATGAATATTGTAAACAAACATACAAAGAGCAAAACAAATGTACCTTGGAGAAAGCACAGTAGAGTTGACCTTAATGACGTGACTGGAGCAAAGTGTCAGGATCTTCATTTGTGCAGGTAGCATGACCCAGAAGGTGAAGAAACAGCTGTGAACATTCATTAATAATTGAGACATGGAATGTACAACATATGAATTTTGGAAACTTGAATGCTGTCAAAAATGAAATGAAATATATAAAAACCAACAGCTTAGCAATCCATGAGTGCAAATGCACTTGTATTGGTCATTTTGAATCAGTAATCATTCAATTTAATGTGTGTGAACAGGTAAATCGATGAGGCATGATCTGTATTAAAGTACAATGCTCTGTATGATAGGTTAATATGCATCCACCTATAAAAAAGAAACATTAATCTGACTATATTTCAATGTACTAATGATCACTAGAGTCAATAATAAAAAGAATTGAATAATTCTACCAATATCTGCTATGTGAAATTGATCAAACATACAATCAAAATGCATGTTTTGTTACTGGCCATTGGGTTGCACAATTAGAAACACAGAGGAAAGACTGGTGTTTAGAAAATATGTACTTGACAAATATGATGCTGGAGAGCACATAATAGAATTTGGAAAGACCAATGATTTGTACATGGCACACACCTGTTTTAACAATATGGAAGGTGACTATAAGATTGCTGTGAGTCAGAATTGACCCTATGGCAGGGACTTGGGCTTGATACATAGGGACCTTGCCACTTGGAATATACAAAGGCCAAAGGAACTACACTTGTAGGAAAAGATGATGGGAGAAGCTTAATATCATCAGTCAAAACAACAACAGGAGCCTACTGTAGACCATATTACCTCTTGCTCATATTCAGATTGAAACTAAATAAAATTAAAACAAGTTCAGAAGAGCCAAATACAACCTTTAGTAGATCCTACCTTAATGTAGATAGATTTGATACACTAAAGATTATTGGTGATCAAAGCATTGTGGGATTATATCATGAATATCATACAAGAAAGCAAAAGGTTGTTAAAAAGACAAGGGAAAAAAAGACCAAAATTGATGTCAGAAGACACTCTGAAGCTTGCTCTTGAAAGTATATATATATATATATATATAAAAAAGCTAAAGCAACTGGAAGAAATAATGATGTGAAAGAACTGAAAGGAAGAATTTGAAGAACAGCTAGAGAAGATAGAGTATTATAATAAAAGGTGCCAAGCCCTGGATCACGCTGGTAGTTTCGAACTGCTGACCTTGCAGATCGCAGCCCAATGCTACCAGGGCGCCATTGGTAAATCAATAAAATTGGGAAATTATCAAACATTAACATAAATATCAGAAGCAATTGGAATTTGCTGCAGATAGTTAAAAACGGTTGCAGCAATACAGTGACAGAGAGCTTCCAGAGATTGAAGCTGGACTCAGATGTCAGGGTGAAGATAATTGTTCATGTGAGATGGCAGTTGGTTGAAAGGAGAATGTATCAGAACACTATTACTTTTGCTGTATAGAGTACACAAGAGCAGTCAACTCAGTGGATCAATAACAAATTATGGATAACACTGAGAAAAAATTTTTAGCATTTTATTGGCATATAATTCACATATACAATTCAATAGTTCAATCATTTAATCATATCAAGAAGATATACGGAATTATCACCACGCTCAGTTTTAGAACATTTCTTCATTCTTGTGCTTATTGTTAGTAGTTCCCCATTTCCCCCACCAACCCTCACCATACCCCCAGGAACCAGTAATCCAGTTACTGTCTACCAAGTTACCTATCTTGGATTTCATTAATAGGAAAGTGTTCTTAAAACCCTTAACAATAGCAAAGTAAAGCAGATAAAACCCCCAACGGACAAGAATGCAGGAAATAATAAGAACTAGAACAAATTTGAAATGGATGAAAAGTGAGATCATGTGATAAGGTGTTTAAAGTCCACCTAACTGAATCTTCAACAATCAGCTTTGCAATACATTCTACAGGATTGCAGGGCTGTCCAGATCCCTGACCCGTGGAAAGACGGCAGTCACCTGAGATGTAATTCATGCGCATTTCCCCTTCAATAATGTTTTACACTGAAACAACTTTGAAATGGCCACAAGGGAGATCAGATGATATTACCTTTACCCTAACTACATCTGCCATAATCCACTTTAGAGTCCTCTCTATCTGTGATCAGTGGGATTCTCTGGAGGCTTAAACTGTGTGGGTGATGCAAATGAATGTGGGACTTCCACTGTCAGCCAGAGCCTTTGGTAAACCAGGAGTTCACAGTTGAAGCTCTGATACTATTTCCTCATTCAGGTTCAGACTTTGTTCTTTATCATCCTTGGTGCATATCAGCGGGTGCTTCTTCCACGGGATTCAGTTAGTGCCTCATTTAGATGGGTGCTTGTTTTAAAATAAGCTTTTGAGACACCAGGCACTGTTCCCTCTGAGAGATGGGCACCGTTGATCTCATTTAGTCAGCACTCAGCCTTCACATCCACATCTTCAGTGATCTCTTCATGAGGGTGATCTCTTCATGAGGGTGAGCATCAAGCAGGTCATGCCACAAGAACGAAGTGTTTGTAGATTGGGGCTAGAATTCAATGCAAGCCCCAAATCCATCATATGTATCTAGTTTATGTAAGCCACATAGACACGTGTCTAAGCCAAGTTTTTCAGCACATTTTTTTTCTTTTCTTTTTTTTAACAATTTATTGGGGCTCATACAATTCTTATCACAGTTCATACATATACATACATCAATTGTATAAAGCACATCTGTACAGTCTTTGCCCTAATCATTTTCATTTTTAACACAGTTTTTGTAGTAAAAGTAGGTGCCTCTGCTGATATTCGGTTGGCTTATAATCAAGTATATACAGTATATTTGTTTCACCTCAGAGACATTGCTTTCATTTTGTATTAGAGGACTTTATCAATCATCTCCCTGAGATATCACTTCCCCTGTCATCGCATTAATGCTGACTCATAATGACGCTGTGGGAAAGGGGAGTGCTGGCCCTGGAAATGTTGACTGCAGCTTTTTACAGGACCAGAAAGCCCTCATTTTCCCCTTGGGCTGGCAGGTGCCTTCAAATTGCTTACCTTGGGGTTAGCAGTCCACTGTATAACTACTACACATTGATAGTGTCATTGGTTTAGCCAATGGTATAGTATCAAAACACCTTTGAGAAAAGGAAATATGAGAGTATGGGCCAGCTATGAACCACATTACATGAACTGCTGATGTGTACAAATTAAACTCTTAAGTGGCTGGACACTATTACGCAAGTAGTGGGGGTTGGTAATAGAGGAAAAACTTTCATAGTACTCATTCACAATGGCAGAGTCATGCCTACCACATTAATAATACAGGTCATAATGAAGCAAGGAGGGCACCGAACTAGTAAGTGTATAGTCGTTCCAGGCCACAATTTACTGGGCACTCTCAAGACAAGAGATTACCACCAAAGTCCAGAATCCACCACTTCTATGTCCTTGGTATAGCAGTCATCTGCTATCAGAGATTGTCCAGAGAAGAGTGTTTCTTAGAAGGAAGGATGGTAAGCCTTCACCTCATAAGACTTGAACATATTATTAGGAGTGACCAATCCCTGGAAAAGAGAGGGTGAGAGAAAGAAGACCATCTGTAACAAGATGAATTGACACGATGGAACATGATCTTAAATATAGCATTTGTGACAATGGTGGAGCACCAGGCGAGGTTCTGTTGTTCATAGTGTCGTGATGAGGGCATCTAACAAAAACATCCATACACCCGTGTCTGTGTGCATATGCGTGTGTGTGTGCACATGATCCTCCTCTTCCTCTGGGTGATTAGTATTTTTAACTTCACTGCCTGAATGCTAACTGGGCTTTCTGCCTTTCTGTATTTTCCTTGTAGGACACCGTAGCAAAAAAGTTATATTGTGGTAGGCATTTTCCCTTCAGTAGCTCTTAGTAATGTATGCTTTTTATTGTTGCGTGCCTGCTGACGTTTCAGTAAGACAAGCAGGGAGCATTATTGTAGCTGACCACAGAAACTGTGATATCGATGATATTATGATTCTTAATCAAACAATGAATGGAGTTCTCTTCTATGAAATTTACTAGTTATATCCCATTACAAGCACATTTTCTTCGCGAATCAATGACTTCACATCTAATATATAGACTATCACATTGCTACGTATAGTCTATTAGTAAATAGACTATAAACCGTGCTATTTGGGTCTGAAATAATTAGCCTGGAGACCACTTTGGCAATTATTGCCTCTCATGTTGCTGTAGCTCTGTGCTTCCCTAGAGATAATAGATTTCATTTCTGAGAGTCAATCAGTAGGCTCATCTTTGGTCTGATATAATATTAAATCTTTATAATATCTACTTAGGCTGAAATCTGGTTTAGAGCCTAAAGAATTAGGTCCCTTTTGTATTAAGCCATCGGTCTCAATGTTAGTTAGAGCTTAGACTCCCCTATATGCCGTGCATGTAGAGAAGCATCTGAGAGCAGCTGCATTGCCTTTTAAATGTCGTTGCTAGCATGGCTTGGACGTTGTTTTACAATCTGTGCCTTTTAGTTCTCTCGACTCTCCTTCGAATGGCTCCATTAGATAGACAGCTATTTTTTTCCTCAACATCCTACCAATATCAAAGATTCTTGACCACCAATTCCAAAATTTTAAAACAAATGAAATAAATCACATGCCATGTAATGCCTTGTTTTCTCTTTTATCTGGGGGATTTTGAGTACAGCAACTTTTGTAATTTAAATGACACACTTTTCTAATTGTATTGGTACCAAGTAATGCCTTGAATTGTGCAAAATAATTTCTTATAGTGTATGCAATTTAGAATTTTTATAATGAATACAATTTCAATGATCTATTTCTATGAAGAATACTTTTATTTGAATAGTATTATGTTTATGAATCTCCACTGTTTTTTTTCTCAGGAAATATTTTCTAAGTATGCCTTGTAACACTGGTATTGAATTTTATTTTTAAGTTTTTAATTTACTGAGAATCAGTTATGTTCCAAAAACCCAGTGGGATTCATTTATGGCATAAGAGAACAATATGATTCCATACTTGAAGACAGATAAAAAGTAGTTTCTTCAGATCTTAGAATATAGCCCTAATTTAATATTCCACAGAAATATTGCAGAAATAAATTTATAGAATTATGTGACACTGAATCATGGACAAATTGCAGAAGTAATATCTTTACCTGAAATGCCACTTTGATTTATAAGTGAATACACCAATTTAATGTTCTCTCAGTTCGTTCTTCAAATATTGTGATAGGCTTTCTCTGTCTTATCACTGTGTATATCTCAGGATAACAGCTCCAATAGAAAAATAAAAAGTAATGATCTCATCTGGACTAGAGGACATTAATGTGCCCATTTATTTCATCAGCCTCCTAGAGTATCACGACTCCATAGAAACGCTAGAGGCAGGACTCTGGAGCCACGCCCCCAAATGCGGACGCATGGGCAGGTATGAGAACCCGCGGAGCCACCGAGAGTTCTGGGTGGTTCTGCCACCAGTGTGAAGAGAATGCGGTCATAGTGGTGACTGGATAATTTTGTTTTGCTGGTCACTGAGCTTTGTTGAAAGTTTACACAGCAAGTGAGGGACCCATTGACCATTTTCTTCTTCAGTGACAGTTACATTTATCATAGTTGGTGGACATTAAAAGAAAAACAACGTTAGAGCAGAGACAGAATTTTGCATGTGATTTCCAGGGATTTAGGAAACTCTGTGGGAGAGTTTGGGCCGGTTTTGTAGAGTCATTAAGAGAATTGTCTTGAGAAAAACAACTTTCCCTCCAGAGCCCATTTCTGTTGTTGTCGTTTGGAGCCATTGTCCTTGTTATGAGTTGGCGTCAACCCCTCTCTACCCCACACACAACAGGACGAGGTACTCACAGTGCTGCTCCAGCCTCACAGTTGTTCCCATGCCTGAGCCCACTGACGCAGCCCCTGTGTCAATCCATTTCATTGAGAGTCTTCCTAAGTTTCACTGCCCCTCCACTTTAACAAACATGATGCCCTTCTCCAGGGACAGCTCTCTCCTGACATATGTCCAAAGTACGTAAGGTGAAGTCTTGCCAGCCTTGCCTCTAAGGCCTTACTTCTTCTATTATTGTGGCACATGAAAATTTCCAGCATTCAGCTTTCCATATAATCATTGAAGCTTCTGTTCACTGCTAATGAGTTGATTCCAACGCATGGTGACTCTATAGGACAGGTAGAACTGCCCTGTGGTCTCTGAAATTGTAAATTTATGGGAGTAGAAAGCCTTGTTCTCCCAGGGAGCCATTGTTTTCAAACTGGTGACCTTGAGGTTAGCAGCCCAACACGTAACTACAGTGCCACCAGACCTCCTTAACTGGCACTTATAGCACTATAAATAAAGCACCTTCTTTCTGAAATATTATATTTGGGATTTAACTGTTCTCTTGCCCAATAGAAGAATTACATTTAGTTTAGAATCTTACTTCAAATCTAAATAGCTGTGGACGATTAACAGTTTATCACTACTCCAAAAATAATGGGTTGAGTTCTGAGCAACAAGACAGTTCATGTAATGTCTAAATCCATGGAAACCATTGTCCTTTTGCAAGAATTCATGGAGCTAATAGAGGAAAATGTGAGCTGTCAAGAAGGGGACAGTATTAACAACATTTTAGTTTTGTATGAAGTTGTAAAACACCCTCGCACTAACACCAGGACTTTCCTCTGGGGAAATATTTATTTTAATCAACACCTCTTGAGTTTTAACCTCCTTACCTGTGTAGCTCTGTTGGTATGCTGCTTTATTAGTTCAGCTGCTAACAGTAAGGTCAGCAGTTACAGCTGCTTTGCAGGAGGATGTGCAGTCTAGGAACTCTCGGGAACAGTCGACTTTGCTGAACAGGGTCAGTATGGGTCAGAATTGACCTGATGGCAGTTGGGTTAGTTGGTTTTACCTTCTTGGCTAAAATGCATGTTGATTTCTCCTTCCTTATGCTTTCAGTGAAAGAATACACTATTCCCTTGCCTAACCTTTGGTTTCAGTTTGATGTACACTTAATGATGTACTCTGTGACCAATACCGGTACATTTTCTAGGGAGAAAATTTTTTCCCTCCATGGTCACTTTAAACAACTTCATTATATCATTTTCTTTTAGACTACAAAACATTTATTTTCTATCAATTTGCATTAGTTCTCTGATCCTATGTGCTCTTTAGTTCTCATTCAGTCTATAGGAAACATTCAGTTTGGGTGGACCCGCTGGCACTGGAATTACCAATGACCTAGCTCCTAGCTTCACAGCGACACACAGGCCACCACAGCAAGACAACTGACAGACAAGTGGTGACTTGTGCTCTATAGCATAGACGGAATGAAGACATCAAATTCTTGATGCAATGAGCATGACTGAAAATTTTTAATTAACCCCAAATAATATGTTCTCTGACATTTTAGATCATATAACATATATAGTTGCAGTAGAATCTATTTTGATTCATGGAAGCTTCGTATGTACAGAGTAGAATTGCACCATTGGGTATTTGAGGCCATGAAATTTCAGAAATAGATTTAGGGGTTTGTCAGATACCTCCAACAAACTTGATTTGAACAACCAAGGTTTGGGCTAGTAGTCTATTATTTCACCATTTGAGCCATATGTATGAGTATATATGTATGAACATATTGATTTTGTGTGTCTATGCATTTGACATATACATACATTATTCTATATTTCTGTGTAAAGAATGTTTTCCTTTAGGAGCAGTAACTATAATATCTGTGATTTAATTTTTATTCTTGCTATTTTTATAGTTTCTTGATATAATTAATAAAGGACCAAATAAGTAAAATTCTTGTTACTGTAATTGCATGTAAGTGAGAAACCTACCATTTCTTTATTTTAGACCCTAAGATTTTTTTAGAGTTTTATGTTTCTTGGCATATAATTCACTTATTATATAATTGAAAGCTTAAAAATATTAAAAAGAGTCATACTATCATTACCAGAATCAATTTTAGAACACTTTATCTTTTTTGTGCTCATTGTTATGAGCTCATCCCCCCCCCCAACATCCCTGTCATAACTTCAAAAAACTATCAGTCCAGTTACTGACTTTATAGATGTATCTCTCTTGGATTTCATATAAAGAAAAAAAGCAAACACAAAAGCCCAACAATAACAAAGTGAAGTAGGGGAAAACCTCAATTGGAAAGATAACAGAAGTTTAAAAAAACTTAAAATGGATAAAAAGGGAGAATATATGAAAAGATGTTAAATTTTTACTTAATTAGATGTATATTAATCTACTTTCAAATACACTTTGTCTGATGCAAGGCTATTCACATCCCTGATCAATGGTCAGAGGGGATTCACCCATGATGTCATCCAAGTTGAGATCCTGAAAATAGGTTTTGGATATTCACTGCCATCCACAACATTCTGCAAAATGTGTGCTCCGAATTTAAGCTCTAATTCCATTTCCTCCTCTGGTTTTGGAGTTTGTTATTTCCAATTCTTGGATCACAGATTTTAAAATGTTGGCAAGTTACTGGAGTACAAATAAAAGAAAGCCACAAAATCTCCATCCTTTTCTTTTCAGACTCAGCGTCTGTTCCTTTTAAACAAAATTTACTATCAAACGCAGATTTACTTGCCATTCAAGGCCTTTAAGATGGTAATAAAATATTTTAGGTTAGGTGTTTGTATTTGGGAGTTGTTTTACAAAGCTTATTTGAATACTAAATCTATCTGATGATTGCTAAATCTTTTTGTGGTTTTCAGATTCATTTTAACCAAAAGAGATTTATTTGCTTGATAGATTATCAGAGTGAATAAAATATTTGTACTTATCAAAGTTTATTTACTTTTACTAGACCATATCTTTGTACTGCTATCAATCTCTGGTCTAGTGTTTAAAGTGAAGGGAGCAGGTAATGGCTAAGCAATGCATCCTCATTTTTCACAGCTTGTGGGTGTATTAAGCAATCAGACTTTCACAGGTTACTGCATGCAATAGGTACCTTTATTGATAAGTGGGTCAAATGAGGATTGTCTACAAATTACAATCTATTGAAGGGAGAAAGTGAAACTGAGACATCTTTATTAATTGCTTTGTGACACCTATGTTCAACATAAAATTATCTGAAACAATAGAATAATCGAGAGGTGCACATAGAGAAAGGAATATTTGAAATGTACAATTTATAAATACAATATCACTATCAACTGTATTTGAATTAAATGGTAATTTTTAATTTTTTGATGAAAATGTGTACAATGAAACAAACATTCACCAATTCAACAGAGCCCATTTGAGTTTGGTTTAAGTTATTGAACACAGTTTTGTTTAATTAGAAAATGTCATGTGGCCTATGTTTTTACAATGATTTTTTAAAAAGTCAACTATGTACAATCTACAAATGATAATAATAATAAAAACTAAGAAAGAGCTATCTCCTCATGGACTGATACAGTAGATGCAACAATAAATTCAAGCAAGCCACTTATCATAAACGTTCTGTTGTGTTGTACTGACGTGTACCATGAGCTGACTTGACAGCCACTAGGAACCATGGGGTGTATAGGGAAACAGTACATATTCTGCTTTGAAGATACTTATAACTCAAGAAAGCATGAAGGAAAGATGAGTATCGAAATACAAGCATGCACATTTTATGTTATTGTTAGATTCCATTGAATTGGTTCTGACTCATAGTGACTCTATGTACAACAGAAATACTGCCTGTTTCTGAGCCATCGCAACCATTGCGATGTTTGAGTCTATTTGCTGCACTGTGTCAATCCATTTCATTGAGAGTCTTCCTCTGTTGTGCATTTTACTTAACGTGATGTTCTTCATCAGGAGCTGGTCCCTCCGGATAACGTGTTCAAAGTACAAGCCTCCTTGTGCTCGGTCATAAACTTAGACTCGTCAACCACTCATCTTTTCCTCTAGAACCTGTGAACCAGGTCTACAGGTGTCAGTGGTTAGATTCGATCTGTCTCTTTATTGCTTTGTGACTCTCAATTCCACTCAACAAGTCGATCCAGGTGGTTGCCTCACAGGTATTTCAGCCTGTGCACAGGCTCCCTTTAACAGTTAAATATTAGAGAGGAGTTTCGTCAGGGCTACAAGTTTTTTCCAGCTTCAGGAACAAACCACTTTTCACAATTCAAAAAGCAAAAGAGTTTTCTTTTTCTTCAGTCTGTCAACAGCCACATCTGCAGGTCTCTTCACCTTCAAATGTCTTGAGCATTCACGACACAGGTAGGGCTTAGTTTTTCAGAACCTTCTTTGCAGGTTTGTCCCAATCCATTTAAATATTTAAATTAATGGCTGAAGGCAAGCGGGCTTACAAACTTGCTATTTTTATACTCCCCAATAATCATTTCTATCAATTATTTTATCAATAACAATAAGCAGAAGAATACAGTATAAACCTAGTGCAGCCAGATCCTAAACTCAATTCTTAAAGCAGCCAAATTCAATCCTTATTTATTTTATCCTAACCCTTATCTCTAAACTATTCCATTTTGACCATCTGCCTGTCAGCAATTTTCACTAAGTAGCATGGTCTCTGAGAAATTCCAGGGGCAATTTGTATCCCTTAGCTCAAAATAGATATTAACAACATTTATTTACACCATTTCAGATGGGAATAAACAAAAACAACAAACAAACACAATAACCAGAAGTGTAACTTCCCATGTTCTTTCCAGAAAACAACCTAGCATGGGCTTATCTGACCTCTGTCTAGCCAAAGAAGAAAAACTACCATGGGGGAGATGTCAAATAAATATCTACTCTCCATCTTTATGATTTGTTTCTCTAGTATCTCACTCCCAAGGTACGATAATGTGCTAGTCAGGATGGACTAGAGAAACAGATTCATAGACACTTATATGTGTATAAGAAAGAGCCTTATATAAAAGAGTAATTGTATATTCTGCTCAGTACAGATCAAGCCCATAAGTCTGCTATTAGCCCATATGGCCGGTACCAGTATGGAATTTCTCATCAGACTCATGCAATACATACAATGACACTGAATAATGGACTTTGTGCATCCTCTCTGACCCCTTACCTTCACATCAATATGATTGATTTTGGTGTTCTGATATCTGATCCGGGCAACATTTGGTGACCACACAGGCTGGTATGCTTCTTCCATGTGTGCTTTGTTGCTTCCCTGCTAGATGACTGCATTTTAAGACATTAAGATCCTAGATGCTATATTTTTTAATACCTGGGCACAATCAGCTTTCTTCACCACATTTGTTTATGGATCCATTTTGTCTTCAGTGATCTTGATGTGAAGGTGAGCATCGCAGGATGCCAGGTTGTTAGAACAAAGTGTTTTTGCATTGAGTAGAGGCCCAATGTCTGTTTGCTACCTTAATACTTAACATATAAATATACGTACATAAACCTATATCCCTATCACTATATATTAATATAGTTACATAGATACATGCCTATATTTATACCTCTTTAAATGGTTTTTGCCTCCTATTTCTTTCCTCAGTTTCCTTTTACTTTCTTTCTGCCCCACTATTGTATTTGACCTTTATTCAGCAATCAGTAATTCCTCTCAGCTACTTTGTACTTGATCAAACCCCACTGGGCTTCTACACCCTCCTTTTCATCGATTTTAGATCCCTTGTTGCTACCTTGTCCCTCAGTTTGTTGGCCTCACACTCCCTTTCCCCACCTCCTCCTCTCCCGTGTCCCTCTGGAACCATCGGTTCTGTTGCTTACTCCTTGTGATTGTTTACCCTGCCTATTTCATATAGTTATACATTAAACTTTTTTTAAGCCTATAAACTGTTCCAGGTCTGTCTGCTGAATGTTTCCTATGAATATTTTCCAATCGGGACTGATGAGATGCCAAACCTGCCCCCCTGAGGCAAAAGTCTATTTTCGTGATTCCTTGGAGACTTTGTTACTTTGCTCTCCTTGCAGCTCTGTTGTATTCCCTTCGTGTCTCATCTTGGTATGGGAGGTCAGACTGGGCACAGTTACCACCCTGTGTCTCCAGCACTGTCCGCTATAGTGCTGTGAGTCAGTGAGGGAACATCATGTCTCATGGAGGGGCTGGTAGTATGGTCATCTCTGTGTATTGACTGCTCTGAGCAGGAATGTCATCCTTGAACTTTGGTGGCACAGGATGCAGTACACTTTCTTTTTCTCTCTCATCCCGTCTTAGTTTGCTCCCATTTAATCTTGGTAGACCTGCCACTCTCCTAGGGCTATATCTTCAGTGCTGTCTTCTGTAGCACATTCTTCTAGGGAAGAGGGTCAACATAGCTGGGGTTAGGGCCAACCCTTCAGTCCTCTGTTAGTTTGCTGCTGCATGCCGATATGTTGTCCTCAAAGATCGTTGCACCCACAGAAGGTCTTATCCCTGTTTACCTTTGCTGTGGAGACATAAACAATAGCCTCCTTGTGAGTGGGTTAGTGTCCTGTTCCCCCACTACCCTTGTCTTCTTTTTCACTTTTCTTTTCCTTTCTAGTTGGATGCCAAATGCATTCTTAGGTTGGGTCTGACCCTTGCCTGAGGGACTGGGCCTCACTCTGGGATTTATGCATTCAGTAGATTTTCCCTTATGGCCACTGTGCTTTTTAAGCTTACTTCAATGTACCCTTCTTGTACTTGTCTTTTTGTGTTTGGCTTACTTTGTTTAGCATGATTTCCTCCAACTCTTCCCACAAGATGATGTGCTTCATGCATTCATCACTGCTTTTGAAGGAAGTGTAGCACTCCATTGCATGTATATACCAGAGTTTGTGGACTGCCTTGTGATTGTGGACTGCACCGTGATGAACATTGGAGTGCAGATGTCTGGTCATAGAATATTTCTTACTTCTACTGGTTATGCACCCAGTAGGGGGATTGCTGGGTCATGTGATAGTTTGATTCCATTTGTTTTAGATATTATCAGATCTATTTCCATAATGGTGGCACAGGACCACCAACAGTGGATGAGAGTTTTTATCTCACTCCAACCCCTCCAAAATTTGTTGATTTCGGATTTTGTGAATTGGGTTATCTTTGGTGTTGGGTAGTATCTCATAGGAGTTTTAGTTTGCATTTCCCTTATGGCTAATGATTGGGAAAATTTTCTCATATGTGTATTTGTCATTCAGATTTCCACCCTTGTGAAACTTCCTTTTTCATGTGTGCATTTAGCACTATCAAACCACCTTTGATAATCGTTTTGATGTGTCCCAAAGGTTTTAGTATGTCATATTCTTGTATTCATTAGTTTCTAAAAACTCCTAATTTTGTCTCTGATCTGGACACCAGTACCCACTCATTTTTTTAGTAGAGAGTTATTAATACTCCAATTATTTGCCCTGTTTTCCTTATCATCCTTTCATTGATTTCAACCATTATGGTGTAGTGATCCGAACAGGAAGTATGAGTGACGTCTATGTGTTTGGATTTCCACAGGCTTGACTTGTGTCCAGTGAGTGGTCTATCTTTCAACTATGTACCATGTGGGCTTTAAAAGAATGTGAATTGTTTTGCATTTGGGTGGAGAGCTCTAAAAATATCTATCACGTCAAGCCATCTGATTGTGGTGTTTATTTCTGTAGTCTCCTTGTTAAGCTTCTTTCCTTGTGATCTTTCTCAGAGAGCATTACATTAAAGTCACCTACTATGATTGTTTAGCCTGTGATTTCTTTTTTCTTCCTTCGAGCATTTAATTGATGAGTTTCATGCGTCTTTTTTGGGGCACTTATATATTTATTATGCTCAGTAGTTCTTGGTCTACTGATCCCTTGAGCATTATATAGTGCCCCTCCTTATTCTTGTTATGGCTTGCAACTTGAGATCAATTTTGTTAGAGATTAGGATTCCAACCCATCCTTTTTGTGAATTTCCCTATGCTTGGTATATTTTTCACCAGCCTTTAATTCTCCACCTATTTTTGTCTGTGAGCTTGAGATGTATTTCTTGTGGACAACTGATCAATGGGTTATCTTTTTAAAGCAGTCTTCTAGTCTCTATCTTTCAATCGATGAGTTCAGACCATTCATATTCAGAATTATTACATCCATCTGTGGACCCTGATGCCATCTCATCCCTTTTGTGTTGGATGTTTTCTGACCTTCTTTATAATTAATGCAGTGTGTGTGTGTGTGTGTGTGTGTGTGTGTGTGAAGGGGGATGGGGGCCCCTTCTTGCCTTCTTTTCCTCATTGAGCCAATGTATCTTGGGGTCTGTTTTCAATGTGTTGGCCTCTGGATACAGTTTTTCTATGTGGTAGTCTCCTATTTGTGCACAATGAATGATGTTCTTCTGACCACCATAGGTGAAAGAATTTTTTTTTATAGAGCAGGGTTTCTTTTAACATATTTGAGTTTTCCCTTGTCCAGGAAGACTCTTACTTCTCTGTCTACCTTGATGGATAGTTTGGCAGAGTAAAGGAGTCTTTGGTTGGCATTTTTCTCTTTCAACATTTCGAAGATGTTACTCCACTCTCTCCTCTCCTTCATGGTATTTGCTGATATACTTATCTGGGTACCTTTATAAGTGACTGACTGCCTTTTGTTCCCTAACTGCTCTTATGATTTTTCTCATTTTCCTCAAAGCTGGATAGTTTAACTATTACGTGTCTTGGTAAATTATTCCTGGTATTCTGTCTAGCTGGTGTCCTCTTGGCTTGCTGAATGGTTGCCTGATTATCATTCATTAAGCTTGGGAAGTTAACCTCCAGGATTTCCCTCACTATTTTTGCCATTGACTTCTTCATTATGTCTTGTTCTGGTAATCCAATTATTCTAATGTTGTTCCTCTTCTTACCATCAGAAATTGTTCTCAGGTTTTCTCAGCTTCTCTCATTATCTTGTTTGATTGTCCTTCCCATTTGTTGAAGTCTGCCTGTTTATCCTCAAAAGTCACTGGTATGGTTCTCTGGGTCTACTAGTCTGTTGGTGATGTCTGTTAACTTGTTATTTTCTTTTGTTACCTTGTCCCTTAACTTCTGTATTTCCCTTTTGTGTGTGGCCTTTATCTCTTCTATTGTTTCATCCTCTTTCTGTGTTGATTCCCACATATCATGTATGACTCCAAGCAGCATTCTGAAGATACCTTTCTTTGGTAGATCAGTTTCTGCTTCTTCTATGCACATTTCTAGGTTCAGGACTTCCATTGACTTTGTATTTTGTTTCTCTTGTTTATTCAGTGATGTGGTTGAGGCTATTTGATGCCCGAATGCTTGTTTTGGAGGAGGTCAGAGCCATTTTCCAGGGAACCAAATAGTCCTGGGATGCTGGTCAAAATGCTTCTGCAGACTGCCCATAGCCAAGTATGCTGGGAGCTCAGGACACCATGTTATCCCACTGGGGTTTCATTCTTAACCTAGCCTACTGGTATTCCATTATTTGAAGAGCAAGTTGGATGGCCCTCTCAGGGGATGCTTACAGGTAGCTCTGTGTAGGCTGATCAGGCAGGGAGCCACAGCAGTTGGTGGAGTGCAGCGCAGGGAGATTTTGGAGGGTGAATTAAGGCCAGTAGTGGTAGGCAGACCATGGTGCTGGTCTGGGGAGGATTGATGGTGTAGTAGTAGGTCCAGGAATGGCCCTGCAGGGGAACCACTAAAGCCAATATGGGAGCTGCAGGTGGGGGAAGCATGGTAGGAGTGCCATGAGGCCTGGAATGGCCCGGCATGGAGATCGTGGGGTCAAACACTCCCCAGTTTGAGGTCCTTGGAGCTGGAAAACCCAAGTGGAAAAGTCATGGGTCTGGGTGCAGCCTGGTGGGTGGGTTATGGGCCCAGGTGGGCCAACAGTGGGGCTATGGGGCCTGATTGACCCTCAGGGAAGTTGCAGGGCTTGGTACAGCCTGATAAGGGAGCTGTAGAACTGTGGGTGGCCCAGCAAGGGAGCTCAGCGACCATGGGTGTCTTGGCAGAGGAGGATTGCAGGACCAGGATGATCCCATGGAGAGTCTGTGGAGTCTGGTGTGGCCCTACTGGAAGGGCCACAGTCTGGAGGCAAACTGGTTCTGAGTAAAGAATCAGGCATCATGGTGAGACTCTGCAGAGTAATCTAGCTGTGGCATAAAGCTTCATAGGCAGATACCACACTAGTTTCTGTAAGAGTCCACTGCTTATGGACTGCTGACAGGCTCCAATCACTGCACCACAGACTGCAGTCTGAAAGTGAGCATGGGTCTGGTTGTGCGAGCATGAGATGCTGGGGGTTGGGGAGAGTGCTGGGGGGGTCTATCCATGATTGGGGGCACCGTAGCCAGATGTTGTAGAGGCTTTATCCATGGTTGTTAGCTCTGTGGGCATTGGCAGGAGGGCACCATGCCCAATGGTGGGAGCCTCCATTAGGTGTAGGGGAGAGGTCTAATTTCATCATGAGGTGCTGTAGGCAGATGGCTTCTGTTTGCTGGAGCAGGAGAAGTACTGTGTGGGTGACTGGGCATGGGGGTGCAGATAGGGGATGCACTGGGGGTTTGGGGAGGTCACCAGAGGTGGTATGCGGAGCAACCACTGTGGCCTGAGTGCTCTGGGTGTGGCAGTGGCTGTGCTCAGATAGCAGAGAGTGCTGGGTGTGGTAAAGGCAGTGTTAGTGAGAAGACACAGTGTCCTGAGTGTGACAGGGAAAGCCACAAGCAGATGGCAGCAGTTTGGGGGGGTAGGGGGGGCGTTTCAAGCCATGGCTGCATGGGCCACCACTTAGCAGCTGGCAAGCTTAGAGATGGCAGCAGGGGTGCATTTGGGTGTCCTGGGGGTGGTAACCGTGGTAGGATCTGTAGCAACGTGAGTGGTGCAGGCTGGGAAGTCCTTGCATCAGGCCGCAGATCTATGGGGCTCTGCAATGAGTGTAGGTGAGGGGTGAAGGTCGGTTCCCATAATGGGCAAGAGCTCCAAGATGTCACGGAGATTAGTGGACAGACTTGAATCTCCCACTGGGCCTCCTGATCCCCCTATTCAACTATCTCCACGGAGCTGACAGCATGGGCTGCTCACTCTTGAAATGAGCTTTTAAAGTGGCTTCTTGGGGTCTCTACTGTCCATATTTTTAAGTCAGAGCATTTAAAGAAAGTTCTTGTGAAAAGACTCAATCTCTGACTCCTTAGTGACAGCATAAATCCATATGTTCTAGACAAATGAGCAACATCATGGTAAGTAGAGGAAAGATTTATGTTGTTAAGGATTTCATTTTACTTGGTTCTACAATTAACACCAATGGAAACAGCAGTCTGGAAATCAAAAGACGAATCTAATTGGGGAAATGTGGTACAAAAGACCTCTTTAACGTTTCAGAAAGCAAAGTTGTATCTGTGCCTATCCAAAAGTGATTTTCTGTCACCTCATATGCACATGAACACTGAACAATGAATAAGGAAGACCAGAGGCAAATTAACACATAATGAATTATGGTGCTGGTGAGGAATGTGTCCTGCAGGAAGTATAGCCAGAATGCTCCTTTTGATCAACCAGTTTTTGGACACGTTATCAGGAAGTACCACTTTCATGTAGGAGGACATCATATTTGATAAAGTAGCCTCTATGTAAAAGATGAAGGTTTAAAAAAAGAGGAAGACCCTCGATTGGATGGACAAACACAGTGACTGCCACAATGGGCTTAAACATAACAACCATGAGAATAGCACAAGATTGTGTCGTTCTATAAATAAAGGTAACTATGGGTCACAAGTGACTCCATGGTACCCAACAACAAATAACTTTTTAATAAAGAAATGGCTTTAGAAACTTTTTAAAATTGTGAACTACTTCACGTTTTACAAAGCAGATCATTAGTTTTACATTCAATGATTAATACACATTTTGTATCATTTGATGATAATTTCCTCAATGTACCATCACTTATTCCATTTCCATCCAATGTTTCCTGTTTCCTCTCCTCTTTCTTTCCTATACATTGAATTTGTTCTTCAGTACCTGTTGCCCTTTTGCTCTTATGTGATTGATTATTCTAATACTTGGTTTATTTCCAGATCTGAACGGTAAGGGTTATCGTCTCAAAATCCCATCAGTCTTTCCTGACCAATAAGCCTGGTCTCTTTTGAGATTTTGGGTTTTAAAACAGAATTATTTTAGGGCATAATTTCCTCATGGTAACTTGTCAATTGATTATTTCCTTTTAGATATATAGCTGCAATAATGACCCACTTATATTTTAACAGCCCCTGTGAATTCTCCTCTGGCTCATAAAACTATTGATCTCTGTTCAAGTCTTAAACCATAAGATTAATGCTTTTTTTCAAAATACCATTATCCATTAGTACCATATTCCAAAATACTTTATTACTAATTGGTAAACATAAATGCATTTATTTTAAATACTTGCATTAAAATGTATCATCTACAATTCATTTTACAGGAATAATTGCTACTAATTTAAAAATGTCATTAAACCTTTATTCCAGAAAATACTTTGGAATGTGTGGGGGAAAAGACTTTTAATAATGGGAAAAACTGTATGTTTAAATAATGCATTTAAAATTTTATCAATGGAACTCCACAGGTGGGTTTCCTTGTCTCTATTTCCCAAAGGAGAGAACTCTCAATAGTTTTACACTAAGTTGAATTAAGGTGATTAAGAATATAAAAAAATATATTTGAATCCAAAATGTGAAACATGAGGATCAAGTTGAGTAGTTGCAACTCTATATGTGGTTTGTCTTGCGTACGCAATGCTTTGGGACCATGGCAGGCATTGGGTGTGCACACTTACTTTACCTCTCCCTGGCTACGCTTTGCCTTTCACATCTAGGTTTCTGGGTTTTTACTTATCCAAGGAAAATGCTTCCCAACAGCACAAAAAGGAAAAGACTGATGTCTTGTTTCAAGCACCATCATATAGTAACTCGAGCTTTGGGTATTAATTAGGTAATGATTCTCCAAATGATTGTACCTCGTTGAGTTCACTTTTGCTCCTTTAAACTCCTCTTCGTTGTATCCTAACTTGAGTATGCACACTGTACATCTTAGAAGAATTTCTTGATTCTCTTGATAGAGATTAAGAAAAAATGTCTTATGGTTTCAAAACAAATGTATTAAAATATGTTGTTATTTGGGCAAAGTAATCGGGGCAAAAGAAGGATTTTCAGTATGTCTCACATTTTTAAGGATCTCTCCATTTTTCAAAGGATTTATTTGTACAGACTAATCAAAAATATGAAAAATGATTTTTAAGTGTGGTTGCCTGTCACGACAACTATTACGTATTAAGCAATCTGCTATTTTCACCCCTTCAGTTTGAATGCATTGTTTCCATATTTTTCCCTGTACCGACTTGTGTTTGCTTCTTGACTGTTTTCTACCTTGCGCAGGTTAAAAGCTGCCCATTTGGGTAGGTGGCACTCTACTTGGAGCAGGTGTGCATTTCCCTGTTCGGGAAGGCAGTATTCTAAGGAAACCTCCAATTATCTCACCTTTGTGTAATTTCCGACACTTTAAATGGGAGTGGAAGCTATGAGTGACGAATTACTCCATGATTATATTACCTTATATGACACAGTCGACTTTAGGAGACTGCGATTATTTAGATGGGCATAGATTTATAACATAAACCCCTACAAGCTGAGCTTTGTCTGGCTGGTAGCAAAATAGAAAGGCTACGGGAAACGCGTGAGTGTTTCAACAGCAGAGTTTCTCCACTGCTGTAATGAAGGGCCCCACGAGGCAGGGACCCGGGAGATGCCTCTAGGAGTTCAAACGTGTCCCCACCCAACAGCTGTCAAGAAAATGGGGAGTATAATCTTACTACAACTGCAAAGTACAACATTTCATCAATAATACGATTGAGTTCAAAAAAGTTCCCCAGCTCCAGTTGAAAACGGAGCCTGCTAAGACTTGGTGTCAACCTTGTGACTCTCTGAGCAGAGAATGCAGCTCTGCAGAGCTAGACACAGACTTAAGGGGCGGTGAGAAAATGAGTTAAGCCATTAAATCTGTAGTAATTGGGGAAACATCAGTAGCAAATTAATTTACTATTCGAACATGCTTTCTTCATAATATTTTTTGTGCCAAGTGTGCATTAGCTCTTCTTAGACATAAGTACTTCTATCTCCATTGTAAAATCATGCTCTGAGTCCCAAAACAAAAATAATAAAAATTGAAAATGGATTAAAATGTCATTGTTTATTAATTTTGAAATAAAAATTTCTTGGAACCTTATACAGTTCACCTTTATTAAGTTTATCTTTAGTGTATATTTCAAAATAATATTTAGGTAATATATGATTTTTTGTAAGGTAACTATGAGTTAACATCTATTCGATGGCAGTGATTGAATAAATATGATTTTTTTCTATTATCACTGTTGAGATAGGCTATTTTACTTCAAAAATATAGTCCCCCAAAATTATAATTTTATTTTAAATATTTACCTTAAAATGTTTAATTATCCTGGAAAATTAAATTACCTGGGTACTTCAAGGATGTTTCCTTGAGGACTAAGTTGCGCCTGCCCCAAGCCATAGTATTTTCAATCTCAACATGTGCATGTGAAAGGTGGACATTGAATAAGGAAGACTGAAGAAGATTCCATGCGTTTGAATTATGGTGCTGGAGAATAATATCGAAAGTGTCATGGATTAACTGTCAGGAAAAACAAAACAATCTGTCTTGGAAAAAGTACAGCCAGAATTTTCCTTAAAAGTAACGATAGTGAGACTTTTTGTCATGTACTTTGACCAGATGGGTTCACACAGTGCCTGCAACAATGGACTCAAATATCACCATTTGTGAGCCTGGTGCAGGACCAGGCTGTGGTTCATTCTATTGTGTATACAGCCACTGTGAGAACCGACTGACAGCATCTGACAACAGCAAACACTTCAAAATAATCTCTGTGACATTAAACTTAATGTTATGGCTGCAATTCCAGTAGTTTGTTTCAATATGTAGGAGAGATTGGATAAAGAAAATCATTACAGGCAGCAAGAAGAATAATTAAGAGCTTATTTCAGTGATCCAGTGTAAGAAAAATAGAACCCAGGGTAGATTTCAAAGGCAACAAGACAGAGGGAAAACAGAAAGAATTTAACAGTAAGCTGGAGTCAAGGATTGGATGGATTCAAACTATACAATTTTAAAAAGTCACTGGTGATTGAATTTATGCGCAGGAACATAAGAGGGGTGGCAACAGTGAGAGATCAGAAGTCAACGAATATGGATATAATTTCAATGAGTTTATAATGCCACAGAGACATCCAGGTCTGGGTCATTCGTAGGTTAAAAATTTCTAACTGCTATGAAGTCAATGCGAACTCAGAGTAGCTCAAGGACAAAGTGGAACTGCCTCGTGTGAGCCTTCAAGCCTCATCTTTCTCCCACGGAGCGGCTAGTAGTTCTGAACTGCTGGTCCTGCAGGTAGCAGGGCTCCTTCGGATAAAAATTAGGGCCATCTAATGTATTGAAAGAAAACTTACAGTGAGACTTTTAGAATCGTGGCCTGGATTCGACCTCAGACTTTGCTGTTGAATGAATAGTTAGGTGGTCTTGGATAAAACATTTCACTTTCCAGAGCATTAATCTCTTAATTTACTAAGAAAAAATAGCTGAACACTGATCATGTGGAAAATGCTGTTCTATAGTTTAGACGAGATAAAACCAAAGTGATTTAAGAAACATCAGAGAAGAGCTAACCAAGATCAGGAGACACACTGCTAGGGACAACTGAATCTCTTTCGGAACACTGATGCAGTGTACTGAAGCGGATATGAGATTCCCAACGTCATCTACTTGAGAAGGTAAAGATTTGAGTTAATGAAATGAGGAGGGAAGTGATTTTCTTATGCAAAATCAAGCTAAGCCTCCTCTTTCATTAAAACAAAATAAAATAACCATTTTGGGGGGTTTAAGCATTTAAAATCCTCAAAAATTTAGTTGAACTTTCCACATGATGCTCAATGTGCTTAGCAAATTTTGACAAATTCAATAAACTCTTTTCTCCTACCCGTATTCCTTTATGAACTCCAGCTCAGTACAATGGAATGGAGACAAGTCACTTTCCTATGAATGCATTTAAGATAAAAATCTAAACTCCTTAGTATGGCACACAAAGCTTTCCCTTGGCCTTCCTAGACTACTTTTCAGTTTTCAGCCATGCCAACTTGGATACTACTATGCTTTTTCAAATATATCTGCCCGCATGCATGTTATTCCTTCAGCCAGGATATTTCCCCACCACAATACTGCCTACTTGGTGAGCGACTGTAGGACTTGAACCCAATTCGGTCACCACTTATCTGACTGGTTATCCTGGTCATCACGGAGTTCCTCATAATGTCTTTGCTGTATCCTGTGTCCCCTTCATTTGTATAATTAAAACATGGTTACTTGTTAGAAAGACTCTCCTACCGACTCAGTGTACAGTTTAAAAAATAGAATTCATGTCATATTATACTATTCTTAATAAATATTTATCTTTAGCTTTTTCATCTTGGAATTATTTTTACCGACACTTCTAGAATCCAGTCAAGTCCTCACAAAATCACTACTAAATGTAACTCTAGACAAATCCATTCCAGTGGTCTGAATTGCTCTTCATCTGGATTCTAAACAAATTTCAAAACTGAAATAACAAATTGGCCTTTCACAGATAGAAGAGGAAAAGCTTATCAAAGGCAATTTTTAAAATACCCAATAGCCAGTGCATAGATTAAGTCACTCTTTTGGAGGCAATAGCATATTTTAATGAACTTTATATAAATAATGGTTTATTATGATACCCATACAAATTTTTAGAAAAATGTATTCAACTTGTTATTTCTATAATCAAATGCTCCCGTGTAGACTTCCATGCAATTTGTTTCAACCTCAATTTAAAACTTTCCTCTACAAGCACATTTATAGAACTGGGACATCTGCTACTGTTGGACATGCAGACTTCCACAGGAGCCAGCTGCAGCGTACATTATTTATTTGAACAGCTGGTTGATTTGTAAGTTTTTTTAATTATACTTCTAATGTCTCAGTGTGTTAATTTTTTATTTGTATTTTGATTTATGGTCATTTCTTATACATTCAGTTTTTTTAAACAACCTATGTAATTAAAATAGTAACAATAAAAACATCTGAAACCATGGCCTTTACCTATTAGTTTATGCACACACAGAGCCCTGACCCCATCCCTTCCGATTTCTTTTTGTTCTCCATGTTTAAAGGGCTTTGAAAAGAAACACAATGTGAGTCGTTTGAGGGTGCCCAAACGGCTCTTTGTGGTGCTGTAGTTTTGTTTTGGGCGTGGTATAGATCAAAGAGAACATGATTTCTGTTGTCCTTGTTAGCCGATGCCATTGATTTGGTGGCATCTATACAGCAGAATAAAAGACTCTCTAGTCTGGGACACGTTCACAATTGTTAGGTTTGAGCCCATGGCTGCACTGACTATGCCAATCCCTTCATTCCAGCCTTGTTTGTCTTCCACAGTAAATGCTCACATGCTCTGAGCTTTTGGAAATCATCATGGTGCCCTCTGAATCTGTGGTTGATCATAAACCTCCCTTCAGTGTGTGTGCCACACTCTTCTTTTTTAACATTTTATTGGGGGGGGCTCTTACAAATCGTATGACAATCCATTATTCAATTATATTAAAAAACATTTGTACATATGTTGCTGTCAACATTTCCAAAACATTTTCTTTCTACTTGAGCCCTTGTATCAGCTCCGCTTCTCCACCCTCCCACCTTTGTGAATCCTTGATCAATTATATATTGTTGCTGTTGTTCCACGTCTTATGCTCTCCACTGCCTTCCTTCTCCTACATTTCTGTTGTTCCACCCCCCTGGGGGGTTGGGCTATATCCAACCCTGTAATGGGTTTCCCATTTCTCCCCCTCTCCCCCTCACCATCCCTCTACCCTCATGACATTGCTCCTCCCACTACTGTTCCTGAGGGTTTTATCTGTCTGGAATTCCATGTGTCATGAGCTATTATCTGTGGCAATGTGTATACTGTGGTCTAGCTGGATTTGTAAGGTGGAACTGGGTCATGGTAGTGGGAGGAAGGGGGTGGTAGCATTCAGAAACTAGACGAGTGAAGTGTTTCATTGGTGCTATCCTGCACCCTAGTTGAACTGTTCATTCCTTATAACCCTTCTGTGGGGGGATGTCCAAGTGTCTACAGATGGACTTTGGGTCTCCGCTCCAACCCCCCTCATTCACATTGATATAATTGTTTGTTTTGGATCTTTTGAAACCTGATACCTGATCTTGTTACACCTCACGATTGTCCAGGCTGGTGTGTTTCTTCCATGTAGGCTTATTTGCTTCCCTGCTAGATGGCTGCTTGCTTACTTTCAAGCCTTCAAGGCTCAGATGCTATATCTTTCTTTACCACATTCGCTTTTGCACCCTTTTCGTCTTCAGTGATTGTGTTGGGAAGGTGAATATCAAAGACTGCCAGGTTATTAGAAAAAAAAAGTGTTCTTGTGCTTAGGAAAGCCCTGTGTAGAGGCCTGAAGTCCATTTGCTATCTTAATACTTTAACATAAATATATGTATCTTGGCCTGTATTCCTTTCATTATAAATTAATATATTTATATATATGCATGCCTATAGTTATACCTCTCTCTATAGCTTTTGCTTCCTACTTCTTTCTTCTATTTCCTTTTTCCTGTCCACTATCATGCTCACCCTCCACTTGGCTCTCAGTAATTCCTCTTGGATACATTGTACTTGATCAAACACCACCAAGCCTTCTTGCCATCATTTTTAGATCTCCTGTTGTTCCCTCAGCTCTTAGTCTGTTGGCTCCCTGCTTTCCCTCCACACCCTGCCCTGTCCTCTCCCATTTCCCCCCAGAGCTACTGGTCCCATTGTTTTCTCCTCGGATTGTTTGTCCTGCCTATCTTATATAGAGAGATATAAGGCAAATGGAAAAGAACGCCGATAGATAGTTCTAGGTCTGTCGGCTGACCCTGCGGAGTGTTTTCCAATTGGGTCTGATGAGGTGTCACACCCTGTCCCCCGAGTCAGAAGTCTATTTTTGGAATTCCCTGGGGACTGGGTTACTTTACTCCTCTTGCTCCCCTGTTGCACTCCCTTCACATTTCACCCTGCTGTGTGGAGACCAGCAGTGTCTCCAGTGCTGTCTCCCATAGTGCTATGGTTCAGTGAGGGAATGTTGTGTCTCTTGGTGGGGCCATCCATTCAGTCCTCTCTGTGAATTGGTTGCTCTGAGCAGGGATGTCATCCCTGGAGCTTGGGGTTCATGATGAGGTCCACTCTCTCTCTCTTTCCCTCTTAGTTCACACTGTGTGGTCTGGACAGAACTGTCCCTCTCTGTATTACATTCTTCTGGGGAGGGTGTCAACATAGCTCAGCTTGGGCCTGGCCCCATCTTCTTCTCTGTTAGTTCGCTGCTCTGTGCCAGTACATTGTCTTTCTTATAGTCCAGATTCTTGGATTATTTGCTCAACATACAATCCTGACACACGGTTCCCTTGTTCTGTTAGAACAATTGTTTATTGATCTATGGTTCTTCATGAGCATAGACCAATAAAGAATGGAACTGCAGAAGTTCCATTCTTTGCAATGGTATCCAAAGTTTTTTAGTGATTCATAGTAGAAATTGTCAATCCGCTAAAACAAAAAGAAACATGATAGTCACTACTTTCAGGCAAGGTCTAGCTAATGTCAGCAATGAGAGTCTCCTCTCTACATCTTCTTTGGAATCTGGCTTGAATTTCTGGCGGCTCTTTGTTGATGTACTGCCGCAACTATTTGTACTTTCTTCAGCAAAATTTCACTTACATGTGATGCTAATAATAATATTCAATGATCTCCTCCTTCTTTGAAATGTTCACAACTATGGATCTCCTGCAGTCAGTTGGCCAAGTAGCTGTTTTACAAATTTCTTGGCTTAGAGGAGTGAGAACCTCTAAAAGTCTACCACTGTTTTGAAACTGATGTAAAATATCAATATGTTTTTACAGTCACTCCCAGTAGCTACAGGCATGCTATAACTTGTAGCATTTGCACAAGGATATTAGGAAATAAGGTAACGGAAAGGAAACCTAGGTCATCCTAAAGGGTAGAGAGCCTACTTTGCTGTAGTTGATTTCTTTTAATTCTTTGCGTATAATGCACAGTTGAGTCATCCTCCTAAAACTAAGCTCCCTCCGGGTTTCTCATTTCCCCTCCAGATTGGCCTTGAGATGGAACAGCCATAGGTAGCTAAATAGTACCTTTGAGGTTTGCAGTAACTATGCAGTTTTGTATGTATCAGCCAGAGACTAACTTTGCCCCTGGGAGTAGATAGACAAATAGATGTCATTTGATAATGATCCATGTTGCTTGCTATCTGTTGCATGAAGCCATGACTTCGGTTTATAATGCAAGAACTGTGCACGATATGACATGAGGCACACTCTCAAATTGGGCTGGTGTCTTTCTGGTGTAAAATGACCTTGAAGCACAATTGATGGGCTTTTTTCACCTTTTAGAGCTGGGAGCACAGCAGTGTCCACTTGAATGGCAAATTGTGATAAAGTAGCAGGAGCAAAATTGCATAGCATAATCACTGCAATTTTTTATTGAATCGAGCCCTTTGCTCTTTCTCTTGACAGAGCAATTATTGAACATGCGTGTGGAAAACAAAGAGAGGCAGTAAAGAAAAATACTCTTTATTTTATTTTTTGGGGCCTAAGAATAGAATAGAGAGAAAATACATCTACTTCAAGAGGGCATTCCTTAAGTGAAAGAACATTTTCAGGTGCAAACACACTCTTTTTAGACATTTCCTAAACCTGTGCTGCTCAAGGGCAATCCGATGACAGGTGGGGATTGTATCTGGCAGCCCAGTCAACTCGAACAGTAAAGTTTCTAACATTGAGAACTGCTGCCAGCTTATAAAACACTTTAATTATAAAGTAGAAAGATGATTTTAACAGATGGCTAATATTTTACTGTTTGCATTTAATAATAAAGGGTCTGATGGTTGAATTTAAAATGAACATAAATGAATAGAAGAAAAACGGTGTCCAATTCAGGTAGAAATTGACATTGGAAAAGTCTGGTTGTAAGTCATAAGTTCAATATTGATGCTGATTTAGGAAAGTGCTCACATGGCTCTTCTTTGTACTCTTGAGCTGAAATTAGCAATCATTGGAAATATCACCTGCAATTTTTATGTCATGTGCTCTTTTTTTTAAGTGCGCACAGGGTATTTATTGAAGACTATTTTGGTAATATTTATCAATACGGTGGATGACTCACTGGTCAGAAGCTGAATTTTATTACTATTGTTTTATTTTTGTTATTACTCCTTTAGATGATTTATTCTAAAATGGTTGTTCTTTCACTTATACAATAATCTCAGCTCATGATACTTAAGAAGCCAGCACAAAGTAAAAACTGGGAATGAACATCAAGGATCTTTCAAGTTTTATCCTTTTGTAAAATATTATTTCTTCTTAGTATGATTTTTCTTAGAAAAACAAATTTTATTATATTTTGAAATTTCTATATCCTCTGTGCTGGATATCTTGATTATGATAATAATTTCTCCTAGCTCTTACGTAGCACAGATGCTTTACAAAGCATTTTGTTTTGTGAATCCTCCCAAGCCAGAGACCAAAAATAATATGTTATGCTTCAAGTTTTTCAGTCTTAGTAAATATCTTTTAGAATGAAATTCCCTTCTTGACAGAGTAGCTTGACATAGTTACTCTTGCCTCTTCTCTTGAATTGACCTACTCCCTAGATGAATTACTCTTATTACTGAAAAAATTTAAACTAAATTAATAAGGTCTTGCCTCAAAGAGAGTCAGACTTATAGCCACAGAGGTTACTAAGAAACGAAAGTTTAGCTACTTGGAAATGCACATGATCTGCCTTCTATATTTCTCTTTTACTGGGTCCCCTAAATATTTTTGCAGACCAAAGTAAAATTCCCACCATCATCGAATCACTTGTGACTCATAACAACCCTGTAAGACAGAGTGGACTGCCCCTGTGGGTCTCCTAGACTGCAATACTCGACGGGAGTAGAAAGCCAGGTCTTCTATCCCATGGAATAACCAGTGGTTTCTAACTGTTGACCTTGAGGCTAGCGGCCTACCCATAACCACTATACCAGTAGAGCTCGTTAAGCGTTGATGTAAAATTAAGAATGGAAAGTATAAGGGTATTAAACAGGATAGAAAATAGTACAAGGTTTTACTTTTTTATCTCCACCTCACAGCCTTGCCTGCCTTTCTATAGTTGCATTGTTTTCACAATTTCACTTTTCAATTTTGAGGCTGAAGCTTTTATTTGGGGTTAATCATTGTGGTAATGACTTTACAACTCTTTTTGGATATGATTAAACTATTAAATTGTGTGATACATTGATTGTGTTCCATTAACACTGTTTTTATAAAGATTTTATTTGGTGTTATAGGTAGGTAATTTACAATATCTTGGAATATCCCTATTAATGTAATCTCTATAAATTGCATATATGTAAAAAAATAACTGAATAATACAAAATGTTTTCATGAAAGGCAATTACAATTAATTTCTCAATTATTGATAAGGCTCATATCGTATGTGGAAAAGCTTAGGCTAACCTACTAAGATGAATTTTATCTGCCTTATCATAAATGTATTATATAATAGATATTTCATTTTATTAATTATAAGTTGTGCAAATAAAGCACAAAATATTTTTTTCAGGTAAGATGCTCAAGCAACCTGCATTCTACAATGAACTATTACACAAAGAAATAGGAGAGTAAAATGTAATTTTCTGATATTAATGAGTGTTTCCCTATGTAACAGTCATTTTTTACTTCAATTTTGTACCATGTGTTTAGTGCCTTAAAATTCCCTGCCTACTTTTAAATCCTAATTTGAAAAATAACTACTAATAGCTAATGTCCATGTAATTCTTCATCTCTTTTCTTGTAGCTCAGTATAAATGAATCATAAAACCATAATTAACTGCCCACTTAGCTTCTTTTGTAGGAAAGATGCTAGTTCCTGGTACTCTGCATTGTGTAGGAGTTTTCTCTTCTGTTGGATAGATCCTTGGATCCTGTCTCTAAGCTAGCTTCCTTGCATGAAAAGGCATGTGTCCATTTCAGACACTTCTGACCCATTCTCAGTCTAGGAAGCAACAGGTGCTACAAATGCTCCGGTGGATAGTGATCTGGCTTGGATGGGCTCCCACTGCTTGGGCATCAATGTTGAATTTACACCCTGAAAGTCACTTTTTTGTTGTGGGCATTTGGGATAGCTGTTATCATGAACATGAGGAATTCATGAACCAGAGTATCTGTTTGCACTCTGTATTCTATTATTTATTTATTGAGTCTCTATTGTTATGGTCCTTCAAATAAATGTGATTTATTTTCACAGTGTTATTTATAGAACACAATGTGCTTTGAGATATGCATTGCAGCAGGTTTTGCTTTCCTGTATGTTACAGTTTTATCCAATTTATATTTGTCACTTAAAAAACCTATTTTTGCTCGTGTTTAGAGTTCTCAAGACACAATACATGCTGTTGAAAAGCCCAAGCTTTTAGGACCGGCATAGCTGGCCTTAAACCAATGTGTCCCCAGTATTCTGCGAATGGTCAGCTCATTTCATTTCTAAAGTCTTCATGTTGCTTTGTTTGAATGAGAATAGTCATCTCTTCTTCCTTGCATTATTATGACAATTAAAAGGAAAAAAAACATCTAAAATATGCAGGACTTGGAGATGTTTAACACATCTTAGTTTCCTCTCTATGCCAGAACATCATTAAGTTTTCCAAATTCATAAGTGTTAGGAGACAGAAAGGCAAAAAAAAAATTTAAATAAATAAATAAAAATAAAAAAAGAAGACAGAAAGGCTTATCTATGTTGGACTTAGGGTGCTGTGGTAAATAACACAACATGCCATTATAAAGTGTGCTTTTTAAAAGTTTTTTTAAAGCATATTTTGGCAAAAAGAAATACCAGTCTTCTGACAAACCGTTTGTAGTCATTAAACTCTGGAAATGGCTAAAGTAGAGCTGAATATAGCCAAGACAATGTTGGCTTTATGAACACTTAAAGTAAGTAGTTTCTTAGTATAGTGGTTTGAAAGGGTACAAACGATCTCTTAATTAAAAAAAAACTCTAATGAAAAAGAAAATCTGAAAAAAAAAGAGGACCTGATGCAAGGGGCTTAAGTGGAGAGCAAATGCCTTGAGAATGATTGGGGCTGGGAATGTATGGATGTGCTTTATACAATTGATGTATGTATATGTATGGATTGTGGTAAGAGTTGTATGAGTCCCTAATAAAATGTAAAAGAAGAAAAGAGAAAAAAATGATTAGGGCAAAGACTGTACAGATGTGCTTTATACAATTGATGTATGTATATGTATGAACTGTGAAAAGAATTGTATGAGCCCCAATAAATTGTTAAAATAAAAAAAAGAGGAAAAAAAACAAAAAACAAAACAAACAAAGAAAAAGAAAATCTGTCCAATAATTATGCCTTCTCCCCATATATTCCCTTAACCAATCATATTTAATCCCACTATTTAACTCGGATGAGCCCCAAGCGTTGGGCTGGTAACGGAAAGATCAGTTCTTTGCACGTATCCTCGCCAGTGCTGGGGTGCACGGGAAAGAGGAGGTTGTCAGCTGCCATTACTGTGACAGCCTTAGACGCTCTGTGTAACAGTTCCACTGGCACGTATGGGTTGCTATGAATTGGCATTTGCTCAATGACAACTAACAATACCATGTACTCAGGCATTACTATGTAGTGTGTTATTAGATTCTTTTCACCTGTCATAAAATTTGGGCACGCAAAGTTTTAATTGACTGTAGGGACACAGGTGAGGAATAATGACTGATCCTACACCCCCTTCCAAAATTGTTAAGTTTGAGCCCATTCTTGTAGCCACTGTGCCAATCCATTTTGTCCAGGGTCTCCCTCTTTTTTCATGGCGCCTTTATTTTACCAAGTGTGATGCCCCTTTTCTGGGACTGGTCTTTCTTGAAAACATGTCCAAAGTACTAAAATTGTGCATCCTTACTTCTACGGAGCATTTTGGCTATACTTCTTCCAAGACTGATTTGTTTATTCTTTTGGCAGTGCACGGTAACTTAAATATGCACCATCCTTCCTCCCCAAACCAAACTCACTGCCATTGAGTCGATGCTGACTCCCAGAGAGCCTCTGGGACAGAGTGGGTTTCTAATACTGCCCCTGTGGGTTTCTAAGACTGCATCTCTTTAACAGAGTGGAGAGCCCCAGTTTTCTCCTGCTGCGCCGCGGGTGGTTTGCCACTGCTGGCCTGCAACTACAGCCCACTGGGGCTGCTGTATGCTCAGGAATGGTCTATATCCAAATATAGTTTTTGCTTTTTAGATGTATGTATCCAACTGTTTTCTTGGATAGTTGTATGTTCTTGCCACTGAGTTGTGCAATTGAAACATACAAAGGATATGGTTTATCCTGTCCGACTTGTATTCTAGATGAGGAAGTGGGTGCTTGGTAATAGTTCTTCAGTCTTGGGCAAGCACCAAAGCAAGAGGATACTTTTTTCTTTTGGGATTAAGTTTCTTGTTGTTTTATGTTGTTGAATAGGAGTATTAAATACAATACACACAAAGGCAGAATCCTACAGCACAAGTTTCTTTCTGGTTGATGTCCTTCAACACTTTTGTCTGGCCGTTTAATCATTATTAAACAGAAACATACCGGTACCATATGGAAAATCAAAACATATTAAGGACCATAAACAATATAGAAGTTGAATAGTTTTTTATCTGTCATTTCCAATATATAATTAACTTCCTTTTTAAAAAATCATTTTATTAGGGACTCATACACCACCCATCTCGATCCATACATACTTCAATTGTGTAAAGCACATTTGTACATTCATTGCCCTCATCATTCTCAAAACTTTTGCTCTCCACCCAAGCCCCTGGCATCAGGTCCTCATCTTTCCCCTCTCTCCCCACTGCCCCCTCCCTCATGAACCCCTGATCATTTATAAATTGTTGTTTTGTCATATCTGGCTCTGTCCCATGTCTCCCTTCCCCCACTTTTCTGTTGTATGTCCCCCAGGGAGGAGGTCAAATGCAGGTCCTTGAAGTAGGTACCCCCTTTACAACCCACCCTCCCTATGCCCTCCCAGTATTGCCACTCACTCCACTGGTCCTGAGGGAATCATCCACCCTGGCTTCTCTGTGTTTCCAGTTCTCATCTGTACTAGTGTACCTCCTCTGGTCTAGTAAGTCTTGCAAGGTAGGATTCGGATCATGACAGTGGGAGGGGGAGTGAAGGAAGCATTTAGGAACTAGAGGAAAGTTGTATTTTTGATAATTGCTATGTTGCACCCTGTCTTGTCTCCTCCCCAAGACCCTTCTGTAAGGGGATGTCCAGTGGTCTACAAATGGGTTTTGGGTCTCCACTCCACACTCCCCCGCTCATTCACTATGGTAAGATTTTTGTTCTGATGATGCCTGATACCTGATCCATTGACACCTGGTGATCGCACAGGCTGGTGTGCTTCTTCCATGTGGGCTTTGTTGCTTCTGAGCTAGATGGCCGCTTGTTTAACTTCAAGCCTTTAAGACCCCAGATGCTATATCTTTTGATAGCCGGGCACCATCAGCTTTCTTCTCCACATTTAGTTGTTCACCCACTTTGTCTTCAGCAGTTGTGTTGGGAAGGTGAGCATCATAGAATGCCAATTTAATAGAAGAAAGTATTCTTGTATTGAGGGTGTGCTTGAGTGGAGGTCCAATGTCCCTCTGCTGCTTTAATACTAACCTTATTAATATATGAACATAGATTTGTTTCCCCATCCTCATGTATAAATATATTTGCATATGTATATGTCTTTATCTAGACTTCTATTAATGCCTTCTGCCTCCCCTCTCTTTCCTCTATTTCCTTTGACTTCCCTCCTGTCCCACTATCATGCTCAGTCCCCACCAGGGTTTCAGCAATTTCTCTTAGTTATGTTGCCCTTGATCATGCCCTACCAGGCCTCTCACACCCTTCTCATCCCCAATTTGGATTGCTTGTGTTCCCTTGTCCCTGGGTTTATTAACACCACTACCTTTCCCCCCAACTCCCCGTCTCCCATGTCCCCACGGAACTGTCGGTCCCGTTGTTTTCTCCTCCAATTGTTCATTCAGCCTATCTTATTTAGACAGACCTGCGGAGATAGTAACATGCACAAAAACAAGACAGAGCACAACCAAGCAACAATATACAACAAAACAACAACAAACCAATGACAAAAACAAAACAAAACACAAGAAAGAAAAGCTTGTAGTTAGTTCAAGGATTGGCATTTAGGAGTGTTTTCCAGTCCAGTATGTTGGGGCACCATGCCCTGGTTCCAAAGTCCACCTTCAGTTTTCCCTGGGGACCTCGTCACTCCATTCCCTTGCTGTTCTGTTACACCCCCTTAATGTTTTGCCTTGGTGTGGCAGATCCGATCAGAGGCAATTCCCTCACTGTGTCTCTGGTGTTGTTGCCTGTAGGGCTATGGGTCGGTCTGTGAGGGACTTCGTTCCTCATAGTGGGGCCTGCCATGTGGTCTTCTCTATTGACTGGCTGTTCTAATTGAGAACATCGATCTCCTGGCCTGGTGGGCCAGGATGTGCTCCACTCTCTCCTCCTCCCCCTTCCTCTGCTCCCGTGTGCTCCCATCAGATATGTCCCTCTTCCAGAGCTGTAGATTCAGTGCCGTCTTTTGATTGAAATTCTTCTGAGGGGAGGGGCAGATGTCCCCTTAGTAGTTGGGGTTGGGACCTGCCCCCCAGACCTCTCCACTGGTTCCCTACTCCATGCCGGCATGTAGCATTCACATCTTGGAGCATCGGGATGAAGTCTGGTTCCTCTTTCCCTGTGGAGACACAAACAATACTCTCCCCTCCCAATTTTCTGGTCTGGCAGCAGGAGCTCCGGAGGGATGAGTCCTATCTGGTCGCCATTTTCTCCAAGAGGATTCTTTATATTGTGATTTACTTTCTAAAGTCCAACAGTAGTTAATATGGTTTCAGCAGCATGGCCAGAAAGATTAAGTTTTCTTCTGGTTCTTCTTTATTTTATTATTTTTAAGATCATTTTATTGGGGACTCGTATAACAATCCACACATTAATTGTATCAAACATATTTGTACATATGTTGCATCATCATTTTCTAAATATTTACTTTCTATTTGAGCCCTTGCAATCAGTTCCCCTTTCCCCACTCCCCCTCCCCCACTCCCCCTACTCTTGGGATCCCCAGATAAATTATAAATTATTTTCATATCTTATACTGACTACTGTCTCATTTCACCCATGTTTCTGTTGTTCATCCTTCTCAGGGCAGGGTGAGGGGGGTTATGTTCAGATGATTATGGAATGATCATATTTGGAAAACTACTTCTTTAACTTTCAGATTATGAAATGTAGATAAAAAATTTAAAAAGAAAAAGACTCAACATAAAAGAATCTCTGGTATTGTCTAGGCGGTTATATTAGGCTGGGTTAGCTATGGAAGCAAAGCAGTGTGTGTGTGTGTATTAGGGGATATATTCTGTATAGACATTTCTCTCTGTGTATATATATATACATACATATATGCAGAGAGAGAAATGTATATCGAGGAAATGGCTTGCATAACTGTATGAGTGGGCATATGCGGTGTTCCGAGAGGCAGATGTTAAGAGGAGGCACCTCCAGACTCAAGAAGCTTCAGGTCTGATAACCCCAAGATTAGCAGGAGCACCGAAGGCTGATGTCAGGTAGCAGAGGTGTATGAATTCAAGGTTGTCATGGCAGATGGCAGACCACTGGTGCCTCCCAGGGTTAGCAGGCTATAGAGCAAGCCACTGGGTCAAGTCCAACACTGGAGGTTAATAAGCCAGATAGAGGATTCAAACTAAGCACAAAGCAATTACTTTCTCATAGCATGCATTGATACAGGAAGCAGTCACACCCCAGAGAAGCTTCCATTCAAGTGCATCAGGGATCCGATCTGAGTAACGGGACAGCATTCCATTCCAATCTTCCCACTACAGTTGGCTACTGGCAGCAAACTCATTCTGTGGTTGATTATATTACTTCACATTATAGGGGAGTACTGCCTCAACGACCGAACAACTGAGAATCCTGTCCTAGTCTAGTTGACAGCAACCCTATCACATGAGTAAGAGTGCATCAATAATGGCATACTTGCTCTTTGTGCCGGTTGTTAACACACCAACCATTTTTGAAAGTGTTCTGTACACCGTATGGGTAATCCTGTTTGCCAGGGGGAGGTTTCGAGGAAGACATTTGCATGCCGGAAATTTACTGAGACGTGCTCACAGCAATCATTCGGGAAGGGACGGGAAGCAAGTAACACTGGCAGAGGTAGAAGTTGTACTGCAATGCAGTGTGGGCCCCGGGCTGGGATGACCCTGCAGAATTGTTTGACTGGAGCAACCAGGCTCATTAGCGCTGTGCTAAATAACGTTGAATGAAGTAACTCTTTTTAGTTGTTTCTGGGGATTATAGAGGCATTTTGAAGAAGTATTTACCTCTGAGCCAACAGAAAACAATACTTCCCACTGGAAGAATGAGTTTCTAGATCCAAAGGGAGACGTGGCTTGCACAAAGCAATAGCCGCTGTATTTGTGCTGCAAATGTTTAGAATGGCGAAGAAGGCCGAAACATCTGTTTCTTGTCCTTTGCCTCTAGTTCTTTCCTCTATTTCCTTTTACTTTCCTCTTGTCCCACTAGTATGTTCAACCTCCATTCGGCTCTGGTTAATTCCTCTTGGCTACATTGCACTTGACAAGCCCCATCAGGCATCCTATGTTAGACAGGGTTCTCTAGAGAAACAAAACCAGGATGCTAATGATTTTATACGTATATATGTATACATAACATAAGAAATAAACAGTTAATTAATCTACAAAACCGTATAAATGGTTCAGTGCATCTCCCTTCCATGAGACAGCTAATACACTGGCAGCTGTTCAAGGTTTGAGGGCCACTGGGATGTCCACTGTAGAGCAATTCAAGATATCCCACCACAAGCAGCAAACAGCAAGGGAGGCCACCAACAGTCAACCAGATGACAGAATCCGACAGTCCCCAGCTCAAGTGATGTATACTCCAGTAGCGTAGCAAAGCAGGTCTTGAAGGAACCTCAAACTACAGCGACAAGGGCCACGGGTTAAGTGTCCCACAGGTAGTGTAGCTTGTGGCAAGCGCACACTGGTTTGATCATCAAAGAGCAAGAGACAAGAAAGGCGAGGCTCACTGAGCTGTTTATCTCTCCACCCTTCAATTAATCCCACCTGTTCATTGGCCATGTTGGCACAATAAAGCTACCTATCACACATCCTATGCACTCTTCATCATCGATTTTAGATCACTGGTTGTTCCCTTGTCCCTGGGCTTGTTGGCTCCCCCCTCCTTTTCCCCCCTTCATGTCCCCAGGACATTTATAGAGGTATAAATACAGGCATGTACATAGGTAGATATATTTAATATATAAATATATAATATATGTAGATATATTTATATATAACAATAGGGAAATCTATATATGCACATATATTTATATGTTAAGTATTAAGGTACCAAATGGATATTGTGCCTCTACTTAAGTACTCCCTCAACACAAGAACATTTTAATTACTCCACATTCTGTGATGCTCACCTTCTCTGACACACTTGCTGAAGACAAAATGGGTACACAAGCAAATGTGGTGAAGAAATCTGATGGTACCTGTTGATCAAAAGATATAACATCTGGGGTCTTAATGGCCTAAAGGTAAACAAGCGGCCATCTATCTGAGAAGCCGCAAAGCCCACATGGAAGAAGCACGCCAGCCTGTGTGATGATGAGGTGTCCATGGGATCAGGTATCAGGCATCAAAGACCCAGAACAAAAAAAAATCATATCAATGTCAATGAGGGGGAGGGCAGAGTGGAGACCAAAAGCCCATCTGTGGGCAATTGGACAACCCCTCACAGAAGGCTTACAAGGAAGAGATGAGCCAGTCAGGGTGTTGTATAGCACTGACAAAACATGCAACTTTCCTCTAGTTCTTTAATGCTTCCTCCCACCCACTATCATGACTCCAATTCTACTTTACAAATCTGGGTAGACCATAGTATGTACACTGGTACAGTTAAGAGCTGGACACACAGGGAATCCAGGACAGATTAAACCCTCAGGAGCAACAATGAGAGTAGTGGGAAGGTGCGGGGAGAAAGAGAGAACTGATCACTATGATCAGCAGACACTCCTCCACAACAGAAAAGTGGGTGTAGGGAGCCAGCAGTTGATGTAAGACATAAAAAAATAATTTATAAATTACCAAAAGTTTATGAGGGAGGGATGATGGAGGTGGGGGGAAGTAGGGAAAATGAGGAGCTGATACCAAGGGCTCAAGTAGAAAAGAAATGTTTTGAAAATGATGGCAATATACATACAAATGTGCTCGACACAATGGATGTAGATATGGATTGTGATAAGAGCTATAAGAGCCCCCAATAAAATAATTTTAAAACCAAAACCAAAATAACGTTCTTTTAAGATAAATGAACATTATGTTATGAATGAATGACACTTGCTTATTTATAATTCTACCCGTTCTCCTCGACCCCTTAGGTTATTTTTTCACTCTTTTTTCCCCAAAACCATTTTATTGGGAATTAATCATTCTATCACATCAAGCAGTATTGTACAATTGCTTCCGCAATCAGTTTCAAAACATTCTCTTCCTTCTTGAACTCCTAGACATCGCGCCCCCACCCCCCTGTGTGCTCCAGAAACTGTTATTCTACTTGCTCTCCCTGCAGGGTCATCATCCTGGGTTTCATCTACTGAAATACATATAACAAAAATCCAAGAGGGTGACCCCCAGTGACATAGCGCAAGTGAGATATATCCCAATACGAACAAGCAAAAAACAAAATACAGAAAAAGTTGAAAACCAGATGAGGCCTAACATGCATCAGAGGGGGGGATCAACTGACAAGGTTTTAACCATTCAAGTCAGGGTTATCATATTTGCTCTTCTCTTGTGTATAGATATATTTCAGGTTGTACTTTATAACCAAGAAAAGATAGCATCATTAAATTTTTAATAACAGAAATTTGTTATCTCCAAAGTAGGATAATTGAGCAGGTCAATGAGACTAAAATAAATGGTATACTTAAATGATTGTGTGTGGTAGGATTTGAATTTATCCTTTGTGACACATATTAACAGTTATTAACCTATTTTTAAGTTCCTGGAACATAGTGACAACTAATTCTAAAAAATGTTGTGTAGATAATGTAAACCAGAGGCTCTCGACCTGTGGGTCGCGACCCCTTTGGGAGTCGAATGACCCTTTCACAGGGTAGACCAATTCATAGCAATAGAAAAATGACGGTGATGAAGTAGCAACAAAATTATTGTATGATTGCGGTCACACCCACAGGCGGAGCCATGTGAAAGGGCCGCGGCCTGAGAAAGGTGAGAACCGCTGCTCTAAACCATAGTAGTAGCTTGTAGACCCAATGCTCTTGCTCTAATGTCTCAGTAAACAGAGTTGAAGGCACAAATGAGAATCCCCAATAACTTTGATAGCAACTACTACACAGACAACTTTGATAGCAACTACTTCACAGACAACTTAGTGCTAGATTCTGGTCAGAATTGACTATTAGCATGAGTAGCTGAAAATGGACCATGTACAAAGTACTCGGATCTGGCACACGACACGTGCTAGTTTTCCTGCATGGTGTAGCTGTAGAAACGCAAGGACGTGCTTTCTCAGAAACCGGGAACCTTGAGCAGGAGCCAGAGGAAGGGGCTCTCGCCCCGCGTTAGCTCCTGGGACCGACGGCTCGATTGAGCAGACAGACCCCTCGATGGTTTCTCTCCTGTGTCCTCAACTGCCGTCTTTCGGCCACTCTCACAAACTAACTTTAAAAAAAATCAAAAGCCTCGAGCCAAAGGAAGAGGAAGTCCAGGATACTGCGATGGTATCCATCTATCGCAGATTACTTTACAATCAACCGAGGCTAACACGATGGAATCTCAGGTCAGAGCACGTGGTTTCCTTCCGGAAGATGGAGATGCCTGAAGAGAAACATCTGGGAAAACAAGAAGCATTGCGCAAACCTTGAGTAAAGGAGTCCCCGGTCTCCAGGGATTTCTCATCTGATGAGTCCATTTTAAGTCAGTTATGGCCTAAAATGAATCTCTCTTTTTCCTTTTCAGTTTCAATTATTGTTACTTTTTATTAACAGTATCTTTGTAAATGCATGTTTATTTGTCTTTGGGGTTGAGATATTACACGTAAACTTACAAGTATTTTCACGTGTACATGTTGTTTGTCATGGTTGTTGTTGCATGCTTTTGAGTTAATTCCAACTAATAGCTAGCTACCCTGTGTGCAACGGGACAAAACAGTGCCTCACATGGCACCGCCTCCCAATGGTTCTGCGGGAGCCTAGTGTAGCAGCCACTGTGTTGATCCCTCTTGTCCAGGATTCTTCGCTCTCCCATGTCCCCACACAGACTGTCCTCCTCCATAGTGCTGGTCTCTCCTGACTACATTTCCAAAGTACATAGTACAAAAAATTAACAAAGCATACACATTTTCGCCAACAATAAAGAAGATTTCGTGATGGTGATATTTTGTGAATTGAAGTAATAACTCCACTTATGGAAGATTTTGGATTATCTGGTTATCCATGGAAATAACATAGCATCTCTAGTCAGAAAAATGTGGGAGTGGATTGCATGGTTCTCTCTCTCTCTCTCTCTCTCTCTCTCTCTCTCTCTCTCTCTCTCTCTCTCTCTCTCTCTCTCTCTCTCTCACTGTTGTTTTTTGTTTTCTCCGTGTATATTCTGGTAACATCTCACTACTTCCAGAATACCTCTATTGACTTCAGCAAAGCAATCAGCATTTTGCTCCACGTTTCCAAGAAATTGAAGTCCTGATTTAGTTTAGAAAAGAATTTTTCAGCTAATCCTATTACATAATTTTTAAAAATTTTACCTACATGTTCTTCATTATTTCTTTCTAGTTCAGCATTGTTTCATTTTAAAATGTATTATGTCTGAATCTGTCAATTCTTCTTCAAGATACAGGAACTCTTCCACATCTGCAGTGCGACACTCTAAATTCAGAGTTCTTGTCATATGAATGGTTTCTCAATGACTTTTCTCCAAATTCCCTGCATAGGCTTTCCTGCAGCTTCCATCCAGGAAGGTGTGATATTCCTGACACACCGAGAGCAGTCGTAAACATGGTTCTTCATAATTCAAGAGACTGTCTTATAGATCTGATCACAACACTAAGCCAAACCACAACAACAAAAACCTCACTGTCTTCAAGTCTAGACCAACTCACAGCGACCCTCATGAACAAATTAGCAACTGCCCCTGTGGGTTTCTAAGACGATAACTATGTGTGGTAATAGAAAGCCAGGTCTTTCTTCTACAGAGAGACTGGTGGCTTTGAACTGCCGAGCTTGTGGTTAGCAGTCCAACGTGTAACCACTACACCACAAGAGCACCATCACAACACAACTGGAGATAAGTAATTCAAAGACAGATCGCTCTGTCGTTAACAAACAACAGTGGCCCAGTTTCATGTTTGGGGGAAATAAAAAGCGAGTCTCTTAGTCACCTTGGTCAGTGCTATCATTGGAGCCCGGGTAAGGTCGTGGGAGAACGACGGGGCTTTCTCCTCCCACAAACAGGGTCAGAAACTCACAAGGACCATTCAGCTCTGTCCCACAGGGTCACGATGAGCTGGAACCGACAGGCAAGGCAGTGAGTTTGGGTTGTGAGTTTTGGTCTTATTTTATTTTGAGTGCTACCATACACAAATGCCACTGATAAAGTGATGCTGAAGGACAAGAATTTATCGTGTTACTGCTTTGTAGAGACTTCAATGGGCAGATATTTAATAAGCATGTGTAAGTGAACCACACTTCTGTAACACTAAGAAATTTCGTCGATGAGTAGACAGACACTCAAGACAAAGTGACACGGGTTCCAGAATGGGCGGATTTTTACCAAGGAAACCAAGTAGTCAATGCAGATGTGTTCCCAGGAAGGAACCGTAGCGATACCCAAAGTTGAGCCGGGCACCACACTCACTGCCGTCAGAGCAGCGCAGACTCACAGGGAGCCCTGTGGATCTCTGAGACGGTAGTTGTTTGTGGGAGTTTCCAGCCCAGTCTACCTTCCTTCCTTCCTTCCTTCCTTCCTTCCTTCCTTCCTTCCTTCCTTCCTTCCTTCCTTCCTTCCTTCCTTTCTTTTAAAGATCATTTTATTGGGGCTCTTCCAGCTCTTATCACTATCCATACATCCATTGCATCAAATATATTTGTACATATGTTGTCATCATTACTTTCTAAACATTTACATTCTATTTGAGTCCTTGGTATCAGCTTCTCTTTTTGCCCTCCCTTCCACACCCTCCTACACTCATGACCACTTGATAAATTATAAATTATTATTATTTGCATATTTTACACCGACCACTGTCTCCCTTCCCTCGTGGTATCTTCCCCTTTCCTCTCCCCACCTTCCCCCTACCCTCCTGGTATCATAATTCCTATTTGTTACGGAGGTGTTTATCTGAATTGGATTCCATGTGTCCTGGGTGCTTATCTGCACCTGTGCACATGCTCCATTCTAGCCCACAGTGAAAGGCAGGATTGGGGTCATGATAGTGGGGGGCGAGGAAGCCTCAAGGAACCAGAGTAATATTGTGTGTTTCATTGGTGCTATGCTGTGGCCTGGTTGACTCATACCTTCTTTGCTAAACTTCTGTAAGGGGATGTCCCATTGTCTACAGATAGGTTTAGGGTCTCTGCTCCAAACCCTCTCATTCTCAACAATATATTTTTGTTTGGGATCTTCTGATGCCTGTTACCTGATCCCGTCAACACCTCATGATTGCAAAGGCTGACCCTCCATGTGGGCTTGTTGCTTCACTGCTAGATGGCCACTTGTTTAACTTCAAGCCTTTAAGACCCCAGAGGCTATTTCTTTTGATAGGCGGGCACCATCAGCTTTCTTCACCACATTTGCTTGTGCACCCGTTTTGTCTTCAGTGATCTTGGAGAGGTAAGCATCACAAAATGCTAGGTTCTTAGAACAAAGTGTTCTTGTGTTGAGAGAGGGCTTGGGTAGAGGCCCAAAGTCCATCCACATCCTTATTGTATTGCCATGTAAACGTATGTACCTAGGTCAATACCTCTATCTTTATGAATTAATATATTAACATTCTGGTAAGTTCAGACCTTTCTCCATAGCTTTGCTTCCTATACCTTTACCTTCCTCCTTTCCTGCCATCACACTTGCCCTTCTTCTGACCCTTCTTTCCTCTCAACTAGATTGCTGTTGCTCCAGCACCCCCAGGATCTCTATATTCTCCTCACTGTTGATTTTAATTCCCTGGTTGTCCCCTTGTCTATGGCATTGTTTGTTCACTGCTCCCTCCCCCCACCACATCCTCCCCCTAAAGTCCGGAGCCTTCGGTCCCGTTGCTTTCTCCTCTGGCTTGCTTCCCATGCAAACCAACAATAATGTAGACAATACAAAAAGAAAACAAAAGTTGAATAAAATGAGGGGAAATAGAAGCATATATATATAAAGAGAAATAATAATAACTAGTAAAAAATGAAAAGCATAGGTCATTTGAGGTATGTGCTTTAGAACTATCACTCCACTGGTCCTGGGGGGTTCTGGGAACTGTCCCTTCTAGCCTGAAATCTATTTTAGGGGCTCCTCAGGAGCTTTGTGGCTTGGCTTTGCTCCCATTGCTGGTCTGTTATGCTCCCCTCCTGGTTCACCCCGCTGTGGGGGGTTCAGACTGGACTCACTCCCCACCATGTATCTCTGTATTGCCCTCTTTCGCTGTGTGCTCCAGCAAGGGGCCCTCATTTCTCCAGTTGTCGTCGACCCTACAGTCCACTTTGTGCCTTAGCAGCTCCGTGCAGGGATGTGATCCACAGGGCTTGGTGTGCCAATAAGGGGTCTAGAATCTCACTCTCTCTTTTTCCTTCTTGGTTTGCTTCCATGTGGGTGTGACAGGCCGGCCCCTCTCCCTCACCTGTAGGTGTAGTGCTGTCCTCTGTAGCACAGGCGTCTAGGGACAAGGGGTCAGTTTGGCTCTGATTGGGGCCGGCCCTGTAGCCCACTCTTCATGTGTCGCTCCATGTAGTTATGCTGTCCTTAAGGATTGGTGCGCCATGGTGGGGTCTGCATGCACATTCCCAATTCTGTGGAGACATAACCAGCCCTCTCCCCTGGGTGGGTTAGTGCCGGACTCCCCCAGTGCCATTGCCTTCCCCAACCCCACCCCTTTTTGTCCCTCGCCCTTTCCCCTTTTCCCATTCTTTATGTTGGAATGACATGTACATCTTGGGTTGGTCTGATCTCCACCTGACTGCCTGTCCCTCAGACTATAGGGTGAGATAAGTGGCTTTTCTTCTTACCTCTTTTGCTGATTGTGCTTACCTCGGTGGACTCATGTTGTACTTGCCCTTTTGTGATTAGCTAACTTCACTTACCATAATTTCCTCCAGCTCTTCCCATGAAACAATGTGTTTCATACGATTATCAGTGTTTTTTAGTGATGTGTATGACTCCATTGTGTATATGTGCCAGAATTTTCTAATCCACTCATCTATCAATGGAAATTTAGGTTGTTTCCAATATTTTGCGATAGTGAATTATGCCGCAATAAACATTGGGGACAGATGACTGGTCATGGTCTGTTTCTTCTCTCTTCTTTGTAAATACCCAGTCTTCTACTGTTTCCATCTCAGTCTTTCTCCCGCTGAGCTGCTGGTGTTTTCACCCTGTGGATTGCCGCCCAGTGCTTCACCACTCCACCGTCAGAGCTCCTCACCGGGTCATGGGTTCCTAAATGCATTGGCCTCCACCTCCTTCCAAGGAGGGGCAGGTGGCGGGTGGGTACTGGAGGGTGGAATCAGTGCCTCCTGACAATTAAAAACTTTTATACTTTAGCCCATAATCCAGAATAAAATGTAGCTATCTCCTGGATCATTCCAATGCTCCCAGGGTGGTGTTATCGACCATTTCAGGAAACACTAGGAATAAATGTAGGCAAAAAGCGACCTTAGAAGCACACCTTGGGGATATTGCAGGATGTTGCAGTTCCAAATCATAGTAATAAACTTAATAAAGCCAGTCACACAATTTAACATTTTTCTTCATATTAAAGTTATATTTACACTACTATAGCATGCTGTGTGCCATGGCTATGACAAATTCTGAAATATTATGACAATTACCAGAATATAACACGGAGATGCCAACTGAGTACACGCTCTTGGAAAAAATGGCTCTGATGGACTTACTCGATGTCGAGTTGCCACAAACCAGCAGTCTGGGAAAAATAAAATATGTGTGAGATACAATAAGGAGAAGTACAGTGACGCTACGTGTGCCCAACCACAGGTGATTGGGAGTGGCCTCTTCTCTGGATTTCTGGCAAAAATAAGAAAAAAAAAGAAATCCACTAAGGGGAAAGACATTATCATCTAGAACTCACACGTTTTCTGTTGCTCTTGTTTCTTTTTTTCCCTTTTTTTCTCTTTTTAGGTGTTTATGTTAACATTTGTATTGGAATAACTCCTATTTACTAGCCTGTGTTCTTCCCTTTATATATATATATATATATATATATATATATATATATATATATATATATATATATATATATATGAGAGAGAGACTTGTTCATTAGTGAATTATGGTGAAGAACAAATTAGTATTTAAGAATTACTATATTTTATTATATTCGTTAACATTACATTTGAATCAGTAATTCATTTTCCTCATCTTCCTTGCCCAGAAAGATGAGTGCTGCGGAGTAAAGGGGGTGGGGTGGGGAGATGTAGGACGTAGAAGGTAAGCGGAAACATGAAAATGAGCATATTCTACCGGAGACAGAATGCTAAAGACCTAACAACAAGGGGGTTCTGGTATGATGACCTCATATATGTCAGAGTCAAATTGCTCTCCATACGGTTTTCAATGATGGTTTTTATACATAAATTAATCACTAGACCTTGCTTTGAACGTATTTCTGGGTGGACTGAAACCTCCATTGGCTTAGTTAATGTGTGCGTCACTCTGGGATACTAGAGGAAAGGATGGATTGCGTTTCTCTCACAGTAGAGCAATAGATTCCTTCTTGAATAGCGTGCCTAATTCTAGATTCACTAGAATCTAAACAGGTTTTTTTCCTTCAAAATAATAATCTAGACAATTTACTAGTTCAGTTTATTAACTGTTGAAGCCCATCCTAACTTTTCACACTATGGCAAACTGACAGATGAGAGGTTCTCTGATAACAAAGAGCCAGGCAAAGGTACATTTATTACTGAAATGATTTTGATTTTCAAGGTAATTCTGTCAGTCCCTGATGAGAATTGAACATATTCTTTTTAATGTTTTTGTTGTTTGACAGCATACAGCTGCTTTTTCCTTATTTGCCAGATTTTGCAATGCTTATTGTGAACTCTAGAAACTAGAATAAACATGCTATATTGGTGCTACCTCTTACAACTTTATGTTACTTGTGTTTTATGTGTATAAACTGAGAATCTATTAATTTTCTCATTCTAACTCACCTGTACCATAATTTTCCCCATGATATTCCCTTTTTAATCAAAAACCCAGTGATCCCCAAGTAGTCAAGTCAAAGAAATGAGAGGAGAGTGAAAAATATCATTCAAAATGCTCATTCCTATAGCACGCTCTCAGTCCACCTCAGAAGGCATGTTGCTTGTTGAAGCAGTCATGCACTTTAGGTTTGTCATGTGGACATTCAGACTTCCATCTGAGCACCGAGGGATCAGCTGGGAACCGTGTGGTTCACTCAGGGTCCCTTTTACTTCTTTCCATGGTCTGGGAGGAAACGTGGTAAAATGGAAACCACTATCCAAATTGCCACGGAGCCCATTCCCAAAGATATCTTCCCTGCTCACAGGAAGCCATCAGAGTGCCATTCACTCCAGGGATTTGCATCCTAAAGAGCAAAAATGTCAACTGTGCAATTACATGACAGGAGAAAGTCTGGTGAGCTCCAGCACTACCAGACACAATAGAAATCACTGCAATTTTTAGGCAAATTGTGTTTCTTTTTTTTCTGGAGAATTCCAAAAATTTGTACAATTCATTTGAGAATTTAAAACTAATGAATTTCTGCATGATTACTTTAAGAATAATTTCTTTCCTATTCTACTTACTATTTTTTTACATGAAAGCATCAACATCAATAAATTCCTTTGTAATACCAATTGCGTGTCCTCTAGATATTCAGAGTCATTAAAATAATGTCTTGAGGAGATCTCAAAGATAAACTTATTTAGGTAAAAACAATGGAGAAAAATAACTTGTGATATTGAATCAACTCAAGCTATAGCAGAGTGCTTAAGGTAACTTATCTGGCACTTAATAAATCCACTTTATAAATCTGAAAATATTCTTTTCCCAAATGTTGCTGACATCTATATTCATTTAATATATTAACTAATTTTATGCGTCTGTTTTTCAGCCTAATTTCTAGGAATGCTACTCTCAATATGTACTCACAAAATACATATAAAATATTTAGAATGAGGTTTGAGATAGTTGACATGACTAATGTGATTGTTGATTCATTAAAAGCAAAAGGCCTAACAATGGCATACTGGTTGGGGCAGTGAATTATTGAAGGTTGTTAACGTTTTGGGATTTGCCTCTGGGAACTTGGTCCTGTCTCTGTTCAGAGAGCAAGGTTTACAAGCTTTCCAGGCCAGATGGGACAACAAAGAATGTGGGAAGAGAAACAAAACAAAACAAATCAAAGATTCATGCTTATGTTTTGTTCTGATTTGTTAATTTAATTAGAATAATACAAATTCCAAACTATTAGGTGCTGATTAAATTGACCTTATCTCTATGGACTGAATATTTTTATTCATCAGCTGTCTTGGTTAGGTTCTGCTGAAATATTCAGAAGAGGTGGGACTTTTGACTATTTTGATTTTCTTTAAATGAAATAGCTACCGATGTACTAATTAAGGTAAAGTGTCCCTAAGCTTTCTATAAGTTTTAAGAGTTTCATCTCAACATTGTACATTGATACATTTTTAAACAAATGATATTTAGATATAAATTAGGGCCAAGAAAATTGACTGTAGATATTCAAACATTTAATTTGCCTCTGACTTTAGTAAAAGAGTGCTGAGCTGAGAATTAAACACAATTTTGCTTGCAACAGTATCACCAAATTGGGCGCTCTTCTTCTAAGTATAATATTAAGCTGTTCATAACAGAGAGATTGGATATCACAGAAAGTTTTATATAGCAGATGCACTATAAAACAGATATTAGAAAGTCAAGGCTTTTACATCTGATTCTTGAATATTAATTATTAAAATATACTACAGTACTTTGCTTTAATAATACCCATGTGGTTTTTTAAAATAGAAACTTTAATTTTGATGGTAATAATATTTATACTTATTAGTGGTGATACGCATTTTTGAAAGCCAAGTTTCCATTTTATTTTGTTTTTTGTTATCCGGTCAGTGAGTTTTCTATTTTAAATAGGTTTCTTCAATGTGTCTCATTTTTAACTTCATATAACATAAATATTTGAAGGAAAGATAAATGTAAAGGTAAAATGGTAAATTTTACTAAGACGTTGCGGTTCTGAAGATGAAGTAATATAAAAATAGAAGCTGCCACGCCTGGCATGTATTGCAGTGCTAATTAAGTTGTAGTCTACTGGACCCCTTATGGTTTGCTTGGCTGCCATGACCACCGTTCTGATACCTGTATGGCTTTAGAGAAGATGAGAAAATAAGCACAAACCCATGTGCCCATGGTCTACTTGGAATTTGGCAGTTAGCCTAGGGAAACACTGAGCACTTTGTTTCTCCTTTCAATTCCCCATATGTCAAATTATTTTAAATCTCTAATTTGGGTGAGTATCAAATGTTTCTTTTTCAGGCAAATATCTTTGCCTATTGGTAAAAGTGATTACACTTAAATATTGATATAAAAATGAAAAAAACCCAAATCCATTATTTTCTAACTTATTCCAACTCATAGAGACCATATGGAACAGAGTACATCCCCCCTTTGGATTTTTAAGACTATAAATCTTTATGAGGACAGATAGGCCTCATCTTTCTACCCTGGAGCAACTGATGGGTTTGAACTGCTGACTGTGAAGTTAGCAGCTCAACTCATAACTGGATATGCCAGCAGGACTCCTCAAATTTTGATGGAGGACCTCTTACGTATAATGTATCGTGCTAGGTAGTGGAGAAAAACTAGTGTGGTCCCTGAGCTCGAGGAAATTCCAATAAAGTGCAAACTATAGACGAGTGAACAAATTATTATTATAGCTATATGCTAAATCAAAGTTGCTTTCAACGTGAGCATAATCATGATTGCCTAAGGGAGTCAACTAATGAACTGAATGATTTCAATGAATATTTAATTCCATATTCATTTATTGTCTCCTGGGTGATAGGTAAATTGTTAGTCTTTTTTCACACGTGAATATGCCTTGAAAAATAATTTTAAGAACAAATAACATGCTTCCTTTTTATATGTCTAACTTTAGTCAGTTATATATTTTAAGATTTACTTATGTACTATTCAATAAGCTTGTACTCCTCTTCTTTGTGAGTAAGATTTGAATTATATGTGCATCAACAAAATATGATTACTCTAGCTATGGGCCAGGTTATGATCACTTTCAGAGCAGACGTATTCATCTGAGTTAGGGGAGTCAAGTCATGGTTGGAGAAATGCATATTTTGGCTGGTAAGTGTAAGAGATAATCAAAGCAATGTGCGACCATCTTTTGGCATTATTAGTGTAGGCACTTTGAATCACATACATATGAGTAAATATAAAGAAAATGAGTGGATCAAGATGCAGGCTGAAGACTTCTGTTCACTTACATGTTTGCAAGAAGTGGCAAATCCAAAATCTTCAAGTGAGGAGGCAGGCTGAAGTCATCTTCAGGCTTCTGTTTCAAGAGCTGAAGATCAGGCAATGGTAAGAATGCAGAGGAGAGAGAGAGAGAGAGAGAGAGAGAGAGAGAGAGAGAGAGAGAGAGAGAGAGAGAGAGAGAGAGAGAGAGAGAGAGAGAGAGAGACAGATTTCCTAGAATATCATTTGTAGTAAAACCTATAAAAGTCACAACTTGATGGGAGTACCTTGTTTTGCACAGGTCTCACATTTTTTCTTCCTTTGGCACACTGCAGTTGAACCATTTTAAAAATTGCTCCACTTGATGGTGGGCCTTGGGTGGGGCCTTGGGTGGGGTTAGACCAGGTTGCCCTACTAGAGAAACAAATTCATCGATACTCGTATGTCTGTAAGAGAGCTCCTTATATCAAAGAGCAATTGTATATTGAGAAAACAACCCAGCCCATTCCAGACCAAATTCACAATAAGTCTGATATTAACTTATATGTCTGACGCTATTCCATAAATTCCTCTTTGACTCACACAGCACCTTCAGTGATGCAGAACACAGGAAGATTGCAGGCTTGTGAGTGGAAACTCCTGTGGATCCAATGGTGGTGGATGGATCTCCAGGGCCCTGGCTACTATCAGCTTGGCTCCATGTGGCTCTTCAACAGGAAGGTGAAGCAGAGAGAGGGTATCCCCCGCCAGGGAGGAAGAGAGTCTGTTAACTGATTACATTGCACCCCTTCATTCTATTGATCAAGTTGACATGAGATTATGTAACTACCACAGGTGGGGGAAATATTTTAGTTTTCTTTCCCTCACAAGCTTCCTCCCATCCACAAGGTCTGGCCTTCATCTGTAATGTCTACAGAAATTGTGTGTGTGTGTTTGGGGTGGGGGGAGGGGGAGGGAGGAAACCTAACTTCCCCCAGGTATAAGAGGCAGTGAATGCACCTTCACATATTCCTCTGAGGCACTGGTCAGACATTCCTCCACCCTCCATCCTTCTTTGTCTCGTTCTGAAACCCACGGCACTCTGCTTCTCTGCTTGGTTCAATAATACGGTCCAAGGACTACAGATTACTAACAGACAAGACCCACAATCAGGGGGCATCATTAGGGAAGTGAACAGGTTTCACAATGTTCAAGCAGACACTGTTGTCTGCAGCGCCTCTTCTCAGTCGTGCTGGCAGGTGCAGCATCTAGTGTTGGGCCTCTCAGCCACAGCGACCCTGGGCCTCTGCTCGTTCTGTGGTAAAATCTCTCTCCTCTGCACCGTGTTAGCTTCAGGGCTGTGGTGTCTTTGGCCTGTGTTGCTTCCACCACTTCCGGCTGGGAAGTGGTTTGTGCTATGCGGGTCATATTTCGCTCTTGGTTATGGGATTCCTCTTTCTTCTTCAGAGATGGTTCACTCTTATACCTAGCAGCCTAAATCTGACCTAGTCCCCATTTAGATGATAACACTTTGATTTACCTTGCAAGGTAGTACTTGTTATTACAAAGCAGTGTGTGTACCGCAAATCTTTAAAATACTAGGTTTTATGGGGGTTGGAGTCACTCTACAAGAACAATATGAGGTGCATGACTGAAAAGTGGGGGATTTAATCCCAGTGGTGGGATTTAAATCATTTAACAATTGTTCATTGCATTAATGATTGTTTCAGTATAAAAATATGTATGTGGAAAGGTAGTTTGTTATTTCATATAATTAATAGTTAAAAGCAAAATATAAAATAGGTACACAAAACTAGATTATGTTATAAGAAAGAGTTTTAAAATATTAATGACAAGTATTAAATAAGACCTGACACAACCAATACAATTGTTATTGAAGCAATTTTGATACTGCTTCTTGATTGACATCTGCAGTTGCCCTAGTCTTCCCTTGTATCTGCCCATCTTTGGCTTTGTGATTCATCCTGAACCCTCTCTGCACTGTAGGACTAGGAGCTCTTTCCTTTGGAGGTAGGCCTGTCAGTCATTGGGTTTGACATGGTAGATTAGATATAGGCGATTTCTCTTCGCGGAACATATTTTGTTCATCTCTGAAAAGTTTCTTTCCACTTCTGCTGCACTTACACTGTGTTCTGACGATAGTTTAACTCTTTGAATGCAGGGGGAATTTGGCGTATAGCACAATGCTGGAATGAATGACAGCCTATAACTCTCTGGTTGCTTGGTACTCTTTCTTTTTACATTATATATGGATTTACTGAAGTAACAAATGCAAGGAAATAAAAATGTACTTATGTCTTCAAAAGTATAAAAAGTTTTATGAAATGAATAAATATAATATAGTTCTATCTAATTTTCTATAACTATTGTGGGAACTACATAATCTGGTGTCAACTTGCAAAGGGCTGGAGTCTAGTCTGTCAATCAGGTCACAGCTTGATGACCTCATTTTGAGGCTCCACCGAGATAAATAGCTCCCTAGAGGCCAAATACACACACACATTCTATGCTTCATCTTCCTGCTGACAAGTCACATGGAGCTATGCTGAGGGCAGCCAGAGCCTTAGAGCTGGAGGAGCCATGTGGAGACTCACCCCAGCACTAAGATGTTTCCACCACCATCCACAAGACTTTGAACCCACTGACCTGTGATCTTCCTGCATTCTGCATCATTGTATGTGTTTCGTGAGTCTGAAGAGGAATGTATAGACTGGTATCAGACATATGGGCTAAATTATGAACTTGATCTGGACTGGGCTGAGATGTTTTCTCAATATACAATAGTTCTTTGAAAACTCTTTCTTATACACATATATGAGTATCTATTTTTTTTGTCTCATCAACCCAGACTAACACATTAATGTACTTTGGGAGTGGGGTACTAGACAAACAAATCATGAAGATGGACAGTAGATGCTAGTTTGACCTCTGCATCATGGCTGTGTTTTTTCCCTTTGGCTAGCCAGAGGTCAACTATGACCATGCAGTCTACTGGGTTGTTTTCTGGAAAGAATATAGGAAGCTAACATCTTAATTATTTTGTTTGGCTTTTGTCTTTGGTTATTCCTGTTTAAAGTGATGAAAATGAATTTTGTTAATGTGTATTTTGAGCTGAGGTGTAGAAATCACCCCTTCAATCTTAGGGACCCTCTGCTTAGTGAAAATGGCCAACAGAAATTCAAAATGGCTTACAGTAAGCCTGGCTTGATGCCTAAGGCCATACTTCATATCGATTGAATAGTTTAGATAAGGATTAAGATAAATTAGTTAAAGATTGAACTATACTGTTTTAAGAATTGAGTTATTTGACTATATTTTGTTTATATTAATTTTTTCTGCTTATTATTGTTGATATAATGATTGATAGAAATGATTATTGAGAAGTATAACAATAGAGAGCTTGTAAGCCCACTTGTCTTTAGCCATTAAAAGACTTGCCTAGGGGGATATTGACAGACCTGGGGGGTGAGCAGGAACTCTTTCGAGTTTGAATTTTGGACTAGTGGTTTGTGCTTAAGGCTGGAAAAATCTGGAACCATGAAGAAACTCTCCTTTCTAGGACTGAATATTAAAGACAGCCTGTGCGCAGACTGAAATGCTTGCTAGGTAACCACCTGGATCCGCTTGTTGAGTGGAAGTGGGAGAAATGCATCAATAAAGATGTGAGTTGGGTCTGGACACTGACACCCATGGATCTGGTTTACAGGGACTAGAGGAGAAAACTAGAGCTGGTTGACTGGTCTGAAGTTCATGACCTACTCCAAGGGGGCTAAGGTTGTTGAGAATTTATGGTGGGGTCCATGGTCTAAAGACAAGGCAGCCAATGGGCACTCTGGTGAGACTAGGTGAGGCAGCCCACATTGAGTTAACCAGAACCCAATCAGATGAAAAGAAACTGTTTGAACCTATGAACTGGTGCATATTGCTGCAGACTTTATGGGCAGCCTATCCTGATTTGACTTTGCTTATGGATGCAGACTTCAGAAGGTTCCAAATGGAATGAAGATTTTTCACATCAAAGATTAGGATTGTCTCCTCAGAGCACTGGGTTGATAGGTGGACAGTATAGAAATTGGATACCCCAAAGTGGGAGGATAAAGGCATGAGGTTGCTGGCTTAAAAACTTTCAAGGGTGGGGGAATATATTCATAGGATTAAAGTATATGTGTTCCCTTAACTGTAATTATTAGGCATAGAATATTGTGTTGTTCACTTATAGAATATTATGTTTACATAAGGGTAGCACATTTTTAAATTGTATACTTTTTAGTTGCATTCTGTTGAAGCAGATTTGATTTTATTATTATTTTGTTAAAAATTATTTATGGCTAAAAAGTTGTGTTAAAGTGTCAAGTTGACAAGGGGTGGTCTGTGGTAGTTACATAATCTGGTGTCAACTTGCAAAGGGGTGGAGTCTAATCTGGCAATCAGGTCACAGCCTGATGACTTTGAAGATCATCAAGGAGGAACCTTGAAGACAAATAACTCACTGGAGGCCAGATACACACATACGCTCTGCTTCGTCTTCCTGCTGATAAGCCACATAGAGCTATACTGATGACAGCCAGACCCTGGGAGCTGGAGGAGCCAAATGGAGACCCATGCCAGCTCTAAGATACTTCCAGAACTACTGGATCCACAATACCACTGGCCTATGATCTTCCTGCATTCGGTATCATTACATGTGTTTCATGAGTCTAGAAAGGAATTTACATACTGATATGAAACATATGGACTAATATCAGACTTAAGGACTTGATCTGAACTGGACTGGGATGTTTTCTCAATAGAGCTAAATTATACCAAGGGAACTCATCTTCAACTGATTGGATCATGACACATCATGGAAGAATAGTTAGTCCAATGAGAATCAAAACACAGCCAACTTACATAACATTAAACATCACACCTTTTAAAAAATTTTTCCTAATTTTATGTCTTCTTTAGTTTTTTGTATTCATACTTCATGTATTTGTTTCAGAATTATTTTGAGAATATAATACTATTAAATAGATTTTGTGTTCATCAATGGCCCAATTGTTTTAGGTTTCCAATCATCTCTTAGCTCATTAATTGACTATTCAAGAAAAATTATGGTATCACTAGTTGCAAAACTATCATATACTAAAAATTCTTGCATGTTGCCTGGGTACAAAAAATTTTTTAATCATTTTATTGGAGGCTAATACAGCTTTTATCACTATCCATACATACATTCATTGAGTCAAGCACATTTGTACATTTTTTGCCATCATTTTCAAAACATTTTCTTTTTACTTGAGCCCTTAGTATCAGCTTCTTATTTTCCCCTCTCTCCCCCACCCTTCCTCCCTCACAAACCCTTGATAATTTAAAAATTATTATTACTGGTCTTACACTGACAAATGTCTCCCTTCACCCACATTTCTTTTGTCCATCCCCCTGGGAGGGGGTTATATATAGATCATTGTGATCAGTATCCCCTTCCCTCACACATACACGTTCCCTTTACCCTCTTGGTGTTGTTACTCTCATTATTGGTCCTGAGTGGTTTATCTGTCTTGAATTCCCTGTGCTTCCAACTCTTATCTGTGCCTGGGAAAACATTTTTGAGTAATACTTTGTTTCATTAGGAATTTTAAGAAGTTGTCCCATGATAGTAAAAGGCATCTGAGACTATTAAAATATTTCTCTTATATATTGTTTAATCTTTTTGCATGGCGGCACAAATAATATTTTCACTGTCTTTAAACACCAATATGGTTAACAAGATATATTTTTGTGTTGATCATCTCACATTTTTTCTCTAGGATCAAATTTTTATACAAAAATATAGTTACATTGTATGAGCCCCTAATAAATTGTTAAAATTAAAAAAATATATAGTTACATGTCTACTTATATTTAAACATTATGAGCGTGTGAATATATATTTTGTGCCATTTAAATCTTCTTTTAAGAGAACTCCTGTGTTTATAAACCTTTTTAGGTTTCCACTAAACTCAATCGAACTCTTCCTTAATAATTCAGTGTTTTAATTTTAGTCCACATCTTCCGGGATGTCTTTCTATTTACATGTTACCTTCTTGAGCTTTCTTACCGTGAAAAAAAACAAAAAGCTCTAACTGCCATTGAGTCCATTCCGATTAAAGCGACCAATCCATAGAGCCCCGAGGACGGTGTAGAACCCCCCTGCCCCTCCCCGCCCTTGGGTGCTGAGACTGTAATTCTTCATGGAAGTGGTCTTTCTCCCAGGGAGCAGGGGTGGAGGCGGTGGGGGAGGGGGGTCGGAGGGGTCTACCTGCTGACCTTGCGAATTGCAGCACAATACGTAACCGCTGTGTAACCGGTTTGTCTATAGACATGTCAACGTAGAAATCCTTTTTTTTTTTTCACTTTCACACACGAAAGCCTTTCTAGTTCACAAAGGTTGCAGCAGTGTAGAACAGAGTGTGGTGCTATTCTCTCAGTCAAATGACGAACGTTTTTTCTATGATTATAGTCAGACCTCTATTGTTCCTTATACCCTTAGACAAACTGTTAAGTATCTTCTTCCTGAAAATGGGTCAATATTGAGGCCATTATGGATGATAAGTTAGTAGACATTAAGCTAGTAGAGATGGCAAGACTTTGTCTCTGTCTAACATACTTGTCAGGAGAGACCAGTGCCTGGAGAAGGACTGGTTAAATAGAAGGACAACGAAAAAAAATGGAGGGCCTTCAACAAGATACTCGGCCCAGTGGCTGCACCGATGGGGTCACATATTAAGAGCAATAGTGAGGGTGGTGGGGCTGGCAGTGCTTCTTCTCGGTACACAGGGTTGCTATGACTCAGAACCCACCCAACCGCACCTGACAGCAACAAATGAATCTGTGTAGCATTGATCTCTCCAACTAGCATATTTTTCTCTACCGTGTTAACTTCATTTGTTTAAAGTCAGTGCATTTTTCTATTTACTTCATTTTTAGGAACGGTTAATACACCTTTCTTGTTAATTTGTTGTCATTTTTCACAATAAATGTCTGTTTAAAACAGGCAAAGAAACTTAATTTTTTATGTAAATAATCAAAGTATTTGCAGTATACCGTCATACTTTGCTTATGTCGTAATCGTTCATTACTCAGTAAATATCCCTGCTTTAGTTCCATTAAGACTACTCATATGTCAATCTTTTATTCATTCTTAATGTTCTTCTCTGAACCCTCGTAATTATTTTAATCTTTCCAGGAAAAAGGCCCCTGAAATGAAAATATATAGAGAAAAATATTGTATAATTCAAACATCTCAGTGTATTTTAACTTCCTAGACTAGAATAAAACACTCCTGGATAAGTTAAACTAGGTAATACTCAGTTATTTCTGGGCTTTCCAAAGAGAATACATTCCAAAACATCAAGGTAGGGGTTGTTGTTGTGATACTCATACATGGGAGCATCAGTGTTTACAACTAAGTCCTCCTAAAAATATGTAGCTAATGAAAAAGGTATTGGGGAAAATTATATTTTGAATACTTATAAGAATCATCATCAGTGTAACACATGTACTTACTGGAACCGAAAGGTGCTGTTTGTTTAGGTACTTTACATGACAGTATTTAAATTCAAATCCTGATGAAATGTACTCATTATCTGAGATCTTGCGTTCTCACTGTGTGTGTGGGGGGGGGGGGTAGGGAGGGAGTGCCTTTACTTGACTGAATGTTTAACTTCTAAGCAAGACTCTAGTCCTCTTGGTAGATAAAAAACAACAAAAAACGAGACTAAATGTCTTTGAAGAAAACTATGTTCAAATTCTGACTCGCAATATGAAGAACAAAAACTTGAGTCGTGCTGGGAAATTCTAACTCGTTAATCTCTGTCGCAGATTTCATAGTATGCATTGGACAGATGCAATAGTCCTGCGCATGAAGGTTCATAATTAATTATGGGCTTTTCCGCTTTATAAAATTAAATGTGTTCTATCATAGGCAAGACTTTCATGTTAATCTAGACAGAGTTAATGTACTTTTGTTTAAGCTTACTTATATTGTACATTTACCATCTCTTTGTTTAACCTCTTTTAGCAGTCGATTTTATCTTTTGCTTTGTTTTAACAACATGATTGTAGTATAATTAACATCTATGAATTTGAAGTGGAAAATTTTATAGGTTCTGCCGTATGTATCACTTATGAAATTGTCATAACAATTAAGATAATGAACATACGCATTATCCCCCAAAGTTTACGTTTTTAAAGGACATTAGTTGTTTGTATCTATGGTTTTATAGATATACATATAGCTACTTATTGCTTGTAGTTGAAAGTGTATTCACTCCTGAGAGTTTTTGCCATTTGTTAGGTAAGCTAAACCTTATATTTTGTCATAACTGAATATCATTTATCTTATTTTGGATTTATGTGTTTGTGTTTTGCTTCCTTGTTATTTCCATTGTCTGTCATTGATATATAGGTTCTCTTGTGGGTTTTACGTGTTTTCTAATCTTCATCGCTATTGCTTTGTGAAGTTCAAGAGAAAAATACCTTTCTCTGGTTACTTTTTCATTGCTTATTCCTTTCTGTTATCACTGCTCCTTGAATTTATTTTGTTAATAGAAGAAATTTTATGAAAGCAATTGACCTTTCATGATTTCACCTCTGCATCAGATGCCTCTGTAATTTAGAAAATTATTAGAACTTCATCTATATCTGAAGTTTAAACAGTATCTATATAAAGCCGCTATGCCTCCTTCCCACAGTCATGGGGTCCAGTGCCACTGGAGGGCGTTTCCTAGGCTTGGTCACTGCTCCCTTCTCCTGAGCCCTAGCACCACCTGTGGCTGTCCCTGGGCTTTCTGCATCTGGTCCCCTCTCCCCTCCTGGAGCTGCAGGAGGCGAAGCATTACTGGTGACTACTTCCTGGGTTCCTTAAGCCATTGGTAACTCCCTGCGCTCATAAGCCACTTGCAGCCCACACCTCCCCCACAAACCGGGGCTGCTTCCAGCATCCAAGGACCACCTCCTAGACTCTCCACAATTGCTAGTCACTTCCTATGCCTGCTAGCCTCTCCCCGGGTTCTCTTACCCCTGCCGGCCTAGATGCCCAGAAAAATGGGGCCAAGCGCCAAGAAACTGGAACACAGACAACCACCCACTTCAGCAGTCACTGCAAGAAAGCCAGAAAAACAAGATGCCATGTTGGAAGAAGACCTGAACCTAGCAATGTACACAGAAGAAGCAGACGTTGAAACACCACGGAAAGAGAGCTTCCTAATGCTGCTTAGAATCATACAGGCTATCGACCTGCAGAAAAATGAAGCAAGACCCTCACTCAATACGAAAGAACAAATTCAAGGTGGATCACAAACCTCGAGGTTAAACCCCAGGTCTTCAATGAGAAAATTGGACAAAGCTAAGAACCTTACTGTTGCGAATACATGGGCTATAAGAAATAAGGAAGGATACACGCTCTGAGGAAGGTAAAGTACTCATGTGGTATATACTAAAGAGAAAACACTTGTGTAGTTCAAAAGAGTTCATCAAGCAGGTAATAAGAGAGCCCAGACTGGGAAAAGAGATTTCAAATTGACATAGCAGACAAAGGGCCGATTACTGAAATGGGCAGCATCCTGCAAGCTTACAAAAAGAGCAGTGGAAGAAAAAAAGTGAAGCTGCCTATAAGGCAGCAGTTCTCAACCTGTGGGTCGTGACCCCTTTGGGGGCCAAAAGACCCTTTCACAGGGGTCACCCAATTCATAACAGTAGCAAAATTAAAGTTATGAAGTAGCAATGAAAATAATTGTATGGTTGGGGGTCACCACAACATGAGGAACTGTATTAAAGGGTTGCAGTGTGAGGAAGGTTGAGAACCACTTCTATAAGAGTAACCAGATAAGACTATGCTCAGGCTTATTAACGGAAACCATGAAGAGTAGAGAATGGAGCAACATCTTCAGAGAGTTGAAAGAGAATAATTGTAACCCAAAATTAATCTATCCCGCCAAACTTTCCATCAAAATAAAAAGGGATATGGGAGTCTTCTTGGAAAAGGAGCACTCTAGAGAATCCATACTAAGAAAACCAGCATTACGAAGATCTCTTTCCAACTCGCTTTGGACAGAAGACCAGCATCCACATAAATCAGCATGAGACCACTGCATAGTGTACCACTATCCAGTCGTCATGGCACTGTAAGTAATACCCAAGTCTTCTTTTACTCAACAGAAAAAAGAAGCTGAGTCCTCCATACATTTATAATACACAGCTAAGGCAGGAGAGTGAAAACACTTAACACAAAAGGTACGAATTGACAGCAAAGAACCCACAGATAGATGTAATTACTCTGAAAACCAATGGTCTGAGCTAAGCCATTAAAGACAAAGACTAGCAGACGGGGTTAGGAAACAAAACCCATCAATCTGCTGTCTTTAAGAGGCGCATCTCAAGCTCACAGACAAACACAGTTTGAGGGTTAAAGTATATCGAACTTAAAGCACATTGGTGAAAAGTATATCAAACAAATGGCAACCAAAAGAAACCAGGAGTTGCAATTCTAATCTCTGACCAAAAAAAAAATAGATCTCAAGGTGAAGGATATAACAAGAGATAAGCATGGGCACTATAGAATGCTTAAGGGAGCAGTAGACTAAGAGCCGTGAGCATAATAAACATGTACGTGTCCAATTAGAGACCTGTGAAATTTGCCAACCATATCCCCCAAAAGATGAAAAAAGAAATCATAAGATCGACAATCATAGTAGGAGACTTCAATACACTGCTCTCCATATAAGACAGATCAGTGGGAATAAAAACTGAGCAAAGGCTACAATCAGGCAACTCTACCTAATAGATATATTCAGAACTCTTAACCCAAATACAAAAAGATACACATTTTTCAAGTGCACATGGCACATATTAAAAATAGATCACATTCTGGGGCACAAGTCAAGCTTGAGTAAATTCAAATATACAGGGGTCACACAAACTTCTTTCTCTGACTATCATGCCATAAATCCGGAACTAAATGGAAGAAAGAAAAAGAAAACAATGGAAAATATATGGAAGCTAAATAACGTAGTTCTGAAAAAGGATGAGGCAGTGGCCCAAATCAGAGACAAAATTAGGAAGTTTCTAGAAATTAATGAGAATGAGAACACATCATACCAAAATTATGGGCTACAGCAAAGGAAGTCACCAGAAGATGCTTGATGGTGATAAATTCACATACGAAGAAGGAAGAGAAACTTATGCTTGATACACTGTCACAAAATCTTCAGGACTTGGAACAGAGTCAATGGAACAATCCATTTAATGGCAAAAGAATATAAATTATAATAATTAGAGCAGAGATAAACAAATGGGTGAACAAAAAAATTGAAAAAAATCAACTCAGTGAAAAACTGTTTTGTTGAAAGGATCAACAGAATTGTCAAACTGCTCCAACCCTAACAAATGATAGGAAGGAGCAGACATCAATGTCCAGGATGAGGAACGAAACAGGGGAAATTACAACTGATCCCAATAAAATTAAAAGACTAATTACACAGTACTATGAAAGACTGTACTCCAACGAATTTAACAACTTGGAGGACATGGACTAATATTTGGAAAGTTGCCTGATATGGATGTCAAGAACCTGAACAGGCTCAAAGCAAAAGAAGAAATAGATAAGTTTATTAAGGAACTGCCAACTGAAAACCCCCAGATGGCTTCACAGGTGAATTCTACCAAGCATTCTGGGAAGAACACTAATCCTATACAAACTCTTCCAGAAGATAGAAAAAGATGGTAAACTCCCAAACACATTCTATGAAGCTAGTCTAACACTGATACCAAAGCAAGGCAAGAATCCCATGGGAATAAAGAATTGCAGGCTGATATCTCATGAATATAGATGCCAAAATCTTCAAAACATTTTCTGGCTAATAGAATACAGAAGTATATATAAAATAATAGTTCATCATGACCAAGTGGGATTCATACCATGGATGCAGGAATGGTTTAACCTTAGAAAAAACATCAACGTTATCCATCAAAATAACAAGAAAATGGACAAGGATTGTATGATAATATCACTAGATGCAGAAAAAAAACATTTGACAACAATCAACAGCCATTGCTAATCAAGACACTCAAGAAGTTAGGATTACCGTATATACTCGAATATAAGCCAACCCGAGTATAAGCCGAGGTACCTAATTATTACCTGGGAAACCAGAAAAAGTGATTGACTTGAGTATAAACCAAGGGTGGGAAATGCAGGATGTGAATTAACACAGAGACCAGAGGGGAGAGACGGAGCGCAGCCACAGACACATCCTTACCAGTTCAGCTGCCAGTGTAAGTGAATCACCAAGGGTGCTTCTGCGAATTGGAGCCGTCCATGTCATAGGATGGCTCTGATTGGTTAGATGTGAGTAAACAAACATTCAAAGTCCTGCAGTGTCAGCGGGGCTTTGAATGAACAGTGGAGGAATGGCAATCACAAGATGTTACCCTTCTCTGGTGTACCACTGACCCATGTATAAGCCGAACCCCAGTTTTTCAGCACATTTTATGTACTGAAAAACTCAGCTTATACACATGTATATATTGTAGTAAAAGATTATTTTAATATAATAAAAGCCATATATGAAAAACCAACAACCAGTGTTACAATTAATGGGAAAAAATGAAAACATTCCACAGAAAAAGAGGACCAGGCAAGGATGCCCCTTGTCCCCACTTCTGTTCAACATCATCGTGGAGATCCTAGCTAATAATATAAAACTACACAAAGATATCAAAGGTATACGCATGTGGAAAGAAGATATGAAATTATCACGATGTGCAGATGACATGATGTTATATATTGAGAACCCCAAGGACTCCACAATAGGACTGCTGGAAATGAAGAGGAATATGGTAGAGTGGCAGGACATAAGATCAACAATCAGAAATCGATTGGAATGCTATACGCCACTGATGAGATTACAAGAAATCCTCAAGAAGAGCAGAGTGGGCGAGCTTGCATTCCCTGACTTGAAAATTTATTATACAGCCCCAATTAAAACAACATGGTATTGGTACAGTGATAGATACTCAGACCAGTGGATAAGAACAGAAAATCCCCAAATAAAAACAGCATCATACAGAAAATTGATTATTGACAAAGCTCCCCAAAATATCAAATGGGAAGCAGATGCCCTTTCCAAAAAATGGTCCTAGAAAAGTTGGATATTAGTCTGCAGAAGAATGGAACAAGACCCTTACCTCACTCCATGCACAAGAGAAAATTCAAGGTGGATCACAGATCTCTAGGTAAAACCCCAAACAATTAGGATCATCAGTGAAAGAAATGGGACAAGACTAAGAATCTTAATGCAGGGACTACATGGACTATCAGAAATTAGGAAGAATACAGACCCAGAGGAGAATAACACAGATGAGTGGGACATTCTAAAGATAAAACACTTGTGCACATTAAAAGAATTCACTGAGAGAGTAACAAGAGGGTCCACAGACTGGGGAAAAATATTTAGAAATGACATATCAGACAAATGGCTTATTACTAAAATCTACAAAATCCTGCAAACTTTTAACAAGAACAAATAAAACAAAATGAACAGCCCAGCAAACGAGTTGAACAGACAATTGCCAAAGGAGGAATGGCCAATAAAAATATGAGAATATGTTCCCTATCGTTAGCCATCTGGGAAATGCAAATCAAAACAAATGTGAAATGCCACCTAACACACACAAAGATAACCCAATTGAAAAAAATAAAAACAGAAAGCAATAAATGCTGGAATGGGTGTGGTGAAATAGGAGTTTCATTCACTGTTGATGGTCTTGTAGATCCATACAACCACTGTGAAAAGTGATTTGGCGATAACTAAATATATGGAAATTGAATTACCATACAACCCAGAAATCCCACTACTGGGCATATATACCCAGAAGAAATTAGAAACAGAACATGCCCAGTTATCTGCTCCCCCCATGTTCATCGCTGTGCAATTCACAACTGCAAAAATTGGAAACAGCCTAAATTGACATCAATAGACGAATGGATTTTAAAACTCTGGTGTATATACTGAAAGGAATCCTATCTGTCCCGAAAAATTAGTGGTGAAACAATGAAACTCCTCCTCTGTGATAAGAGTTGGAGGATATTATGCTGAGTGAAGGTAGTCAAGCCCAAAAGGACAAGCAGAACATGAGTCCACAGAGGTAAGTTCAACCAGAACAGGTGTAAGGGGAAATGTACGTAACACACAATTCCCAGCTGAGGACCACATGTTATGGCAAGGGCCAAACCGAACATAAAGATTCATGCAACAGGTCATCAGCAACAGGTGCAGAGAGCTCCAGCGATGAAAGACCTCTCCCCCTACCCACCACCCCCATAGGCCTGTAAGGCCAACAGAGGGGCAGGGGAAGACAATGAAGACAATGGGTGGTCAAGGCATTAACCAACACAAGGGGAGGGTATTGCTTGGGTATCCACGGAAAAGGGATAGCTGGAGTGGTCCTGGTTCTAGCATGCCAGTCCACAAGAGCACTGTTCCTGAGTGGAGTCCCTTGTTCCCAGAGATGACTGCAGGACAGGCCTCAGCCTGAGACATGCGGGCCTCTCCCTAGATGACAACATTGCAGAGGACAGCCCTGCAGATACAGTTTGGGGAGAGAGACTGGTCTGAGCAGCCTGCATGGGGCAGACAAGGAGGAGAGTGCAACAGACCAGTGATGGGAGTGGGCGGCGCTTGGTACCCCACCAAGGGTGCAGAGATGCCACATCCAGGACTGCAGGCATAGCGATGTAGAACTATGGGAAACTGGCCTTTGGGACACCAATGTGGCTCAATGCCATGATCTGTGTTAGTCTAGTGGCTGTCTGTACGTAGGTGCTTTTTCTTTCATTTGTTTTGATGATTTATTATTAAAATATTTGAGGAAAAAAGCAGGATAAATAATTCCAAGGAGACAGAAACAGGACTGATGGTGCCTGGGTTGGAGGTGGGGTAGAGGTAGGAGGGGTCATGGGAGAGGAGGAGGCAGGGAGAGGAGAGCAGTGAGCCAATAACGACAGGGACAAGGGCATAGCAAGGGAATCAAAATTGACTGTGAGGAGGGTGTAGCATTCCAGGTGATGTTTGATTAATTGAACTGTATCCAAGAGGAATTACTGAGTGGTGAACGATAGGTAAACATGATAGCGGAGCAGGAAGAAAGAACAAGAAAGTAAAAAAAAATATATGTATAAATATAGATATGTATATATGTGAACATATAAATAGATAAATAGGCATATATATTGACTTTGGACCATTACTTAAATCTTCCCTCAGTATAAAAATGGTTTGTTCTAATAACGTGGCAGTGTATGATACCCACCTTCCCGACACGATTCTTGAAAACAAAATGGATGCAAAAGCTAAAGATGATAGTGCCCAGGATATTAAAAAATATAGCATCTCGGGTCTTAAAGGCTAGAAGTTAAACAACCAGCCATCTAACAGAGAAGTAACAAAGCCCCCGTGGAAGAAACACACCAGGTTGTGTGATCATGAGGTGTTGACTGGGATAGGTACCAGAAATTAAAAAACAAGCAATCAAATTGACGTGAAGAAGTACAGACAAAGTGGAGACCCAGAACCCATCTGTAAGATAATTGGGCAGTCCTCCAAAGAAGGGTCACATGGCAGGGATGCTATATCCAGGGTGTGGAATAAGAGTCATGAAACACATAACTATCCCAGCTCTTTAATATTTCCTCCCCTTATTATTATGGTCTTTGTCTGACCTCATTAATCTTGTTAGACCTGTGTACATTCATTTGTATAATTAGGGTCATTTGATGCATGAAATTCAAGATACATAAACCTTTCAGAAATAGTAATGGGATTAATGGTTCCCTGAGGGGAGATAGTGGGAAGGAAGTGAGGCAGGGAGAACAGATAGCAATGATGACTGTATAACTCCATGTGAGGGGAACGGATAACAGATTTGAAGGTGAACGGACACGTTGGATGGTGTAAGATATGGCAGTAATAATAATAATATAATATAATAATGAGGCCTCCTGGGGGGGTAAGTTGGAGGAGGAGGGGATAAAGGAGAGCTGATATCAGAGAAATCAAGAAAGAAAATCTTTTAAAACTGATGGTGGCAGCAATTATAAAATTATGCTTGATCTAATTGAATTATGGATTGTTATAATATCTTGAAGAGCTCCCAATAAAATGATTTAAAAAACAAAATAATAAATAAGTACAGTATAGATAGATAGATACATATATGCGCTGTGTGTGTTTAGTAAATTGGGTTTCTCCCATCTTCTAGTCATTCTTTTAACTGTACTTTTAAATTCAACAATTAATTATTTTAAATGTCCAGTTCTTGGTCTTAGATCTCTATGAATGCCTCTTTCAGTTTTATAGTGGTAGTGTCTTTTTGGATCTTATTTAGAATATACATTAAACATGTTTTCAAATACCTTACTTCTTTCTTATAGTAACCCTATTTCCCAAGAAGACACATCCTTTAATTATTTATGTATACCCTCCTTTATTATAAATTCTACTATGTTCTCATATTTTCTAATGTTTGTTTATATTTCTGGGGAAATTCACAATCATCAACCAAAATTAATAATTGAGATCAGTCCTAAAAGTCATGTGCTTCTCTTTTCAAAATTCAGACCCAGGTGACAGAGTCAGATAAATTTTTTTATGTAGTGGTTTATTTTGTCATATTGATGGTCAAAGTAGGGAGTAGTTGACAATCCAAACCAATTGTGACCAGGAACAGCAATATCCTCCCTGTGAGTTTGAGTGGTGCCAGAATAGAGTTCCTGTTCTTTGCATTCTGCACAATTTTGAGAGTTGAAAGTAATCATAATTAAATGAGATTCCCCATTCAAGGTTACTTCAGACAATACATCTGAGTACTGAGGATCTGATTAGGCACATGTAAGTTTTGTCTATACAGATTTAGGGAATGTCAGTGTGGTTCTGCAGTCATGTCTCTCTTTCCCTGGTGTGCTCTTTCTCCATTTAAGAAGCCAATGAGGGAGCCTTTCCTTCAACCTCTATGCTGTTTCCTTTTTATTAATTTTCCCACAGTGGATAATACCATTCCCTGAGGGATGCTGGGATGATCCAGAGGGTCTTCAGAAACAGATTCCTACACTTTATCCTGGATCATGGGCTATAGAATAAACATTCTTAATTACCAGGGGAATGTTGAGTTTTGTTTTGTTTTTTAAAGGGGGAAAGTGTGAAGAAAAAATTCCTTACCATTTCAGTATGATAATATCCTTCTGTAGTTTCTAGACCTAATGCTCTATTTTATGTAACTAGATTTCATTAATTTCTACTCATGGAATCTATGAAAAGAGAATTAGAATACTGTAGTAGAATTGTCATCCTGATTTCTAAAAATACTTAAAACCTTACATTACTTTTGATTATATCTTATTGTATTACGTTTATCACGTAAGATTTCAGGATATGTGGACATCATTTTCTGTCTGTAATTCAATGCGTTTTATGCCCCTCCTGAGTTAGTTTTAAGTGTAATTCTAATGAAGGAGACCTGGTGGTAATTTATTCATCCAAATGGTTAATAAAAAGGTAAAAAATAGTAGACCTAGAGTGCATCATGGAGGTTGCCAACCCTCCTGTGGTTACTGCACTGTATTGCATTTGTAAATATATCATCCTAACCTGTTTGGGTTTTGTTTTGGGTTTTTTTGCTTAATTTTGTGTTTTACATTTTAAAAACCTTTCTTGTGTTTCATAGATCCATTTTGCAAATAAACTCCTCTTGTAAATTTGACTTTCCCCAAACAATGTCATCCTAAGTAGGAGGGTATGCATCTACCAAGGAGTTTGGGCATCGTGAATTTGCAGGTGATAGAATTCAGCTGGCAGGATGAGTGTGCAGACAATAGACAAGTACCCAGGATACCCCTATGCTTCCCACCTGTCCCCAAAATGTTCCAGGGGCTTCATTTCAGAGTAAGCACTAGTTATCACAGGGGCATACTACACGGAAGGTGGCGCCTTTGGAAGTAGCGTAAAAACCTTGCTTCTTCCATGATTATTTCGTCCCTCGCAAGTGTCCCCGGGTCACAATCACTCAGACTCCTTGTTCTTTCCATGTGAGGTACCTTTGTAAAGTGCCAATTACACCTCTATTCCTTGGCAGTGTGCTTTAAAGAGGTGGCTTGGGTATAAAATAGAACATTCAGTCACATGAACACGACTTTTCTCTTACTGAAATAGTACATTTATTATTGCTGTGCTAAAACGTTGTGTCATTGGATCTTATGTAATTCTTGAGATATGCCTGTTATCTGAACCCTCAACTTGACATTTATATTTCTCTATAGATATCAAAATATAGAAATAGGATCACTCAATATTTGGCCTATGTCTCATGAGGCTGCTGTGATACATAATGTACTTTACAATTTATTTTCGTTTGTGCTTGAATCTCTTACACACATACTGTTTAGTTCTCAAACATTTTGGTTTGTATCATATGACCATGAAAAATCTTTTCTGGTACAAATTTTTTTTCCCTTGGTGGGAAGATTGAGCTTAACTCAACAACTTTTCCCCAACACTGATCTTATCTTGATGATTTTTAATTGAAAATAAGCTAGCTTTCCCTACAGAACTAGTTTTAGTCATTGTGACTAGTAAATGTTTTTACACACATTATTGTTAGTCTTTTGGTTCCAGAAGAATTTCAAACCAGCTCATGCCAGTTCCATTGCTTGCTTAGAATTTGTGTTTTCACCACATCTCTACTGCATCAGAATCTGCAGTTTATCAGTAGCCCCAGTCTAGATGATTCAGGGTATCTGGGACTGAAAAGCAATTTCTCAGTAGGAGGGTTGAACCAGTAGGAACCATGAGGAAACCCTGGTTTCCTCATCTGGAATTTCCCTACGGAGTTCGCTTTCACCATGGGCATGTGTTTGAAGCTCTATGTTTTCCAAAAGACAGATTGAGTAAAGAAAGAAAAATACTGATGAAAGGACAATAAGAGCTACAGAAGTATCCCTCCTGTACAGATTCTTACCAGGCAATGAAAAAATATATTAAATGAAGCAATACACACTCTGGGGAAGCCAAAGCTTATCACGGAGACAGGTTCATTTGATTTGGTCCACATATGTAGAGTGGAAATGAATAGCCTGTTCATTCGCCAAGTAAAACATCAACTACAAAGCTATGACCTTTTCCCCCTTTATTTTCAATGACTTTATCCTGCTTTTCTGCTCTTTGAGTGGAACTGTCAATTTCATGTTTTCCCATGGGAAAAGTGTCAGAGACTGTGTATGCAGGCACACTTGAAAACACGAAACCAAGAGTCAGTTGTATGGACTTAATGGATAATAAGCATTTTTTGAAGTCATCATATAGTATATCATTAGTGAAAATATTTTCATTGGATTTAATGGTCAATAATCAAAGCCACTCTAATAAAACGCTTTTCTGTATTTTCCTTATTTAAATTCATAATTACTAAACTCTGGGAAAAATTGTCTTACAAACCTTGATTAAATTATCTAGGCACAGCTGTATATAGAAGCACATGCCTAGTAAATATTTGCAATCAAGTACGTTCTCTGCTTTGGTGATTAACAGTCCATAAAGTGATGTTAAGCAAAGCAGGGTTTCCAACCAGGGTGCCGCACTGATCCTGGCTGTTTAGTGGGATGTCAAGGATGCAGCCACAATTTCTAAACTATAACAGTGAATTTTTTAAAACCCGGAGGAATTGCAGGCCCATTTACTCCATCTGTGGTAACGGTAGGGGTAAACAGGAGCAAGGGTGTGTGAGACTCCAGTTACTGAATCTAATGACTCTTCTGGGCACCAAGGGCTAACAAAACACACGTTAGCATGCGCTATGGGGTTTAGCATCTTACATCAAGTGAAAGAAAGGGATTTTTGTAGCAAAAAAGCCCAGTCTAGAAAACCCATTTATTCTGTCATGATTTTCATTTCTTTCCAGAACAAATAATACTATACGTTTTTATAAAACAGTTCAAATGAATAGGTAGTTTTCAATATTCATTGTTTGATTCTCTATAACGAGGGGCCTTGGCTTCATAATTTTCGAATGTGCCTTTACAAAAAGAAGAAAAAGCACAAATGCATATTGAGAGTAGAATCTGTGAGGTTGTATCTCAGAACATCCAGCAGTTAATGGAACTGGGAAACCACAGAAAAGATCGAATAGTTCACGGAAACGGTGTCATGGATCCCTTTTTAGACAGTGATTTGTTCAAGCAGTGAAGCGATTATGTGAGTCTGTCATTGATCGAGGATCCGCATCTTAGATCCATGCTCATGCTCAGCGATTCTCCAGCCTCAGTCTAAGAACGAAGCTGGAGGCTCATGGGTGACAGACCATCCTGATGGCGGTCAGCTTTAATATAGAAATAGAAAGACAATACAAGATTCTCAGAATCAAGGAATATTAGAAAGTGCTTTGGCTATTAATTCTCCTTAGCACCTCAGTGTAACATGTCTACTTTAAAAAAAGATTGGTGGAATAATGGCTAAGTCAAGTATGGAGGCACAATTCTTGTACAGTCAACTTCCTTGTTTTTTTCTCATTTTACTGCCTCCTTCCAGGTTATGAGTCCTTATGTTCCAGTTGTACCTTTATTTACCTTTTTTCTGTATACTTGGGAACTTGGTAAAATGTTCCCAAAGATAAGGCAATTAATAATCCCTCTATCTTCACTTCCTTTGTATTGCAAAAAGATCTGGGGAAAGTTTAATAGGATACACTAGTAATGGAAATAGACTGAATGACTATTGTAGAAATTGAATCAATTTGAAAACAAAGATAGCATATTTATATAGATGAACTAAATTCATTTCCTGTTCAAAATTATTGACATGAAGTCATGCATGTTTCCGAGTGTTCAGGGCATCTTACCTGCCCAGACATGTAAAGAACTATGACCAAGAACAAGATTTTGCAGCATTTAAAGATTTTATAATAGAAACATTTCACAGAGAAAGCCAGCTTTCCTGCTAATATGAGTTGAAAGGGAATGCATGGAACAAGGGAAAATATTTTTCTCAAATTACAACAGTAAATATTACAGATATTTTTACAAAGCCTTCTTAAAAATATGATCCCTTATTATAGATTAGAGGTCTATAATTTCTAATATGTAACACTCTAATGCTGCTCTGGACTTATATATTTTAAACATCTAAAAAATTCTTCAAATGGTTTTCCAAGAATATTATAATTTTCTCATAATGGAGTTATCATTATTAATAATTTAAAAATTATAGATTTTGTAAAACAAAAATTGGAACTAAAAAATATCTGCACAAAATTAGTTACATTCACCAAAAACAACTAAACTTTTTTTGTTGCTTATTAATGTCATATTAAGATCTTTATAGCAAGTCCTGGTAGAGCACTGAAGTAAGTATTGAGTTGTTAACCTCAAAGAGCCCCACCAAAATGACACAAAGACAACAACCCAAATCAACAGCCACTACAAGAAAGCTAATGGCAATTAAAAATAAAGCAAGAGTTCAATCCTAATCTCTGACAAAATTGATTTCAAGGTGCAGGAGATATGGATGGACCCTTATATAATACTTAAGGGATTAGAAAGCCAATATCCAGTGAAGATAATAAATATATACACACCCAAAAAAGGCCCTGCAAAATTCGTCAATCACATCTAACAAGAGATGGGGTGGGAGGAATCACAGAATAAACAATCATAGTAGGAGACTTCCATTCACAGCTCTCCCAGAAAGACAGATCACTAGGAAAGAAGTTCATAAAGGAGGCTATCGCCTAAATTCTACAGTTAGACAATTCGATCTGATAGACATATTCACAGCTCTCCACCAAACTGCAAATAAACTCACCTTCTTTTCCAACTTCACATTGCACATATTTGAAAATAAACCACATGCTAGGACACATGTCAAGTTAAGCACATGCAAACATATAGAGGTCTCTCAGACTTCCTTCTCTGACCACTATACCATAAAGCTGGAAATCAACAAAAGAAAGATTAAAAAAAGCAACACACACACACACAAAAACAAGGGCAAATACTTGGAGATGAATAACTTTCTTCAATAGGAGTGGATACTGGCCCAAATTAGAGATGATATTAGGAAGTTTCTAGAAAATTAATGAGAATGAGAATACAACATACCAAAACTATGGGATACATCAAAGGCCATTATCAGTGGATGTGTGATAGCAATAAATACACATAGGAAGAAGGAAGAGAGACTTATGGTTGATACTCTATCACAAAACCTTCAGCAGTTGGAAACACAGCCAACAGAATAATCCTTATAATAGCAACAAAAAGAAGAAGAAGAAGAAGGAGGAGGAGGAGGAGGAGGAGGAGGAGGAGGAGAAGGAGGAGGAGGAGGAGGAGGAGAAGGAGAAGAAAAGAAATGATAAAAATCAGGGTGGAGATAAACAAGTGGGAAAACAAAAAATCAGTGCAAAAATCAATGGTGTAAAACACTGGTTCTTCTGGATTAACAGAATCAACAAACGTTGGTGAATCTAACAAAATATAGAAAGGAACAGACATCAAATCCAGGATGAAGGATAAAATGGGAAATTATAGCAGACCATAATGAAATTAAAAGACTAATTAAAATATGACGAAGGTCTGTATTCCAACAATTACAACAACTTGGAAGATATGGACAATAATTTGAAGAAAATAGCTTACCCAGATGATCTCATGTAGACATTAAGAATGTGAACAGAACCAAAGCAAAAGAAGAAATAGATAAAGGTTATCAAAGAACTACCAGTGGAAAAAAGTACCAGCCCCAATGGCTTCAAAGAACAAGTCTACCAAGCATTCGGAGAAAAGTTGACACTAATCCTACATAAGCTCATCCAGAGCATAGAAAATGATGGTAAACTCCAAAACACTGATAGTAAAACTGGACAAGGATGCCACAAGAATAGAGAACTATAGACCAATATCTCTAATGAACATTAATGCAATAATCCTAAACTAAATTTTGACCAATGGCATACAAAAATATATAAAATGAATAATTTATGATCAAGTGGGATTTATAAATGATATACAAGGATGCAGGAATGGTTCAATATCAGAATATCCATCAACATTATCCACTACATTGAGAAGAAAAAGGACAAGAACCATATGATAATATCAATAGAAGCAGAAAAAAATTCACAGTATGCAAAACCCATTCCTAATTAAGATACTCAAGAAGATAGAATTGGAAGGAAATTACCTCAATATAATACAAGCTATATATGAAAAACCAACTACCAGCATGACAATCACTGGAGAAAAACAAAAATATTCCAAGTATAAAAGGGAAATGGGCAAGGATGCCCCTTGTCCCCGCTTTTATTCAACATCATCCTGGAGGTCCTAGCTAATAACATAAGGCAATGGAAGGACATCAGAATATTCATATGGGGAAAGAAGAAGTGAAACTATTGTTATTTGAAACTCATATGATTTTATATATTGAGAACCCCAAAGGTTCCGCAATAGGAATAATGGAAGCAATGGAGGAATATGGTAGAGTGGCAGGATACAAGATCAACAAGCAGAAGTCAATTAGATTGCTAAATACAACTGATATGATTATAGAAAAAAGATCAAGAGAGTAGTATCCTTCACAAGGGCCAAACATAAATTGAGATATCTAGGGATATACCAACCAAAAGCCAAAAGATCTTTACATGGTAAACTACAGAATATTACTACAAGGAATGAATGGGACCTTCATGAAAGAATATCCCATGCTCATGGATTGGAAAATTGATTCTTGTAAAGATGTCAATCCTACCCAAGCCACTTTATAAGCTCAGTGCAACCCTGATAAAATACCAGCATCTTTTTTCAAAGAAATGGAAAAACTATCACCTTCATATGGAAAGGGAAGTGCCCCGAATTGGCAAAGAACTCCTCAAGAAGAAGAATAAGGTGAGAGGGTTTGCGTTACCTGCCTTTAAAACTTATTAGTCAGCCACAGCTGTCAGAACAGCATGATACTAGAATAATGATCGATACACAAAATAATGGATAGGAACAGAAAATCCAGAAATAAAGTCAGCAACATATAGACAACTGATCTTTGATAAGGGCCAAAAAATTTCAAATGGGAAGGAGATGCCCTTTTTAACAAATGGTGCTGGAAAAGCTGGATATCTACCTGCAGAAAAATGAAGCAAGACCCTTACCTCATTCACTACACAAGAACAAATTAAAGGTGGATCACAGACTTCAAGGTATAACCCCAAACAACAAGATCATCAATGAGAAATTCGGGACAAGGCTAAGAACCTTACTGCAAGGAATACATGGGCTATCATAAATAATGGAGGATACACACTCAGAGGAAGAAAAAATACCATTGTGTAGATAAAAAAAATTGATCAAGAGAGTAATAAGACTGGGAAAAGATATTTAGCAGTGACATATCAGACAAAGGACTGGTTACTAAAATCTACAATATCCTGCAAGTTTACAATAAGAAAAAAAAATTGCCCCTGAGGAGGTGGGCAAAAGACTTGAACAGAATATTGACAAGGGAGGAAACATGAATGGTCAATAATCATATGAAGATATGATGGTGATCTTGTAGATAGATACAACCACTTTGGAAAACTATTTGGCAATACCTAAGTCATATGGAAATCAAATTACCTTACCACCCAGCAAACCCTCTGCTGGTTATATGTCCAGAAGAAATAAGAACATAGGCAATAACCAGACATCTGCGCTCCAATGTTCATTGCTGCGCAATTCACAATTACAAAGAATTGGAAACAGCCTCAACTTTCAATAGATGAATGGATTAAAAACTATGGTACATACACACAGTGGAGTACTACACATCCCCGAAAAATTGTGATGAAAAGATGAAGTACCTCATCTTATGGAAAGAGTTTGAGGATACTATTCTGAGTGATGTTAGTCAAGCACAAAAGGACAAGGACAACATGAATCCACTGATGTAACTTCAAACAGCAGAATGCGCATAGGAGAAAACTCACATATCACACACCATTCCTGGGCTGAAGACCAGACACTATGACAAGAGCCAGACTAAACGCAATGATGCATATATCATCAAAGAAAGATAAAAAAATAAGAAAGATGCAGATAGCACCTGTGCTGAAAGATATCTTTCCTCCCACCTCCTATATGCTTTTGTGACCAACAGAGAGGTGGGGGAAGACAAACAGATGGCAAAATGGGGCTAGGTCACTAATCCACCGAAGGGGAGGGTATGTTTATGTCTCCACAGGAAAGGGAGAGAACAAGTAGACCTCATTCTTGTGCACCAATCCTTTAGGACAACGTTCCTGCTCAGAGCAGCTAGTTCACAGAGAGGACTACAAGGTCAGTCTCAAGGCATGATGTCCCTTCCCTAGTAGACAGTGCTAAAGACACAGTGGCCTCGAAGATACAGTTTGGGCAAAGTGGCTGATATGACTTACCCACATGGGGGCAAACCAAGAGGGGAGTGCAACAGACCAGCAATGGGAGCAAAGCCACAACATCCCTGAGGAATCCTGATGGTAAACTTTTGACTCAGGGGCAGTGATTGGCACCTCACCTGAATTGGTTGGGGGTTACTCACAAGGGGCCACACTGAAAATCTAAAGCTGTAACGGGGTTGGGGTGGCACTAGACCGCGCCATCCCTGACGCAGGAAGAGTGATGGAGACTTTTAGGAGGCACACCTCTCAGTCACAAATGCGAAGGACTAAAAGTGCTCTTAGGGTCCTGACTTACAGAACCCTGAAAGAAAAGGGGACTGGACTGATTGATTGTAACAGGGTCTGCTTGCTGTTTAACTGAGACACTCATCTACTCTAGGTCAGGGTCATAGTTAGATTTAGAACGTATATATATATTTATATTTATATATTTTTTTCTTTCTCTCCTTTGGTGTCTCTCTCTATAAGATGGGCAAGACAAGAAATCCCAAGGAGACAGTGACAGGCCTGATGGTTCTGGGGAGGAAGAGTGTCACCTAGGGGCATTACAGGGGCTGTGGAGGGGGGAGGGGAGTGGAGGGCCCCAAATGACAGGGACAGGGCAATAATAAGGACTCTAAAATTGATGGTGAGAAGGTATAGCGATCCTGGTCATGTCTGATCTATTGAAATATATTTAAAAGGAATTACTGAGAGGTGAATGATGGGTAAACATGATAGTGGGACAGGAGGAAAGAAAAAAGAACAAGAGGAAAGAAGAAAGTAATATATATATACACACACACAAGAAGGAACTAGATAGACTTTGGGCCTCTACTTAAATCTTACCTTAGTACAAGAATGGTTGTTCTAATAATGTGGCATTGTATGATACTCACCTTCCTGACACAATCGCTGAAGAGAAAATGGGAGCATAAGCAAATGTGGTGAAAAAAGTGATGGTGCCCAGCTATTAAAGGATATAGCATCTGGAGTATTAAAAGCTTGAAGTTAAACGAACAGCCATTTAGCAGGGAAGCAACAAAGCCCACATGGAAGAAGCACACCAGCCTTTGTGATCATGAAGTTTTCAAAGGAATAGGTATCAGAAGTTCAAAAATTAGCAATCAAATTGATGTGAAGGAGCATGCACTAAATGGAGACCCCAAACCCACCTGTAACATAATTGGACAGCCCTCACAGAAGGGATGATATATCCAGGGTGTGGTATAACACAACTATCCTCTAGTTCTTTAATATTTCTTCCCTTTATAATCATGATTTTTGCTTTACCCCATCAATCTTATTAAACCTGTGTATGTTCATTTGTATAATTAAAATTGCTCCATGCATGAAAGCCAAGATAGATAACCCTTCAGAAACAGTTAAGGGAGTAATGATTCCTGAGGGTATGGAAGGGGCGGGGAAAGGAGGGAGGAGGGAGAAGATAGCAAGAACAACTGTATGACCCCACATGAGTGGAATGAATAATAGAATTGTATGTGATCAGATACATTGGGTGGTGTAAGATTTGGCAACAACGACAATAATAATATATAATGTAATAATAAGGGCTCCTAGGGGAAGGGTGAGGGAGGGAGGGGATGAAGGGAGGCTGATATCAGACCATTCAAGAAGAAAGAAAATATTTTGAAACCGATGGTGGCTGCAATTGTACAAATATGCTTGAACTAATTGAATTATGGATTGTTATATCTGTAAGTGCTCCCAATATGTTTAATTTAAAAAGAGGTTGGGGGGGGTGAAAATTAAAGAAAGCTTAAAAGTGTCAGAGGGAAAAACCAGTTTGGTGTAGATGAGGTATTTTCAGATGGAGCATAATGTAATTAAATCATACTGGGTTGTCTAAAAACATTTCTATATCTTGAGTAAGAATCTCAATCTTTTAATAGGCTAGTGAGTCATTCATTTAAATATTAAATTTTCTTAGCGAGTCAGGATTGTACTTCACGTGTGTGTATGCTTTTATTGTCTTCCTCAGACCATCCGTTCAATACTCTAGCTAGAAAAAAAGGTTGTTATAGATACAGACCTTTTTTATTTTTTGCTTTCCCTCCTCTGTAGTATTCTAACTTAACTGCGTGCTTACATAGCTGAAAGGCTATTTAACATCTAAAAAGTATGAATTTTTTTTTACAGTGGTCTGTTTGACAATGATTCAGCCTGATGTAACATTGGTCTTTCTCATGGGAATGAGCTGGTTAAATTACATTTTAATGTGAAGACAATTAAGACACAAGTTAAATCTTCCATTCTTTTATTATGCTCATGATTATTTTCCACTTCTCATAAGCTATGGATTATCTTTGAATCAAATCCTCTTTTAGTTTTGACATGGTTTATAAGGTTAAGGGAACACTGCAAATATAATTAATATTATCTTATTGAAATACAAATAGAAGCATATATCAAAAAAATTATAATGACCAAGTGGGATCTATAAAAGGGATGCATTTATGGTTCAACATTTGAAAAACTTTCAGTGTGATCCAGCACATAAATAAGACAAAGGATAAGAAACATATGATCATATAGATGGACACAGAAAAGGCATTTGACAATATCCAACACCTATTTCTAATTAAAAAGTTCCGTAATATATTTGGAATAGAGGGGGATTCTTCAACTTTATAAAGGTCATATATGAAATCCAATGGTCAACAGCATGCTCAATGAGAGCACTTTCCGTGAACATGGGGACCAGATAAGGATGCCTCCTATCACCGTGCGTATTCAACAGCATGCTGGAGGTCTTAGCCAGAACCATGAGACGACGAAAGGAATCAGGGAAATACAACTGAGCTAAGAAGAAATTAACTGCTTGCTGCTTGCAGATATGTTTTTATATGAAGAGAACCATGAGAAGTCTTCAAAAAGACTTTTGGAAACAATTGAGGGATTTGATAAAGATAACCAGTTGAAATCAATTAGATTTCTGAATAACAACAAAGACAGCCCCCCAAAAGGCAGAAAAAATACCATTTACTATAGCACACAAAATATTAAGTACTTAAGAGTAAGCCTAACCAAAGAAACAAAAGACATATACAAAGAAATCTACAGAATAATATTACAAGAAGCCAAATGAGAGCTACACAAATGGAAGAGTATCCCACAATCATGGATAAAAGACGGAAATTAATATCATGAAAATGTCAATACTAAGGAACCTTCAAATACAATGCAATCCAATCCAGATTCCAACTTTATTCCTTAAAGAAGTGGGAAAATTAATTATCATCATTATATGCTTAGGTCCCGGATAAGCAAAACACTTCTCAAAATAGACAACATAGGGTGCATTGTACTATCTGACTTCAGAGTCTGCTGTACAGCCACGGTAGTCAGCAGCATGTTATTGGTTAAATGGTAGGCACATAGAGCACACATAGAACAGGATAGAAAACACAGAAATAGATGCATCCTATAGATAACTGAGTTTTGATATAGTGCCAAAAAACATTAAATGGTAAAGAAACACCCTCTTCAACAAATGATGCTGGAAAAAATAGATTCCATCAGCATCACCATGAAACAAGTCCTATACTTAGCCACATGCACAACAGTGGACTCGATGTGGATTATAGACCTAAATGTAAACCCCAGAGCCATCAGGATCCTTGGAGAGAAAATCGAGACCAACTTAAGAACCCTGTTGCAGGGCACTCACAGATTACTAAGTATAATAAAGGAAGTGCACACACTGGAAGACAAAATAAATGACTGGGACCTAATAAAAACAAGACACAACACAACAAATGACTTTATCAAAATGTAATACAAGAGTCCTGGATTGGGGGAGGGGGAATCTTCAGCAATGACACAATGAACAAGGGACTCATTACTAAAATCTACAAAATTCTGTAACCCCACAATAAGGGAAAAAAAACAGAAGGCGGGCAATAGATATGAATAGACCATTGCCAAGGGATGGCACTCCAATGGCTAACAGACACACGAGAAAAACAAATTCTTACAGTCACTAGTGATCCTGGAAATGTAAACAAAACAACACTCTGATATCAAACCCACAACAGTAGCTCAATTAGAAGAAGCAGAGAACAATACATTCTAGAAAGGGTTTGGGAGATTGGAATTTATATACTGCTGGTGGACTTACAAACATGTACAGCCATTATGGAAAGTGATATGTCCCTACCTAAAACACAGGGACTAGAAATACCATGAGATCTAGCATTAGTTATGTTAGGCAATACGCCAAAGAAGTGAGAGACAAAGCACCGAGGTTCTCCCATGTTACTGCAGCCCAGCTCACAGTAGCAAGAAGCAGGAAACAGGCCGAATGCCCATTCATAGAAGAATGGAGAGAGAACCCCTAATACACACACAAATCAACATGTTTAATTTCCTTCTCTCAACAGAATTTGAATTCTATATCAGAGTCTCAATTAATGACACAATCACTAGCATTACCTTAAGAAAATGACACAATGTCTGTAATAAAATATTCCACTCCTATCATAAAAAAATAGAAAAATTATGATAATGGACCATCTGACAAAATACCTAACCAGTACTCCACAAAATTGTAAAGGTCATTAAAAAAAGAAGAAAGAAAAGTCTGGTAATTACTTAAATTAGAGTAGCCAAAGACAAGCATACATGTGTGTGATGTTGGTACAGGAAAAGGACATTAGAGTAAAAACTGAAATTTTCTGAATCCACTTTAGTTCATAGCAACCTGATGTTTATTTATTAACTGTAATAATTATACCAAATGGAAGATGTTAGCGATGGGGGAAACTGGGCTTGGGGTATATGGAACTGTATTACTTTATCAACTTAGTCTATAAGCCTAAAACTCTTCTAAAATAATTTAAAACTATTAACATATCATTAGTTTGCATGCAGAAATTTACTTAAAGGTAAATAGAAATACTATTTTTAAAGTGAAATTGGAGACAAAATAGATCACCAAATATAAGTTAGTGCTTTAATAAACTGTAGGGCAGTAGTAGTGTGCAACACCAGAAGCATGGTAGAGGAGCACATGACGACTTCTTGCTATCAAGTCGATGCTCGCCCATAGAGACCCTGTAGGATGGAGTAGTACTCTCCGGTGGGTTTTTGAGATAGATCTCCATATACTATTTTTTAGAATTGATAAGTATAAAAGTGTGGTAGTAAACTTTATAAAATATATTTTAATCATTTTATTGGGGGCTCTTACAGCTCTTATCACAATCCAAACCTGTACCCATTGTGTCAAGCTCATCTGTACATATGTCGCCTTCATCAATAAAATGTACTCTTAAATAATGGCTTCAAAAATGATCTCAGTTTTCATCTGTTTAGAAATATGGTGCTTCAATTGATTTATGTATGGATTGTGATAACAGTTGTATGAGTCGCTAATAAAATGTTTTAAAAAAAGAAATATGGTGTTCATAACAGCATTGAGTGTGTATTGAGGAGGTGTTTTCTAGAAAGACCATTGCTATAGGTGTGTTAGTTCAATGTGTGCACAGCAAATAAGGTTCCCATTAAACAATTTTTTACGAATTGTTCAATGGCTTTGGTTACCTTTCATGCAATTTGTTGGCATTCTTATTATTTCTATTTTGTTTATTCTGTTTCCATGTAAGCCAACCCAATTCCCTTGCCCTCCTTGCCTTGAAAGACACTTTCTAATGTTAGCTAGTCCGATGCAGACTTAATGAAAGCAGACTTGGAGGGGAAAAAGTCGTCCTGGATTAGAATTGGCAGCTCCCATGTTAAGTGAGTAGCTTACCTCCTAGGGGAAAGTAAGGATAAACTTAATTTTTAAAATATGTGTCCTCAGATTGAGTGTTTGTACTGAGTGCCATATCTGTATATCCATCCAATTGCTCTCTTAATAAAATTGTTTCCACTACAAGATGGACCTTATAATAGTACTCCTTAAGTTTCTCTTCCTTCTGTATCTCTGTTTTGCACCACATAGAAGGAGATGCATATAATTTAAAGCATTTGTAGAATAGGAATTTAGTAGAGCATCTTGCCAACTAAAGGAAGCTTGGCCTCATTTATCTTTATGTAGACATAATATTGACAAATATTAGTAAGAACTTCAGACAGAAATATTGATGTGGGGAAAAAAACATTTATTTCTTCTATATAAACATTAGTATGTTTGAATGCTATAAATAATCATGACTTTGTACTATTTAATTATCTATCTTATTAATCAGAAAAAGATTAAAATATAACTTATGGTAGCTCATCAACCAATATTCTCTTTCACAAATGATTTTTCAGAACTCATTAGCTAAATTGATAATACCTGAGTTGAGTGGAATATCTTTTTGAGAAGGTAATGCATTAATTGAAAATCTAACCTTCATACCATATTTTAACTTGCCATCAGACTCATTAATAAAAATCCTATTTGACACAGAATGATTCAATTATTCCTTTTCTTCCATGGTCCTTTTTCCATTTCTTAAAAAAATGTCATATATTACCAGTTAATTATCATATAAGATTTCCCCCCTCTTTGGTAGGGAGAATTCCTGCCATAATATATTTGTCTTTTTCTCATAAACTCACTTGATAGTCTGTATATGGCAAGTAGAGTTTAAACGTGAACGATGGATAGAATAAAATGTAAGTACTACAGAGAGCAATAGAGGAATTTTTATTAGATTAGAAATATTATTGCTAACAAGTAAAGATGCGAATTATGCTGTTCCATAATGCTCCTTTCAATCACAAGATAAAATTTGCATATCTAAATTGGATCAGGCCAATTGGGTTTGCTTGGTCTCTCTGCCCTGAGCAGCAGTCGGCCTGCTAACGCCTGCAGGTGGGTCCCAGTAGTGAGTTTTAGGAGTCTATAGTAAAGAGTTTGTGTGTGTGTGTGTGTGTGTGTGTGCAGCAAGTCCCTGGATTACCAAAGAGATAAATTACTTGTATCTTTAAAATTTTGTAGGTTTTTACTTATCCTTATTGTGAGGAGCCTTTGCCTCAATCCACTTCATAGTGACTCTGCATGACAGAAGGAAACACGGCCTCATCCTGCCTAGCCACTCACAATTGTTACGTTGGAGCCTGCTGCTGCAGTCACGGTATCAACCCGTCTCCTTGCTGGTCGTCCGCTTTTCTCACTGACCCTGCACTCTACCAAGCATGATGTTCATTGTAGAGACGTCTGTATCAGATAAGAATCTTAGCCTTCTGAACAACTTAAAACTTGCCTTTACAGCAAGTGAAGGTGATCGTGGTGAATTTGTTACTGGGAGTGAAGCTTGATTCAGTCGCCTCAGAGTGATGACACATTTACATAATATTAAAGACTCAACAGAAGTTTTCTGTAAGTCAGATATTCAGAAACTGAGACTGCTTGTGTGTGTGTGTTGTATTGCTAGTAAATCATAGAAACAATTATTGACCCAAAAATAAAACTGCAGAATTATTATTGTTTCATGACATATCCTCCATCTAGGTCTATACCTTCTGTTCGAGGTGTTTCTATGTCCCTAACTTTTCCTTGAAGATTTCTGCACTCTCTGATTTACAAGTTGTCAAAATGGTAGTTTGGGGCTTCTCAAGGGACTCTTAAATGTTCCTCTTAAAGGTGCCTTTAGTTTTGGAAACAAATCATGTTCCTCTTAAATGTTCCTTTAGTTTTGGAAACAAAAAGACCCGAAGCGGCCATATCATAGAGTAAATGGGTAAGGTTTCCCAATGAAATTCTTATCGAACCAACAGCCCTTGCTACCCTTGAAGAATGAGCAGGTGCACTGTTGCCATAGAGAAAGAAAAAAATCCTCAGGGTAAGTTTCCTAGTTTTTTCTACCAAAGCATTTCCCAATAATCTTAAAATTTATTCATAGGCCCATGATAATCATGTATCTTTTGCGAAACTGTATCAGGATTATCTCCTTTGTAGTGTTTCAGCTAAATAGTTACACACCAATCTGAGTTGATCCTTCTGCCTTGAAATTTCCTGGCCCAACAGATCCCCTCAAAGACCACAGTTTTGACTGCATGTATTTTGGATGCCACCCTAATGAGACCAAAACAATTGTATCACTGAGAGAACTTGTCTGTAGCCATCCAGGGATCACAGAACATGTTTTGTTTGGAATAAATCTGTGCACATGTGAACTGAAAATCTTGTGGCAATATTTCTCATTTATTCACATTTTTACACACATTATAGAAACAAAATCTGCATCTGAAGTGATGAAACCAGCCATCGGTGGCCTCAAAGTCCTCATAGTAGCCTCCTTTTTTTTTTCAGTGATAGTTTTTCTTTTTTTCAATTAAAAATTTTTATTAGGGGCTCTTACAGCTCTTATCACAATCCATACATATATCCATTGTGTCAAACACATCTGTAAAAATGTTGTCATCATCTTTTTCGAAACATTTTCTTTCAAAGTGAGTCCCTGGCATCAGCTCCTCATTTCCATAAACAAAGCCTGTGCTACCGAGTTCCACTCTGGGCAACTGGATTGGATCATGTTGGAGAACTCTGAGTGATTGTGTGGACTAGGTACCTAGGAGTTATCTCGCTTAAGAGACCAGGGACACTAGCCTGCATCAGTTAGGAGTTAAGGGCTGCCAGGAGGAATGTGTCTGAGGGTTGGGGGAGTAGGGGTTAGGAAGGGAGGGAGGGGAGTGTTGCATACTTCTTGGGACAGTCTTAGGCAGACAGGATGAACTGTAGTTTTCAAAGATCACAAATGGCAACAAGGTCCCCCAAAGGTTATCCATTAAATTCTCAACTGAGCTTGGAAGGGATTAGAGGTGGGAGATGAATGAAACTGAATTTAAAAAGAAATTCATTTTTCTATAATGTTATTGTTTTTCTTTAACTAATAAAAAAACTTACGTAAATATGGCAACATATTATTATTTTTACTTATGTTTTGGGGCTCACAGTTGTTTGTTATGGTATATTCAAGCATTTCCCTAAAATTTGAAAAGAGTTCTCAAAACAAAGTTAAATTAAGAAGGAAAATGAGCTGATTCCAGGAACCCAAGTGGAAGGCGGATTTTGAGAATGACGAGGACAACGAATGGATAAGGGGGCTTTACTCAATTGATGTATGTATGGATTGTGATAAGAGTTGCATGAGCCCTGATAAAATGATTTATAATAAAAAAGAATGAAATCAGCAAGATTTATCTTATTTAGCACACATGGTAAGGCTGAGAGCAGAAATAGGGATCATGAATTCAAGATTTATCATTACCCAACTTTGATTACTGAGAAGCATACCTAGAATCTTGAAGGAAGTTTACAAAATAAATGACAGAATTAATAATGGATTCTGGTAGATGACATCCTGACTCTATTGGCATTCTAGGCCAGTGATGAGTAAGGCTTTTGGGCTTTAGCCACCATCAATGTAATTGCCTCTAATTTCTCTAATGGACTTTGGCATTGACTGGGTGAGAATTTATAGTTTATTCTTAACTGATGCTTGCATCTAATATGGGCATCTAAAAATGTAGTTAAGTAAGGTTGAGTCATTACTGACTCATGGCAACCTTATATAAAATAGAACGAAGCACTGCCAGGTCCTGTACCAGCACAACTGTCATGTTTGACCCCAATGTTGAAGCCACCATGTCAGTCCGTCTCATCAAGGGTCTTCCTCCTCTTTGCTGCCCTTCTACTTCACCAAGCCTGAAGTCCCTTTCCACAGAATGGTCTCTCCTGAAAGCAGGCCTGGTCACATAGTGGTTGTGTGTTGGCCTAAACCACAAGATCAACAGTTTGATACCACAGCTACTCTGAGGAAGAAAGATAAGACTTTCTATTCTGGTAAAGGTTTGCAGTCTCAGAAACCCACTGGGAAGTTCTACTCTGGCCTCTCCGGTCATTTTAAGTTCAATGGATTCAATAGCAGTGAGTTAGGTTTTGAGTGTGGTCTCTTGTGGTGACATGTCCAAAGTACTTGATAGGAAGTCTCTTTATTCTTCTTCTGAGGAGCATTTTGGATGTACTTCTTCCAAGACAAATTTGTTTGCTTTTCTGACAGTATGGTGTTTTTAATATTCTTTGCCAACACCATAATTCAAATACATTACTTCCTTTCCAGTCTTCCTTATTCATTGTCCAAGTTTCACATGCACGTTAGGTGATTGGCAATACCATGACTTGGATTAGGGGCACCTTAGCATTCAGGATGATAGCTTTTTAATGTTTTTAAGATAGATCCTGGCCGATTGGAGGTTTACACTAGAAGATGTGAGTAACCAAGAGTATATTTAAAAGGCAGTTAATAGAGAGTCTTCCGAGTGATCTATCTATCTATTATCTATCTGATTACAAATGTTTGGAAGTTAGTTGTCCGTTTGCTTGTTACTTTATGAAAATAATTTTAAATTAAATTGTGGCAACACCTTGATCTCTGTCCTTGAACATAATTGTTAAAGAATGATGTTGACATGTGTCCTCATCCTCTTTATTTTTGCTAGTACAAATGTAACTGTTCTGCCAAATTCTCTCTGAATAATAAAAATATTATTAGGGGAAATGAATGATTCATGGCTAACTCTTCTCCAAAATGTTACCGGGAAATATTGCAACAGCCTCATGAAGCCTTTGTGAAACAGAAATCTATTTCACATGCTGCATTATAAAATGAACATGAATTTTAGCAGTCTTACAGATGGCCACTCTCTGTCTATGAAAGGTTATAACAATATTCAGAGAGTAATTAAGTATGTATTTTCTTTTCTTTGTTCTTTTAAAGGAAGCAGAGCATATAAATCCCAAAAGGAAAGTCAGACCATGTAGATGCTTCAAATTACATAGGTTATTCTACTTTATAGAAAATATTGGTTGAATGCAAATCAAGAACTTCTGATTGAAAAACAAACAAAATGTGCCTTTATTTTCTAATTATAATGTAAAAAAACCTCTTTTAGAATGAAAGCTCCTTCATGATTCCAACAGTAGGAATATTTTTAAGGGCTATATCAAGTTACTGTCTAAAAATAAAGCATGACAAAATAAAAATTCAAATGTCTATAGGGCACACAAAATGTGTGTTATATATAATTTGTAGGTTTAAAAACTCATTTGTTATTTGTTTTGATTCTAGAAGACAAGACAAGTTTGCAAAAGCAAAGGACTAAATAGCAACCCCAGATTCCCCAGTGACTCCGTTTTTGCCCTGGGCATTATGGAATGCCACTGTGTTTCAGTGCCAACATTCTTCAGCTGGACAGAGCATTAGCTTTATCTGATTAGTGACTGTGAGGAAATCTGAAACACCGACAGCTGTGTTTGCTTATCATGCACGACTTTGTCACATTTTTATGATATGGAAATCATGATGAAGGGTGGCTTCTAATTGTTATGTGGTAAGTGCTAAGTATCTCCTACTTGTTCACTAGATTTGTAGCACATGACAAAGTTGTGACAGCATTGGAAATGAACATGGGAATCGAGAACCTCTAAGAGCATTCAGACTTGATATTAAATGTGAATTTGCACATAGCTTATATCTGTACGAACTACTAAGAAGTGTGGCACTTGATTTGTGAAACTTGTAGGCCCAATAGCCATTTCCTGAAGAAAACATGTAGAGAAGATGATAGTTTGCTGCTGTAGCAGAACAACAAAGGTGGTAGGCTAGGGATCATAGAAACTTGTCAAGTTAAACAGTAAACTTCCCAAGAGTTTATTGAGGAGACATTGGATGATCCCACAGTGAAATTTTCCATTGATAAGAGAGACAAATCTTCAAATGTTCAATATTTTGTCTTAAATAAAAAGACATTCTACAAGACCCTATGTCCTCCCCATTTTTTAGCCTTCAAAATTTCTATTATCTTTTTCTTTCAGCACTCTGGTTTGCATCTATTCAGTAGTTTCAATTTTTGTTGTTGTTGAGGTTTTTGGATTTGATAAATGTGGTAAAGGACCAGTGCTAAGAATGGCGATATGGGGAGAGTGCAGGGAGTGTGGGGTGGAAAGGAGGAACCGATTACAAGGATCTACATATAACCTCCTCCCTGGGGGATGGACAACAGAAAAGTGGGTGAAGGGAGATGTCAGACAGTGTATAATAATTTGTAAATTATCAAAGTTCATGAGGGAGGAGTGACTGGGGAGGGCGGGAAAACAAGTGAGGAACTGATACCAAGGGCTCAACCAGAGGGCAAATGTTTTGAGAATGATGATGGCAACAGATGTACAGATGTGTTTTACACAGTGTATGTATGTATGGATTGTGTTGAGTTGTACGAGCCCCCCCCCAAATGATTTTAAAAAGTGGTAACGATAGCAACAGGAAACTTAGTTTTCCATCTTCTTTATTTCACTTCTACATTTTGTGAAATCGACTCAACTTTTATCACATAAAACTTGCTTAATTAAAAAGAATATTTGTCATCTTAAGTATGTGAACTTACCTTTGGTACAAATATATCCATGAATGTGGTGAACCATCCAGGAGGCAAAGTTATGAAAAGGTCTTACCCATTACCAAACATCTTTATGGAATGAGACCCAAGATCCAGGGGGCCGTAGTGTTGAGGGGCACCAATTGTCACAACCTAGTTCACAAAGACAACGTCTACATTCTACTGTGGTGAATAGTGACTCGATTTAAGAACTCATGAGCAGCCACCCAGATGCAAGTCTTGCTTTCTCCACATTCAGAGGGAACAAGAGTGATGCAGACTGAAAGACATGTGGATGTCCAGTGCATTAGAATCTCCACACCACTGAGACCAGAAGGACCAGATGGTGCCTGGCTACTACTACCAACTGCTCTGAAAAGGATCACATTAGCAGTTCAGGATAAAGTGTGAAACAGAACTCAAAATTATAAAAGAGATGGTGCTTACCCATCAGATAAAGAATGGTTGGACCACCATGACTATGACTTCTAGCCACCCTTGAGGTCTGGAATTAACCTCACCCCCATGTCAGAAAAATCAACCATTTATGATTAAAAGGCCATCATTTATGTAAAATTCATAGGCTTAGAAAAGGAACACTGGAAACAAGAGAGGGAGGAAGAAGGAAAAAAGGTGAAACATTGAGTGGATTGCAGTGGATGAGATGAAACAAAATGTGTGTGAATTAATGAATGTAAAACCAGTGATTTCCCAGGTAAAACTTCACTTAATTCATAATAAAAACATTTTTAAAATTCTTCAACAATTTGCTTGGAACTTTTACAATTAATGTGCATTTACATTTGTTTTAAGCATTGACAATTTATTTTGAGCGAGGAGAGATGCATTGTTCTTGTCTTCTAAATGACAAGCAAGTAATCCAAGCATTTTACTTTCCTCATCATTCTATACTGATTTGAAATGCCACTTTGATCCTAGTCTAATTATTGTAGAAACTTTGGTGTGTTTCAAGACTTTTTTATACAATGACTTACCTACAGGACCATAATAGACGTCGCCGTTTGTGCCAATACCACTTTGGTTTAAAAATATTAAATTTTTGTAGTACAATCAGATTCTTTATTACAATGCTGATTTTCATGACTATATCCTCGTGTTCTGAGTTGATTCAAACTCATTGCAATCTCTTTGTAGACTTTCTGAGACTGTAATTCTTTACAAAAGCTGACTGCCACGTCTTTCTCCCAAGAATTGGCGGATGAGTTCAAACTGCTGACCTTTTGCTTCTCAGCCCAACACTTAACCACTGCACTACCTAGGTCACTTCACAACTTTATAACTCCATATACATGCCAGGAGCCATTCATCTGGTTTAAGAATATCCTTCTGTGTTAGGAACTTAATCATATCCCCTCAAAAGTTAGGTGCTGCAAATCCTAATTCCTATGCTTGTAGAAATAATTCCATTTGGGAATATGGTTTTATTTGGAATACTAATGAACATATCAATCAATGTCAGGTGTTCTTTGCAAATTACTTTGGATATTTAAAAAGAGCAGTTGAAGCCACCACAGCAAGAAAACAAAAGTGGAGGATAGAGACACCGCAGCGCAGGAAAATCTCCACAGCAACCAAACCAGAAGCTAATGAGAGACAAGGCCCTTCTCCCAGACCCAACAGAGTGACTAAGGCTTCCCTTTGAGCTGCTTTCCTGAACCCAGACGTCTTCCAAAATGTTAGGAAATCAATTTCTTTGCATCAAAGCCATCCATGTGTGGTAATTTTGCAATAGTGTACTAAGAAACTAAGACAGTATCACGAAACCATACAAATTAATGTAAAGGAAATATGTGCAAAGTAGACTAATGATATTGTAAAATATTTTAGGAAGGAATGACTTACACTGAAAGAGGTAAGACTTTATCTTAAGTTAGGATAGTCCCCAGGAAAATTCAAATTTCTTTTTTTATGAAGGTCATACATATTTCTGATTAGTTCTTAAATATTTGTAGCTAATCTCATATATGATTTGTAGGTGAGAACCCTGTTAATCATATTTTATGATGAATTATTCTTTATTTTAAGAAAAAAAATTTCCCTGATGATTTAAGATTTAGTTTTCAGAATTATCTTATTGACTTTAAAGATTTTTCCATACTTAGATTGGGTTTCACACATACATGATATTATAATTTTCAATTACTTCTCATTTTCATTCTTACAAATATTTAGTCATTATTTCTTTATCTTTTCTAATTATCTTTTATTACACTATTAGAATAATATAAAACTTTAGTGGTAGTAATGGTATCTGGCTCTTGTTCACTACCTTAGAGGTCTTACCTCAATATTCGATTTATAGCAGTAGAATCATGCATCTTGTTTCAATTATAAAAATATCCATCTATTCATATTTAAAATTGTTTTCACAAAAATATTATCAAATGAAATTTTGGCACCTATTATGATGAGCATAAAACCATGGATCTTTTTCTCCAAGTACATGGAGAAATACATTACAGATAGCCTAACATAAAATGTTGTCATTTTGACTTGTCTGCATAATAGTGTTACGGTATTCTATTGCTATATTTAGTAACTCAATACCAATATTTTAGTTCAATTTCTTGTATCCATATTTATTAGTGAAATTAGCCTGAAGTTTTTTTTGTCACATATTAATTATTATCATTATCTTATTGTCTTTAGTGAAACCACAAAATATGATGCTAATTACATTTACTTTAATTGAAATTTAAGAAGATGACATAAGAATACTTTCATAAAATCTTGCAGAGGGTGCATATTTTTTCTAAAATTAAGTAACGTGGGTCTTGACCAGATGTTCTTTGGGAGGGTAATCCTGCCATTTGGGGCTTCAGGAGGCAATGGAATGCAAGCACCCTTTCATCAGACTGTGACCCTCAGTGTGTATTGGGGTTGGTGAGCTCGAAGGCAAGAGGACGGCCCAAGGACCTGCGCTGCTCATCCTTGTCCACTCACTCAGCCTCACACTAGGCTCAACAGCAGTGAGCTTCCTGTGTGGTTTTATTCAAAGCAACATTTGCCTCCATGAGGCAAGTGGAAGCAGTGAGAAGGGGGTTACTCAAATAGTGATCTGCTTACTTCACTTAAGTCCAGATGATAGAAATGTACCACAACGAATACATAAAAATAAATTAGCTTGGATCTCTCTATCTATAGGTATGTTGGTAGGCAAATAACAATCATGTCTCAGCATACTGTGTTCCTTATCTGGCATGGAAGCAGTCCAGGCTTCTCTCATCAGTCACAGGAAGCACACGTCTTACGTCTTGTCGCCGGGGACGTCAGCACCCTGGTCCCCATCCTCTTATACGAAGGCCCAAAGCTTCGTCACTGGCTCCACCTTTTCTGAAATAATAATTAAACTATTTCAATATCATCGTACTCTTAGTAAATGATCGTGGTTTCCCAATTATATTGCCTTAAGAAGATCTGATTCACTTTGAACTTTTCAAATGAAATGGTTGCTAAGGAAACTAAATTTGATTTGCAGCAAAAATTTATACTTTCTGTAATGAGGTAGATTCACAAGGAACCTGTCCTATTTTGAAAAAACATCTTTTCAGTTCACATTAAGAGAAATAAATATTCCTTTGAACCTGATTTAACCAACACAAGGCAATGATGGAATTTAGATTTTTTAAAAAATATTAAAGTTAAATACTCAGAAAACAAAACAAGAAATTATTTTCCTTGAATGGAGAAAATGGACTTTTACAGCTATGTTTTTAAATCTATATGAAATATGAATTAATATTTTAAATATTTCAGCATGTAAAACCTTCATTGAATTATTAAGAAAGTGAACTTAGATGCCTCTATTATATCCTTAAGGAACCTTGACCTTCTAATGAATAGTCATAACCAGTTAAACAATCTCTACTAAAAACTGATAAAAATAAAATAATATTCTTTGGCATATATTTCATCTTCGAATTTCATATTACTTTAATTTAGATTTTTGTGTTAAACAGTGTCTTTTACTGCCATTTTAATATTATCTGGGTAATTTTCATTTAGTCTCTGGATTATTATCTAAATAAAGAACAGATATTTAAAGATCTATACCAAAAAAGTCAATTTACATTTCAAAATTATGGCCAGAGTTCACAATTTTGATGTTAATATTCACTTTCCAAGATACTTTATATGTCTCCATGATTTAGTGGCTTGAAAGTGAGGAAAGGAAGATTGTGAAATAAAAGAAACTTGTTTGAAATTACAGATCTAGAATAAAGCCTAGTTTAGTAGTGATTTTATTTTCTATCTGTCCACAATGCCATCAATATAAATACAAATTTTGCAATTTTAAACCTTTTAATGCTGGTGATTACTTGCTTGTTCCAAACACATTTTAGAAAATTCATTCATTTGTTTGTAGCATATCAAGGTCAGCCATTTAAAGGAGTCTCACATGGAACTATATTTTCTAAAACATTTGCATCTAAAACTGCAAGGTGTTAGGTGGGTCCGTCTCATGCTGTGACAATTTAAGTTTCTTGCTGGTTTGTAGGGATGGAAAAGTAGAGCTTAATTTTCAGAGCAGTTCACACCCGCGACCTTTGTGCTACATAATGAACCTGATTAATGCTTCAACGAAAGGTGCCACAATAATTGTTTAAATTATTTTATCAGTAAAATCTTAACTAAAATTCAGATAATTAGATGAACACATTTTAGTGCAGAATTTACTGATTTTGATGATTAGCTTCTTAACTGTAAGAAATAATCATTCGTCTGTTGTTGCTATTAATGTTGCTTCCCTTTAAACTATGGATTTGTGGATTTAATGACCATGCTTTTCTTATTTTGCTAAAAACAACTCTAGAAAGAGCTGCTGGTTTGGCTCCTTAGAAATGTTCTATTGGGTGTATAAAATGATCAACAAATTCTCAAACTAATTGAGCAGGAAGGATAGCCACCACCTTTCTGCTAGTCACAGCCAGCAATTAAGTAATTTTGCTTAATTATTTTTAATTGTGTTTAGAAGTCAAAGCGTATTTGACAAAATAACCATAGAAAATAAATATTTTTAAATGAAACTGATCATTTGAGTAAGCCTATTAGTAAAAGCTTTCCCTCATTCCCAGCCACCACAACCCCACACCTTATTCCTGATTTCAAACGCAACATGCTTTATGAGAATCTCTGAATAACTACAGTTATTGGGAAAATAAGATTACAAAATGATAATTTCATGTAAAATAGCCACTATAGTGGAAAGCACAATATAAGTTGGGTATCCTGAGATTTTCTTCGATGAAACACAGATTGGGTGTTTTGCAAAGAAAGTGTTTGTTCTGCCATAGTGACGCTAATTGTTCACAGCGGGCACCACTGTTTCAACTGCAAAAAGGCACATCAGCCTTGCTGTACTTTGCTGGAATTAAAACCCAATCAAATGAGATAATGAAGTGCACACGAAAAATATGATCCCACTTTTGCAATGCAATAAAAGTGAAAGCTATTTAGATGAATGCTGCAAAAATCATAATTTAGAGAGTAAAAACATGCTGTAAAGCAAATGTGTACTATTTATTTTAATTACTTACTGCTTAGAGGTAAGCCTTAGGTTTATTTATCATGTGGAGGAGTTCTTCGTTTTCATGACTGAAGAATATGGTGGTTATCAGTCCACCAATAGGAAGCATCATGATTCAGGGATTTTGTTTTGCTGTTGTGTTTTAATTGCATAGCAAGTTACAGAAATGATCCATATCACGTATTGAGTGAAAATAGATAATTGAAGGAAATCTGTAAAACTACATTACACTTGCTTTTGAAATAAGTGTTTTTTGTTGTTTTGTCTAATCATTGTGGAGGTTTTTATTTGTTTGACTGTTTGCTTCATGTTTGCATTATGTATGGTTTTCTGCATATAATGCTCAGGATGGGTGGATCTATATGGACAGCAGCTGAATTGATAATTTCCTGGGGGTCTGGGGGAAGGAATGGAGAGAAATGGAGAGCTAGCAAGGATGAGTATAAGAAGAAAATGTTCTGAAATCATGGTGATGATTTTAGAAATCTTAATATAATTGAAGGATTAAATTGTATGATATGTAAAGTATAGCTCAATAAAGATATGATAAAAAGATTAAATTGTTTTTCATGTACAACCATCAGGACACAAGATAACACTTCCTGAAATAACTGGAAATAGAAATATCATACAACCCAGCAATACTTTTGCTGGGTGGATACCCCAAAGAAGTAAGAGACAGAACATGCATGCCGCTCTCCCTTGTTCAGTCTAGCTCAGTCCACAATAGCAAGAGCTGGAAGCTGCTGCTCAAATGCCCATCAGTAGAGGGATGAGTAAAGGAACACTGGTGCATACACTCCATGGAATAGTATGCATCACTAAAAACTGATGAAACCATGAAACCCCTCAATACAAGGATGAGTCTGCAAACCATTATGCTGAATGATATTTGTCAATCACAAAAGAACAAATATTGTATGTAAAAGGATAAGTACCAAGGCAGAGAAAGGCTCCTGTTCTCAGGTCATGTAATCTTTCAATCCAGTCTCCTTAGCTATGAGATGGTGAGCCTGCCTAGCATCCATGAACCATGTATGACTCCAGTATTTGCACATCTTAAAACCTACTTAGAGAGGAAGTCTCTGCTTGATTGAGGGTCAGTTTCTTAAGCTAGGGTGAGATGGAGAAACCAATCAGTTCCTGGCATAGAACAATGTTCACTCCAAGTCAACAGACATGCCTATGAGTGATTAGCTAACCCCATTGGGAATTGCAGTCAAGAGATGCGGGGGTGGGGGATATGCTTGCTCACAGAAGGTGACTACTGTTCTGTTGGTGGGTAAAGCTGCCATTGGGAAAAACAACTCTATTTACATAGACCTTAAGGGGAGAGTACATCTGGTATTATGTTCATAATTGGACATTTTTGACCTACTTTCTATCCAGACTTTGGTGATGTACGGTATGTGTTAATAGACAACCTGGAGTTTAGACTGTCCTTTCCTGGTGCACAACACCCTTCGCAGGACACACAAGAAGGAACCAATGAGGAAACCCTTCTAAGTGACATGTACTGTATCCTAAACTCACCTCTACCAGATTCAAGGAACTGAAATAGTCCCTGTACTCACAGAAATATCCTAGTGTGAGAAGATGCAAATGACTGCTCTCCCTGCATTATGAAATTGATGGTCACTGGACTTTTGCTTGGATAATTTTCTTTGAGGGTGCTTGATGCACAGTGGTCCAGGATTACACATATCTACTATTTCCATTCTCTCTTTGCTTTCCTCTAACATGTGTTAGTCTAGCACACGCGGTTCTTCCTTTGTGAATGAATGCTACCAAAAGGGTAGGGGGAAGAGGGGGAGAGGAGCGAGAAAGGGGGAGCCGATTGCAGTGATTGGCACATAACCATACACCCCTCTATATGGGGAAAAACAACAGAAAACATGGGGTAAGGGAGACAGCTGTCGGTGAGAGATGACAATAATAACAATGTGCAATCTATCGGGGTTATGAAGGCGGGGGGAATAAAAAAAGAGCTGATACCAAGAGAAAGCAAATGTATAGAAAAGAATGAGGGCAACATATATACAAACATGCCTGGTTCAATTGATGTATTTATTGTGATAAGAGTTGTATGAGCCCCCAATAAATGATAAAAAACAAAATAATCAATTGGTTAAAAAAAGATAAGTTTTGTCCTATCCCCTGCACCTATTGTTTGTGTAAATAATGTTCAGTCTCTTAAGCAGTTAATCTATACAAGTCAACAATTCATGTCCTCTAGACTATGAAGTTAGCCTATAATAAATGTACTTATACATATATATGAAGGAGTCCTCCCAAAAAAGGAATTGTACTGGGCAGATCAGAGCTTTCATAGTGTGCATTTTCCCCGCCAGGCAAGTATCAAGTAACTTGCTGTGTCAGCACATCCAGTGGCATCTTCTGGGAAACTTCTTTCTGGTCACAGTAAAATTTTTATAAAAGCAGTTTCACTCAAACTTCGTTTTTTGGTGATGGCTGGTTTAAGGGAACAGCATGCAGCTGGGAAACCTTGTTTCCTGCTCTGGAAAACGCCACAGAAACTGTTGTGATGTTGAAAGGAGAGTGTTTAAAGGAGAGTGCTGTGGGGAAAACTCAAGTGTACGGTAGTGTTCTTGTTTCAAAAAAGGTGAAATGTCCTTAATGACAAACCTCATTCTGGATGTCCATCAGCTTCCCGAATGGATGAAAATGTGGACTTGTAGTGCATTTGGAGTTTGTTTTACCTTATCAGATTAATAATCATACCTTCTATTTAGAGGTTCTGAAAAGATTATGTAACATTGTGTGATGGAAAAGGTCTGATTTGTAGCTGATAGGGGACTGGTTTGGGCACCACATCAATGCATCTGCACATCCAGCCATCTTGGTGTGCCAGTTTTGGCAAAAAACAGCACATCTCTCTTGCCCCACACACCTGACACACCTGACCTTGCTCCGTGTTACTTCTTTTTTTTTGGGGAATGACATGACAGGAAAGCAATTTGAAGATAGAGACGAGCTAAAGAAACAACGAGGGCGGTGCTGTCAGCCATGCAAACAGATGCGTTTGAAAAATGTTTCCAAGAGTGAGGTTGCAGATTTGACAAATGTATTAAGAGTAATGGATAGTATTTTGAAGGTGATAGGTTGTTTTGTAAATATATGTATATATATTTATTTAAAATAAATATATATAATCTTTTAAATATATAATCTTTATGTAATATAAATCACATACTCTATATAATATATAATATAATCTTTACATAATATATATAAATATATAATCTTTAAAAATAAAATTCCTATTTGGGGTACTCCCCTCATATGTACACTCACACACATATCTATATATCTATAGCTATATAGTTTTCTCAACCATATTTTAAATTCTATACCTATATCACTGGGTAAATTAGTGATACTATCAATAGAAAAACCTTATTCTCCAATGGGATGATTTATAATGTTCTCCAATAAAAATAATAATGTCTTTAAAATGAACCAAGGATATACATAATTCATAAAAATATGAATGGACTTAAGGCTCACACTTAATTTTAACCCTAATAGGATAACAACTCATTCTTATGACTTGGCCCTCCTCACTACTTGCCCTCATGAAGAGATTACTGCCTATCAGAGTGCTGTAGCAAAATGTGGTCAAGAATCAAATGGTGCCCTTCTCTTAGAAAGACTAACTCCTGGAGTCTTAAAGGCTTGTCTTAAAATCAGAAGCCATCTATGCGAGGCATCAACTAAGTTCACGTAGAAGAAGCACATCAATCTGTGTGATCCAAGGATTATAAATAATAAAATCCAAATCCAGAGGAGGGAACAGTATCAGAGCTGAAATTCTGAACACCCTGTTTTCAGAAGGCTGTGGATGACAGTGGAAATCCAAAATTCATTGGTAGAGTCTCCATGAGGAGTGAGCCTCTGATCAAAGTCCAGAGAGGTGGATAGCCTTTCTCTCAGACAGAGAAGATTATAAAGTTGGTTATGATAAATGCATTTAGGTTAAAATTGTAACTCCTTAGCATTTAATTTTCCTTTTGGCGCTTTTTAAATTTGCTAGTTATTAGTATTTGGGGCTTTATTCTCTATTGAGGATTTTCTATTTTGTAATTGTTTCTGGGGCTTTTTGTTTCTTGACTTTGCTTGTATGTTTTTTCTGTATGTGATATCCAGCATAGGCAAATCTATAGTCAGTAACTAGTTTAATAATTACCTCAGGACATGACAGGCAGGTTGCAGGAAGTAAGGGGCTAATAACAATGAAGAAAGTATTCTGAATCCAAGAAAGAATAACTCTTTAACATGATTGAACTATTTAGTTGTATGATATATATGATGTATGCCAATAAAAAAGGAAAATAGTTATTAACTATAGTTTGCTGTTTTCCCCAGATGACATGAAAGAACTATATAAGTACTTATTTAAAATAATATTTAATATTTATTGTGTTAATATATGACACAATACTCTAATAATTTAAAACTCTACTTATTCTACATTTGTAAGTTTTGTTTGCTTTAGAATAATACAATCCATTAACTGTCCATTAGATTACATAGTGAGTCAGTGAAATATTATTTAGTCTGAGTTTCTGTTTCCTTTTAAAGGAAATAAAACTCTTGTGAAATAAATCCATAGTGTTCATTTATTATTACAGTAGCTGCTCAGGGACATCTCTCACTTCTACCAATGCCACCTTTGCAGTCACGTGGCATAGAATTAGACTGGATTACAGGTTTTGTCTCTTGCTTGTTATGGGAGCAAACGAACATGCCTCCTTTCAGCTGCCAAGAATGTGTACTCATCTCAGCAGTCCAGAATGTGAAAATAGTAGGACCCAAACATCAGCAATGGCAACACAGAGAGCACAATGTTTCTGCTCATTACACCCTGGGGAGGGGAACTGCCTGTCTAGAGCAGTTTACTCTGCAAAGTATTGATTTGAGTTAATACCTACTGCTAGTTATTTGCATACCAATGTGATGTCCTGGGTACTAATATACTAATGGGCTTTTCTCTTTAATTCTGTGTTCTTTATTTGTTTTGTATTACATCTTTGTGTATATAGTATCGGTCATATAGATTATGTTATACAATGGGACACTCTCAGTTTGGTTTTGTATGTACAAGGAGTATTATATAATGTCACTGTATTCCCAGAAATATTTGATAGGGCAGTGGATAAATGGATACATTTGGAACAAAGATATAATCAAGATCTTATAAGGATGGTGAAAATAAGTAGGTACCATGAGTGTCTCCAAAGGAGCATTGGTGGCATAATGACTCATGTGATGGGCTAGTTCAAATCCACCTGTGGCTTCACGGGCAAAAGATGAGGCTTTATGTTTCTGTCAAGCTGTACGGCCTCCAAACCCCAAAGAAGCAGTTTTACCCTGTCCTTTCGGGTCCCCATTGCTAGAAATCGATTGACGGCTTCCGTGCACCAGCTGGACGGGGACTGGGCAAGCACTGGGAGGAGCCTGGCTGTAGATGTCGTCACAACGGTTTTAGAGCGTTGCTATCAAAGCTGTATTAGCTGCTACTTTAACTAAAGGAGAAACACTATATGTTAGGACAACCTAATTGTGTATGATTGAGGAACATTTAGTTTAGAAGCCATTGTGCTTTGTCCCTCTGCACATCCTTTTCTTTGTCACATAGCAGCTGGCTGGGTGGAATATGTTGACAATTAAACGGTTCTGCCTGCTAAAGAGTTTTCAGCAGCTGTATCTATCCACAGCCCTGCTTAGTGTCTATGCTGAAGTCCATTGGACATAGATCTGGAGCCTGGTCATCCCACATTTGACAACTTTAAAGTCATAATTCAACCTAGCACCAGAGAAAGAAAAACAAAACAAAACCTCCAAACAATTTTCTTTGTTTTGCCTTTTCTAAGATCTGCAACATTTTTTCATGGCACCAGTAAACAAATGAAATAAAATTAGTTTCATTATAAATTGTAAAAGGAGGCAATTGTCATATGTTGAGTCAGGTAAGTTACTGTACTTCAGGGGACACCCTTTTAGAAGTAGTAAATCTGCCAGTAGCAACCAGTTAGAAAACGTTTCATACCATTTTCATTCACAGACGTGTATTAGCAGTGTGAGAAAACTGTTATTGATGTCTGCTGTCACCACATGGTAGTTCAATGCCTGGAGCTCCGTTACTGACATTTGCTTTTCTTTTGCAAGGTGTCATATCTTTTCGGGGGCTGAGCCTGATTTTCAATGTCAAACAATTAAATTAAACACAAATGATAATATTTAGAAATAAAATTACAGTATATGGTATGTGAGATGTAAGCAAATATTCAACCACCAAAAATAAAGCATCTAATACTTGTGAATATAAACTGTATTGAATAGGGGGCCACCTTTCATCACCTACTAAGCTGCAGTATATAATGGGCTTCCATTCTTTTAGGAGCCAAGAATTTTATATATACATATATAAACTTTTCTGGAATAAGTAGAATGTCATCCAAGGTGCATCACTACTTTAGCATATTGTAGGGGCTATCATTCCTCACATGATTATTTGTCAGACAGTTCTGAAAATATTGTGTCACTGTGTGTATGGCCAAAAAAAGGCCTGGTTTGTGGCAGATCAGGGCCTGGCACCACAACAATGCACCTGCTCATGCAGCCATCTCAGTGTGCCAGTTTTTGGCAAAAAACAGCATGCCTCTCTTGTCCCACACACCTGACTCACCTGATCTTGCTCCGTGTGACTTCTTTTTGTTTCCACAAATGACATGACAGGACAGCAATTTGAAGATGTAGAAGTAGTGAAGAAAAGAAATGAGGGGGGTGCTGTCAGCCATCCAAACAGATGAGTTTAAAAAAAAGTTTCCAAGAGTGGAATCGCAGATTTGACAAATAAGTGTAATGGAGAGTACTTTGAAGGTGATAAGGTTGTTTTGTTAAAAAAAATTAAATACATAGCTTTTTAAAAAAATCCTTTTTTGGGAGGAAGGGGGTTATACCATCATATACCTGTGGGAATAGATGATGGAAAAGCTCAATATTTGCAATCAAACCAAGACCATAGTCAAACTGTAGAATAGACTATTAATTGCTCATATACAAATTTAGGTTTATGAGGAAGAAAATAAAAACAAGTTCATGAGAACCAAAATGTGACCAGGAACACATCTTATCACATTGAAATTTTGAGATAATCTCAAGAACAGATTTGACTCCTTGAACATACATGACGGAAGACCTGAAGAGCTACGAGAAGACGTCAAGATCACATATGAAGAAAACAAAGATCACTGAAATACAAGAAAGCGAGGAAGATTAAAATGGATGTCAGCAGATATTTGGAAAGTTGACCATAGACTAGCAAAAGCAAATGGAATTGCTGATGAAGTAAAAATCTGAATAGAAAATGTCAAAGGAGAGCTGGAAAATATAGAGTATTATAAAGAAATATGCAATGACCTGGAGTTAGAACTCCCAAACCAAAGAATATACTCACCATATCTCATGCTGAAAGAATTTGAATCATGATAGTGGGGGGTTGCGGGGAGGAAGCATTAAAGAACTAGAGGAAAGTTTTATGTTTCATCATTGCTACCCTGAGTGGCTTGTCTCCTCCCCGCGACCCTTCTGTAAGGGGATATCCAGTTGCCTACAGATGGGCTTTGGGTCTCCATTCCGCACTCCCCCTCATTCACAATGATATGATTTTTTGTTCTTTGATGCCTGATTCCTGATCCCATTGACAATTTGTGATCACATAGGCTGGTGTGCTTCTTCCATGTGGGCTTTGTTTCTTCTGACCTAAATGACTGCTTGTTTATCTTCAAGCCTTTAAGACCCCAGACACTATATATTTTGATAGCTGGGCACCATCAGCTTTCTTCACCACATTTGCTTATGCATCTGCTTTGTCTTCAGCTATCTTGTAGGGAAGTTGAGCATGATGGAATGGCAGTTTAATAGAACAAAGTGTTCTTGCATTGAGGGAGTACTTGAGTAGAGGCCCAATATCCATCTGCTGCCTTAATACTAAACCTATAAATATATGCACATAGATCTAGTTCCCCATCGTCATATATATTTACATATATGCATGCCTGTATTTAGACCTCTATAAAAGCCCTTTGTCTCCTAGTTCTTTCCTCTATTTATTTTTATTTTCCTCTTGTCCCATTATCATGCTCAGCCTTCATTTTGGTTTCAATAATTCCTCTCGATTACATTGACCTTTATCAAGCCCTACCAGACTGCCTACATCCTCCTCGTCATTGATTTTGAACCACTTGGAGTTTCCTTATCTCTGAGTTTGTTAACACCCACTTCCTTTCCCCTGCCTCCCCCTCTCCCATGTCTCCCAGCTCCCCAAAACTATAAGTCCTGTTGCTTTCTCCTACAGATTGCTTATCCCACCTATCTTATCTAGATAGACCTGCAGAGATAATAATATGCACAAAAACAAAACAGAGCAAAACAAAACAAAAGAAAACAAAACAACAACAAAACCAATGGCAAAAGAAAAGCCCGTAGATAGTTCAAGGTCTATTTGTTGACCTTTAGGAGTGTTTTCTGGTCGATTCTGATGGGGTGCCACGCCTGGTCCCAAAGTCTATGTTTGGTATTTCCCCAGGACTTCCTTGCTCTGCTCCCCTTGCTGTTCTGTTGGATGCCTTTAGTGTTTCGCCTCTGTGTGGTGGGGTCATATTGGGCCCAATTCCCACACTGTGTCTCCAGTGTTGTCCCCCGTAGGGTTATAGGTCAGTGATATCAACATAATACTCTGAAGTCGACTATGAAGAGTTAATATAAATATTTCAGTCCATAGAATGAATATTAATATATTAACTCAAAACTGTTTAAAAGAAAACAGAAAGATTAACATGGTATCATAAAACAAAAGTGAAGACATAAAAGTGTAATATAGAAGACAAAAAGAAATGCCATTTCCCTAAATATTTATAATTACATTATTACAGATATTCAAAAAGTGGAAACAGCCAGATAGTCACTAACTCAATAGGAAATAAAGAAAACATTGTAGCCATAAAGAAGAAATTATACAATCATAATGAAATATGCAACGACCTGGAATTGCTGATGAAGTAAAAATCTCAATAGAAAATGTCAAAGGAGAGCTACACTATGATCGGTAAAAGAAGATATTCACGAAAGATCACATATCGTATGACCCCATTTTTCTGACATGTCTAGCACAAATATTTGGAGACAGAAAGTCATATGGTTTGCTTTTAGGGTCAGGGAGAAAAGGTGCACAGGAATGACTGCTAATGTGAAGATAACTTCTTCGATGGGTAATGGCGTAGTGGTTTTGTGTTGGGCCTGCTTATAGTTCGAAACCATCGGCCATTAGGGGACTAGAGATGAAGCTTTCTTCTCCCACAATGAATGACAGTCTCACAAATGCACAAAAATAGGTCGATATGAGTCAGACTTGAGCAGATGTCAGTGAGTTGAGAACTATACTCTATAATTCAATGCTGTAAAAATGATTTCTTTTAGAATGATTAGTATAAAATAAGTCCTAACGAGGTGGCGATTGAAGATGTCCCCAACGCCCTAGTTTTCCAACATGTTTATAGCACTCTATTATGTTGTATTTCAATCACTACTCCTCCTATTAGTACATTCCTTCACATTCTGACATTTGCTAAGCCCTTAAGGAAACGATTCACATGTTTGTGGAGGCTGGTAAATCCCAAATCAAAGGTCCGATGTCTACCTGGAGAAACTTCCTCTTTCATAAAACTGTGACTCAAACCACTCACAGTCATGCGTGGATGCCAACTCACAGCAACCTTGAAGGACAGGGTAGAACTGCCCCTGTGGGTTCCCGAGACCAACTCTTTACAAGAGGAGACAGCCCCATCTTTCTCCCGTGGTGGAGCGACTGAGAGTTTCGAACTGCTGACCTTGCAGTTAGCAACCCAATGTATAACCACTATGCCACCAGAGTGTGTTAAGTCACAACTCACATCTCATTAACTGGCTTCCAAATAAGGCAAGCAGAATGCAGGATCCACAACTGGAAAGTGAAATGTCAGAAAGTGAAAGCAAATCTGTGGATGTCCAGTGTGGAAGGGGAGGACACACACGCACCAAAAACGAGCTTTCATGGAGCTGTGGTTTGTTTGGTCTAGACCCTTCCACTAAAGAAACAATGGCTGGTGACTTGAGTCAAACCTTCAAGTTAAATAGGGACCCACAATACACAGCATTTTAATTCTGTCTTATTGGCATAGAAAATAACTCGTTTCAAAATGGGATTATCACCTGACCAGGACCACGTCGGACTCCTTGGGGTGAAACAAAGGAAAAGAGATTCCATTTCCACACCAGCCCAAGGCCACTTATCACAAGGCAGAGGTCATACATGCCACGACCACACTGCCTCTTTCTCGACCCGATTCTGACACCATGCGCTTCTCCCATAACACTATACTTTTCGGCTGCATTCTATAATTCACTGCAACATTCACACAGAACTCAAAGGCAACACTCACAATTATTTGGGCTCATTAGGGAATTTAAGGAGTTTGGGTGGTGTGGATAATCCCTTGAGCTGCTAACCATGAGGTGAGAAGTTTGAAACCATCAGCCGCTCTACAGGAGAAAAGAGAGGCTTTCTGTTCTCTAAGAGTCTCAGGAACCCACTTGGGCAGTTCCACCCTGCCTTACAGGGTCACTATGAATCTGAATTGTCTGTATCATAGTGAGATTTTTTTTGTCTATTGGGGAATTTATCAGGTTATCACAAGCTAGGATCAGAAAACCCTAAGGATACTGTCATTGGTCCACAGCAACCCTCTCCTCAGCATTCTGCCAAGTCTGGTCCTCAGCCTTTCAGCCCTTGGTCCCTTGATCTCTGTCTATGATCCAGGAAGCCCGCCAACTGCTCTGCCTCCAAGTCTCATACTCTTCTTTGGTGGTCTCACGGATTCTCTCTCTCTGTTTCTGAGATGTCGCTCTCAGGTGCAATGGAATGACAAATCGAACGACCCCTCTGTAACAAGATGAGCTGATCAAAGTTGTAGTATATAAGGTCAACATTTAAAAATGATACTTGTCATATTTTATTCCCAATTCTATTATTAAAAAATATAAAATACATACAAATGGAAAAATTGTAAGTATTATGCATTGTAAACTAAAAGGCATTTGTGGGAAAAATATGAAAAGATTTAAATAAATAGATATTTCCTGTTAATGAATTAAAATATTGCTAAAATAACACTTTCTAAAAATATCTATAGTTTCATTGTAACCCCTATTGAAAATTTAGCAGACATTTTTGTAAAAATTTAGAAGTTAACCTTGAATTTATATGGCTCTTATAACATTCCATACATTAATTGTATCAAGCATATTTGTACATATGCTTCATAACTTCCAAAATATTTTCTACTTGAGCCTTTGTTATAAGCTCCTCTTTTTCCCCTCCCACCTCCACTCTCCTACCCTCATGAATCCTTTATCAATTATATACTGTTATTATTATTTCATATCTTACACTGTGCATTGTCTCCCTTTACCCACATTTCTGTTATTCATCCCCTTTGGGGTGGGGTGGGGGGGCTATATAGCCAACCTTATGATGGGTTCTCCCTTTCTCCCCATTCCCCCTCCCTGACCATTGCCCTACTCTCATGATATCGTTATTCCCACTACTGTTCCTGAGGGGTTTATCTATCCTGAATTCATGTGTCACGAACTCTTATCTGTGACACTTTGTGTACTCTGGCCTAGTCAGATTTTAAGGTATAACTGAATCATAGTAGTGGGGACAAGGATGTATTCAGGAACTAGAGGAATGATGTGTGTTTCATTGGTACTACACTGCAGCTTGGTTGAATCATCCCTTCCTTATAATGCTTCTGTGGGGGAATACCAATTATCTACAGATGGGCTTTGGTTCTCCCTCCAAACCCCCTTGTTTACATTGATATAGTTGTTTGTTTTGGATATTTTGATGCCTGATACCTGATCCAATCAACAACTCATGATCATACAGGTTGCTGTGCTTTTTCCATGTGGGCTTATTTGCTTTCCTGCTGGATGGCTGCTTGTTTAACTTCAAGCCTTTAATACTCCAGACACACTATCTTTTCATAGCCGGGCACCATCTGCTCTCTTCACCACATTTACTTAAGCACTCAGTTTGTCTTCAGTGATTCTGTTGGGAAGGTGAGTATCGAAGAGTGCCAGGCTATTAGAACAAAGTGTTCTTGTGTTAAGGGAGACCATGAGTAGAGGTCCAAAATCTATCTGCTATCTGAATACCTCAATATAAATGTATGTACATTGATCTCTAGCCCTTTCATTATAAATTAGTATATTTACATATATGCATGCTGTAGCTATATCTCTATAAATAGCTTTTGCCTCCTATTTCTTTCCTCTATTTCCTTTCACCTTCCTCCTATTCCACTATCATGCTCACCCTCCATTAGGTGCTGAGTAATTCCTTTGATACATTTCACTTGATTAAACCCTACCAGGCATTGTACACCCTCCTCACCATCAATTTTAGATCTCTTATTGTTTCCTAATCCCTGAGTTTGTTAGCTCCCCACTCTCCCTCCCCACCCCCTACTCTTCCTTGTCTCCCTGGAACTGCTGGTCCCGTTGTTTTCCCCTTGGGATTGTTCAGCCTGCCTATCTTATATAGATAGACATAGGGTAAAAGAAAAAGAAACAAACAAAAACAAAACAAGGAGAAAAAAAATAGAGAGTTCCAGGTCTGTCTGCTGACTCTTATGTATGTTTTCAGATCAAGTCTGATGAGGTGCCAAGCTCTGTCCCCCAGTCAGAAGTCTGTTTTCAGAATTCTTCCAGGACTTGATTGCTTTGCTCCCCTTGCCACGCTGTTGCACTCCCTATGTTTCATCTCACTGTACATGGTCCTCTCTGTGCATTTAGACAAAACATTTTTGAGGAAAAACAAAGACGATGTATCTGCACTATCAGATTTCCAAATTGTATATTACACTAATGTAGATAACATATAAGTGCCATAAGCAAACAAATAAATAAATCAGTGATACAGAAATAAACCTTACTTTATATAGTCTATTGATTTTTTCAAATAAAGATTCCAAGACAATATAATAAAGAAAATAACAATCTTTTAAAAAAATGGTGTTCATACAATTGACTATCATTTGCAAAATAAGAAATCCAGACCCTTACTTTACAGCACACACAAAAAATAACCCAAACAGACGAGACACCTAGATGCTGGAGGTGCAAGTGTAGAATTTCTGGAATACAAATACAGGAGACCCTTTTCGATCTTGCCGTCGCAGAAGAGTGTGTGCTGCCATCGGCGAGCTATTGATCTCCTAGCACCTCCAAATGAGGTCATCCAGCTGGGACCTGATTGACAGGCTAGACTCCACCCCTTCATTCTTCACAGTCTTAAATTGACACCAGATTATGTAACGACCACAGATAAAACCACTGTATGCATTGTACGATCCCATTTATATGAAATTCTAGAGAACGCAAACTAGCCCACAGTGACAGAAAGCAGTGGCGTGGCGTGTCTGGGAGAAAGAGTGTCTGATCGATAACCAAGGGCTTGAAAAATCTGTTGAGAGTTATCGAGGTGTCTGTTGTCTTGTTTGTGGTGAGGATTTCACAAGACTATGAAGACTGTGACAGTCTATGTCAAAATGTATCACCATGTTTGAATACATGCAGCTTATTCATTCATGTCAATTTTGCTTCCATAAAGTTGTAAAACATTTTCAAACTTGAAATTATATTGAAGGAGTTACATATTCTACCATCTACGTATGTCTAATAAGTATGTGTACCGCCTTTCCCACCTTCCACCCTGGTGTGCAGTGGGGAACTGCGTGACATGTGGTGGCGGTGTTAGTGGTGAGCCTTCTCTGGGTCCTGTCGGGGGCACAGGGAGCGCTCTTCACACAAGGAGCCATATGCAGATGCATGCCACTTTCTTTAGCATTCTCTTCCCCCTTGGTCTGCTTTGGCAGTTTAGGCATTTTAACGGTTCTTAGTGTGGGCCAGGAATCCTTGGGTGGCCCAAAAGGTTAACAGTTCTACTATTAGCTAAAAGGTTGATGGTTTGAACCCACTCAGGGCAACTCAGAAGACAGACCTTGTTATTTCGTCCCAAAAGGTTTGTCTGAAATTCCCATAGAGAAGTTCCACTCAACACACATGAGTTCCATTCAAAGGCAACAAACAGCAAGCATACACCATTATTTTCTCTAGGCTTCTAGAAACCTCTGTAGTATCCAGTTTGCACCATTCCTTCCTGTCCTTTGTCAGGGTTTTAAATACCATAGTCGTGGATAATACCCTACTCTCCCAAATGCACTCTTATATTCTAACCCTTTTAAACATTCTGAAAATCTGGCCCCAAGAACCCTCCCTGACTCTTATCAGTACAGGATGGCTATTCATGCTGTAACAAAGGAGGAAATGCAGAAAAATTCCAAGGTGGGCCTTGTTGCCTTGCGGGGGTGGGGGGGAGGGGGAGGAGGGGGAGGGAGGGGTATTCCAGCTTTTAATAGATAGGGAGACACCTCCTGAGAGTTCAGAAGAATCTAGAGACAGATCTTGGGGGCATCCACTCAGACAAACTCAGACCTCCAAGTAGGGTCCTGATCTTAACATAACAAATATCTCTCATTCAGTAGTCTTTGAAGTTTGGAGACTTGGGAGATGAGGTGTGTGTGCCTGTGTCTGTGTGTACATTATCAACGAAGACTTCTGATCATGTTCCGTTTTCAACTGTTTGTTAAAAGTCTGTACTTTACATCATCCAAATTCATGATAAGAGTTTTCAGGTGCCGAAAAGAGGGCTGCTCTGAGTTTAAGATGATTCCAAGATGTCTGACAACAGCCTCTTCTATTGGAAGAGAAAATGAGGCTTACTGCTCCCATAAAGATTTACAGCCTCGGAAACCCCAACGATCAGTTCTAACCTGTCTGATGGGGTCACCAGGGGTGGCATCTACTCAAAGGCAGTTAGCCCATTCTTTATTCTAAAACATCTACAGCTGAAGAAAAGGAGAGAACATCCACAGAGTCAAAATCCGACCTGGAGTCTCTGGCCCATCTGACTTGTGAGATCATTGGAAAAACACATTTGATGCATTGAACACTAATGACAGAAGACCTGATGAACTGTTGGAGGACACCTAGACCATCATTCACGAAGAAAGCAAAAAGTCAGTAAAAAAGACAGCAAAGAAAGAAAATATCAAAGTGAAGGTCAGAAGAGACTGTGAAACTTGCTATTAAGTGTAAAGTAACTAAAGCAAATGGGCAAAAATTGAAGTCAAGGAGCTGAATAGAAAATTTCATAGGGCAGCTTGAGAAGACAAAGCCAACATAACAAAATGTATAAGGACCTAGAATTCGAAAACCACAGGGGAAGAAGGCATTCAGCATATCTGAAACTGAAAGAAATCAAGAAAAAATTCAAACCTTGAATAACAATTTTGAAATTCCTATTGGCAAAATATTGAATGAAGTAGGAAGCAGCCAAAGGCGATGGAAAGACACACAGACACTGGACCGAAAGAACCAGTCAGCATCCCGCCAATTCAGGAGGCAGCGTATGCGCATGAGCCAATGGTGCTGAAGGAAGAAGTCCAAGCTGCACTGAAGGCATTCGCCAAAAACTAGGCTCCAGGAATTGAAAGCTGACAAAGCACAGGAAACATCCATTCATCTTTGCCAGGAAATTTGGAAGACAGCTACTTGGTTAAATGCCTGGAAGAGATCCATATTTGTGCCAATTCTAAAGATCCATAATTGTGCCAATTCTGACCCAACAGAATGCTCAAATTACAGAGCAATGTTGATATTGCACACAAATAAAATTTTGTTTCAGACCATCCAGCAATGGTTGCAGCAACACATTCACAGGGAAGTGCCCAAAGTTTAGGCCGGATTCAGAAGAGGATGTGGAACAAAGGATAACATTGGTGATATCAGACGGATCTTGACGCAAAGCACAGAGTGACAGGAAGATGTTAACTTGTGTTTCATTTACTATGCAAAGGCATTTGACTGTGTGCACCATGATAAACCTAGAGAAGAATGGGAATTCTGGAACACTCCGTATGCTCATGGGAACTTGAGCCCGGATCGAGAAGCAGTTGGAGGGACAGCACAAGGGAAACTCCATGGTTTAAAACCAGGAAAGGTGTACACCTGGGTGGTACCCTCTCATCATGCTTGTTCAGTCTACATACTGACCAAATGGTCAGAGAAGCTGGATTATATGAAGAAGAGTGCGGCATCAGTACTGGAGGAAGGGTTATTAACCATCTCCGGTATGTAGATCACACAAGCTTTCTTTCTGAAAGTGAAGAGGAATTGAGGCACTTGCTGATGAAGATCAAGGATTGTAACGCTCAGTGTGGATGATAACTAATGTAAGGAAGACTAAAATCCTCGCAACAGGACCAGTAGGTAACATCATGATAAACAGAGAAAAGATTGAAGTTGTCAAGGAATTCATCTTACTTGGACCCACAATCAATTCCCAAGCAGCAGTCCAGAGATAGAAGACACATTGCATTGGGTTCATCTGCTGCAGAAGGCCTCTTTTGAGTACTGAAGAGCAAGGATGTTACTTTGAGGACTAAGGTGCACCTGACGTAAATCATGGTTTTCTCCACTGCGTCATGTGCATGTGAAAGTTGGACATTGATTAAGGAAGACCATAGAAGAATAGATGCATTTGAATTGTGGTGCTGGAGAAGAATATTGAAAGAACTGTGGACTGCTTAAAGGACAAATCTATGTGTATTGGAAGAAGTAAGGCCAGAGTGCTCCTTAGAGGCAAGGATGGCAAGACTTCATTCATGTTACATATTGCGTTAGTCCAGGTAGATGAGAGAAACACATCCAGGAAGACACTCAGCTGTGTATAAGAAAGGGCTTTATATACGAGCAGCGAATATTGAAAAAACATCCCAGCCCAGTCCAGATCCAGTCCCTAAGTCCGATATTAGCCCACATGTCTGATACCTATCTACAAAGTCCTCTGCAGACTCACGAAACAAATACTAATCTACAAAGATTTCTGCAGACTCACGAAACAAATGCAATGATGCCGAATGCAGGAAGATCACAGGTCAGTGGGTGGGAAGTCTTGTGGATCCAGTGGTGTTGTCAGCATCTCAGCGCTGGCAGGGTCTCCATGTGGCTCCGCCAGCTCAGGGCACTAGCATTGCTCCGTGTGTCTTGTCAGCTGCCATGTCTCCAGGGAGTGAGTGTGAGCCCCACCTCCAATGAGCTGTTTATCTCCACTGCACCTCGAAAGGAGGTCATCAAGCTCCGAACTGATTTACGGGCTAGACTCCATCTCTTCACTCTTAATCCTCTCAAGTTGACAACGGAGTATGGAACTACCACGCATACTTTGGACACACTGTCAGGGGAGACCAGTCCCTGGAGAAGGACATCAAGTTTGGGAAAGTGGTAGGCAGGTGAAATGGATTGATTGCATTAATGGGCTCAGGCACAGGAACAATTGTGAGGATGACACAGGATTGTGCACTGTTGTGCATAAGGTCCCTATGGGTCAGGACTGATTTGATGGCAATTAACAATAACAGCAAATCATTACATCATCCAGATATTCTCCTTAATAGAATGTTCTCTCAAATCACCAGGAGTGAATTCATTTAGCAATTGGGCTACTACTTTTTTTAAAAAAAAATCTGGGATTACTTGTGTCTCAAATACCAACTGGGATGGGAGTCTCCTAGTCAGGCCTGCAATCAGGCCTGAGCCAGTTTCCAACTCCTGGGAATATCTCAACTAAAATATTGTACACTTATACCTGATGCTCAAGTGAGAGGTTCATCTATTTGCAGAAATGTTCTTTTTTTTTTAAAAAAGTTTAGTTATTAAGTAGATGGAGATACCATGGGTTTAATTTTCTGCAAAACAGAAATTTTAAATTTGTCCTTCCCTTGTCACACATACCTACAAGCCAACAAACCATCAACCAACAAACAAAACCAAGTGGTTATAAAGAAATAAGAACTAGACGGAAAACAAAGAGTGAATGTTTGAATCCAAATATGAAAAGATGTAAAATTGTATGTATATGTATTATAAAGAAGAAAAGTGAATCATTTAACTTGTACTAATTTGGTGGGTGTGGTAGTGGATGGGGGAGGGATAGAAGCGTCCATAAATAAAGTTGCGTAACTTAAATCTTGGTCGAGCATGACACCTAGAGGCCAGGTAAACAATTATTTTGGTGATTGTTTAGGTTTTGTTTTGTTTTAGAATGTGAGGGACACTTATTGTGGGGAAAATAAAGTTTTACCTCACAAAGAAGCTTGTTTACATACCTTCTGTATTTGACTCTATCATTGAAGAACTTTGTTTACATGTCTTCATTAATTCACTATATTTACTCCTAAACACTGTTGATACCCAAAGTTATTTTCTTTATGGTCAAGTATTGAATTTTAACCATGGGTTTTAAATATTGGTACTAATCTCTAAGTCATTGTCCATACATCTTATAGGTCACAAAGTCTGTTTTATGATTGGGTTCTAATTAAGGATAAAGCACATGTCTGTGCATGTGCACACACTCTCACTTCTGAAGTTTAGGAATGATAGGACAGAGAATAAAATGACTATGTCAGATTCAGAACCCCACAGGAGTAGTGATAGGTTTAGAATTGTTTCCTTTCTAAATAGATATTTTAAATATATGCTTTGCATTTTTCACCCTTTGGTATGGAGAAGTTTCAGAGGCTGACTCATTAATACTTGAACAGTTTTTCATGAAAAATGATGAACGACCTACTTCATGGCAGGCTGTACAGATGGTCAATTTAATCGGCATCCTTGAGACCTCTCATGACTAAATTTTGACATCATGTCATTAAGCATTTGTGTATTATTTATATTATACTCTAGAAAACAAAGATTGCTATCTCATGCCCATCTATCAGTTTTATTGTTAGGGTTTATCCAATTGGACGCTATACCTTTCACAAGGGACCACATTTCTGAACACACACACACACACACACACACACACACCTTCTCTCTCCTCAGAGAACCATCCATTTTTGCCCTCAAGTGCAATAATGACATTGTTATGGAACAGATATGTGGCAGCAGTGGAGACAAATGTTTACATGTCTTAGATTCTGTATAACCTTGTCCAGTGATGTCTTCACTACTACCTGATTTTATAGAGACTAGCTTTTATATGAGCATGTGCATGCCTTTGTGTGTAACCCCTTAAGCTTTGTATAAATTAAAATTAAAAATAGGAAACCAGTTGATGGCCATTTTCAAATATCACTGCAGAACATTTCACCATAAGTATTTAGAATATTTTAAACAGTAGCAAATTTGACTTAGAAATGGAACATGGCTTTTATAGAAAATAAAGTTGTAGCTTTATCTAACCTCGTGAACTGCGGAGAAATTATTATTCAACCATGGATAAAGCTTAAGATCAGAATCTTAAAGTTTCCTTTGGCCTTCAGCTACCAAGTCTGGTGCCTGACAGCTTCTCCAGGGTCTTTGGGTTTTTACCCTGCACATTAAATTATGTTAACTGGACTCCTCAGAATCTGCCTTCTCCTAAGTAATGAGTTTCCACTCGAACCGAATCAAGGCCTCCTAAGATGCTCAGAAGGGGCTGGCATTCACCGAGTGCTTCCTGTTGGAAATCATCCTTGTGCCACAGTTGAGCGATTTCAAGGTTTAGTGTCCTAACAACAGCTGAGGAAGAGAAACAGAACAGGGAAATACTTCCATTGTGGGACGGTTATGGGAGGTTTGTCCTAAGAGGAAAGAACCGAGAAAGCACTGTCAGGTCCCATTTTCCTTGGTGGTGTAACTGCTGAAACAAGTGCTCCTTCCCGGATCCATACATTAGTTAGGATCAGCTTTCTTTGTATGTCTTCTCAACCTATAATCTTTTGATTGTTGCCTGTTTCCACCAGTGAAGGCACAGTAATCCACACTAGCTCATCTCTCCTAATCACAGACCCACAGAGCCAGGGCTCTCTGAGCTGTTAATTCCTCTTTAGAGGCCTAACAGAGTGGAAAGTAAACAAAGACCAAATCTGCAACCTTCAACATTGCTAATTTCCTCTGATGTCAGAATACTTAAACAGGCAAGACCTGGGAATGATTTGATCAAAACTGCTTTTAATCGAATGCATGCAGAAGGCCTGGGTCTGGAGGGATCTGCAAAATGACAGCTGTCCCCAGAGAGCTTTGTGGAAGGTTTCCTCTTTCAGAAACAGCGTTTCCTCATTTTAAACGACTGGGTTGCTGTGTTGTTAGAAAAAGAAAAAGGGAAAAAAATCATAAAAGGCTGCTTTCCTGCCTTTCAAATGCCGCATTCTTTGGCTGAGAGTTCCTGCCTTGAGAGTAGTTTTCTTTAACTGACTGTTGGTTGGTTTTCTCTTCGGCTGAATGCCTTGATACTCTTTTGGCTTTACTAGGAAATGAATTAATAATAAAAGGTTATGACTGGAGGAAAGGGAAAAAGAAAGGGCAAAGTACTGTCTGACTTCATACTCATTTCTTGATGACTGGCGAACAGAAAGTGAAAAACAGAGAACAAAAGACCCTAAACCATGATGTGCTTTATTTAGACAGCGGAAAACATTTTCTAGGACAGGAGGGAAGAGAAATTAGCTGGTGGGATGTTTTAAGATTTTCCCAAGAAGGAGATATATCCAAAATAATGCTAGGGGCCTTTAATTTCACTCACACTGATATGAGCACTTAAAGATAGCATTTTTTTTTTTTTTGGACAGGGAGAAGAAACAGAGCTCTTGTCTAATTTTATGATTAGTTTTTGTAAAATTTGGTCCCTGGAGTTAGATAACCCTGACTCCATGTCAAATACGAGTGCAGTTTAAAGATTATTAAAAGACATGGTACTTTTTTTGGTCAAGTATACCAGCATCGTTCCTATTTTTCCCGAGAACAGATTACTTCAAGTAAAGCACATTTTTCAAAAGTGCTTTTAGAGCATTTGGACAGCAAGTTTGAGGTGTTTGCTTTGGCCCGGCTGTATTTTCCACATGCACAGTCAGAAGCCCCGGCTAGAGAAATCAAGGACAAACACCGAGGCTTTGTGTAAGTACGCACCCAGCACCACATACCCCTAGACCTGGCATCAGGCTCCCGGGGTGACGATGCATTTCCATGCCTGGTGTTTGTCATTCCGAAGCCTGCTGGCTGGGTGACCATTCTCTTTATTGGCGTAGCCTTCCAAGCAGATTGCATCGCGCCGTGCGCAAGGGAGTTCTCCGGGCCGATGTAGTGGCTCTGGGTGCCGCCTGGCTGCCCCCCTCTCCCCTTAGCGCTCCCCCCGCCACCCCCCCTCCGGCGCACGCCCCCCTTCGCTCCAGCTGGCGGCGGGCGCGGCGCTGCCTGCAGACCGTCAGCGGGCCCCCTGCGGCCGCGCCTCCCTCGCGCGCAGGACCCGCCACTCGGAGCGGAATGGCAGCGGCAGCGGCAGCAGCATCCCCGCCCGCGGAGGCGGCGGCCGGGGCCCCCTCGGACGCTATTGTTCCTCGGTCTTAGACGCGCTCAGCCCGCCTCCCGTCCGCCGCGAACAATAGCAGGAGCGCGCCCGGCCGCCGGGGCTCGCGGAGCGGCGTGCCGCGGACGGGGGCGCTCGGCTGCCCGCGGGGACCGGCCGGACCCGGAGCGGCGGCCGGCGGCATGGGGCTGCGAGGCGGGCGCGCGGCCGCGTCTCCGCGCGGGGCCGTCCCGCCGCCGCCGCGGCCGCTGCTGCTGCTGCTGCTGAGCCTGGGCGCCTGCGGGGCGGCGGCGCGCGCCGGGCCGGACGCGCCCTCGCTCTACCTCTGGAGGACCGGTGAGTGGGGCCCCGCGGCCGCGGCCCAGCGCCCGGCCGCTCGGGAGACGCAGGGCACGGGGGGCGCCAACTGAGGTCCAGGGAGCCAAGTCGCTCCGGCACGGGGCTGGGCGAAGCGAGCACCTCGCCGGGAAGGTCGCGCGGGCTGCGCTCGGTGCTTCCCGGGGGCACCGCGCTCGTCCCGCAGCCCTTCGGGGCGCGCGTTCCTCGCCTCTGACAGTCCCACCCCAGCCCCTGCGCCCACTTCGGTCAAGTCCAAAGTCAGGGACACAGAGCGGATTCCGCTAAGTGACTGGGGGCACGTGGAAACACGCGCGACCGGCCGGCGGGGCGCCGGGAGCAGGTGCTCAGCAAGCTCCATCTGGAGGAGCGACGTGCAGGACTTTTGAAGTGCGCCACTGTTAGGGTTCAAACTTGCCCCTGGATTTGGGGGGGTGTGCTTTTGTTTTCCTGCTCCCCACCACGGAGCAGCTAGGGGCTCTGCAGGCGCCGGGGTGGCAGAAACCACGCCGGGGAGGCGGCCCCCAGCCTGGCCCCCTCCCTGATAGCAGTACAACGGGCCGTGATGACTTTCCTGGGGTGGAACTAAGGCTAAATGGGGAGTTCCTTTGGCAGGTCCGCAGTCAAATGAGCCAGACGCGAAGGCACGGAAAGCTCGCGGGAAACGGAGAAGCCGGGACTGCAAACACTTGGCAGGGGCTAGGTCCGCGTCGCGGCTTCTGCCTTCTCGGGGCTTTTGCGGCGGAGACGGATCAATCTTCTCCACAATTAGACAGATGTCCTGAATTTTTAAAGATGTTGCATCTATCCAGGAACTTACTGTGAGGATTGAACAGAGCTTTATTTAAAACCACAGTAGATTATTTTCCCCCAAATAGTACATGAAATACACACATACATTTAAAAAAGTTCTTGAGAACACTTTAAAAATTAGTATCTTAATTAAGTTAAATGAACACATTTCAATTTAAAACAAAGAGTGGACGCTTTTCCTCTAATTTTGTCAAGCTATGGCTTTACTTTTCAAAATAGAATTCATAAAGACAGCCATTCATTAAACTCTAATTTCCCAGGAAGTGATATCTTTGGCATAATTGGTAAGAGCTTTTCAGGTAAGTAAGGGTTGGACCAAATCACTGCTGTCTGGTTGACACTTGTACTATCAAAGTCAGGGGAACCAGACAGTAATTTGTATCGAGGAAAAGTCTGGGCTCCATTAGCTGTGCAGCATCTGAGGTGCCAATAGATGTCAACATAAATGTCACGGTGGGGACAGGAGCCAATAAACAGTTTAAAACAGCGGCAAGCGCCCGGGAGCAAGGAGATGGGCACCTTGGCTCTAGTGCCAGTGCCATTCGGCTCCTAGTGATAGCATTGTTGGCTGTTGACTTAACTTTTGACTCCCGCGTTTTTTCAACTGCATGTAAATAAGCTGATGTCCTCCCTGTTGTGGTGAACACATGACAGTGTTGTTGTGACATTTAAATGGGTTTATGCAGATGTTCTTTAGATTGTATGAGGAGGAGGACACCTTCTTCAGAGTGATCCTGGGGTTCTTAAAAAAATGGTGGATTCAAGTGGATAACAAAACGGGTGACCTTTTTAGTGCTCTTCTCCAGAGTGAAAGGAAACTTTGCTGTATCTTTAAATGAACTGTGTACTTCTCTGAGAAATTAAAGCAGCATATTTAAAGGCGAGAGAGACACTGTTACAAAAATATAAAGGTGACAGAATGATAAATTTCTCATTTGATGAAAATAAAGAAGTAGGCTGAGAACTGGGAGCGCAAAGGAGGTGAGAGCCCCAGTTGTCCCTTCCAGTGGGCTGAGTTTGGTCTTGGAAAAGATAACATTCGTGTCATGTCAGCAGTGAGATCACTGGATTAAAGCAGCACAGGGAAAGAGGTCCACTGGAGGAGGATCTGCGATACAAACTGTAACCTCTTGTATATTGTTACTCAGCTATAGAACTTTGGCCAATCACATAATGACTGATGGGGACAATATCATTCCTGATCTCCTAAGTGATCAAGGCATTTAAACAATTATAACATGCCATTGCATATACACAAACTACCATAGGAGCAGAAAGGTTCTGTCGTTAATAAAAGGTTATAGAGAGGTTCAAAGAGAAGCTAATTGCTTAAGTGTACCCCTGCTGATGAGGTAGCTAGTGACGGGGGGGGGGGGGGGGGAGGACCACTACTCAGGCCGAAGGAAATAGAAAGTCAGAAGGGAAAGGCATGTCCACATCCCTAGGTCTTGCAACACCCTGCGGTGGTACCATGGTTTGTAGCTCTAATTGAGGATGCTTCCATGGAAGGACAGCACGTAAGGCCAGCGAGGTGATTGGAGCCCGGATGACAGACAAAGGGAATCAGATCCAGGACCACAGACATTCTAATGAAGAGGAGAGAAGGGCTTGGGTGTAGGGTTTTCTACGCCCAAGAGTTATCCAAGAACAATAGAAACCAATGCTTGGGCTTCAAGTTGGCCAGCACTCAAACTTTTTTGAGTGAGCATGGGAAAGAAGAAAGCACGGGTTAATTAGGGCTGGGTCAGAACAGTATCAATTGAATTGAATTCAATTACATATCTTCAAATAGTAATGACTCATTTAGATGAAGAGGTCTAATGGGAAAATTGATGAATGGGTGAATGCTTAGGAGAAAGAGTTAGGCTGAGGGTGTAGACTTTGAATGAAATGAAATATATGGTATTGAAAGGCTTAGAAGTGGAAAGGATCATTAATGGAGGGAGAATGTTCACAGGAGGATCAGAATGAGAAACAGAGGATTTTGAGATTCAATACTGAAACCAGCGTGAGCAGAGGCAGTGTGGCCAGAAGAGGGCTAAGAAGAATGAAAGTAGGTGCTCAGTGGAAAAAGGCTTCTGATGAGGGAAATGATGGTAAAAACTATGAAAAAACAGCAACAACAAAGTAATTTAAGGAAATACATTGTGACATAGTTTAGAAAATATCAAAAAGATCTAGTAGGGACTATTCTTAACAGTGTTTCGGGAAGGGCATTTCGTGACCCGTGCACCTCTCCGAGGTGACTCAGTGGTAGTGAATGAGGGCTCATCGCCAGGCTGTTGGGTCAGCATTGCCTGCCCACCATGAGGTCAGGGATTCAGCCCCGTCAGTGGTGCTGAGGAAGACCAAAGGCCTGCCCATTTGTGTCAAATTTACAACCTTGGCAACCTCACTTAATGACACTGGGGTTGGTGCCTAATTTGGAAGTTGCCTTTTTCGCAAGGAGCCATGTTCACTACATTTTCAGGATCTTTAAATTGGCAAGGGAGATAGAGTGCTGTAGAGTCCAGAGGGATCATATGTGTCTACATCTCCCGTAAGTCCAGTGAGACATATGGACCCCACATCATTTTATTCCTAGAGTCTACAGTAACATGCATGTCCTCATAACCCTACCCTAGCAACCAGAGCCACAGAAAGTGTTCCATATGATCTGGGGCCAGATGGACACGTGTGTTCCATATAATATCTATCAAAATGTGATTCATAAGAACATGTCAACATTTCCTTGATTCAACATGTTAATAAAGACATGATATAGACAAAACATGCAATGCAGATAATAATTGGGTCATGAGAGGGTTAAGTAGAGGGGTAGACATCAGCACTTAATTGATTAATCAACAAGACAGAAAAATATATGGTCTGATAGAGTTGAGTAGTGTGTCAGCTACATTGTTATTAGTTGAATAGGGAAAATCCATAATTGAAGATAGTAAAATATTTAAAGTTTACTTCTTTAACAATTGCTAGTCATCTGAAAGGCAACTTGTCTTTATTTGTGTAATTGGAAAATATTTTTTACAAGTAGAGTTATAATATTAGAAGATGCACAATAATGGCTAGCTATAAATGCTTGACAGTTTTGTGCATTTTTATTACTTTAGCATATGGAGTTGTTTCAATGAAAATGATGGCTAATTATATTCACCTGACAATTCCAAATGAGAACATCAATGCAGAGTTTTGTTTACATAAAATACTGAAATACATCCAGATTTTGGTAGCTCTTTCATGCAGATAGATACATATTTAAGAAACTTCTCATGATCTATGAAGATAGTAACTGAATTTATAATTATGTGGGGAGGCAAGAGAGGAGATGTGGAGGGAATGGGGAATCCACAGCCATGGGGGGCGGACAAGAGGGAAGAAAAGCTTCCAAAGTTGATGGTGGTGATGAGTGTACAACTCTTCCTAATGTGATTGGGTGGTGTACCAATTACATGGCAATGAAACGATTCCAAAGAGAAAACCCCAACGAGGGACACTGAGTATTATCTCTATAATGAAACCCAATAAACATGTACACATTTGGCATCATTCAGAATTCAGACGATAAAATTGTGTTAGTGCAACCTGTCTCTTACAGAGATCTCTTTCCGTGGTAAACACTTTCGAACTACTTTCATCTCAGGCAAGGCAATATTATAATTGTCTTGAATCCTTTACCCAGTTAATTACATATAGAAAGGTTCTTAGTTTTTCTAATTTTAAAATCAAGTCTTAACTTTCTCTTTTGAAATATATTTATACTTACACAGTAGAACCCCGGTACTCGACCACATCGGTGCTCGAGATAATCAGATTTCACTGCAAAATGCCGAGAACATTTTGCACTGGAGCTCCAACAAAACATCGGAATCTGACTTGATGTACGTGATTTGTGTAAACAAAAGCAGTTCGTGTTTCGCTCACTCAGTGGCGTTAGTTGGCGTTGTTAGTACACGTTGTTTAAACCTTTTGCAGCTGTGTTCCAAGCGTTTTGCTATAATTTTCTTAGTTTTTGTGGATTTTTGGATAAAAAACATGGGCCCTAAGAAAGGTTTTTGAAAAGAATCATCATGATAAGGAAGTGGTTAACTGTGTTTTCAATGTTGCTGATGATAATTTAGTAAACCCATTTAGAAAAGAGTTAAGGAAATGTCAACAGCTGACCACATTAGATGGGATTGAGCCAGGTCCTAGTGAAAAAAGACAAAGAAGGAAAAAAACTCTTGAAAAACAACTACCAGTGGATTTGATAGAAGGGGATTCCCCTTCCAGACAATGACTCTCTCTCCGTCCCTCCTCTCCACATCCATGTCCACAGATCCAGATCCTCATCAGTCTCAAGGTATGGGCCATACTGTAGTTGTTAAAAACTTTTTAAATGTTGTGTTTCCTATTTAAATATTATTTAACTCTGAACTCGTTAACTTTGAAATTTCTGTGTCAGGTTTTGTATAAAAAGGCAAGGTTAGGGTAAAGACTTGGTGGTTGAGATTGGATTAATCCATTTTCAGTTATTTCTTGTGGGAAAAACTGATTTGGAACTTGACTGCATCGCATCTCAATGTTCCTTCTAGAACGGTTAGTGTCAAGGTCCGTGGTTCTCCTTTATCACATTAATCAATAGAAAATATTCTTCAGTGCATATGAGGAAAATAGCCACCTTAATTCCACCAATCACTAAATAACAACAGAGATAGGAATGTAATCCGAGTGGTATTAACATGAAAGTCAACATCCTAATATAAATGCAAAGACATAGCACAGAATTTCCTTGGTCCTAAAACTTAGGTTAATTTGTAATGTGGCATAGTTTGCTCATTAAATTAGGGATAATGATGCAACAGAGTGAAGAGGGCCTGGACTTTAATATCAATCCATTTGGTGCATCATGCATTGAACATTTTCTATCCACATTACCCATGTATTTCTTTCATCACCTGAATCCCTTAATGTTCAATGGAGATGAGCAATATGTATTCACATGGATGTTCAGAGGATTAACTCTCATGGCATCTACTCTACAAGTGTTAAAATATAAACACATTAAACTCTCAATAAATGATAGTTTTATTATTATGATTGTTCTGTTCCATTATGCAATGGCTACTTAATTTTGTAACCTGAAGTAAGTTCAGTCCTATAGTTTAAGTTACCTGGAAATATCTTTTTCCTTTTCAGTTAGTGCTCCAGAAATTACATCGTGATCCCGTTTACTGGAGCCCGTAGGTTCTCTCAGAAAGTTACAAGTGGAGCAGCATTGTGGAATGGAGGAAAATGGAACTGGGGATCAGTCACACTTAGATTCAGATGTTGACTCTATCCAATTGATCACATTACTTAAACTCTCTGTGAGTTCTGATCTGAAAGTGTGTGTTCTGATCTATCTCAGAAGGCATTCATTATGTTAATAGGTAGTAGGCTGAAAGTATATTGACCCAAACATTTAAAAATGTTAGTCCCCCCTCCATCTTTTTTCATTCCTGCAAATGACACAACGTTAATGAATTCTACAGACCTACTTGCTTTCTGCAAGGAAAGATGCTATAGAAATAACAAAACGAGTCTAAAAACAGTAATTTCTATAGCCATGCCTCGTATTATCCTGGTGCTTATACAGACATGGCATAGGACAATGAGCATAAAAACCCTTTGAGCAGGGAGGTCAGCACGAATCAGGCCATGAGAATACTCCATTTTACATTGTGTTTCCAGATGACTTATCAAGAACCTGAAACTTTATATTCTTGAACTTAACATTCTCACGTATCTCTTGTGAATGAAATACTTTAATGTAGTATTTTATGTTCTTAATGTTTGTGTTTTATGCGTTCCTTTACATCTTAGGCAAATCTTTAAATGTTTGTTTATACTTTGTCTTTGTCTCCTCTTGGTGTACGTGGCACGGTGAGTGTTCAGAATTCAGTAAGTCAGAAAAGAGTTCAATAAGAATTATTTGGATCAAAAAGTCAAATGCTCAGGTGGTTTTGTGAAGCTTAATATCTTAATGGAACTGTCTTAACTCAGGCCACTCCTTATGTAAATTATAGTTAGCTACCTGGACTGCAGACTGATGGAAAGCCCCCGTGGAGATGGAGGTCAGAAGTGCTCACATGGCCTAGATTTTCTCCCATTCATCATTCTTCTAAAGACAAGTGGCTTCACGACGATGGGATGCGATGCTGACATTCGGAGCTGGGCAGTAAGGAAGTGCGTTTGTGGCTCCCATCCATTTATGAGAAAACGAAGCTCTTAGTCTTTGATGTACGTGAGGGTGGTGACCCTGCACAAGGGGAGCACTCTGGGAAGGGAGAGTGGAAGCCCCTGAGTCTGGTCAACATGTACAACAGGTCCCATAGGATTAAAATAGAGGCATAGGAGGGTAGCCTCAGTGAAAGAAGCATTGAGGAAGTGGTGTCTGTGAAAATAATCTTTTTTCTATCACAAGAACAGAGGCAAGTGTGAATTAGAGGTGCCAACGAGTCATAAGGTAGAGATCCTATCTAATTTTCTTCACAAGAACTTTATACTTTGCACTTTAAAATGCACTAAAGTGAGTAAAAATAAAGTAATTTGCATTTAAAATCCAGGTACTCAACAATAAGAAAGTAATGTGTGTGCGTGTGTTTCTGTGTGTTGTAGACCTCAGAAAGAGGATGATGTCTCATTATCTAGAAGGTTGTACCTACTTATATTTTGCATTGTGCTAATCAGAATCATAATCATTGAAGGCTTAGTTCTATTTGTTACTTGTTATATCAAAATTAAATTATGGGCAATGAATCACGGAAAGAATCATTTCATTTTTGGATTGCACTTAGAATTGGCCACAGGGCCCTCTTTGTCATAGATATCATCAGACTGAGGTGGTCAATGTAGAGAGTGCCACATTAATAAATTCAAGGATCTTTATCATAGAAATAAGACTATCTAGAACTGGAGGGGCTTAAGCCACAGTTCAAGTTCACAGCCCAGGAGAGAACACCAGCAATGTGACCCACACTAAAGACAGTTGTTTTGTAATCAGAAAACACAAAGGGAATTAAGCTGAGAGTTAGTGGTGTAGTTAACTTGCTTTAGGGGAGAACTTGGAGAAAATTTGGGAGTGTTGAACAATATCTTGGGTTGAAAGAAAATCTATGGTAAATCGAAAGTTAAATGGAGCCCGGTAGCTTGTGATAGTTTCAAATACATCATCCATCTGATCTGTCTGTAACTGACCCTGGTCTAGTTAATAAATCAGGCAGAGTTGACCCTGAAGCAATACAGGTTGGAATTGTGTGGGCCCACTTACATGCAGCTTGTTCTTGCTGATGGTTTTGTGTTGAACTCAGGGGTTGTGAGTATTTGCTTAAAACGATGCGTGGCACTAATCACTTCTGAGTATTTCATTTCTCCTGGTTGCTAATGCAGGCCGAGTCACATGACATTTTTCAGCGCTCAGGCTTAGTGGTTATGCCTCGTGCTGTTGACCCCGGGCCAGAATGCCAGCAGTACCAGCTGCTCTCCTTGGGAGAAAAATGAAGCTTTCTACTCCACTAAAGAGTTACAGTTGTGGAAACCCCCACGGAAGCAGTTCTGCTCTGCCCTCGGGCATCCCCGGGGGTCCAAATGGCAGAGTTGTCATTTATTCTGTTGTGGTGCAACTCTTGAGCTCAGCACGAGAGCAACAAGGGGAAAGTGCTGTGAGTGGACTTACAAAGTTCAAATTCATGTTTGTCAAGTAGCTACATACTTACTTTTCTGTACCCTTGCAAGGAAGAAGCCACGGGCTTTCTGGAAAAGGCAGAGATGTACTCTCTTCCTGAGTTTCTATGAACAGGTACAAATATCCTTAAACCCGAATACATGGACCTGGAATACAAATTGTCAAGGTAGACTAACATTTAGATGTCTCTCACAGACCTTCCCATCGGCACAAAGTGTTGAACTCAGGTACCAGAACCAGGACTGGAGAGTGAGCTGTTTGACTTTGTGATTGGGTCCCCGTTTCCCTCCCTCGGTACTCAGGGCCTCCAGTGGTGATCCCTTTGGAAGCAGCTGGTGTTGGTGGAACCTCAGCGACTATGGCTTATAGGCACCGTTCATTCCTGGGAATGAACTAAGCCCGTGGCTCACGCTTCTGTCAAACAGTAGCTACATACACAAGGGGAAGAGTAACAGATAGAAGGTATGCGCATTTTAAAATGATCGCCCATTTGAGAGAGAGGGCAGCATCTACCCAAGAACAGATTGCAGGAGAACTAGGCAAGAAGGGTGAAGAGCAACAGGAAACACAGGGAGGAAGTGGGATAAATGATGTTACATCGTGGGACTTTCAATCAACGAGTTGAAACAAAATGTGTAGGAATTATTGAATAGAAGCTGATCTGTTAACTATCACCCAGTTCACAATGAAAAGTTTGTTTGTCACTGTTCCTTGTGAAGTTTTGAGGGATAAGGATAGAGATACCTCTTGCTCTCCAATAGCTAATTGTACAGTGAGCATGAAGAAAATTAAGTTTTGTGAAAAGGACATAATACGCACATATAAAAATTACGAAGTTGGAATAATTTATCTAAATGTGTATGGCTAACTTAATGTATGTGGCTGTCGCTAAAAAGCGCTCCCTTGGGGTTCTAGAGCAGCATCAATAACTGGGACATTTTGGAGACTGCAAGCCAGTGAGCTGGCTTCTGACTTAATAACAGACATATTCTATCATGTGCCTGTTGAAGAGGGGCATAAGAACACAAAGAGGCCTCGTTGAGTTGTCCTACTTAACTTTATTTTCATTTCCTTTATTAAAACCGTTAATCTCAGAGAGGTCCACTCTATTCCAGTAGTTTTAGTCAAAGTGCAAGATAATTGTTGAAAAATATTGAACTCACAGGTTGGCATGAAAGAAGCATTGATTATTAAGTAGCTATATCTATAAGACATAGAATGAGATGTTCGAGAACAAAGTCTTGAGTAAGATAAATATAAATCTTGACCTGGCTTTATCATTTATGAAGAATATGATTTATCTCTCAGCGCTTCTTGTTCCTGGGTGAACCATCTGTTATTGGTATCTAGTTTTCCAGGTTATTTTAAAGATCATTTGAGATAAAGAACATAGCACAATGCCCACCAGATCTGGTAAGCAGTGCTCAGTATACATTGGGTCTTCCTTGAGCTTGATCCTGGTGGGAATTATAAAGCTTCTTCACTCCCAAACCAGGAGACAGATTGGTCTGATCTGCCTGGATCCTTTCTTTGTTATGACTCTTCTTCATGCTTGGATCTATATTTGTAGCTCACGCCTCTCTACATCTGATGTCACCTCGCGCTCCACCTGCTATTAAAGCCAACAGAGTCCCTGCAAAATCCTTATCCTTGTTTGTAAGGTTGTTCAAATTGTAGTCATTATATACAGAAACATTCTGCTTGGTGCTTTATTTTTACTTGTGATTGTGCATATCTTCGCCTTGTAGGAAATGCTGGAGGTGTGAGTCTTTAAATGGAATCATCTTTCCCAAATCCCCTTGCCTAAAAAAAAACTGAGAAAAAATTATTGGAAAAACTTTTTTTGTGGTGCTGTGTGGGAAAGGTTCTAAGAAGTTTATAGTGATTGATAAGGTTCCCTGACCTAAAGTTAAGAATGCCTGCCTTCGAGGCTAAGTGCCTTCCTTATACAGAACATTGTAATCTGTTGTATAGTTATATGGTGGGGGCTTCTATGGTTCTCGGAATGCCCTCCCCCCAAAAAAAATCTCAAATAAACTCTTTGCTGTTGAGTTGATTCCAAATCATAGAGGCATGATAGGACAAGGAAGAACTGTCCCTCTGGGTTTCTGAGACTGTCACTCTTTATGGGAATAGAAAGCCAAGTAACAGTAGCAAACTTAGAGTTGGGAAGTAGCAACGAAAATAAATTTATGGTTGGGGGGGTCACCTCCAAATGAGGAACTGCATTAAAGAAAGGGTCGTGGCATGAGGAAGGTGGAGAACCACTTGCTCTAACCCTTCACCAAGAATTCTGCCCTCTTAGATTTATGCCACTCCCTACTAGCAGTTTTGGTGTGATGGAAGGACTCGAGCCAGCAGGTCCTTTGAACTGTTCATTGATTTGGGGGAATTAAGTAGAAACCTAAAGAGACAAGCACGTGGCTGTAGTTTGGCTGGGGCAAGGCTTCCCTAGGGAATTCTGCGCAGCCCTGAAGACCACCCTGGCTCCCTCTGAAGAAGGAGCAGTTGCGTCGGCCTAACAAGAAAACAATTCCGTGCGGACCCTTTCCTGGCCACCAGCTCATCCATATAATTTTCAACTTTCTTAAAACTTCTTCCTTACAAGCCACTGTGATCGTCCTATGTCCTTGAAGTCACCTATCCAGATGACCCCCTTAAGATCCTTCCCCAGAGCATCACCATGACCTTTTAGATGATTTCTCTGTCTTGAATTTAACTGGCCAGCAGATCCCCTAGGAAACTACCTATTTAATTGGACTTCTTTTATTTATTTATTTTTGGGGAAGCTTCTAATGAAACTAAGAGAAGTGTTACTGAGAGAACCTGTCTAGAGTTACCTGCCGATCACAGAGACGTGTTTGTAAGAAACCCCAGCACGTGTGAGCCGGTACTCCAGTGGCACCATGCTTTGATGTGCCCTTCTTATATGTGCATGCATTAGAATATATTTGTATGGATATCATATATTTACATAAATGTTCTATTTCAAACCTACCTGTAAGTGCTTTTAAATCTTCAGATTAAAATAAAAATGTAACTTCACAAATTGGATAACATTATTTTAAGTGCAATACAACCTGGTTACTTTTACACTTTATAAATTTTTTGTAACATTCATAAACCTATGTTAGCATTGCAATAGTAAGTTAATGTACCATTAAAAGTGTATGCAAGAATACATACATAGATGACTAAATACAAACAGGCACTACCGATGAGACAGTTATTTATAACCAAACTAGCCCATAGAACCTCATATTTTATTTGGAATAGGGACATTGTTAAACTGCCCTGGCGGCCCTCCAGGGTTGGTGTTGAATTGCTCACCGCAAGGTTGGTGGTTCAACCTACCAGATACTACATAGTAGAAAGTTGAGACCGCTTGCTCTCATACAGATGTGCAGTCTCAGAAACCCTGATTACGGTAGCTGTGGCCATGAGTCATCATCAATTTGATGGCAGTAAGTAGGTTGGGAGGGAATTATGGTACCACTTCGCAGCCCTGGTGACACAACCTGAAGTGCTCAGCTGCTAACAGAAAGGTTGGCAGTTTGAACCCACTGAGCAGCTCCATAGGAGACAGACCAGGCTACCTGCTTCTGTAAATAAAAACCGCTGTCTAGGAATCCTACGGGCCAGCTCTGCTCTCTCACATTGGGTCCCTGAACCCCCAATCGACCCAGTGGCATACAAATAAAAATCAAATATTACATGGCTTTAATATGCATGCAATTTATGCATATAAGCATTCTTCATAGGTGCTTTGAAACTTCACTAACATATTAATCATATAAAATTTATGTTAGAATTTTAGTTAATACAGTTTTCTGTCAACCACTGTGAAACTAACTCCTATAAAAACTTATTATAAAATTTCTTACTTTACCTTCCACTAACTTATTACTGTTATTTTAAGGTCTTGCTATGTCTAACCGTCTTCCTGTGTTTGCTACTCTGATTCCTGGACAATGTCTTCAAACTGTAGTGCTTGCATACAATGTCTAAGAAGTACTTTTCTTCTAATAGCATCTGCCTGTCAGAATATTTATGAGCATTATTTATATAACATAAGACATGGATGTAACTGACATTGATTATGATATCATTAAGGCAGTTGTGTTAAACAGGGTTCTTTAGAGAAACAAAACCTGAATGCTAATAATTTTCTATATATATTTATACACATAGATATATAACATAAGAAATAAACAGTTAATTAAATTATAAAGCAGTACAAATGGCTCAGTGCAATTCACTCCCGTGAGAGAGTTGTGAGACTCTGGCAGTCCTTCAAGTCTTGAGGGCCGTCAGTAGTACTCTGTAGAGAGATTCAGGCTATCCGGGCACAGGCAGCAAACAGCAAGGCAGGTCACCAACTGTCAGCCAGATGACAGGGTCCAACAGTCCCCAGCTTAAGAGATATACATTCCAATGGTGTGGCAAAGCAGGTCTTTAAGGAACCTCAAACTACAGTGACACAGTCTATGGGTTAGGTGCCCCACAGGTAGAGTAGTTTGAAAATTGAGGTGCAGAACAAGCAAGGCAGCCACACACTGGTCCTATGATCAAAGAGCGAGAGACAAGAAAGGCGAGGCTCGCCCAGCCATTTATCTCTCCGTCCTTCAATTAATCCCACATGTGTTTATTGGCCAGGTTGGCACAATAAGCTAACTACCTCATCAGTACAGACCCAGGTGGAATGATATAAATTTACTATATATATAAATTGTTATATATATGACATTTATAGTCATATATGACTGTGTGTTTTATTTTCCTTTCTTATGGAAGATAACTCATCCCCCACACCATACAATTTCAGGGAACTCTATTCACAGACAGAATTAGGCCATCTTATGCTTTCTCAGCTTGTGTTGGTCAAGTTCAATTATGTAAAACTGGAAGAGATTGAGAGCGTCTCCTCTGCCAAACTCTAAGCTAGATTCTGAAGTTCTAACATGGACAACACATGAGCCAATCCCCCCAGTAACTCTCCATGAAATAAGTAAATCTGGTCTATTGAACTTATTCCTCAAACTAAGTAATTCTAGTCTACTAGTGAATTTGTTGCAAAATGGAAACATGTAAAGATATAAAGTCAGAGAAAGGGATAATTCTCTTTCGCAAAGTTACAAGGCAAGAAAGATTACACAAAGCACAAATTTGAAAAATAAGAAGTTTATGCAGTAGTCAAAAGCTAAAGAGAGACAAAATTCGAGGCAGAAAAGGAGCAGTTTTGAGGACATGAACTATCATCATGCGACCAGGGAGAGGCAGGAGTTCTGAGACGTAAGAAGCATAATGTGGGTTGAGCTGGGGAAAGAGAAGTGTTTGGGGAAGAAGTGAGTGGGCAGACTATAAAAAGTCTGTGACAAAAAGGAGCTTCCCGTTGCTTGTTTGCCATATGGAACGTTTGAACCCAAGTTCATGTGGATTTATTACTACGAATGAAAGAATATATTTGTAAATATCTAGTCAAATGAGAATTCACGAATTTTATATTTTTGATGCTTATTATGATCCTTCCATTTGTTTTAAGTATTAAAATTACCTAACTTTATGATGACCTTTAAGTAATTCTAGTTGAATATAGTTCATTATTTCAATAGTATAGTATTCATTCAGGTTTATTGATAAAATAAACTTTATATTTTCCTCACCAGATTTGATTGGACCAATGTTAAAATGAATAAACTTTAAATCTATGCACTTTTTAAAAAGATGAGGTTAGTAATGGAGAGCATAAATGAGCTCAGGGATGAGAGAAGGCATAAAGGACAGTTAGATTCAACTCTTCTTAATTGTGGCTATTGGTAATTTACAATGCAAACAGCACTGTCTTATCTCGAAGTAATCCATTGTTTACCCTCATTTAGGGATGAGGTTTGATTTTTAAAAGTCTCATGTTGGCCAAGCTAGTGAGTCAGCTTGGATGATGGGGCTCTAGTTTTCACTCATTGTCCTTCAGTAATTATGTCTGGTCTTCAAAAAACCAAAATTTACAAACAGGGGCAAAAAATATAAAGAAGTTCCTTTTCTTGTGATTCGAAGAGTGACTATGAGATTGTATGGAGCACTAGTGTCGAATTAAACGCTGTCTGACCAGCCATGTCTCAGCCAACATCAATGCTTCCCTCCACTCTGTGCACACCGTGCTTCATAGTTCTCATTAGGGTGAGCGGGCCTATCGGATCAGCGCCTCTGTTGTCCCTGAGCTGGTGCACACAATAAAAGCAGCAAAGATCATAGGGTTCAGTCACACTATAAAACACCTTCCTCTGACAGTTTGTGGTGGTGACTACATATCTCTAATGGGAGAGTCATCCAAATGTATTTGGATTTATGAAGTCAAATAATTTATAAGGAAAGCACTGACGGCTGCTAAGGAACATTTCTCTCCCTGGCTCGTATCGCAAGATTTAATGAAACATCATCGGTTCCCTTGGCTTGTCTTAAGAGGTAACTGGCTTTGAACTGCATTAGCTGTGAAATTTCCACAAGAACAGAGTAAATACGAATGAGTAGACGGGATGGTCTTCAACTTTGGTCTGCTGCAGAACCACGAACATCACAATGGCCCAGTTTTAGAGCTCTCACGATCATTCTTCTTGAAAGTAGTACCTGTTTTTATAGAATTATCTGAAAACAGTTTTAACTTGTTCACTTAATGAAAAACGTGAAGGTGGGAGAAAGAGTAATGATGGTCACCAGGAGGGAAAGGAGAATTAAAAGATGTTGGCTTTTCTCCCACAATTCTTTGATACTTTTTGGTTGCAGACAAGATGCATCTCCTCTGCTGCCCTTATGCTAAATACACAGGGGGCTGCTTTCACAAAGATTTATTTTTAAAGATTATACTGGGTATAATCCACACATTATATGATGCACCCTTGGTGTATTTTTGTTGTGCATCCATCACTACAGCAGTGTTAGAATAGAGAGTTACCCCTGAGAAAATGCTGCAGCGACCACCTGTGACTACCTCTGGTTGCCCAAAAGAGCAGAAGCCACCTTCACATCATCCCAGAACCAGGTGCCACGGTCTGTGGTCCACAGCAATGCGTCTTCTCAGTCATAAGCCGCATGTCTCGCTAGTGATCAGGCTGTTAAGGTCTCAGCATTACAGCCTCTGGTGCCTCTGCCGCTTTCGACAGAGATCGCATATGCACTCCTCTGGTGACTGCACTTTCCTAATGGTCCCGGAATTCCCTTTCCTCTTCTGAGGAACAACAAAACCAACCAGTTCTCTCTCTTAATGTTTCACACACCCTATGTGTTAGTCTGGGTACTTTGGAGGAACAAATCCACAGAAACTCATGTATAAGAGAGTGTTTTATATATAGGTTAAGTGTGCATCAAGAGAACATCTCAACCCAGTGCTGCCCAAGTCAAGTCCAACATTAACCCATATGTCCAACACCAATCCACAAAATCCTCCTCCAGCTCACAAAGCAGACACAAAGACGCTGACTGCAGACGGAAAGCAAAGTCAGTGAATGTGTAAGCATCAGCGCTGGCAGGGGTTTCCACATGGCTGCTCCAGCACCCAGGACTGCATTAGGGTAGGTCCATGTGGCTTCTCTTTGGGGATGTCTTGCAGGAAGTCATCCTTGCAAGCTGAAGCTGGGAACTGGCTAAGGCAGCTGCACCCTGGTTCGACCATCAAAAGCAAGAGACCTGAGAACTTGAAAGGTGAGGCTCACCTAGCCATTTATCCCTCTGCCCTTCAATTGACTCCACATGTGGTTATCAGCCAGGTTGCCACAATAAACTAACTCACTCTATTTTCTGGATCCCACCCAATGGTTGATGGCAGCTTTAGAGACATAGATTGAAGACTCATATTTAAGTAGGCCAGAGCATCACTGCCATCGAGTTGATTCTGACATGGAGTGACTCTTTAGGGCAGAGTAGAACTGCCCGGTGTGTTTTCAAGACTAAATCTTTAAAGGAATAGGAAGCCTCCCTCAACTTTCTCCCTCTGAGCTGCTGGTGGTTTCAGACTGCTGACCTTGCTGTTCACAGCTTAACTCGAAACCCACTGTTGCAGCCGGGCTCTTTTGCTTCACCCACCCTCAAAATATACTCTACTTAAGTCCTAAATCAATAATAGTTTAGTATTGACTGTCTTTCTATTAAAAATTATATGGATTTTTACTGTAGACCCTTTTGTCAGTAGAAGACTGGGGTTTTTACTAAATACCATACAGCGAAAAATCTCCAAATTCTTATCATTTGTACATATCCCCAAATTCCTGCCACGCTCCAGGCTTTAGTTAGCGTTTGCCTCTTCCTCCCTCATCTCCACCCCTCTCCCCGCCCTCCACACACATTTCCTTCTGTTTCACATCAACTCCTGTGTTCTTTCCCTTTCTCCTTGGAGCTCTCTCCGTACCGCCCAGCTCTCTCTCTCTCTGTCCCTTCTCTCCCATCTTCGTTGTCCCATTAACGTTAGGCATTCTGAAATTACATGCCACCTTCTACCTTTAATTCCTGAGAATCTTTTTCAAATATGTAAACTGATCTGATTTCTTGGGCGTGGTCGGTAATAGAAATGCTGATTTTGCCAAGTCCTCTACAAGGAGACTTGCGTCCCAGCTGTAGTTTCCCCTTTGTTACCGCTCAGAAACAGACAAAGGGAAAACCTGCCAGCAGCATTGTATTCTTTCTGCAGACACCTGACTGTGATAGAGTCCGTGTAGATGGCTCGATGGGCTACAGCTGTGAAATGAATTAGAATTTATTATTGCAGGTAAAAAAACCCCTGCCAATTTATTCAAATTAAATCCTACATAAACAATAATAATACAGTTTGGAAACAGTTTCCTTCTTTCCCTTATCCTTTAAAATTGATTTCTGGAAAACTATGGAAAGCATGTGGAAAATTCCAGTCTTCCATGTATTTTTGAAGCCTTTCACATATGTTAGGGTAAGTTAAGAAAGAGAGAAAATGAGGACTAGTATTCAGAAACTTCTATGACACGTTTCCCGTACCACCTGCAACACAGGACTTTTCATTTACACTTCGACCTGTGCTCGGCGTCTCCTGAATGTTGGCCAACACAGAAGTCCTTGCCCAAGAGGATGGTGGCTGTGAGCTGAAGTCGATTCCGCTTCAGGGTGACCATTTTCCATACTGCTTTCAATGCTCTGGCCTTTCAGACGCAGATTACCAGGCCTCGTTTTTGAGGAGTCTAGGGTAGGTCCATCAAGGAGGCTTGCTCTATGGTCCACTGAGTCATGACTTGAGCTTCCCAAGGGTGATTCGTTGTTAGGGGGAGTCAGCTCCAGCACAGCAGGACAAAACATTGCGTGGTGCTGCCCAGCCTCTCAATTGCTGTTAGGTTTGAGCCCATTGTTGTAGCCACTGTATCAGTCTATCTCCTCGACCGTCTTCCTCTTTTGCTCTGACTCGCCATTCCACCAAGCATGATGTCTCTATTCAGGAATAGTCTTCCTCTTTTGCTCTGACTCGCCATTCCACCAAGCATGATGTCTCTATTCAGGAATAGTCCTTTCTGATAACGAGTCCAAAGGAAGTAATACAATTCTCACCAGCCTTACTTCTAAGGAGCGTTCTGTCCGTGCTTCTTCCCAGACAGATTTGCTTGTTCTTCTAGCAGTCCACCATGTTTTCAATATTCTTCACCAACACCATAATTCAAATACATCCATTCTCCTGGGCTCTTCTTTATTCACTGTCCAGTGAGTAGATACCCTTAAGTGCATTATGATTACATTGTAGAAGCATTTAACTACTTAACTATAAAACATGCTGCCCGAGCAACTTTATCACAGAGTAAAACTTTGTGTCTTCCTTTCATTTCCATAATTTGTATACACTAAATGTCTTCAGTTTAAGTTGTGTGTGTGTGTGTGTTCAATAGTTGTGTTGCTTAATGTGTACAGGAAATCTGGTGTCTTAATGACAGTACGATTAATGGACAGAAGAGACTTTTTACATGAAAGCACTCAGTTTAAAAAATATAAAACCATAAAATGTACTTAACACTAACATCATATTGATCATAATTTAATATGTAGTTTATTGTGATGCAGACCTGGCTTCAGAAAGCCGAATGACCCTAGAATCTCCATTATGAACAACAATGCCCTGTTGTAATAGAGCTGTGAGGAAATTCTAGGAAAATATTTTTTTTATTTTATGAGATGCTGAATTAAATAGCATTTAAGAAGCCTTTTAGTCTTTTAAATTTAATTGTGACCTCTTAAGGCATATTTTGTCTTCTGAGAAATTTAGAGAAACATACTTCTCAAGTCCACGTCTTTGAAGAGTGGAAATCCAATCATCCTAGAGATAAGTTAGCAATATCAATGTTTTTGCCATCTGTAATCCCTGTTATTTCTCTTATTTTTAAATGTATTGATGCATCTGAAATGGAGAGCTAAACTTGGGGCGAAGCATGTTTGCTCTTTCAAGCAATGCTGTTCTCCCCACTTGTTTTCATCTGATAAAAACGGATGGACGGTCCTAGCATTAGTTTATGGAGCTCTCAGAACCTCTTTGTTTGGTGAGCAAACATTTTCGTGAACTCTCGGCTAGACACTGTTTTAGTTATGAGGAAATCTGTACTCATATAAAATTGGGTTCTCTGTTCATCTTTGAAGGATGTGCACAGAAAACTCACCATTGCCGTGTCATTAGGATTATTAGCAAGGCATGTTTGAAGGTCTGTAAGAGCACTTGAGAAGGAGTGGTCTTCTGGGGTGGGTGAAGGCATAGATCAGAAAAACGTTTGACCGGTATTTATGGCTGTGCTGACCCGAAAAGACGGAGAGAGATTATCCGATGTCACACTGTAAAGCCAGCTTTCTGTCGGTGCACTCAACACTCACTGCACTTTGCCCATTTTTCATGTCACCCTCCCTAGATCCATCAACTATGTCCTAAACCAACCCAACTCAATTCAGTGACATTGGGTCTATTCTGACTCATAGTGCCCGTACAGGACAGACTAGAACTGCCCCTGTAGGTTTCTGAGGCTGTAAATCTTTGCAGGAGTAGAAAGCCAGAGAGTGGCAGGTGTGTTTGAACTACTCACCTTGTGGTTTGCAGCCCAACTTGTGACTCACCAGGCCCACCTTGGGTTTTTACCTGTTTCTTACGTTTTAGCCGAAAGACTCAATCTTTGCCTGTGTGAGTCCCAACTATAACGTTATTCTTGGACAAGTACCGTTCATTACTCTTACAGAGGAACATACACGGCCCCTCAGCTGGGAGATCTGCAACATGTCCAGTTCCGTTCAAATTCCTTGTCTGACCTATTCCTTTAGCGTGCTTACTTTGGACATGAATCCAAGGATATCAAATAATTAAAATTTGATGTCAAATGACCTTTTTAGCTATACTTAATTTGGACTGTATGTTATAACACTTGGGCTTGGCACATATCATTTACATTTTGCAGCTTGAATGGGGAAGCAAATAAAAAATTTGCCATTAATATATCCCATCAATCATAGGCATTAAGCAAGTTAGCAAGTTCCAAAATTACTTGAAGTAATTCATTTGGATTTAGAAAATGGCTTCAGCTATGGTTTGCTTTACTTGATTATATAATTGTGCTCACAGCAATAATCTGCGTGGTTAATTCTTGTTGCTACATAAAGTATGATTTGAAACATTTAATAAATCTGTGGTCACAGATGTGAAGATCTTTCTATAATAAGTGAGCCGAGGGTTTCTTGTGCTTGTAGGCAGGCCAAGCAGAAAATGAGGGATAGTTGGAAGTCGTCATATGTAATTTCTTCTTTGAAGTGTCTCATATATAAGAAGCAGACAGCCCTAACTATAAGAGTAAAAGACTGAGGCATTTGAAAGTTGTCCTTATGGGAAACTGAGCTCAAAAACTACCTTGTCCAGCCTTTGCGACTTCCCTCCGGACTTAAGGTAGTGCTGCCCAACCAGCACGCGATCCCCTACCTGGCACCTTGGGCACAGAGCATGGGACTATAACATCTGTATACTTTTTGTTCATGTTTCTCTTACTCTTACATATGAAAATGGGGGCCCGATCAAGAAGAGAGTGTATGAGCTATTTTGTTGGTCAGCATCTATCGTGCATGCCAAACAAACAAACTCATTGCCAGCAATTGAAAACTGCCATACAGTAACCCTGTAAGTCAGGGTAGAACTGCCCTTTTGCGTTTCTGAGACTGTAATTCTAGGTGTTGATATATGAGTGAATGTGTTTTGGAAGCCTGTTTTGGTTAGAATATTTTAGTGTGACATGATCTAACCTGCTTTTCCTATGGTGTTCAATGTCCTTAGAAAATATCATTCTTGATAGAATATATTTCTATAAAATGGTCAGGCAAATTAAAAATTCCCTTAGTACTGGCTATTCAGGTTATTTCTTTTCTTAATCTTAGGAAAAGATACTGTGAATTCTTTCAGATCTATCTCTTTTGCATACTCGAGTATTCTTTTTATGATGCATTCTTAGAAGTAGAGTTCAGCTAAAGGACATGTTTAATTTTTAAGATTCTGGGTTTAGATTGCCAACTTATTTTAATTTATACATCCACTGGGTCCTTATTTTATATACCCAAACCTAGGCATAACAGTTAAAGTATTTTTCCAGTATGCCAAATCTCAAGTCTTTCATCTGAATATTATTATTATAGATGCAATTATGTCTATTAACTATGATGAGAAACATCCATTTTTCAGTTTTATGGGATTTTATTTTTCTCTTTCTAAATTGTCCTGCAGGAGATGTGGGGTTGAAGATTCACCAGCCTGGTCTATTCATAACAGCTCAGGAGGGAGGCAGTGACTTGTGTGGACCTGGTTCTGACAAGATAGGGTGAGGCAGGAGAACCTCCTGCAGCTACTTGGGCCAGGGGAACAATGGGGCATTTAGAAACCAGGCACGGGGTGTTTGTCCAAATTGCTGTGACCATGTTTTGTTTGCTCCCATTCATGTTGGTATTATTTAATCTAGAACCAATGATTCTACTTGGCATCTGGGAAAATAAATGTTGTAAGAGGCTAATTCTACCCACCCCCTGGCCCCTTTCCCATTTTTAGGTTTTGGCGAGGGCACACACACACACACACACACACACACACACACAACTTAGATTTGTATGTTGCAGTTGCTGCAAAATATTCATTGGCTGAAACATATTTTAGGAATTTTTATTTTTTAGCAAGAGCGAACTTCTCAGACTAAGCCTTAGTCATTGTAAATATTTTCCTGAGAAATAAAAGCATTTAACTTTCAAAAACAAAAACTGAAACGCACTGCCATCAAGTAGATTCAGACACGTCATGGCCGTGTAGACAGGATAAACCTGCCCCTGGGCATCTCTGAGACTGTGAGTCTTCACAGGAGTAGGAAGCCCAGTCTTCGTCCCTCCAAGAGGGTGGTGGCTTCGAGCCCGTCATTTGGGATAGCAATCTGGCACGTAACCATTATACTACCAGGCCTTTAGCCATAAGTTAATACTGTTAATAATTCATCAGATTTAATATGCCTTATTTAAAGTAAGCTTTGATTTGACTGAAGCTAAAACTATTATTTAATGTTTTTCCAGTTTATTATATAATTAAATAACTTTCCAAATGAACAGGGTGATAATAATCAATAAGTCTATAGTTTACCTTCCATTATTATATTGTTTCTTGCCACCTTTTCTATCCCTGTAAGAACGCAGAGTTTTACTTTGGATTCCCCTGTCACTCAAAATAAATAGTGCATTGTGGGAATACTTTCCCTTCCTTAAATGTACTTTAGGCTGTTACCTTGCCCATTAGGTGATGACTGGCGTGAACTACCTAAGCAAATAACTTCCTGCTTTGGCTTTCTTGAAATGCACTCCTTCACAGTTCTTATTATGCAATTGCTAAGTCATTTACTTATATGACTACCGCACCTGTCATATGGAATGGAGATGACAGCTTCTACATACGTTACAATGAAGGGTTCTATGTAGTTTACTTTTAAAGATTCCCAAAGATGCATGTAGGGCAGAGTGTTTTCTTAAAACTGCTTCAGAATGAAAAGGCACCTTTTGATGCTGTTCAGTGTGGTCAAGTCAGTGACGACAGTTGTCAACATGCTCAAAGTACGTGATGGGAAATCTTACCGCCCCTCCTGCTATGGGGCATTCTGGCTTTGCGTCTTCCAAGATCTGGTTCACCAACACCAGAGTTAAAATGCATGGATTTGTCTTCGGTCTTCCTTATTCAATGTCCAACTTTGACACGTATAGGAGGAGATTGAGAATACTATGGGTTGGGTCTGGTTCACCTTAGCCTCAAAGTGACATCCCTGTTTATCAACACTTTAAACAGGTCCTGTGCAGCAGATGCACTGAGTGAGGATCCAAGCAAGACCAAAACCTTGACAAGTCCACTCTTTCTCCGTTTATCATGACGTTAACTATTGGTCTATTTGTGAGGGTTTTGGTTTTCCTTACAATGAGTCATTATCCACACTGAAGACTGCAAACTTTGATCTTTATTACAAAGTGCTTCAAGCCTTCCTCCCTTTCAGCAAACAAGGTTGTGTCCTCTGCATGTTGAAGGTTGTCGGGAAGTCGTCTTCCCCGATTCGGTTGTTACATGCTTCTTCATATCGTCTAGCTTCTCTGAGTGTCAGTTCACTGTGCGGTGGTGACTTGTGTGCTGCCGTGATGCTGAAAGCTGGTACTGATGTTTCAGATACCAGCAAGGGCATCCACAGTGGACTGGTTTCAGCAGGCTTCCAGAGGAAGCGCAGACTATGAAGAAGGAAAGGTTGTCCATGTCACAGAAATCAGCCACCAAAACACGGCAGCTAGTGGTAACCAAATGGGCTCTTATAAAAAAAAAATTAGAAATCCATAGAATACTCCCACAGGGCCAGTAGGAGAAACACACACACACACACACACACACACACACACAGGAATAATCATGCTACTTTGAATAAGGAATGGATTCATGGAATTACAGTGAGCAATTGTGCCTAAGATTTGAGGTTGGCAGTGGAGGGCAGACATGAAGATTCAAAAGTCTTGATGTTAAAGCCAAACTCTCTAGTCATCACGGTCACCAAAACATGAACAGCATTGTACTGTAACCCCACGGCCCACACACCATGTGTCTCTTGGCTGAAAAAGTGCCTCTCTGTTCCTAGACACCTTTTCCTTCAGACTTCTCAGAAAAAACATTTCCTTTTCGCCCCTTGTCAAATGATCTTTCTAGCGTTCTGTTACCTCCATCTGTTTTTTTCTCTCTAGATTAATCACAAATGCTATTTAGTAAATATGTGGTTATTTTATTAATATCCGTCTCCTTTATAAGACTCAGTTTTTCCCAAAGGGGTTAGAGCGACATCTAGATTTCTTTATCTTTGATCTTTAATAACATAGCATAGAGCAAGGGACGTTTTAGGGTACAGATCCTAGGTGAATGAATAAATGGATGAATACATAAATAGGTATGTTTAATGGACATTTAGTATGTCAGGCCTTGTACACTGAGGCAGTTAACAAATGCACATGCACAAATCTATGAATCAGATACTTTCATATCTCAATTTAATACGGGCAAGTGGACTCACTTATTTGTAAATAGCAGAGTAGACTGAGAACCCGCAACTGTATCCCTCACATACTGTCCAGCCCCCCACGCCCCTCATCCCCCAGCCTCTCTTTCTTTCCCTTTGATTCAATCTAGGAATCCCTGAATCCAAATATTCAAATCTTAGGATTACTGCTTTCAAGCGATCTGGAGATTTCTCACTATGCATCTCTTTGTCTCCCCACAGGGTTATGATCACACACAATCTACACTCCTTTGTGTTATTTTTCTACCATTCTTATGGAGTCCACAGCACAGATGACGTTTTCCCAAACATCTGGAGCACTTGAGAAATGATTCACCAAGCACACGCTCCTTCCCCTCACCACGAGGCGCTAATTCAATCACTCAGAGGCACATGTTAATGCAGTCCCCAGGTTTGCATTCTATATTATATATCTCTGCTGCAGAGATGACATATTATATAATATAATATTATACTATATCATATCTCTGATGCACAGATATAACTCTATCAATGTTGGAGGAGATTGAATGCAAGAGAATGCAACTTTTTTTTTTTTAGGAAAACATACCTGGAAGGAATTCTTAGATAGGGTTTGTGTTTGGCTACTAAACTCAGAGTTTGTGGTACAGATGCGCATGGCAGTGCCAGTGGAGGAAAGGCCTGCCATCTGCTTCCATCAAGAGCACAGCCACAACAGCCCGCAGAGCGGTTCCGTGCTATAGCTGATGGGGTCCCCGGGATTCAGAATCAACCGGATGGGAAAGGTTGGATTAGGTTAGGTCTGAAGCAAAGATATGATCGAGTTTAGAAGGAAGTTTCAGTCTTGGACAAACAAAATTTCATGGTTGAAAATTAAACTTTTAGTGATAGGATCAGAAGTGTGTGGTTACCCATTGCTGCACTGCGCATAATACATAGAGAATTCAACGGTATTAATAGCTTTAAACAACCTACTGAAATATTGACTGTAGAATGAAAAAGCATTATGTTGTAAAAGTCACACTAAAATAATTTAAGTATATTCTTAATAACTATGCAGCATGTTACTATGCAAATATGTCCTTAAATACATGTCACAGTAATTTTGTATTTAGTTTTGTTTAATTAGAATAGTATAGTATATGAATAAACTTGAAATCTATTAAAGTTATTGCTCTTGGACAAGTTAGATAAACATGCTGTAGCAGATTTTTTGTGCTTTTGTCATTGTTCCTGTTTGATATTGCTTATTCTTCAAAAGGAAAACCGTATAGCTGTTAACTTTCATATATATAATTCCTTATTACCTCCAGTTATTTAGGAAATATTTTATAAATTTATTTTTAATGCATTTATAAAATTTATGAAAAAATTGTGTATCAATTTTTCCCACCACTTATCGGTTATAAGCTGTACTGTGATGGTGTGTGTGTTTCTGTTTTGTCAACAGCTATGTCGCTGATATTTCAGTTGTTGGTGTAGTCATCCCTGCTGGGCATATCTCAGTGGAGCTTCCAGACTAAAAGAGGCTAGGAAGAAGGACCTGGTGGTTTACTTTTCCTGTATTTGGGTCCAAAATTAATGTCTGGGGAAGCTGGACAAATATGCTGCAAAATACTTCTTTAAAGTGTTTTACAACTTCAGATATCACTTGGAAGATTAATGATTTAGATCATAGCCATGGTTTTTTCAATCGCTGTATATGTGTTTGAACAATAAATAAGAAAGACTTGAACATTGATGTATTTTCACTATGGTGTTAGATATGTATATTGAATACATCATGAACTACCAAAAAAAAGAATAAAGCTGTCTGACAAGAAGTACAGTCAGAATGCTCCTTAGAAGTAAGGATGACGAGGTTCCGTTTCATGTACTTTGAACACATAATCAGGAGAGATCAAGCCATGGAAAAGGGTACTGTGCTTGGTAAGCCAGAAGGTCAGCAAAAAGAAGGCCCTTCATGGAACATATTGACACAGTGGAGGCAGCAATAATAGGCTTAAAGAAAGCAACACTTTTAAGATGGCCCAGGACTGGGCAGTGTTTTTTCAGCACCCAACAACAATAGCAGACTTTTTAAATTGGTAAGAGTAATTGTATTTAAAAAACCCAGAGACCTAACCCTTCGCTATCCAGTGGATTCCAGTTTCTAGGCCCCCTAGAGGACAGAGTAGAACTTCCCAGTGGGGTTGCCAAGGTTGCAAATCTTCATGGAAGTCTACACCACAGGGTTCTCTCAAACCACGCCTAAAGAGTTTCAACCCTTTAGTTAGTAGCTGAGCATTTTAACGGCCATGCCAACAAATCTCAATTTTTACTCAAAAACATAGGCTGCTATTGTGAGATCTATCATAGTTTGTGGGTTAATGGACAATGTGGATTTATATGCACCTGGCTTAAAATTTTATTTTTGCCATTTTCTAAACTTGGTACCCCAAGTTCTTTCATCTTTCTTTGCTTCATTTTACTACTCTGTACTTCACCGGTTTTCTATTATTAGGTGAACTCATATATGTGGAAGTCTTAACTGTATATCTAAGCAAAGGCGAGGTTCTCAGTTAATAAAAGTACCGCCGCCACCACCACCACCACCACCACAAGAAAAGCCATGAAACGATATAGACACCTGGGTCAATCTACCAACATGATTTTCAGTTGCGGGCTCCTTTGTACCCCTCTTCTTAGGTGCTGTTGCCTAAACACAGACCATAGCAACTCTATGTACACAGAATAAACCAACACTGTCCACAAATGTGGTCACACTGAGCCATTGCTGCTACCACTGTGTCAGTCCATCCATCAAGGACCTCCTTTTTGCTGGCCCTCTGCTTTACCAAGACGTACGGCCTGCTAGTTGCTTCCCGGGGCCATTTTTCTAAAGACAAGAATACCCAGTCCTCTCCTGTTGGGTTCCTATGTCTGCCGTGTGTGATCTCAAATCTGTGCACTAAGATTCGTCACATTGGTATGATTCAACTCACCGTGTTCAAAAGCAAGTCATAGTTCAAAACAGGCTTCACGCAGTTATTTTAAAATTAACTATGTCATTTTGAATTTCAATAAATGTAGGAGAGGACTGGATATTTCTCAACAGTCACATCCAGCTCTTAAAATCTCTAATTCTGTGGCACTTCCCGTGTTATAGTATTGCCACAAATATATTGCCCCATTTGTTTTGTATATGAAAAATTAATTAATTTTCATATGAGCAGTTATTTACTGAAAATAATTTCAATATCTATAGAAATATGTAAGAGATAAAACTTAAAATTATGTTGTTCCTTTTACTATTACTAAAAAATATAGCTGAATGTTTCGGGATGACAATGAGAAATAGGATCTAACATGTGAGTGCCCGTATACTGGAGGTGTACTCATTTATTTAAGAAGATATATGAAGCCTATTAACATTAATTTCTAATGAAATCCAGTATTAATTAGCTCCTCTTATATATTCAGTAGCCTTATTAAGAACATTAATATTTACCTTTATGAACGAATATAACTTGGTGAATAAGGTAGTTTAAAATCAATATAAATAAAACAATGTATTATTATATGAAGCCATTACAAATAAAACCTGATGAAGCTCTGTTTAATTTATTTTCCAGAATACTCTGTGGGTTTTCCTTAAGCCCATACTTTTACTCCTCTCTCTCATTTCACATATCCTTATTTCCCAGAAACCCTCTCTCCAGAAGCTCAGTGCATCTTGTGGCCCATTGTTTCAGAATTTTTGGTGTGCATTTTATGGTGGGGGTTGGGGAACAGCTACAGAGATAGAGAAAACATTGCAACATTGATTTATAAATGATGTGAATGGGCTTTTGTAAGAGCATGATATGTATTTGAGTTATAATTAAATATCTTTGTTTTAGTTTTGTTTCTAAAACATAACAACATCTTATGTTCAATGAAGCCTACACATTTTGCTCAATCTTGTTTTTTCCATTGGCCCATTCCTATTTGCAAAACATTAATTTAATTATCTGGTTTCCTATATATTGGGGAGAATAATTTTATGGTAAAACATATTTCGTTAGCTAGTACTAGTGGTGTTGAATACAGCACTAGAAGGATCTTAATATGATTCTCAAAGTTTTTCTGTCTTTTAAAAAACAAGAGTATATTTATGTATATACTACTTGTACAAGCATATATGTGTGTGTATTCACTTACTATATTAAAAAAATTAAATGTAGTTAATTATCTTGGGAATGATATAATAAGGGGCTATACCAGTAATATTTTGCAAAACCAACGGTTAGAGATTGCTACACTAAAGTTTCCCTGCAACATTTTGTTAAAATCTTCAGGACCAAGGGTGTGAGGGACGATGCTGGGAGAGTGGAGGGTGAGTGGGTTGGAAATGGGGAACTGATTACAAGGATCCACATGTGACCTCTTCCCTGGGAGAGGGACAGCAGAGAAGGGGGGAAGGGAGACTCCGGATAGGGCAAGATATGACAAAATAACGATGTATAAATTACCAAGGGCACATGAGGGAGGGGGGAAAGGGGAGGGAGGGGGAAAAAAAGAGGACCTGATGCAAGGGGCTTAAGTGGAGAGCAAATACCTTGAGAATGATTGGGGCAGGAAATGTATGGGTGTGCTTTATACAATTGATGTATGTATATGTATGGATGGTGATAAGAGTTGTGTGAGTCCCTAATAAAATGTAAAAAAAGAAAAGAGGAGAAAAAAAATGATTAGGGCAAAGACTGTACAGATGTGTTTTATACAATTGATGTATGTATATGTATGAACTGTGATGAGAATTGTATGAGCCCCAATAAATTGTTAAAAAATATATAGTGTAGTTAAAAAGCGGAGGGAAATAGATCTATGTACATATATTTATATGTTAAGCAATTAGGTAGCAGACACACATTGGGCCTCTACTCAAGTACTCCCTCAATGCAAGAACACTTTGATCTAATAACCTAGCATTCTGTGATGATCACCATCCCGGCAAGATCGCTGAAGACAAGATGGGTGCATAAGCAAAAGTGGTGAAGAAAGATGATTTTTCCCGGCTATCAAAAGATATAGCATCTGGGGTTGTAAAGGCTTGAAGATAAACAAGCAGCCATCTAGCTGAGATTCAATGAAGCCCACATGGAAGAAGCACACCAGCCTGTGTGACCATGAGGTGTCGAAGGGATCAGGTATCAGGCATCAAAGAACAAAAAAACATATCATTGTGAATGAGGGGGAAGGCAGAGTGCAGCCCCAAAGCCCATTGGTAGACAATTAGACATCCCCTTACAGAAGGGTCACAAGGAAGAGATGAGCCAGTCAGGGCACAGTGCAGCGTTGATGAAACATAACATAAAACTTTCCTCTAGTTCTTTAATGCTCCCCCCGCACTATCATGGCCCCAATTTTACCTTACAAATCTGGCTAGACCAGAGCATGTACAGTGGTACAGATCAGAGCTGGAAACACGGAATCCAGGACAGATAAACCCCTGAGGACCATGAATGAGAGTAGTGACACCAGGAGGGGAAGGCGAGGGGAGAAAGGGGGCATCGATCACAATGATCTACATATAATCCCCTCCCAGGAGGACGGACAACAGAAAAATTGGTGAAGGGAGACAGTGGTCATTGTAAGACATGAAAAAATATACATATATAAATTATCAAGTGTTTATGAGGGAGAGTGAGGGAAGGGGAAATAAGCTGATACCAGGGACTCAAGTAGAAAGAAGATGTTTTGAAAATGATGATGGCAACATATGTACAAATGTTCCTGTCACAATGGATTTTTGTATGGGTTGTGATGAGAACTGTAAGAGCCCCCAATACAATGATGGAGAAACCAAAGCAAACAGCTCACTGCTAATTTCTCTAACTTCTCCATATAACAGTTTTCAATATGTGCTTTGCCTTTTTGAAATTGTTCTAGAATACAAAAACTCCAAAATCCAATGATAATATTTATGAAGTATGCATTTTAGTTTATTGTTCTTGATACTTAGAAAAGTGAATTTCCATTTCTGGTTCCACTTTTATCTTATTTCCCCTAAATATAGCACTGTTTTTAAAAAGCGAATTTCTAGTACACAATGCTCTGACTTAAAGGATTTGATTCTATTTTGAACAAACCAAAGATGTCATGTCTGCTCTGTTGGATAGAAGATTGAGTGGGAGGGGCATTGAAAAATTCTCACTGGCAAAGAGACTTATGTTTCAAGTGACTTAATGAAGATGAGCTCCTTTTTATTGATTCTTAAGTCTTAGGCAATGATATTAAAGCTTCCTTGAAAATTAAACTAGCTTAAATACCATGACAGAGCTCTCAGCTATGCTGCTTTTCCATTCAGGCTGTGGATTAGTAAGAGATTGACCTGAGTTAAATCCTTATATCTACTCCCTCGTATAAAAGAAGTAGGAGGGAGCGAAGGAAGTGGACGTGTAGAAGACAACAAACTCACTTTTCTCTGTTTCTAGACTGAAAGAAATTATTAATGACCATCAATGCCCAAGCACAGGTTTGATGTGGATGTGATTCTAGGCCAAGGGCTTCTTTCAATTTGATGTCACCAGAATTTGTCACTTAAATTATGCAGGGTGACATTGTCAAGCTGCCGTATAAACTCTGAAGTACTGTTTGCGATTTTTCAGATTCTGATTTTACACATATCTATAGGCCATGGGGTTGCTTTGAGTCGGAATTGACTTATGGAAGTGAGGTTTTTTGTTTTAACAATAACCTACAGTAGGAGTCCTGGTGGTGTAGCGGTTATATGTTAGTCTGCTAACTGCAAGATCCACACTAGTGTCACTATTAGTCATGTCACGGGAGAAAGGTGACGTCTTCTATGTCCGTGAAGAGTTGCAGCCTTGGACACCCACAGGGCAGCTCTGCTCTGTGCTACAGGATCACTGGAGACAGAATCGACTCGATGGCAGTGAGGACTTAAAATTTTTCTTTTAATAGCATATCTTAAAAGAGCCCAAGTGTGAACCTTTTTTTTCTTTTTTTACATTTTATTAGGGGTTCATACAACTCTTATCACAATCCATACATATACATACATCAATTGTATAAAGCACATCCACACATTCCCTGCCCCAATCATTCTCAAAGCATTTGCTCTCCACTTAAGCCCTTTGCATCAGGTCCTCTTTTTTTCCCCTCCCTCCCTGCTCCCCTCTCCCTCATATGCCCTTGGTAATTTATACATTGCTATTTTGTCATATCTTGCCCTATCTGGAGTCTCCCTCCCCCCCTTTCTCTGCCGTCCATCTCCCAGGGAGGAGGTCACTTGTGGATCCTTGTAATCAGTTCCCCATTTCCAACCAACTCACCCTCCACTCTCCCAGCATCGCCCCTCACACCCTTGGTCCTGAAGGTATCATCCACCCTGGATTCCCTGTACCTCCAGCCCTCATATGCACCAGTGTACAGCCTCTGTCCTATCCAGCCCTGCAAGGTAGAATTCAGATCATGGTAGTTGGGGGTAGGAAGCATCCAGGATCTGGGGGAAAGCTGTGTCCTTCATCGGTACTACCTCGCACCCTGACTGACCCATCTCCTCTCCTAAACCCCTCTATGAGGGGATCTCCAGTGGCCGACACTTGAGCCTTGGGTCTCCACTCTGCACTTCCCCCTTCATTCATCCCCTTTTATCCAATTCATTCTGCTCATCCCCCTTCATCCATATTGAATATATATATATAGTATATATTGTATATATATTGTATATATATACACAAATATTGTATATATATTGTATATATTGTATATATACACACACACATACATACATATATACATACATATACATACACACACATATATACATATATATATATCTTCTTCTTTTTTTGCATGATGCCTTATACCTGGTCCCTTTGGCACCTCGTGATCGCACTGGCTGGTGTGCTTCTTCCATGTGGCCTTTTTTGCTTCTGAGCTAGATGGCCGCTTGTTCACCCTCAAGCCTTTAAGACCCCAGACACTATCTCTTTTGATAGCCGGGCACCATCAGCTTTCTTCGCCACATTTGCTTATGCACCCATTTGTCTTCAGCGATCCTATCATGGAGGTGTGCAGCCAATGATATGATTTTTTTGTTCTTTGATGCCTGATAACTGATCCCTTCGGGACCACTCGATCACACAGGCTGGTGTGTTCTTCCATGTGGGCTTTGTTGCTTCTGAGCTAGATGGCCTCTTGTTCACCCTCAAGACTTTAAGACCCCAGACACTATCTCTTTTGATAGCCGGGCACCATCAGCTTTCTTCACCACATTTGCTTATGTACCCATTTGTCTTCAGCGATCCTATCATGGAGGTGTGCAGTCAATGATATGATTTTTTGTTCTTTGATGCCTGGTAACTGATCCCTTTGGGACCCCTCGATCACACAGGCTGGTGTGTTCTTCCATGTGGGCTTTGTTGCTTCTGAGCTAGATGGCCACTTGTCTATCTTCAAGCCTTTAAGACCCCAGTCACTATCTCCTTTGATAGCCGAGCACCATCAACTTTCTTCACCACATTTACTTGTTCACCCGCTTTGGCTTCAGCAGTTGTGTCGGGAGAGTGAGCATCATAGACTGCCAATTTAATAAAAGAAAGTATTCATGCATTGAGGGAGTGCTTGAGTAGAGGCCCAAGGTCCTTCCGCCACCTTAATACTAAACCTATAAATGTAGACACTTAGATCTATTTCCCCATCCTCATATATATGTTTGCATGTGCATGTCTTTGTCTAGACCTCCATGAATGCCCCTTGACTCCCAGCTCCTTCCTCCATCTCCCTTGACTTTCCTCCTGCCCCACTATCATGCTCCGTCCCCACCTGGGCTACAGCTATACCTCTTCTCTAAGCAACCTTACCCTTGATCATTCCCCACCAGGCCTGCCACTCCCCCCTCACTAACATTTTGGGTCCCATGATGTTCCCTTGTCCTTGTGTTTGTTAACACCACTTCCTTACCCCACTCCCCCTCTCCCACCCCAATTCCCCCGGAACTGTCGGTCCCATTGTTTTTCCTCCAGATAGTTCATCCAGCCTGTCCTATTCAGACACCTGTGGAGACACTAACATGCACAAAAACCAGACAGAGAAAAACAAAGCAACAGTATACAACCAGAGAACAAAACAACAAAAACAAACCACTGACAAAGAACAAAACAAAACACTTCACAAAAGAAAAGCTTGTAGTTCGTTCAGGGATTGTTTGCTGGCCCTTAGGAGCGTTTTCCAGTCCAGTCTGTTGGGGCACCACGCCCTGGCCCCAAAGTCCACTTTCAGCATTCCTTGGGGACCTTGCCACTCCATTCCCTTGCTGTTCCACTGCTCCCCCAGTGCTTTGCCTCGGTGTGGTGGGATCAGGTCAGGTGCAATTCCCACACTGTGTCTCCAGTGCTGTCCCCTGTATCGCCCTTAGTCACTGAGGGGCATCATGTCTCATAGTAGGGCCAGCCATGTTGTTCTCTTTGTGGACTGGCTGCTCTACTCAGGAACATCATCCTCACGGCCTGGTGGGCCAGGCTGTGTTCCACTCTCTCCTCCTGCCCCTTCATCTGTGCCCATGTGCTCTTATCAGATATGTCCCTCTCCCGGAGCTGCAGAATCAATGTTGTCCTTTGAAACAAATTCTTTTTGGGGGAGGGGTAGGAATCCACTTAATTTTTGGTGCTGGGGCCAGCCTCCTAGACCTCTCCGCCCAAGAAGAACCTTAATGACAGTATTTTGACCCCACTGGCTGCTCCACCATGGAGCCCTGGTGGTGTTGTGGCTACGCATTGGGGTGTGATCCCCATGGTCCCTAGCTCGAAACCCCCAGAGCAGCTCTCATGGAGGACTGGACTTTCTACTCCCATAAAACAGTCACAGCCTCAGAAACCCACAGGAGGTCCCCACGAGTCGGCGTAAACTCGACGGCAATGAGTGAGCGAGTGAGCGATTGCGTAGGTAGTGAGTAGGTAGGGTGGTTCAATGGTTGAGCACTTGGCTGCTGATGGAAAGGCCTGTGGTTAGAACGCACTAGTTCCCTCACAGGAGAAGAGACCTGGCACATTGCTTCCGGAAAGATTATAGCCTACGAAAGGGCCGTTCTGGGAGTCAAAATTGCCTTCACAGGCAAGGGCCATCATTTTCTAGCAGATTAACTTCTGCTAGAAATAACGAAATAATTAAAAAATAATTAGCTTCTGCTAGAGCTTATAAAAATCAATGCCTCTGTCCATGTAGGCCAATGAGGAACACATCATTAAAGTTGTCAATTACTTCACAAAAGTGAAAAACTTTAATAATTTCTTTCATTATTGATCTAATAGCATTACATTACATAAGAACATTAAACAGAGCTTGGTTTCCAATCTTTCTCTCGGTATTTTTCCTTATTCTTCCAATTGCAACCACAATTGAAGATTGCAATAGACTCTCAAGGAGTATTCACAGTGGTGTCTTAAGAAAAAGGAGGGCAGGCATATGTAGGAATAGTGACACAATACACACGGTACTAGAAATAGATCAGTTTGTTGAACATATGATTCTCAAATAGGAGTAACAATATCATTAGCCAGTCAGAACATTTCTGTAAGTGAAAGATTCCCCCAACGGTTACCCCCTCCCCCAATTTCCCGACATTGCCATCGGAAGGTCTGGAAAATTGCTGATAGCAAACCATTTACCCTAAAACACAGCTTCTCATCTGACCTTGGTGTTTCTCTTTCCCAAACTGACTGGACTCTTCAACAGAGTGCCGTGCCCAAGGCAAAATAGTCTTTACTAATTCGCAAGATTATTCTGTGAATTAAAGGTGACTTGGAGGAACCAAGTCTGCTCAAGGCTTAAGGTTCAAATGAACATCTAAGGGTAATGATTACAGCTTATCCCAATTCCATGGACTCTAGAGGTCTAGATTTCAGGAGAATTCCAACATTTTTTCAGTGGCCACCCAAATGGAAAAAAAAGTTGATTTTAAATCTATTTTTTTGCAGTATAAATATTATATAATTTGAAAAATATCTCCTAATGTTATCTTTTGACTTCCAATAACAAATATCCACCAATCTTTACATATATGTATTTTCAGTCTTAAATATTTCTGATAATACATATGTGCTCATTTATATATATATATTAGAATAATTACATATTTTATCAATATTTACCAAGCTAATACTCTGTAACAATATTTGAATAATAATTTTGAGGAAAAGTTTTAAGCAGATAAATATCCCTTGTTTTTAATCATAGTTTTAATTTCTTCAAAGAAAAATTCTCCTTTTATCACTATACCAAGAAACAAAACAAAACTCATTGCTACTAAATCAAATCTGACTGCTAGCATCCTGTAGGACAGAGTAAAACTTCTCTGTAGGTTTCTGAAGCTGTAAACACAGCTTCCTCCTCCTCTCACCGAGCGCATCCACCTTGCGGTTGGCAGCCCAGCGCTTCCGTGCTGTGCAGTCAAGGCTCCTCTTTTGGTCCTCAAGAAAGCCCGAGTTTTATACTTTGCCTATGTGCCAGAACATTTAATGAACATTAAATAGAGTATGTCCTTATTTTATTTTCTCTATAGAATTGGTGACCTAACTGCCGTATACAGCAGTCACCACGTGCTATTTTCTGCTGTCATACTTAATTTTATTTTCTGTACATGCAGCAGTATTTGAGCTGCTCACTTTGATTTTCCACCCAAAACAATTTAGTCCCTTTTATTATGGAAAACTCAGCAATTTTATTTATACTCTACTTTTAAATCACACATGCTTTTATTTATACTCTGGTGGAGAAGCCACTACACACTTAGCCAACCTTTTCTAGGTTTTTGAAAGAACTTTACACATATTCCATTATTGCAGTATGCATTTTGTGTCTCCTTTATCTCATTACTGTAGCCATATCAGATTTTATTTTTAAATAAATGCAAAAAGGAAAATTATGGAAATAAAAATTTCAGAGTTTTTTGGTATCTGACTCAATTAAATATGCCAAATCATTTTCTTTGGAAATTAATTATGACACCAAACTAAAGCTTGTAGGGTATTTAGGAAAGAGGACACCCACATGAATAATTAATTACTCACCAAGTACCAAAGGGAAGCACCAATAAACGTCGCTAAAGGAAGATCAGGAATGGCTTTATGGCGAAGGTATTTTTGGAATTATCTTGAAAGACAAATGTGATTTGTTGACAGGACAAAGGATATTCTCCCCTTTTTTGCCTGGTTGACTGCTCTAAACCCAAACCAAACGCGCTGCCAGCACATTGATTCTGACTCATCTTGACCTTCGCAGAGTAGAGCTGCCCTTCTAGGTTTACTTTAAATCTTTACAAGAACTGATAGCCCACGTCTCCCCTGAGGAAGCAGCTTGGGGTTCGAAAGATTGCCCTTGTGTTTAGCAGTTCAATACATAGTCCCCTCTAGATGCTATTAGTCTCCCCTCTTCCACTCCAGCACGCTCCACACAAGACACAGAGACCACGTCACAGCCTTGCTGAAAATCCATCAAGAGCTTGGTTTTCATCCCCAAGAGAACACAGCTTCTCACAGTGGCCGTCAATGTCCTACAAACCTACATACATGTTCAGTTGATGATCTTCCTCTCTGGCCTAATCTCTATACCTGTTAGGAAGCTTTCTTTGATCGCCCATTCAAATGATCTCTATGAACATGAGTTCCAGTCTGTCACATAGATCGGTTTAATATTTCTCAAAGCACCTGTTTTGATTAACAATTGGAAGTAACTTGAAAATCGTCTTATTAGTTTTAAAAATCATTATATTGGGGATTTGTACAACTCTTATCTCAATCCATACACCCATCCATTGTGTCAAGCACATTTGTACATTTGTTGCCATCATCATTCTCAAAACAGTTTCTTTCTACTTGAGCCCTTGTAACAACCTGTTTCCTGTCTCATTTTTTCTTACTCGATTGCTGTGATGATAACAGCTAATGCTGACTGACGATTTTACAGCACATACTGTACTCTTTTTTTCGAAGGGACTAAGTACAAGCAGTATTAGCTCACTTAATATTCAAAACACCAGATAATTGGGTTTGCTTTTCTCCCCATTTTATAGATAATGAAATTGGGTTTCATAAAGACTGAAAACTTATCTCAGTAAAATAAAGGCAGTCTGATTGTACAGTTTATCAGTACATACTTTATTTCTTTTTAGACTTTGGAATTGATAATGCAGTCCTCAAAGTTTCTAAACTTAATGTCATTTTTGGTGATGTCTAGGAAAGAACATGCCTCATTTTCTGGATTCAATTGTTAGGGACTTAAAAAGATGTCCTTGGCCCTGAAAATCACGTGTGGGCAGAAGCATCATGGGTAGAAGTTGTAGGGAATATATCATTTTTTCTGCAGTGAACAATACTATATATATGGGCTCTGATGGGGAAAAATGAGGTCATATGCAGAGAATATGGCATACCTGTTAAATGAATTAACAGGTAAATATCTGCTCAGGTATAATTGGGCTAGATTATAGAAGAATTTATATGTCAGATAAAACTAGGCAGGGGCCAGCCAATCCAGGTGTTTGAATAGCAGGTCATCAAGTTTGGGTTGAAGATGGCCAATGTGCAGCGGCATCACAAAGAACTATGGGGGAAGGGTATTAAAGATGGCCACTGCATGACTGCAGCAATTCAGGCAAGATATGCTAGTGGCATGATACAGTGGTTTCCTAGAAGTGGTTGGAAGGGACAAGTTACAAGAGATTATTCAAAGGTTAATGCTGGTGGATCGGGCTGTTAATTGTACTGAGATATGAAGTGGAAAGGGGAGTGGGTGGAACCAAAGCAGGAGACCTTGTAGAGAATAGCTTGGTTTTAGCCATCTGCCCTTTGCATCAATTGCAGGGTATTAGTCTGGACATTCCAACAGGTGTTTGAAATCTGGAACTGGGATCTGCATGTGGTCAGAGTTGTCGAAATGGGCCTAATGTAGTAAGAACAGAAGTAAAAGGTCTGTGTTCTAACGTAGTGGCTAGAGGAAGAAGGTGAGGCTCCTAGGGCAACCTGCGTTAGGACAGCAGCAGGAGTAGAAGACAGGAGAACAGGGACAATTCAGTATTAGGGAGGACCACCAAGGAGCGAGGACAGTTTGAAAAAGTGGCCATGGGGGACAGATTCCCTAGAGCTTTTGAAGGAATTAAGAGCTGAGAGAAGGGCATTACGGTTAATGACATGCTCACTGACGATGCTATAGAATCATTTTAGTTGATTAGTGTGAGTAGAATCCAGACAGCAAGGGTGGAGAAAGCGAGGCCCGTGGTGAATTTGGCAGGTTCGCATGGCCATGAAGATTGTTCTCTCTCATTTCAGAGCCAGCGCCTGCACAGTTCCAGAGAATATAGTGTCCCCAAATCTCTTAGTTTTTTGATGAACCCAGAAAAACAAAGAACTGAAATGTCCTGAGGTTGAAGGGGAAATAAACCAATTTCTAATTCGTATGAACTCTCTGGGAGCCAGCACAGTTGCTCCTGTCAATATGCCCAAAAAACACCGTGCTTTATGTATGACTTATTGGGGACATACCGAGATAATGAGCATGAATATTTTGTTAGTGTTTTAGATTGTGTCAGTTGAGTGGAATGAAGGAGAAGGGTCAAAGTCAGGTGACTGTTAATATCACATTGAGTTGCAAGTAATAAAATGACTGTTTATTTGTTCTCTTTTAAAAAAAGGAAGTCATTTATTATTTCATTAGACCAGTGGGTCTCAACCTTCCTCATGCTGCGACCCTTTAATACTGTTCATGTTGTGGTGACCCCCAACCATAAAATTATTTTCGTTGCTACTTCATAACTGTAATTTTACTGCTGTTAAGAATTGAGCGACCCCTGTGACAGGGTAGTAGTTCGGTGCCTAAAGGGGTCGTGCCCCACAGATTTAGAACCACTGCATTAGAATAAACTGTAGCAGAATATACCCATAGTGTTCTGTGCCTGAAAAATACATTCAGCTCCAGGGTGCTTTGGGTCCAAGGTCAGTGGCTCTGAGGGAGAAAGAGACTTCCCGCTCCTGTAAGGACTCACAGCCTCTGAAACCATATGGCATTGCTACAAGTCAGAACTGACTTGATGAGGATGAACTTGGGTTTTGTGCTTTTTTTCTGTCCTCTTAAACCATTTTATTTGTTTGTTTTGCTTTGTGTTTTAAAGGCCCTGGTTTATGATTGCAAGACAGCTGGTGCACCTCTAGCCTTGATAACCACATTCCAGGCAGAGAGAGTGGGGACGGCAAAAAGCAAAAGTTATTTTTCCTGGCAAGATTTGGTCTTTTTGTTTAATGGGGAATCTCTCCCCAGGACCTTTGAGGGTGCATTTTATTGTTCAGAACCACGTAATAGTGCCATTTCTGACTGCAGAAGGGAGTGCATTCTCTGTTGCAGAGGAAATTAGAATTGGTTTACTGATGGCTTTGGGGTGGTGGAACCAATATTTGCTAATGTGATACTGTGCAGTCAATTTTGACTCATAATAACCACTCGTGACAGATTCAAACTGCCCTATATGGTTTTCTAGGCCACAATCTTCATGAATTGTTCAGGTAGAATAAGTTTAAAGTTAAACCATATATTCTAGAACAAGATGCAAAACTATTGGAAGGAATTATTAAATATTCAACTGAAAGGGGAATAATTATTAAAACAAATAACTTTTTAGATGAGAAGATAAGAATATACAGCTTAATATTCATAAGCACTCTTATAAGAAAAGACAATTTAAAATTATTTTAGACTAAAGTGGGAAATGAGATTGAGGGTAAAGCAGGAAAACATCTAAAAGGCTCATTGAAAGATGGATTAAGATTCCAAATTAGCACTGTGTACAGTCTAGTTTTGAAATAATTGTTTAATAGAACAGAAGACAAATCTAATATTTTCTTCATCAAAGCTTGACAACCTTCATTTGAAAATTAAAAACCAAACAAACTGAAACAAACTCACTGCCATCGAGTTGATGCCACAGCTCTCAGTGACCTAGAGAGCTGACCAGAGAGGTTTCTGTTCATGGGAGTAGAAAGACCCATCTTTCTTCATCAGAGCAACTGGCGGTTTTGAACTGCTGACCTTGGGGATAACAGCTCAATAGGCAATCACTACATCACCAGGGCTTCTGGATAGTGTTTATTTAACAACTGTGGTTCAAAAGCAGAGATGGTACAAAATGCCTCCTGTGGAGTCAGGGTGCTCATTAAAACATTATTTTAATTATGAACCATGAATTAAAGGAAAAGTATATGGGAGTATAAACTGTGCTAAGGGAGTAAACATATTTGAAAGATATTCATAAAAATGACAATGAATAGATGAAAATAATATTTCACACACTGATACACTAGGTATGGGAAACCTCTGTTTACAATGTAGAAACACTGAGTAAACTATCATCTGGCATTAAGTATAGGGCGACCTCACAAGACTGGAAAGGACACTTAAAGTACAAAAAACGAACAGAGGACTGAAAATCAGAGTTGTTAAAGCACAGTGAAGCTAAGGCTAAGCTGAACAAACAAACAAACAAACAAACAAGCTCACTGCCACGGACTCCATGTGGGTTTTGGAGACTAACTATTCACAGGAGTGAAAAAACCTCCTCTTTCCAAATTGAGCAATGCGGAGCCTTGGGGTTCAGCACAACCAGAGGGCATGGAGCAAAACGATGGACCTGAGAGAGTCAGGGTAGTGGAAATAAAACAAAACAAAGACATTTGCATAAAACTTGGGAACTTGGAGGTTGAGTTAGTTTATTGTGCCAACCTGGCCAATTAACACGTGGGTTAATTGAAAGGCTGAGGGTTAAATGGCTTGGTGAGCCTGGCCTTTCGAGTTCTTGGGTCTCTTGTTTTCTGATGGTCAGACCAGGGTGCAACTGCCTTTAGCCAATTTCCTGCTTCAGCTGGAAAGGCTCACTTTCTGCAAGACATCCCCAAGGAGAAGCCACATGGACCTACCCCGATGTAGCCCTGGGTGCAGCCATGTGGAGACCCTTGCCAGTGCTGAGATGTTTACACATTCACTGTTTCAGCTTTCCTCCTGCAGTTGGCATCATAGTGTGTGTTTTATGAGATGGAGGAGAACTTTGTGGACTGGTGTTGGACGTATGGGTTAATGTTGGACTTATGGTCTTGGAAAGCACTGGGTTGGGATGTTTTCTTGATGTGCACTTAACCGATATATAAAACTCTCTCTTATACATGACTTTCTGTGGATTTGTTTCTCTAAAATACCTAGATGAACACAGGGTATTTAATAAAGAAGAGAGGTAATATGAACCTCCATCTAGTAAACTTGAAATTCACGTCTACATTCCAGATGATAAATTAATTTACAGTTGTATCCTTTAGAATTATTGGTGAAAATCAACATGGACCTAGAATTTAAAGAATTCCTATAGTTTTAATATTTGCTTATAATCTAAAAGTACAAACCAAACCAAAAGACAGCAACAACAAATCCTATTATACATCCCTTAAAAGCAGTGGGGAAGTACCTGGTGACATGGGCGTTACTTGGTAACCAGCATGCTGGGTGACAGTAGTCAATGAGAAAAGGACAAATACCATGTGAGTGTACCACTCTGAGAACAGACACACAGACAAAGGCAGGCTTCTGCCCCCAGGTCATGTCATCTCCCAACTTGGTCTCGCTAGCAGTGAGGTAGTGCGCCTGCCTAGTGCCCAGGAGCCATACTCACCCCTTGTCTGCATATCTTAAAAGTCATTTTGGCTAAGGTAGGTCTCACCTCGGCTGGGACAGCCTCTGAGGATGGGGAGAGGAGTGTAGCGAACAGTCACTGCCGGACAGTACTGTTCTAAGATGACCCAAATCAACAGACATCCTACAGGAGTGATGTGTACGCCTTACTGGAAATTCAAATCAAGATGTGGCGTAGGGGGCATGCCTGCTTTGGAGATGGGGGTTACACTTCTGTCGGTGGGTAAACTGGGTCAAGTAAAGTGTCATTGGGAAAACCCACTTAATAAGACTTCATATAGCATCCAAGGGGTAAATACATCCAGTATGTGTTCCTAGTTTCTGACCTAGTTTCTATGAGCCCTTGGTGAGCCAGGGCGTGTGCTATAGACCACTAGACCTTAGACTCTGTTCTTTTGAGGACACACCATGCTTCATAGGCCACAGCAAAGCCCCACTGAGTGAACTGGCCTTTACCGTCAACTCGCCTGGAGCAGTTGGACGGAACTGACCTTCCTTTGGACGTGAACTTGCATGCCCTAATGTGGGAGAAGCAGGTGACCGCCATTCCAAGGCTATGGGATTGGAGGTTTTAGACTTGGGTGCAGATCTACCTTACATTTACTGTTTTGTTTGCTCTCTGTGATCTGTTAGTCTGGCAGGCCTGGTTTTGCCTTTGTGAGGGAGTGTTATTGAAAGTTTTGTCCTACCCCAATCCTGAATGTTCTTGTAGATAGTCTCAAGTCTCCCAAGCTTTTGATACATGTAAGTCAACAATTTATATGTTGTGGTCTGAAAAACCGGCCTATCCATATATCATGTTCTTTTTCAATGGTGTTTTAAATTCTATGCCACTAGCTAAATTAATGATACTATCCAGAGAATTACCTTAAACCAAATGGGGATGATATATAACATTATTATAAAATGATAATGTCTATTAAGGGATTCAGTGGAATATACAGTAGGAGCCTGGTACTCGACTGCGTCGGTTCCGGACATAATCAGATTTTGAGGTGAAATGTCGAGAAAATTTTTCATCGGAGCTCAAACAAAATATTGGAACCTAACGCGACAGACATGATTTTTGTAAACAAAACAGGTTGTGTTTCGGTCACTGCGTTCGTTGGTGTTGTTAGTATGCTTTGTTTAATGGCTGTGTTCCAAGCATTTTGCTATAATTTTCTTAGTCTCTGTGGCTTTTTGTACTGTTTTTGGATAAAAAACATGGATCCTGAGAAAGAGTGTTTTTGAAAAGAATCAACATGATACGGAACTGGTTAACCATGTTATCGACATTGTTGATAATTTAGTAAACCCTTTTAGAAAACAGTGAGGGAAACACCGACAGCAAATCACATTAGACAGATTTTTGTTTTAGAGAAAGCCAGTCAGGTCCCAGTGAAAAAAGGCAGAAAGGGGAAAAACCTCCTGAAAATCAAACTACCAGTTGATTTTATAGAAGGGGATTCCCTTCCAAACAACGACTCTCCTACCTCCTCTCCACACACGTGTCCACAGATCCAGATCCTCATCAGTCTCCAGGTATGGGCCATACTGTAGTTGTTAAAAACATTTTTAATGTTGTGTGTCTTATTAAATGATACTATTTAACTCTGAACTTATTTACTTTGAAACTTCTGTGCAATGTTTTGTATAAAAAGACAAGGTTAGGGTGAAAACTTGGTAGTCGAGAATGGATTAATATGTTTTCAGTTATGGGAAAACTTGATTCAGAACTCGATTGCATTGAATCTTGATGCTCCTTCTAAAATGGATTAGCATTGAGGTCTGGGGTTCTACCGTATAAACCATAGATATATTAATGAATTTTGGTTTTCACTTAATCATGGCCCTCACCTAGGAACAGTTAGTTTTTATGACATGGCACTTCTTCATACTTACCTTCATGAAGCTGCCACTAAAAATATGGGTGCTATAGCGAATGTGGTGAAGAAACCAGATAGTGCCTGCTTATCAGAAACAAGAGTGTCTGGAGTCTTAAAGCCTTATTTTAAAGTAAGCAGCCATCCAAGTGAGGTATCAAATAAATCCATGTGGAAGAAGCACATCAGCATGGGTTATCCAAGGATTGTAAATAATATAACCCACATCTGGATGAGAAAATTATCAGAGCTTAAATGGTGAACACCTGCTTTGTGCAAGTCCATGGATGAGACTAACCCCCCAAATCAACTCACGGGGTCTCCACATGGGTGGAGCCTCTGGTGACTCCTCTGCCCACAGTCCAGGGTGTGAGTAGCTTTGTTATCAGCCAGAAAGCACCGCAAGGTTGATGATGGCAGATGCAGCAAGGTTAAAACCTAACAGCTGGTCATTCAAGCTCCCTTGTGACACACATTGAAGTTGTTTCAATTTTTAGAACCTCTGCTTGTGTTTTGATTGAGATTTTTCTTCTCTTTTGTTTTCACTGTTGTTCTTTTGTTTGTTATTTTTGTTGTTGCTTTGGTTTGGGGTGGAGGTCTGTGTGTGAAATCCAGGATAGGTAAATCTATAGAGACAGTAACTGGATTAATAATTACCTGGGAACATTGCAGGGGGTGGAATGAGGAGCTGACAACAATGAATATAAGATAGAAAAAATGTTCTGAAATTGATTGTGGTAGTAATTGCACAACTTTTCTGCATATGATTGAGTTATTAAATTGTATGATATATAATTATAAGCCAATAAAGCTAATTTTTAGATCCCCCCCACATGTGAAAATCAGGAGAAACAATAACCCCTAAGAATTTCAGAGCATACATTTTCAGATTCAGTCTGTAAAATATCAATATTTTTCATGATTAAAACAATAAATGAAAATTTATGAGAATAGGAAAAAATCTTCCTATTCAGCCATATTTGAGCAATACCAAGTATTCATACACATTAGAAAATGAATACAATAAAGCTTTTTTAAAGCAAAGGAGAAGAGTAACAATTGAAATTAATAATTAAATGGATAAATCAACAGTGGATTAGATGCATCAACTGGAAAAAGATAATGAAATTGAACATGGTGAAAACGAGGAAGTTGGAAATTATGATGAGGTGAAGAGACCCAGGGAACCCGGCTGTGATCTAGCCTCGTTGACATTTCAGACGGCAATATTGTAGGAATATTAGTTGAATATTTTCAAGAATTGATACAAGGCGTATCTTTTTATCACAGGGAAGCATAAAAATTCTCAAGCAGACTACAGCCCTTATTAACTAGCAATCTCCTTAGAGAGCGGGAGGAGAGGAGAATGCTGGCTTTCTGTTTTGTCATTTTCTGTGCACTTGATTTTGTTAACATGTAATTTTATGTGTTAACAAGGACTATGGAGTTAATAAAACCTTTTTTGTTAACAAAAATATTACAAATTAAGCAGGTAATACGTGTGCGTAGTCATGACTGATTTATCGGCAATGGATGGATTGACACAGTCCTGGGCCCTGCAGAGCAGCAGGGTGTGAGCAGAGGGCGGGCCCAGGGCGAGGTCATCTGCTGTACACCGGGTGCTGTGGGTCAGAACCGGCTGGATGGCACCCAGCAGTGACACTTCGCTGAGCTAGTTATGACCTCTTGGCCACTAAAAGAAAGAATATATGTTCACTAGGAAATGGCCGCATCATCCAGATTTGCAAATGGTTATTTTATTGTGGTTTGACAGTAGAGGCAATATAGAAGGCACCGTCAATGATCCCTGTTTCCTCAAACTGCACTGGCTAATAGTTTACTTCTAGTTGCCAGAATCTCCATTTCTTTGCCCGAGGGCCTTCTCTGGCCCTTGACGTCTGCTTTGCCAGAGATTTAATGTTTCTGGCAGCAGACCACAAATAATTATTTAGGAGAGTTGGGTTATCAATACCCCTGCTCCCCTTTCTCTCAATGGGATAACTTGAATCACGTATTCTGTACTAGCTCTCAGTCGTCCATTTGGATTGATTTTCAGTTGCTCTCAGCGACAGCTGGCTTAGTAATGTGCCATTATTGTCCCTCTTGTCCTTCCTCACTCCTGTATAAATGTGTCCGTCACCAGAAAATCATGTGTGTGCATCAAATCATTGCCTTCCAGCCCACTTCTGTAGGAACCCTATCTAAACCAAATCTAAAATTAAATAGCATAATTTTACATTTCTCAATACATGTATTTTAAAAAGACTGTTGGAACCAGTCACAGAAAATAAGCATAGATGCAAGATCACTTTTATTATACAGATTTCCCCCAATACTCAATATAACAAAATCCTAAGTGACATACTGCAAATAAGCCTTCCCTTCGGCATCCCTCTGGAATGCTCGTCTTTTGCAGTGTTACCATTTATTATGATCTGCACAAACACCTTTCTTTTAAAAAAAAGAGGTAAAAATCTTTCTGGTATCTTCTTATTTTAGGCAAGATGGATCGGATATCAGTAATGATGTCTCTCATCCACACCCTCCTCGTAATTGAGCTTGAATTTCTGGCAGTTCTCTGTTGATGATCAGGCTGTACTGCTACAACCATTTTTGAATTATCTTCAAAAAACTTGACTTGAGTGCAATATTAATTATCCTACTCAATAAGTCCCATATTCTGTTGGTCATCTTTATTCTTTTTTCTTAATGAGCACATGGATGTCTTCCAGGTAGTTAACTAGGTAGCTGTTTTCCAAATTTCTTGGCATAGATCAGCGAGTACTTTCAGTGTTGAAGCTGAGTGGTGGAAAGTTTCAATGGTATTCCTTTAATTCTTGTTTATGGTGATGCCTCAGTTCTCTCTATAAATAAAAGAGCTTATCTGGTGTTGTAAGAATATCCTAGATCCACTTCTGAAAATATTTTTCCAGATGATCTATAATGTCAGACTGGTTACTTGTGACCATCTGCCAGATTATTGTAATTATGATCGAAGGCTTCAAACTCTTTAATCAAAAATCCTAATGGAAAATTCTAAATTTTCTTATATTTCATCCATAGGTCTACGGTGCTGCAGAACAAATGGGAATCTTCCTATTTGTTGCTATTAAAATGCCTTTTTAGTAAATGTTTTAATTTATATTAAATTATCATATTTGTCCCAGTGCTTCTTAACCAAGAAAGATGTTTTGTACCTTCCAGACCACATTTGATAGTGCCTGAAAACATTTCTAAACATTCTGCTTCTTTGGGGGGGTACCCCCTCATTATAGAAGAGATGCTACTAAACAGCCCACAATGTGAGACTAGCTCCTGACAACCATGGTGTAGTGATTCACTCGCATGACTCTTCTGGCCAAGTTCTTGGTAATTTTGAGTTTCACTGGGCCAGGAATTTGGGGAGTTGTTTAGCTCTGTGTCCATTTGAGCTTGTGATGAAGGCGTTCAGCAGGTCTCCAGTCATCTAAATTCTTGACTGGACTTAGAGACTCTCCCCGTCCATGAGCATTTACCCCTTACTCAGAGCTGGCTGAAATCTGGAGGCCTCAGGGTCATGGATGCCTCTCCTGAGCTGCTTGAATGACCTCAAGAAATGACACCTGGCCATTTACTGCCAGTATTCTGAAATACTGATGCAAAGGAAACTGAGGTGAAAGCTAGAATATCTTGTTTGCATAATTATAAGAGTCATATGCCATCATTTCTGCAAAGTTGTATTCATTACATTGGCCCATCTTAACATGAGCGGGCACTATGAGTTCTGACATGGTAAACCTCGTATACCTTACCCATTACTGCTTATTTAAGAAAGAATAGACTTGCTCCATAGGGTTTCCGTAGCTGTTAACTTTACAAGAGAAGAGTAACACACCTTTCTCCCCTGGAGTAACTGGTGGGTTTGAACTGCTTACTTTTTGGTTAGCAGCTCAGCACTTACCGCTGTACCACCAAGAGCTTGCAAAACTATACAAGGGCACTCATACAAGAAGGCAGAGGATGTTGGATTAATCTTTGATTCTAGCTCATTTGATAAAAATTCGGACCACTTTCCAGTGTTTTTCTTGCCTCTTTTAAGTCACAATAATTAAGTCATGAATTATTTAGGTAGTTTTGCAATAACAATTCTGAGACCCAATTATGTTGACTTGGAAAAGAAAGTGATTAGAATTATAGCAATCAATAAGTAAATTAATATAATAATTCATGCAAAGAAAATTAAGAACCAGGGCTCTGAAAACAGCCATAGATATTTAATGATGAGAGAGGAATTGGAGGTGGAGTGGATAAAAAGATTAAACAAATAAACTCTGGATAAAAGTTAAAGCTATTAACTGAAGTTGATTTTGAGGGTTTTTCTCTTGACTGATGGAAGGAAGGACAGACAAAAGGAAGAAAGGGAAGGAGGGAGGGAAGAAAGCAACCCACTCCCATCATCAGCAACCGGGAGAGCTGGAACGACACGTCAGGGATTTCAGGACTAAATGCTTAGGGGCCAGTAGGCTCATCTCTGACCCTCACAGTTGCTGTGAGCTTGAACCTCTGACTTCACCATTAACTGCTCACCCGTTAACACGATACACCCCCAGGGCTCTTTTTCCAGAAAGAAGATGACCTTAAATAATATAGCTACAAGTCAGAGTGGAGTATTTAATTTACCTTTGATTGTCATGATCTTAATAGAAATTCAGTTAGATGTCAGTAAAGAGTTGGAAATGTGGGTGTATTCTACAGAGGATGGTACCTAATTGGAGCTCTTGTTTTGAAAATTAACTGTTACTAGGGATACTTAAGGCAAATAACACCCATAGCAAGAAATAGAGAGCAGACAGGGAGCAGCACATCAACGTTGGTCTGCACTGGAAATTCTGGGCAGGAAGACTCTGGAAAAACACTGCAAGAATCCTGGTACATTATTGAATCAGTATCGCAAAACTCTTCTAATTCCAGTAACATCATATGATAAAAATGACGTTGCTTTAGATGGGAAACCTGTCCCTGGTACTAACTAGCAAATTGCTTCCACAAATAATTTAACTTGTCCTTATTTTTCTCACTTATTAGAGATTTAACCTAGGAAATCTCTACAGTACGTCTAGGTCAAAAGTTAATGATTCTAATTATGTTTAAATTTGTTATATCTGGATATTAAGACTTTTGTTCCTGGGATTTGTGTAGGAAAAAAATATAAGATAATATATATGTTTCATAAATGTAACATTATTATTAATGCATAGATTATAAGATATTTACACATGAAGACAATTTACATTTTGTTTCTGTATACAGTTTGTGAAACCAGCGGTATACTTCTCAGTATGTGAATTCAGTGTGACAACTTCTGTTCTCCTGAGACTATTTCCAATAAATTGCAGTCTGCAGTTATTTTCTTTTACTTGTCCCTCTAGGCATGAAAGATGAACTGTGACCCCAAATATAAATATCATTTTTCATAATTTAAAGTGTGTCATTTTTAAAGAGATATCTTTATTTTGCAACCATTAACTTTGCTTTAAGAAGCATACTCTTCTATCTTTCAGTTGGTTTCCCCTTGGTTTGACCTCAAATGCTCTTTGAAACTTGACTGTAACATGGGAGCTTTATTTTGTTAGCTATTAACCAAGTATAACTTTTAAAGATTTGATATGAGAATATAATTATTAGATAAGTATCACAACATCATTAATTATCACAAGTTGTTTAGAGTGTTCTTTAGTGAGGAATAAAAAAATTCAACGTTTAATAAAATGTTGAAATTCATGAGGAGGAAGCTTTAGTCTTTTACAAATAAGCATTCACTTTTGAGTTATTTTCTGATGCATCACCTGGAAACTGATACACAAGGATGTTAATGTATATAGTACGTAGGGAAGGGTTTTCTTGTTATGCAGAGCTTTCATGGCACATTAGTTATGTCTTTTGCTACTAACTGAAAGGTCAACGTTTGGACCAACCAGCTGTTCTGAGAAAGATATATATATTCTGCTTAAGACACATCTATAGTTTTTCATCATGTTGAACAATAATTCTTATTGTTTATGATTTCAGAAGGCGATTAAAAAGCTTATTTTGTAGTTAGGTTATGAAGAATGTAATTATAGAATTAAAATTTTTATAAAACACAGGAAACATTAAAATGGGAAATCCAAATGCGAGAAAACATAAGTAGTGCCTCATCTCCCATAATAAGCCTTTTAAGAAGGCCTTATATGAAGTCATAAAAGGGAAACCAAATCTGATTAGGAACACCCTTTCTATTAGCAAATAATGTTGTGCAGAGTGACCAGATAATAAAGGGAGACCTTTCTCCCGCTTTCTCCAAGGAATTCGAAAAAATTACAAACCTGTCACCTTCTTCCTCCAGCCGTTTTAGGCACAGCAGGTTGATGTGTTCCATTATTTGGAGTGATTTTTCATATGCAGATTTAGTCTCTGAGGAATATTTCACATGTGAGATCACAACAGCTTCTTCTGAAAATTTGTTAGCTGCCCTGAAGGAATAAATGAAACATGTGCGCCCGCTTTCATGTTTCAGATCTTTGGTGATCTCGAAAGAGGCAAACTTTGCCTAACAAAAGCTCTCCAAAGACTCATTTCAATTTGCTTCGTTGAAATTGTAACCCCTGAGTCCATCCTTGGGGAACATCTGCTTCACTGAAGGAAGTGCTCCAAGAGGACACCGACTCTCTTACTGACCTTTTACCAGAACATGAGATTGCATTCATCTTCATTGTCAGTTGAAATTTATGTGATTTATATAGTAAGTCCATTCTTGTAAAAAGTTAGAAAATACCATTACTTTACTTTCATGTCTACAGTTGGGCTAAATTAATATATTAGATATTCAGTTTGATTCTATTTTTAAAATTGCATATACTGTTTCATTAAATAATCTTTTACTTAAACATTATTGTCTATACACACACACACACACACATATATATATACAGGAACTAAAGAAAGGTTAATTGTCCTGTTCACGACATATTGCTTTATATAATTACTTTAATTTATATTTTTGCCAGCAGTATATGAATATAACTTTTACCAATCTCTGTTGGTACTGAATATTATTTTATTTTGTTAAATTTAGGTAATTTAATTGGCATACTTTAAAAATATATATTACTTAAAGCTGGCTGATTTATAATTTCTGGCCATAGTCATATGTGTATGTATCTATATTTTCATGAGCCATCATGCCATTTGTTCTTTATTTTACATGGTTTATTTTTATTTTGTGTTTTGTTTTATTTCCCTTCTCAGTGAAAATGGAGCTTTTATTCACACAGTTTAAATAATGAATGTTTCATGATCTTATTACAAAAATGCTTTTTTTCATATTTACTTAACATGATCTAGATTTTTTCAAGGTGCTCTGGTGGCACTGTGGGTTAGGCATTGGGCCATGAACCATAAGGTTGGCAGTGCAAACCCACCAGCTGCTCCATTACAGATTTACAGTCTTAGAAACCCAATGTAGAGTAGCTGCGAATGAGAATCAACCTTATGGCAGTGGCATGGGTTTTTAAGGTTTCATATCTTTTATGATATTAACATAACATGTTAAAATTTAAAGTTCTCTGTCAATATGTTGGCTTTTCTCATTTGGTATAATTCGGCCCATTCTTAGAAGATAATTTCTCAGCATCCATTGTAATTTTTACATATTTCTAATAATGTGTTGTTACGTAGGCTTTGATTTTACACTTCACTGCTCAAGTTAGGTGGCATTTAGTTTTCACTAAGATGTACTCTAAGGAGTCACCTTTTGGAATCATAAGCTAATGTTATGATCTTATTATAAAATAGTGTTATGATCGTCATATCTATTTCACACGATCTAGATTTCCAGAAGCCCTGATGGCACTGTGGTTGGCAGTTACAACTTCTCCACATTGCTATCCAAATACAGGGTCATATCTTACTGAATCCAAATTGTTAACTACGTTGATTCTTGAGTGTGATCTTCAATAATAATATCTTCAATTATTGTACAAGTCTCAAAGTTAACTATTGATGTTTAGAAATTTCTTCTAAAACACAATTTGGAATAATTTCTATAATTCTTCAATATACTTTTAGTCATTATTAGAGTTTTATTCTTCAATATTATCATTGGAATTACACTTAAAACTTCAGAAAAATTACTGGAATTTTGAGTAGCGCTACAAAAACTTAATTGTGAAAAATTATATCTCTAAAATATGCATTTATAAACTTTATGACATAGATTAAAATATGATGGTTACTGGTTCATCAAACAATGCTTTAAATTACCTATTTAATACCAGCTACATGCATTTGTTTGTTCATATTTATAAACTATTCTTTTGTCTTCTAGTGATGCAATGAGGAAGCCTGGTGGCATAGTGATTTGTAGTGGGACTGCTAACTGCCAGGTCAGCAATTTGAAAACTACCAGTCCCTCATTGGGAGAAAGAGTAGAAACCGCTTTCTACTCTCATAGAGGCCCAGACGCAGTTGGTCTGCCCTGTTCTAAGGAGTCACGATGGGTGGGCAGGGAATTGATGGCAAGGTGTTGGGGTTTTTGTTTGAGTGTTGCCGTAGCAGCAACATCACAAGTAGATGGTTTTCACCAACCTGAATTTATTTCTCACTGTTCAGGAGGCTAGATGTTTTGCTTCAGTGTTCCAGCTCAGGTAAAGCCTATCTTTCTTTGATAGCTGTAGAGAAAGGTCTTTGTTTCCATGTGCAGCTGCTCCTGGGCGATCCTCCTGGCATCTCTCTCTTCCTGTCTCTTTTTCTTTGATTTCTTTTAATATGTCTAAAGAATTTCATTTAAGATGCATCTTATCTCGATAACAAAACAAAGACATTCCAAGTTGAAATATAATCACAGACAAAGAGGCTAATATTTATAACACAAATTTTGAGGACACATTCAATCCAAAACATGTCACCTCTTGGTCCCCTAAAATCTATGCCTTTGCCACAAGCAGAACACATTCACCTTTCACATCATCCATGACGTCTTCTATCAGCTCTAAGTCCAATCTTTCATCTTGTGAATCAGTTAAATTACATATGACTGAAATCATTAGGCATGTTTCAGACAAAGTTCTTCTTCATCTTTGAACTTATGATATCTAGAAGACTAGCTATCTGCTGCCAAGGTCCACTAGTGGAATGGGCCCAAAGTAAACATTTCCATTTCAAATAGGAGAAATTGGAGGGAAAGAAGGGGTAATGGGTAGCAAGCAAGCTCAAAACTCATCAGAAAGAAATAACTTAGCTTTCAAAGTTTGAAAACAATTCTTATATTTTAAACCATGGTCCTGATAGGCTCTGTTCTTCTGCCTCTTGGGTATGGCAGTCCTGACCTTGGCTTTGGCAGTGGGGCCACCCCCTTGCACCCATATGTGGCAGTCAATACTCCTGGACCAACTTTGTGAAGATCTATGTGTCTCTTTGAAACCTAGAAGGCTGTGGCTTTGCCCCTCCTTTGCTTTATTGTATACACAGATATTGCATCACATATAAATACCTTCTGCCAAACCTATAATTTGAAAGCAGGTAACATGCTGCATGTGCCATGAACATAAACAACATTGCTTAGGATACAAATTGTGGTCTTCTTGAATTTTAATTAAATATTTCTTTTACATTATTTATTGTTTCTTTCACATCACACAAAATTATATATATTTAAAATTTTCATTTCCATATTGCAAAAGAACTAGAAAATAGTTAATATATTTGTTACCCCCTTTTCTTCTTCATCCATATTGTTAAGTGATCCAGTAGCTGTGATTACCCTGCTTTCAGGTCATTACTCATTCCAACTCCTTAGTATTTGCATTTTTCTCCCAGGTGTCTGGCTCCCTCGGTTGGAGTTGCTTCCTCCTTGCCAATTTTATCTTCCTTAAACCGTTCTTTTCCATCACAAAAGTGCATTCAGATCTTTTATTTTCTAGCTTCCAGAAAGCCATGAGGTTGGCTCATTGAATTTTCATTAAGAATTATTAAAACACCAATTTATATCAGAAATCCACCAGGGTTTCTAGTTACCAAAAAATAAACAAACAAACAACAAAAGAGTCCAGCCATTTTTAACTTTACTTATAAGTGATTTGGACAATGAAATGAAACTACTACTAATCTTATGAATAATAATTTGAGAAGTTCTGTGGAGACAATAAAAATTGTATAGGAGAGTAAAGTGTGGCAACTTAATGATAGTTTTAAATAAGTTAGTTATACTAGGCCTCAAAGAGATGTCTTTAAGCAAAAACATAAAACACAACTAGAGGAAGCCTGTTTAGGCTGAGAGAAGGGCCAGGGCAGAGGGCATGTAGTGAAGTAACTAAGTGAGAAGCCATTGTAAAGACTGCATTTGATTCCAAATGAAATTGGATGCTGTATAGGTTTTAAGCACAGGGATAAATTAATAAGATAATTAATTTATATTAATTTAAAAACTAGATAACTTGAAAGAATGTATGCTTGTGTATACCTTGCTGAGATTCATGAACTATGTCAACAATTGCACAGGTACACATCTACACGCACACACATACATTCATGATGCCACATCATTAACAGTTGGCTGCATATATTGTGGCTTCCCCTGAACACTGAATCACTAGTAACTTAATCCCTTTTCCTACACATCATCATTACTTTTCCAAGAAAATATGCATTGGTCCAATTGAATTTTTCCCTTGGTACATTTTCAAATTTCTCTAATTTCCCTCTAAATGTCCTTTTCAGCTTTGTGGTTATACTTCAGATAAAACTAAGCCCCTCTCATTTGCATTGGCTACAATTTTTTCCCCTCCAGCCTGAGTCTTGCTGCCTTCCTGTGTTCTTTATGGTACTTAAACTGTTAAAGAATTTGGGCCAATTTTATTGTAGATAACTCCACACTCTGAGTCTGTGTGGTAGGCTCCTTATCAGTAGATCCAACTCAAAATAGCATAATATATTTTACTGTTTAAAATGCAGTCATTTTTAGCTAGTTTGGCAAAGAGACTAAAATTTCACAAATTTCCGGTTTCTACATGACATTCACTGTAGTGGTCTCTATGGAATCAAAAGTGACTAGTATGGTTATTTCTAAAAGTCAGCTTTTGTGTAAATGATTAATGAGAATCTTGGTCCAGTCTGATTTTAGATTCGATGCCATGTAAGTTTGCCTTGCAGAATTGTGTCTTATTTGCTTCCTTCCTTCCTCCTATGGAACATGACAGGTGGTGGTCCCTACCTTTTAGAACATTTCCAGTTAGACAAGTTAATGACACAATGCTGGTTAGATCTGAGGACAATTTAATACAGACCGAAGCTGGATCGAGTGACCTCTGCTGCAGTTGGCGTTGGCTTTTCTTCTTTTTAAATGACTAGTCAATTTATCTAACTTATAGGAAATATTGTGACTGCTAAATGGACTGTCATGGAGAAGGATATATACCATTCATCTTGAAGAGGTTCACTGAACAGTGGTAATAAGAGAAGGTCAAAGGGCATGGGCCTTCATAAACCTTCTTTAAAATTCAGTGCCTTCCTGAGCATTAAGGAGCTGATTGTTTTTCACTGTAAACTATTTAGCCAGAGTCCAGTACCCCCAGACAGCGCATACTCAGTGGTTAAATATATCTTCTGCTAGGTTGTTATAAAATCAAACTGTTTAGATTTCCATTTCAGGATAAAATGTCATCTTTGTTTAGTCTTTGACATAGGAGTTTAGGTATAAGTAATAATTATTATTGCTGTTAATTTGCTCATATTTCAGGCTATTTCAAAGGAAAATTAAATTTATCTTCTATTAATAGTAATGTACCAGCTCATTGTATTGCAGGTTGAAGGGAAAATCAGTAGTTTGGGTCAAAGATATAAAACCACTGTTTATATACCTGTGTGAAACTGCTCACAGCAACCAGCCTTTATTCAGGAATATGCAATCCAGGCAAATGCATACTATTCTTACTTCATAATAGAATTTCTAAACTACACGTAGAATATGCAACTCAAGCACAAAATTTAAGTTGGTCGTAGCTAAATTTACGCCTCTATAAATGATTCTATAAGCATTTTAACTACTGTTTATTTTAAGCAACTTCTAAGAAAATTTATTTTTTGATGTATTATATATTATAAGCAACCTATCACATATAGAACAGGTGGAAAGAGTTGTTCATATTCCTATTGTCTGGTACATATCTTTAATGCATGCTATATCAAGGGAGATTTTTCTTGATCTTTTAACTTATGAAGCATATTCATAATTCTATGATGCAATAACTTAAAATAAGATACATTTAAATATGGACATCAACAGTTTACATACCACAATTTCATGCAAATAACATGCCCATGCATGTTACGGTGTTTTGTTTTGTTGCCAGCCATGCCCTTCCCCCAAGATATTTTTGTAAGCAGGCTATGCTAATTTTTATGAGTTTTCATAAAAAATTAGCATAGTGTACTTAGGAAATACCTGAGGAATGAGGTATAGTTAGAAAAGCATGTAATGAGTGAATTATTTGTGTAAAAATATGTGTAAGTTAAAAAATGTTGACCTATGGTTTTTCTTTAGCCTGTATAACAAATTCTTGGGCCCTAAACTATTTTCTGTAAATCAAACCCAAAAATCCATTGCTGTCTGGTCAGCCAGTACTGTAAATCTTTCTGGAAGCAGACTGCCTCTTCTGGTACCCAGGGAGCTGCTGGCAGGTTCAAATCACTGCCCTGATGACTAGCAGGCCACCACTGAATTCACAACACAGCTATGGCTCTATTTTTCTCTTTATGCAGCCTGATTTTTCCTACATCTCATTGACCCATTTTCAAATGGATGTTTTTCACAAAAATTAATTTTGGATTTTTTCCTCTTAGATGAAATTTTTCCTGTTTGATAAAATATCTAAACATTATCTGTCCTTTGCATTTCAGTACATCTAAAATAGTGTCTACAATTCCCCATCATCTCTCAAGTTTGTTATTAAGTGTTTCTTCATCAGCTGTAATTTCAAACAAGTTTTCACTACATGAAGGTAGAACATGATATTAAATTATTGAAATCTTTCTCCTTTTTCTCAATTTTTTTGTAACTTTGGATTTATTGAACCATGCAACAGGAAAATTCAATGAAAATTTCTGAAACTTAGTTATTTCATTGGAAATATATTTAGCAGAGGCTGGAATTAAGTAAACTGAGTTTTTAACATTTTTTGTAGATTCTATAATCAATTAGTTTATTCAATTATCCCATTCCAAAGCCTTATTATTAATCTATCTACTCGCCTTTTAAAATTTTGTTTTGGGGTACAATGCTATATACTTAGACATATTCACATTAACAGTACAATGAAATATTTTTTTTATACTTTAAAACATGTCTTTTTACTCTTTGCTTTTACACATTCTTCATTGGTTTCATGACAATTAAGCTGCCAAACAATGTCTACTTTCATACATCATAGGAACAATTAATTTAGTCTTTCTTGAATCCTTGGTGTACACTGATGGATTTTATTTTTGGAAAATTATTTTTTAAACGTGCCAACATAATTTAGTGGAGATATGGGTAACTAAGAATTATTTCAAGATGTGAAGATAAAATTAGATCTCAAATAGGAATAAAGATAGTGTGATAGATGAGGACAGAGGTGGGAGGGGACAACGTAGGCAAAGAAACAGCTTGTACATGCATCTGACTATGGGATGAGCTTGTCCCTAGCGTCTTCAGACAAAACTGCTCATTGAGAGAATGCTTGGAAAGGAAGATATTCAAGCAGTTGAGGATGGCCAGTATGTCATGGCGTGTTGGTTACATGGTGGTGTGCTCTCTGAAAAGTCCACAGTTTGAAACCAGCCCTCCATGGGAGAAGGATGGAGCTTTCCCCTTCTGTAGTTCCTGCCTCGAAACCCGTTGGAGCTGTTCGACCTGTCCTGGGGAGGGTTCCTGTGAGTCTGCTTAGACAGGGTGGCACTGAGGTGCGTTTTGTGCATTCCACAACAAAATGCGTCTGTTGTCTTTCAGCTCAGGGTGAGGAACACAATGAAAGAATTTTGAGCTAGTGAATAACATTAGTTCGCATGTTAGAAAGAAAAATCTGATATCAAACGGAGAATGTTTTGAAAAGACATTTCCTGCAAAGGTAAGGAAGTTTTATGAACTGCCAGTTCACAGTTCTCTCAGATGCAGTTGTAACCATCCAAGGTAGGTGTTGGGAAGTAATCTCAAATTCATTCACATGGTAGTGAATGCTCCGCCACCCCAGCACTGATAAATGAGATAATGCCCCTTAGATAATGATCCACTATTATTTTCTTGAAATAAGAGCTAGGAAAATGTGCGTCTGTTTCAAATATTTTATTTGCTAATGAGTTTTATATTGACCAAGATTGTAGTCATAAAAATATATTTTATTTAAATTTAGAATTTAGATTTGAGATACTCCTCTCCACAAAAATATCATTAGTTCTGTCTAATTTTATCACATTTGTAGTGCCATTAACCAAAATCCAGGGTAACTTTTTAATTAACCATGCCTTGTTAGTACATTAATATGAAATTCTTTAAAAATGTGCTTTTATTTATACATTGATTTACAATTTTTACTTTTGAAGAACAAAGTGTTCAAAGCTGAGCTGAAGACCTCTAGTCTTCGAAAGAGTACTTTTTTTGCTGGACATATTTATAAGCTTATGTGTGACATGTTTACTCTTTATCGCCATCTTAGTATGAAACGTTTCTGGTAGACTTACACGTTAGAGTTTTCATTTGTGTTGCAGACTGTAATGTTAGCAGAAATTTTAAAATTACATTTTAATCAATGATTAATCTCAGAATAAATTTAAACTGAAATTGTTCCCCATTAAAATGAGTAGTTTTTATTATTTGGCTACTACCGGGTCACATGCTGGTAGGGTGAGCTCAGGTGCCACAGCCCCTGTACACCATGAACACTGTAATAAAATCTAAAAACTATCTGTGCAATGTGTCTTGTTTACGTAACCCCAGAGGACATGTACTTGGTCTCCCCGAGGCGGGTGCGCTGCCGTTGTTCCTGGGCGCTCAGTACAGACCGGATTCCACAATGGTTCCATTTGTTGACTGTTGCTTTGAGTTACCAACCTCCACCTAATGATAAATGGGGATCCGTATTTGCATCACCATTTTTTGCAAACAAGATGGAAATTTATATCTAGTTTATATTTTCATTACAAATTCAGTTATGCTAATATTTTTGAACAGTGTATATAGTATTCTTGAATGTTCTATTCAACAAGTATTATGCTTATTTTAGCAATAGTACACATGCTTCCAATGCACTTGTGTCTATCTAACTCTCCCCTCAACATTATTTATTTATATTTTTCATCCTGTAGTTTAGACGTTTCAATTGATTACAATTCCTATAGTGGTTATTATAGGCATTTTATCAACTTGAATATTACAAGTATTTAATAACTCGAATCATTCATCGTATATCCTACTCCCTCAGAACCCGTCAGAGCTCAGTAATTTCTGTGATGAGATCATCATTTAGAAGTTCTATTAATGACAGCGTACAGAGTCGATAAGCTTCCATTTGTGTGGGTTGTTTTCAACCTGGAAGCATCCTTAGTTCTCGCATGCTAAGCAGTTGTGGATGTGCGGAGGGACGGCCCATGGCGGCATGCTGACAGGTCAGCACTAGACTTAGAGGCTGTGACGATGGCAGCGTCGGAGACCCCATGGAGGCGGCTCTGGTTTGATCTGTAGCGCTGCCAGGAGTCAGATTGCTGGGATGCTGGTAGGATTGTAGTTTGGTCAACCAGGCTATGGAAAGTGATGCCACGCAATATTGAGTTCTAGACTGACCGTTGTTTTCTCTTAGCACATTAAGAATATTTGAAAGATCCCTTCATTTTTTATTTTCTGTTGTCTAGATGTGACTTTTACTAAAGTTTATGTTCTAAAAGTTCATTAGGGATGCTTGGTGGCTTACCTGTTAAGCTCTCAGCTGCTGGCTGAAGATTAAGGGGTCAGACTTACCCACAGTCCTACGGGAGAAAAACTGACTATTTGCTCCGGTGAAAATTTACCCCCAAACCTTTTGTCATGAAGTCACTTCCGAATCAAGACCCTGGGTAGTATTTCCAGATCTTTAAATCTGTAGGGGGACAGACAGACTCCTCTTTCTTCCCCCTAGAAAGTCCTATGGGGCAGGTTTATGCTGACACATGGAATTGCTGTAAGTTAAAAGCTGATTGGATGGCGTCAATAAACAGTACAACAAGGAATCATTTGGCTCACTGAAGCAGAAGACTGCCGATTTTCCTTAATTCTGAAGTATTTTTAGTCATAATTTCATCTAATATTGCCTTCTTCATTCTCTCTCTCTTCTCCGAGTAGAACAGGATTAACACGTGTCAGATCAGCTGCCTTTTCTCTTCCTGATATAATCCTTTGTGTCTCTTTCACACTTTGATTGCGACAGAATGGTATTTCAAGTCACCAATTCTCCTTTCAGCCATATCTAACTTGCTGTTTAAAATTGTTAGTGGTTTTCTAACTCCAATTATTATACTTTTATTGGTGACTAATTTACTGGTTCTTTTTAAAACTACCCAGTCATTTGCACACCCACTTTTGTCAGCATTGCCTGCTTTAATCCATGCTATTATTCCTTTAAACAGTTTCACTTTGTATTTTATGCCGTATAATTCCATTATGTGCTATCATGCACATCTAAATTAATGTGTTTTTCCTGCTGACATTTGTTCCCAGAAATCATTTCTCCAGAGATCTTCTGACAGATCCCTGAATTATTATCAGCATGAAGCCACTGAAAGCTATTTTTTTCACTTAAAGTATTTAAATAGAGGTCAGCAAACTTTGGCCGGAAGAACAAACCAGTGTGTTGCCTATTACTTGATTTTATAAATAAATAAAATTTTACTGAAACACAAACACGTTTAAGTTGTACCTATGAGTATTTTCCAACTTCAGTGGCAAACTTGAGTGGCTGGGATAGAAGTCATATGCCCCCCACACAGCCAACATGAGTTCCTTTCTGGTCCTCCACAGAAACAAAACAAAGCAAACAACAACTTATCAAAGAGTCTTTCAGATAATTCTCGTAGAATGACACCCAACCTGTTGAAGTCAAGTTTCTAGTTTTAATTCTCATGGGAAGATATTTCTTCCAGATCTTTTCAGAGAAGAAGGAGACAAAAATTTCCCTCACCCTTTCTTTAGTTGAGTTAGTCTCTTACTTAGTAGGTGGTTGTGAATAACAAAAAAATAATATATTTTAAGTAGTATCACACATTTGACATTATTTTATTTTCTCTCTGACAAGTTGACTGTTGGTGGGCCTCTATCTTTGGTCTCATTGCGGTATGGGTATTGCGTGGTGCTAAACGACATGGCGAAGCAGAACAGGTTAGACAGACACTATTGTCTGCATGTAATTTCCAAGCTGTCATCACGCTGTTCTTCTATCATTGCGTTTTTATTGTCTTTTTGAAACTACTGTAACATTACAACTTCCACTTTTTCCGTGGCTTTGTATTTCTAAACGGGACTATTAAGCAAGATCATGATAAATGGAGGAAACATTGGAGTTGTCAAGGAGTTCATTTCACTGGGATGCATAGTCCATGTCCGTAGAAGCAGTAATAAAGAATTAGAGTGACGTCTTGTCCTGGACAAATCTGCTGCCAAAGGCCTCTTTAAAGTGTTAAAGAGCAAGGACATCAGCTTGAGGACTAGGGCGTCTCTCACCCAAGCTTTCTTTTTCTTTTAAAAATCATTTTATTGGGGGCATGTACAATTCTTATCACAATCCATACACCCATCCATTGTGTCAAGAACATATGTACACTTGTTGTCATCATCATTCTCAAACCATTTGCCTTCTACTTGAGCCCTTAATATCTGCTGCTCATTTTTCCCTCCCTCCCCACTCCCCCCTACCTCATGAACCCTTCATCATTCATAATTTATTACTATTTTGTCATATATTATACTATCCGGCATCTCCCCTTGCATTCTTCTCTGCTGTCCTTCCCCCAGGGAGGAAGCTATATGTAGATTATTGTAATCAGTTCCCCCTTTTCACCCCCCATTCTCTCCACCCTCTAGGCATCGTCACTCTCACCACTGGTCCTGAAGGAGTCATGTGTCCTGGATTCCCTGTGTTTCCAGTTCCTATCTGTACCTATGTACATCTTCTGGTCTAGCCAGATTTGTAAGGGAGAATTGGGATCATGATAGTGGGTGGGGAGGGAGCATTTAAGAACTAGAGGAAAGTTATATGTTTCATCGTTGCTACCCTGCACCCTGACTGGCTCATCTCCTCTCCACAGCCCTTTAGTAAGGGCTGTCCTGTTGGCTACCAATGAGCTTTGAGTCTCCACTCTGCACTCACCCACGTTTTCAATGATATGATTTTTTGTTCCTTGATACTTGATACCTGATCCCTTTGACAGCTCGTGGTCACACAGACTGGTGAGTTTCTTCCACGTGGGCTTTGTTGCTTCTGAGCTAGGTGGCCACTTATTTATCTTTGAGCCTTTAAGACCCTTTAAGCTGTGTTTTTCAGTGGCCTCATATATACATGAAAGCTGAACAATGAATAAGGAAGACAGGAAAAAATGATGTAGAGCTGACAGGAATTTTGAAAATAACATGGATTGTCAGAAAAACAACCAAATTTGTCTTGGAGGATGGACATCCTGGTTGATTCTTAGAATTGAGCAAGGCAAGACTTCCATCTCCTGTGCTTTGAACATACAGTCAAAAGGGACCAGACTTTGGAGAACGACCTGCATGGTAAAGAACAAGTGCTATTGATTTAGAGAAAGACCCTCCATGAGATGAAATGACCCAGGAGCTGCCAACATGAGCACAAGCACAATTGTGAGCCCGGTACTGGATGGGCGGCAGTGTTTCCATTTATTGTACATAGTTTCTATGACTCAGAATGGACCGATTCTACAGGCCCAACAACAAACTCATTTGATGCCAGAATGCAATGGGCAATGACACTGGTAAAAGCCTCTCCAACCCCCTACATGTTCACTTTCACAGGAAAACAATCCACGGATCTAATTTCTCACTTGCTATTGCTTTGAAAATGAAACTATACAGCATTTGGAAGGAGGCAAAGGAGGGTATTTTGAACTATAAACACTAGATTTAATGCTATACCTTCTGTTAGCAGATTGTAAATAGTCTTTTAGTTAGCTTAAATTTTAAGAATAAATAAATAGTGAACATAGCCTAATATATTATGGAAAACAGTCTCTAGCAGGAAAGTGAATTTTACATGATTAGCTTTTTTTATCATTGAAAACTATTTCTAAAACGTTAATGATATAATTTGTAAAACATTCATGAATGGTGGAAAAGTCTTCATTTCTTATTTTTCTTCTTATTTTCAAAGCTTTATATATTTCAGGTCATGCATAGTTGAGTAATTTATATGGATCTATGCCTTGCTTTGCCTCCATATTTAATTAGTGTTGATCACTATGGTGTTTTGGTTTGTTTTTAAATTTATTTTTAAATGATACTTTCAATAGTCTTGTTTTGCATTAGTGATGTGCATATGCGACCTGCTCGTAAACTAAGCATAATTAAAATAATAGTTTGTTTGTATTCTTTTGCATCTGACTCCTTTGCAAATCATCCAGTTTTTTATCAGCAGTTCTTTATAACAATATATCATTTTATGTGTGGCTATACCACAAATTATTTATCCATCTGGCTCTTGAGAATGATTTGTTGCTATTCTATGAATAGGATTATTCTCAATATGCTCGGTTATTTGTGTGTGTGTGTGTGTGTGTGTGTGTGTGTGTCTGTGACTGTATCGGGACTACGTGTTGGGTTGCTAACTAGAAGATCAGCGATTTGAAACCTCTAACCACTTGGGGGTGGGGTGCGGGTGGGGGACAAGAAGATGAGACGTTCCACTGTAATGATTTACAGTCTCAGAGGGGTAGTTCTAGTCTGTCCTATTGGCTTGCTGTGATTTGGAATGTACTTATGACTGTGAGTTTTCTGGTATAATTCACTTAGATTACAAACAAAACATAACTTCTGTGCCAAATAACTTGTAGGAAAAAGTCATGGAGCTTGGGGAATTCAGTTCAGAGTCTCAGGGGACAGTTTAATCAATTGGCATAAAACTAATGTCACACATGTTTTGTAATTCTACCATGGCGACTCGTAATTGAGATCAAATGGGAAGCATATAATTAATTTCCATATTGAATATCCAAAACACACAGAATTGTTTTAATGAATTATGGTAGTAAGTAACTCAAATGTATATGGATTTGTATAATGTGGTGGGTTATTTAATATGGCTTTTCTAGCCATAATCTTTGTTTCTCCCAACAAATGAAACTCATTTTTGATACTGGTTCTGGGTAAGAAGATAAGGCAAGATACTAATCATATTAATACAGTTCGGCTGCGAGAGATCGCCATGTTTCTGCGCCGTCTCACATTAGAAAGAGGGATGTCACTACTGGCAAGAGCTGGAGTGGAGGGCCGCCTGTGGTGCATGAGACCCCAGCGCAGTGACCCGTGTCCATGCAGGAGACAGCTGTGCTGGCACCAGAGGAGCAGCAGCAGAGCCAGGACCCAGACATGGGACACGGCAATGGACTTCCCAGCCCACAGAACAAGCAAAGTTGAGTGTTTTTTAAAGGAGGCTGGCTTGTGGAGTAGCGTGCTTCTGGCCACTTAATTTAGGGAGCCTCGGTGCTGACCCACAAAATGAGATGGGTACCCTTTGGGCTGGTCATTATTGGAGTAGGATGCCCCTGAGCACTTAATCACGGTGCTGGATTTGCTGACTCAGGGAGCTGGAGCTGAGTGCCTACCAGTTGATGAGTGCCATGCCATTTACCCAATTGTTAGTAGGCCTAAATTAACTTTGTAACATGTTCTGACTGAACTACTGTATCTAAAACATTTTGTTCCTGAATAACATTCCCATTGACTTCCATACTAAACCCTGTAACCATGCTTTCTGCCTGTGAGTTCTGGTGGCTGTTGCAAAAAATAGTAGAACGTAACTAAAAGGTAATTCATCCGGTGTAAGGTAAGAGCAGTTTGCTACCTTTTGAATTATTTTAAACATCTAAAAACCCAGTTATAACATGACTCCTAATAGGTCGTAGCTAGGTGTCACTCCTAGTCAGATCACCCATTTTGTTTATGTCTTTGCAATGTTTGCAATTTTACAAGCAAGGGCATTTTCATCTCTCAAAAACTATTGAAAAAGATAAGAAATGTGCCCAATGTCTGCATACCCTCTGAAGTGTGATTACATAATATTTGAAATGTGTCTGAAATATAATAGTACACATGCTGATCATATTGAATGTATTAAATATGGCCAACATTTTAATTGGAAAGAATCATGCTATGAAATTGGTCCATTTTATTAAAAAGATCATTGATAGGACTTTTGCCATAAATTTTGGCGAACTAAAATTCATCAGGTTGCCTGCCAACTTTCCATTGTTGGAGTTGAATCTGATCTTAGGGGTGAGCTTCCACTCTTGAATTTGCCTCTCCTGGCATTTTGGGACTGTGTGGTACATTTAGCTACTGTACAAGACTTTAACCATCACTTCCCGCCTCGTGTGCATTGTTTTACTTCCTCTAAACTCATAAGCAAGATCCAAATATTCCATTTTCAATTAAATACATCACTCAACCTGGCAGTCAATGTTCTTTTGACTCTGATACCAAAATAAGGGGAATTGAGGATGGGTTGGACATGGGGAGATGGAGATTGAAAAAAAATAAAAGAAACTGTCATTAGTGAAAATATTTTAAAAATATATTGTTTTCTTACTGCCTTCTCTATTGGCTTTTCCTCTGAATCCAATATAGGCTGCATGAAGAACAACTTTTCTGGCTTTTGCTCACTGATGAATTCCACATACTTAAAAGGGTTCCTAGCAAAAAGTGATTGATTTAAATAAAATAACTGATATTTTGAGCAAAAAGCCAACAAGAAGTGCTAGCAGACTGGGTATGGTGAGACTGGAAAGAAGAGTAGAAGTCAGAAACAGAAAGAATGGAGTTGCCGTTTGTCCGAGAGTGCTGAACCTGGGAGAGAATCGGTTTGAGGGAAAATAACAGGCTCACTTGAGGACATGTTAAGTCTGAGATATCACAGTGGAAATGCCAAGTCAGTAGTGGATATGTGCAGTGCAAGGGCGAGGTTGGGCCTGGATGTATTCTTTGGAAGTCACCCATGCATTACTGTGTGGTGACTCTATTGAACAGCCTCCGAAGGGCATTTGTAAGGGATAGGGCATCCTTTTGGAAGGTTGTTTTGCAACAGTGCAAAGTTTATAAGAGAAAGGAAGAAAGTCCCTGAGAAGGCATTGCCCTAATATTTAATGCAAAAGGTAGAGTGGTCCTAAGGAAGACCAGGGCTAGAGGAAAAGGGAGGGCTGAATGTATTAACACTTAGGAGGTGGAGTCTTCATGATTGTAGAAACATCCTGTAGGGGAGGAAGGCATCACAGGGAAACCCAGTGCCTTGGCTGTGCTCATCACACACCTGGAGATGGTTAAAAGCAGCAGTAATCATAGAACTGTTTGGAGCTAAGTGATGTTTAAACTATATTGAATATTGAGCAGGGTTTTAGCTGACATCTTGAAATACGTGTTTGTGCAAATTTTATTTTAAAATAGAGATCCTTTCAGACCTGTTTTAAGAATGTGTCTGGTATATTTTTGTTTTAATTATGCTAAAATTGTTATGAAGACAAAATTACGTAGTGATTCTTTCTTACTTAATTCTATATTTTAAGTGAAAACACCAACATCTATTTCCAAGGACTATTTATTTGAGATGCAAACATATTAAAGCATGTCTACCTCGATACCATCACAAGTGAATTGTGTAACTAACATACTTTGAAAACATGCAGGTACTAACTTAGGAGTATGATTAAATTCAGTCATCAAACCTCAAAGTGAATGACATACTAGTTTCCTAAATGTAATACTCTGTCTTCATTTTCCTATCACCCGGGATAGTATTTCTCTACCTGTCCAACAAGACCAAAGCGTTTCTGCTGCATGGCTGTCAGAAAGCTATTTTAGTGGTCCTGGAGGGACCCTGTTCACACTTTTCCCCACAAAACCTGCTGCAAGAAGTGAGTTTGCCTAACATCCTTTCACAGCCACACGTTGGCGATCACCGTGGTGTGTTTCCTGCCTCCCCTGGACTGTTCCAAACCAGAGTTTGGAACATAGAAGGGAGACTAGAGTCAAGCTATTCTGCCCAACATGAGATTTCTCAGTGTGTGTGTGTGTGTCCAGACTGCCCATCCTCTTGAATGAGGCTTCAGGATGGTGTCATGGCCTGAAGATCTTTCTGCCCAAATCCTTGTTCCCTATGTCCGTCACAGGTGGCAGACCTACATCAAGATTGAAGGCTCTCCCTGAGTTATCTTACCACTCTGCTTTTAATAATATGGACTGGTGTATAAGCCACGCTTTCAGCACATTTTAATGTAGTTTTGTGGTAAAATTAGGTGCCTTGGCTGATAATCAGGTCAGCTTACACACGAGTATATATGGTATAAGCAATTTCACTCACTAGGTTCCTTGAATGCTGTCCATTTCGATCTACTATCTGCTTGGAGGACCCAAACAGACATATTATTTATGGCCTTTTTAATTTAGAATTTTTGATTCCTACTCATAGCAACTCTGTGGCACAGAGTAGAGCCCTTTGGGTTTCTAAGATCATAAAACTTTGCGGGAGAACAAAGTCTCATCCTTCTGCTACAGAGAGGCTGGGGTTTCAAACCTCTGACCTTGCAGTTAGCCCAACAGGCAGTCCACTAGGCCACCAGGGCTCCTTAGCAAAGAATATTAGACATCCCATAGACAAGAGCCCTGGTGGTGCTGTCGAGTAAGTGTAAGTGTTGGATGGCTAACTGCGTAGTCAGTGGTTCAAAACCACGAGTCACTGCTTGAGAGAAAGTTGAGGCTATCTCCTCTCAGTCTTTTACAGCTTTGGTAACCCTATAAGGTCACTATAAGTAGGAGTGGATTTGAGAACAGTGAGGTGGTTTGTTTGTTTTTCGTTTGCTAGAAGAACAAACATCTATCTTACAAGTACAGCTGGACTGTTCCTTAGAAGTGAGGATAGCAAAACCTGATGGTCACATGTCATTTCCTGGACTTAGGATGCTTGATCAGGAGGGATGAGTCCCTAGAGAAGGACATCATTCTTGGAAGAGCAGAGGGTCAGGAAAAACAAAAACAGCCAAACAAATAAAACATGCAGTAAAGGAATACAAGCTGGATGGACTCCGTGGTCGCAACAGTGGGCTCGCGCATAGCACCGGTCATGGGGCGGGTGCTCTAGTTTGTTGTAAAAATTTAGGGTTGCTATGAGTCAGTACCAACCTGACAGCACCTATGACCATATGGTCCTTACAGTCATGTGTTTCTTTTGTATTATAGTGACTTGATGAGGATGCTTATCCTTTTGAGGAATGCTATTTCAGAGTTAATATGAAAGATCCACCTATCATGTAAAATATCCCTAAACCAGAGCTTCTCAACCTGGACATGATTGTCATCTTTGACTGAATAATATTCTGTTGTGGAGGACTGTTGTAGGCATCGTAGAAAGGTCAGCTGTATCCCTGGACCCTTCATTACTAAATGTCGCCGTGTGGCCCCGCCTTGCATCTTCAGTCATTGTCAAATACATTGAAATCTGTGTTGGTGTCAGAGTCCGAGTATTTCTATGTCTATTTCTAGGTTTATAATCATATTCTATGCCACACTAAAGGTATATGGCGGTATAAAATTATTAGTAAGTATAACATGGTTTTCTCATTACGAGTATTCCTATGTACTAGCAATGCAAATTCTTTTCACTATGTTTGAAAACTATTTCAAAAGACAAAAGTACATTTTGTTTATATTATGGAACATAAAGGTGACCGTTATTAAGACCATCATAGTAGTGTTCATCACAAATTACTTTAGAACGAAATTCACTCATATAGGAATCGATGATACTTCTGGAAAGTAGACATCATTAACATAAGACAGTGGCTTGATAATCAATATGGTCATTTTAAAAATAAGATAGGGACAAGGGGAAAGGAAACAAATCTTCCTCATGTATTAATAATATATTACGTACTTTCCTCTCCAAATATAGAATTTAATCTATCCCCTTGAGTTTGTGCTAGCGTTAGAGATTCACTTCTCAATAGTAGGGAAAGAAAGGAAACTAGTGACTTGAAAGTGGGTGGTTGTGAAAATCAGCACTTTAACCAAATGACCAGGTTATCCACCACTGGGGTGTCATGCTATTATCACGGGTCCCTTCTGTATTGTGCTAAAAAAAACATACTTTATTTCTGTGGCCTCTGCCCGTGGACCCTAGGACTCTAGGCTACTCAGTGTGGACAGACCTGAAAAGAGGGATGTTAACAGCCCTTCCGAGTAGTGTTGCTCAGGACTGTCAAAGAAACAAAGTCAGAGACGTCACCACACTCTAGAGGAGCCCAAGGAAACATGAAGTCTGAATACAATGGGAGATTCTAGATTGGATTCCCCTAAAGTTTCATAAATTCACGAGCTTCTGGTAGATTACACAAAATTGGTAAGGTGTGCTTTTTGGAAGAGATTCCTAAGTAGAATACAGAGACATTGTCGATGTGTTTGTCAATCACAGTAGCACTGGAATGAGGAGGTAGAGAAGGACATTTTCATGTCACTTTCCATTTAGCCTATCGGTGTCCATGATGTAGATTGCTTCTAAAGCAAAATGAAAGTATTTCCAGTTGAGGTAGTTAGTTTATTGTTCCAACCTGGCTGATAAACACACGTGGGGTTAATTGAAAGGCGGAGGGATAAATGGCTCAGTGAGCCTCGCCTTTCTAGTTCTCGGGTCTCTTGCTTTCTGATTGTCGGAGCAGTGTGTAACAGCCTTAGCCAGGTCCCTGCTTCATCTGACAAGGCTCATGTCCTTCAAGACATCCCTGAGAAGCCTACCCCGATGCAGCCCTGGGTGCTAGAGTGCCCATGTGGAGACCCCTGCCAGCGCTGAGATGCTTACACATGCACTGACTCGGCTTTCCTCCTGCCGTCAGCATCATTGCATCTGTTTTGTGAGATGGAGGAGGACTTTGTGGATTGGTGTTGGACATATGGGCTAATGTTGGACTTGCGGGCTTGGGCAGCACTGGGTTGGGATGTTTTCTTGATGTGCACGTATCCTTTATATAAAACTCTCCCTTATACATGAGTTTCTGTGGATTTGTTTCTCTAATGTACCCAGACTAATACACCAGTAGAAGAGAAAACCATTATGTACTGAAAGAATTAATTAAATTCTGTAATTACCAGTACAATCTGAACTCAGAATAAACACTATTAGATTACAAATAAGTGCAATATTTTCCCCTTTCTTAGCTATTTGAAATAACTCAAAGAAACATTGCTTTACATTGAACACGTCCCAAAATATATGGGAGATTTAGAGAAAACGTTCTATGTCAATTTGATCACTCAAACCTAGATAAATTATCCCAGACTGTGATAAATTCATTTCCAATTGGTATAAATTTTAGGTCTTAAAGATAGGGAAACACAAAACCCATAAAATCAAGTTTGGTGTTACGGTCTAAACACCTTAACTATTATTGCACTGTCTTGTAAAGATAACAAAAGTCAATAAAGCATTGCTAAGCCCCATCTATTAGGACCATAAAACAGCTGTTTGCTTACATAAATGCTAATGAAAGGAAATAGCTACACACATGCCGCTTCCAATAAATTAAGAGTTTGAAAAGCAATATTATGGAGCATCGCACTTTAAGTCATATGATTCCTCAGTCTTTATTCTTTAATCAACCTTGATGTAGAAACGTATTCCTCAACTACGAGCAAGCGGTCATGACGCCTAATTGCAGAGGTACACTTCTACCCTTGATGGCAAGATCACTGACGAGTTATATTAGAAAGCAGCAGTTTGTATTGTGAACCTCAGTTCGCAGGCTCATAATGCCACAAAAGACAGCCATTAATTAAGTATGAATGGCTATATTTTAAAGCGTGCCTATGGAAGGAGAAGTGCCCCCTTTGAATGAATGACTTTCTCCATCTGATCTGACCTCCTCCCATTTAGATGTGAAGGTGATAAATCAGGAGCACAGAACAGCAGGGATCCTTATTAATGGCAACCTCCAAATCTCCTGGCAATCACAGGGAGTGCAAAGGACACTCACAAAGGTTTTCCTTTCAGCTGAAAAGACGTGAATTTTCTATGCGAATTTCTTAGAAATGAATATAGACTTTCTGGCTCATGCATCTGAACACATCATCTATTAGATAATGTAGGGGTTCTTAGAAGGTGCTCCCTTAGTAATCAAACTGTCACTGTGTTGTGGTAATGACTTAATGGTTTGGATTAAAGAGACTTTATATTATTATAGTAACTTCCTTCTTGAGACAAAAGCTTGAATTGATTTTTCGCTAAAGGCAAAGAAAGGAAAGAGAAAAGGCAAAAGTGCTTATTTTCTCTAATTAAACCACTTACAGAAGGATTACATTTTAAAATGACCATCCAAAGCTGGGTTTAGTCATTTCCCTCTGTCCCACCTTACTTATTTTAGTCAAAGCCTCATCTGATCATATTTTTATTGCCATGTAAGATTCTTTCCTACTGCTTTTAGTGTGATGAGTTCCTTCACAAGGATCACTTCAGATGATAAACTAGAAGAAAGGATGTTCAATTTTTATTATGCAACCTTTTTGAACTCCTTGATAAATACTTCCTTGTAGGAACAGAGGAGTGTGACTATAGGAAATCTAGGTTTAATCCTAGGTTAATTCTTAAGTGACCTTGGATAAGTCCTTTAACTTTGAATAGCAGGACAAATAGCTACAAATTAAACCAATGTCAAAATTAGCTCAATTATGGGATTTTTATCATAAACAGTTGAAACGATGTTTGTACATGTACTTTAGGAGCAGTGAAGAAATACCCAACTCCTCATTTATCAACATGGTTAGGCTGCAAAGACCCGGGCACTACATGAAAATTGTTGTTGGCTTTGTGGTGCTGATGTGAGGACTTCTGACCTTTTTTACACTGAGTTGTAAATCAGACTGATAGCTTCAGTCGTTGATCTTCATCAGCAAATGCTTCACGTCTTCTCATTTCAGCAAATAAGGCTGTGCCATCTGCATATTACAAATTGACACAACCTTATTCCAATCCCGATGCCAACTTCTTCACACAGTCCAGTTTCCCGCCTGATTATTTGCTCAACACACACTGATTTGTGTAGTTAATAAAAATTGGTTTATATATAGATTCTTTACTTTGCTTTACTCTTTCCTTTTCAACATCTGTAGATTTTAGCTCTACATTTTTAAGCTATTTGTTTACTCAGATATTCTTTTAATCAAGGAATACTCACAGTTTACATATTTAATAATGACATTATTTAATTCCTGAGATAATGTAACACTATTACAAAGTTTGACTTTAAACAATTACTCATAGGCTTATTTCCACTTTTCATTTTTTCTTTATGTATCATATATAACTGTGATATTAACACTGTTAATAATGTATTGAATATTTTCCTCATGAGGGAGGGGATGGGGGAGGATCATGATAAAGATGTGGTCAGAACTTGACATGGCATGGATATATTTGGATGAAGAGGAATCCGATTTTCTCTTGGATCTTTGAACATAGGGAGTAACTTCTACCAGATGGAATTATTTAAAATAACCTTTCTGCGTCAAGACTACAAAGCATAGTAATCTTAAAGAGAGATCGAAAACCCATTTTATTTAGCATCAGTGAAATTATCTATGATATATTTAAACCTAAAAACGCACTTCGGACACGAATGTGACTGTGTATGCTTGCTGTTTGAGTGTTGTTATTAATAGTACCTCCTTACATTCCTCCAGTTGAAGAGTGAACTATATGACCGCCTGCATCTCGCTGCTATCCAGTCAACTATGACTGATAATGACGGTATGGGCAGAGTTGAACTTTTTCTATGGCTTCTGAGGCTACATGTCAAGCTTTCAGAAGCAGAAAGCTGTAATTACCTTCCTCCTGCAGAGGGGCTGGGTGTTTGAACTGCTGGCCTTATGGTTAGTAGTCTAACTCATAGCCCATTATGCCACTCTTTGATCACTTACCTAGTCGGCATTTAAAAATTGTTAATATATTCTTCAGTGTTCCAGTTTACTTTTTATATGGTTATCGTTTAAATAATGGTAAATCCTTTCCTATCAAAGTCATTGGGCCTAAAATTACTATGATAAAATTAAGTCATTTATCTATTCAATCAGAAAGTATCTTTTGAGTACTTACACGTTTCAGCATTATCTAGGGGCTGGTAAAACATGAAGAAAACGATTCGAGTGTGATAAACACATGCCTGGATAGTACGTTTAGGCAATGATAAGCAACATTAGCAAAACTATGTGATCAAAACTGAGGTCTTATGGGAGAAGGTAAATATATTTGGATAAGGCAAACGTCTTTCTAACATGATATTAGAGAAAAAAGTAAATGACCTGAGGAGGAGTCTCCTACAGTATCTTAGTGAAGGATATTCCAGAAGAGGGAGCGCCAAAGCTTTATTTGTTTTCTTCACCATATCAAAGATGTGGTGAAACATGGGAAGTTACTCATTCTAGAATAGTAAGTAGACCAAAATAAGTCTTTTCTTGCTTCCTGAATTATCTCTTGAATGTGAGGAAAAGAAGAAAGGCCATTTTAAGAGATAATAAAGTGCTGAGCTTGCAAGTTGCAAGTTCCGTAGTGTGTTAGTCTGGGTAGACTGGAGAAACAAATCCATGGACACACATATGTGTATAAGAAAGAGGTTTATATACAAGAGCAATTACATGGAGAAAACATCCCAGCCCAGTCCAGATCAAGTCCATAAGTCCGATATTAGCTCATATGTCCGATATCAATCTATAAAGTCCTCTTCACACTCACGAAACACATGCAATGAAGCCAAATGCAGGATGATCACAAGCCAGTGGGTAGAAAGTCTTTGGGTCCAGTGGCCTTGAAAGCATCTCAGTGCTGGCAGGGGTCTCTCTGTGGCTTCTCTGGCTTCAGCTGTCTGGTTGCATCCATGTGGCTTGTCTTCTGCAATGTCTCCCAGGAAGTAGCAGAGAGAGAAAGAGAGAGAGCATTATCTTCCGCCTCCAAGGAGGAAGTACCAGATTTCCCAGAATTCTCAAGAGAAGCCTATGCCCACACAGAAGTCTCATTGACTGTCTCCAGATTGACAGCCTAGACTCCACCCCTGCACTCTGAATCCTTAATTTGAAACCAGATTGGGTGACTACCACGGGGAGTTTGAATCTGGTAACTATTGTGTGGGAGAAAGATATAGTAGTTGATGTCCATAAAAATTACAACTTTGGAAACCCTGTGGGACAAGTTTCCTCTGTCTTTAAGGCTGCTGTGGAGCCCTGGTGCCATAATGCTTATGGATTGGGCCACGAACAGCATGGTTACTAGTTCAAAGCCACCAGCCACTTGAAGGGAGAAAGATGGGATTTTTTGTTCCCATAAGGGGTTACAGTCTCAGAAACTGACAGGGGGCGGTTCTATCCTGTTTTTACATGATTACTATGGGTTGGAATTGACTGGATGGGAGATTAGCTGTTTGTTTGATTTTTAGGATTGCAATGACTCAGAATCAACCCAACTGCATGTGTTTTGTTTGGTGAGTTTTGTTTTTTTAAAACAAGAGGTTATAGTAGTTTGGACTGTAGTGGTTGCTACTAAACTGTAATCTAGTATTCACAAATGTAATTTCATTGATTATACTTGGTCCTTACTTCTACTTTTTCCATGATCATACTCTAAACCAAACCAAATCCACTGTTAAAGACTTGATGCTGATTCATAGTATCCAAGGGCAAGGTAGAACTGCTGCATAGACTTCCTTATGAATTGAGCCGCTCACTGCAAGGTCAGCAGTTCAAAACCACCAACTGCACTGCAAGAGAAAGAGAAGGCTTTCTACTCCCATAGAGAGGTGCCATCTCTGGCACCCATAGGGGCAGTTCTTCCTTGTCCTAAAGGGTTGCAGGGTTGGTCTGAGTAGGACTTGGCTCGGTGGCAGTGAGTTTGGAACCTTTGGGGAAGCAGGCTGGCACATCTTGACCTGACAGAGAGGCTGTTGGGTTGGCACGACCAGCCTTTTGATTAGCAGCCGGGTGATTATTGCTGAGCTTCCCTATAGCACCTTCATCACCACAATACTCAACTAAAATGATTCTGCATCCAAGACTAAGATACTGCTCTATATTTTTCATCTCTTCCTGTCTCTTTCAGCAGCTTAAAAAATGTTTTCAGACCATCAGACGAGTACTCAAAGGCCTTTGCTGACATCTCAAGATCCTTCGGTTTGCTCCCATTAAATTGATCAAAATTTACATCATACTTATTAAAGTGCACACCCTCCTTTCTGCTCAAAGTGTCACACTATGTCTACATTGTTTTCCTCTTCACAGCCAAATAATGCCTGTCTTTCAAGATTGACCTTTGTCTTGAAGGCATACCATTTGAAACATGGGCCACCTAATAATGATAAGAATAGATCCAAGGCCCATTTATATGTTTTATGCCCTTTAATAATGTCACAGTTTCCTATCACTACTATAAAAATTGCCATGAACTTAGTGACTTAAAATAACACAGATTTATGCTGTCATTGTTCTGAATATCCCCAAAGTTGGAAATGGTTGTCACTGGATTATTTCTGGAAGTGCAGGAGACGTTTCCCTTTACAATATTTTGGAGACTACCAGATTTCCTTGCTCCTGGCCCCTTCTTTGAACTTCAAAGACATGACATCTTCAAATCTCTCTGCATGACCTTCTTTTGTCTCCTTCCATAGCAGGGAACCTGCTTAGATAATGCAGGATACTTTTTCTATTTTAAAGTCAGATGATTAAGAGCATTAAATCGTGATCCACAGGCAACATAACATATTCAAATGGAATATTATGTAATATGCCAAATGCATTTGTGTTGCTAAAGATGAAGAACAGTGTTCCAACTCCTCTCATGTGGATCTATTATTCAAAATATTGTGATGACTTTATAATCTTTGCCAAATCCTAGCCTTAATACTCAATCAACATTCACCTTTACAAAAGAATTCATTCAATATACAGAGATAAGATATTTGATACTTCTTTATCCCTGTTATTAATATGAAATTGTAAATTAGGGATATAAAAGTACATCACTGAACTTTAAGAACTACTGAGATTTATTAAGAGAAATTTAAAAACAACACATATACAAAATGTTCTGACTATAGCATTTAAAAGAATAAACATTCTTTTAGTATAGGGAATGAAATTCCATTTTCTGGCTTTTTTATTTTAACATAATGTTTTAATGTGTATGTTTGTTTTTCAGCTGTAGCTAGTTATTCTCAAATAAGATATTTTTATTATAAACTAAGAACTTTGCTTTTAAATAACTTCTCATGTATAAAAAAATTCATTTTCCACTCAGACATGAATGTTGCAAAATCTAACATCACCTGATATATTAATAACGTTTGTTTCTTTGCATACACCTTAAATACCACTTAGGGAAGGCCTCACCTCAGCAGGGGACAGTTTCACAAGATTGGAAGAGAGAGAAAAGATCATTCCGTTGCACATTTCACATGCCATATACTGTCCTAAGGTTACCTGAAATCAACAGACAAGAATAATAAGCAAACTTTACTGGAAATTCAAGTAAAGACTTTAGGGGGTGGTGAGAGTGGGGTTGGGAGGTGGTATGATATATATGTTTCCAAAAAGTAGATTACGCTTTTGTTGTTAGGTAACTGGTTCAAGCAACCTGACATTGGGTGGAGATGGGGAGTGGGTTGGGACAAAAACCACTTAATAATCTCTCCAATGGGAGAATTCCCTGGTGCTATGTTCCTAATCAGACACTTTTGACTAGTTCCTACTCACCCTAGGGGATCCAGGCCATGGGCTATAAGGTACTGGGATTTTAGATTCTGTCCAGTTGAGGTACACAACCACCTTCATGGGCGACACCAAAATGATTCACTGTGGAAACCCTCCTAAACAAACTGGGCTTAATATAAAACTCACCTGGAGCTGACTTAAGCACCTGGCATATTTCCGTGGGGTTCAGGCTAAAACGCTCTAGTGTGAGAAGAAGCAGAAGACTGGTCTCCTAAGGTTATGGACCTCATGGTCATCAGACTTTCTTTCTGATTTCTTGCTTTGGGGATACCCAATGCATGGTGGCCAGTCTATTTACTATTTTCATGTTCTATTCGCTTTTTTATGACATTTATTATTCTGATAGGCACATTTATACCTATGTGAATGAGTGTTATTGAAAGTTTGGTCCTACTGTTTGTGCAAATAGTGTCCAGTCACTTAACTTTTTAATCTGCACAGATCAGCGATTTATGTATTGCAGTCTGAAAAGCTAGCCTATCCAAGTCTAATTTCCTTGTCTCAACAGTGTTTTAAATGCTATACCATTGGTTAAATTAATGACCCTCTCAATAGAATTCCCTTATGACAAGAGGATGACTTCGATCATTCTCTATCACAGAATGACAGTGACGGCCCCAATGGGGACCAGAGCCATAGATGAACCCTAGATGTCTATGAGTGGATTTGGGGCTTACACCGAATCACAGCCCTAATCCAAGAAAAATTTGTTCCTATGACTGGACCCTACTAGATACTCAACCTCCTACAGAGATCACTGAAGATATGGTTGCTATAGCAAAGTGTGAAGAAACCAGGAAGTGCTTCAATATCAAAAGGCTGTGGAGTCTTAAAGCTTGCCTTAAAAGAAGCAGCCATCTAAATGAAGCACCAACTAAGTGCACATGGAAGAACCACACTGACCGGTGTGATTCAAGGACTGTAAATAATAAAATCCAAATATGAAGGAAAGAACAATATCGAAGCTTAAATTTTGAACCCCCAGTTTGTGGAAGGCGATGGATGGCAGGGGAAGGTCAAAGTCACTTGTTGGGCCCCTCCATGAGTTAAACCTCTGGCAGATCCTCTCTGACCCCAGTCCAGGCACGTGGATAGGCTTGGGAGCAGACCGAGAGCACTGCAGGGACAATAATGGCAGAGATATGAAGTTAAAGTGTAATACTTTATCATTCAATTTCCTTCCGGACCCATTTTAAAGTCGTTTCCATTTTTAATACTTTCTCCCCCTTTTTTTTTTGCAATTGAAATTTACCTGTTTTGTCCCTGTTCGTATTTTTGTTTATTTGGTTGTTGTTTGTGTTTTGTATGGTTTTCTGTATATGAGCTCTGAGATTGGCATATGTATACAGACAATACCTGGATGGATAATTACCTGAGGGCGTGGCAGGGGAGGTCTGGGGCCGCACAGGGAGCTCCGTATGGTTAATATGAGGAAAAAGAAAATGTTCTGAAATTGATTGTGGTGATGGTTGAACCACTCTTAATATCATTGAACTACTAAATTGTATACTTTATGAATTATAAGCCAAGAGAACTCTTAAGAAAACAACTTGTATTTCAAAGCCAATTATAACACATGGTCAGAATTCTTTTCTCTTTACTCTTCAGAACTGTCTCTATGTTATATAGCATAATTGACACTTCAAAAACACTCCTCCATTAATCTGTTTTAAAATGTCAAATTAATAATACATTTTTGTTAGTACGGAAGAAAAGAAAAAGTCTTCCCAGAATGACTTGGGATGACTCCGATGAAGAACTAACAACTTGAGCGAGGTCAACTGAAGGGGTATCCAAACAGTTTCAGAGACCTATTGGAAGAGGCAGAGTGTTCTTACAGAAAAGTGTTACAACTCATAAATATGGGCTGGATCCACTCCTTTTAGTTATAATACAAGAAGGTGCCTTTGGGTCTCTAAGTAATGAAAAATCATTTACTTTTAAAGTGTATAGAATGGTTATAAAAATCAATGGTATGAATGCATTGTTAAAAAATGGAAGTCCATTAAATTCCTTTCTTTTCATGTCTTGTCGTTTTCAAGAAGCAAAATGAGACTCTGTAATAGGTTCTGTGAAGGACATAATTATAGTAAATTAAATCCAAGTCATTGGGAAAAAATTTCCTCCTTCAGAAGTTTTCACTCCAGGAAAATAAAAAAGTACTAGTCACAGATTTAAAAAACTCATTAATAAGTGCTCAAAGGGACAAACCAAAATAATATAATGGCTAATCGAAGGTGGGAGAAGGAGCTTACCAAGCTAGAATAGGACAAAAATAATTTGTGATAGAGCTGGAACTTTTATTGGATATTTTAAAATATTAGGATAATAAATGGTAGATGATTTGAAAGGGTGAGAGAGAAAAAGGCTGGCCAAAATGTGCATGAGACACAGGCTTTATCTTCCCAGGCGAGTGGGGCTTGTAAAGACTGGCGTAGAACTCAGACAAGGAGCGGGAAATGGTGGGACCTAGGCATGTAGTTCCAGACTGGTGATTGGGCTTTATCCTTTCGGTAATAGCAATCCAGACAGTTTTTGTTCAAACGATAAAAAAGTGTTACATTAAAAGATATTTTATTTCATATATATATATATATATATATGGTTTGGGCCAGGGCAGAATTTTATGTTGGAGACCAGTAAAAGATCAGCAGGGAGCTAATGTTTTAGCTAGAGAAGTAAACATATAAATATTTGCTTAAAACATTTCACAAAGAATATGATGCTATTGGAACGCTAATTAAACATGGCTCCTAATAAATGAGGAAGGGTCAAAAGATTACATTAAGAAGTCTCCAAGAAAGAGATCCTGAATAAGAGAAAGAGAGAGAGAGAGAGAGAGAGGAGTGAATCCCAAGAATTTAACCCTGAGGGGCATTTGGCCTTACTTTATCCTAGAGGAAAAGGAACTAGCTAGATAATATTGTCCAATGAACAAGGTAATAACAATTAGTAATATTAATAGTGGTGAGAAAAGACTGAAATCCACAGTATTGGTTACAACATAAATTATTTCAAAATAGTCACTGAAAAATATCAGGAACTGTCAAATAGATGATGGACAGCTTTCATAAATGAAAAGGAATAGAAGGAGGCTATGAGCTGTGTTTCTTCACCATCTAGTGTCAGGACCCCTGTGTGATGTGGGTTCGGAGTCAGGGAGCTAACAGCTCCAGGGTAGTTCTGTCCTGTCGTAGGGCGCCACTATGGGAGTCCACTCGGTGGCAACACGCAAGGGAGAAATCAAGTGACACCGGTTTATAATTGTTCTGTTCAGAACATATCTCCCTCCACCGCAGCGAACACTTAGCACTGACTTAGAAAAGTGCCCTCTGCTGCAGATCTCCGAGCCCCTATTCAGAAGCTGTCGCTCGTCTCCTGAAGGCTGCCTCTTTCATTTCCAGTGGAAATCAGCGTCACTCCAGTATCTTATTCCCCTAAATCATATATACAGCTCACTCCAGTAAACCGAATATCTGCTCCTCTCTACCTCCACAAACCTACATGAAACTGATATAGGAACTGAATAACAACAACATCTTGATATTCCATAATGTTTGGACAAATACTCATATTTCCTGCCTGTTCCCCAAATTTATTGTCAAATTATTTCCCAAATTTTGATCATTAATATTGCATCCACTGCCCCAACTTAAACTTGAAAAGGTTTGGCTAGTGTGTCTGTCAAGTTATAGTATCTGACCTTTGTAGCTGTCAAATGAAAACTGAACAAGAAAGCTGATACCGAGAACACATAAAAATGGAATGATTCACAACTGTCGTGTGTAGATAGGCAAGACTCACAGACGCATTAGCTCCATGGGAGCGCTGGTTCCTGAGGGTTCTTCCCGGGCACACAACCCAGCAGCAGATGAAATAAAATGCCTTGTTTTCAGGAAGGTCAGTGGGATTGGCTTGCTATTGGGTGACTAAACAAAAGAAATGTCATTAACAACTGTCCCCACATCGTCTCATAGTATTTCCTTTAAAGTTTAGCATATTAACATCAACCAATACTATTCAAATATTCATGTGTTACATCCTAATCAAATATTCTGGATCTCTAGATTCGATGTCCATTGCAATGGCTCCACAGAACTCATAAACAAAATTCTTGATTAAAGGGCTTATTAAGGGAGCTAGCAAGTTCTAATGCCAGTGAGAAGTCAGGGTTGTGTTGTTCTTCGGGACATGGCACAAAGCTCTTTCAGGTCTGCTAATGACTGCCGAAAGGAACATCCCACTCCACTAGAAGCATTAGCCCCGAGGCACTCAGCTCCATTACCATGGTTCAGCAAGCCGAACTTCCCCAATTACGTGTCCAGAGGCACCCTGCTTTCAGGCCAGCCTCCTGCACAAAAGCACTCGCTTCACTCGCTCTGTGGATTGATAAGTCGATCACTCTGTTTCATGCTGGCTCCTGAATCTGCTGCTGCTGCTCAGATATTCTAGCTGTCGTCTGGATCCAGGAGGGTCAATGCACAGTTCTGAGGTCCAGAGGATTAGCTCTGCTCCTGTCTCTTGCTATAATGAACCCCTCCCCCCATTTCCTGAGGGTTCCTTTTATACACAGCAGGATGGCATTACAGGGAATCAAGTCCACACTTACAGGTGACTCCTATCAGTATCTTCCCCTACCTTCTTACCAGACCCAGGAAGACAAGGTCATTTGGTGGGAGTTCGAGACTTGGCTAGGTAAGCCACATTAAATAATTCACTACCCCTGTACTATGTCCAGGGGTTAATGTTTATCAAAAGTTCATTGATGTTACCAAAAATATCATAGATGAATGCTGCTCATTACAGTCTGTTTGCCATTTTGTAGTGTTGTGATTAAGTGCCTTCGAGTTAGTTCCAACTCATAGGACCCCTCTGTATGGCAGAGTGAAATGCACCTGGGTTTTACAATCTTTGCAATGTTTAAACTAATTGATGCTGCCACTGTGTCAATCTGAATCATTTACGGTATTCTTACGATGTCAATGAACATGGCACAAAGTCTTGACACCTTTGCATCTAAAGAACATTCTGGTGGCACTTCTTCCAAGACAGATTTTTTTCTTTTGATAGTGCAGGGCGTTCAATTTTCTTTACCAACACCACAATTCAAAGTCATCAATTCTAATCCAACCATCCTAATTCATTGTCTAGCTTTCATATGTATATGAGGTGACTGAAAATACCATGGGTTATGTCAGATGCACATCAATCCTCAGTATAGTAGCTTGTCTTTTTTAAGCATTAAAGAGCTCCTTTGCAGCCGATTTACCCAATGCAGCACTGGAATTTAGCTCCCGTGGAAGCGGTGTGCGGTGCCGTGGTGGTTAGTGTGTTGCTGTTTTACTGGAAGCTGTGCCACTAGCATTTCAGATACCATCATGATCATTCATAGTGAACAGATTTCAGCAAAATTTCCCGTCTAAGACAGTCTAGGAAGAAAATACTGGCAATCTGCTACTAAAATCCAGCCAAAGAAAGCTCTGGAACTTAATAGAGTATGATTCCACGCGGTATTGAAGATGCGCCCCCTAGGTTGGAAGACACGAAATATAGTGGCTGCAGCCGTGGACTCTAGTATATCGATGATCTTGAGGAGGACTCCCCCCGCCCCCCCCTAAATAAAAACCCTCTAAAGTCAATGCTATTGAGTCCATGTCAACTCACAGCAACCCTATAGGATAGGATAGAACTGCCCCTGTGAGTTCTGAGACTGTAATTGTGTACAAGAGTAGAAAGTTCCATCTTTCTCTCAAGGGAGTGGCTTCTGGTTTTGAACTGCTGGTCTTTAGGATCACTGCCCAACATGCGACCACTGTGCGACCAGAGCTCCTGAAGATGCCCAGGAGCGGGAAATGTGTTCTTCTTTTGTGCACTGGTTCCCATGAGTCAGAGCTGATAGGTGCTCTAAATATGTTAGCTATGTCCTGGATTATCCCAGTGTACACATTTCTTTGAAATCTCTCTGTCTCTCTCTTTTTAATCTGAGAGGAATGAAGGTTACAACTTTGAAATTACTCATCTAAAGGAATAGAACTCCAACCATGGTTCATACACTTTCACTTCCATTTGATAATTCTCTAATGAGGCACTGCCACAGGCCTCTTACATGTACTTTCAAAGACATAAAGATAATTAACTTAGGACCCAAAGTTACAAAATACTCTAGATGGAGCTCACAGAATACATCTGTTTGGTTGGGTGTTGCTTCATAAGTCACTGGAAGGTATACACACTCTGTGTACAAGTGCTTGGCTTTGTCTCTTACACGGTCACTATATGGTGGGGACAGAGTAAATGATATTTCTCTTTAAAAAGAACTGGCAATATTTTGAAGGATGAAAGGATACTGATACATGAGCTTTGTAGAGTAATCCTTTTAGGGTTAGGCTCATGAATACTTAATTTCATGTTCAACATGGTTTCACTCACGTTGCACTTTGTGTCCTGCAGTTTGCCACATGACTGGTTGGACTGGGTTTTATAATTTTAGTTTACATTTAAGAAATGTGGCTCATCTGTTTATATTTAATGTTAGGCATTATCAAACTTGAAGCAAAGCATGATGAATTTTCCAAACACTAACTCAAGATATTATGAAGCGATGCAGTGCCAATCTTCTAGTAAAATCAAAATCTATGTTCCTGTTTACAAAGAGCAAAAATGTGCCCAGGCCTTTGATGCTCATATTTTGCAACTAAATATATATATGCAGTGAGCGTGTCTCAGAGATGAATTTTTATAATCCTAAAGTAATAGAATGACATCACGCTTAATACATTCATAATTGTGAATGCTCACTCATTAATTTTGCCAAGGTGCTGAATTGTGGGCTGTATCGTGCAATATATCATTAACATTGATGTACTAAAATGAGACGTTCATAGGATGCTATTATTTATGATAATGATTGAGGTGATCAAGTGTATAATGCTCTGAATAACATTTTTGAAGCAGAGGGATAGAGTGCCACGTCTCATAATTCTTCTTCTTTCAACTAGATTTCTCTGCTTCCTTGAGCACAAATTAGATTCCTTCATAAAGGCTGTCTGAGGTTGAGTCTATAGCTTGATTTTCTCTGCCGTTTTAACTGCATTACATTTCTGTTTCACAGGCACATTGATTGCTGTTTGGCTCATTGCTTGCATTATTTATTTAGATCAGGCAATTGAACTGACTCTAACTCCAAAAATGAAATAAAATAGAATACAAGATGAAATAGTTAAAAAAAAACCCAAAATAAAAAAAGTAAAAACTTGGTCAATTGAATATAAGATCAACTTTTTACTCAAGCAATTAACTTTAAGAACCTATTATAAATATATAACTTATATTAATAACTTTAAATAGTCAGAACTCTTAACTTTATAAGTTATGCATAAATATATGTTCAAGACATAGTTGATGACTATTTCCAAATTAATGACCTTTATTAAGGTACATTGCATGTCTGTCAAGTAGAGTTCTTGGAATTCTTGATTTCCAATTCTCCAAGAGAATTCTTGGAAATAAATAGTAATCAGATAGATTATTTACCTTCAAAGAAGTTATAAACCTCACAACAAAAGAATAATGTTATGAAAAATAATCAAATTATTATTTTTTGTATGAGTATGTATATATAAAGCAGTAAGGATTTACTGTTAAACTATATAAGAAATAAATGCTTTAGGAATTCAGGAGGAAAGAAATAGCAAGTTAGATCCCAAGGAGCTGCTGGTAGGTTTGAACTGCTGACTCTAGTTAGCAAACCTATGCTCATCACACAGCACAGTCAGGGCCCTTATATCATAATAGGACAAAATGAAATATGAACTACCATGATGTAAAGAGACAAGATATCCAGGAAGACTGAAGTGATTGAAATTGCTGAAGCCAATTGCAACAGGAGAACATCTGTAGTGTGTGTGTGAAGGTGGTAAAATAACTGTTTCAGCTGGAGTCCCTGGGTGATGCAAACAGTTACCATGCTGGGCTGTGATTGATAGTGACTGGAGGTTCAAATCTTACCACAGGTCACTTGGAAGAGAAGTCTGGTGATTTTCTCTTGAAAGTCAGCCACCAGAAGCCTATTGGTGGCAGTTCCACTTTTACACACAAGTGATCACCATGAGTCTGAGTCACAGCAACTGATTGACTTACGGTTAAATTTCCTATTTGATTTAAAAACTATCATAGGTGCAAAATGAATGTGCCACACAATAGGAACACCTAAATTCAACAAGTAGACGTTCTTTTTATTTACTAAGGTCATGGTATTCATTTTCAAATTCACTTAGCAATTACACAAAGCATGATGACATGAGTGTTGAAATTTAGCTATTTATATCTCTTTCTCCACTAAAAAGTCAGTTGTCTGAAAAGAAATTAATTAGTTTGGATAGACTACAGAAACAAATTCATAGACACTCATATGTGTATAAGAAAGATCTTTATATATAAGAGCAGTTGAATATTGAGAAAACAATCCACCCCAGTTCAAATTTAGTGCATAAGTCCAATATTAGCCCATATGTCCGATACCAAGCTATAAAGTCCTCTTCAGACTCACAAACCACATGCATTCATGCTGAATGCAGGAAGATCACAGACCAGTGGGTGGGTAGTCTTGTGGATCCAGTAGTGTTATAAGCATCTCCTTCAGTTCCAGGGCTCAAGTGTAGCTCCACGTGTCTTGTTAGCTGCAATGTCTCCCAGGGAGTGAGCAGAGAGAAAGAGTGGCTCCCGCCCCTCAGGAGGAATACTGCAGTTCCCAGAATCCTCAGGAGAAGGCCAGGCCCACACAGAGGCCTCATTGGCTATGACCTGATTGACAATCTAGACTCTACCCCTTCACTCTGAATCCTCAAATTGACACCAGATTATGTAACTACCACATCAGCTGTAACTAGATGATTATTGTTTTTATTCTACAATATGGCTGAAAAAGAACGAGTACATACTAGGCAAAGAAAACCCAGTTTTATCCTATCTGGTTCATGTTTGCTTTGTGTTTCAGTCATGTATTTGTTCTGTGAAGGTAGTTTTATGCTATTCCAGATTATAAAACCCTTCCATCTACTTATCACTTTATGGGCTAACTCCTGTGTGTTACCAGCAGAAAGTGGAAGAGAGGATGTGGATCTGTTTACATTGCTCAAATCCTGATTTGTCCTCAGATTAGTGTAGGTAGGGAGTGGACTGTGAGGCTGCCATTGTCAATGTGTACACTAAATATTAGCAACTCTGTGATTTCTAGTTTCTAGATATGTGATTGAAAATTACTATGGTTTAGTCTCACGTCCACCCAAAGCCACTACCATTGCGTCAGTTCTCACTCATCGCAACCTTGGAGGACAGACTAGAGGTGCACTGTCAGTTCCCCAGACTATAGATCTTTACAGGAGATGTTCCACATTACCACCACGTCTCCCCCCAGAGTGAGCGGCTGGTAGGTTCAAGGCACTGTGTCACCTGGGCTCTTATGGCTTCTAAGTGTTCCTCAATACCAAGGGTTCTCTGAGTACTAATATGCACATGAAACACCTGGAGAATGTCTGGACTGGGTTGTAAAGAATATATTGAGGGATTCACATTTTTCAGATGTGAACCTTGAATGTGTTCTACATCTGACCATGGACTAAGTTGGTAAACCCTGCCGTCAAGTTCATTCCAACTCATAAAGACTTTATAGGGCTTCCAAGGCTTTAAATCTTAACGGGAGAAAATAATCTCTTCTTTCTCTTTCACAGTGGTTGTTGGATTTCAATCAACCATCGTGTGGTCCGTATCGCAAACTACTAGAAATCCATACACCCAAGGCTCTTTATATTGGTAACAGTATATTGGTAACAGGAATCAAAGTCAAGTTACTGACATCAAGTCAATGCCGACTCATAGTAACCTCCTGTGGGTTTCTAAGACGCTAACTATATATGGGAGTAGAAAGCCCACTTTTTCTCCCGAGGAGCTGCTGCTGGTTTTGAACTGCCGACCCTGTGGAGAATAGCCCAACACATAACCACTGCACCATCAGGGCTCCTCTGAGAACGAATAATAATGGAAATAAAAATTTTATTTATATTTCTACACAGGGTGGTTTATTAATTTATTCCATAATTAGGTTATTGCTTTCAAATCTTCCTTTCATGTGTGATCATTTTGAGATTTCATATTCTCTTGGTTTGTCCGAAAGGAGAATTGGAAAGGGAATCAGAAAGGAATTACAACTGAGATGTAGTCAATGAATATGGCCCCTCTAGCCATAATCTCTTATGTGATTTAATATAAATATGGTCTGTGCTTGTGGCTGTCATCCAGTTTGGACTGAATTCTCTGCTATGCTAAGAGACAGGATTAAGTCACTTTAGTAAACAAATTACCACCTTTTGTTTCCTTGGGGATATGCTGTGCTGGCAGGAGCCATTCTTTTGTGAGCCATCTCAGAAGCAGGAACAGAAAAAATCCCAGGCCCCTCAGAAGAAGAGCCACCGGTGAAGAATGTTTAAGCTCTCTGGCCTGTGGCACAGAGACCAGGGAAAGGTTGAGACCAGAGGCCCAGACACAGAACACAGGAGCAGCACTGAGAGTATCATACTGTGGCAGATAGAGGGCAGGCTTCCTGGACCTCAGAGGCAGAAGCCAGGGGACTCTGTGACTGAGAGGCTAAGGCGCAGAGAGAGACTTGGCTACTGGCTGAGAGAGACGTTACTATAACCCAACGGCTGTGTCCTTACTGTTTAATGACCTTGATTTCTAGTTACCTTTTAACTCCTCTAATGAACTCTCATAATAGTGCGTTTTGTCTGTGAGTTCATTATGGCCATCGCTCCAAACTTTGGGACCCAGAAAAGCAGTGGAGTTCAGTAGGAGGCGTGGTTGGTGTTAGGATATTGTAACAAAGGATAGAGGCATGCCTGACCTCTGTCTGCGGCAACAGGGAAGCCTTGGTATAGAGGTCATGTACGGTCCTCTGTACCATTTACCCACTCACTATCAGGGAGAATGAACATATGATGTCCTAGAACTTCTTAATGCCACGACCCTTTAATACATTTCTTCTTGTTGTGGCGACCCCCAACCATAAATTATTTTCATTGCTACTTCATAACTGTAATTTTACTACTATTATGAATTTGGAAACCCCTGTGAAAAGGTCATTTGGCCCCAAAGGGGTCGTGACCCACAGGTTGAGAACTGCTGGCCTAGAAGTAGATGAGTGGGCAAAGACAAGAAGATGTTGGGAAATAAGTGAATGTGGCATTTAAGAGTTGAAAATGAATATCTAGTGATATTGGCAGCTTAATCTTAATGACTTAATTTCACAAATCCGTGTTCATTACCTATTGTATCACTGACACAATGAGAGAGTGCAGACTTCTTTGTCATGTGTAACCTACATTTCCATTAGAATGACAGTACTTCTAATGTGAAACAATATGAGTGCTGAGCGTTTAAGATTAAATGCAAAAACAAGTTGATTGCCTCTGAAGCGAGCCTAGGAACTCTTATCATCTGGCCAGTTATGGGTCTCTCAGGTAACTCATCAGAGCTCCGAGCCTGGTCAAGAGTTTTTCCGCAAACCTCCATCTCTCATTGTAAGAGGGAGAGACTGGATGGACATACGGAATTACTCTTTCCTGAATAGAAAACATGAGGCCCACTAGGCATGCGGTATTTCTGTTTTATGATTCCCAAACCAGTGCTCTTTTCTTCAGACTATGACTGGAGTTTGAAGGGAAAATAAGTTAATTTCAGCACGACATAGACTGCTTGCAGATAAAATAGCCAATATGGAAAGAAATGTCGGCCCAAATGGTATTTCTCCTGGAGTCAGGAACACCAGGAGGGAGTCACAGTCCATTTAGAATATCAGCACAGTCATTGTCCACCTCAATCAATTTAAAGCAAGAGGGAAAAGGGGAATCATTAAGACACACACACACACACACACACACACACACACACAAATCAATCCTGGGCATCTGTCTGCCTGCAGATCTTAGGCCAAACCAGACTGAGTACCAAAAAAGTAGACAAAAGGGAAATCCTGGGTTTCATGGTGCAATTCTTTGGTGCCGCTTCTATTATGTGACTAATGAGCCCCTCATTTTGAATCAGTGTGTTTTACAGCTGCACCTAATCATTGTTTCTGAGACTGACAATTATGATGTGTGGCAAAAGCTGCAGATGAGGTGAAGCGTGATGGAGTGCCATTGTCAAATTATTAATAGAAAGGTTCATTTTATATTAGAAATATAAAACAGTCTTTTATTCATGTCTCCCTTTTGAACTCTAGCTCCTGCTACAAAAATAGACTGCATGATTTAAGACTGAACTGCTCTGTCTAAAGACGTAAGGTGCTTGGCAATATGTATGTGATGCTCTATTTTGCTCTTGTTCTTATAAAACAACTTCTCGTAATTTTGTTTCCCTGTAAAGTGCAAGTACACATTTCTCCTAAACACTCAATGTGCTGAAACTGGCACCCAGAGAAAGTAGGGCCAATTACTAATTAGTGAGCCTTGTTTCTGTTAAAATAGGAATTAGCAAGATTTATTAAGTCATTTTCAACATATTTATAATATACGTTATTATACAATAGTATATATTTTAAAATGTTAATTATTGTATATTGCTTATTCTTTTATAGGTAAAACACTGAGGCAAGCTAAGGCTAAATCAGATAAATAACAAACATGCAAATATGTATCGAAATTACATTTTTTATCAAAATTGGTACTCAGTATTAAAGATTCAGAGAAAACAAGAGCTTTGCACCAAAAGGTCCTCAACTAGTTGTAGGTCTTCAGCTCAGTATCATAGATATGCATATAATCTATTTCATGCACAAATACACAAATATAAATATGGGGAAAACCATGATGAACAGCTCAACATGCATAAATAAAATTCAATTTCGGTTCGGTAAACTTATTTTATAAGCATTTAAATGTCAATCACAGAAATTACAAATCATTATCTGTTGTATGCCCCTGGTAGGAGCCTGGTGATGCAGTGGTTCAGCACTTGGCTGCCACCCGAAGGTGTGGTGGTTTGGACATACTAGCTCTTCTGCTGGAGAAAAGACTTTTAAGTCAGCGCTGGTAAGGATGCCAGCCTATGAAACCCTATGGACTTACTCTGTCTTATGAGTGGGCATGGACTTGATGTTTGGTTTCAGTGGGTTGCTAGGAGTCCAAAGTTGTATCAATGGCACACAGTAACTGTAGCATTGATGTTTCACTCTCCAACCCTGATTCTCAACTAAATCAAAATTACTTTATGGAATAACAGTGTATTGGATCCCAAGAAATTTTCTGACATTTAAAGCAAAATATATTATGCTTAACAGTAAAAGTATTCTAAGAAACAATATTCCTGAAAACACCGGGTATAGTGCTTCGCTTGGAAATGTGTTCAGTGCTGAACCAAGCTCTCACCTGTGTAGTTTCACAGAGAGGACATCTCAGGTTTAAGAATCTAAATGTTAATCCGGTTAATCCTCTTTAGTTTCATAGAATATTAATTTACAGCCAGTGTGATGTGTATCTGAGAGTTAGTTGTATTTTTTATTAATTTGTTTGGACTATTAGAACTTCAACACCTTGCCACACAACAAAAGTGGAGTATTATTAAAAACTCAGATTTTAACTCTTTATGACATAGAAGAATGCTGAATAAAGGAACATTTCTGAGGTTTTGTTATGAAATATGCATTTTGTGTGGTACCTGAATATCTCTCTGGACTCTAGGGTTAGGATTGTTTGGGACACATATGTCCTTCTGGACGCTCAGGTGGGATTATATGGGACACGCTTGTTACTCTGAACTCTGGGATAACATTGCATGAGCCACATCTGTCTACCTGGATTTGGTGGTAGAATTGGCAAGACGCATATATCTCTTTGGGTGCTGCACCACCTTCCAGATCCCTGGACAAGTCCATACAGTTCAAAGCATTGAAAATGTGGCATTCATGGGAACATGGAATCATTTCGGGTAATGGAAGTGTTAAATTTTATTTTTTATCTGTAAGTCTTATTTGGTTGATTTTGAGTGGGATTTGAAGGTTTTCAAGTAAATGAAAACGAGTTAAATGACCTTCTTTCCCTGCTGTCTTTGCTCTTAATTTTAAGGCAATTCTCTAATTTATGCTCTGTCCTTTAATAGATCTTGCACTAAAAGGTTGTCCTTAGGGATAAAGTAAGTGATTGGAGATTTTTTTTTGGGTAGAAACTCTTAGTTTACCTTTTATTACTGCACTCACAGCTTACACAGCTGGCATACCTGATTAGATGTGTTTTAGTTGGGACATTTACTTATATGTATGTTATCTTTGTACTCATGATCTGATTTGGTTTACAGTCTTAAAATAAAATAACTCTTTTCCTTTACGAAAAAAATTTCTGTGTTTAAACCCTGGCTTTCTTATTGTTGATGGCAAGTTGAAAAGCTATTTCTCTTGTCTATCCTGTACCAAAACTCAGGCTTAAATAACACATGGTTTGTATGTGTGTTCATGTCAAGGCTTGGGGGGGGGGGCGGTCTCTGCTTTCTTCTTCCTTAATTTGTCGAGATTTGGTTCCCAGAGACTTTCAGCATGACCAATAGCAAGCAACAAACTTAGCACAGAGCTCTCTGTCCGTGTCACAGAATCATGCCCCAGAGGTAGTTGCTTGGAAACATTTAAGGAAGAGATGTTTCTAATATTGACATTGAATATGTTCAAAATTGAGCTGCCCTACCCCAGCTGCAGGAAGACCTGGCATATGAAGAATTCTTGCATATGAGGAAATGTGGCTTCGGAACAACACCCACTGCAAATAGTCTATCTCATTAATTGGCAACTCCCCTCTCTGTGTCCCTAGGAAAGAAAGTGTGGCATGAGAGTTGAATCTTCTCTTAAACTCAATGTATTCTCGGTTCTACATCTTGCTCCACCGACCCTCCTATTTGTTTTATCTCAAGGGACCGCCATCCACCACTGGATTTTGCCAGAGCCTCTTAGTTGCTTCCTCTGATTGTCCCCTTTTACTTTTACGTCTAGTCTAAATTTAACATCGAGTGTCCGGTGAAGAATGGTGTAGCTATCTAGCTCACCTAGCTATCTAGCTCACCTTTTCTGTTCCAACTCTATTGACCTTACTGTGTTTAAAACACTCTAGGCATATACTAGTGATTCAGAGCCGCCTTTGGACTTGATGATCCCTCTTTTGAGTAAAACTCCACCCCTAGATGTATACCTGATAAGATTTCCTTTTTCCATGATATCTTCAATTAAATAAGAACTCTGGTTCTCCAAAGAAACCCGAAAAAGACAACCAACCAACAGATAACCAAAAGTGACACTTTACATTTTACTTATCTACTGTATTTAATTCTTAATCCGTATTGCTGTATAACCTACTATTTATTTTACTTACTTGTCTAGTTAACTTTCTAGCTCCTCTACCTACTGCCAGCTCTGTGAAGGCAGGAGCTGTCACTTTACTGCTGTATGTCCAGCACGCTGAACAGTGTTTGACACCTAGACGATGGTCAATGTCGTTTGTAGGAACGAATGAACTTAGTTCAATAAAACGGTTCCCAGGGATGGGAAATTGAGTGAATGGTGAGGAGATTCCTTTGGTTACACAAAGGAGGAGGAGAATCCATCTCCACACTAGCCCAAGGTTGGTTGCCACAAGGCTGAAGTCAGATCAGCCCTCCAGTTTCCATCTTTCTTCACCTCTTCTGCCACTAATCATTCCTCTACTTCTCTGCTGGGTTCCAAAATTGTTTGCAGTCGCCGCCCAGAGCCTACAGACAATACTCACATTTGTGGGGATTTATTAGGGACACTTACAGGTTACCACAGCCAAGATTAGGAAAGATTAAATAAGAATACAGCTATTGGTCCAAACAACAACGCCTCTCTTTAACCAGTAGCCAAGACTCTCTCTCTCTCTCTCTCTCTCACACACACACACACACACACACACATGCTTAGCCCCTCAGCCACCCAGACCCTTGACCTCTGCCTCTCAGGCCAGGAAGCCTGCCTTCTGCTCTCCCTCACTGTCTCAGTCTCAGCACTGTTCCTCTGCTGTTTCGTGGTCCCCTTGTTTCAGCCTCTGGTCTTGGCATAGTGTAGCCTCCATCTCCTCTACTACTTTAACAAAGGATTTAAACATGCTCTGCTGGCGTCTACTTCTTTGAGTCCTGAAATTCCCTGTCTTCATCTGAAATACCTTTCTTAGGCACAGAGGAATGGTTTAGATGGAGGTGTTGGTTCTGTTTTTCAGCAGCCTCAAGGAAACAAAGGATTGTGGTTTGATTCAAATCCTTGTATTGAGTTTTGAGTAAAGATTCAAAACACAATCCACCTTAATCCTGTCATTAGCACAACAAGGTATGCCTTCCAAAATGGGATTAAAAACATAGCCACTCAAAAAAAAAGGAAACTCACAGACACCAACTCCATTCTGACTCCTGTTGACCCAGTAGAGACCAGGACTGCCCCTGTGGGCTTCAGAGACTAAATTTTAGGGGAGGGCTATGGGTTTTGGAGACTAAATTTTATGGGAGGGCTAAAGCTTCCTCCTTCATGGTAGCTAACAGTTTTGAATCCCTGATCTTGCCACCAGGGCTCCCTAAGTACAGGCTTGAAGGCTAGAATTACAATACATGGCAAAGGAATTTGGATAGTAGAGCCATATTAAGAAATTTCCATTATCACAGAATGTGCTAGTTTTGTTTTTGCATTTATTTTATACATAATCAAAACGTCACCTAAGTATTATGGAAAGATGATGAACATAGCACTCTTTTAAATTAGACAGTAAGTTTAGCATATGTAAAACATTTTTCCTCGTGGTTAGCATTTATATTCTAGTTCCTTATTTAAATAAATGCCAAATGAAGATACGTTGTTGAAGTCTTATGAACGTGGCTCATGGAAGGCTATAAAGGAAGCAAGGAGGTAAGGTATGTTGCTTGAAAATGAAAGTTGTCAAGTAACAAATGTATTGTCTGATCTTTGGCAAATGTCTTACTTTTTGTTTTTATGAAATCATTTTATTGGGGCTCGTACAACTCTTATCACAATCCATCCAGCCATCCATTGTGTCAAGCACATTTGTACATTTATTACCCTCATCGTTCTCAAAACATTTGCTTTCTACTTGAGCTCTTGGTATCAGCTCCTTGTGTTTCCCCTCCCTCCCCACACCCCCCTCCCTCAAGAACCCTTGATAATTTATAAATTATTTTATTTTGCCACATCTTACACTGTCTGACGTCTCCCTCCACCCACTTTTCTCTTGTCTGTCCCCCAGGGAGGAGGTTACATGTAGATCCTTGTAATCGGTTCCCCTTTTCTACCCCACCTTGTAGGCAAATTTACTATGGTTTTGTGAGGATGCTCAGATAAATGATTTCTTAGAACCCTAAATGGGTGTTTCTTTTAAATGAATGCATCTAGAATAGAAATTTATTTAAGTAAGGTGGACACCCAGATACACTCAGCCACACAGAGCAGGCATGTCTGTACTACGTTGACCATATGTCTGCATATAAATCGACGACAGTTTTCTTGTACAGGGCATCTATAAAGAAAACAGGCGTGCTATCTGACTTCATGGAAGTACCATGTTGACTAAGAGGACAAACACATTATTATACCAAAGTGTGTGAACAAACTTGATAAATGGCATGAGGATTCTCTCAAGGCAGCCCTGACTGTATTTAAAAGGTCAATAAAGGCTTTCTAGAAGAAAATGTCACTTAGGCAATAAGTTCAAATATGAGTAAAACTAACCAGGCAAAGAGGACAGGAAGGTTGTGAGGCAGAGGAAATAGCACATTAAAGGCCCCTGGGGGCAAGAGAGAATGAGAGGTCACCATCCACGGAGCAGAGAGCTCCAGCGAGAAAGACTCCCAATGAGGTTGAACAAAAATACTGTGCAAGACAGTGTTCAATGCGCAAGGACACTTTGAGTTCAGGAGGGCGATCGCGAGGACGAGGGGGTGGTTTGGGAAGTGGGAGGACTGCAGCCCCAGGAAGGGGGACCACTGCAGTAGAGCGGAAACGGCCCCAAGCCTGAGGCCCATGTCCCTGAAACCGAGCATGGCAAGGGTACATTCACAATCTAGGACGGCTTAGCAGAAAGTAGTGAAGAAAGCTAACGGAGAGCCATCACTAGCTTGGGATTCCCATGTTTTGGGAAACCTGGAATATCATATTAATTTGTGTGATGCCATGCCAGTAATTAGGCCATTTGTCACAGAATTCTCCTTTACTTGTAATAAGGATTGCTGGATACTGGGTGCCCAAGGAAGGAAAAATGATAAGGAATTCTGTCTGGGCACCTAGAGATTGTAAAACTGAGGGAGGTGGTTAAGGCCAAGGAAGTATTAAGAGAGCAATGATTAAAAATATCTTAGTTGTTTGCAGTGAGTCATTTTCAAGGACATGAAAAAAGCGGGGGTTTCTTTAACCATTGCAGGTCTCCAGCGTCTCAGGACTGGGGTAACATTTGAACTACTCAAGGTATCCGCTCAGTCACGCGCTCGCTCACTCACTCACTCAGTCACTCACTCTCAGTCACTCACTCAGTCACTGGCTCACTCTCTCACTCACTCTGTCACTCAGTCACTGGCTCACTAACTCACTCATTTACTCATCAGTCACCTACTCACTCACTCACCCACTCACTCACTCACTCTCTCATTCACTCTCAGTTACTCATTCACTGGCTTACTCCCTCTCTCACTCATTTACTCATCAGTCACCTACTCACTCACTCACCCACTCTCTCACTCACCCACTCTCTCACTCACTCTCTCATTCACTCTCAGTTACTCAGTCACTGGCTTACTCACTCACTCACTCATTTACTCATCAGTAACCTACTCACTCACTCACTCACTCACTCATTCTCAGTCACTCAGTCACTGGCTTACTCACTCTCTCACTCATTTACTCATCAGTAACCTACTCACTCACTCAGTCACTCACTCACTGCCATGGCTTCCAATAGAACTCATTGCTACCCTGCAGGAGAGAACTGTCCTTGTGAATGTCTCTCCCCTCGCTCTCCTAAGGAGCTGGTGGTTTGAAAATGCTAACTTTGAGTTCACAGCTAACTGGTAATCCACACTGCCACCAAGACCCTCAAGGTTGACTGACACCCCGTTCTGGGAAACCTAGCGTGTCATGAATTTTGAGATGTTATCTAAATCAACTGGAAATGACTGTAGGATTGTTGGAGTTTAAAACTCAGTGAAGGACTTTCCAAGTTAGAAACATCGCAATGGCTGCATGTTGGGGAGTGATGAGGGAAGAGGAGCGATAGGTGTAAGTAAGGCTCGCCTTTTCTGCAATGAGAGATGCGACAGTTGGGTTTTTGTGAGCTCTCTCAGAAGAAACACACATGCACAAGGAAATTATTCTGTACAGAGAAGATACAGTCAATTCTTCTGTCTCCTCTAGTAGCTTTAGACATAGTGAGCATAAGTTAACAAATTAATCTAATGCTTTCTTTGACCATTTTTTCCTGTTTACAATGGCTCCCATGTCAACATGGGTAACTATATCAAAGTATGCTGAGACTGCATAGGCAATCTTTCATTCAAAAGGAAAGGTGATTTTCAAATAGCATCCAGTTTTAGTTTTCTTTTAATTTATCTGAACAAAATAAAGGCCACATATACCCAGATGAGTGTACGGTTTTGTTTTCAAAGCTATTTGATAACTTGATAATGAACAGCTATTCTTTAAAAAGAGGGATTGTGGATGATGTGAAAATTTCTTATCAGTTAATTATTTGGCCAGTTTTTATTATTATCAAATGCATTCCGTGGACTAATACTAGAGCAGGCCTTATTTATAAGAGCCATTTAAGTACAGATTGATGATTTTTTTAAAGGTGGATAATTGCCATTATTGCACACCATGATTTCCTGGGGGTCCTGGCTGAAATGTACTGTCATTTAGTCCCAAGGAACACAATCTGTCAAGTCATTCTTAAAATATATACAGTTGGCCAGCAATTAAAGTGAATTGTAAATATATTAAGAAAGAAAAAAATGTGCAAATACCTATGGAGAGAGGAAGAAGAAGTCACAGAGAGAGAGGGAAGGGAGGGAGAGTGGGAGAGGGAGAGGGAGAGGGAGAGGGGGAGAGAGAGAGAGAGAGAGAGAGAGAGAGAGAGAGAGAGAGAGAGAGAGAGAGAGAGAGAGAGAGAGAGAGAGAGAGAGAGAGAGAGAGAGAGAGAGAGAGAGAATGAATGAACAAAAGTCAAAGCGAGCCCTGGTGGTGTGGTTGGTCGGCCATATGTTGGACTGCTAACAGCAAGACCAGCACTTCGAACCCACTAGTTACTTTTTCAGATAAAAATGAAATCTGCTCATGTTAAAGATTCATAACCTTATAACCCCTATCTTATAGGGTTACTGTGCATCAGATTTGGCATGATGACAATGATTATATATATGTGTGTAATAATGTAAAAAACAAACTCACTACTATCAAGTCAGTGACAACTAGTAGCTACCCCTCTGAGTTTCCAAGATTGTAATTCCTAATGGGTGTAAAAGCCCGTCTTTCTCCCACAGAGTGGCTGGTAGCTTTGAACTGCTTCCCTTGCAGGTGGAAGTTCAATGCACAACCATTAAACCACCAGGGGTCCTGTGTGTGTGTGTGTAATTTAGGCACACTGTAGGCAATTTTTACAAGGTAGAGCTCATTCTGTGCATAAAATTGTTTAGAGTTTTATTATGGTCAAAGAAGCCATGAGCGAACCAGATACACAAATCATGCTGCACACGCATGAGTTTGCTAACCCTGCATCGTTTTGCATTTTCTGTATATCAAAGAACTTTAAAGTGCCTTTATCTGAAGGATACAGCATGCTCTTTAACAGCTGTGTTTTGGAGCTGCTCAAGCAAATTCTATTTCTTTTATGGAAATACTTACATTATGATGGCAAATCTATTGTTGCATCTTTGCAACCCCGAGAAGAGAATCTCCAGGAGGGTGGCTGTCTTAAGTCCACAGAGAACTGAGGGCTTTGGAAGTTGCCGCTGGAGTAAGCACCCTAGAACTGAGTACCTGAAGACACTCTGCAAACCCTTTACAAAGCAAATAGCATAGGAAGCAAATGAAGATGTGGATGCTGGGCTCATTGCCATGAAAATGCTAGTTAAAGACACGGGAGTTTGAAGGTTAATAAATAAAACTTTATTTCCACTTCTTAGTTTAAAGCCAAATAATAGCCAAGAATCAGGCAGCTGGAGATAGAAAGCCAGCGTTATGGATCAGTGGCTCTATGACCACAAGGAGCTCCCTGTCTTTGCTGGGGGATTAGATAGACATAACCTCTTCTTACTTCTCCTTCTGGACAGTGGACTGCTCTCTCCATGGAGTCAGGCCGCCTGCTTGAGAACAGGCTGAATTCCCTAGCCTGCTTCAAAGCTGGTTCTAAGAAAGATAAAGAGGAAGGGCCTGAGCTTCTCCTACATTTGTTCTTCCCTTCATGGAGAGGACAAATGAAAGGTCGAGTAGTGGGAAGCGGAGTGAGGAGAAGCCAGCCTTTGATTTCAGAAGTTCTTCCTTACAGCAGTGCATGGATCAGGGCATAACGTTTTTCCCTAATATGAGTATAGAAAGATTCTCAATTAGATGAAGTAAATACTGGTTCTCAGAGAATCTTGGTGAATAGAAATATGTAGAGAATTGGCTATAATATAGGGAGAAAGATGAGGATTTCTACTCTTGTAAAGAGCTAGGGAACTCACCGGGTCAGTTCTACCATGTCCTATAGGGTCGCAATGAGTGAGTTTGGTTTGGTTTTTCAGAGTTACAAAGCCAGCTTTTTCATACTGGATTCGACCTGGGAACGATCATAGTAAGGGTTTCCATTCTGTTCCCCAAACTGTTATGCAGAGTCAGTTTCGGTCTGGGTATGTTGGCTTTCTCCTCCTCATGTTTTTGATTTCTAATAAAAAAGAATTATGCAAAATTAGGAATGAGAAAGCGAGCTCTTTTGCAAGGCAAGGATTTGAAGAGTTCATGATAGAAAGAGGAGAACCTTGATCGTATGATAGAAAGAGGAGAACCTTTATCAGATGATCAAGGTGAGTCCATTTTGTGGACGCTCTATCGCCTCCTGGGGAAAAGATGAGGCTGGCTGCCCTGTGAAGATTTGCAGCCCCAGTAATCCTGTGCAGGGAGACTCTGAGTTGGAACCAGTTCCATAGCAAAGAGTTTTTTGGTTGTCACCACTGTAGGCTGTTTTTGTTTTATGAATTCTGTGTATGTATGATATTGTGGTCAATGGTTTGATTATTATGAAGGAAGCAACATGACAAGAGTTTTTCTTCAGGAAGACAGAGATCAGCCATCTACATAGAATGTGTTGGAGACAAGACAAAAAATAGTGAAATAGAGATCAGTTTGGAGAATGTTGTATGAGATGAAGAGAACAAAATGAGGCATACAATAAATTACGTGATACCTACTGAATAGTTCATTGCTGAGGTTGGGGTTGAATTGCAAGATTCTAAAATCCAGAGACCAAGGATTGGGTGAGAAAAACAGGGAAACAGGAATCTTGGAGCTTAAAGTAATAATATCTATAGGCCACAGCGCAAAGTTAGTTACCTTGACTTTGTTTCCCCAAACCACGATGCACACCTTCATTATCACCATCCTCTTCAGCCTGTATCATTATTTGTTGTACACCTAAACCTCTAATTGATTATGAACCATCTGCTATGTGCTGACACAGAGCCCTCGTGGGGTAGTGGGCGATGTTAGGCTGCTAACTGCCAGGTCAGCAGTTTGAGCCCACCAGGTGCTCTGTGGGACAAAGCTTTACAGCTTCAGAATCTTAGAGACTGGTTCTGCTTTGTCCCCAAGGGTTGCTATGAGTCTGAACCGACTGCATGGCAGTGTGTATAGAGTAAGCAGGGGATAAATCAGATGGGGTCGTCTCTTCACAACCTGACGATTCTCCTCTCCCTAAAACACTCATCCCTCCACCCCGACTGCTCCAGGGAAGGCATCGCTTTCCCCTGCTTGAAAGTAGTGCTGCTGTTTTTCAGATGGTTGTAAACAAGTGGAAACTTTATTTGCTTTTTAATATTTACCAAGTAGCCTTTGTGTTTTAAAGTGGCCATCGATTTTTTTTCTTTTTAGCGCGGTGGGAAGTATAGGGATGAGGGAACCGGAAGTAAAACAGACTTGAGCGATTTTATGACAAGTTAGATAAGGATGGGAGGTCTGAGCCTCCACAGATATTTATTCTGTTTGAAGAACATTTGAGTTTTGGGAGAAACAACAAAAGTGAGAATTCTTCCAAAATAATTTTCTCAGTTTAAGCATGGCGGTAAAATAATATTATGATTCTCAACTCAAAATGACTTTGCTTTTAAAAAGAGGGGAAATCTTCACAGCAGGTTTTATATTTAAGTTTTATATACTCTGAAAATTCATTAAGCTGAGGAAATCTATTTAGAAATGGTAAACCTGTTGCCATTACGTAATTCCAACACGAAACAGCAGAGAACTGCGCCAGACCATCGCCAAGGTTGTAATTTTCGTGCCAGCACAGTGCTTCATCTTTCTCCCCTGGAACGGCTGGTGGGTGGGAACTGTTCCCCTTTTCATAGCAACTGAACACTACATCACTGGACAACCAGGGACCCTTTTAGAAAAGGGAAACTTAAGAAATCCTTTATAGGCACCTATCATGTGATCTCTCCCTCCCCCACTTTCTATTGGAACTGCTATTGTTCTATTTAATCAGAAAATATGAATCAGATTATATTTGGTTTTTGTCGTACCTTGTAGAATTACCCTCCGTGTATAAACTGGAAGTTTCTGCCTCTTCTCAAATGAGCCTCTATTGCAGTAATACTAGTGGTTTCTTTTCATTCAAAAGATGATAATTTTGCCATATAGAATTTAATTTTCATCATTTTAGGCTAATTATCCACTTCTTTCATTCAAAGCTTTCCTTTGAACCATGAATACATCTAATTGTATTCATGTAATTACCTGGAAGAGTAAACTTATTCAAACTATTTTCCTTTGGCTCTAGAGACGGAAAGAATCATAACTGCCACTTGACCAGGCTTACTTAACATGACGGAGGAGGGGAGAAGATTGTCCTTCTCCTTGGGCCCCCTTCTGGATGCGACTCTTCCTGGATCCATGCAGCTAGTCTTTTTCTTTCACATTTTCCTGGGAGCTCTTCCAGACATTATAATCTGAATGTATCTCTTACAGTGGTCACAGTGAGCATTTTGCTATAGTGCCCAGACTTGGATTTGTTCCAATTTTGTTAAGAGGAGTCAAGTGGGAAAGTCAGTGTTACAAAGGAAGAAGCAGAGATTTCAGCATAGACTGTTTTGTTCCCACCTTCCTATCTCCCAACAACTTCAGTCAAATGGTATCTATGAAGTCAATCTAGTCTCATGAAAAAATATAATTTTGCACAGGCTGACTCCCTGACTCCCCCCACTGCAGCTTGTTTATTAATAAAATACCTTCTTGTGTTTGCTCAAAAAACCAGGGCCAGAGGATGAGGAGGTGTCTTCAATTTTACCTTCAACATATCCTAGAAGATAAAGAGTCAGACCCACTTATGAATTTTATCAATATGTTATTATAAGGCCTCTCATACATGTCTCCATTTCTCAGTCTGTCTACTGTGGAAACTAAAATCCCTCACAAGGTGAATGCGGGATAAAATGAGAAGATACTTGGAAAGTACTATGAATGCTGCCTGGAACAGAGCACACACTGTAAAATATTTATATACTATTATTGTATAAAGTCTTGTGCAGAAGATGGACTCCTTGTGTCGTTTGAGCTCTTGCTTTCTCTTTAAAGTGTTGAAAAGCAGAGATGTTACTTTGAGGATTGAGGTGTGCCTGACTGAAGCCACGGGCTATCCAGTTGCCTCATACGCAAGTGCAAGTTGGACATTGGTTATGGAAATCTGAAAAGGAATCCCTGCATTTGAATCGTGGTGCCGGTGGAGCAAAGCGAAAGTACCATGGACTGCCAAAGGAACGAAAATAAGATGTCTTCCTGGCGCAGCCAGAAAACGCCTTAGAAGCAAGACGGTGATCTCGTGTGCCTTGGGCATGTTGTCCGGCAAGATCAGGTTGTGGAAATGGACATGATGCTTGGTAAAGTAGAAGGGCGGTGAGAAAGAGCAACGTGGATTGGCGCAGCAGCAACAGCAGTAGGGTGCGGTGTAAGAGCTGTGGGGAGCGTTTCCGTCGGTTGTGCAGAGGGTCTCTATGAGCCAGCACCCACCTGACAGTCAGCTTTGTTTCTTGAGCCCATGCAGAGGTCCCAGTGCTGCAGCGTCCATTCACATCAGTGACTTACAGGCTTTCTGCCCGTGACCCAATTAAGACATACTTCAAATTTATGATGCGATGTGAACCCCTATCTAACGTAAACATTTCAGTGATTACTGATGATGCATTCTGATTTCGAACCTCTCCTTTCCTCTTCTGTTCTACTGCACTTATTTTTAAGAAGGTCTGGCATTGAGTCACCTATGGGTTACTGTCTTCTGGCTGACACCAGGCTGTCTTCTTGAGACAAGGTAGGGGTTCAGGATCCACTGATAGTAATTTCAAAGTTTAATTGTGGGAAACTCTAGCTGCAGCGTCCCTGTTTGCCAGTGTACCGAGGTTTCCCCCACTGTCCTAGAGTAGAGTGCCCTGTGCTGAAATGATGAAAGCGATGACGCAGGCTCCTTTAATTTATGTGGGACACACCTCGGAGTGGTCTCACATCCTCAAGGGAAGCTCCCCGATCATACCAACGACACGAGCACATAGCGTTCACAGGCAGGTCCAAGCTTCTTCAGACTGACGCCAGTCGTTGAGTGTGTTTTCAGCATCAGCGGAGCCACGCTGCACGGAGGAGCTGCCATCTTTTTAGCAGGTAGAGCTGCAAAACAAAACTGAACACTAGTAATACTTTTTTTTCACTTATTTTCCCTAGAAATGAAGTTCATTTGATTTGAGAAAATAGGTACTAATGCAGTCTTTCATCAAAGCCAAGTGACATATTAGGAACTTGCGTAAATGTGGAATATGTTTACTGAGAAATATTGGACATATGTAATTGTCTGACCTTTTTAAGATGGGATGAGGGCTAGTTCTTTTTCTTCATCCTAGGTAGATAAATGTTAGAAGTTCCTAAACATAACACATGGCGGACAGATCCCGAGTTTACTCGTGTTTCTCGTGCACCATCTGTTGTGGACGGATCACGAGATAACTCGTGATATCTGCGCTGTCTTCAGATGCCATCTGCTTGGATATACTTTAACTACCTTGTCTATTTGGGTGTTTACGTCAGTAGTCAATGTTTCATACTCACTTGTCTTCATGTTCTTTGTGTGTATTCAGCATGTTAGTGCATTTTGGTTAAATCAGATAGTTACTATCTGTTTGAATTGCTTTGCAAGGATTGTGCACTTACGATCAAACCTCGGTGAATGTAAAACATCACCTACATCGCTCAAGGGGTCTCATTACACAAGAAGACACGAAGACATTCTTAGCCCGAATTATTCTAATTTTTCAAAGTAATATGGATTATTTTTACAAGAAGTTTATAATTCCAGGAAGATTATAGTTCATAAAAGTAATAATGTTCCACATACATTGCAAAATATCGTTTCATAATGTGAGATGTTTTATATTTGAAAACTGAAAGTTATAAATAAATAAGATAAAAAGTTTTGCATTAAACCAATTTATGGTTTAATGTAACAACAAAAAACTAACAGCAGAAAAAAATACACGGCCATTTGGGTAGGTTGGTAAAAAAAGATCAAGTCTTTAATGTGATAAGATATACTTAAAATTGCTGCTGGGTACATAAAACAAGATTGAGCATTTGCTTTGCCCAGAAAATGTCCCTTAGGTTCTGCATTTATGCGATGACCTGCTGAGGAGACAGGAAGGCAGTAAAGTCAGACCTCACTCTATGAGAATGGATTAGTGGGCAGACTGGAAGTCAGTGTATTTTTTAAGTGTTTTAAGATTATTAGCTATTACTGATTATTGTAGCATGATGTGTTCAAACCAATCTGAAGGAAACACTTTAAGTGAAAAGATTGAACACAAATTGTTGTTCCTGAGATCAGCATTTTTCACCAAACTGCTAGTTTTTTCCGTGTGCATACCAATCTGTGTTGGAAGAAGTAAAAACAGAATACTCTTCAGAGGCAAGGATGCCAAGACATTGTCGAGTACTTTGGACTATTGTCAGTGGAGACCAGTCCCTGGAGAAGGACATCATGTTTGGTAAAGTGGAAGGGTAGCGATAGAAAAGGAAGGCCCTCAACTAGGTGCATTGACACAGTGGCTGCATCAGTGGGCTGAGACACAGGCACAATGTGAGGATGGCACAGGGCTGCACAGCGCCTCATTCTGTTCTGCGTGGGGTCGCTGTGGGTCAGAGCCACCTTGACGGCTTTTCACAGCAGCAATAATTAGTATCTGTCAGGTTTTCCCTTTTGAGGAATGGGTATATTATTAATTGTGTGACTCTATATAGTCTCAACAATAAAGTAAAATATTTTTAAAGTAATTCCTGATATTTAGAGGGGAAAATGCCTGAAATCTGGTACCTGAAGTCATGATTTCTGATTATATGTGTGCTACATCAGAAGGTGACCTTTTCCAGAGGTACATGGTTTTGTTTGAAAGTTAGATGACCTCTGCATAATTTGGTAGCTCCTGAGAAAAATAACATTGTTTTCCTCCAAGAAAGGAGGAAACTAACTCCTCCTGGTGTATGATACATATTTATGGCTCACAAACCCAAGCACAAACCAAAAATGAATAATCTCTACCTATCATGCTAGACTGTGCATATAATAGTAATGTTTAATACATGGGCTCCTATTTCCCGGGAACATAGGGGTAGTAAATAGACTTGTCATTTGGCGTGATGCTGTCATCATTCTCTCTGTGTGAATTCATGGTTTGTACTACTCTGGTAATCAGAGGTAAGATGATCTACAAACAGTCACCGTAAACACAACCTCTGTCTCTTCCTCCCAAAGGTCCATTGACTCTTACACGATGGTGTTTTTGGTCCTGTTTGGAACAGTTACCTTCATGTGATGTTTTCTTAGCTCAGAGGAAAGTTGAGCTGAGCATTAGTGTTTGTTTATTTTTCTCCTATAGTAAATCGAGGGCTTTTAAACCAGACAAATTCTGGTGGAAAGACCAACTAAAATAAGAAAGCACCCGAAAGGTAGCTTTTCAGCCTTTATTTCTAACCAGTTCTTTACGAGATATTCATAGGGCTCTGGTAGCATAGTGGTTCGTGTTAGGCCACTGATCACAAGGTCCAGAAGTTCGAAACCATTAGCCTTTCCTTGGGAGAAAGACAGAGTTTTCTACTTCCTCAAAGGTCACAGTCGCAGACATGCACAAAGGCAAGTCCCCCTGCCCATAGGGTTGCTATGTGTCAGCATTGCTTTGATAGCAATGAGTGCTTAGACTTTGGTCACATTTCTCTTGCTCAGAGTTGTTTCTATTGGGTGAAACTGAAGGCCAATAGAAGAGAATCACCACTTCTAGACAGTCTCATTGGGATGGAACCGCTAGCTTTGTCCCCCCCCCCCCCCTTTAAGAAAAAGCACCATGCTTGGTACCTTTAGGTGCCATGTGCTATAGCTTCACACGGACAAGGGTAAGTCAACAAATGTTGCTAAGGGGCTTCCAGTTTAAACATGTATGGCTTTCTTCCAAATAAAGTCTCTTTAACTATGCCTCTAAGGTCATTGGACAACTATAGACACGTTTTCTTAGGGTGCCTTAAAAATGGGGTCATCAATCAAAGTGACTATGCTGGGCCAATTACATCCACGGCAGAGTGTTCAGCTGAGGAGTTTCTATATGATGGCAACTCTTTTTTTGGGTGGTGGGTGGGGGTGGATTCCAAAGAAATGATCTTAATATATCTTCTCCAAGGACAATGGACATTCACAGGAGCTTATTAGAAAAATAGGTTCAAAGAGAATTGGCGAGAAAAAGGCCCAAATAGTTACGCTGAGAAATTTAATTTCTCTCGTTACAGTGTCCCTGCACATTCTTCGAGAGGTGCAAGGACTGGTCTATGAGAATTTCATTGGGGATCCTTTTCCCTTCCATCCTCCAGTCTGGCTAGTGCCCCTTCACACTTCTTTTTGATCCTAAAATTCAAATAACTTTGAAAAGTAATATGATTTGAATCCCCTGAGAACACCAGAATTGCCATTTTGATGGGCTGTAAATCAAAAGGCACAGAATTCGTTGGGGAATGATTAAGGAGATGAAAACACCACTTATTGGATAGAACCAAATGGAAGATATGTCAAGAAACAATAGTTTTTCATTTTTATGCTTTTTGAAAAATTTATTTGTAGCAATATGTTTTGATTTACTTGCTTATTGTTCACAAGTATCTCAGACAATCTTAGTCTTAGTATTTTGGTGATTAGTAGGAATGGGGAAAATAAATGTAATAAAAGAGCTTAAATTGTTTTATAAGCAAATAAATTCAAGGTTATGATAAAAAAGCATTTCAGAAACTTGCCTTGGGTCACAGTCATCTGTTGGGACAGGAATAATAAAGGGATATGGACACAACGAATAAGCAGTAGATTCAAGACTTGATCTCCCAACTGCGGAGGCAAAGATTATGCCTTCTTTTGCTCTTCCACAAGCTGCTCCATAGCTAATGGAATGTATTATGAAGGAGAAAACCGTTTGCTTTGAAAAGGCTGGGCGCAAAATTATTCTTTGTATTTAGCTAAATTCTTAGAGCATTTCAGTTTTCATGACTTATTAGAAGTTTTTAGAGAATAAATATGACAGTATTGGTATTTTTACTTTTCCTGTAAAAATAAAAGCCTCTTGCATTGCTGTTTTTAAACTATAAATATATATTATTTTAAAGATACATCTTATAGACATTTTATATATTTATTTCGATATTGTTCTCTAACGTATAAATTATTTCATCAAATGAGATAAACACAATACTCATATGAATAGCAAGCTTCAAGGAAGTAGATCCTGAAACTTACTCAAACATATTTTGATATTGTCTTCTCTTCCCATTGTTAATGTCACTTGCATAATATTCTGATGATTTGGAATAGATGATAGTGTGAATATAAAGACCTGACAAGTAGAAATATAATAACTAAAAAAAACATTTCTTGGCTTCTTAGGTGAGATAATTAAGCATTTTACCCTGGAAGGAGGTCAACAGTCATATGCTTTAAAACTCCGGAAGGGATTCCAGCCGCCCACTCGGAGGGATGTCTGCCCTGTGTTTGACAGCAGCTGTAAACTAATTCTAGCTGCCAGCACCTTGGGGTTCATAGATTGCAAGTTTTACAGTATGGTTGGCTGACAAAGACTTATGTTACCCTCCTCTGAATTTCATCTATGAGACTTAGCCTGGATGAGCAGATGAAACAAAATTAGAGTTATTGGGAATTTATGTTCTCAGATCCCTCAAATGGTCTGAAAGAGATATGAGTTACAGAACGTAGATGTATTTGACACTAAAAGTCACTTAAACACATGTATGTGTTTCTGTTTGTCCCCTGAAAAGTGTCTCCCCCCTGCCCTCCCCCCCACCCCCCCGGCCAAACTTTGGTGCCCTAGGTGCCAAGACTTGTTTCCCAGGCAGCGGCAGCAGGGAAGCTAGTTTCAGAAGTTCAGGATGATCAATTTGATGTCATTTTTTTTAATTGATCAATCCAGTAAACTAAAAAAAATTAAACTCACTGCCATTGGGTTGCTTCTGATCATAGCAGTCCTGCGGGACAGAGTAGCACTGACCCTTGGGATCTCTCAGCTTGTCCGTTTCTATGGCAGCAGGACACCTCAGCTTTCTCCTTTGCTGGGCTGGGATCCCTGACCTTACCACTGGGATGCATGGGCCTTTAGTATGCATTTATTAGGAATTCCTGGTGAGCCAGTCTGCCCCTGTGGCATTCTGTGTCAGTACAGATGTGCATATGCACTGACTCCTTGGGGAAGTCAGAGGACCTTTGGCTCTTTCGCTTCTCATGGAAACAGCAAGCTTGAGCAGGCAAGACTATATTTCCCTCCCCTCCAAATAAACCAAATGCACTAGGTGTTTTATGGCTTCCAAATCATGATTTCTCTTCTAAATCCAAGAAGTTACTTTCTAATTGACAATAAAAGGCCATTTTCTGCTACCTCAAGGCACTGGAACTTCCAGATATTTAATGTAGCATAACAAAAATTAAGTTAAACGGACTCATATGTGTCTGTCAAGTCCTTTTATTTTTCTCTCTCTCTTTTTAAATGTCAGATACAGACTACAATATAGGCCACAGGAGACATCGTAGTGGATAAATGGAGGAGAGACTCCTGGTTCCTTCCATCATGGCCAGGAGTAACGCTCATAGAATAAATCTAGCTCTCAAGTGATTTAAGCCATCATTACTCAGTTTCCCAGGCCGCACTACCAGGCGGATAAGTCAGGAAGCCCACAGCACTGACACTCAAATATGTGTAAATTATGCCAGGGAGTTTTTATGCTCTCAGACCGACCTGATTATGGAAAGGTAGTTGTGAGTATAAATGCATGTGTTTAGGATATCAGTTATTTACGAGGTGTCCATTGGGTGCTTACGGTGCTCAAGGCGCTATGGGGAACAAACGATAAATTTCTCATTGGCCCTGTGTAGCCAGAGCAGTGTGCATGCAATAAAGGCAGCCTTCAAACCTGCTCTGCATGATTCGGAACCATAGAGCCTTGACTTCTGCATGGCCTATTTCCGGTTACACTAGTGATTGTGGTGAAGGCAGGGGCCATGCCTTATGTATTGTTGTACTTCTGGAGCTAAGTGTAGAGTTCAGACGTTTCAAGTTCAAAGGAACCAAAGTTATTCAGTCCTTTCCCTTTTGGGGATTTTCCTCAATACTTTTCTAAGCCATATGTGACATTAATCATTGATTATTTGATATGCTTTCTTTGCCCACATATGATCTCCAAATATCTGGTAGTTATGGCCAATGAGAGTCTGTGTGCTGAATTAATCCACAATAACTATGTGTTAGTGATTTTTACATTAGCACATTGGCATATTAGATCAGAATGTAAGCAGCACCATGTGCTGAGCACAGTGTATTGAATGGTCCAAAGGTTTTCAGGTTCAGAAAAGAGGTTTATTCTTGACCTGGCATGGAGAAAAAGTGCTGCGTAGCAGTTCAGAGCTAGAGTTGTGTTTAGAAATAATCTGCTCAAAATCACATGTTTCAACTGAGAAGACCTATTTCTGGAACAATTAAATGATATATTTTCAGGGTTAGATGGGTCTCTGTCGATGTATTCTTTGTTCTATAAAGTTTCACATCTTTGCCTTAATTAGCAGTCTTTTTATTTCTTCAGGAACCTTGTTCTTTTGCACCGTCTCTAATACATAATACAGCTATACCCAAGCATTTGAGAAAGCAAACCTTGGATACTTCCTGGTTGTTGTGGGCCATTTACATTTTTTAAAACCTGTGCCAACTTTTTGACACACAAGGAAAAAGCCAGTTAATGTTGGAGAGCACAAGAAAGAAAAACAAAATCTAACAAAATAGCTCAGAATAATAGCTCATAATCACGTGTTGTTATTTCTTAGGTGCCGCTGAGTCAGCTCTGACTCAGAAGCAATCTTGCACCTGACAGAAGGAAACACTGCCCAGTCCAGTGCCGTCCTCACTCACACTATTGTTCGTCTGTTTGAGCCCATCGACGTGGCCACTGTGTTCATTCCACGAGTTAAAGACATTAAAGAACTAATGAGGCATTTGAGAATTAACTTATCGAAATGTCCATTTTATATACTGTAGAGATATAAATGTATAAAATAACTATGTATGTAACATATATACAACATATAAAATACCTCTCTTTATAATAAAAATGTAATAGAATATCTGAATAATATATAAGAGGACTAGTTTATAAAATAAATATATAATATATGTAAAATATAGAAAGCACCTGTCTAATTAGGTTTTTTGCCACGGCTCAAGCCAGTACTTTGAAGATTCATAATTGTGATTAGACAGTGAGAAGCTGGGATACCCTGCAGACATGATCTGATAAACAGTAGAGAAAGGGGGACGTTGCTGAGGTAAAAAGCAGTATGAAAGAGGGGGGGGGGGCTGCAAAGAATATTTGACTGGCCCTTAGCATTCTTCCAACTTGATGCACAGGGTAATATTTTCTTAGCCAATTTATTGGCACAGGTTCTTAAGCTTGAGCAGTCATGAACAGGGGACGGGATAAAATTCTGTGTGCATATTTAAACTATGTGACAGTCTGTTAGGAAAAAGTCAGTAGACAAGCGAAAGAGTCTTAAATAAAATATTTCATTTGTATGAGCTGCGTTCACTTTCAAAAGTTACTTTGGCTCAAGCCAAGTGAATTTCAAAGGAATATCAAGTAAGTATTGCAGGAAACAGAGAGGAACTGAGCATATTCCACAGGGCCCTGAAGGCTTTACAGCAGGTTCCTTGGGGTCCTGCGGGCCCTGGTTTGGATGTGCATTTTCTGCTAATTAAAAATAAAAATAAGATTTTTCCTCTGCCTAGGGAAGATCAGAGTCTCTCTGATGGCTTTGCCTGCCAGGCACACACATCTGAGGGTTTCTGGAGATTATAATGATGGAATGTATTGATCGTAGCTAACAAATGGCAAGGCGAAAATCAGTTGGTACTCCCCTTAATAATAAATGCCCAGGGATCCCCATAATTCCAAAACCCAACAGAATTAGATATACTAGCTCGGCAAGCAGCCAACACACTTGCCATACTAGGCAGGGTGTCATGGAAAACAGCAGCACTATAAAAAATTAATAGCTCCATGACTGAGAGACAGCAATCTAACCAGGAGGGTAAAACACTCTTGCAAAGACAAACACTGATTTACCTGCCCACTGTGGCTTCGCTGTGATTTACAGCTACTTGGGCTCAGATTCAAAGAAAAAGCAACAGAAGGAATCAGAGAGGATAAGAGTGTCCAGGCTCGAGTCCAGAAGTCAGAGATTTGCTTGAAAGCGGTTGGTCTGCATCCACTGTCTGAACTCAATGTGAGCCCCTTCCCTGACTCCTGTCCAAGGCAGCACCATACCCCATCACGTGACGATAGTTCAGAATAACTAGTCTCACTGTAATCACAAGGCAGGGGTGGGTGTTGATCACTGCAAGAGAAAGGGCGGAAGGACCATCTGCAGGGAGGGAGACCATTTCAGATCAGAACTATGCTGAGCTCCAAGGATGATCCAAGAAAGAGGTAGGCAGTTTATAAAAGGAAGAAAAGGGTGGGTTGCCCACTGAGATGATAGAGTGACCAAAATAAGAGATTCTCTGGTTAAGGTATCTGGGGATCTTCAAGGATGAGAGCGGGGAAGATCGGGAAGATCAAGCAGGAAGCTCTTAGTGACTTGTTTGAGATAGGCCTTTCCCTAGAACAAGAGGGTGGAGGGATTTCTTTAACAACTCTGCTCATAGGGCTCAGGTCGAATTAGTTTTCTGTTACATCATTCTGCGAAACTCATTCCACTTAAACAAGTTACAAGCCTGGGGAGAGCAAAGTCTCTGGATGGCACTTTATCCTATCTCTTTAGTTTATGTTGAGAAAGGCCAGCTTTCTACACCTGCAAGGAGTTCCAGTCTCAGAAACTTACTGGCCAGTTCCGCCCTGTCCCGTAAGGCTGCTATGAGCTGGCATTTAATTGATGGAAGTGGGTTTCGTTTTGTCTTTTAGTTTATGGTGAATTGTGCTGGCTCAATGATTGAGAGCAGGGCTGCTAACCTAAAGGCCGGAGGTTCGAACCCACCAGCCACTCCATGGGAGATAAACGTGGTGGCTTATCCCATAAAAATTTACAGCCTTGGAAACTCGTTCCTACTGGGGCCCTTTGAATCTGCATTGACGCAAGGTCAATGGTGTCTTAGTTTGTGCTGAAAAGAAAGGAAAATGGATTTTTATTGAGCAACTCTAATGTACAAATTCAAGTTGAAAAACTCTGAATCAGGACTGAGTGGGTTACTTGGCAACTGCAGTCTTAGATAATGACCCACTAGATGACTGGTAACACGCTTGCCTGTAAGTCAGTGCTCCTTGCTGCTGTCAGGTGCCTTCAAGAGACCCTACGTCCAATAGCACAGAACATTCTCTGGTGCTGAACCCTCCTCAGTCTTTGCTTCGTTCCAGCTTATTGCTGCCGTCGCTACGTCAATCCATGTCTAGTTTTCCACTGACTCTAGTTTACCAAGCACAAGGCCATCTCCAGAGACTGTTTTCTCTTGACAAACGACCTGCGAAAGTGAGATGAAGTCTGACGAGCCTCTCTTCTGAGGCACCTTCTGGCTGCAGTTTTTTCCCCACGCACATTTGTTTGTTCTTTGGCAGTAGGTGCTGCCAGCCCCGTGAGGCAAAGGCATCGGCTCTTCCATCTTCTTCTTTGTCTAGTTTTCAGATACCTGTGGGGCAACTGAAAATACGGCATGGCTTATCTTAGTTCGCATCGTGAAATCTTTGCTTTATCATACGTTAAAGGGGTCTTGTGCAGCAGGTCTGCTCAATGCAAAATGTCCTTTGATTTCTTGCTGTTGCTTCTATGGACATTGATTATAGACCCACGTAAATGAAATCCATGGGAACATCAATTGTCCTTTCATCTTGATGCTGCCTGTTGGTCCATTTGGGAGGATTTATGTCTTCTTTCTGTTGAGGTGTAATTCATGCTAAAGATTTAGTATTTGATCTTCTTTAATAACAGCTTCGTTGGCTTTCTCGACTCCCATAATTACCTTTTAATGGTTTTCTTGTAAGCTTGGGCTTAATCTTTGAAAATGATTAGAACACATTTCCTGGAGAGAAAGTGAGAGAGAGACTGACCCTTTGTGATGTTTAAGCTATTTTCACATACAAAATAATAGAAATTTTCATTAAGAAATAATAATCTAAGCCATCAAGGCTTAGGGGTACAAGTTAATACACCACTGAATGCAAGTGAAAGATATAATGCCTTTCTTAATAGAATAATTTTCTTAATAAGATTTGTATAACTACTAAATGTAATGGCAGATTTTTTTTCAAAGTAGTATAATTTTGTTTCCTTTCTGAGGGACTACTGCTTCTCATGTCCACTTGGGAGCTTTCCCACTTGCAAGTTCCAGGACAACTGAAACAGTCATCAGTGCCCTCGTGGAAATCGCCCGTAAGTGTGTAAGTGTGTAGCCAGCTTCCATCATCCATACGGCGGCATTCGGATTGACATTGGGACAAAGCACACCTGGTCCCAGCTATGACTCAGAGAGAAATGTGATCAAATTGTAAACGCGCCTTTTTAACATCACATCTTAATGGAAAACGGTGTCTGACAATACTGCATGAGGATATTATTCCCACGGAGTAAACACATTTTCTTGGCACCCCTTTCAAATGTAAAATTATGGTAATTCTGAAACTTGTAAATTAACCGTATCAATGTGATTTCAGTGTGTATCAGCAAAAGCCTAATCTGAACCATTTGTGGAGCATAGGAAAGCTATTTGTCATCATTTTTGATCATGGTGTACATGTGTTTTCACTGCAGCCTATTTGGGCTGTGTGCTTGGTTCAGGAAGGAGTCTTGGTGGCGCCGCTTGGAAGCACTCACCTGCTAAGGAAATGTTCAGTGGTTCAAGACCACTCCCTACACCCAGTGAGAAAAGTGTAGCTCTCGGGTTCCATAGAGATGTATGGAAACCCTGGGGGGTGTTTCCTATGTCCTTTTGGCTCTCTGTGATCCAAAGACAATTCACTGGGAGATACCCCCAATAGTATGGCATAAAGCAAGTCTATATTTAAGGATAAGAGGCAAGTCTCACTCTGAGACACATATTCATGGAGACACTGTCTAATAATACTACTGGGACAGTATGGCTCATGCGGCTTACAAGCTATGGAAGATAAAGCTCTCTCGGTGATGCTGTGGGTTGAGCACTGGGTTTTACTAACGTTAAGGCCGGCAGGTAAAACTCACCGGCTGCCCCAAGAAGAAAAAGGCTGTCTGCTTTCGGAAAAACGGACAAAAAGACAGCCTCACGAAAGCCAGACATGATTTCTACGAGTTGAAATCGGCTTAGTTAGCAGAGGGATTTGAAAAATTATATTCCTGTATGAATTAATGAAATTTAACTTGTGTGGTTTGCCAAAACATCCCAGGAAAAGGAATTAGTGAATTGTTTGTCCATTAAACTAATTTGGCTCAAATGCATCCAAAATACACATACACAACAAATTTTGTAAACAGAAGAATTCTATGACAGAAATCCTCCTGCTGCTCCTCACCTCTGCTTGCCTGTTTTGATTGGCAGGTAGAGAAGAAAGGGCATGCGCTGTGGGCGCTCCAGTAGCATTAGGCAGATAGAGGAGTGCAGAGGAAATGTGAGTCCCTCCTTCTCTACAAGCACAATACAATTCCTAGAGTCACTGTGACATCCAGGCTAACATGATTATCTCCGGGTCCTAGTGATTCCAAGCTGGGCTGTGAAAACGCAAGGTCAGCATTTCAAAACTGCCATCCACTTCTCGGGAGCAGGACTGGACTGCTTATCCCGTCCAAAGTGACCGCCTCGGGAAACTGAAGGGGATAGTTCTACCCTGTGCTGTCGTGTGGCTCTGAGCTGGGAGGGGCCCTGTAGCCCTGGGTTTTGAGTTTGTACCGTGTACCATATGTCTTGCTGTGGAGTTTGGGGCAGGTTCTGGCTCAGGGTTACCCTATGGAAGGACTTTTGTATTAAATTATTTAAATTATAGTAGGCTTCTGTTTTTGTTCTTTTTTAAAAAAAAGTTATATATATATTGTTGTACTTTGACAGTTTAAATATGCTTTTAAGTTATTTATCACTTTCTGTGATTCTTTTCATTCACTGAGGAGCCTTTTTATATTACTTAGTAGACCAGTAAGTAGTCCTGATTTCTAACTATTCTGACGAACAAGATGCTTACAACACTGTGTTGTTTGGTCCATCTTCTTATTCATAATATGGCCATATAGGGTTTTAATATGTAATTTGATGATGCCATCATTCTCGTGCTATGCCCCAAAGAAAAAAATGATCTAATTCATAAAGATACTGATAATTGAAGGTAGTAATACTGAAAAGTATAAGAAAGATGTTTTACAACAGAAGCAATTTAGAATGGTGTCATTAGAAGGAACCTCCTCATAAGACTGAGTATATACATATATGTGTTTGTGTGTATGTGTGTTTGAAGAGTCACATTACAGATGTTTGATACCGTTGTCTCTAATTATTGGTTTCACGGTGGCAAATACTTTAAAATTGACTACAGTAACTTGTTAGTGTTTTTATTTGTTCTTTCTATGAATGGAGAATTAATCATTTCCTAAAATCAGCCATAATACTTTGGGAATTTTTTTTAAACCCCTAGTCTGAAGTCCCATTAATGATTAGCACTTCAAAGGTGGTGCAGATGTAGCTTAGGTTAAGCAGCCCCTGACAACATGTAATTTTCTTTGGAGTTCTTAGTTGATGCCTGTAAATCAAATCATGTGATTCTCTTTATGACACATGTAATATAGTTCCCAAACCACCAACAAATTAGAAAAGAATGTCCCTAAGGGTTAAAATCTTTAGAGGAATTGTTTCTTAACTTTTTGTTGGCTGTGGACAGTAAGCAAACCTCTCCTCTGCTTAGAAGACACTATTTTGATAATGTACCAGCATCCTTGAAATGGTAGTCAGAATCAAAGCAGTCAGTTTCTCTGCTCACAAGATTTGCAGAAATCAGTTTCATGGACATGGAGAAATCTTTCAGTAAAAGAAAGACTACGTTTCTCATTTTTCCTTCCTAATCTCATTCCCTCCGTAGTTCATTCAGCCAAATTACTTACCACACTTTAAAATTATTCTTCTACAGATCAGAAACTACCTGTTGTTGTTTTTTTTTGTTGCCATATTCAACAGTCAGTTCTTAGACCTTATGCTTCTATAAAGAACTGATTGTTACTTCCTTATTCTTGTAGTAATTTTCATCAGAAAAACCACAATTACGTGGTTTTCCTTTCACATGGCCTTTACTCTCAATATTCTTTGTTTCACCACCTCCCATTCATGATCTCTCCAAACCAACCTAAACCAAACTCACTCACTGCCATTGAGTTGATTCTGATTCACAGAAACCCTATAAGACAGGGTAGAACTGCCTCTGTGGGTGTTTGAGACATGTGCTTCTTTCTGGGAATAGAAAACACATCTACCTCCACAGAGTAGATGATGATTTTGAATTGCTGACCTTGTGGTTAGCAGCCAAGCATGTATCCACTATGCCACCAAGATACCTTTTCTCGGTATTGGTATTGCAGTTGATAGTGCAGTTTCAGTCTAACAATTGGTATTGCAGTTTCAGTCTTCTCAGTCTCCCATCTCTACTCACTTACCAAGTAACGTTATTCAGGTCTATGGGTTTGATTCATATCTATTTGCAGATATGCAGACTTTAATCTTCCTCCCTAAACAGAAATTGAGATTAGTGAACCAAGGAAAAATAGCATGGTATGGAGACATTTAAAAAAATAACTGAGACAGTCTGTAGTAGGAGGAGAGGCACCCTTGCAGAAGAAATACTTTAAGAGAAACAAAATCAGTCACACACACATACGTAGAGAGAGAGAGGGGAGGATAGGCCTGGAGAGAGAGGGAGAGGGAGAGAGCGAGAGCGAGCGAGAGCGAGCGAGAGAGAGCTTTTCAGAAAATGGCTCACAAAGTTGTTGAAGCTGGCAAGTTGTTCAGTCTGGTTCCCCACAGGCTGTTGGCAGCAGAGGCAGATGAATCCAGGGTCAGCAGCTCAGATGGCAGCTCAGATGGCAGGTAAGATGGCAGCTCAGATGGCAGGCTGCTGCTGGTTCTTGGGGTTGGCAGGCAATGTGACAGGTTGTTGGCTCAAGTACAAAGAACCAGAAGTTGATGATCCAGATACATGATCCAGACCTAGAGAAAGAAACACAAAAAGCTCTTCCACAGCATCCATTTATATAGGAAGCAGGTCACAGCGCCAAAGAAACTTTGTCAGTCATATCAAGGCTGTGACCTGAGTAAGGGAATTGCAGGCCCCAAGAACCCTCTTAGAACTGATTATCTGCGCAGCTGTTCTCATTATAGAAGGTATTACACTGTACAAGGGCACATCATGGGGTAACTGGCCTTATTTGGCAAGACAATGAAAATCCTGATGAATTTGAGTTGACACATAACCATCATAATTGATAAGCATTTTAGATAAAGAAAATAACCTACTAAAAAGTGCTAAATTAAAGGAGCACCGAGAGAAACGCTAATAAGGTTCCTGTAATTGTTAGGGACCACCAAGCCAGTTCCCACTCACAGCGACCCTGTGGACAGCAGACTGAACCATGAGTCCTCACAATGAGTCTTTGTTTGAGCCACTTGTTGCAGCCACTGTGTCAATCCGTCTTGTTGCAGGTCTTCGTAATTTTTGCTGTCTGTTTACTCTACCAAGTATGAAGTCCTCTCAGGACTGGTCTCTCCTGACAAAGAACGTGAGACCCAGTCTCACCGTCCTCGCCGCTAAGGAGCACAGGTAGATGGATGTAAACTAAAATGGTCTTGTAGACTTATTAAAGATTTTGGTCTTTGTTCTTGAAGTTTTATCAGATAGAGTTCAGGAGGGCAGGTAATAGATTATCTCAGTGGCCAGATGAGAAATAATAATAGTATCTGTTAGGGTGGTGGCAGTGGAAATGAAATGAGGGGTGTGGCAGTTTACTTAGAACTAGAGGTCAGGAAGAAATGTATGTCAAGGTCTGTTTGGTCTCCAGCTTGTAAAATTCTGCATATGAGGGTGCTTTCCAATGTAATGGAAAGCTCTGGAAGATCAATTTGCTTATTGACTTTGAGACAGCCAGTATGAGATATGAAGAAGGAAAATGTATTGATGCATATGATTATAAATAAAATTATGATTCATGGGTAACTAGATGATAATTAAGTTGGGGGCATAAGGGAAATGGCCTAGAGTCTAGTTTAGACTCCAGACAAAGAAATGCAAAAAGGCCAGACGATCTCTAACATTTAGTGGCTTAGGAACAAAAGAACAAAGCTGACCAGCTACCAGAGAATTAAGTGTAAAGCAAGACACTGCGGCAAATGTGTTGTAGAGGCTAATCTGCAATGTAAAAAGCTGACGATGGTCAAGTAGCAAGAGGACTGGAGTATATTGGATTTAATGGTCTACATGCCAGCAGCCAACCCAGCACGCTGACAAACAAAAAAAGCCACTGACATATAAAATTTAAAAGAAGAGAAAAAAAAAAGAAAAAAAAAACAAAACAAAAAGACAGCACCCCCCCCCCAAAAAAAAAAGCAACCTGTTAGTAATTTGAGGTCTTTTTGTTGACCTTTAGGAGTGTTTTCTGGACGAGTCTGATGGGGTGCCAATTCTTGGCCACAAAGTCCATCCTTTATACTCCCTTAGGGCCTCCTTGCTCTGCTTCCTCCGCCACTCCATTACACACCCCCAGTTTTTGCCTCAGTGTGGTGGGGTCAGCTCAGTTGCACATCCCCCACTGTGTCTCAGGTGCTGTGCCGGGTAGGGCCAGTGCAGGGATGTTGCATCTCGCTGTGGGCCCGCTGTATAGTCCTCTCTGTACAATGGGCCCTTCGAGCTGGGCTATCGTCCTCTGAGCTTGGTGGGCCCAGGTGTGCTCCGCTCCATTCTTCCTCCTTCCTTTGCTTCAGCTTCCTTCTGGGTGTGGTATGGTAGGTCAGTACCTTTCCCACACCAGACGATCTATTTTCATTTTCTGTGGTACTCCCTTTTGATTGTGGGGGTCGGGCTAATTCTGGATGGGGCTGGCGTATGGTCTAGTCTCTTTGTGTAATCCTCCGCGCTTCAGGTTGCCCTCCTGGTTTGGCGTGTCATGGTGGGGTCTTTATGCACATTCTAGTTCTGTGGGGACACAACCAATACTCTCCCCTGGGTGGGTTAGTCCCTGTTCCCCCATGCCATCCACTCGGTTTCTCCCCACCTAGCTTCTCCCTCCACCTGCCCCCTTCCCCTTCTTTATGCTGGGCTCTCATGTCCCTCCCTAGGTGTGGCCTGCCCTCCCTCCAACTATCTATGCTTCCACCCGTTTATTGCGAGATAGATGTTTATTCCTCTATTCCTGGCATGCTGATTGTACTAACCTCAGGGGACTCATATTATACCTGTCCTTTTGAGTTTGGCTTACCTCATTTAACATAATTCCTTCCAGCTCTTCCCACGAAACAACGTGTTTCATGTGCTCGTCCGTGCTTTTCCGTGCTGCATAGTACTCCATTGTGTGTATGTGCCAAAGTTTACTAATCCACTCATCTATTGATGGAAACTTTGGCTGCTTCCAAGTCTTTATGATTGTGAATTGTTCCGCAATAAGCATTGGAGCGCAGATGACTGGTCGTGTTTTATTTGCTGCTTCCACTGGGTATATGCCCAATAGAGGGATGGCTGGGTTATAAGGTAGATCAATTTCCATTTTCTTTAAGTATTGCCAGATTTCTTTCCACAGTGACTGTGCAAATCTACATGACCACCAGCAGTGGAGGAGGGTTCCTACTTCACCACAGCCCCTCCAACACTTGTTGCTCTCTGATTTGCTGATTTGGGCTAGCCTCAGGGGTGTTAGGTGGTATCTCATGGTTGTTTTGATTTGCATTTCTCTTATGACTAAGGACCTGGAACACTTTCTCATATGCTTATTGGCCATATGGGTCTCTGCCCTAGTGAAAGTTCTTTTCAGTTCTCTGCTCGCTTCCTTAGGGGTTTAAGTGTTTTCCTCTTTTTGCGGGTCATGATGGTGTTGTCGATTTTAGTAACGAGCCCTTTGTCTGATGTGTCATTACTAAGAATTCTCTCTCAGTCTGTGGGTTGACTTGTCACCCTCTTGGTGAAGTCTATCGAGGTGCACAGGTGCTTTATTCTTATTAAATCCCATTTGTCGATTTCCAGTTCACCTCTATGTGTACCCTTCCCTATTGCAGTGAGTCTATGGGTTCCCTGGGCCAGTGCTCTGAGGTTAGTCCCAATTCCCTCCTTGATGGTCCTGATGGTTTGGGGTTTAACTTCTAGGTCTGTGATCTACCTTGGGTTTATTCTTGTCCATGGGGTGAGGTAAACGTCTTGTTTCATCATTCTACATGTGGATATCCATTGTTTCCAGCACCACTTGTTAAATAGGGCATCCACTTCCCACTTGATGGTTTTGGGACCCTTGTTGAAGATCATTTGTTTATATGCTGATGATTTTACTCTTGGGCTTTCTATTCTTTTCCACTGGTCTGAGTGTCTGTCGGTGTGCCAGTACCATGCTGTTTTGACCACTGTAGCTGTGTAATAGGCATTAAAATCGGGTAGGACGAGACCTCCAACTTTGTCCTTCTTCTTGAGGAGTTCTCTGCTAATTCTGGGTTTCTTCCCTCTCCGTATGAAATTGGTGGTCAGTTTTTCCAATTCTTTGAAGAAGGCTGATGGTATTTGAATTGGTATAGCATTGAACTTGTAGAGTGCTTTAGGTAGGACTGTCATCTGTACTATGTTGAGCCTTCCAATCCACGAGCAGGGGATGTTCTTCCATTTGTGGAGGTCGCTTTTGGTTTCCTGTAGTAGGGTCTTATAGTTTTCCTTGTATAGGTCTTTAGTATTTTTTGTTAAATATATTCCTAGGTATTTCAGTTTGTTCTTAGCTACTGTGAAGGGTACTTCCTTCTTAATCCCCTCTTCCATGGTCCTGTCTGATGTGTATAGAAAACCTACCGACTGCTGTTTATTGATCTTGTATCCTGCCACTCTTCCATATTCCTCTATCGCTGTAAGTACTCCAGCTGTATAGCTGTTGGGGTTTTCAATGTACAGGATCATGTCGTCTGCAAATAGTGATAGTTTCACCTCCTCCTTTCCCATTTGGATCTCTTTGATGTCCTTTTGCTGCCTTATGTTGTTAGTCAGAACCTTCAAAACGATGGAAAATGTGTTTTTTAATTGACTAGAGAAACTGGTATGGTTTTCAGAATTTATTTGTTGGTATTAAGTATGAATGTATAATGATAACAATCTAGCCTTATTTTTCCCATCAATTCTGATAATCTCTAGGGTAGATATTGAAAAAGTAGATAGGATTGTTTGTACTCCTAATGAAATGATTGGCCAAGATATCAAAGATAAATAAGGGAAAAATGAATAAATAAACGAAGTAATTCAATTCAATGTTCTTGTTCAGTTGAAATAGAAATTATAATGGGAGAAGTTAAAGAATTGGAAAATAAGGGACATTCATTCAGAAAGCGGGAGACTTGAATGTTGATTTTGGATGAGAATTGGTTTGTAGTAGAAGGTGTGACTCGAAGTGCTTAGAAGAGGTAGATTCTATTCTCCGAGATGGAAGTGAATGGAATTGTCACTCAATTAACCTTAGCAAAACTGAAAGAAAAATGCAGAAGCTAGAATCAGCTTTATAGTGAATTGTCAGATATATAAATACAGTTGAGACCGTTCCATCCCCACACCTAAAAAAAATTGCACAAGGGGAAATAAGAGCCTACGCCAAACATTTTGGTTTTTGTTTACTAAGGTATGTTATTACCTATTATGGTAAGCGTTTGGCTGCTAAGCCGCTTCAGCAGCTCCAACGGAAGTGAAGTCATCTGCTCCTTCAAGATCAGGGTGGGAAAAATATGGCGCAGTTCTGTTCCCTCACGTGGCAGCTAACAGCAGAGCTGTTTAACATAAATAGTCTGTTTTTATCCCTATTTTCCACAAGGTTTCTTGCCGTCAAGTCAGTGCTGACTCATACTGACCTTATGCACAAAAGAAGACAAAGTTGCCTGGTCCTGTGTCATCCTCACAATCATTTTTGTCTTTAATGTTATATATTAAGGTTTGGTTACTTAATTCTTGTACAAGATTCAATAGTATATTGCAGTTCCCTAAAGAATCATTTCCAAGGTATGTTATTCTCAACTAAGTCCTAATAAAATGTAATATTTTATTGTATTCGCATACTCAACAATTCTGAAACTGTTGTATTTCAGTCAGTCTTATGATATTCAGAGTGACAGTTTATCATCAGTCATTGCTGGACTTTTTGTTTTAAAGTTTGATTAGAAGTTCAAGTATCTTGTAGGGAGCAGCCATCATTTTCACACTTGTATTAAAGAACTCTAACGAGGGCTTCTAGTGCTTTGTTCCTCTCAATTCAATACTTGTTCTGTGTATAGAATTCATATAACGATTGGTTCATGGTTCAAAGATACCTCTAATTAAGTGAGAATCTAATGTATTCTGGATCTGTTTTGTTTTCAGCCCAAGTCTGTGTCTGTTGCCAATTATAAATTCTAGTTTCACTGTGAGAAAATGTCCTCTTCTTTCACTGCACTAAATACAGGGAATGCCTTTAACTGAGACTTCTCGAATCTTCCAGCTCACTCTTCTTTCAAACATCATATAAACTCTATGGAATATGTTAACTTTCTGCCTTTCAGTAGGCCCTATTGTCCACATAACACTTTCTGGGTGCCTGTGGCATCAAAGAGGAAGAGACAAAGTCCCGTTAAAGAGCACATTATGCATTTGCATTTTAATTGTAATATTCTTCAATAAATTTATTAAGCACTTACTACACCTAAGACCTATGGCTGGCACAGTTTTAGTGCATAGTAGTACGTTTCGTGAACATTTAAAAAATGCAAATGCCTTCACACAGGAAACATATTCTCAATTTGGGTAGAAAGAGGCCATTATAATGACTACAGGCACTTCAGACAGTGAATCCACACTGACCCAGTTTCTAAACCTGTTGCTCCCACTTACTATTGTGGAGCTCTGAGATTCATAATTCAAAGTAGAAGTGATATGTACAATGTATGGTGGAATGTGCGTAGGTGTATGGGAGGGTGGGGCAGGGGGGATACTTTGAGGTCATCTCTGACATTTTGCATATGTGCTCCTTTGTCTGTAATTAAGCAAATTAAGATCATGTTTGTGAGGGTTTTCTAGCCTCTTAGGCTTTAAGCTTGAGCTTTGCCGAGTGCTGCCTTGGGAAGGATGAGCCGGAGTGAGAGACTTACAGAGGGCTGTTCATGCCCCCAGGAAAAGAGACTAGCTGAGTGATGTGTGTGGTTATCCCTGAACAGAACCATGTAGCTTTGATCCTATTTCTTTAGAGACTTATTATTTAATAGTTTCTTCTTCAGAAGGTTTCCAGAAGGTGGAGCAAATGCATGATTACAAAGTTCTGCCTAAAGACGCTAAGGAAAGTTACACTGAGCTAACCTCGCAAAAGAGGGAAGAAGTTTGGGGATGCAAAAGATGTCAGCAGACAGAATCTTGATAATGATGATGATGATGATGAATGTGTTGAGTATTTAGCATAAGCCAGACAGTGTTCTAAATATCATAGATATATTGAGATACTTAGTTATCACCAAGAACATATGTGATAGGTACTCATATTATCCCCCTTTGCAGATGAAGTTAAAGCACAATGGATTATTTAATTTACTTAGGCAGAATTCTATGATGCCCTGGTACCTAGTTATTCAATCAAGCAATTAGTCTAGGTATGTTATAAAAGTATATTGATTATAGCGTTAGATGCACTCAAGTTGACCTTGGAAGTCTTGGTGATGTAGTGGTTATACTTTGGGCTGTGATCCACGTGGTTGGCAATTCGAAACCACCAACAGCTCTGTGGGAGAGAGACTGGGATTCTACTCCTGTCAACAGTCAGTTATAGTCTCAGAATCCCCTCGGGGGTCACTGTGAGTCCACAGTCGATGGCTGTGATTTTTTTTAAGTTGAATTTAAGGAACTGAGATTCAATGTAATCACATGAATCCTTTAAAAGTCATGAGTTTATTATTATTATTAGCTGGCTAGGCTAGTGGCAGAAGAGGGAGTCGTCAGTGATTCAAAGCATCGCAAGGGTATGATGTGCCATCCCTGGTTGGATCCTGAGAAAGACTTGAAAGAAGCCTCTAGGAGCTGAGAGTAACCCCTGTTGGCAACCAGCAAGAACACAACGAGCATAGTCCTAAAACAGCAAGGATCTAGGTTCGGTCAACTAGATGAGCTTAGTAGTAGATTTGCCCCTAGAGCCTAAAGAACTCAGTCTAGCTGACACCTTGGGAGTCACCTTGTGAGCAGCGAATCCAGCCATGCTCTAGTGAACTTCTATCCTGCAGAAATATGTATAGAGTCACAAAATAACTGAGCAGCAATGCTAACTACAAACCCAGAAACTATGGCAGCAGACCCTATTCTCTTCCTTGTGATGGTCTAAGAAGTAGATGATAAACTAAAACTCCACTGACATCAAGTCATTTCTGATCCATAGTAATTGCCATATAGTTTTCCAAGGCTGTAAATCTATAAAGGCATCTTATATTTCTCCTATGGAGTGGCTGGTGGGTGTGAACTGTGGACCTTTCACTCTGTAATGTCATACTTACCCTACAGCACCACCAGGGCTCCTTAGAGGATAGACTGAGACACTGGAAATAGATCTTAGGCACAGAAAAGACATTCTCCAAAGAGCTGAGAATTGTGGGTAGAGTTGACGCACAAAGGCACTAAAAAGCAGTCAAGAAGTTGACATGAGAAGTCATCTACAGGTGTACTGGGAAAGGGGGCAATTCCGGTGTGCCTAGGTTTTGAGATTAAGAGAAATTGAACTAGAGACAATTTGATTAAGAAATTGGATTCTTCTACAGCCCATTATTATCACAGGAGTCAGCCTCAGGGAATGAAGTTTGTTACAGCCTGTCTGGTTTCTAAGCATTTGAGAAGTAGATAAAAAAAGAGCATGAATGTGAGCATTTGAGCCCTAAGACTCAGAATGTGGCTTGAGGAGCAGCAGCAGCATCTACATCACCTGGGAGCTTGTTAGAATGCCAAGTGTAGAGTTCTAGCTTAGACTTCCTTAGTTGGAATCTGCATTGTAACTAGATCCCAGATGGTTCGTTTGCACATTGAAGTTCAGACGTACTGAACTTGGGGGAAAAGATAATAAAAAAAATCAGTTTCTGCATAACAACTTGAGTGTCAAATCCCAAGTAGAATGTAACTGAAGAAAAACAAAACAAAACGAGATGACAAAGGAATTTGAATTAATTTTTCTTTTAAATGGCCTTCAAATGAATTGTAATGATATATGTAGCTTACATAAACACTTTCAGAAATTCAAGTGAATTAAAGAACTAAGAAAAAAATAAATCTTATTTAGTAACCCATGCATGTGACTCTTCAAACGATTTGCAAACGTCTTTAAAAGGATCTGCATATTGAAAATATGTATATTGCTTCAACTGAATTATATATGAAAGCCTTCATGATATATTTACAATATGTTGCCTGTCCTGATGGACCGTGGTGTGCAACATCTCACACCATTTTGCTTTGTGAACATTATGAAAAGTATGCATATCTCAAAGATTGCAAATTGAGCCCTAGTGAAAGTATGATTTCCAATTCCACAAATGTACTCTTAAGAGTCTGTATGTTACTAGAGAAACTAGATGAGCCCCATCAGGGTCCACAGTAGTTGGACCTTGACAGACAGAGAGAAAAATGTGGATCAGAACCTCACATTTCTAAAACAAAAACCAAAAAAAGATATCAAAAACAAAAAACTCCAGACTTACTGGACTGGCAAATATTAGAGGACTCCAAGGAACTATCGCCCTGAGATGCTCTTCATACCACGTACTGAAACCAACTCTTGAGGTTGCCTTGGAGCTAAAAACAGATCGACTCACAAAATAATGAATGTCATCTAAATGTATTGTGCTTATTTTAAATATTATCTATCAATGATAACAGAGAGTCATCATTTGCTGAAAAAAAAAAAAGATGAGAATGTCAGGGTGCAGAGAAACTCGAACTAAAAACAAAGTTGATTCCAACCCCATAGTGAACCTTTAGAACACAGTAGAACTGCCCCCCCCCATGGGTTTCTGGGACCTTGGGGAGTAGAAAGCCTCCTCTTTCTCCTGCAGAGGAACTGGTGGTTTCAAACTGCTGACCTTGGCAATAGAATTGCCAGAAAAGAAATAATGAGCATTTCACACATGGTGAAGATTGTAACTTGAAGAAGTTATGTAGAAATCATTGAATGGGAACCTAAACTGCTGTGAAATCTTCCCCAAAAGCACACACACACATATATATATATATATATATATATATTTAGGTCCATGTCTTACAAGAGCTACAAAAAGGGTTTTAAAAATACGGGTTAGTTTTTAAGAGCTTATAAAATATAATTAGTATTAAAATGTTTAATTCTGTTGCTTTAAAGGAGATCTTGCAAATAACCTACACACATACATTTAAATACAAGCAGTTCTTTAAAATCTGTATTTTTTTCCCCTGAGCTGTATCTGGAATTGCTTGTAGATGAAGTCTGTTGTATTTCTGCCAAACTGGGAGCAACAGTGAATACTCTATTAGATAAGGCACTGGGAGCAAGCAGGCATGAAATTCTGGGCACAAGAGTCCCAGCATGAGATTGCCATTCAGATACAAATAAAGCACGGTTTTCTGAAATGACTGTGAGAGGTGACTCAGATTGTCACTTACTTTCAGGAAGGAGATGTGTAAAGGAGCACAGCAAGCAACAAACACACTAAAGCTCCACTCTGGGCCATCAGATATTTTTGAATAAATACCTTAAGCAAACGTCACTTCACGAGTGAAATTCCTACTATTGAAATAAGCATCAAGCGGTTAAAGTTGTCCTCATGGAAACTACGATATGTATTAATTAGTTAATCAAGACACTAATCTCTGTGTGCATCTTCAATATCTCGTTTCTTAGCAGTATCTTCAACTCCTTTTCATAGGAAAACATAAACGCAGAATTGAAAACAATCTCAACTACTTTCTGAAAATGTCAGAACTGCTTTCTGCTTGTGTCACCGAGCAGCTGTAAAGTTTGAAATGAGGGTTCTCAACTCCGGTTTGCACTATTACCGTGGAAAAAAACAGTCTATTGTTTAATCCCCTTCCCTCTGGTTTCCCCACAAGCTGGAGATCTGCCCGACTCGATCTCACAGGTGGCATGTGTGTAAGCTCATCGACAATCAGTAGACCATGCTGGTGAAACAGTGGCTCATATCGTTAGCGTGTTCTGTGCCCCGTGATTACTTAGAAAATAATTACACTCTTAAAATCGAAACTCTTCGAACCCCACAATTAAAATTAATACAGCTATTTTATAAAATTTTATAAAATTAACACAGCTATTTTATTAAATTGCCTATCAACACTATCGATAAAATTTCAAGAATATTTTTCCAAATGACATACCAGGCTCTGCCTCTGCTTCTTGAGGAGGTTTTTTCTCCTTCTTTGGGTTTTGGCTAAGTTGAGACTAGAGATGTTGTGGCAGAGCAGCCCTCTCTGTGTTCACCTTTAATGCCTTGCCCTCACTTTTCTGTCAGTGGAACTTGAAATCGCTTGTTTAGCACAGTCTATTTAGATGAGATCCAAGAGGTCAGCTAAGTGCTGTCACATTTGGGTTTCCTGCTGCAGGACCAGGCAGTGCTTCCTTCTGTCACCCGTGGGGCTGCTGTGAGTCAGAACTGAGTGGACAGCACCCAACAACAGCCGGAAGAAAGGGTGTCACCCTTAAGAAGTGCAAAACCAGTACAGTCTGTAATTAAGTAGAAGATTGAAGTGAAAAAAATATGTATGCTAAATACTACTTTTATGTATTTAGAAATAATTTAATTGTAATTAATTAAGAAATTTAATTGTAAAAATAGATAACACATAATTTTCCATTTCAATATTTTTCTTGCAAGAACAATTACATTAATCATATGTATACCCAATCCCATTAATAGTTCCTAAGTTTCTTATGCCCATAACAAAATGTAATTTAAAATGAAGAAAGTTGTGCATCAGGGTAGTAGCCTCTCACTATAATTATTCTCTATATTTGATGAGAAAATGATTAGATAAACTGGATTCTGTGAAGAAGAATGTGGCATCAGGGTTGGAAGAAGGTTTATTAACAACATGCAATATGCAGAAGATATAACCTTGCTTGAGGAAAGTGAGATAGATTTGACATACTTGCTGGTGAAGATTCAGGGTTGCAGCTTCAGTGTGGATTACAACTCAAAGCAAAGAAGATGAAAATCCTCACAACTGTACCAATAAATAACTATGATAAACGGAGAAGGAGAAGAGATTGAAGTTGTCAATGGTTTCATCTTGCTTGGATCCACAGTCAATGCTCATGGAAACAGCAGTCAAGAGATTAAATAACACATTACATTGGGTAAGTCTGCTACATAGATCTCTTTAAAGTGTTGAAAACAAGAATGTTACTTTGAGAATGAAGGTGTGCCTGCCCCAAGCCATGGTATTTTCATTTGCCTCGTATGCACGTGGACGTTGGATGCTGAATAAGGAAAATGAAGGAAGATTTCATGCATGGTGTCGGTGAAGTATAGAAAAAGTGACATGGACTGCTACATGAACAAATAAGTATGTCTTGGGGGAAAAGTGCAGCCACTTTTTAAGGTTTACCGCACGTTCTTTGGACAGACACGTTGTCAGGAGAGACGAGTCACCTGAAAAGGACATGATCGGTAGAGGAGCAGGGAAAAGAGGCAGATCCTTGACAGTGGCTGGGACAGGGGATCTGATGTCAGAACCAATGTGCAGGGTGCAGGACCCAGCTGTGTTTTGTTCTTTTTCTAACTCATAACTCTGGGTCAGAACTGGCTCTGGCACTGAACAGCAACCCATCAGAACCCCAGCGCAGTGTTATTGAAGACAAGGACTTCCCCTCACTTGAAGTGCCCCTTGCCTCGACCAGCCACAAACTCTGATATGTGTACGTTATCTATTCTAGGCATCTCTTATACATGAGATACGACAATATTTGTCCTTTTGTGTTTCTCATCTTGCACTCAGCAAACATTTTTAAGGTTCATTCATGTTGCAGCATGAGGCACAAATAAATTTCCAGCTGCGAGTATCTTGATCGCATTCTCTTTGTCTGCCCATCTATAGGTGGACATTTGGGCTGTGTCTGCTTTGAGGTTATTATGAGTAATTCTTAAATTTTCGGATAACTTCTGTTTTTATGATTTTTTTAACTTATAGTCTAAGCATTACATAATCTTAATAACACAAACCTAAAAATACCAAATGGAAAATTAATAATGAATGCTAAGGAAATAGCCGGTCATTCTGGAAGATATTAAGTTCAATGGGTATTTTCTACCAGAAAGGAATTTTCTAGTGTGTTTTTACCTAGTTTTATCAAAGAAAAGTCATCAAATAAACATCATCTAAAGAGAGAGACGTTAGGACAATAGGAGTTTACTTTCACTCTAGAGTGTCTGCATATCCTTCATTTTCTCTTTTTGATGACTCTGAGGCATGATTAAAAATAGTAATAAGTCAATATCTTTAAAGAATGAGGCTAGAGCACATAGGTAGAGGTTAGGATTCCCTGCCTCAAGGTCAGTGTCTGGCTAATCTAAATACAGAAGTCAGACTATCTTATTAGTATGGCAGGAACTCATTTATCTTCTTGCTGTAAATCTGCTGTATTGGGCATTTCTAGCTCTTAATTAGTTATCTGCCTCTTGGCAATGTTAAGTTATATTGTCATTATCAATGTGAAACAAACCAAACAAAAAGTTACATTTAAAGGTACCCACATGCAAATATATTTAAAATCGCATTTATAGAATATAAACTAAGACTACATAGCTGTTCCCAAACCGGATCTGATTCTACAGTTCTAGGAAGCTATTTAAAATTATCAGAACTTCTAATTTCTATAATTAATATTGCTCTCTCTGCATATATTACCATTTCTGAAATCAACTATTTCCCTAATCTGTGCATTCTCTTTCAGTGTTGGATGATTTCCAATTTGAAGTGTCGTTTGGACTTAAATAGAATCATCACAGAGCAGCTCTGTGATACATTGAGGAATAAAGGTGTCTTTGGAGAAAGAACTTCCACAGCAAATTAACATGAAGTAATTTATCCTGAGTGTGGAATAATTTGCAGTCTTTCTTCTGTGTGGTTGTGGGAATTGCTACTTTATGCTGAGTTGGGGGACTTGCCTGGCTACTTGCAATTTTGTCACATCTGTCAGCTGTAGCTAAATGGAATATATAGGAAGAGGTGATGTTCCATAGATTTGGGACATCCCCTCGAGGTTCTTGTCTCCTTGCAGCAGTGAATAAATTATGTGGACGATGAAATGAATACAGTATTGCTGCGTTTTGTTGATTTGCTCACTCTTGCAATTTGAAAGAAAGGAAATAACTCCTCACCATCTACTATTTCAATTTCCCTCTGCACAGAAACACCCATCTACCATCATCCTAATCTTTGATCCGCTAATCAGTCCAATGTTTTTGACTCAGATTATTATTGTTCTGGTTTATTATTTAATATGTCAATATCATATAGATAAAGAATTCTATCATATCCAGATACATGCTTGCACTCATTTTGAATTATAATAGAGTTAGATGAAATAAGTAGATCCTTAGGCCTTACCAGTCATGTGAGCAATCCACAATGTGAAGTTGTAGAGTCTATCAAAGCCCAATATAGTGTTTTTGATTCCACATTAAGGGGAGTCCACAGTTCCCAGAACAACCTGGTGAATTTGTAAAATGGATATATAGTTGAAACGCCAGGTAACAGAAACTAAAATTAGTAACTCATCTACAATTTAGTTTACAATTAGTAGTTTACAGAAAGCTGGTAATAGGCACCGCCTATTTACAGGCACTTGATTGGAGTTATTGTTAGTGGCAGAACTTAACTCAATTCCTATGGAGGCAGTTAAGTGTGGAAACGAGGTGACCGTCAATATGCTCATCCTACTGTGCAGGTTCCTAAATTACCAACAAAAAGATTTTAGCAGATAGGGGAAACTTAAAAATCCCCCTGCCTCTCATCATGAGTTTTTGCGAAGATAAATGAGAAGACATTTGAGGGCAGTCTATAGTCTATGATGCATCAATTACAATTAGTATTACTATTTGGGGGGCAATAGCCAGCTTACTTCAACATATCTTTTTTTGAAGACCCAATTAATTGCATACTAGAAAATTTCTCTCACAATCAGAAAAGACTTTGGAATCCATGGAGGTGGCATTCTTGCTACAAGAGAAAGGCCCCACACCAAGACGGAATGACGCAGTGACTGCAGCTATGGCCCCAAGCATAAGGCTAATTGTGAGCATGGTACCGGACCTGGCAGTGGTTCGTTCTGTCGTCCAGAGGGCCACTACAAGTCAGAAACCACTCAACAGCACCTAACAAAAATTCATAGAATGATAATGAATTTCCTTAGTATTTGAAAGTTGGATAGCTCACACAAAAGCCTTATTTTCCCACCTTTCTTTAACTTTAATGGTGTGTCCATATCCTCTTGGAACATAATCATTCGAATTGAAAAGTCACAGTGCAGTATAGATAAGAGATTTCGCTCCACTTATATTACTACTGACTCTTTTTGGTGGGTCCTTTGTGCTACTTGTCTTATCCATTTAGGAATATGAGTTCAAAAACCCAGTTATAAGATGCATGAGTTTGACATTTGACTTCCATAATCATTTTTATTTCCTTCTCTTTCCATGCTACCTAGGGATTTCTTTTTAAAGAAGCCCTTTCCAATTTCAGAACTTATTGGACTGTTCTTCCTAACACAGAATATAATTTACTTCCTGTATTTTTCACCTATTAGTTTTAATCGAAATATTAATGGAGTCATATAAGAGGTCTTTTGTTTTTCCCCCATAGGGTAAACTTTAAAGCCACACCCCATCCCTGGAACAATTCACCTTCATTTCTGTTTTTAGCTACTGCCTAGCTTCTGAGTCATAATTTGCAACTGCCTAGTGAACACCTTTCGATCCTTCCACCACAGTCCACCGAAGGCAACATGCTCTACCGCTCTGCTAGCTAGGGGCTAGCCTCTGCATTCATCAGATTACTCAGCCTAGAGATATGGAGTTTTCCTTAACTCCTTTCTTATCTCATCCCCTAAACCCATCCAATGAGTGTCACCCCTGCAGTGAAACGGATTTCATACCTTCATTGTAATTTCTCATGTTGCTACCCTCAGGCTCCATTACGCGGGTTCCAGTTCATAGTGAATCTAATGTACAACACAATCGAACAGTGCCTGGCCCTTTGTCAACTCCACAGTCATTGTTGTTTGACCCCATTTTATGAAATGCCATGTGTAAGTTAACATGTTCAGTGACTACACTGTAAATGTTATCTGTTATTTCATGACAATAGTCATTCCAATGATTTATGCCTCCCCTTTTGAAGAAATATGGTTGTTTTCTGCTTAAATGTTGTTTTATTTTAATGCCCAACCTTTCAGTCATATAGAGTATAAAAATCACAAAGGTTATCTAAATCATTCAATCCAATTAAGTAAAAAGAAAAATTAAACATATTCAAGCTCATTGTCAAGAGTCTAACTCTAATTCACAGAGCAAACTGCCCCACAGTGCTGTAAAAAGCTGTAGCCTGTGCAGGAGCTGCCTGTTACCTATTTCTCCCACGGAGCCATTGATGTGTTTAAACTACTGACCTTTATGATGAAAAATCCAAACCAAACTCACTGCTGTGAGTCAATTCTGATTCATAGTGATCCTCTACGAGAAGTCAGAACTACCTTGTGAGTTTCTAAGACGAAGTCCTTCTGGGAAACTTTCTCCAGTGAAGTTGCTGGTGGTTTTCAGCTGGGAACCATGAAGTTGGCAGCCCAGAGCAACCACTAAGCCACCAGAGCTCCTGACCTTTGAGATAGCGTCCAATTACTCATCATTACTGAGCTTTGTGTAGAATGCTATATGTCGACATTTATATATTGGTCTTGCAAAATTTCTTGGAGGATATAGATTCTAGAAGAATCTCAAAGGCAAGTATAGTTATGTGGGGAAGTATTCCTCTTTTTTGCTGAATAAAACATCCACTAATCCTTCATATGAGTTTACTCTCTTTTCTTCAGAAAGCCTCTACTGATCCCCTGGACCAATGTAAGCCCCCTTGGTGTACGCTGTATAAAATCTTGTCTCTCATTGATAACAGTAGGGAGCTTCAAAAGCTCTATGGAAATTAAAAACAAAACTCCAGAATTAAAAAATGGATTTTTTATATGTACCCTTTGAAGCCCCTCATCTTTATTATGGTTGCAATTTTTATATTTTTTACTGTGAGCATTTGGTTAATATCAATTTCCTTATTAGACTGTGAGTTGTTTGAGGAAGAAGAGGATCATTTTTTCCTGATCATTATAACCATTAGTGGTTCTGTGAGTTAGGTGGTTCAAACCTAAGTACCACTCCAGATAAGGTGAGGCTGTCTGCTCCCATAAAGATTTAGTCTCAGAATCCCAAAGAGGGTCTTTATGGTTGGATTTGACTCAAAAAGCAGTAGGGTTGGTTTTTTAATACCTATCCTACTGCTGATCATACCAAGTTCAAAAAATCTGTTGATTATATTTGAACAAATTCATGAATATGAATTAGTTTACTCTTTGGAAATTACGTTAACCTCAAACTTTAAAGAGTACAAAATCCCTAATACATTATGGACATTTGAATTGATATGCAAATTATGTTCCTTCTAATATTCTTTAAAATATATAGTGGTAATTATAGCCCCCCTCTTTATTTTTTTTAGAAAAGGATAATTGTTTCATATTCTTATGCATTTATTAACTTAATATTCCATTTCATTTTGCCATTGAAATTTAGTTTTTTAATTATAAATCATAGAAACATTTATTAAATTACAAACATCAAAATGTAAAGGTATTATTTATCAATATATCCACCACCAGGGTTTGTACACTTTTTTTTCTCTCTAGATTTTTACCATGGTCTTTAATGTTTTTCTTTTCTTTCTCTTGATTTCTTTACTTAGTTTTTAAAAACAGAATTATTGACATAGAGTTCATATACAATTCTTAGATACTTCAATGAAAAGTTTGTTACCTTGAAAATACCATCAAGAATATCAAAGAAAATGAAAGAGCCATCAAGAAAGTGTAATCTAAATACCCTACTACTTGAACGCAACGCGTTTCTCCTACACTTGTGTTTTGGTTTTTTAAGTAATTTTATCAAGGGATAATACAACTCTTATCACAATCCATACATACATTAATTGTGTAAAGCACATTTGTACATTCATTGCCTTCATCATTATCAAAACATTTGTTCTCCACTTAAGCCCCTGGCATCAGCTCCTCATTTTTTCTGCTCCTCCTCGCTACCCCTCCCTCATGAATCCTTGATAATTTATAAATGATTTTATCACATCTTGCACTGTCCGATGTCTCTCTTCACCCACTTTTCTGTTGTCCATCCTTCAGGGAGGAGGTTCTATGTAGATCCTTGTAATCGGTTCCTCTTTTCCACTCCACCCTCTCTCCACCCTCCCCGTATCCCCACTCTCACCGCTGGTAGGCAATTGAACATCCCCTTACAGAAGGGTCTTGGGGAAGAGATGAGCCAGTCAGGATGTGATGTAGCAACGATGAAACATACAACTTTCCTCTAGTTCCTAAATACTTCCTTCCCCCCACTATCATGATCCCAATTCTACCTTACAAATCTATCTAGACCAGAGGATGTTCACTAGTACAGATAGGAACTGGAAACACAGGGAATCCAGGACAGAGGTCCTTTAATCTTGTGTTTTTAAAGCGAGTATTTAAAGTAAGCAGTGAGGTTAAGAGTGTTAATAAAAATATATTTTTTATTTTTGTTAATATCAAAGGATTCACACATAGTACTTTTTGACTAGTTTTTCAACGGGAAAAATAAATTATGAATAATTTTAGAGATAGCATAAAGATAAACTAAGCTTAGATATCAAGAGCCCGGTGACACAATGAAAGGCCATTCAGAGCCATTCCATAACAAAACTCCAGTTCAGACTGCAAGCCCCCATAGGAAAAAGCTCTTGTGATCTGCTCCTATGAAGATTACAGTGCAGAAAACCCTGCAGAGGAGTTCCACTCTGCCACCTGGGGTCTCTGAGAAACACGAACGACAAACCTGCAAAAGTTAATTTTGCCCAGTTGGATTCATCACAGAAGTAGGTCAGCTTTTACATGTTTGCTTCCATCTTATATCTCACAGAATACTGGGGCAACTTCCTAAAGTAATGGAGCACAAGTGGAAGTTCATACCACAGCTTCAGCCCAGGAAATGGAATAGCAGGGAGCCAGTTCGATCAATCGTTTCCACCAGACAGACTGAGGTTTCCAGAAAGAGCTTGAGAAAAGAGAGAGAACTGAAATATTTTTGTCAAATTGAGTACTAACTTCATACTTTCATTACACTGTATTTATTTTTTCAGTGTAATGTATTTTCCTCTGCAATAAAATTCTATTACGAAGGGAAGCCAACCTTTTCAAAATACTGTAGAAATAGATCACACTCTCTGAACCAGGTTGAGTATTTAACTCTGCTTTGTCATATTCAACAAGGTTGGTGACGAATGGATCCTGAAACGTGTGGAACAAAGTTACTCAGTAGATTTTATACTAGGCAATTTATCCCATGAATAATTTACATGAACAGATAATGGAATAGTTAGGAATTTCTGAGAGAATCTTGTTTCTTTTTTCCATTGTAGGACGCTGCAGTCTCATTAAATGCTCAGCTTCGCCTTTGGTATTTAAAATGAATTCTTTATTTGTTATCTGTTAGAAAAAGGGTCTCATACTAACCCCCTGAAAGGAAATGCACTTTATAATTGGACAGAGTTCGGAGTGGCCACAGATTTGGCTTGAATGCAGACAGATCGAACTCTCGGGAGCCCCTGCTTGACAGCAGGCTTGATGGTCTTTGTCCGAACCTTACCGCTTCCCTTTATCCATCCCAAATGGTTGAGAGTTTTCCTAATTGGAGTAGGTTTCATACATAAAAAGCTATCTTCACTCCATTTACTATTGATTTCTAAAGGTCAGACCTCTCATATTCTTCGACGCTTGGGTTAACCTTCTTGCCTGAAGGAGAAGTGCACCTGGGAATGACATCGCCATTTTCTAAAGAAATGCAAAGGCAGAAGCAGGACTACATTGACCTGTGGTGCTCACCTGTAGTGCCAAAGAGGATGGCACCATTTACTTGGATGATGGAAGAAAAACAACACAATTGTTTTATTTTCATTTGACACGCAAAAATTGGAGGCGTCTCAAAATCAGTTCTCCAGAGGCCACTCACTTCTCTCCAGTATCAATTGCTGAAAGTCGTAATCATTCTGTTTCAGGAAAAAAAAAAACACAACTTCTTTCTTTCAATCAAATTAGGGAAAATGACAGTTAACAGAGAAGCATTTTATTTCACACTCTGATGTCTAAGACAGTCATTGAACCGGCAAGTACTTTGACCTGACCTAATAGCGATCATTTGATCCGCTTTAACAATTGGATCATAATTGCGGAGCAGAGAGTTTGCCGAATAAAGCCTTCCTTGGTTCACACTCTAAAGTTAGCCTCGTTTTGGATGACATGCCTCTAGTCATAAACCGCCTGCAACATAAGTCATTCGTGTTGATCCCAAGCAAAACAGATGATTTATTTTATTAAATGCCCAAGTCTGTTCTTTTGACTTATTACCAAGCTATATTTATTTATTATATATCTATATCCTAGTGTACATTTAATAAAAATCTGTTGAATCCGATATGATCCTGGAGGACGATGTGGGGTGAAGCCAGTGAGGCACACGTCTTCGGTGTAAATTTAACCAGGCTAAAAGTAACAATAAATGATCCTATAATGATATTTTTAAAAGTCAAAACTAAGGCAAAAAATTAATCATGAGCTGAATTTTAAGTAAAGACCGTTTGATGCTGAGCCATACTGGAGCAGAATCAGACAAAATGTGCGCTTCCATGTGCCTGCGGATTTGGATTATTTAATTTTAAGGGCTTTTCCCCAGAATATTGTTCTGATTTTATATAAAAGGGTTATAAAATAAAAAGCAGGAGTTTGCAACGCATAACATAATTTTATCTTTAAATTATTTACAACAAAACAATTTATTATAATTTTCCTTTGCTCAAGTTAATTAAAGTTATTTTCCATTGCCACTTAGTCAAGAGAATTGCTAAATATGGCACTTTAGAAATATTCATGACAGGATAAAAGAGAAGTAAATTTTGAGAGAAAACATTGATGAGTCTTCTCCCACTACAACCAGGGTACATATTTCCCCTTGTGCCGTCCTCCACCCAACTCCACCGTCCGTGCCCTCTGATGACTATACTACCTCTCTGTTTTTAAAGCAATTTAACTGTTGCCAAAATGGATATGTGGCACTATTAAATCAAATTAAAATTCAATGCAAAGTTAAAAATAATACAAGGAGGTTTGTGTTCCATGGATAAGAAAGACAGCTTTCCATTATCACATGGATGCTTATAGAATGCCTTAAAATGAGAAAATAAGTGAACTGTAACTAGAGGGTAAATGCATTAACATGACTTTAGACTAGAACATGATCCAATGAGACAATGTTAATAAGAGATGGGAAGGTATGATTTACAGACTAGCTATCAATTCAGCCAAAAATTTAAAATTGTAAATATTAAGTAACATCATTTATATAACTATTCTCTGATGTCAAAGAACGAGAAGACACATAATATGTAAAGAAAAAAAAGAAAAAACATCAGAAACTGCTCACTGGTTTTGATTTTAAAAAGCCCTTATGAAGATTGTAATGTTCTCCCCCAGGACGAGCCTGAAAGAGAAGGAAGAGCAGTGATTTTCTAATTAGAAAAGTCCACCGCCCTGAAGGGAGAACGTCTTCAAAGCTAGATCAAGTCCATCACAATTTCAGGAATTATTCCTAAGCTTAAAGAAGAATACGTTTATGAAAGTCGAGTTCAAAATTGTGCTGCATAACATTCTTCGTCAAAGTTGGCATCATCTTATTTTGAAATGCGAATGAAAAAAGAATGGACTAAGCACAGGAAAGAAGGGGGTTCCTTTCTCGGTATCGCTCATCGGAATATCAGTATACCCCTGTTCCTGTAGGAATCTGCTGAATAGTTAAAGAACTTTTAAAAAGGAAATTTCCAGGTCAATTCTCACATATAGTACATAAGAAATGTGTATGTTTTGCTTAGTTGCCTTGGCAAGTTTTCATGACAACTCAAAATATATATTTAATTGAATATTCTGTACATGTTTTAAAAATATTAGCTGCTGTATGTGTTACAACTCCGTTGTCTATAAAGTATCCCAATTTCAAAAAGAAAAACAAAACAAAAAGATTTCATATGACTATTGTTTAAAAGGGTGGGTGAAACTGTAAATGAATTTCTCAATTCAACAAACTGCAAATTACAAGTTACAATGAGTAATAAATGAACACAGGGCCAGCTCAATCAGATGTTTCTCAGCAAGAATACCTTGTAAACTTCAACATATTCATTTCTCTAAAGTCATTTAGCTGGTGTTCCTACTGGTTAAGTAATGAAGTATTTGATTATTACTAATAAACATTTTATAGAGCTGAATTATGTCTGGAACTAAAAAGTAAAGCGTTCTATCTCAGGCGTTTGTAATGTTTGACAAATAAATCCAGGCAGAGCTTAGGGGTACAACCCGGGGCTATGAAGGAGCCAGCCATGAGGCATATGTCTGCCTTTGAAGAAGGATTTACTAGTGCTGGGAGCGCTGGAAAGGCCACTCAAAGCAATTGCTATTTTCCAGCGTTACTGTTTCCCCTTGAAGATCTATTAATGCTCACTGTTGCCTTCAGGTGTTCCACAAAGTGACAGGAGAGCTCTTCATTGTCTGTTCCTACCCTCCAGAACTACCGAAAACTTCTCTACAAACTTGAAACATCAGCAAGCACGCTGAACCATGTGGTAAATCGTATAGGAAATAGCGTTCCCTTACACAAGTCACGAGACTCTCACCTTATCAGAGCAGTTCCTGTCCTGGCTGCCAGTTTCTCAAGAAAACATGCACATTCAGTAAAATACATCCATATAATGCCATAGCAGTAAAGACAAAGACATATTTTGAGGTAGTGTGATTTCGATTGGCATACAGTTTTCTTAGTTCATAGCATTCTGAAGATGTTTTCAAAATATGGGCTTGAATCCCTGTTAATAGATTTATACCAACAATGATGACATATTCCAGTCCTCTGATTAGCTAAATTAACCTTGTAGTCCATGATGTCATGTCAGCTTCTGGCCTCTCCCTGTTTCATTTGGTTAACCTCATAAGAACTCTGGAGATGTGCACCTTCGTTGTTATGTCTTTAGGTAAAGTTTTCAGTTTATTTCCAGCAGGGCTATATAGCACCTAAGATAGAACTACATATCTACCTATGATCTACCATTAAGATTGGGTTGGATTTTTTTATCAGTTTATTTAGCTGCTTAACACAGTTCTCAATAAAACACTGTCTTATGCAAAGAAGCTCCACTCAATTTATCTCCTGCTGAATGTGTAAATCATCCATCTCTCTCTTCCACGCCATAGTGACAGGCCCTTGAACTGTCAGCCTTTCTTTAATCCGTGACAATGTATCAGTGGTCGGTAATGACTCTCCACTCTCTATGGCATAGAAGTAACACATTGCAAATTATGTTCCTTACCTGTGTAATGCACAAATGTCTACATAAGTGCATGCATTTACACATATATACACGCACACAAAAAACTCAACAAAAGGAGATGCTTCTGACTCATAGTGACCTTGAAAGACAGACTCATTTCCCCTGTGGGTTTCTGCGGCTGTACCTCTTTCATGGGAGCCGAGAGCCTCATCTTTCTCCTTGGAGCAGCTGGTGAGTTCAAACTGTTGGCCTTCTGTTAGCAGCCCAAAGCATAACCATTACTGCCCACCCCCCTGCCCACTACACCCCTAACAAATGCAATACAATTTCTAGTTCCAAATTCTTCATAGCTGTCCTTGGGGAAGGAAATGACTCATAAATGGGTCCAGTGAGGGAACAAAGCTCTGGACGTCCAGGATGAACTGTTTAGGGATAGGTGTACCTATTCGATGTATAGAAGGATATAATGTTTATTTCTCTTTTGTGGACTGGAGCCATAAGGAAGACTTTTATAAGCACTGTGTTTCTAGTGCAAGATCATTAGCGATTTGTTATGGTCCATTTAGAATTTCTGCTACATCAGAATATCATGACTATTGATTGAAATTTTATAAGATTTTTTTCATGAGCCTTTTTATTCCTTAGTTTGCTTGTTATAAATCAAGAATTTATACTCATGCAAGGGAAATATATTAATTTTTATAACCAATAATTTATATAAAATCAGAGAAAATACCACCCCAAAATAACATGAATTGAGCTTTCTCTAGTTCCAAAATAGTCCTTCGAGTTTTATCGTAGTTCATCATTCATAAATTAGGAAATTTCTCCCCTTATAATATTCTAATTTCGAAGACATACAAATCAAGCATCTTATTTTCTGTACTGCTAAAACAGGGTTTATTTTCTACTACCCTCCCCAAGAAATCCTTAATCTAGTGGTGTAAATTTTGTTATTTCCCTAAAATCTTTCAATGGTTGCATGTCAGTTACACTAGGAAACATTTTCTATAGATTGAAGCTAATAGAGGTATTCCATCTCCTCTAATGAGGTAAGTTTCTCATGTATATTATCTGTAGAATTAATTATTTGAAATATACCTAAATCAATTAATATTTTACTTTTCTCTTCCACATTCCCTGTCGGGAATTTCTTGAGTGAAGACCCTCTATATAGATAATGGCGCAATGGGTATTAGCTAGGAAAATAGAAATATGAGGCAATAAATGGCTTGTGCTGGCGAAAATGTGGCTCTAGAGACAAAATGCCTATGGCAGGATTATAGATGTAGCCAAGAGCACATTCATCTAAGAATACTCTTCTAGACCACTTCTTTGAAACGGATTTTTTTGGGTTTGATTAAGTATAAAATTCAGTACATTGGGAAAAATCTATAACGAGGTATAAATTACCAAGGGCATATGAAGGAGGGGGGAAAAGGGAGGGAGGGGGGGAAAAAAAAAAGGACCTGATGCAAGGGGCTTAAGTGGAGAGCAAATGCCTTGAGAATGATTGGGGCAGGGAATGTATGGATGTGCTTTATACAATTGATGTATGTATATGTATGGATTGTGGTAAGAGTTGTATGAGTCCCTAATAAAATGTAAAAGAAGAAAAGAGAAAAAAAAATTCAGTACATTGGGAAAAATCTATCCACTTCCACCATCTATAATAATAAATGGCACACTCACTATCGATATCAGATAATTCAGTTGAATTTAACAACTTCAAACCTTCGTGCATAAAAAGGGTTAGAGTAGGTGCTCCCAGTGCTGTGCTCCCTCTTTCCTCCATTAAGTTCATTATTTTAAGAACTACGATTTTTCGCCTGCCACCATAAAGTTATGATTCTATGCAGACAGGCCCTTAATTCCTAGTTGTACCTTAAACATGTTTGCTATTTGTTTGATTTATTGTATTTCCCTTGTTTGATTATGCTGAAGTTGTGTGAAGCTGATGAGCACAAGACTTTCATGGTTTGTTTCATAAAACGCAGATTGCGTGTCCAGAGTAGGAAAAGCCCCGCTCCAGACTCAGGAAACCAGCCTTTCCTTCCCCAGTGTGTTTGCAAGCATTCCTTGGAGATAGGGATTCCGCTTGCTGCTCTCTGTGTGCGCACTACAAAGTGTTTGAACGCAGCCATCTGTGAAATCTCCTTAATTTTCAAATTGTACATGTTTCTTCCTAATTAATATGCTTTCATTTAATAAGTGACTTGGGGACTTTTAACAGAGCAGATGAGCCGTTACTTTCAGATTTTTTTTAAGGTTACTTTACACAAAATTGTTAAATAAATAAAAGGGACTTACTGAAAGAATCACGATAATTATAGATGACTCTCAATTTCCTAAGATTCTGTATTAGATTTGTTTTTAACCAAAAAAGAGTTAATTAATCATTAGCATTGATTAGAATTTCAACTCTGCACCCCAGAAGAATGTTACTTCTTTTCAAGAAAAGAATGCTTATTCCACTACTTATTTGGTACTAATCTAATAAATCTTTATTAAACTTTTCCTATTTCAAAACAAAGGTTTTGATGGAAAAGAGAGGTTGTTAATACTGTTCTGACTCTTCTGTTTGGATAGGTGCTATAGAGTAAGTTCTGACTCACAGTGAATAAAACATAGCCCGTACTGCGCCTCCCACACCGGTGGTTTTCTGCTTGAGCGCATTGTTGGAGCCATTGTATGGATCCATCTTCTCCAGGAGCTTCCACATTTTATTCACCTTGGACTTCGCGTAGCAGAATCCTTTTACAGTGACCGGCCTCCCCTGAAAATATCTTATTTTTTATTCTCATTTCTGCGGAGCATTTAGCTGCACTTCTTCCAAGCCAGACTTCTCTGTTCTGGCAGTCCATGATACGTTCAATATTCTTGGCTGGTACCGTAGTTCAAGTGTATCAGTTTTCTCAGTTTTCTCTGGTCTTTCTAGTTGAATATCCTTTGTGAGGATTTTAGTTTTCTTATAGTAAGCTGCAATCCCTTCTTGATAGTGATTAACAAGAGGTCAAGGCCTCTTGGCTTTCAGCAAGCAAGAGTTTGCTATCAAAGCCTGTTAATAAATTCTTCTCTAATGCTGAATGAACTTTCTTTTTAAAGGAAAATTATATTACCATTTATTTCAATTTCTCTACAAATGTTTTGAAGCTTTCATATATATGCACATGTATATATACCTATTATATACATACACATTCTGTTTTTAAATGATGACAAATATTTTAGAGGTGTTAATTACCTAGTGAGCAGCTTTTATTTTTTTGAGATTTTTTAAAACATTTTATTAGGGGCTCATACAACCTTTTATCACAATCCATACATATACATACATCAATTGTATAAAGCACAACTGTACATTCTTTGCCCTCATCATTTTCTTTTTTTTCTTTTATTACATTTTATTAGGGGCTCATACAACTCTTATCACGAACCGTACATATACATACATCAATTGTATAAAGCACATCCGCACATTCCTTGCCCCAATCATTCTCAAAGCATTTGCTCTCCACTTAAGCCCTTTGCATCAGGTCCTCTTTTTTTCCCCTCCCTCCCTGCTCCCCCCTCCCTCATGTGCCCTTGGTAATTTATACATTGTTATTTTGTCATATCTTGCCCTATCCGGAGTCTCCCTTCCCCCCCTTCTCTGCCGTCCATCTCCCATGGAGGAGGTCACATGTGGATCCTTGTAATCAGTTCCCCCTTTCCAACCCACTCTCCCAGCATCGCCCCTCACACCCTTGGTCCTGAAGGTATCGTCCACCCTGGATTCCCTGTGCCTCCAGCCCCCACATGCACCTGTGTACAACCTCTGCCCTATCCAGTCCTGCAAGGTAGAATTCGGATCATGGTAGTTGGGGGGAGGAAGCATCCAGGATCTGGGGGAAAGCTGTGTTCTTTATCGGTACTACCTTGCACCCTGACTGACCCATCTCCTCCGGTGTCCGGAACTTTCTTTTTTACATCGTTCAACTTCTCTGACTGTTTACTCAGCATGCAGATTAATTAATTGTGGTGACAGGATGGAAGCCTGATGAAAGTCTTTCCTGATTAAACCCCTCCGCCTTGCCTTGCTTTGTTGGAAAACATCCTCGGGGCTCTGGGTGCCTTGTCCAAGAGCACAATGAAGGATCCTGGAATTCTCCCATTCAATGCCCTCTTCAAAGTCTGCTTTGAGTTTCTGGTGGCGCCCTGTCAATGTACTGCTGCATCCATTTTTTAATTTATCTCCAGAAAAATTGACTTGTGTGTGACATTAGTTGCATGGTTTGATAACTTGCATATGCTGTAGGTCACTTTTCTTTGGAATGGGCAAAAGTATGGATCTCTTCCAGGAAGTTGGCCAGGAAGCTGTCTTCCAAATGTCTTAGCATAGACCAGCGAGTCCCTCCAGTGCTTTATCCGCGCGCTGAAACAGTTCAACTGCGTCACCTGTCGGCGTCTGATACCTGGTTTTTCTCTAATGCTTGCACTTTCACTGCAGCTTGACGGTTTTAGCGTTCTATGTGTAAAATCAATTCTTGAGATTTTCTCAAAATTCAAAAAGGTGTATTCAGAGTTGTAGTTCTCATGGGCTTGTTTCGACTTTCCTCTTCGCCGCCCTGAGCGTACTTAGGATCATTGATGCTCTGTTGCACCGCCGACCTCGGCGCTGTTTTGAGCATCTTCATCGCCACAAGTGCAGACAATTGGATTTCTGTGTTTTCCATCTGGTGTATTTACATTTACGATTTCATTGATCTTATAAAATTCTGTCAGGAAAACTTGAGTTTCCTTTCTATCATCAAGCCTATATTTTCCAACTACTTATCCTTCATCTTCATGTCTAACTTCCACCTTCCAATTACCAGTAATTATCAATGCAGCTTGTTACATGTTTGATCAATTGCAATCATAGGAAGTTGGTGGAATTCTTCAATTTCTTCATCTATGTAGCATTACTTGACTAATTTTTTTTCTTGTAGGCATATATTCTAGGTTATGCCTCTTGCAGACAACATTGTAATTCAAGGTAGACTTTTAAATGTGGTGTTGTTATTTTATGTATTTTTTTTCTTTTCGACGATGAACATGATGCCATTCCTCTAGAATGGGTCATTCCCAGCACAGTATATCTTATGGTTGTCTAACGGAAAATTACAACTAGCAGTCCCTTGTAGCTCACTAATGCCTGGGTTATTGATCTCAATGTATTCCATCTCATTTTTAATTATTTACAGTTTTTCTAGATCCATGCTTTTTGTATACCACTCTCTGATTATTAATAGGTATTTCCAACAGTTTCTTTTCCTTTCGAGTGATGCTCTGTCAACAGATGAAGATTCTGGAAACTTTACTCCATCCAGGTCATTATTGATGAGGCATATCTTCCCCAGTTGTATTTTGAGTGCCTTCCAATCTTAGAGATTTATCTCCTGTCACCATATGTGATAATATCCAATACTATTTATAAGTTTTTCATTGGCCAATCCTTAGAATTGGACAGCTTATTTTTCTTAGTCTGGAAGTGCCACTGTAACCTGCCCACATTGGTGACCCCACTTGTGTTTAAAATACTGGTGGCATAAATTCTAACATCATGACAGCACACAAAGCCACCGAAGTAAGGTAAACTGTCAGACATGTTGTTGACAGCTACCAATTACACACCTCAGTAAATTCCCGAGATAATTGAGATGATCGTCTCAATCAGATACATGTAGACCAATGTTCATGGAAGCATTATGCAACAAAAGCCTATAAGCATAGGAAAGGAGGCACAAAAGTTGCACATAGGTACAATGGAATACTATGTAGTCAGCAAGAGAAATGAAGTCTTAGTTATGATACAGTGTGGATGGCACTTAGATATTAAACCATAAAACATTATGCTAAGTGAATAAGCCAATAACAAAGGAAAACATTGTATGACTTTACATATAGAAAAACACAAGGACAGGCAAATTCAAAGGTACCAAATTTTAATTGTGGTTACCAGGAATGGAATGTAGTTTATATAGAATACTGAAATTCAGTTTAGGGTTTCGTGGATGATTAATAATGTCATTAAGTTGTACATTTATGACAAATAGAAGTGGAAACAGTTGTGTGACATACATATTTTCAACATGATTTTTAATTGAGTATTACAGAGGCTGCTCATGGACAACAGAAGACCTCATGAGATGGTTCTTGGTTTTGAAGTTTAGAATCATGCTTTTATGGGACATTTTAATTCATTAGCTTAATCCTGCATGTAGTGCTTCTATTCTACATCCTCATCTGTTACATCATGCCTTGGATCTTAAAACTTTACAATCTGCTATTCAAGTCATTACAGTTAATGCTTAGAGAGGGAGAGAGAGAGTTAGAAATTTTATTATTATTGTTATGTGTCATCCAGTTGGCTCCTACTCATAGTTGCCATGTGCAAAACAAGAGGAGATATGGTCCTGTCATGTGCCAGCTGTACAATTGTTGTAAGCATGTGTTACATGTATCTCCTTGTCAGTCTTCCTCTTTTGTGTTTTGTTCATGTGCTCTGGGCACATCATCAGCAGAGATTGATACCGGGAAAAGGGCATCATGACCGGCAAACAGGAGGGTCAGTGAAGAAGAAGAGGAAAAACAACGTTATCGATGGCTGCTTGCTTGCATGAATATCTCTCCTTTGCGTGAAACTAGATGAAGTGCATGGAGTTACGACCCTTACTGAACATTTTGACCAATAGTTTTGCTAAAATGTCCTGAAAAGGGATAAAAGTACAGAACAGAATTTCAAATCCTCATTGACTCTAGACCTTCTGGAGTCTTAGAGTTGGGAGAACCTCTGAGACTATTGCCCTGAGGTAGTAGATCAATCTTCTACTAAAACAAAGTCGTTTTCAACAAAAGCAATAAACAATAATTTTCAACAAAAGCAACTAAATCACTAATAAAATAGAAGAAAGGTGAGCATTCAAAATATGAAGTACAACCTGTTGTCATGTAGGTTGACCAAAAATATTTGTTTAAAGATATAAAGAAAAATGGTTGCAAAATCAAAGATGACTCTGACAATGTTTACTCAGTGGGCTATGCCTGTTCGCTTGATTACAAATTAATGTAAGACAAATTTTATTTTTCTTTCAATATATTATCATCTGTACTTACTAGACAACAGTTTACTTTTTGTTTGCTGACTTGTTTCAGCATGTGTGCATTTAAAAGTAGGGCAAGTGTGAGATAACAAGAATGTAAATTCTATCATTATTTATAAGTGCTATTTTTTTGAGCACTTACAGGGAATGCCCAGGATAATTTATAAATGCATTTGTATCTGTATTTTCAAACCTTTGGATCTATGAAGTAAATAACATGCTCAAGTTTTCCAACTAATTAGATAGGGTCTATTGTAAACAGAGTACAGACCCTCACGACACAATCTCTTCCTAAGATCCTTAATGGGTCATGGGGAAGGGCCCTAGTATATTGTGCTGTGGTCACATAAGAATTTCTTATTCATTAAGGTACTATAACTTGTGTTTATTTCCTTATTTATATAGAAATGTACTTTATACCTAAGTTCATATTCTGATTTTGTATTTTTCCTTCTTAGAGTGTGGCCCCAGACTATGTGTGTGTGTACCCCTCTATACTCTAAGGAACCTCTCTTTCCAGTTTAGGCTCAAGCAACTAGAGCCTCCCAGAGGTGATACATTCCCCAAGCCACTTAAGTCACAATGCTGTGGAAGGTCTGTAATTGCTGTGCCATATAACATTCCTTGGGCGGGGGTGAGACAGCTTTTGAGTGGAGAGTGTGTGGCAGACATATCATGTCAATTAAGGACACCATAAAAACCCAGCTCGCATTTGCTTTATTTTTCTCTGAGGTTTTAGGTCCCGACCTTACCACTTATTAGTTCTACTCATACCATATTTATTGAATTTATATGCCTGCAAAGCTGTTCTACAGCTGGCAGGGTCTGAAAATTATTGGCAATTATCATTAATGGGCAGGAACATTTGCAGTGGTAATTAAAAATCCTTTGGTGTCATGGCATAATAACTAGTTCCTAGGGTTGGCTCGTTCAACATTCACATTTTCTCTTTAAGCTTTGTTGCATGGCCTTATTTATGCAGACAAACTGGAGATTTTACATCCCGTTATTTAGGCTTCAGTCGTGCTTATAGACCATCGAGAAACAGTCAAGCAAGCTCTACTTGACATTGCAGACAAATCCTTTGATACCGCTTTACCTGTGAATTGGTATTGATGGATCTTGAATTGTAAAAGTCTGTTACAAGTAACAGAATAGCCAATTCCATACTGAAGTCACCCTTCCCCTTCTCTTTGATTTGCATCCATCTTATTAGAAAGTGACACTGTGTTATTGATCCTACTCAACCCTTAGGAGAGGATGTAAGAAAAATGAACATGGGACAGAGATAAGAGGTTCTCAAGGTTATCCTTGGATAGTTTAAAGAGAAGGGTCATTTCCAAGGGATATTAGAGTCATAGTCTCAGTAAATGGCGTTAAGGGATAGTATTGAAATAGATTTCTAGAGAAAGATAATTTAGGTTATCATTATGTACTTCTGGATCTGTTCTATTATTCTTCTCTTTGGTAGTAATGTAAGTCCTTTGGAAATCATATATCTTCAGTCTTTTAAAAAGTTTCTTTGTTTAAAGCAGATTACACTGAGGTTAGGATTCATAACTTTATACAACTCTATCTCAATTTCAAGGGTTATTTTCTTTCATTACAGAGTGACTAAAATGTCAAAATATACTCTTAACCTGAGACAAATGTGATAACTCATCTCTAGATACTTCTCTTTCAGTAATTATGCCAATAGTAAAATATAATCAAACTAATCTTATCAGATATGTTCTATTATTATAATCTATATAAAAATAAAAAATTGATGCATACAAAGTTTAAAGGATACAAAGAAGAAAAGCAGGTAAAAGACAAGCATCTACACAAATTCAAGTTTATCTAATACTGGCCCTGCTATCAAACACTCTGTTCTTCGGCCTCACAAAGATTGTATTTCCTTAGAAGCAAGCAACACATAGAGGCATGCCTCATTATATTTTTTTTCACTTTATTGTGTTTCACAGATATCGAGCTCTTTACAAATTGAAGGTCTGTGGCAATTCTATACAGAGAAAGTCTATCTGTACTTCTTCCCCCAACAGCATGGGTTTGCTGTGTGTCTCTGTGTCACATTTTGGTATTTTTCACAATACTTCAAACAACACTTTTACACACTAAATGGATAATAGATTACACTCTAGTAGTATAATGTAATCATAACTTTTAAATACTCTGGAAAACCAAAACATTATGTGATTGACTTTATTGCAATATTCTCTTTATCATGATGGTCTACAACCAAACCTGCAATATCTCCCAGGTATGCCTCTACATACTCTTTGAGATAGTTCAAAACCCCTATATATTGCCTAAACAGCTAGCCTTTTGTGCTTCTTTAAATTTTTCATAATAGATTTGTTTTTTTGAATTGTTGACCAAAGAATGGGTGGTAGAGATGGACAATAAAGATGAATAGACAAATTTTGCACAAGGATGAGATTGGAGAATGTCAATGCCTTACAAATAAGTGGATAAAGTGCAGGAGATGAGCAAGTATTTAATTCTATTTCTGATAGAATCTAGAAATAAAAAATCACAGAGAATAGTAGCACTTTGTTTCTTAAATTGAAGGGAAAACATCCAATTAGAAACTAAAATAAAAACCATTCGTTAAACTACAAGACAGAAAAATAGCACTTTGTGAATCATTCAAAATTTTTGATCAGCAAAAGTGAGCTTTCTACAACTTTAGTCTTATGTACCATGATCTTAACTAATAATGTATGTTAAAGAATTCCAATTCACTTCACTTAATTATTTTAAAATATTAAAGCCAAATTTTCATTGTTATAGTAATCTTTAGCTGGTCCTGAAGTATTAGAGTCTAAAAATTAAATGTTTGATGTATTGCTGAATTGAGTTTATGAAGATATATTTTTATTCATTCTTTTCATCTGTATACATGAGAAAGGTTGGCCTATAGTATTACCCTCAGGCCAGGGGTTGGTATTAGATTTATGTTGACTATAGACTCAATTGACTACTTTAGGTCAAATTACCACAAATCTTTTTATCCAATGTTTGAATAAATTGGCAATATTGTAGTCAAACATTGTGTGGAATTATTTCAATATGGATTGAGTAGATTTAGGACTATCTACTTTGTCTATCTTATACATATAAAAGTTGTGTTCATCTAGGCTTGTTTGCTTCATTTAGTTATCAAATTAGTTTGATAAGTATCATAAGATTCATTACAATATCTTCTTATTTTAATATTTCTAGAATTTATGAGAAGGTCTACTTTAATTTCTAATTAGTATTTGCATATGTGTCTAATGTTACTTCACTGGTCTTGTCTCAAATTTGTCAATTTTGTGCCTTTGAAAAATCAACTGTTTTTTGGGTGCCATATTTCTTTTCTTTTTTTTTTTTTTTTAATTTTAACAATTTATTGGGGCTCATACAATTCTTTTCACAGTTCATATATATACATACATCAATTGTATAAAGCACATCTGTACAGTCTTTGCCCTAATCATTTTTTTTCTCTTTTCTTCTTTTACATTTTATTAGGGACTCATACAACTCTTACCACAATCCATACATATACATACATCAATTGTATAAAGCACATCCATACATTCCCTGCCCCAATCATTCTCAAGGCATTTGCTCTCCACTTAAGCCCCTTGCATCAGGTCCTCTTTTTTTTCCCCTCCTCCCTCCCCATTCCCCCCTCCCTCATATGCCCTTGGTAATTTATACATCGTTGTTTTGTCATATCTTGCCCTATCCGGAGTCTCCCTTCCCCCCTTCTCTGCTGTCCCTCTCCCAGGGAAGAGGTCACATGTGGATCCTTGTAATCAGTTCCCCATTTCCAACCCACTCACCCTCCACTCTCCCAGCATCGTCCCTCACACCCTTGGTCCTGAAGGTATCATCCACCCTGGATTCCCTGTACCTCCAACCCTCATATGCACCAGTGTACAGCCTCTGTCCTATCCAGCCCTGCAAGGTAGAATTCGGATCATGGTAGTTGGGGGGAGGAAGCATCCAGGATCTGGGGGAAAGCTGTGTTCTTCATCGATACTACCTCACACCCTAATTAATCCATCTCCTCTCCTAAACCCCTCTCTGAGGGGATCTCCATTGGTCGACACTTGGGCCTTGGGTCTCCACTCTGCACTTCCCCCTTCATTTAATATGATATATATATACATATATACACATACATATATACATATACACATATATACACATACATACACACACTTATATCTTTTTTTTTTTTGCATGATGCCTTATACCTGGTCCCTTGGGCACCTCGTGATCGCACTGGCCGGTGTGCTTCTTCCATGTGGGCTTATTTGCTTCTGAGCTAGATTGCCGCTTGTTCACCTTCAAGCCTTTAAGACCCCAGACACTATCTCTTTTGATAGCCGGGCACCATCAGCTTTCTTCACCACATTTGCTTATGCACCCATTTGTCTTCAGCGATCCTATCATGGAGGTGTGCAGTCAATGATATGATTTTTTGTTCTTTGATGCCTGGTAACTGATCCCTTTGGGACCACTCGCTCACTAGGCTGGTGTGTTCTTCCATGTGGACTTTGTTGCTTCTGAGCTAGATGGCCGCTTGTTTATCTTCAAGCCTTTAAGACCCCAGTCACTGTCTCTTTTGATAGCCGGGCACCATCAGCTTTCTTCACCACATTTACTTGTTCACACACTTTGGCTCCAGCCGTTGTGTCGGGAGAGTGAGCATCATAGAGTTCCAATTTAATAAAAGAAGGTATTCATGCATTGAGGGAGTGTTTGAGTAGAGGCCCAAGGTCCTTCCGCCACCTTAATACTTGACCTATAAATATAGACACATAGATCTATTTCCCCATCCTCCTATATATATTTGCATGTACATGTCTTTGTCTAGACCTCCATGAATGCCCTTTGACTCCTAGCTCTTTCCTCCATCTCCCTTGACTTTCCTCCTGCCCTACTACCATGCTTCATCGCCACCTGGGCTAGAGTATACCTCTTCTCTAAGCAACCTTACCCTTGATCATTTGCCATATTTCTTTTCTGATTCATTGTTGCTGCCTTTTAATTCTTATTATTTCCTTCTATCTGTTTTCCTTTGATTTACTTTTTTATTCTTTTGCTTTTGCAATTTCTTCAGATGTAAACTTAGATCATACTTGATTTTTCCCCTTAGCTTTCGCATCTACAACTATAGAATCCTTGTGCCTTAAGGATGTTTCTATATGTAACATTATCCACAAATTACATTTTGATCTCCGTTTTGATTCCTTCTTTCTCAAAGATCCTTTAGAAGTATATTGTTAATTTTCAAGCATACAAGGAATTTCTCTCTATTGTGTTGTTGTTGCGTAGCTTAAGTCTACTGTGGTCAGAGAATAAATATCCTTTGCGATGTCTTGAAACTTTGATCAACTTTGGCTAATGTTTTGCATATACTCTGAAGAATGTTTTTTCTACTTTTTCTATCAGTTACTAAAACAAATCATGTAATGTTATTTATTATAATTATCAATATGTGTATTTCTCCTAGTCCTAATTTTTACATTATAGAGTTGGGATCCTATATTATTAAATACTTAGAATTTACAAAATCTTGATTTTTTTCAGTATCTTTGCTATCAAACTTCCTTAACTAATTTTCTGTAGTCAGTGTTGCCCAGTACTTGTTCCAGTTTTGATTCTGCTGATGCTGTTGTTAGGCGGTATTGCCTCAGTTCTGTCTCATGGGGACCCTGTGGAGAGTAGAACAAATGAAGCAGTTCCCATCACGTGTCACTATCACCATAGTTGCTGCATGTGAGTTCCCTGCATCATCTACAGCATCAGTCCATCTCCTCGAGGACCTCCTTGTTGACACCAGCCCTGCTTGTCCAATAGACAGCACAAAGCACTGTCATCGCGCAAACGCTGACTCATTGTGTCTGTCTGTGGGGTTTTGAGAGTGTACATCTGTACAGGAACATAGAACCTCGTCTTTCTCCTACGGCAGATGGCTTATGATCCGCCAACCTAGCCTAACTCAAAACCCAAAGCTAAAATGGAACAAAATACAAGATAAACTCAGAGAGATAAGTACAGGTCAGAATCACATGGACGTTTTGACAATGTTAAATTTTGTAAAAGATTGTGAACTAGGAATCCTAGTGGAGCAGTGGTTAAAACATCCAGCTCTTGATCACAAGGTTGGTTTTGAAACTCACCAGGCAGTCATTGAGAGGAAGAGGTCCCAGTCCTCTTCCTTAAGGATGTCAACCTTGGAAGTTATTCTATTCTGTCCCAGAGGATCACTTAGGATTGGAATCCACCCCCCAGCAGCGGGTATACTGTACACTAAAGTTGTTGTTGCTCAGTGTCATCAAGTCAGCTGTGACTCACAGCCACTTGGTTCAGTACAGCAAAACACTGCCCAGGTCTGCTCTCCTCGCCGCTGAGACCATTGCTCCCACCTCTGTGCCTTGAGGGCCCCTTCCTCCTTTCACGCATCTCCACTTTCCCAAGCATAATGTCCTTCTCCAGAGACTGATTTCCTGGCATGTCCAAAGTATGTAAGATGAAAGTCTGTCCATCCTTGTCTCTCAGGAGCACTCTGGCCATGCTTCTTCCAAGATAGATTTGTTTGTCCTGCTGGTAATCCATGGTACTTTTAATGTCCTTCACCAGCTCCACAATTCAAATGTAGTGATTCTTTTTCATTGTTTCTAATGCAATATCCAACTTTCACATGCATATGTGGTGATTTAAAATACCATGGCTTGGGTTAGCTGCACCTTAGTTCTTACAACCTATCTGCTTTTCAACACTCTAAAGAAGTTTGTGCAGCAGATTTACCCATTGCAACATGTCATTTGATCTCTTGGCTACTGTTTCCATAAGCATGGATTGTGGAGCCAAGCAAGATGAGATCATTGACAACTTCTGTGTGTTAGTCTGGGTGGACTAGAGAATCAAATTCATAGACACATGTGTGCAAGAAAGAGCTTTATGTACAAGAGCAATTGAATATTGAGAAAACATCTCAGTCCACTCCAGATCAAGTCCATAAGTCTGATATTAGCCCATATTTCTAATACCAATTTATAAAGACCTCTTCAGACTCATGAAACACATGCAATGTCGCTGAATGCAGGAAGAGCACAGACCAGTGGTTGGACAGTCTTGTGGATCCAGTGGCATTGTGAGCGTCTCAGTGCTGGCAGGAGTTTCTATGTGGCTCCTCCAGCTCCCAGTGCTCTGGCTGCATCAGCGTAACTCCATCAGGCTCGCAGTCCATAACATTTCGCAGGGAGCGAGTGTCTGCCGCCAGCAAGCTATTTATTTCCTTCCTGCCTCCAAATGGGGTCATCACGCTGTGACCTGATTGGCAGATAAACTCCACACCTTCACTTGTAAGTCTCAAATTGACAACAGTTATGTAACTACCACATCTGTCTTCTCATCGTCAGGACCTATGTCTGACACTGTTCTGCTTCTGTTCAGTAGGGTTTTCAGTAGCTCATTACTCTGGAGTGAACAGTCTATTCCTTTTAGTAGTCTGGTCCTAGCCTTCAAGCTCCACTGACGCCTGTTCACTAAGGCCCACCCTGCTGATATTTGAAAAACTAGTGACATACTTAAAGAGTCAGAGCAACAAACAAGCTCCGACAGTCTGACAAACTGACAGAAAGGGTGCTAACGAGAAGATGTAACTATTTCTAAGTACGAAAATGACATAAACATATTTTCTTGTTGATATGATCCTTTTGGAAAATTGGGTCAAGGGCTAGTTTGTTGAGGGTGTGAACTTGGTTGAAATGGATGCTAGTAACACACAGGAAGGAAAAGAGAAACCAAGGAGTAGGTGAAGGGTAAGCTATTGAGGCATTTGATTCATAGTTTAAAATGAATACATAGTTGATGACCTGAAATGTAAATGCTACCTGGCTTAAAATTAAAAAGATGCTTTTTCAAAAATTAAAAAGACCCTTTAGCTACTCAGATGCTTTTTAGTATATTAATAAAACACCACAGTATAATCATGTTGTAAACACTAGGGATCTAAGCCATTTATAGCTAATAAGCATTCAGATAACAGGATAATCAATACCAAGTAAGTCTTCAGGAGAAATGGATATATATATGCATTTATGAATATTTATCATGGATATATATTTATGGAACTATTTGATATATATCAATTTCTTTAGATTGTCAATATTGGCATCTATATATTCTGCTTAAAATATATAATATTTTTTTCTCTTTTGGAATTACCTCCAAAATGTACAATTACCTCCAAAATACTTACATTCAGTAATTCCTCCATCTCTTTTTTCTTTTCATTCAGCTTCTTAGGCACGTACCATATTTAGGTGAGTTCTGCTCAGAGTCATCTTATCTAATGTTTTTTACATGTGCTCCTCTTCTTCCCACCAATAAGGAAATTCACTGTGAATTCCAGGGGCCAAAGGCAAATCAGAGCTAAAGGAATTCCCAGAGCAGTCGCCCCTACTTTAAAATTCCTTCTGTTATGAAAAATGCAAGAAATCAAACACAAGACTGGAATTTCTGTGGTATAAAATGACGAAAACTGCCTGTCTACAGATAAAAAAGAGAAAAAGCCTTTGGCAAAATGAGTCAAGAGCCTCTAAGAGACGGAGGTTTTCCTGGGAGAGCTGTGACTCTCCAGTCACAGGGGCAGTGTTTGTCACATGAGAAACAAGGGCGCTTCAAGATAGTAACAATTATGAAAATGTAACGCACCCTCTGAGAGACATCCTGACACTGAGGAGAATGCCATTGAAATAATGATTCAGCCATTGACACCAGCAGAGAGAAAGGAGCCTACACGGGAAAATAATTTGAATTCCATCACTTCTTCCAGTCATCTTCACAAGCGTATTAACAAGTGACAAACAAGTCTAAAATAAAATGCACATGATAAGTATGCATCCTCACTGACGCTAAGCTCTGGGAAAAGGAAACGCACCAGGTGACAAATAATATCCAAGTTTGCTAAGTTAGTCTTCATTTTCCTCCATTTTGTCTAGCTCTATTTAAAAATGAGCTAGTCCCAATTTACATATACTTTAATTGCATATTATCCTTAAGCAGTTGCTTGAGTCTTTAATTAGATTTTAGACAAAATTTTCCTTCACCTATGAGTTCACTTTTCTCACTGATTTGCTATGTGATTGATGCATTTTTTAAAAATCTTAGATGTACAGACTGCTGATCCTTGTTAATGCTGGCATGGTGGCTTTTCCATCTAGGGCTTGACTTTTCATTACTGCCACTCTCGATGATATCTAACCTTGACCTTTATAGTCAGGGTCTCTATTTCCTAGCCTCTTGTTAATTCATACAAGATGTCAAAGGTTTTTTTTTTTTTTAATTTCAACTCTTTTCATTTGAGAATCTTTATCAACAGCTATCTCCTGCCATCTCTTGCTGTATTCATCAGGAGCAATATACTAGAGATACTTGGAAAAGTACTTTCACATCTATTTTTATTGGTAATCTAGGATTGTGCTGGGCACAGTGGAAAGTACAAAAGGAAAATGACAGTGTGCTTGTCAAATAGTTAAAAAAATCTTTTGAGAGAAAAAAATATGAGTGTACATGAAATAGTAAATAATATACAATATAGTTTAGCCATCTGTCAACACCACAGAAACTCTCTTGAGTCTGTACAACATAATACGTTTTTGAGTCAACACAAGCTGTTTTTTGAAGGAAAGCTATTATTTATTAAAAGTAAATTAGTTCCAACTCCGGGACCCTATGCACAACAGAAGGTTACACTGCCTTGTCTTGTACCATCTTCGCAAGGATTGCCGTTTTTGAGCCCGTTGTTGTAGCCTCCGTGTGAAACTATGAGGTCGAGGAAACAATAATTAGCTAGACCTTACCACTAGTAAGATCTTTGAGGTCAGACACAACGTGGTTCCAGGCTCTGTCCTCTTGTACATTCTGTACTCTTATTTTGGCCCCTTCATGGTTTCCTATTCTTGGCATTCTGTGATCTCACACTTAGCCTAACCTCAGGACCCACATTAGCTTTCTGGTTTTAAGGCATAAAGCACCAAAACAAACAAATAAACAAAACACTTACTGCCGTGAAATTGTTTCTCATTCATAGTGACCCAATAGAACAGGGTTGAACTTACCCTGTGGGTTTCCAAGACTAACTTTACTGGAGTAGAAATTCTCATCTTTGTCCTGGAGGTAGGCTACTGGTTTCAATCTCCTGACCTTGTGATTAGCAGCTAAATGTGTCATCACTGTATCACTAGGGTTCTTATTCTGCAAGGCAAGCAGCTGTCATTGAATGTATTTGATTAAAGATATATTACAAGATTTATGTTTCCCATGTCTTCAAAAAATGCTCATAGAATTATTATATAAAGATTACTGAATGAGAGTTTTAACAATTGAGTCCCAGAACTAACCTCAACATTTGCTGTGAATAGTTAATTATTAACTCATTTATTTAAAGAAGAGATAACAAATGTTTATTATGGCCCTGTGTGTAAGGCTGCTAACCACAAGGTCAGTAGTTCAAACCCATCAAATGGTCCATGGGAGAAAGATGAGGCTTTCTGTGACTGTAAACATTGGAGTCTTAGAAGCCCCATGTAGAGTTGCTATGCTTCGAAATCGACTCATGGTAGTACACACACACACACACGTATTTAATAAAGCATCATCTTGTCAGGCATCATATTTTTGTTCTCTTTATTGATTAATTGTATACAATGTAAAGGAGGATTTAATTTTGAGAATTTACTTATTAAATAAAATTTAAAATATTGATGTAAACCAGTAATAAGGACTAAATAATTATTTTCCAGGGTGTTTTAAAAGAAAATCAATGGTCTAATAGTAATGCTTAGATGCAAGATATATATCAAGAAGAGAATCATGAAAGTTCATTTCAGTCAGGTAGTGAATGCCATTAGGTAAACCCAATGCAGGTCGCTAGCCCTGAGACCATCTGTGACCTGTAAGCTCCGAGGAAACTTGTACTCGGCAACTAATGAGCATTTAGGATGGAATGCCCAGAAATCTTTTGGAACTGGCTTTGGTTCCCATAAAAAGAAATTTTATCTCTGTGAGTGCAATTTTGGTTTAAATAATTGTCATTTCTTTTCACTAAAACTCAAGAGAACCAACTCGGTGAAGTTGAAATGTGTAAAGTGTCTGGTGGGTTTGTGTGTTCACTCATTTCTTTATAACATAAACACATGTTATGAACATTTATCTTCAAATTCAAGTCTGAGCAGTATAAAAATAATAGTCTTCTGAGAGGACAAGGCTCGGGCCATAAGTGAATGTGTGGTCCCCAAGGGGCTTGGGTAGGGACAGTTGCTCGTGAAGGAAAAGGCGGTTGCTCATAGCGATGTGCAGTTCCAGTTCACCCAGCCAGCCCTAGATAGGGTTTCCTGGGGCGGGGGACGGGGCGTATTGAGGCACAGGATTTAAACATATGCCTTTGTTCTGTGGATTGACTTCACCAAACAATTATGAAAGCAATCTACATGTGAGTAAATTCACCATATGGTGAGCAGAATCATTGTAGCGGTCTGGGCCGAGGCTCATCAGGTTGAAATGGCTGTGTTTGCCCTAAGTGGAGTGGGCCCGTAGCTGACCTCTCTGTTCCCTATTGCCAAGAGACGGGTCAGGCCTGCCTTCATCTTCCATCCTTCTTTACCTACTCTGGTACCAACAATTCCTTCCACGGCACTCTTGATCTACGTGCATCAGGTAATTTGTTGCAATGGCCATTCAGAAGTCAGAGCAACTCTTACCATGATGGGGGCTTCTCGGGGTTGTAACAGGTCACCACAAGTCTGGATGAGTAAGCAGTCAGGATACAGTCACTGGTCCACAGCAACACCGCTCCTTGGACAGCAGCCAGGTCGCTCCCTGGTTCCCTGGCTCTCAGCCATGTGCTCGTGTGGCCTCCACCCTCCTGGGCCAGGAAACCCACCTAGCTGTGCTGCCCCTCGTAATCTGTCCCACGGCAGTCTCTGGTGCTTCTGATCCCGACCATCACCACTTCAGACAGACCTGCAATGCGGGCTTCCGATGGACCCCGGCTTCCTCTCTGGGTCGAGATGGCTCTTAGAGACTGAGGTATAGCTTGATGAAGGTGTGGTTTTGTCTTTTAGCTGGCCACACCATCCAAGAAAGGATCGAGGCTTACGCCTCAGCTGCTGGTAAAATAGTCTTAAACAGTCTCTAGTCATGTAACACAGAGATCTCTTCAGAATCGGAGACTATAGCCATAGCTTAGACTCCAATATTGTAATACACCATATAAGAAATTACAGCTAGAAGAGCCCTTTCAATGGATTACATACCATTCCTTTTATTTCAATAAGAACAAAAGATGCATGAAAGTAGTCAGATCTCTTCTTTGTTTATGTTTTGTGTATATGTTCCTTTTTAGCTTTTTACTACTTCCTGGATTGCTTTAAGGTATGATTGCATGATCTAGGAGTATCTCAGAAAAGTAACAAGTTTAAAGATGGAACAGGAAGCCTAATTTGCAAGGATTGGAAACTATTTTGTTTAGAGAAAAGGTGGTTATCAGTTCTTGAACATTGGAACGATTGTCAGGAAAGAGATAAGTCCTAATTCTTAGGAAGCATTATAGGAGTATAGAGAAGACATTTCTAAAAAGCATAGGTGTCCAATACCTGGAGGTCTGTTCTGTTTCTATCAGCAGAAGTCTTCACAGTCAAGACTAAGAACTTATCTTTTTCTTACTATTTTTCTTTATTGTGTAAACATTGGCATCTATATAATTATTAAAACAAACAAATGAACAACAGCGATGTGTCTGGAATATCAACTGATTTTATCATCTGCTACTAACATGTTTTGAATGATAGCTAGCCCAGATGACCTAGTGGATTACACTTTGGTGTGCTAATCTTAAGGTCATCAGTTAGAAACCACGAGCCCCTCCCCGGGAGATAGAGGAGGCTGTCTCCTCCCTTACAGAGTTACAGTCACAGAAATCCCTGGGGAGAATTCTGTCCTGGCCTACCAGGTCACTGTGAGTCAGAATGCACTCAATGGAAGTGAGTTTTTAAATATATTTAGGGCAAGAAGACAGGTATACTCACACATAGATCAGGCATAGAAATAAAAAGCAGAAAATGATGGTGTAAAACTTTATTGCAAGCATTACAGTATATTTAAAAGCTCACATTGCTGTCCCCAGTTGTTCCTGAGGAGAAAGGCCTGACCGGTGGCTTTCCTGTACCTTTACACAAGAGCACACTGTGGCGCTTCTAGCATCCAGCGATAATGACATTCTTGGATATGTGATACCCAAGAAATAACCATAATGGCGGCATAGCTGAGCTAATTTTCCATTTCTCTAGTGTCTACTACTAGTAGAAGAAGTTTCTCAGGCCTGTAATCGTTCCTTCCCTTTTTGGTTATGAGGTGGACCGCAAACCTCAAGGTCAGTAGTCTGTCACCATCAAGCACTCATTGGAAGGAAGGTGAGGTTTTCTGCTCCCTTAAGAATTACAGTCTCAGAAACCCACAGGGCAGGTCTATCCTGTCGCTGCAAGGTCGCTATGAATTAGAATTGACTTAATGGCAGTGAGGTTTCTTTTTTAAGACCTAAGGAATTTAATAACACCCTAAGGCTCTTGCCTTGGCAGTAACTTCCTACGAACTTGGCATACATGTTTCTATACCCAGAATTGTTCTCCAAATTTTAGAGGAGTCTATGTGTGAGTATAAAAAGGTTGGTTAAAGTTTCTTGAAGTGCTTTTTAATCTTACCACATATGTGTTGTTCTTACTTCACACTGCGCATGACACAGTCATTACAAACTAAATAGTTGTTGAATGAATAAATAAATGTGCTAAGACTATTTGATATCTTCCTAAGAAATATTGGTTCATAGAACAATAAATGCTTTGGTTTGGCATCTTTAGAAGAAAAACAAAACATGCTCTCTCCCACTAGATGCACGTGTGATGCCATGTTTTTTTGGCCATTGAACATCCTCTTGGTTCCATCTCCACCTTCTGTCACTCCTGTGACATCCAGCTTTGTACAGGCTTTAACCAGATTTATGTCAGTGCAAAATGACAACACCCCACTGCAGGCCGGGCAGTCTATTTCTTCATCTCCTCTTGCTCGTTGCAGGTGGGCATCCTGCAGAAACTCACTAGGCGCTCACTGTGCCACTGCTTACATGAGTTCGTGATCACGAAGCCAACAAGCAACTAGTAGATAGATTAACGCTTAGTGTTTCGAACCTTCCTGTTTTCAATAGTATTGGGAATTAGTAATATTGTCACTAACTGAAAGGGAAGTATTTTGTGATATGTTCCTGATAGGTTTTTGAATACTAATTATAGGAGCAATGGCAGTTATAGGGGGAAAAAACAGGAACAAAATCAAAAACTCATTATCAAGTAATTTTCAACCCATAGAGACCCTATAGAACAGAGTAGAGCTGCCCCAATAGGTATCCTTTGACTATAAATCTTTATGAGATCAGTCAGTTTGATCTTTCTCCCTCAGAGCAGCTGGTGGGTTCCAGTGGCTAATCTTGCATTTTGTAACCCAATGCATAGCACACTATGTCACTAGGGCTCCTGGGTAATTGTAGGTAGAGATTATATCATCCTTGGAGGAATGAGCTTCATATTTCTATTCAAGTCACTTGTGTAGTCCCTGCAAAAAGCAAACAAACAAAAACAACCTGGAAGAGAGCTACCGTATATACTCGTGTAGAAGCCGAATTTTCAGCACATTTTTAATGCCTTTTTTGTGGTAAAATGAGGTGCCTCAGCTTATACGCCATTGTGTACGGTATCTAGATCTTGGGAGATGTTAGCTAACTACTGACAATTTAGGTTCAAGTGAAGCTCTTAAAGAAGGTCTGGTATGCCCATGAGGCCAGGAGAGCGAAGACCACAGAGAAGGAAGGCAGGTCAGGAGAGCAGAGGGGTGTGAAAAAAAGGACGTCCTGTTCATTGGCGCGGTGGCTGCAGCAGTGGACTGAGATATAGGAAAACTTTTGAGGACTGTGTTTGTTCGGTTCAACATAGGGTTACTATGGGTTGGAATTTTCTCTACGATACCTAACAATCCCAACAATATTCAAATTAGAAGAAATCAAGACAAGGTTTGGTACCAGATATGCAGATATTGGCTGCCATGTTATAATTTTTGCCGATTCCCTATGATAAGGAGAATCAAAAGCCATTTGCTTTTAATTGAGTGCAGTGCCCATGCACTCCCTCTGCTTAGGGTTAAAGTAATTTCTGCCTTTTGCCAAAATACAGTTTTTAGACAATGTTTGTCCTGACATCTCTTAGAAGATCACATTTATGACATCATGCTGGTTGGGTTGGGTTTGGTGACTAAAAAGAAGAAAGCCAATATTTCCCTTCATGTTAGAGATGTGCGTTGGTGTACTTTGTCATCATGACCATTAAAAAAGTGGTTTCATTTTTATTGTGGTCTGTATTTATTCTCTTTTGCTCCATAACAAATTGATTCACAAACTTAGAAATTAAGAAAATATTTAATATCTCACAGTTTCTGGGGGTTAGAAATCCATGAGCAGTTGAACTGATTGTTCTGGGCTTAGGTCATTTAAGTTCTTTGGTCCTTGTTTGACATTTGGGGAAATTAGGGAATTTCAAAATAAGCAAGCACTAGCTTCTTTGAGTCATTCGTGGTCTATTCAGTTTGGCCTGAAGCAGAGAGAGAAAACCAGTCAGCTCCTCCAGTACTCTGGAAAGCTTAGCTAGATCTCTCTGTTCATTAAATAAATGCTATACTTGTCAAACTAAATTTTTACCATTACTTAAACTGAATCCTCTTTCCCCAAGTCTCCAATAGCATTCTCTTTTATTTTAGTGTAATCAGGCTGCTTCTACGAGCCTCTTCCCCAGTTCTTTGCCTTGCAGTGATTTCTTCTTATGGGTCTAACTTCTGTCTACTGTCCAGAGTCAAAGCCCTTCCCACATTTTAAATATTTGGTTATGGTAACCTATATATTTTAGTTACCAAAGTATTTTAATTATCTATCTCTACATAATGAATTACTTCCCAGTCTGTCACCTTATAACCAATAAATAGTTACAATAAATATTCGTTAGATAGATTTAAACTTACCTTCTTTATTTTTCCTATTTAGCACTTGATAGGAAGGTCGAATGAGATCATGTGAAAGCACAGTATACAATTACAAACAATAAGGAAAATGTAATAATTAAACAAATGAGCATCTAATCTAGGAAAACATGTTTAAAATGCCTCTAACTGCCATGGCTTGGCACTAACAAAACCAAAACTCACTGCCATCAAGTCAGTTTTGACTCAGAACAAGCTTCTAGGACAGAGTAGAACTGCCCCTGTGTGTCTCCAAGACTGTAATTCTTTACAGGATTAGAAAACCTCGTCTTCCTCCTGACACTAAGAGAGTTACCTTTAAATCATAGTTACATGTACTCTGGTTAATGTAACTAGAAGATTGTTAGCATTTTATCTTTTAATATACACAAAATAAATTATAATTTGATTCAAACTGTAAGTCCTGACTAGATCTATACAGACGACAATACTCTGAAAATATGTTCCTCTATTTTCACTGTATTTAAAAAGATAATTTTAGCATAAAAGCAATGGAAGAAACAAAAAACTTTGGGTAAAATTCATGCAAATTGAAAACATTTTAAACCAACCTAAGTTAATTTAGAAAATAAATAATATATAATACATGGTCATAAAAATGTTGCTATCATTAGATAAATTTATAGTAAAAAATAAAGTCCTAATACTTCTGGAAGATAAAGAACAATTTATAGGAAAGAAAATAATATTCAAAGCCATATGAAATAAAAAGTCAATAAAAAATAATGGACATGTGTGTATTCATCAAATACTGTGTACTGGACTTGTGTGTATTTATCAAATAATTTAAAAAGATAATGGGCCTGGGTGTATTTATCAAATTAACTTTTGTGTATTTATCAAATTACTATAGTAATCAATGCTGATGATAGTGTGCTGAAGGGAGAATAAACTTGCACGTTTTCTAAAAAAATTCATTGGGTAACACATGTTTTAAAACATTAAATTTATTGTATACATTCACCCAATTATACACTTCAATGGAATTTAGCTTAAAGAAATTATCACTGATGACTCTAGACTTTAAAATCATAAGTCAAATAAAAATGTGAATAATTTTTGTGTGAGAAGAAGATACTTCATTTTTTATTCATAGTTTATGATTCAGGTCATGTTATGAAAAAATGAAATTATTTATCATCCATGTTATAAAGAGGAAACCAGGGCTCAAAGAGGTTAAGTACTTTCTTGAAGAAATACAGAACACAATAAATTTGGCAAATAGATTATTGTATTTAACAATCATAAAACTAGCTCTCCTAGTTATGAATTTTCATGAATTATCTTAGATTTATAGTATTTTTCTAATTTTATACATTTAATTTGTTATCATTATATAATTTCTCATTAAAGTTTAATTACTTATTGATGATGATACCATGGCCTGATTTCCGCAATAATTTTTCTTTATTCACCAACCTGATTTGCCATTTGAGAGTTATGCTTAAGTTAAAATTAAATTAAATTAAACTCATAGAAACCATTGACCCTACTTTTCTTTTTCTTTAAAGAGAAATGTTACTTTATTTTGGGTCAATAATATATTCCAAATTTGTTTTTGGTGTTCACAAGTTAGTACAAAGATGCCCTTAGGCAGATAACATGCGTACTAAGTGAGTTAAATCAATTGGTTTTATATTGAATAACACAGTATGCCAGGCATTTGGATCACCATTCTTCTGTACTGTTACACAGCAGACACATTCGGTTTGAATGGCATAAATACTCCCTTACAATAATAGAAGAAGTTCCAGTGCAGCATGCGCATATTCCACTACTGAACAATGAAACAGGGCAATATCGGGCTTTAGGCCCTTTACTATGCTTTTAGAGGACACAGTACAAGAAGGGTTACTCTTAAAGGAGGAAAGATTGTCTTTTTAGTCAAAATAATAAAGGGAGAAGCCCTGCAGGAAAAGAAGTGATAGGATTCCTCTTGAGGGGCCCCAAACGTGTAGAAATTCCAGTGTGCAAGTATCAACAAGAAAATGTTCCTAAATTGCTAGTGAGAGGGAAAATGGTATATTTTGCTCATCAGTTTCATATTAGTAAATTTATCAAAAGCTTTAAACCTTGCCAGAACCTTGGGCCAATTGATTTGAACAATGTGTAACAATGGCTGTTCATTGTAGCATCAGAAACAATAAGAAAACACCTAAATGTCTACCATATGAAACGCTCACCAGGATAAAATTAGATAGATCTTGATAATGAACACAATGAAATATTATTGTAAACGTTGTGCTTATCAAAGTAAATTCTTCTTCTGGCAACCCTTATATAGAACCAAATAAGCTGCTGTCCAGTTAATCTATGGTTGCGTAGTGCCTTCCACCTGAGGTCTTTACCTCCTCTCACTACATTGAATGCTAGTCTGACTGGTCGAATTTAGTAGTAGATTTTTCTCTAGTTTGTCTTAGTCTGGAAACTCTGCTGAGATCGATCCACCACAGGAATTTAAAATACGGGTGCATAGCTACCAGCATGATGTAACCACCACAGTATGACAAACTGACAGGTGGTCAGTTGAACCATAGTTTGCGGTCATTAGCTGCTGTCAAGCCCACCCCAGATTCATGGTGACGCCATAGGCAACAAGACGAGACTGTTGACATCCCTGGGGTTGTCAGTGGCCAGTGTTCCGAAGTAAAACCCCAGCCTTTCCTCCCAGTGTGTTCAGCTGCACAGCAACCTGATAGAAGTATATTGGCTTGGAATCAAATTCAGGTGTCTCACATGGAAGTCAAGAATCATAGTATATGTTCGTCTAATTATGAAGATGTGAAGAGCAAAAAGTAACTGTCTGGTAGGTTCGATTTAATAGATTAAAAATACCAAAAAAAAAAAAAGAAACCTGAAGCCATCTAAAGCTCCCACACCCATCAAAACAGAAGAGTTTTATAATACATTTAAAAAAACAGGTTATAAAACTATTTATAGTAATGCCAAATTTATTTAAATATAGTTTTAATTGCTTGGGATCACAGCAAACTGGAAAGACTAGTTACCTCTAATTGAGATTTACCAAGATTTTTTTGTTTCTATTACTTAGCAATCATTAATATTTTGACATATTGATATGAGCAAAAATGTAGAATGAATGCATGTTTTTTAATTCCATGAATTTTGAATTTTCTAATAGGCTACTGTTTAGCATTCAAGAGTCAGAACTAGTATATTTCTAAACTGTTTGCACACTCCTTGATCTTGAGAAAGTAGGGCATGGTGTCCCATAAACAAATCCAAGAGGGTGAGACACGCGACCTCATTTGAAGGATGCAAACAGATTTAATCTAACAAGAAACGGGCCCATCTGAGAGTTTTATAGCAAGCAAGGGCAGAACATACTTTGCATAATTTTCTCATACTCCTTTTATAGTGTTTATCTTTTATAAGACTCTTTTGAGCACTTGCTGGCCACCTGTCAATAATGTGGCCTTTTATAGACTCAGGCTTTTATTGTTCCCATGCCCTTGACATAAAACAAAACAAAACAGAACAACAATAAAAAAAATATCAAGAAGGCCGTCTTGCATATGGTGGGAAAACACCAATTTAAAATGTAAAAGACTGTCTTTTCTTGTCTGACATAAATAAAAGAGTTTTCAATGGCATGAAGAGAACAGACACCTTGTAAAATTGAGTTCAGCAGGAGTAAAAATAAATTCATTGTTTTATCAACAGTTTAGAAAACTAGTTAAGATTTACATTTAACACATTGATCTATGGAAAACAAAGCCAAGTAGCATGCTTTTAAAGTTTTAACATAATATTACATAATTGATATTGGTTTCAAGAGAAAATATATGAATTGTGAGTCTACCAGTGATATAAATACATTGAGTATAAAAATAATTACATTGGCCTCCTTTTCTGTTGTCATGCATCCAGAATTTCTTTCAAATTTACATAAATTCTGTTCAAGAAAAGTGTTTTACACATATTTATTGACCTATATCCTAAAAGTACTCAGTGTGATATTGAATAAACACAGTTCGACAAATCAGGACATTGGCATACATTTCCACTCATTAGGATTTTACTCAAGAACTTAAGTTGAAAGACGTCCATGATTTATTTTGATTTGTTCAGTTATATTCCAAGTTTCTTTGAAATAATCATGCACACGAAGAATATATGAAACAATTTTCAAGTCAACAGAAATTCCTTTTGCTCTTACTAAAAAGAAAATGCTTCCCACCCCCTCACCTTCCCACTACCACTGCCTCCCACTATCTCAGTGATATGAGTTGAAGGCCTGACTTTCTAGTGTATTTTAGAGACAGTTGCTATTAAATATCACATTCTTATGTAGTACTTGTGAGAGTACTTCATGTTTTCCTGGTTAGCATATGCCTATTGTGCTCTCCAATGGCACTTTAAAAATATTTATACACATCGAAACATGGTAGTTAATTGAACCAACCATTCACAGTTATCAAGAGCAATTTAAAATGCGGTCTCTTGTCTGTTCACTGGGTGATTATTTCAGCACAGCGGGGAGGGCAGGAGTAGACAGACCTTCCCTGGGTAGACGGTGGGAGGAACTGATCTTCCAGGAGCTCTGGTATTTGGACACCAACGCAGCACCCAAGGTGTAAGACAGCCATTGAAGCCTGGAAGGTGAATGAGCTCTCCTTGGGTTCAGTTATGATTATTTTTCTACCCTTGCTTAGCTGGTGACTTCATGCATTTTATTCTTTTCTTTGGCTTAAGTGAATGTGTTTTTGTAGTTTTCCATGGAGTTGTCTGGGGATATACTATTTTATAGTGTTCAGTATAAATATATGTGGAATAAAATACACCCAACAGGGTTATCTGCAAGTTTCTAGTAATTAGATTGTGAGATAATCTTATTGGGAATTACAACGTATTTGTATTTAAAATAGATGCATTTACAAGATGTCTAAGTAAACCTTAGAAATCCTTATTCATTATCAGTGCATATAAAATAATGTAGGGATATTCTTGAAGTCACTCACTTACTACTACTATCCTGAATTGTCATTAGCATGTACTGATTTTGATATTAATATCTTCAAAGGAGCGATCCTTCTTAAGTTAAATACTGGTCATTGGTAATTGAGGAAATCCATTCAAAAGCATTATATAACAAATGTTCATGATAAAACCTTGACGGAAAGCTTGTCCATTCAAACCCAGCAGATGCTTGGAGCCCTGGCGGCACACTGAGTAGTTCAGAGAGTGGAAACTAACTGAAAGGTTGTCAGTTCAAAACAACAAAAAAAATCTTGTATTTAACTCATTATTCCATTAAACTAATGAGAAGGTGGAGCTCTTGCAATTATAGCTATTAATTAACTATACATGTAAAAGGATGAACACACACAGACACAGGCACAGTATTCTCATTTTGAGGGAGAAACCGTGAAGTCAGAATTACGCTGCTTTGCAACAAGCTATGAATGTGAAATAACTTCCTCTTGTCTATGCTTCTGTCATATTGTAATTTTTAATTTATTAAAAAACTATTGGCATTGATTTAACCATAGTAGAATCATTATTGCCAAAGATTAAAAGAGAAATAGATATTCAAAGAGATGTTCCTAATTGGGAAAACTTAGTTTCTTTAAACTAAAGAACAAAAATATAGACCTTTCAAACTTAGGGAACATATTGTTTTTTCTTTATAAAGTGCAAAAAGAACATTTGAGTCACAATTTCATCAATAAAATACCAATACCACTAAATGTTTACATGAGCTGTTTTCTTTATCAAGGCCTTTCCAAATTTTGGGTAGAAAGGAATATAAATTTTTATATGTCATTGGAAATTATTGTAGGCAAACATGTTTTGCCTACCTTAAAAGACAAAGAGAATACTTTACTTAGAAATACTATTCATAGAACACCAAGAAAATCTAAAATTTTCCCAAAGAGCAGTGCCAATTTTAGAAAGCTTAAATAAATTCTGGAGATTTACGTCTCTAAAAATATATGTAAATATATGCAATGATGTTTAAATAAGATAACCTAGAAAAAAGGCCCTCAGAATTACACTCTGGACTCTGATAGTAATAGAATATATTACTGTATTTTACATTGTTAAGTCATTCTTACTAGTACTTGTTATTTTCAAGAGCTTGCTTAAAAGTAAAAACTCGTTAGAAAATATATTGGAAAGACCTTAAAGGAAAATTATATTTTATCCTTAATTACCATACAACTGCGATTTCTTGGTTAATACTTTAATTGAAAAAGTGTATGTCTGTGGTTAAGTTTCTTATTTTAATAAACAGTCTTGAGATTGTATCCTATGCATGGATTACCACCGAGGTAGAGACAGGTGAGGGCCTTTGTGGACTGCTATTCGGTGGATTTCGACCGTGGGCCCACCAGGTCTGCAGAGTAAAACTGCTCCATGGGGTTTTCAAGGCTTTGACCTTTGGGAAAGATATATCCAGGCGTGTCTTCCAAAGTATGCTGGCTTATTTTCACATCACCAACTTGTGGTTAGTAATCTACGCATTAACCATTTGTGCCACTCATGGGATTCCAAGAAGCCTTAAAGTAAATCTGGCATGGTAAATAGTAGTTAACCAATAAACTTATTGAAATTCTCTTAAGGATGATGTGAGAAACATGTAATTGCCATGAGAGTTTAAAAATCAACATATTTTCAATAAATCATGAATCATTTTCAAGATACTAAAAATTCAGTTTTTAGTTTAGAAGAAAAGGAGTAACTAAATTTATAAAAATTTAATCTTTTCCATCTGAACCTTGAGGATTATCTAGAATTGTATGGTTCTATTGTGTTGGGGTTTGTTTGCTGCTTTTTTAAAAATTATGAGTTAGTGGGAGATTTACAGAGCAGACCATCCGTTCTACAGTCAACAATCCACGCACATTTTGTCTCAGCTCATTGAATGCAGTCCTCTCAATGTAACACCACTTCTCATCCTCCTCCTCCCTGGTGTTTTTTGATTCCCAGAAATGCTGCCCTTTTGACCTTAAATGGCTTTTGATAATTCTAATTTTGGGCGGGGGGGAGGGTCAAGGAGGTCTGTTCCAGACCTGATGGGTGACTAGGAGCCAAATCTTGGGTTTTCTTGGTCTCTATCGAGCTAGTAAATCTAGTCCCTTGTATGATCTCAATCCAGGTCCTTGTCCTGAGTCCCTTCCAGAGGAGTTGGTGGTGGTTACTGGGCACCATCAAGTTCTGGTCTCAGAGTGGCCTATTTTGTTTTTAAAGAAAAAACATAGATAGTTTTCAGTATATTTGTTTTCTTTACTCAGTGATAACAGAAAGATTTTTATTCAATTCATATTTTATAAAGTCAGATTTTTCTAACATTTATATTAGTTAAAGCACAACCACTGGTAATAATGAAACTTACTGAAAATATGAAATTGACTCTTGTTTTGTTGTGTTGTTTTAAATTCCAAATGCTTAACTTTGCTATAATTTTTTAAATTTTTTTTTGTTTGAAGATATAAGAATAAATTTTTAATAGCCCCCATTTGAGTAATTGGTGTAATTTTCACAATTTCCAGCATTTCTAGAAAACATTAAAGTAATCAGAAGTTCTCATGAGTTGTTTCAGTTTAGACTTTGAGTAGGTTCAAGACACTTCTATTTTGTAACTGATTTAATGCCATATAACTTATGGTTAACCGAAGGGTCTCTCATGAACACATCTTTAAATGCTGTGTTCAGTGTGGACAATAGGAACCATTGTTTTTTCAATTTCAGAATGGAAAAGATGAAATGAAATGGATGTAAGTGGTTGATTCTAAATAGATGAGGTTATGTATGCTCAAATTCCAAACAAAATGTGCTGACTTCAAACAAAACAAAACCTCTCTCAGTAATACACTTGTCATAGTCTCACTAGGATGCCTTCAAAGCAAATCCACTAGAAAATATGGCTTCTAAGGTGGTCTTCTCATCCCGTTTAATTCAGTGTAATTTACTTCAAAGGGGTAGTCATGAAATATTTTTCTTAAAGGACACAATAAAATTATTGAGCCTTATTGTGAAACAATTTCAAGAGATTTGCATTGGCGAGAAAAAGGCCAGGAAAGATGTCCAAGGAATTTTTCTCCATTGTGACAATGTACCTGTTCATATTGGAAAACATCAAAGGCTGCCTTTCTAGAATTTTGTGGGGAATCCTTAGTCCATCTACCCTACAGCCTTGATCATACTCCTCCAGATTTCTTTTTATTCTCCAAAATAGAAGAATATTTATAATGAAATCTATTTGAGTCCCCTAAGGCTGTCCCAACTACTGCTTTAATGTGGTATCAATCAAAGAGCACCAAATGCTTTGGAGAAGGTTTAGATAAATAGAATCACTGCCTCCAGAAGTGTCTAGACCTAGATGGAGGATATGATGAGGAGGTACTGTTTCACATTTTAATACTTGTGTTTAATAAAGATTTCTATGATTTTGTAGCAATACTTTTTTGTTAATGTTGCTGTTATTCAGGAAAGGTTATTAGCTTCTGTGATTTTCTAATTATTTAGAAAATCTTGTAAGAGATCAGTATATTTGTGAATACCTATAAATGTCTTTCTTGGGAAAACTAAAAAACAAAATCTGAGCAGATATTTCCTGTTGACAGTTGTACCATACGCACTGGCACTCTCCTCAGCTTCCTAAGCTCATGAAATGTTGACATCAGCATTCTGGGAAGATTAGTTCTTCCCTGCATTGTATGCTCTTTGTCACTCTACATATTAGCTTCATAAAGTGATGATGCAAGATGCCAAATATCCAAACCTTATTTCCACGTAATAATGACTAGTCAGCATAATGTTATGGTTAGTGTCTCTTCTATTCACAATTACATGATATGATTTATAGTCAAGATAACATCCATTTATAAATATCTTCCTTGCTAAACAGATGCAGACATTGGATAAACACATTCTTCATATTTTGGTCTATCTAGCTTAAAAATTGTTGTCTAGGACAAAGTCCCTAAGCCTTATACTCTGAATTCTACATTAAATCTCTCCAGTAAAAGTCAAGAGAAATGGGATTAAAATTCAGGGTGCTTTTGCTACTCATCAAGATGTAAAGAGGGCTAACCGTTTCACCCAATTCACTTCTAGGTTCTCATCCACAAAAACACATCCATAATGAATTCTTTGTCCCAGTACAGTGGTCTTCGCTTTTCAGCAACACTAGTCTCTTGTCAGAGGAAATACTGTGCACAGTGTCAATATGCATTAAACTAAATAAAATACAGAGTGTCTTCTTGCAGCAGCAGCGAGAGGAGTTAATCTATGCTGAGCCCAACCCTACAAACTGGCCCTTGTGTCTCTTGCACAACTGGTTGAACATGGCTGTAGGTCCATCAAGTGATGCCTCAGACTCCAGGGCCACAGTTTGAAAATCATGCGATTACATGATCCTTAAATTTCTCTTCGATTTTCAAGTAATTTCTCAACTTCATAGATTACGATTTGCTTCTTAAAGGATTTGAAATATCACCAAGTCTACTTTTGGAAAAGAAATAAAGCAAGCGTAAGAAGATTTCTATCTGTGCTAGGAAGGATTTTAAAGTAGAAAACCCCATTTCATACTAAAGTCACGGACTAGGGCATACCAGCTCTATAATCCCAAATAGTACAGATTGGAGAAGTGAAAAAATTGATACAATGTCAACTATTCCTTGACTATCCAGAAAGTTTTTTAATTAAACCTCCCTCACCCACCTCTATTTTCTTCTTAGGGAATGAAAAGTTATTTGGTTAATTTAACGGTTAAACAAACAAACAAATGCTTCAAGGGCTTTTTCTAGCTTTGGTTTTCCAAAGGTAAATACTTTGCATTCTGTGAGCACACACAGTGTACGTCTATTAGACCTGCGCCGTCATAAGGGTATAACACTAAAAATGAGGTGATAAAGAAGAGCACATTCTACAATACAGTTAATTGTCCAGGAAGGAAAGAGTCTGCAGGAGACAGAGCTTTACACACGGGGCTCTTTCCTTTGGCAGTCACTGAAATGGATTTGGTGGGTTTCAGACAGGAGTAATGGGTCTTCACAGTGTCTTTTATGAGCAAGGCTCCTCTAACTGCCTAAAATAAAGGGAATGAATAAAAGCAAACTTTTAGTAATCCCCAGAGGGCCAAAAGTGAAATTATCCCAGCAAGTGCCTTATATAGACTCTGTGACACAGTTCCCTTTTTGGGAAAACACTTTGTCCTGATCATTACTTTGCCACCACCATGTACAGAGACCTACTTTATTGCACCTTAGGGACGTTAATGTATTAGATCTTGGAACATCCTTTGGAATGTGAAGTGACTTGCGGTTTCTCCTAGGAGCGTTGCTAACTCTTGTCCTGTTTTGTAGGTCCATGGGGTCGATGCATGGGAGATGAATGTGGTCCAGGAGGGATTCAGACCAGGGCTGTGTGGTGCGCCCACGTGGAAGGATGGACTACGTTGCACACCAACTGTAAGCAGGTAGAGAGACCGACTAACCAGCAGCATTGCTTCCGAATTTGTGACTGGCACAAAGAGTTGTACGACTGGAGGCTGGGCCCCTGGAACCAATGTCAACCTGTGATTTCAAAGACCCTGGAGAAACCCACGGAATGTGTGAAGGGGGAGGAAGGCATTCAGGTGCGAGAGATAGCGTGCATCGAGAAAGACAGAAACATGCCCGCGGAGGACATCATTTGCGAGTACTTCGAGCCCAAGCCTCTTCTGGAGCAGGCTTGCCTTATCCCTTGCCAGCAAGATTGCATCGTGTCTGAGTTCTCTGCCTGGTCCGAGTGCTCCCAGACTTGTGGCAGCGGCCTCCAGCACAGGACGCGGCACGTGGTGGCCCCGCCTCAGTTTGGAGGCTCGGGTTGTCCAAACCTGACGGAGTTCCAGCTGTGTCAGACTGGTCCGTGTGAAGAGGAGGAGAGCATGTACAGCCTACATGTGGGTCCTTGGAGCGTGTGTTCAGTGGCCCACTCGAGGCAAGTGAGACAAGCCCGGAGACGTGGGAAAAATAAAGATCGGGAGAAGGACCGAGGAAAGGGGGTAAAAGACCCAGAGGCCCGCGAACTTATTAAGAGAAAGAGAACCAGAAACCGGCAGAACAGACAAGAGAACAAATACTGGGACATCCAGATTGGATATCAGACCAGGGAGGTTGTGTGTACTAACAAGACCGGGAAAGCTGCTGACTTGAGGTAATGGTTTACTGGCTCACCGCTTTCACTACATGTACTGTCTTTCAAGGTCATCAGTGGGGACGAGGCCTTAATGTGTTCCACTGAAGTCCTGGTGTGCTACATGCACACATTAGGATGAATCACCTTCCTAAGTACCTTTGGTGCTTTAGACCTTACATGCTTCCGTTGATATTACGGAGTTACTTCTATTTTATTCTGGTTTAGTCATGACACTGCTGTCTCCACACGAGCTGTCCTCAGTTGAATTTCAGGCGCAGTGACTCCGGTTGTGCCTGGTGACACTGTAGTCCGTAGGGTTTTCCATGGCTTATTTGGAGGGAGTCAGCACCACGCCTTCGAGCACATTATGGGTGGACTTATATCGCCGCCTTTCAGTTACCAGGTTAGCAGCTAGTGAACTCTTTCGCCATTCAGAAACCCCCTGGCATCCTAATACTTGAGTCAATTTAACAAGCCCTGTTGGTTTAGTGATTACGTATTGGGCTGCGACCCTAATGGTCTGCGGTTTGAAACCACCAACTCTCCAGGAGAAAGACTGGCCTTTCTACTCCAGTAAATAGTTACAGTCTTGGAAACACAGGGAGGTCCCTAAGAGTCAGCTTTGATTAGAGGGCAGCGAGAGTTCAAATTTACTATGAGCAATTCTCCACTCCTTTAAAGTTAAGAATGTTGCTTCCTTCTGTATAATGAAAAATGTGTACTTATTAACTAGATTCTTAGGATTTTGAATTCAGATTCTTATATTTAGTAAAATAGAGTAAGACATTCTTGTAGTCTCTCCAAGTTTATAACTTTTTTAGAATGACCCGATAAACAAAATCTGTTCTAAACAACTGCCTAGGGAGCTATAGCTGAGAATAATGTTAGTTCACATTTTATAAAATAGAAGAACTCTCCCCAGAGAAGAAAAGAGAAACCTGCCACATGAAATAAGTTAAATAGAGGGTATTTAATTGTGAGTAGCCTAGTTTAGAAAATAGGCCATTAATTGACTACATGTTCTAGACAGAAGTTATCCTTGGGTAAATAATGACCATATTTTAAATATGAAAGACTTTCTCAAGCATGATTTAATTGTTGTGAAAATAATATTCATTAAGGATTAGCCAAGGGATAGGATGTCCTCTGAAAATGTTCAGTTTTGCTCTTGGATAATCCAGACCATCTGAGAGTGGCTTATATTGGGATGATTTGCATAATTGACTTTTCTGAAATATTTATCCAGTTATGATTAGTGCTGAACTGAGAGGAATTATGGAAACATCACTCAGAATTCAATGTTGTATTGTTTGTTTAAATGACATTGAGAATGTCATCTACCACCTTTTGCTGACAACATATAAGATCCATTGCACTGTGGTCACAGCTCAGGTGTCTTGGGTAAGCGGTTGCATTGCTTTTTTTATGGGCCCTGGAAACATTTTGACCCCTGGAAACAATCCTATTTTCTTGGTCAGCTGTGGGAACCCTGCATATAACCATGAGGCATGCATTTTGTTCTTTATTATTAACACCACCTCACTTCATCTCTTCTCTCATCCTCAGTTCTCCTTCTCTGATTCTTATCTAGTAATATTGTTATTTATTTGGAAGCTTATTTCAAACTTTTTGGAGCAGGGCATAGATTAAGTATATAAATGGACAAACAAGCAAACGTAGGCCAAACACTTGATTCATCTGTTTAAGACAATAACTTTTCCCAGTATAGCTTGTTTCACTATTTTTAGCATATTTGCTACCCTTACCCTTGGTGCTCATGCAGTGGTGTTCTATTTTAATTGAGAAATATTTCAGATTTTTCTCTATTGGTTTTTTGTTTTGTTTTGCCAATGGAGTTTCTGACTTAGCTAATGACTTGTTTCTTCCTCTGCTTCCCTTCTCTTAGTTACTTACAAGATGCTGTATTGTGTGTGTGTGTGTGTGTGTGTGTGTGTGCGCATTTAATCTTTAGTTCTGGGCTATGCATGCTTTTCAATTCCATTCCGTTTTTGTTCTTTTCTCATTATTCTTGTTTCAGTGGTTTTCTGAGCTCCTCTGCGGAAGTACTCTATTACACTTACGTTAGTCACTTGGATCCCACTGAGCAATTGAATGAGCCGCCAAGGCAACGCGAGTTGTCTCCTGCTGTCATTGGCTTAACATGCTGCATATATTTAATTTAATGTTGACTACTCAATTAAAACTATAATTAGGATGGTAGCTACTACTGCATACACAGTAATATTCTTTATCTAGTCTAAATTAGAAATATATTTAATAAACTGCAGATCATTTGTTAGGTGTTACATTCCATTTAAATAACATATCTAATTGTTTTGGTAGCATGGCACTGACATCTGTATTCTCACTTAGTGCGGGTGTGGATTAGACTTGATGTTCATTAATTAAAGTGCGGTTTATATTTCTCTTATCTGAGTTCTTGTACATGTTTAAGAAAGTTAAAATCCTAGGGAAGAAGGGTCAAAGTTCAGGTACAGTGGCTACATTTGGTACAAGCATTGCACCATGATGTCAAGGAAGCAAAATGAGGAGTAAATGAGTCCCATTAGCACAACACAGGGCTACAGGTTATTTACATTTAAAATGCTTCATCTTCTATCAAACTCAGAAATGCTTTTATTACATAAGAGGATGAAAATTATTTGATATAGTTAGACAATCCTATTTCAATACCTAAATAAATTTGGTACAATATACCCATTTGTCTTGGGGAAGTAATTCATAGGCAAGTAGTAATAATAATTTTCATAGAACTACTGTTAAAATTTCCAAGTTAAAGATGCATTACAAGCTGCACTGAAGCATTGGCTAAAAATATGGTTCCAGCAATTCACAGCCTACACATTTGAGTGTATCAGCAAATTAATGAAGTGCTCACTCGTTTGTGCCAAAATATTTAGGAGAAGCTCCCTGGTCCGTGGACTCCAATATGTCCGTATCCACAGCCATTAAAAGGAAAGGTGATCCAACTGAAGATAGACATGATGCATTATGGTGTTTCAAATAAAACTTTTTAACACTTTGAAGAGATATTTTTCAATTATTGACTCTTCTACCAAGGGTACTGATTCTGGACTCAGGTAAAATGAAATATTTTAAAACTTCAATAATTGGTTTCTGAAGTTGTCCTTATGTTGTAATGGTCCAGTAGTGAATATTTTTTTCTTTATGTTGAGGTATAGTCCATATAAAAGATTGTAATGGTGAAGATCAAGTTCTCTTCTTTCAATAAGATTGTCAATGAGTCTCCTTCCAAGCCTGATACCACAGCCATCTTCAACCCGCTTCTTGGATTATTTGCTCGGTGTACAGACGGAATAAAGATGGTAAAAGCATACAACCCCGATGCCCACCTTTCCTCATTTTAAGCCATGCAATAGCCCCTTGTTCGGTTTCAACAACAACCTCTTGATCTATGTAAGCGTTCTGCAAGAACACAATGAAGTGTGCTGGGATTCCCATTCTTCACAATGCTATCTGTGATCCACAAAGTCGAATGCCAGTGAAACACAGGTAAATGTCGTTCTAGCCTTCTCTGCTTTAGGCCAAGATCCATCTAATATGAACAATGATGTCTCCTGTTCCATGTTCTCTTCTGAATTCACCTTGAACTTTTGGTAGTCTTCTGTAAATGCATTTTTTAAAGTATCTTCAGAACAATTTTACTACACATCCCAATCTGTGATGTGTCAGAATGGACTACGTGACAGCGAGTTTGCTTTGAGTGTGGGTGAGCTCCATGATATTGAGCAACAGATATTTACCTTTGTGCTTCAACAATATTGGTTCATGATCATATGCTACCCTTCCAAGTGGTTCAACAGCTATAAATTATTTTTGATACAGTGACTTTCTTTATTCAATATTTTGACACTTCTATGTTTTTAATACCTTGCCCACAAAACCTTCAATATTGTCACTTTAAGCTTGAATTTTGTATTCAATTCAAAAATATCTAAAAATATTGAGTGTTCTTCCTTTTTCTTTTTTTTTAAAATCACTTTATTGGGGGCTCGTACAGCTCACTGCAACCCATACATACATCCAATATATCAAGCACTTTTGTACATTTGTTTACCTCATAATTCTCAAAACATTTGCTTTTTACTTGAGCCCTTGGAATCAGCTCCTCATTTTCCCCTCCCTTCTGTTCACCTCTCTCCCCTGAACCCTTGATAATTTATAAATTATTATTTTCTAATATCTTACACCGTCCGATGTTGCTCTGCACCCACTTCTCCGCGGTCTGTCCCCCAGAGAAGAGGTGATATGTAGATCCTTGTAATCGGTTCCTCCTTTCTACCCCACCTTCCCTCCACCCTCCCGGTATCACCACTCTTACCACGAGTTCTGAGGGTTCATCTGTCCTGGATTCCCTGTGTTTCCAGTTCCTATCTGTACCAGTGTACATTCTCTGATCCAGCCGGGTCTAAGGTAGAATTGGGATTATGATAGTGGTGGGGAGGAAGCATTCAAGAACTAGAGGGAAATTATATGTTTCATCGTTGCTTCACTTTTTATATCGTTTTGCTTTTCTAACTCCAGAGTTTTATACATTTCAGTACAACACGTTAGTTTGTCTTCTGGGACTGCCCTTTGAAATATTTTGTTCAGCTCTTTTATTTCCTCACTGCTTGCTTTTACATTAGCTATTCCACATTTAAGAGCAAGTTTTCAAATCTCTTCTGACGTTCATTTGAGGATTTTTATCCTTTCCTATCTTTTTAATGACTTTTTCCTTTCTTCTGTATCATGATTTTTATGTCATCTTACAATTCATCTGGTTATTGGTCATTAATGTTCAAAGGGTCAAATATATGTATATATGTTTGTACATATATATTTAATATGCTCTCTAAATTCAGATGCCATATACTTAATATCTTATGTTTCTCCTACAAATTAATAAATCAGATGATGGGGGAGGGGAGATAGAAATATTCTATTTACAATAATTTTAAGAATATGTAAATAAATCTCCCTCAAATCAAACCCATGTAATGCCTGCTCATAATGACCCTGTGTGCGCAGCGATGCTATCAACCCACGTGGAGCCTCCTATGTCTGCCTCCGAATGACTAGTTGCTAGAAACCATCGACCCTTCAGCCACCAGTCAAATGCTTACCCAGCAGCACTACTAGAGCTTCTTAAATAGCTAAAATCTAACTATATAAAATTTGCAAATAACAGCACTTAAAACAAAGTCTTAATGATTTAAAATTCACATATAATACACTTCCATAGTTAAGCTACTTCTAAAAAGAGTTGTGTATACATCATCACAATCAGTTCTAAGGCTCCCTCCCTCCTCCCATATTCATTATTTGCCCCTCAGTTCCCCTCAGCCGCCCACCCCTGATCCCTGATAAGCTATTACTTCAGTTGTTGTTGCTGTACATCCCCTCTTTCTGTGCTTTATAAACTGAGAAACAAAGCAGAAACAAAAAAAACACAAAGAGAGGAAGAAACGTTACTGGCAATATTGAGATAAGCTAGAGAGATCATTTTGGTTTTCAAAAGTGAGAAACCTTTAAACCCAGGGCATATTCAGGATGGGACAAGGGGCGGTCAACTGACCAGGTATCATATCATGGTTCCATCCACTGTAATCAAGTTCATAATGATTTCTGTCTGATATGAAAGATGCCCACATCCCTTGACTGTGACCAGAGAGGATCCGCCAGAGGGAGGCTTGATTCAAATAGGCGCTCTGCAGATGGACGTTGTGCTCCCACTCTCCTCCATCGCCTTCTACAAATTGAACCTTCACTGTGTAAGCTCTGATACATTTCCCTTCATTAAATTTGTATTCTATTAACACCAACCTTGGCGTAGAAAAGTAGAGGTGTACCTGCCTATAACATTTAATAAAATATACTAATTGCACATGTATTAACTTAGCATACAATTTAAAGAGCAACATATAAAATAGTCCAGAATATACTAAAAAAGAGAGGAGAGACTAACTGTACCAGCTAATTTGTGCATTTCATGACATTGCTACTGTTTGTGTAGCTGAAACGTTGTAGTTTTGCACCCACCAGCTTGGCAGGAGGGACTGTGGCAGTCTGCTTCTGTAGAGGACAGCCTTGGGAACCCTAGGATTTGCAAAGCCTTGAAAAGCCTGTGTCTTGTGGGGGTCTCTGTAGAGCTGCTTGATGGCAGGTGTGTTTGAATTGTTGTGTGTTTTTTTTCTCTCTCTTGCTCTTTGTGTGTGTGTGTGTGTGTGTGCGTGTGTGTGTGTGTGTGACACCAATAGGCGAATGAAGCATGACAGGGTGTATAGCAGACCATTTCCAAACCATAAAATACATTGTTTATCCTGAGAAGATATTTCCAATTATAAGGAGGAGGAGCAATTCAGTGAATTTATTTGGGGGGGGGGAAATTTATTTGAATTTGAATGAAGATTTTTAAAAAGAACTGATTCATTACATTATAACAGGGAATGCATTGATTCAAGACTGTCAAATATGCAACATTAATACACAAAATATTCAGTTTGTCAGTTTTTTACTATTGTCATGAATACGAAATACATATATTTAGATAGTGAATAAATGATGATTAAGTGTATATGAACATCTCAGACATCTCTTATTATAGCATAATGTGTCATTGAAAAATAGCCTCAATCTCACCAAGAAAGGATAATTGTTGGGATTTGTTTAATCCTGGTTAACCATGCTTAAATTATGGTTTTTCAGTATATGGGAGTGCATGCGGTTATTACCAAATGTGGCTTTGGGTTAAATATGGAATGAAGACAATTTACTGCACTCCGTTGTCTTGAAATCATCCAGAACCACCAATAAAGGAAATAAACAGTTCTATCTCTGGTTATAAAGGAGAGGGAAGTGGCCATAGATCATTCTTAATCTAAATGTTGAAGGAAACCAGGACCTGAAGTATAAAAGAGATTTTCATAATTAGTGGTACAATCCTGAGAGGGCCATCCAGTCATCTTTTTATTAAATTATAACATGCTAGGGTATATGGGCAGGCCACAAGGGATGTGGGAAGGCCCTTTAAATTACTTCCTTACTTCCAAATTTCAAGATAAGTGTAACTGGAAAAAGAAATTAAGCTGAAATGTGACTTCTCTGGTCCCCTCTCTAAGGGAAACTAAGTTAAAAGGGAGAAACTTATTAAGATTGAATAGAATGGCTTCCTGGAGTTTCTGAGACTATAAATCTCTACAGGAGTAGAATGCCCTGTCTTTCTCCTGCAGAGCAGCTGAGGGTTCAAACTGCTGACCTTGTGGTTAGCAGCTTAACTTGTAACCCCCTCCCACACCAGGACTCCTTACGAACCTAAGAAGGGTGTTTAGAAAGGAGGGAGTCATCTCCCAATTGCAACGAGGTTTTGCTGTGAATCGGTCTCTGGAAGCTTTAGCTGGTTCAGCGCACCTTCCCTTTGAATCCATAGACCCATGTCGGTCTATCAAAGGCATGCCACGGTTCAGAAGGAATATGGAATGTGCTATAGTAGGTAATACAGGAAACACTCAGGGGGACATGCTGCCTGGTGTTGAAACTAGCCTCCATCTGAGCTGGCTTTGCTCTGTCATCTTGCCTAACAAAGGCAATTAATTATCATTTTAAACCCAACAGGAGCATCGCCAAGAATATGGGAAATGTACCCAAGCAAAATTCCTGAAATAACAAGGCAAAATTAGAATTAAAAACAGATTTCTGATGGTTAGCTGGAAGCCAGTTTCTAGAAATTTCACAGAGCAAACACTTCAGCTGTGTGTCCATCCAGCTGATAAATAACTGGGTTTAGAGGCAGAGCCCCTCAAAGCGCTAGTGAACCTCTTCTCATCCCATCCACCCTCTTTCTACCTGACTCTGCCTTAGAAGACTAGCTGCTGCCACAAGCTTCTGCTTCAAGATTGTTCTCTAGGACAGTAATTGGCTTCAAAGTAAGCCCCTGGTTAGCAGTCCTCTGAAAGCTGGGTGAATCAACAATAGGAAACCTACCTTATTCATTGAAGCTTCTGTGATGTTGAACATCCAGACTTTCTGGGACTCAGTTTGCCTTTGTGACCCAGTGCTTCTATTCCAGAAATAGCACAGTGGAAAGCTTTACCAGACTTAAATATATTCAATTAGACTGGATTTAGCAGTCCTAATTCCAGGCAGCTGTTTAGGGGAAGCCTTTCCTCTCTGCTGGCTCTGGAGAAAGAAGTGCTCTTGTCATCAGCTTCCTCCCCGAGTCTGACTTTCTCTGCACAGCGAGCTTACATTCAAACTGCTCCATTTCCACCTCTTCATTCTTGTGCGAGTTGGTCCCTCTGATTTATGATTTAGTCCCTTCTGTATCTTAAAAGAGGTTGACGCAAACTATCATCTAATCCTGTAGAGTGCTTCCTGCTTCTTTGACATCAGATCACAAAATGGAGGCTAGGGACACATTCCTGACAATCATGAGCCAGCTCAAACTGCTCCATTTCCACCTCTTCATTCTTGTGCGAGTTGGTCCCTCTGATTTATGATTTAGTCCCTTCTGTATCTTAAAAGAGGTTGACGCAAACTATCATCTAATCCTGTAGAGTGCTTCCTGCTTCTTTGACATCAGATCACAAAATGGAGGCTAGGGACACATTCCTGACAATCATGAGCCAGCCAACGCCACAGTCTGAGGGGACCCAACTCAATCCATCACGCATATTCGTGGCGAGGGTTATGAGAGATAGGGGAAGAAGGAAGCAGGAACACTTTGAAAAGCCTTCTAAATTTTGTGATTCCAATTCATCCTGGACAACAATCATACCTAAATGAAGGATATAAAATCACTTATATATGTATATGTATATTTTGAGGGAAAGTTACTTAATTTTAAGCATGTTCTACAAATTAGTTCATACCAAATAAGCAGGAGTGATTTATATACAGTGCATATAAAATAATACCGCTTTCGCAGTCCTGAAAGTAAGTGCAATTGAAAGGGAATATTTTTTATTCAGCTGCTGTGCTGCATGGTTCCCTCCCTGCAGCAGGACTTGGTGAATCAGTGAAATTGCAAATGGGATTCTAACCCCACCAAAAAGAAGAGAGTAAATTGCCCACTATTTAAAGTAACACTAACTTCTTTTAGGTTATTGAGAATCCATTTATAAAATTACTACTTCCCAGTGCATACATAGCAGGCTTTTAGCTTAAAACTTTTTCCTATAATTTCCAAAGGTGTGATTTGACTGCCAGATAGGAAATCATTCTTGTAAGTTTGCCTCAGCTGCCTTTTAGAGGCAGCTGATTAAAGAAAGTCAATATATCTAGATCCTGTCATAGATGGACGTGGCTGAAGAGAAATTTGGTTTCAAGCTGCAGACCTTGCTGAGCAGTGTGTTCTGATTTCCCTTAGAAGTCCACACTCAGACATTCCTGTCTTGCTCTGAGCACGCGTTGAAGTCAGGTTTCCGGACACACCTCTCTGTGGGATAGGACTGATGGGAGTCAGCAGCAGTGCATCAGCGTGTGCAAAGAGGGTATAATTTTATATTGGTCGATGAGTAAAAAATGGCTTAATTTCACCAACAAAATCCACAGAATGTGGCTAGATACTTGGATTATGCTTATGTTTAGTTCAGACTCTGGTGGGAGTTTCTTCCTTAATCCCTCTGTTATCCATGGCACTGCACTAATCCTTGACAAGTTTTCCTACCTTCTCAACCCTGCCAACACTTTTGTTAATTACCTTTTTATTGGCATATAATTCACATTTCATACAATTCAATAGTTTATCGTTATGAAGAAGAGTTATTCTATCATCACCAAAATAAATTTTAGAATGTTTTCTTCTTTTTGTAATGTTGCTAGCTGCCTATTTCCCTGCTGCCTACTCTGCCATGTCTACTCTGGTAATTATTAGTTCAGTTACTGTATTGGTAGATTTACCTATCTTGGATTTTATACGCAGAAAGACACACCAAACAAAATCAAGAAAAAAATCAAACCAATGACAATGACAAATAAAGCTGAGAAAGGCCTCAATAGAAAAGAAAGCAGAACAACTTTAAAAGGGTTTGTCAAAAGGGAGCTTGAGGAAGTTGTTACGTTCCAAAGGGACATCAAATTATACAGCGCTATATTTTAACCTAACTTGTTCTGCCATAAGTGATTATACAGTGCTCTCTGATGGGAAGGAAGCTCTTCACATCCCTGCACTACCATCGGGGTGGAATCACTGGAGCATGAATCCACATGGGGACCCCGCATGTAGATTTTGCCCTTCTGCAGTCATCCATAGCTCTCTGTAAACGGGTGTTCAGAATTTGGATTTTATTCTTTATAATCCTTGGATCACACAGACTGGTGGGTCTCTTCTATGTGGCCTTAATTAACAACTGCTTATTTGAATACAAGCCTTTAAGACTCCAGACACAAATCTTTCTGAGAGCCAGACCCTGTCTGATTTCTTCACCACACTCAGCTATAACGCCCGCATCTTAGTGTTCTCTCCGTGAAGGGGAGGACAGAGCAGGGCCATGTCGTAGGAACTAATTGTTCCTAAATTAAGACTATGATTAAGGTGAGCCCAAAGTCTATTCATTTGGGAAAGAAATCAAGAAAACAATGCCTTTTACAATAACAGCAAAATTAATGAAATACTTAGAAATTTACCAATCCATGGACATAAACTCCACTCATCTGCCAGTTTTTCATACTACGGTGACTTGCTTGTTTCTGTGATTCTGGAAGCCATACCACTGTAATTTGAAATACAAATAGGGTCACCCTTTGTAAACAAGTTTCACTGGGGCTTCCAGACTAAGAACAGACTTCCAGGAAGAAAGAGGCAGTCCACATCTGAGGCATTAGCCAAATGAATCCTTGAGAACAGCAGTCCAACATTGCGTTAAATATGCCAGAATATGAGCGCCTCTGATAGGAAGACACTCAAAATATGATGGAGGTAATTACCTCCTCCATGCAGACTTTGTCTTAATTGTCAGCAAAGAGAAAAGCCTTCAGGACCTTCATTTGCTAATAGCTCACGACTCAAAGGATAAGAAGTTACCAAAAATGTCCATCAGTAGTCGGGATGCAGAATGTAGGAACTATGAATCTAGGAATATTGGAACTCATTAAAAATGAAATAGCACAAGAAGCAATACTCTAGGCATTCCTGTCCTAATAGGAATTGGTTATTTCACGGAGCTTCCTATGCAAGGAATTGCAAAGCCAAGAGGAATGCTGGTTCATTACTCAACAGAAAGCATATTCCAGAATCTACTGAGATGTACAGTACTATATGTGATTAATGAAATGTACAAAGGCCTAGTTAGACAGGGAAAAAGAACGTGCTCAGCATATTGCAAGCTGAAAGAACTGAACAAAATATTCAAGTCTCAAGTTGCATTATTGAAGAACTCTGTGGGCAATTAGTGATTGATGCTGGATAGATAAAAAGAAGCTGGAAAGGATTCATAGTCACTGTACCTCAAGTAATTCATCAATGCCTAACCATTTCCAGAAGTAGCACATGTTCAATAACAGATGGTATTGAAGAAGGAGGATGTCCAAGCTGCACTGAAGCTATTAATGAAAACACAAGGTTTGAAGGATTGACTAAATACTAATTGAAATAATTTAAAATCTGAAGCAGTGATATAAAGTTTCACCAATCTATGCTAAAGAAGGAGAGAGGCAGCTACCTGACCAACCAACTGGAAGAGATCCATATTTGTATGGATTGTGAAAATCATACAAAAATATGATTAATGTCACATGAAAGTATATTTCTGCTGAAGGTAATTCATAAACAGTTAATGTAGTACATCCCAGGAATTCAAACCAGATTCAGAAGAGGATGTGTAAGGAATGGATATTTCAGATCTCAGATGGATCCTGGCTGGAAGCAGACACTAATAGAAAGATGTATACTGGTATTTCATTCACTATGCAAATGCATTCAATTGTGTGGGATACAAATCATGAATAACTGGGAAGAATGGGAATTCCACAATACATCATTGTTTTCATGTGGAACCTGTACTTAGACCAGGAAACAACTTTTATATCTAACACTGGGATAGTGAATTGTTTAAAACCTGGATGGTGTGCCTCAGGATTTCATCATTTCACCATACTTTTTAAAACTCTCGGCTAAGCAAATAATTTGAGAGGCTAGACTATGTGTAAACAAACAAAACATCAGAACAAGAGGAAATCTCATCGACAACTTTTCCTATGCAGATGACACAACTTTGCTTCCTGGAAGCCAAGAGAACGTGAAGCACTTATTGATGTAATATCAAATACTTCAGCCTTCAATATGTATTAAATCTTAATATAAAGAAAACATGCATCTTCACAAGTGGAGTGAAAAGCAATATCATGATAAACAGCAAAAGATTGAAATTGTCATATGTTTTATTTCACTTTGTGTTAGGCCGGTTGACTAGGAAACAAATTCAGTGACACTCATATATATGTAAGAGAGAGCTTTATATCAAGAGGTAATTATTCTTCAATAAAACATTCCAGCACAGTCCAACTCAAGCCCATAAGCCTAATCCTAGTCCATAAATCCCTCTGCAGACTCACAAAGCCACATGCAATGATGCAAAATGCAGGAAGATCATAGGCCGGTGAGTGCAGAGTATAGATCCAATGGTGGTGGACGCATCTCCAGGGCTCCTGCAGGTCTCTTGTGGTGTCAACAGGAAGGGGAAGGTGGAACGAGAGGTGGAGGTTTCCAGGACCCTCCTTATGAGGAAGTCACGCCCACAAGGAGGCACCATCAGACTGTGACCTGATTGACAGGCTAGTCTCCACCCCTACACTTCAAATTGACAGGAAATTATGTAACTGCCACACACTTGTATCTATAGTTAATGTTCATGGAAGTAAAATGGTGTATGGCTTTTGACAAATCTGCTGCAAAAGACCTCTTTAAAGTCTGAGCAAGCAAAGGTAGCACTTTGAGGACAAGGCATCCCTGTCCTAAGCCATCGTATTTTCAGTGGTCACATATGCATGAGAAAGACGGACACTAAATGAAGACTGAGGACGAAAGGATGCATCTGAATTACGCTGTTGAAAGCACCATAGACTGAAAGAATAACCAACCAATTTGTCTTGGAGGAAGTACAAAGAGAAATTTCCCCAGAAGAATAGATGGCAAGGCTTCATCTAAGCTCCTTTGGGCATCAAGAATGATCAGTCCTGGTAACGGACATTCTGAGGAGAGCAGAGAGGCACTGGAAAAAGCAGATGACCCTCGTGGAGATGGATTGACACAGTGACTGCAACAATTGGCTCAAACCTGACCATTGGGAGGATGGAGCAAGGCTGGGCAATGTTTCTTTCTGGGAAACAAAGCATAGATTCATCAGGAGTTGGGTCTAACTCAACAGCACCTAACAAAACTTAAATAGACATAAAAGACTTACGAGTGCTATAAAACACGGCAAGAAGAACTAAAATAGACGTACAAAATGGGAAGTCATCCTGTGATCATTGATTATAAGATTTACCATAACGAAAATGTCAGTCTTATGTAAATATCTCAATAGAAATCCCAACAACACTTTAAAGAAATCAAATTTATTGAGTAATTTCATATAGAAGGTAATATAACTTCAACAATCAAAAGCAATGCAAAGAAAAAGGACACATTTCCCCAATATCAAAATACGTTATTCAGTCACTGTAATAAAAACAGCCTAGAATTGGTTCAACAATAGGACTAAAGTCCAGTGGAATGGAATTGAAAACCCAGCCATTTATGGACAGCTGATTTTCAACAGTGGGTCACATTCAGTTCAATAGAGAAGAAAGATTCTTTGTAATCACTGGTGATGGAAAAACTTGCCATCCATGAGCAGAAATGTGAAACAGGATCTATATCTCAAACCATACACAAAATTAACTGAAAATGGGTCAAAAACCAAGATGTTAAAATCTAAAACTATAAATTTCTAGACCACATAGAAAGAAAACTAGAGTGCCTAACCTATTTGAAAAATCAGATAAACATTACAACAAATAAAGCAAGAGAAGGAGGACAAAATAGATAAATGAAGCCTCTTTAAAATTAAGTCCCCTTGAATCCAGGGTGGATGATACCTTCAGGACCAGGGGTGTGAGGGGTGATACTGGGAGAGTAGAGGGCGAGTGGGTTGGAAAGGGGGAACCGATTACAAGGATCTACATGTGACCTCCTTCCTGGGGGACAGACAACAGAGAAGGGTGTAAAGGGAGACGCCGGATAGAGCAAGATATGACAAAATAATAATCTATAAATTATCAATGGCTCATGAGGGAGGGGACAGCGGGGAGGGAGGGGAAAAAAAGAGGACCTGATGTAAAGGACCTGGATAGCAAATGCTTTGAAAATGATCAGGGCAAAGAATGTACAGATGTGCTTTATACAATTGATGTATGTATATGTATGGATTGTGATAAGAGTTGTATGAGCCCCTAATAAAATGTTTAAAAAATAAAATTAAGTCCCCTCTCATCAAATAAGTGTAGTACTAATGAAAATATATTAGCCTCTACATTGGGGAAAAATTCGTAATTTATCCTCTAAGAATGTATCACTGAAACCGGGCTTCTGAGACTATGAATCTCTACTGGAGCAGACAGAGCTTGCTCCTTGAGACCAGCTCATGGGTCTGAACTGCGGCTCCCTGGCTGGTTAGCTGTGAGAAGCTTACCCCACAGTTCCGCCAGTGATCCTTATGATGAGAAAATCTGGAATTTTATATCAATATTTCTGCATCGAGATGTTTTATTTTGAAGTTAGATATTTTATTTTGAGCTAACTTTTTTTTAACAACTTGATTACACATGTAAACCATCTGAAGAACAGAGTGTGAATCTTCACAAAGAAGAGTAGATTTTTCCCCTTAAATTCAGTAATATAATAATTGGTCTTAGGTTGGATTGTTCATAGTTACACAGCCAAGCACTTTTTAGAAATAAAGTCATTAATTGTTGAGGGATTGCTTTGTTTTAGAAAAGTAAGCTTTCATTCTTTCATAGTTTTGAAAAATATTATGAACAAGTTTCACAATCCTCAGTCTAATTGCTTTCCATTCATATACTTCTTTATAGCTAGTAGAGCTCATTACTGGCATTCTGGGCTCTGTGTAAACACAAATATGCAGGCACATCTGTTTATTGAAGACACAGACGCAGATCACCTCCAGCCTAAGAGACATAGCCAAACACCTTGGAACATTGTTTGTCTGGGTTTGGATGTTTAGCACTGCAGTTAGTTTACAGAACAACTCGGTCCATGGGTAGAATAACATTATCTTTGCTGTTGGAAGTGGTTAAGATAATTGAAGAATGGATTCGGGGTTGGGGATAACCATGAATTACATTGTCAATGCCATTACCTACCCCCACTCTACATAAAATTTAAATAAGATCCATTCTGACTCTCTCCCTTTTCTTTGAGGGTTATCACAGCTCCCATTTGGTCATTCTAAATTTAGTCATGAGCCTGGGACAGGGGGAGAGCAAGCTTCCTGTCAGAGCTGGCAAGTCCCCAGTAGCACAACTGCTGGCTAGGGCAGTGGCCTTTCATCTCCTTGGCCTCCATTGGGATCTTGCCCATTGTTTTCCTTTATTTTCTGGCATTCTCCCAGCTTTGGGTAATGCTTTGTTTCCTTCTGACTGAAATATAACAAAAAGGGTGTTAAAGGGGAGGAAACAGGCACTTTTAACAACAACAACAACATGGGGTTAGAGGTTTAACTTCTCATTAATTCAGTACTTGAATAACCTAATGAAAAATAACCTTGTTTTCTTAGATTCTGTTAACGTAGTAGCAATTTCATGTATTTTGTCTCATCTGCTTGTTAAAAATATTACCCATATCTTGAGCTATATCTTACGCCATTACTTACATCTCACTTTACTATGTTCTTTATTTTTTTAATCATCTTTCATTTTATAGCAAGTAGGGTTTTACATTCAAAGTGTCGCTGACAGATTATTTCACATGAAGTACAAACGTGCTTTCATTAATATTGCTGCTGTTATTGTCAGATGTCATCTAGTGGGTTCCGATTCATACTGACCCTATGTACCACAGAGGAAACACTGCCCGATTCTGCACTTTCCTTGCAATTATTGTTATGTTTGAAACATTGTTGCAGCCACTATACAAACCCATCCTCTGAGAAGCTTCCTCTTTTTCCCTGGCCCTCTTCTTCAGCAAGCATGATGGACTTCAAGACTACTCTCTCCTGATGGTGTGGGTTGACATCTTAGCTTCTCAGGAGCATTCTTTATTAGAGATTTCAGAAAGGACGTGATCATGGAAAATATATATGAGTAGTATTTATAAGTATATCAATTGAATTTCAAATGAACCAAACAACTGTTTTGATTAATATAAGAAGCCATTGTACTATGAACATTCTGGAAGTTGGCACAATCATGTACAGTGTACTGTGCTGGAAAAAAACAAAGCAAATATTTAAAAAAGAGAAATCAGTTAAGACCACCAAAAGTTGAGGTAAAACTATCTTTCCTTTTAAGGTTTACAAACCAATAAATTTAAAGCTTCAAATGGCTACTTAGAAACACAAGCCAAGCCGCAATTATATAGATAAGTTCCTGGAAAACCTGTATTATGTTTAAATTCCATTTTCCCACAAAATTTAAAACCCCTTTTAACATGCACATATGTGAATATACCAATATATTCCTATTGCTATATAAGAGTAGAGACATAGTAAAATGGACATATATTCTAAACCAATAACAATAACTATGAATTTATTTGGAATGATTTCAGTATTATGAAATTTGAATATATTTTGGATATCACATAGTATTTCAAGAAATTTAACAAAAATTTAGCTTCTCTGTGAGATTATAATTTGTCTAAACTCACATATAATGAAATAAATTAGAAATTTCTGAACAACTGTGCCATAGAACCACAGTTAAAGCTTTTAGTGAAAAATTGTTCCTGCCTTTCATATATTTAAAATCTATAAGTATTTGTAGGTCCGTGAGAAAAAAGAACATCTCTAAGTTTACTTTATATTATTCTACCTTCATGCTGGTCTAGATATTTTTATCATTATGGTTATTATAATGTATAGTATAGTTGATAAAAATAAATTCTCAATGAAAGAATAAAGTGAATAAAGTAATCAGTAGAAAGACTGTATAATGGCAAGAGTAATTTTGTCAGGCTTGAGATTTGACTCTGAATTTTCTGAAAAAGGGGCAAGAGGAAGGAAAGGGTGAGCATTCCAAGAAAGGTGTGATTAAAAAATAAATTCTGAAAGTAGTGATGAGCATGCAATCTGAAAAGGGCAATGGAGATCCTGATATATTTGAATTAAGCAGGTGGTAGAGAGCGGTCACTATCTTTAGAAGGAGAGCCTTATGGCCTTGATAGTACAGCAAAGAGATTTTGGCTTTCTTCTCGTCAGGAGGGATAAAATTAGATTCATGAGTAGAAGTAGCATGCAGGATGTATTGGGAGGTCTAACATCTGCAATTTGGGCAGCCAGTGGTAGGGCCAGGGGCATAACCTAGATATAGGATGAAGGAGGCATGGATCATACTGTTGTCAATGAAAATCTTGATGTCAAATGAACAACATGAGAACAACTGAGAGAAAATTAAATATTAAAAATTTTCATTGATTTTTTACCTCACCTTATGTCCAGCCCTAGGTGACTGACGTATTAGGGAATCTCAAGTACTCTCCCACAAAAGGCTATTCATTACATTAATTTTTATATTTACTCAACAGGTATGATAATAATTTAGTTTATGTATTATTCAATTATGCTTTCTTTTGAAAAATTAATTTTAACAATGCATACTTTGAGAAAGTTGAGCTACCTTCTAGGTTAAATAGTTCATGGATGAACCTAGCAATAATGTAGGTAAATGCACAGTGCTACAGGATCAAGTTTGAATTGATACAAAGACACAAATCACATTTTTCCCCTTTAAATGTACCCCCCCCACTGCAGAAATACTTAAAGTTTGACACTTTGACTGCATTTCCTTTCAAAACAAGTATATGTCTAAAGCCTTTCTAAGTGGTTCCCATGATAGGCCATTTGGGAGACTTTCGATACTTGGTCAAATTTAATTAAATTTCATATATTTTATTCCCCTGTGTTTGCTGGATTTTAACCTCACAAAAATTCATATTATATACTTGTGATCATGATGTGGCTCTTCTCTGTGTTAATGGAAAGGACTTTACATTTTAGCAAAACTTGTAGTTTAATAGGGAAAGAGTTTAAGGAGGTGATTACTTGGTGATCCTATTTATTTATCTATCTATCTATTTATTTATTTATTTTTCCTTGGTGATCCTTTAAAGACAGTTTCTTTGGGGAATCTGGGAAGAATAGGTAGTGTCTGCCTCTGTGAGGAGCATAGAAACTAAGCTGGACAGCACAAAAGAAAAATAGTTTATGCAACCACATTAATAGATAGAATGCTACACTCAGACACAGAAGGCCTGGGTTAACACCAGACATTAAGAGTATCTCCTACACCTAAAATGAGAATAACAAGGATTGCCCATATGTCAAGATTATTGTTTAACTGGAGAATACATGCATGTGGAATTTCTGTATAAATTAAATGTTACTGAGAAAATATGAACTTATATTAATCATGAAGAGTGCTTTTAAAATGTTAAGATGGTAAACATCATTGAAAACAAAGAAAGAAAAGAGTATAATTCTTACCTTTGTGGATTCTTTAAATCTCTTTGAACAGAACCAGATTGTATTGTTGTGCCAAAAAAGAAACCAGTGAGAGGGAACAGTGTTCCTGCTCCTATTTGAGTGACTGACATGTAGCCGAGAGGAATGACTGAGAAGCAAAGCATGAGGAAACAGGATAGTGGGCACAAAGGAAGGAGTAGAGGAAAGAATGAAAAATAAAATTATATGTAGGCATAAATATAGATGTGTATATCTTTACATACATAAGTACATAATAATAGGTGTGTATAAGTAAATACATTAAGGAAGTAGATGGACTTTGGACTTCTACTTAAATCTTGTCTCAGTACAAGAATGGTTTGTTCGAATAATGTGGCCTTGTATGATACTAAGCTTGACATGATCACTGTAGACAAAATGGGTGCATAAGCAAATGTGGTGAAGAGCGCTGATAGTGCCCAGCTATTGAAAGATATAATACCAAGGGTCTTAAAAGCTTGCTAGAAAATGTTAAAACAGCAACCAGATTGACATGAAGGGGTGTAGACAAAGTGGAGACCTGAAACCCATCTGTAGGATAATTGGACGGTCCCTCACGAAAGGGCCACGTGGAAGGGATGATATATTCAGGGTGAAGTATAACATGATGAAACACATAAATATCCTCTAGTTCTTTAATATGTCACCCTTACTATTAAGGTCTTAGTTTTACCTCATTAATCTTGTGGGACCTGTGTATGTTCAGTTCTATAATTAAGACCATTCGATGCATGAAATCCATGATGGATAAACCCTTCAGGAATAGTAATGGGAATAATGATTCCCTGAGAATATGGGAAGAGAGGAGGTGCAGGGGGGCCATTAGCAATGACTGTATAACCCCACTCAAGGGGAACGAATAACACAATTGTAGGTGCATTGATACATTGAATGGTGTTAGATATGGCAAATATATATAATATATATTATATATATAATAAAGGTTCCTGGGTAGTAGGGTGAGGAAGTGAGGAGATAAAGGGGAGCTGATATCAAATAGTTTAAGAGGAAAGAAAATGTTATGAAATTGATGGTGGCAGCAATTGCAGAATTATGCTTGATCTAATCAGATTATGGATTATTATAATATCTTCAAGAGCTCCCAATAAAATGATTTTAAAAATAAAGAAATCAATGAAATTATAATGCATATGTGATTTAATAAGTTAAAAGGACCATACATTTAATTCTGTGTACCTTTAATATGTTAGTGTAAGACCAGTTTTAAATTTGCAAATATTATACATTTGGCTAAGCTCACAGAATCTAAAATTTTGTATATTAGTATATTGTATATTTTGTATATTAGTCAGGAACACTGCTATAAATGCTAAAATCATTCAAATATTCTTAATAGAACATTATCTTAGTAAACACAAATAAAATTCTCTTTACACAAGAGTCTCACTGTATGCTGAGGATATTTAAAATTAATTTTTAATTATATATGATAGTCAATAAATACAATACATATAAGTGGTAGGCAAAGTATTTGAATATTTCATTCTCCAAATTGAATATTTATTCTTCAAATAAATCAGAGATTTCCCTAGAGAAAAAAATTATGGCATCACATATTTTAATTTCAAAACCATTAGTGACAGCAATTCTTAAAATCAGTAAATTTTCTACATTATGTACACTGCATTGAAATATATCTATATACATGTATGTATATTGTGTATATATATAAAATCGTGTTGGGTTTTTTGGTTTGTTTGTTCTGTGAGTTCCATGTGTTTGTGTCTAAAATAACCCCAACATAGAGTCAGAACTTGGAGACTTATTTCAGAACTATGTCTCATTTTTTATAGAATGAGACATATAAATAAAAAACACTATAAAACATAAATTTAAAAACCATATAAATAAAAATAAATCAAGTCTTTTTAATTACAAAATTTGAAAGAGAACAATTTAAAAGTCTTGAAACTTGTGGAAGAGATTATTAAAATATTTTAAAAATCTAAATCAAATTCAGTGCCATCAACTAGATTCCAATTGTCATCCAAAGTACCAGATAAAACATATGTTAACAGAAAGGAAGGGAAGGGTAGAAAGGAACTAAAAGAAAAATATGGGAGAAGCAGAAATTCATTGGAATTGTTTTAATTGAATTTGCTCTGATTTGCAGAGTACCATGTTGAGCAAAAACACAAAATAAATTATGCCATGTAATGTTAATTTTGACAACTGTAAATCAGGCGAGGAGACACTGTGAAATCACAATGAATGATGCATGCCCTAGACAGTGTATCTTAGAATTGCAAATTTGATTTCTGAAACTATTTGCATTTGATCAGCCATAGCTGAGTGTTGTGAAATAAATCAATACGAAAGAAAACATTCCCTCATGTCGTATGTGGAGTTTCTCAGCAAGCTGATAATGTGTTTTTCCAAGGTTTCGCTCTTACCTTCCACCTCCACTACAATCTGTATGGCTCCAGAGTATTTGGTAAAACCGAGGTACATATCAATTGACATAAAGGCAAGTCTGAAAATTTTCGTTTTAAGAGCATACTTTTAACATTTTAATTGAAATATAACTCACTTATCAGTAGGTCAAAGTGAGCACTTAAAGCATATTATTATTTTATAAGGTTGTACAACCATGACCACTGTCTCATTGCAGAAGATTTTATCATCAGAGAGATATCCCACAGCTATTTATAGGGACAGCAGTTCCATTTTTCAATTAGAATAATGTTTTCCATTTTCATCAATGTAGCATGGGTACACTTCATTCCATTTTATGCTGAATAGTATTCATTATATGGGTATATCACATTTATTCCTTCATAAGTTGGTGAACATATTTTCACTTCTTTCCATATTTTCACTACTACTAACTATTATTTACAATCAAATTATTGTGTCAAACGTAGGTTTTCATTTTTATTGCGTACACGCCTAGCAGTAGAACTGGTAGGTTTATATGGTGATTATATTAGCTTTTGGAAGAACTGACAAAATGTTTTGCTGAGTGGCACCACTGTTTAACAATGTGAGAGCAGTGATGAATGAGGTACACTCACCCTGCATCCTTGTCAACACTTGTTATCATCTGCTTTGTTTGTCTACTCTTACCTGCCTTGTTGTGTTCGGTGTCTTCCAGTCTCAGTGGCTCCGTGGGCAACAGACCTGAACTGGCCTGCGTCCTCCTCACAATTGTTAGGTCAGAACCCGTGTGGTAGCCACTGGGTCAGCCCGTCTGGTTGAGGGCCTTCCTCTTTTTGACTGTTCACCTACTTTATCAGGCATGACGTCCCTCTCCAGGTCTAGCTGCTCCTGACAGTAGATCCAAAGTATGCAGAGCAGTCTTGCCATCTTTGCATTTAAGGAACATCCTGGCTGTACTTCTTCCAAGACAGATTTGCTTGTTATCTGGGAAGTCTATGGTACATGGACTCCTCATGGGCATCAGCAATCAGGTGCTTCAGTTCTTACTTGGGCTCCCTTATTCAGTGCATAGTTTTCACATACAGACGAGGCAGTTGAAAATACCGTGACTTGGTTCAGGCACACCTCAATCCTTAAAGTCACATCCTTGCTTTTCAACACGTTAGAGAGATTTTGTGCCATTTGATCTGACTGCTGCTTCAATGAGTGTTGATTCGGGATTCAAGCAAGAAAAAAATCCTTGACAAATTCAATCCTTTCTGTGTTCATCATGATGTTATCTATTGGTTCAATTGTGTGGATTTTGGTTTTCTTTACATTGATTTGCAATCCATCCTGAACGATGAAATCTTTCATCTTCATCGAGTGCTTCAAGTCCGCCTCACTTTCAGCAAGCAAGTTTATATCATATTCATATTGCAGGCTGTTAATAAGCCTTTGTCCCGTCCTAATAGCATCTTCTTCTTCATATAAGTCAGCTCTCTGATTATTTGTTCAGCAGGCAGATTGAACAAGTAGCATGGGAGGATACAACCCTGATACACACCCTTCTTGATTTTAAATCAGATAGTATCTCCCTGTTCTGGTCACACTGCTGCTTATTGGTCTATGTACAGGCTCCATCGGAGCACCCTGTAGGGTTCTGGAATTCCCATTCTTCTCAAAGCTATCCGTAGTGTGTTATGAGTCACAGAGTTGAATGTCTTTGCATAAGCAATAAAATACAAGCCAACATCAGCTTGGTGTTCTCAGCTTTCAGCCTGGACCCACCTGACATCCATGTTCTCTTCTGAACATAATCAGAACCTCTGGCAGCTCTCTGTCAAGGTACCGCTGTGGTGTTGTTGAATAATATTCAGAAAAATGTACTTGCATGTGATATCAATGATACTGTTTGATAATCTGTGTATTCTGTTGGTTCATCTTCTTTGGATTGGGTACAAATGCTGATCACTTTTGGCGAGGTAAATGTTGGCGAGTTGGCGAGGTAAATGTCTTCCAATGTCTTGAAATAAATGAGTCCATTCGGGGGTTCATCAGCTTATTGATACATGTCATGTATGTATAGTTTGGGTTTGCATTTTTCTAGTGACTAATCAAATTGGATACCAAGGTTGCCAGGTATCTGGCAACTATACATAATCAGGTGTCTGTCAACTACAAGGCTTGCTATTATTAATTTACTCTTCATCAGACACAAGTGAGAGGTACCAAACCAGGGTGAAACCTTGATTAGTGGAAAAGGTAAATAGGATCTGATAGCAACAGGTTGTGCCAACATTTACTGCTTATAGAAGGTAGGAAATGGCCTGTATTCAGGAAGATGGAACAAAGTAGGTTCCACGTATCCATGGGGACAGCTTGCTCAGATCCACTACCCGAGGATCAAAAGCAGTAGTGAAAAAACAGAAGAAAACATGAAGCGCTCAGAACAATCCCTCAAAGTCTAAGAGGGAGCATAAATTTACTGGTTTACATAGTATTTTCACTGCAATTGCCTATTATCACTAATCTAGAGGTAATTTAAAGTATATGCGAGGCTGTGTGTCAGTTGTATGTCAATAATAAAATGCTTTACGTAAGAAGCATGGTCATCATGGGTCTTGGGATTCACAGTCCTAAAGCCTATAACCCATAGATTCCAAAGGACAACTGCAATCATAAAACTGTCACTTATTAAAGGAAGACAACAAACATCAATACTAATTATGTAATTAGAGAAAATCTTAAATATTTAAATGGCTCATTATCATTACATATTTGCATGTCTTCATGACCTTTCCACATGATCTATATCATCTCAAAAATTTTTAAAAATAAAAGAAAATTTTGTTGTTATATGACTTTTAATTTAATTGATCAAATAGAGCAAATAATTTATATAAAATATTATCTTTGGCATTTATATATGTCCAGGTGTGGACAGGGATATCATAGTTAAACCACTTATGAGAATTGGTTGCAAGCCCCAATATTATAAACTTACATTGCTATTTCCTTCTGGATGCTTTGAAAATTATTATAAGTCAGTAACAATAAATAAAACCATTTTCTTTTTGTTTCTTATTCCAATTTCATTGTCTCTGTGGTTTTTAGGTGAGGTGTAAGGACCACATAAAGTAGTAATTTTCAAATATTTCTTTTTTTCTTTTAAACACAATGGAAATAGATTTGGTATTGTGATTATATAATTAACGGATGCTTAATATTTTAGAACTGACAACAAAATATCAAAATGAACAGAGAAAATAAAATTAACCTTGCATCAACCACCTGAAATAATCATTATTAACATTTTGGTGCCCATGAATCACAGTAGGTATTTAAAATGTTTAATTCTACATAAATTGCATTGTATTATGCTAGCTAACTTTATTGCTTCCCCTTATTTCTGCCACACCAATTAAATCCCCAGGCCCCAATGGAATAAAAATTATGTTAACAAGCTGCATTTATATGAACTTACAAATATTGATTACACATACGTACATCCACCAAATGTACTTATTTTGCTCAGTATATTTTGTAAATGGTTTCAAAGTTGACACATTTTTCTGCCTCTTACTTTTGCATAAGAAAATCCCATGGGTTAAATCCATGGGAAACCCTTGCTCCAAAATGATAATCTTTAAACCTTGAACCAGAAATAACCCCCGAAGTCTTCATAAAATCAAACAATCATTTAGCTTCACGAGTGACAATGGCCTTCCTATAGCATTTTACTCTTTTGAGAACTATCTATATAAGATCAAATGATAATATCAACTCAAAAAATTAGATGGGAACCTTGGAAGACAATTAGTTTATGCTAATGAGGGAGGAACAGTTCAAGATAAGAATCTGTTGAATTGATGTGTTTCACTGCCTATGTGTTTTTTTCCATTTTAATTTTTTAGAATCATTTTATTGGGGGCTCTTGCAGATATTATAACAAAACATCAATCAATTTTATCAAGAAAACGTGTACATATGTTGCCATTGTCGTTTTCAAAACATTCTTTCTATTTGAGGCCTTGGTATCTGCTCCTCTTTTTTCCCTCCTTCCTGTACCCTCCCTCACTCTTGAAACCTTGATAAATTATATATTGTTATTGTTTTTCATTTATTACACTGTCCACTGTATACCTTCACCCACATTTCTCTTATTTGTCCCTCTAGTGTGTTTGGGGGGGGTATTTGACATCTATCATTGCCATCAGCTCCCCCTTTCTCCTCTTTCTCTCCCCTCCTCCTACTCTCATGGTATCACTATTCCCATTACTATTTCCGAGGGGGTTGATCTGTCATGCATTCTCTGGTCTAGCAGGATTTGAGGGTAACACTAGGGCCATGATAGTGGGGGGAAGGAAGCATTAAAGAACCAGAGGAATGTTGTGTGTTTTGTAGGTGCTGCATGTATTGCACCCTGGCTGAATCCTCCCTTCTATGTGACCCTTCTGTGAGGGGATGTCCAGTTGTCCACAAATGGCTATGGGTCTGCACTTTGACCCTTCTCCTTCACATCGATGTAATTGTTTGTTTTTGATCATCTGATACCTGATCCCATCAACATTTCATGATTACATGGGCTAGTGTGCTTCTTCCCATGCGGGCTTTATTGTTTCCCTGCTAGATGGCCGCTGGTTTAACCTCAGGACTTTAAGACCCCAGGCACTGTAGCTTTAAATAGTAGGGCACCATCAGCTTTCTTCACCACATTTGCTTATGCACTTTGTCTTCAGTGATTGTGTTGGGAAGGTGAGCATCTTGAGTGCCAGGTTATTAGAACAAAGTGTTCTTGTGTTGAGGGAGGACGCAAGTAGAGGCCCGGAGTCTGTCTGCTACCTTAATAAGTTAGCATATAAATATATATACGTAGATCAATACTCCTATCCTTATATATTAAAATATTTGCATGCCTATATTTATACTAATATTCATAGATTTGCATCCTTGCTCATTCCTGTTTCCTTTTACTGTCCTCCTCCTCCACTATCACATCCACCCTCCTTGCGGTTCTCAGTAATTCCCCTAGGCTACATTAGAATTAATCAAACCCCGCCATCGCTGCCTATATTCTAAACAACAACAAATTAATGAAATTCAGGGGGTGGAAAGCCCATGAAAAACTTTCTGCTTTATGAAGTGAATCTATATCTTATTCTAGAACTCGTCGATTCCATATTGATGCCATTCCTCTGATTTCTGGAGTCTTGGTGAGGTAGTGGGTGCACACGGGGCTGCTGACTGCAGAGCCAGCAGTTCAAAACTACTGTCTGCTTAGTGGGAGGAAGAAGAGGCCTTCTATACCTATAAAGATTTCCATTTCAGAAGCGCACAGAGGCAGTGCCACCCTCTCTATCGGGTTTGATATGAGTTGGGATTGACTTGATGGCAGTGAGATGAATAAGCTTCAAAAATATACTCATAAAAATATCTATATGAATTGACCTTTAAAAAATACCCCGAGGGCATTTTCACAGAGCTGGGATTGCTGGATCAAATTTAGTTTTCAAAGACATTTATTTGTAGATGCTTCCTCAAAAAGTGATACTACCTGACATTTCCACTGGCAAAGTGTAAGGCCCTTTTCCCTCATTCTTCTGAGTGACAGAGTATAATTGTTTCCAGTCGTGCGGGTCAAGTGACTTTGCAGTGGCACTCGAAATTTCATTTCCCTGAATAATGAGTTACAGTGTCTTAGCCTTTGCATATGGCTTTCTGAGGTTTGTCTTCAGTATGTAGCTATGGAGAATTAACAAAAAAGATATATTACAGCTCTTCTGCTTTTTAATAACAGCTCACTTTAAAATTGTAACTAATGATTTATTTTATTCCTATTTTCTTCATTTTATCGTAGATCTAGTGCCCAACCCATTTAACATTTTAAAATTCAGACAGCCTTTCTTTTGTATCACCACATTTGCAATTGTAGTTGAGGTAAGAGTAGCCTCCTTAACTATGTTTTAAATACAGCTACTTTGATTATCTAGAAAGATCTATGTGGTGTTACAGGCAGTTTCCATGTTACAAACAAAATCTGTTCATAAATCTGCCTTTAAGTTGAATTTGTAGGTTACATATAATATTCATCTATATTACATATAAGTATATATAATTATAATGTTATCTATGTCATAGAAATATAATGTTCAATTATATTTTATTCTTATTTTGTGGCCCTTCATCAAATGTTTGTCTTAGTATTGTGGTTATCATTAGAAACTGTTGATTCAAACTCAGAGCCATTGTACGTTCTGCAGAACGAAACGCTGCCCAGCTGTGCGCCATGCAATTGTTGCTATGCTTGCATCAATTGATGTAACTGCTGCATTAATCCATCTCATTGATGCTCTTCCACTATTGTGATGGCTTCCACTTCAAGCATGCTGTGCTTCCTCCACGGACTGGCCTCTTCTGATAACATGTCTGAAATGTGTTTGAAGAAGTTTCACCATCTCTGCTTCTATGCATCATTCTGGCTCTCCTTCTCCCAAGACAGATTTGTTTGTTCTTTTGGCAGTCTTTACACTGTTATCCATACTTTGTTATGATCCAAAGAACTGAATGTCTTTACATAGTCGGTGAAACACAAGTAAACATCTTTCTGGCATTCTTTGCCTTTAGCTAAGATCCACAAAGCCTCAGGAATTATATTCCTTATTGTACATCCCCTTTGAATCTGTCTTTAATTTATGACATAACCCTATCAGTCCACGGACTGTTGCAGCTGTTTTTTAATTACCTGCAATATAAACTTACTTTCATGTGGTATTAGTGATACTGTGTGGCACTTTTTTACTTCTGTCCCGGTCCCCGTCTTTAAGTGGACACAAACACTGCTATCCCCCAGGCAGTTAGGTTAGTGTCTACCAAGCCTCTTGGCAGCGCCAAGCTAGTGCTTCGGGTGCTTCAGGGCCCCATGAAGCGGCTCATTTGGTATCCTGCACATTCCTGGAGCCTTGCTTTCCCTTAATTCCTCAGTGCAGCTTGAAATTCTCCCTTCGATACTATGGATTCTGAATCTTACGGAACCTCTATAATGGCTGACTATTTTGACCAGTTCTGCCATTTGAGTTTGTGTATTCCTCCCACTTTCGTTTGATGCTCCCCCATAATTCAATAGCTTGCCCAGAGCTGTATCGGTGTTGTCACTTGTGGCCTGACAGAATGCTGAGTGTGTTCTTCATTTGGCCTCTCTAGCTTCAGGTCTCTGCACATTTCATCATATCACTTTACCTTGAATTCTTTTGCTATCTGTTGAAATTTTCTGTTTAGATTTTTACTTTGTCTTCATTTCCATTTGCTTTGGCTGCCCAAGATCTTTTGCCATGTTTAAGTCAATTATTTTATTTATATTTTTACATAGTTTTTGAGAAAGGCAATTCAGTAGGAATCAAAGTATAATGGATTGGGTATAAAGTTTTACCTGACTAGAGGAAATCCTGACCTCAAAAAGTGTTATGCTTAAAGGTATTTTTATAAACTACCAACGGTTAATTTGTAGAGCACTAATATAGCATCATTTGAGATAAAAATAGTATTTATGCTATGTGCTCAACAATGCTTTTTTCTGATTATCTTTAAAGAATAATATGATAATTACATTGAAACCATTCATTAGTGTTGTTTTATCAGACAACATCAAGGACTTACGAAGATTCAGGCCCTTTTCCTATGTAGTAACCGCCCTCCTTTCTTTTCTTCCTCTGGGTAGTAAACATGGTGGAGCCTAAAGCGAGGAGGAGAGAACATCAAGGAACCACGAGTGGGGCTGGAGGAATTTAGTTAGGACTTAGCTACTGCTTGTGATATATCAAAGGAAAGGCGCTTTAAGAAGCGATAGAGGAACCAGCTTGTCTGGTCTCTATCTTATGTCTAAACCAAACAAGATAACTGAAATTTCAGTGTTGGCTACGTTTTCTAAGTTTTTTGCTGCCGTGTCTCTCAATGGCTTTGGATAACAATTTCCAGGCCATGTTTTGATCACAGCACACATGCCTTAGTCTGTGCTGGGATCCCAGAGGGAGCCCTCTTTGTTTTGTTCCATGTCCAAGTTAGTGGGAGGAAAGAATTCAGAGCATTGTTAAACTGAATTCCAGGTACATCTTGTTATCTTGCATTCTTTTTTCTTAAGCACAGAGAAAGTAGGAACTATTACAACTTCATGAAGGGTCAAGCAGTAAATGTGTCCAAAGTCACATAACTTGTGACGAATATTAAAAATATCTATACTGATATGGAAATATACATTATGTAAATATGTGTATGGATACATATACATATATATGAAAGGAATTCAGAGTGTTCATGGAAAAATTACACTAACATTCAAAACTATTTTCTGTCAACTGGTTGAATCATGTGCACTAGCATGATTCTTATGAACTATTGGTCCCAAGTGGCACTCCAGTGGCCAGGGTTCCAGAGAAAGGTGCTCTGTTATCGCCCCAGCTTCTGCTGTACCAGGGAGCACGCTCCAGGGAGAATGAGGAAAATAGAAGCAGATAATCTATGATAATTGCCATGGTTAGTCCTCTCCTTTGGACACATACTATTTATAACACCTTCATTCCTTTCTTTAATTTTCAAATCTCACTAGTAGCAAAAACATGCTATTGAAGCTGCATTATCCTTTTATAACAGGCCATAGGCTCACCTTCCTTTCTTCTTATTATTTTATTTTTATCACTTTACTGGGGGCTCATGCACCTCTTATCACATACATCCATTGTATAAAGCACATTTGCACATTCGTTCTCCTCATCATTCTCAAAACATTTGCTCTCCACTTAAGCCCCTGGCATAGGTCCTCATTTTTCCCCTCCATCCCACCCCCCCTCCCTCACGAACCCTTGATAATTTATAAATTATTATTTTGTCATATCTTACACTGTCTAACGTCTCCCTTTACTCACTTTTCTGTTGTCCGTCCCCAGGGAGGAGGTTTCCTGTAATCAGTTCCCCCTTTCCATGCCCCCCTCACTCTCCCCTCCCGGTATTGCCACTCTCATCACTGGTCCTGAAGGGATCATCCCCCCTGAATTCCTGGTGTTTCCAGTTCCTATCTGTACCAGTGTACATCCTCTGGTGTAGCCAGATTTGTAAGGTAGAACTGGGATCATGAAAGTGGAGGTGGGGTAGGCGGAGGAAGCATTTAAAAGCTAGAGGAAAGTTGTATGCTTCATCATTGCTACACTGACACCCTGACTGGGTCCCCGCAACGCTTCTGTAAGGGGATGTCCAGCTGCCGACAGATGGACTTTGGGTCCCCACTCCGCACTCCCCCTCATTCACACTGTAATGATTTTTTGTTCTTCGATGCCTGATACCTCATCCCTTTGACACCTTGTGATCACACAAGCTGATGTGCTACTTCCATGTGGGCTTTGTTGCTTTCCTGTTAGTTGGTTGCTTGTTTACCATCAAGCCTTTAAGACCTCTGACACTATATCTTCCCCTCCCCCCTTTTCCTGAATGTCTGAAATTTCTATAACCTTGCTCTGTAGATATTGTAGAGGAAGGCCTCAAACCAGTTCAAAGCTGCTCTTGCAAGCACTGAAGGAATGCACAGGGTTACTCCAAACCCAAACACGCTGGAGGCTTGCAACACTATATCTTTTCATAGCCCGACACCACACTTTCATAGCTTTCTTTACCACATTTGCTTATGCACTCATTTGTCTTCAACAGTTGTGTTGGGAAGGTGAGCCTCATGGAATGCCAGTTTAATAGAATAAAGTGTTCTTGCATTGAGGGAATACTTGAGTGGAGGCCCAATGTCCATCTGCTACCTTAATACTAAACCTACAAATATATGCACATAAGTCTATTTCCCTATCCTCGCATATAAATATATTTACATATATACATGCCTTTATTTAGACCTCTATAAATGACCTTTGCCTCCTAGATCTTTCCTCTATTTCCCTTTACTTTCCTCTTGTTCCACTATCATGTTCAGCCTTCATTTGGATTTTAGTAATTCCTATGATTTACATTACCCTTGATCACACCCTACCAGGCTTCCTACACCCTCATCACCACCGATTTGGATCACTTGTTGTTCCCTTGTCCCTGGGTTTGTTAACACCATTCACCTTCCTTTCAAAGTCTCATTAATCACTGCTTTCCATCTCGGTGATATTTATTTCTAATATAACTCAGCTAGATATAAAGTATGCTATTATCCACCAGCAACGTGCAGTATATAAAATATGAGAGACAATGAGAAGGAAACCTAATATAATTAACATAAAAACATAATCTTACATATAGAACAAGAAAAAATAGCTGACATAACCCTTATTTCTGGACTGATCACAAGATCAACCTAGGATTTAACTTATTTCTGGACTGATCACAAGATCAACCTAGGATTTAACTTATTTCTGGACTGATCACAAGATCAACCTAGGATTTAACTTCCTTCTTTCAACTCCATTTTCTCTTAATCTTCAGCTCGCACTTCAGTTCTGGTCCTCTAATCTCTAATGCTGTAGGGTTGGAGCTACATGGGTCTGCCTTTGGGACAGTAGATATGGCAGTACCTTTCCTGTCATGATGAGGAGCCTTCACATAACCAGTCAAGTTCATCTTCTTTTCTTTGCCATTTGATAGCCTATTTGCAGCCACAGCTTGCAAATGCTTAAAAATCATATTCCCTGTTGGAAACACTAATCCTTTTGTAACCAAATCTCGAAAACAGGATGTCCAAAGTCATTGGTATAGGAAGTCAAAAATATCAAGTGGATGATTGCACTTAACTCCTGGTCCTATCTTTTAATAACAAGAAATATATGTTCTTAAAATAGCACCATTGATGATTTGTCCCTAAAGATTTTCAACTAAGGAGAAACTGTGGAGCAGTTCTCTCCTGTCTTGGAGCTTCCGCTGAGTTGAAATCCCCGGAGGACATTAGGTATTTGGTTTAAGATAAAGCAAACAATTAACTACCTTAAACTTCGTAGACTATCACTCCTAGTTGGTAGCATGCCTGGACCTTCATTTGGTCAATTTATATTTCTCTTATGCTAATTACATCTGGATGACAAACTATGAACCAGTGGAGTTATAAAATGTCATCCCATTGTCTTTATATTTTTGTTAAAAATAAGTATCTTATTAAGAAATCTCAGTAAGCATTGAATTAATTCATAAAGTGATGCTGAAAAAACAAGAAGTGTCAGGAAAAACAAATCTATAGTTAAAAGGATTCTCCATTCCAGTGGATTAAATTGCCATACCTTCTACTATTTGAGTTCAAAGTACTCAATCTGCAACTAATTGCCGAATGGTTCCTTCTGGAGTGTGGGAGTGCTGTTCCAGGGTTCAAGTTCACTCACTGATGCTAGCAGAATGGGCACTGTTTGAACTTTGCAACAACAAAAAAAGTGCATGTTAATAAGCCCATGCATAACCATTAACCAGGCCACATTTCTAGGAGATTAGAGTAAGAAATGGATATCCATGAAGAATATGGGTCGAGGGGGTGTGAAGGATTCACAGGGATACTTTCAGGATTCTTTCTCTCTTTCAGAGAGTCTATTTGTGTTTATTTCAATAATCTTGGTTCTATTGTGCTATAACTGCCAAGTTCTAAACTGTTTGATGTGGAGCCTAAATGTGTTGGAAGTGCTTTGTTTATGAATTTGTTGTTCTCTGGACTTCTGTGTGAAAATTAATTTAGATAATTGAAAAAATGTGTGTTAGTCTGGACACTTTAGAGAAACAAATCCACAGAAGCTCATGTATAAGAGAGTTTTATATAAAGGGTAAGTGCACATCAAGAAAACATCCCAACCTAGTGCTGCCCAAGCCCACAAGTCCAACATTAACCCATTAACCCATATGTCCAACACCAATCTACAAAGTCCTCCTCCATCTCACAAAACAGATGCAATGATGCTGACTGCAGGAGGAAAACTGAGTCAGTGAAGGGTCTCCACATGGCTGCTCCAGCACCCAGGGAAGCATCTGGGTAGGTCCAAGTGGCTTCTCCTTGGGGATGTCTTGCAGGAAGTGAGCCTTGCAAGCTGAAGCAGGGAACTGCTAAGGCAGCTGCACTCTGGTCCGACCATCACAAAGCAAGAGACCTGAGAACTAGAAAGGGGAGGCTCACCAAGCCCTTTATATCCCCGCCCTTCAATTAACCCCACATGTGTTTATTGCCCAGTTTGGCACAATAAACTAACTACCTCAAAATGTGTTAGGTCAAAAAAGCTAAATAGTATGTTTCTTCTAAAATCTAGAGGTCTATCAAATATTGTACTATTTTTTTAGTGTTAGGAGAAGCAAGGCACAATAATTCACCTTTAATTGTAACTACATGTGTTCAAGGTGAATGGATCCTCTGAAACTACAGTCTTGTGGGAGTTCCTGAAATTTTATTGGCTGCATTTCAACGTCTAGCACTCATGTATCACACACGAGCTTCCAGGGCAGTTGCTCATTCTTGCTTGCATGATTTTATTGACATGCTGCGATCAATTTGGTAGGTCATCATGATGGCTGGTAGGATGATGTTATAAGCAAAATCTTTGCAAACTACACTATAGCATAAAGAGTTTATGTAGATCTAAGTATGAAATGAAACTGCCCTGTTTTCATTGTCCTGTGAAATAGAAAAGCGTATACAAAAGACCAATGCGTATTTGAAGAAACCATCATTCTCACTAATTATCAGAAAAATACGAAATGAAAACAATAAAGAAGGAAATTAGCCTTTCCTTCATTTTTAAAAAAGTATATAAAATTTTAGTTATGGCGAGATGAATTGAGACACAGTGTTTATCAGAATATAATTTAAGATGACTGCATTGGGGTAATCCTATTATTATGTCATAGTGTTCTCAAAATGTAGCTATCTGATTGTATGACCCCAAATTTATTTCTGATATCTTTCCTGTAATTAAATTGCATACACACTTTGAAAACAAACAAATATTTAAGGATCTTCTGTTTTGCACATATATAATTTATCTCTAGGAAACGCAGTGCAATTTAAAAATAAGTATCAGGAAACCATGTATGTCACAGATTTTTATTCCCTATACTTGCTTCAAGATTATTAAAAAGAGGGCTAAGCACAGAGGGAATATTTGTGGAGCGATTTCTCTGAAGAGAACTGTTGTTCATTTCATACCTAGAAGGGGCCCTGCCTTTCCTGGGATCTGGGAATCTAGCACGTGGGACTTGGCCTAACTGATGGTAATGTCAAGATAGCACCCCTGTGCCCAGGGAGAATTTGACGGTGCACCCTCCACTGTACGAGTTCAGTTACGGAGAAACATGCTTCCTGTAGACTGGAGAAGGACCATGCCCAAGAGAGGGAGGAATAGTATGTGGTCTCATCTTGGGTCATTTCAATTAGGACCACCTAAAGCAACATGGAACACAAGTGACAGGTAGACGTTAGCATGATTCCCTTAGACAGTTCAAGACACACTAGTTGTGTACTGGTCCACTGTCATGACGGATCCAGGAACCTCTTAGGGTGCAAAGATGCCAGTTATCTTTAATGAAGCTGGGAGGCCAATGGAAGCAGGCCAACAAATACGAAACATAGTTTAACATTCCTGAATTCAGTTACCTTATCCAGAAAACTGAATACTCAGAGGTTCAGTTGTATTATATGGAATTCAAAATGAACTTCTATGGTACTTTAGGGCTAGTAAGAAAAATATACCATGGATTACCTACTACCTTTAACACCATCCTGTACTTTTCTATATTGCTTTGCTTCATAAAATTTAGAGCTTCATAAATTATTTTGCAAGGTTATTAAATCTATAAATTCATAACACAAACAGTATACATAGGAGCTTTACAGAGAAAATAATGGGACTTACTAATAAGCCACTAAATCAATGCTGATGGTTATTCTTAATATTCATGGTACTTATTAATATATATTATCTTGTAAACATTGAATGTATGATAATTATTTTCACAAGTAATATAATTGGCCTCTTGCCTGAGTACAGTTATCCATTGGTATTAGAAAAATACACTCTGAAGTATAGCCTTGTCAATGAATTATAGAATGTGTCATAGTAAAATATTTTAGCTAATCAATCATGTCTCCCCCAAATGGCAATGTATATATTTGTAAAATACCATCTGCATACACTGTATACATTTTCTTATTCTTACAAAATAAAATTGGATTAAATTTCTTTTATTGCACATTAAATGTTGATTTAACTTGATATTCCCTAATATTTTGAAAAGAAAATTTTAAAAACCTCAATTTTAATGGCAAAATATAATGCGAAATGCTCATAGTTTTGAAGAATATTTTTGATTGAAGTTGGAACATGAAATTGTTCACATCTTAAAGTCCAGGTCACACTTCAGTGTGAAACTTTAAACCTTCCCGGTCTGTCTACATATCCTGAAATGGGGCATCTGGCCTCTCCTTTGTAATAGTTTCTCTTAAACATCCTTTTCCACGCAACTTCACAATGCAGCAAAAGAACTTTTACCACTAAAATAAATAAATTAGACACTATTAAGTGTGCACATAAAAATTTAGTGAAAAATTGTTGAAATAAAAATATAGGGAACAATGTACCCTTCCTGCTTATTGTAATTTATCTACAGATGCTGATTTTTAAGTCTTATTATTTTTAATTCTTGGTTTCTTTTCTGAGCCTTTTGATGTCTTTCTCAACACATCAAACTGCAAATAGACTTAACTTCTTTTAAATGATGTCGCTGTTTCATTCTCTCTGTGTAGGTTGAACTAAGTAGAGCGTGCTGTTCATTACACGGAGTAGTAGTGTATTCGATGCCTTAAATGCTATTTTGGAGCCCTGGCGATGTAGTGGGTTACATGTTGGACACAAGGTCATCAGTTAGAAACCACCAGCCTCTTTGAGGGAGAAAGATGAGGCTGGCTGCTCCTGTAAAGCTTGCCCGTTCCAGACCTAGAGGAGCAGCTGTCCTCTCTCCTATAGGGTTGCTATGAGTCATAATCTACCCTGGTCATCTAACTTGTCGATTGAGTGCATATGTTACACTGAGTGTATACTATGCATTGCTAGTCCAGTCTTGAGGCAAAAGAGCAAACAAATATATCAGACAAGGTCTAAATCAATGAGGTAGTAAGAATTCAGTGAGGGAAAATATAGTGCCACATATGTAAAATCTGGGAGGGGGGACAAAATAATATAAATAATCGATTGTAGTGTTCTATTTTAGAAGATATAACACGTTCATATTAAGTGAAAGTAGGTAGTGTTTAGAGAAAAACATACTGATATTTAATTGAATATTTCTAAGTCAATCATCTTGGGCATCTCCATGCAAACATTTGTTTGTAATAGTGATTTGCAAGCAGCCTTCCTGGCAGCTACTCACTTGAGCCTTACATTCGTATTCTAACATATGTAACTAAAATGTTGCCATCCTTAATCTGGAGAGTGGCAAGATAGGGATTTACTCAAGATTCTGAAGCAAGGCCAGGATAAGTGTGCTGTCTTTCACTCACTAGCCCAGTGACTCTTCTTTGCCAGTGCTTTCAATTATTTTTCTGTTCTTTTTTCTTTCTTTATCACTTTACTGGGGGCTCTTACGGCTCTTATAACAATTTGTATATCTATTATATTGATCATACTCATAGGGATGGTGACAGCATCATTTTCCAAAGCATTTTCTTTCTACTTAAACCCTTGGCATCAACGCCTCTCCCCCACCCCTATCCTTCCCCCACCCTCTCACCCTCACAAACCCTTGAAAATGATAAATTATAATTATTTTTATATCTTGCACTGTGTTCTATCTCCCTTCACCCATTTTTCTGTTGTTTGTCCTCCTTGGCAGAGTGCAGGTGGTGGTGGAGGTGGTGGTGGTAATATGGCGATCTTTACGATCAGTTCTCCCTAACCCACCTCCCCACAACTTTCCCCTTACCCTCACGTATTGAGACTCCCATTACTGTTCCTGAGGGGTCTATCCGCCCTGGATTCCATGTGTCCAGGGCTCTTATCTACACCAATGTATATGCTCTGGTCTAACAAATGTGTAAGGTAGAACTGATCATGGGTGGGTGGGTTCATTAACTAGAGGAGTGTTGTGTATTTCATTGGCGTTGTGCTGCATCCTGGCTGACTTGTTCCTTCCTTGTGACCCTTCTGTGAGGGGAAGCCTAACTGTCTACAGGTGGACTTTGGGTCTGCACTCTGACCCTCCTCTTCGCATCAGTATGATTGTTTTAGTTTTCGGATGCCTGATATCTGATCCCGTCAACGCCTCGTGATCACACAGGCTGCTGTTCTTCTTCCCATGTGGGCTTATTTGCATCCCTGCTAGATGGCTGCATGTTTAACTTCAGGCCTTTAAGACCCCAGACGCTATGTTGTCTAATAGCCAGGTACCATCAGCTGTCTTCACCATATTTGCTTATGCACCCATTTTGTCTTCAGAGATCATGTCGGGAAGGTGAGCATCACAGAATGCCAGTTTATTAGAGAAAAAGAGTTCTTGCATTGAGGGAGGGCTTGAGTAGAGGTCTACTGTCTGTCTGTCACCTGAAAACGACATATCAATATATGTGCATAGACCTATATCCCTATCGTTACATATTAATATAACATATACATGCTCATATTTATATCTCTATAAATGTCTTTTGCCTTCCTAATTCTTTCCTCTATTTCCTTTACTTTCCTCCTGTCCCACTATCTTGTTCAACCTCCATTCAGCTCTCAGTAATTCCTCTTGGATACATTGCACTTGGTCAAGCCTACCAGGATTTCTACATCCTCCTTGTCATCAATTTTAGATATCTTATTCCCTTGTTTCTGAAATTGTGGCTCCCTATCCCTTTTCCCCACCCACTCCTCTCCCATGTTAGCCTAGAACCATTGGTTCTGTTGTTTTCTCTTTGAGACTATTTATCCTGCTTATCTGATATAGCTAGACTTAGGGAAAAAATAGAACAAACAGAGGAAAAAAAGCCTATAAATAGTTCCAGGCCTGTCTAGCTGACCCTTTTGAGTGTTTTCCAGTCAGGTCTGATGAGGTTCAAAGCCCTGCACCCCCAAGTCTGAAGTCCATTTGGGGGATTCCTCAGGGATGTCTTTGCTCCCCTTGCTGCTCTGTTGCACTCCCTTCATGTTTTGCCCCTGTGGGGCGGGGGTGGGGTCAGCCCAGGCACAATTCCCACACTCTGTCTCCAGTGCTGTCCCCTGCAGCACTGTGGGTCAGTGAGGAGACATTGTGTCTCCTGGTGGGCGGGCCCTAAAGTCCTCCCTGTGCATGGGCTTTTCCAAGCAGGAATGTAGTCCTGGAGGACTGGTGGGCCAAGGTGTGGTGTTCTCTCTCTCTTTCTCTCTCTCTCTCTCTCTCTCTCTCTCTCTCTCTCTCTCTCTCTCTCTCTCTCTCTCTCTCTCTCTCTTTCTCTCCCTCCTGCCCTCCTTCTCTCTCTCTCTCTCTCTCTCTCTCTCTCTTTCTCACTCCCTCCCTCCCTCCCTCCCTTTCTCTCTCTCTCTCTCTCTCTCTCTCTCTTTCTCTCTCTATCTCTATCTCGCTCTTGCTGTCCCTCTCTCTCTCTTTCTAGTTTGTTCCCTTCTGGCCTGGGCAGACCTGCCCCTCTCCCTGGGCTGCAGTGCTGTCCTCTGCTTGCATTCTTCTGAGGAGGGAGTTGATGTAGCTGGAATTGGGGCTGCTCCCGCAAACTTTTTATTTAGTTACCTGCTTCAAGCCAGTATGTTGTCCTATTTTTCTTTGTATTTAATTTTTTAAGCAGTCATTGCGTATATACGTGTGTGTGTATGAGAGCCAGGGAAATGCACTTCTCTGGATGAGAGAGCCCTACGCCCTTCTCTAGAACAGACTGAGAATCCAGGAGGGGCGACTCAATACAAGCCCCCTGGTTTCCCTTCCGGAGGGCACAGCACACTGCTGTGCACCTCGATGCTCCCTCAGCTCTCCAGTCATCCCCTTGAGACAGCAACTCTGTTTGGACAGCTGTAATATGTGTGAATTTCCCCCTGTATGAAGAGGAATTCCATGCCCACCTAAATTTCACCTGATATGAACTACTTCATTCCTGGTGATTTATTTTATCCTTAGGAATCAGCTCTGCTACTTTGTAGTAATAATAATAACTACATTATTATTATATTGTCCTCTTACATCTGGATTTGCCACCTGCAAATCTAAGCTCATTAGTCTACATTGTTTTCCTATTTAGTATTACATGGGAAGTCATGGGCTTGGGAAAAGCTTTTAAAGAGGTAGGAAAGCAAAGAAAAAGAATCGGAAGCGCTTTAGCAATGAAATGATGTGTGCAGAACCTCGAAAGTCATGCTAAGGTTCCGTCCAGACAGAATGGACTCTAAGCCAGCCAGTGTCGATTCTCGAACAGATGATTCATGAGATAAAACTGCCTTTGTCAGAAAGGTCATTCTAACAAGGCCACACAGGATGGTGTGTAAAAGGAGCGATCAGAGAAAGTGGTGCGCTCTCCTAATCATATGAGAGACCAAGGGTATTTGTCAGAGCTACACATGTGGGAATGAAAACGAGGAGATCCTTTGGAAAGGTGCTCTGAGAAGGCCTTTGTGAGAAAATATTGTGAAGTTGTCTAGGGGAGAGTTGATGGCAAGGGAATCAAAAACTGGAAATAAGTGCAGCAACTCCATTAGCGGGAAGGGCTCGCATTGTGTTTAGAAGTTCTTCTTTTCTAGGTACATTGAAATAGGAGTCAAGACCATCGGCACTTTAGCTGACCTTCTGACACAGGTGGCCATCTAAGAGCGTGGAAGAGATGGCAGAGGAAACCAGGAACGTGCCCTCTAAAACAGGAGTGCAGGGCCTTGCTGTAGAACAGCTCCGCCGGCTTTCTTTCGTGTTTGTGAACATGTTCTGTGGCAAACGATGCTGGTTCGCTTCTACCCTCATTTGAATGAGTCTTGGTATTAATCACGAACTGAGCTGCCATCCTGAAGGTCAGCAGTTGGAATCACCAGCTGCTCCCAGGGAGAAAGATCAGGCCTTTGGCTCCTACAAAGTGCTACAGTCTGAGAAACTCAGCAGGACCGGCCGCCTTCTCCTGTAGGTGGCAGTGCTTAGGCATCTACTCATGGCGGTGAGTGTGCTGTTGGGATCGCCAGGGCGTCCAGGTGCTTCACAGGAGGGTGTTGCTAGATGAGGTGCATGTTAACAGATTCCATTTTTCTAGTGAATATAAAAACTTCTGACTATTATCACGATACAGAGCCTTCTTGCCTTCCACCTCTAATTTTGTACTTGCATATATTAACTTGATTAATTGGTGCCTAAAATATTTCTGTGGTCATGGTTTTCTACTCGTTTGGGCTAGTTTGGGTTTTAAAAACAGCACTCTTATAAGTAAAAATTCTTTAACGCTAACGGATGTCTTGGATGGAAAGAATAGCTGCAGTCATTCAAGCTGCATCACACCATTCTTGAGGTCTGAGTGGTCGTGTGTCCGTGCAGTATCAATCTAGTTTTCACTAGTGGAGTTGGATTTTGGATTCTGCTGTGAATCTTCTTCTTGGTTCTCCACCACCACCAACATGGTGATGAAGAAGAAGATGCATGCGAACACTCCCTGTGTGAAAGAATGGTAACTGTAGTCTGGCATTTCATTGGGAGAGCCCCCGCTGCTACAGCAGTTTATCCCACTACTAAAGAATGTTCAAGCTGATAGCCTTAAATTCAGCTGCGGCCCAGCCACAGGACACTGCGTTTTAATAGGCAGCATATGATTGCTCCAGCTGGCAGGTGACACCATCTGGCTATGCTCCCGCAGCTCCACAAAGGATTTTCAGATAGCCGCGCAAGAGTGAGACCTCGGTCTTTAAAAAGAAAATGCTTTCACTGCGTGTGCATTTTGCTTCCATATGAATTATTGCTTCGAACTTGCTGAATCCTGTGAAATTCACTCTGAGAATTTGTAAACGGATAAGTTAAAATGATAAATTTCTAGTAAGTCACGGGACATTTAATCTTCTATATAGGAAAGGAAAGAAGCTTGCTTATTAGTTAAAAAATAAGAGAAATTTTGCCTAGTTTTAAAAAGATCCAGTCTGAAAACAGATGCCAATCAGGCTTTAGCTTAATTGGGTTAATTTTTTGCAAAAGGGGATCTTAGAGGTGTTTTGGCAAGATATAATTTCATCCCATGTAAAAGATGTGGGGGGAGTGGATGTTACCTAATCAAGTTTATATACTTGATGGGTGACAATTTAGGAATGTCTTAAAGATTCTGAGGGAGCCCTGGTGGTCCAGTAAGTTAAGTGGTGAGCTGCTAACCAGAAGCTTCCCAGTTCAAAACTACCGTCCACTCCAAAGGAGAAACATAAAGCCATCCGGTGCTGCAAAGGTTTACAGTTATGAGTTAGAATGATTCAATGACAGTGAATGGATGAGTCTCTTGAATATAATCACAATCTTCATAGTTTTCCATCTTTTTAAAAAACTAGAAACTATGCTAGTTGACCCATTAGTATTGGAAAGCAACACTATCATTGACTATAACTTAAAAATTTATTCTGTTTATAAGTAAGAACAGGAAATAGGACTACAGCCATGTTTGTCAGTGTTTAATGGCCACCTTAATATATGTGAAAAAGCAACTATCAAAGAATATGGCATTGATTTTTCCTTTGGTAATCAATAGAGTCACATTAATTCTTCATAAGTCCCATTAACCTTAAATAATACCAAAAGGGTACAATGCTGTTGGCATCTCTCATGTTCAAGGTACGGAATAAGAAACTTCCAGCCTCAAGTAGCCACATAGAGGAATAGAATGGGTAAGGTATTGAATGGCGTAGAACGCAACAGTACATTAACACCTATCAAGTCACATTCACATGAGAACCTGGAATGAAGGAGACCATCACTGATGCCAGATGAATCATAGCCGAAAGCAAATAATGCAAGAACAATGTTTACCCAAATGTTGTGGACTATGAAAGGTGTTCACCTGTGTGGATTGTAACATAATGTGGATGACATTTCAAGAATTGGAATTCCAGAACACTTAACTCTGCTCCTATGGAACTTATATATAAACAAGGATAAACTGATCAAAACAAAGAGATACTGCATAGTTTAAAACCTTACGAAAGTGTCCATTGGGGTTGTGTCCTTTCAAAAAATTTAACTGATGTGTAAACTCAGGAATTATTTTGAAAAACCTGACTGTCTGACGGAGCATGAGGCTGCAGAGTTAGAGGAAGGCGCACGGTGATGTGCGGACAACACGCCAATGCTTCTAGAAGCAAATAGGACTTGAGGCCCTTACCGATAGCGATCACAGCCCTCAAATGGAGTATGCTGCCTCAGCATAAAGAAAACAAAAATCTTCAGAATTGGACATCATGATGAAAGATCAATGGATGAAAGACTTACATTGTCAGGCTTTTCATTTTACTTGGATCCACAGCCTATGCTCATGGAAGCAGCAGTCAAATGATGGTATTTCATAAGACAAAGATCTTTACAGGAAGCAATGTTTTTCTGTAATTCAATAAAAATATTTAAATGCTACATGATTAAAATACATAACGTTGTCTCTCTTATTTTTACATATGTGATTGATTGCAAAATTGATTTTGATATCTCATAAGTAACTCACATACCAGTTTCTTAGTCCTCATGAAGAACTGAGGAATGAAGCTGGGTTTTGGGGTTATTGTGGGTTGGCTTCTCAGTCACCCAGCTGCCCCAGTGCGGTACTCCTCAGGTTATCTGTGTTGATGTTGTTGGGTGCTGTCAAGTGTATGACAACTCATAGTGATCCCTCTGTACAACAAAAGGCCTCACTGCCAGTTCTCCTCCAGCCTCACAGTTGTTACGTGTGAGTCCATCTGTGAGACTGTCTATGTAAAGGGCCAACCTTGGGGTTCTCTAACTTTATTTCATATAAATCCAATAGCACGATCCTACTGCACAAACTGTGTATACCACCATGTCTAGCTTACTTATATTACATGCCTCTCAGAATGGAATTTGACATTGATGAAACTGGCCTACCTGTTCATGAAGTCAAGTCCACAGATGATGCATTTGTTTATCATAACAAGTTCAAGGTGCTTTAAAACTCAGTATTTACTCTCAATCCTTGTGCTTACTCATTGCACACTCCTAGAAAATTGTTTCACTGGTCCATCGACCACATTTTCACTGGTGATAGCCTGGTGGAACTTTGACATCTTGTGCTGTAAAAACAGAAAACTAAATGTTGCTTGCATCCATGTTTCTGGATGTAATTTAGGCTCTGACAATTCCATGGACTAAATCTTGGCTTCAATTTAAAACAAACTGGTAGAGAGAGGTAATAGCATCCACCTCATGGGACAGCTGGTGTTAGATATTGGTTACGGCAGCCATAGCAGCAGCTTTGATCCATAAAGCAGATCCCCAAAGCAAGTGAGTCTGAGGACTGACAATTATTTGGGAAGCTTGCCCTAGAACTTTCTCTTCCAGCCTCTCCAGTTGTTTGAAAACCAAGTAATAAAAAGGTCCATTGTAATCTAGGTGAAGCCACTCACAGTGGTAAGAAACCCTCTGCTGCATAATTTATTCCACTGATGTGTCTATGAGAATTAGGGCGACATGCTTAAACATTAAAAAAAAATCACACTCACTGCTCTCGCGTCAATTCCAACTCATAACAACCCTATAGAACAGAGCAGAACTGCCTCTGTGGATTTCCAAGGCTAAATCTTTCCCAGAGCAAACAGCTTCATCTTTCTCCCAGGAGTGTCTCTTGGCTTTAAACTGTGGACCCCTGGGTTAGCAACTGAACATATAGCCCGATAGGACACTAGGCTCCACAATTAATACAAAGAGAGAGAGATAGTATTCCAGGCACAAGTAGAGTGGGCAATGGTGTGGAGAGAGAATTCCTCTGTTAAAGAAAATGAGAAGAGTGGACAGAAATACAGGCTACAGGAGAGGCGACTCAGATAACGGTGGCTAAGTGGAGACCTGAGAGAGGGCATGGTAGTGGTGACAGATTATATACAGCTTTGATTGAACAATGGGGAGATGTTTGGATTTGAAATTGGGAAAATAGGGTCTTGATAAGGTTCTATTTAAGTAGCTAAGAAAAGTGGTAATTGAGGAAATTAATTAGGCAACCTTTAGAAAGCAAGTATGTTTCCAGAGGTGTAATGATCATTAACATTGGCTACAGAAATAAATTTAAAAGAGGATTTGCAGTGGCATTTTACTTTGCTCAGCATTGTGTGAATTGGAAAAAAATAAAATAAAACACATTTAATTGTTTATCATTAGCCTTGACCTAGAATTAAAAATATCAAATACATTGGCTGATGTCCACTCTGCCATCCCTGGTGGATCTATCTTTAGAGATAATTATTAAACTTTGCTCCACTTTTTTCCTTTTTCCAAATATTTATCTGATTACTCTTCATTTCATACAAAATGTGTGAAGTAACATCTGTTCTGTCTCAAAGCCAAGCTTTTGTGCTATTCTGCCTTCTGGACTAATCTGAGCATAAATGAAAAATAAACTGTGCCGTTAGTTTCTCAGAGGGGCATATTCTTATGAAGGTCACAATCAACTACAAAATACATTTCTCCCAAACTTGGTAGTGTCAGAATAGAGCGGAGAAAAGTAGAGGGTGCCAGCTGATTATTTTAGTAACAAGAGAGGATTTACCATGGACTTTCAAAAGAACAGACAGATATGTCTTGGGAAAAAGTGCAGCCAGAATCTCCTTAAAGGCAAGGATGGTGAGACTTCATCTCACACACTTTGTACATGCTACCAGGAGAGAACGGCCCCTGGAAACAGACATCATGTTGGTAAAGGAGCTGGGCAGTGAAAAAGAGGAAGGCCCTCCTTGCGATGGATTGACATAGTGGTTGCAACAATAGGCTCAAGCTCAGGAACAATTGTGAAGATGGTGCAGGACCGGGCAGTGCTTTGTTCTGGGTCACTATGGGTTAGCACTGACTCAATGGCACCTAACAACAACAATCACTAAGCAAAAGTATAAATACCAAAGTCTTTCTGGTATTCCTACCAAGTTCCACTGTGCTACCATGTGTGAATTATCTGGTCTTATAATGGAAGGTGAGCAGTCATCTTCTCCTATAGCCTTGACTTTGAGCCCTGATTATATTGTCAGTAGGTGCCATTGAGTCAGTTCTGACCCACCGTGACCCTGTGCACGACAGAATGAAGCACTGCCTGATTCTGCACCATCCTCATAATAGTTCCTCTGCTTGAGCCCATTGCTGCGGCCATGGTGTCGCTCCACCTCACTGGGGACCTTCCTCTTTTTCAGTGACCCCCTATTTTACCAAGCACGATGTCTTTATCCAGGGACAGGTCGCTCCTGACAGCATGTTCAGATTAGGTGAGACGAAGTCTCCTAAACCTTGCCGCTAAGGAACATTCTGTCTACTTCCAAGACAGATTTGCAGTTCTTTGGCACTCCCCGGTACCTCAATATTCCTCACCAGAACCTAACTTAGCTGCACGGGTCCTTCTCTAGTATTTCTTATTCGATGTCTGAGTAGGACCTGCATAGGAGCTCATTGGAAGCACCATGACTTAGTGAAGCCCCCTTAGTCTTCAAAGGAACACCGTATTTTTCAACAGTTTAAAGTCCCGTGCAGCAGATTTTCCTCAATGCAATCTGTCTTTTGATCGCTGGACTGCTATTTCCATGAACATTAATAGAGGATTCAAGTAACATGAAATCCTGGATAATTTCAATCTTTTCTCCAGTCATCATGATTTTGCCTACTGGTCCTTTCTGAGAGTTTGGTCACCTTTACATTGAGTCCTAATCCCTACTGAAGGCTACAATTTTTGATCATCAGCAAGTGCTTCAAGTCCTTATTTTCAACAGGAACGTTGTGCCACCTGCATAGTACAAGTTGTTAATAAGCCTTCCTCCCATCCTGAGGTAGAATTATTTTTCATATAATCCAACTGTGCATCCAGATGATTCGTTCTGCATACAGATTAAATAAGCATGAGAAGATAAAACCCTGACACACACTGGAAGGCTCCTGACTTCCGAAAGGATCTATGCGACCCAGAGATATAAATGGAATACTAAATCAATTCTGACTGCTAACTTGAACTGTCTGCTTGTAGTAGATATCCTGAGTATGTCCATACCAAATCAGGTTATTAATGTTGAATTCATTAATCAATTGTAGGCACTCCCTAGGATACACTTGAGATCTTTCTGTTCCTGCGTGCGACCTGTGGAGGAAAAGTCTCAGAGCCTTGTCCACGGTATAAAATTGTAAACATAACCAGTGAAGATGATTGTGATTCAAATTTTGTTAAAAGTTAGGAAGTAGGGGTGATTTTAAGGTGAGGGAAAATTTATGTAACATTCAAGCGCAAGTATGAGTTAGCAAAAGCTAGGCACTTCTGATTTATTTAACTTCTGTATTTCTACTTTAAACCTCTTCAGCTATTCACCAAGTGTCTCTTTCTTGTCATTTATTACTCACTTAATTTTCCAACGATTTTGCTCCGACCTTCATAAGCTTCATCGCCAGCATGATGATTCTGTTGGAATCTCAGCCCTGCTACTCTCTAAATCTATGAGTTGGAATATGTAATCAGGACTTTCAGAGTTTATGTTCTCATGGATTAAAAAAGAAAAAAAAAGGCAGATCTCTGCCTCACGTAGTTGATTTGAGGATAGCATGAGATATCCTAGGTGAAAATCCGCACAGCAGGTACCATAGTACAGATTTCAGTCTCTTCATCATCTCATACTCAGTTCCACCAGCTACCCAGCAATATCTTGGAAATCTTCACTGCCTTGCGTCTCAGCTTTCTCACCTGTAAAGCTGAAGTAAGCATAACATCTTACTTCAAAGGCTGTTTTGATTTAGATAATTTAATACATTTAACATATGTAAGGAATACACAAATGTTGGCACACAGCCCCCAAGATTTTTTTCTTTAAGTATCCGTTGTTATATTCCCCCAGACTTCCTTGATTCATCCTCCACTCCATCGCTAGAATCTTCATAAAGTACAAATATAACCTCATTTTCATTCAAGCCTCTCAATAGTCCTTTCTTTCCTAGGAGCTCTTTTCCTGGACCTACATGACTGCCCGTGGCTGATCTGTGCCTTATTTTCACTGCTTACCATACATTAACTCTACCGAGGCCAAGGGGGAAATCTACCATTTACCTTATTCATTCATTACCCAGAATTCACAACAACAGAAAGGGCATTACATATCTCCAATAACTACCCTCAAACCAGTCTAACATATCCTAACATATTCCTTAGACTTCAAATTAGTCTAGAATACAGTGAGCTGTTCCTTCTTTTACACTTCTGTGCCTCGCCAAAGACAATTATGTGCTTCCAATGCATATGCTGAAATCTTGTCAGTTTAAATTTTGTTCTCGTATTAAATAACCACTTTACCCACATTTGTCCAATTAATGATCTGAGGTATACGATCACAATCATAAATTCATATTGTTTCTCTATTCCTGTCAATAATTTGCCATACGTAAGTTATGGGTTAAAACTTATTTAAAATTATTAGGGGAACATTTTTGTCTTTTCTTTAATTACATTTCATATTAAATTCTCCTTAAGAAGAGTAGCATATGTACAAAATTTGTTAGTGATTCCAAGCCTCAGTTGTGAAACAGTAATGAGAAAGAGTAATACTAGTTGAATCATCCTCAGTGTGTCAGTAACTTAACACTGGCCCAAGTTAAAGATGCCACAGTAACAAATTGAGATTTGCAATTAGTTTAAACTACATAAAGAGTTTTGAAAAATGAAGAAAATGGGTTCTGGTTTAGAACCAAGTTTGAAATTTGGACCTAAGTTTGAATTTCAATCCATTATTCTAGCTATTCGACGGTGAATAAGTGCCCTAACCTTTCAGAGGCTGCTACTCTCCACAATTAATAATTAGATCAGAATATAATCCATATAACCCGATTATTGGGAGGACTCAGTGAGCAAAAATTTAAACTCCATCTCCCTAGGTCTCGTTGGTCTGGCCCATTAACGACCCTACACGCCACAGAAGGAAACACCGCCAGGTTCTGCGCCATTGTCACAACGGTTCCGATGCCAGCCTGACCCCATGGCTAGAACCATTGTAATCCATTGCATTGAGGGCCTTTCACCCCTTCAGTGCCGCTCCACTTTACCAAGCAAGCTGTCCTTCTCCAGGGACTGGTCGCTCCTCACAGAACGTCCAAAATATGTAAGACAAAGTCATGCCATCCTTGCCTTTAAGGCGCACTCTTGCCATGCTTCTTCCGAGACAGCTTTGTTGGCCGTTTCAGCAGTGCCTGGCGCTTTCAGTATTCTTCTCCAGCACCAAATCAAATGCATTGATTTTTCTTCAGTCTTTCATATTCAATGTCCAACTCTGAATGAAACAATGGAAAATACCATGGCTTAGGTCAGAAACGTCTTCGTCCTCAAAGTGGCAGACCGCCACATGACACGCTTAATATCACTTGGCTTAGAAGACTGTAGGGTGGGGGCCAGAGCTTTCATTTATGTAGTATCAGATCCTTCCATCCAATATTGCTACTTCTACTAAGTAGTACAAAACCGCTCAGTTGCGGGAAATTTGTTCAACCACATCAGATGGGTGCAGGAGCTGTGATGACTTCAACCTTTTGCCCCACAACAGTCAATAACTTTTGGTATTATTCCATAATTCCAGCCAATTTCAAGGTCCCTTGTTCCAAGAGTTGTCACATTTAGAGAAGCCCAAAGCTTTGGCGACCTGCTTGCTGTTAGGTACTGTTGAGGGATTCCAACCCATGCCTCCCTATGTAGAGACCAACAAACACCGCCCAGTCCTTCGCTACCTGTTCCATTGTTCATTTGAGCTGCTGTTGCTGCGAGTGTGTCAGTGCATCTCCTTGGCAGTCTTTCCTTTCTGAATGTCCATCTGCATTACCAAGCATGAGGTCCTTTCCCAGACACCAGTCTCTGCGGACAACATGTCCACAACATGTGAAAGGAACTTGCTTCGTCCTTGCCTATAAGCAGATGGCTGTATGTCTTTCCAGAAAGGTTGGTTTGTTCTTCTGGCAGTGCACGGTGCCTTCAGTATTTTCACCAACACCGTCATTCAAATGCATTCGTTCTTATGTGGCCTTCCTTAGTCATTGTCCCGCTTTCACATGTGTAGGAGGTGATTGAAAACACCATGGCTTGTGTCAGGAGCACATTACTTTTCAGAGTGGCATCTCATCACTTTATAGAGAGCTTGTGTAGATTTGCCCACTGAAATCTGCCATCTGATTTCTTGATGGCTGCTTTTATGAGCATTGATTATGAATCCAAGCAAAAAGAACTCCTTGACAACTTCAGTCTTTCCTCGTTGTATCATAGTGTTGATTACTGGGTTAGTTGTGAGGATTAAGCTTTTCTTTACTCTGAGTTATGATCCAAATTGAAAACTGCAGTCTTTGATCTTCCTTAGTAAGGTCTTACTCATTGAGGGCCTTGACCTCCTTCCCTGCCCCTACTGCTTGTCAACACTCAGCTTGTTTCAACTACATGCTGAAAATTGTTAATAAGCCTTCTGAGATAGTTAAGGTTTATTGTCCAACCTGGACAATAAACACAGATGGGATTAATTGAAGGGAGGCGAGATAAATGGCTTGGTGAGCCTCACCTTTCTAGTTCTCAGATCTCTTGCTTTCTGATGGTCAGACCAAGGTGCAGCGGCCTTACCTAGTTCCCAGCTTCAGCTGGCAAAGCTCACTTCCTGCAAGATGTCCTGAAGGAGAAGCCGCATGGAACTACCCTGATGCAGGCCTGGGCGCTGGAGCAGCCGTGTGGAGACCCCTGCCAGCACTGAGATGCTTACACTCTCACTGATTCAGCTTTCCTCCTGCAGTTGGCATCATTGTGTGTGTTTTGTGAGATTGAGGAGGACTTTGTAGATTGGTGTCAGACATATGAGCTAATGTTGGATTTATGAGATTGGAAAGCACTGGGTTGGGATGCTTTCTTAATGTACACTCACCCTTTATATAAAGCTCTCTCTTATACATATGAGTTTCTCTGGATTTGTTTCCCTAGTTTACCCAGACTAACACACCTTCTTCCAATCTGATTCCTTGTTCTTCCCCTTATAGTCCAGATTTTTGGATTATTTTCTCATAATCCAGATGGAATACATATTATAAAAGGATATAATCCCAACGTATACCTTTTCTGCTTTTAAGCCATGCAGTATTTCCTTGTTTTGTTCATATGACTACCTCTGAGTATATATACATGTTCCACATGTACATAATGAAGTGTTCTGGATTTCCAATTCTTTTCAATATTATCCATATTTTGTTGTGATCCACACAGTTAAATGCCTTTCCATAGTTAATAAAACACAGGTAAAACATCTTTCTACTTCAACCCAAGAACCACTTGAGGCCTTTAATGATAACCCTTGTTGTAAGCTCTCTTCTGACACCAGCTGGATTTCTGGCAGCTTCCTTTCAGCGCACCCCTCCAACTGTTGTTGAAGGATCTTGAGCAAGAGTTCACTTGCATCCAATATTAATGATATAGTTGGCTAATATCATCGTTCTGTTGGACCACCTTTCTTTGGAATAGATACAAATATGGTCTCTTTCAATTGATTGGCCAGATATCTGTGTTTAAAATTTCCTTGGTATAGCTGAATGAGTTCGTCCAGTACTTCATCAGCTTGTTGAAATATTTCAGTTGGTGTTCCGTTAGTTCCTGGAGCCTTGTTTTTTGCAAATGCCTTCAGTGAAGCTTGGAATTCTTCGTTCCATCCCATTGGTTCTTGATGATAAGCTACCTTGAGAAATGGTTGTTGGTTGGCCAATTGTTTTGGGTACAGTGACCCTGTATTCCTTTGCAAATTGTTTCCTGTCACCTGCGTGAGTCCATATTTTATCAATATTATGATGCGAGCTTGACTTTGTTCTTCACTTCTTTTCACTTGATATGTTATGAGTGTTTTCTTCCCTTTTGACTTCCTAATTCCAGGTTAGAGACCGGAAGCTACCCACTCGGTCTCATTAATTTCCCCAGTACACATCCAGTTTAACCAAAGAGGTCATTTGTGCCATGAGTAGTATAGACAGGGGACCCAGATGACATTCCAAATTCCTCCAAGTGACCAGGTTGACTGTCATGGTAGACAGTTAATGAATGGCAAATGCTCCACAAAAGGGAAAGAAATGAACACCTTTTGCCTATCCATAGACTGTGGACTCAATACAAATTAGTAGAGGATAAGGGCATGCTGATGCATGTGAAAATAATCATGTGAGGGTATTAAAATTTATTTAAGAGGAAATAAAATACTGAGAATGTTGCAAAGGCAGAATTATAAAGTCCATCATGTAGTCTTTATTTTGTGTTATTTTCAGTTAAAATCATCCTGACGAGTGAAAGCTTGCTCATTTGAAAGCGTTGCCCGATGGTTGGCATTCTACTCGATGTAACATTAACACTTACTACATGACATATGAGCAGACGGGGGATTTGGGGCTTCTGCTGTTTGGAGGAAACCAGAACCGGCTCTCTCAGACAAACCACTCACCACAGTCATCAGACAATTCTACTTCTCAGAATTCTGAGCTCAGACTGATTGACTTCGACGCTTTGAGCTTTCAAGGTCTCTTAGGAATGTAATCTTAATACACACGCCAGTAGAATTAAGATAACGGAATAAGGATTTTACGTTAAAAACAACGTGGCTTTCCCTGTGCTGGATTGCCACAGTTGAATGTAACTCCTGAAGAAGGATATGAAATTATCAGTGCATTTTCCCTCTGCTCTGCGACAGGCTGCCTCTGCTTCATAAACGTGCAGTATTGGCTATTGAGAAAGGGCAAGTTGTACTAAGAACAAACACACCCAACCAATTCCAGAAAAGCTCTTCGAAATGTATGCTCCCTTACAGACTAGCAAATACGAGTTCATCTTAATCTTTGTATGTTGGCATCACAATTTATAATAACCCTCTAAATCCGGAAGTGAACGGTTGCTACATAAACATAAAAGTTGTACATAAGTATTGTACTGATAAAATACATCTTAAAGATATATTAAAGAAGATCTCTAATTGTAGATATAAATAAAGTTATATTTTAAAACGTATATCTACTTAGGGTAACCATATGTATATTTCTTATTAAAGTATTCATTTTAAAAGTTGAGATTCCAATAAGTATACATTATAATTGTTACAACTAAACTTCAAAATTATATTTAAAAGGATAGTTAGGCATATGTTCAATTATTCTTTTACAAAACAATATTGTATTTAGTTAGTGAGGCATGTTTATTTATTTAAATCATTAAAGGGGATGATTAGCATATGTTAACCATTCTTGGTTTTCCATTTTCTAAATTAAAACAAATCTGCACTGAGTGAATGAGTAAGATGGTAAACTTACTCTGCCCTAATATTGTTTAATCCCTTTATTTTCTATTTTCTATGGATGATTTAACAGCCATTATAAATAGAAGATATACAAATATTAGCTTTGAATATAACTGCCTTTTCACATCGTAAATGTTGATATGTTTTCAATGAAATTGCCTTTGTTACCTCCAAGCAGAAATAAAATTGTCCAATCTGATTTTACTCTTGAGCACCGAAGACAGAAGTTCGTAACTGCTTGTGAACCTGTGATGAGAATATCAATGATCTTTTGCAGCTTTTGCCAGCAAGAGAGGCTGCCACTGACTTTCCAGTCCTGTGTGGTCACCAAGGAGTGCCAGGTGTCCGAGTGGGCAGAGTGGAGCCCATGCTCAAAAACATGCTATGATACGACATCACCAGCAGGCACACGTGGAAGGACACGAAGCATCAGGCAGCTTCCTATTGGCAGCGAAAAGGAGTGTCCAGGGCTTGAAGAAACGGAACCGTGTGTTTCCCAGGGAGATGGCGTTGAACCCTGTGCCATGTGAGTAGATGAGGAGACTGGGTCTACTGGGCAGCCTCTCCCCGGGCTGCATATTCCTCCAGCTAATTCCCTTCAACTGAACAGTGGGTTTAAGTAGAAAAGTGAACCAGGACTTTAGAATTACGATCGTAAGAGAAATACTGTATTGGCAGGAGGAAATTAAAAATTTCCATGAAGACTAGAATTTTAGTCAAAACTCTGTATACATATTTTCCTTAAGGACTGGCAAATGTTTTTGGTAATGTGCCAAATATGCTCTGATGTGACAGTACTACTGCTATCATAGCTATAGACAATATGTAAATAAATTAGTGTAGCTGTATTCCAACAGAACCTTATTTACAAAAGGGTGATAGAGTGAATCGGGCCCTTGGTTCATAGTTTGCCCATCGCCGTTCTGTAACTACAGATTCCTGTCGTCCACTTGGCAAGTCATTGAAACTGAGTACTGTACATCCCAAATTCTAATGTTAAATAGATTTACATACTACTTAAAGATAATGAATGGTCAGCATTTTGAGGACAAAGATTATGCTTATTATGGAGGGAGTACTTAGAAAGTATCAATTCTGAGACATTACTCTGAATTCTCTTAACCCTAGCAATAATTTAAGCTTTTTTGAGTATAGCTTCCTTAAAAAGTAACCTTTAAAATCTTATTTTCACAATAAATATGTATGCGTGAGTTACTTTGAGAGCTTCTTGGGATCTACACACATTTAAGAATGATGTGTACAGGTCATGAGCGGTGCAATCAAAATAACAAAGAGAGTGTTAATCGACCAGAGCTCTGCCATTGGGCAGCATTTTGGAACTGCTCATCCTCCTGATGTAAGTAATGTAACTAAAAGCCCTCTCCTGCCCGGCAGCGCTTTCTTGCCCACTGAGTTTTGTGTTCTTCACAGAATAAACTCAAGAAGTTGCTAGGATTCCACCATATTTTCTTGGCATTGTGTTTCCTAGATTTTTTTCTCATACTAGATTATATTATTTTTTATTTTCATATATTCAAGTACCCTTAACAAAATAAACATCCTTGAGTATCTGCCTCCTCCTTTCTTTTTAATGGAGGAGGGAAGGAATTGATAGCAGTTTTCTCAGAATGTGTAACTACCTTACATACAGTGCTACAAATGTAACCCTCTAACAAGATTCTTTAGGATGACCTACATTAGGACTCTAGTCTATTAAGATGTTTTGAATTCTCCTGACTGCTATCCTTCTAGAACCAACAAGTGTTAGTAGTTGTTGTTCCTTGAAAGTCATAAAACCCTGCTAAGTTAAAAAAAACACACAAATGAAACAGTTATTAAAAAAAAACACACAAAACCCCAGGCATTGAGATCAGCTTTACTGTCTGTCCCATGGACAGAGTGACGCATCTAGATCAGACCTTTGAGGACCTGTTTGGAGAGGAGATTTGTCACATCCATTAGTACTGATGGTGAGTGTCCATATGACTACAAAAGAAGCTTGTTGGTTAAAGGGACACAAAGTGCCGTGTGAGCTGTTTTCTACAGTCAAATGCTCTACCCCTGAGCTGCCCCCATGGCCCATGAGCCCTTTCCTTTGTGCTCCTACACTCTCCCAGCTTCCCTTCACATGGAGAAACCCACCACTATCTTCAGTGGCATCAGGAATGGTTCCCTGGCCATCTCTTTACCTGTGTGTTGGGCTGGGCATCCTCAGACATCTCTCGAGCATCACAGTCTTGATTGGGGCTGAATTTAGAAGCACGGATGTCTTTCCTGTGCATCACTGATTAGAAATGTCAGCTCTCTGTATCACTCAGCAGAGATGACCCCTCTACAGAAAAGAGAAATAAGTTTTTTTTTTTCTTAGCAAGAATATGCAAACTCTGAACTGGTCTGTCACATAACTTGATTCCTAATACAACATTGTCATTTTGATCTGGTATGAAGAAGCAATATTCATCTATTTTATTAATGCAAATGTTTATGTTAATCACTTACAATGTTTTCCATTCTTAAAATCAGCCTGCCTTCCCCCACCCCACTTGTTTATAAGCTTCAAGAAAGGGCAAGAATGGGTTTAGCCTTATTGAATATGAGATTTCATGTTTTCAGCATTATGCTTTCTTTCATAAAATATGCATAAGTAACTTCCGGCAGCCGCGATGAGCAGGGTGGCCCTGATGTGTGCCCTTTCTAAATACAGCTCTGCTAACTAAGGCTGAAAAGGGAGGGTGGGAACGAGTCTGCACCTACGATGCTAGAGTAAGATCAATCGGAGGGGGAAAGGTTTCTAAGATGAGTTGTGTTCGTTTGTTTAAGAAAAAAATAAGCGTGGAGAAAAGTTGCTTTCGGTAGCACTGTATGGTCGGTGGCCTTTTCTTTCCTTAGCTATGGCTGGAGAACCGCCGAGTGGACCGAGTGCCGGGTGGACCCTTTGCTGAGCCAGCAGGATAAGAGGCGGGGAAACCACTCTGCGCTGTGCGGTGGGGGCGTGCAGACCCGCGCAGTTTACTGCGCGCAGGCCGGTGGAGACCTCCTCGCGCCTGGACACACTGGCAAGGACAAGGAAGGTGAGTGCGCCTGTCTTTGCAGGGCTCCTCTACGGAGACCGAACCCAAGAAAACACTGGAGGTACACAATAATTAGGGGTGTAGTGAGCCTTTTATTCTGATCATATTAAGGAGGGTCTATCTGATAGAAGAATCATCCAATTCGTGATTGTATAAACTTTACTACGACTCCAATTCCCGTCAGTTCTGCTATACTGACAAGTGTCTCTTGAAGTTTTCCGACTTAAATGCCTTCCTGCCTCAAACTGCGAGTAAGAATTTAGCTGGAGTAATTAATTATTTTTTTTAAAGACTAAAATTTCATTTTCTAAGTGTACTCATACAAGGCAGGCATCTATTTTAACCTTTTTTATTCATATTGCAAATAACAAGCATCTTATTTTTCTGTTTATAATGTGGTAGGAAAATAATTATGATATTCAATAATATTTCAATCAGAGTAAGTAAATACAGCATAATGAGATAGTAAAAGCATTAATATATTATGTAGTAAAGCATCATAATTTCAACCCTTAAATTAGGCACAATTGAAGCAAAATATTGAACCAATATTCAGCTTTCTGTTAATAATGTCCAAACATCAGAGGAACTAAGCCCAGAGGGATAAATTTTTTAAAAAGAAAATTGTTTTCTGTGTTGTCGGACATATATTAGAATCACTAGTCTTTTAAACCTCAGGTTGGGGACCAGACACAGTAAATATATAGCAGGATAAAGGAATTCATAATAATCAGGAGACTTCAGCTTTTCGAGAATATAGAATTATATTACACACTGGGCTATGATCTGCATGGTTGGAAGTTCGAAACCACCAGCAGTTCTGTGGGAGACCAACTGGCTTTCTACTCCCATATACAATTATAGCCACAGAAATCCACAGCAGGGTTGCTATGAATCAGCATTGACTTGATGGCAGTGAGATTAATATTATTCCAAAATTCTTGCCATTAATGAATCAAATTTATTTACATTGATAGGTCCAAGCATAATGTGAACATAAATAAGAATACCTAAAATATAGCAGAACGTCTGTCCTAATCACATCAACAGAGACATCAACAGAGACTGGGACAACAGAGTTTCAATAATTGTGCAAGGCAGTGAGGACAGAATTACCAATACAGCTCCCTGTCATGAAAGAGCTCACAGTCAACATGACATCGGATTAACAAACTAATAATTCTAATAAAAAATAGTGATCCTTTCAACTGAGATTTCGAATGACAGTCTTGGGATCTTCTTAACAGAACCCATCTTGAAGAGGTGGCTCTTGAGCTGAGTGACAGAAAGAGTGAATCGGAAATTCAAGAGCGAGTAGTAGTTCATCTAAGGCATACGACTGAAACACTGATAGGAAAAACTGGTTAACACAGCATGTTGTACTTCCAAGTTGTTGATAGGTTAGTCTCTCCTAAAAAACGTATGGCTTGGAGAGGGTAAAGAGCAAGTATAAAGACCCTCCTTGTTACCAGCTGATGAAAGACCAAACAGAGAGAGAATTCAGGGGAAGAAGCTGCATAAAAATTATCTAATAAGAATGGTTATTGTAAAAACCAAGGGAAGAGCAAGCTCTTCCTCAACTCCGCCCACCCGCCCTTATACGCCCCCCTCCCGCAGCCAGCACCACTAAAAAAAAAAAAAAAAGCAGTAGCACAATGTCCAGTCATGTGTGAGGTCACGGAAGATGAGCACTGAACATATGCACTCAAGTTTTGCATTTGCAACTTCCAAAGTTTAATGGTTCTTTAACTGCTAACTTTCCACAGCACGTCAGATGATTTAGCAATACAGCCTCAGCGTACATTTCACTACTAATGCGCCTTGGGTTGCAGGGAAGTTGCCTAAACCATGCAGTGCAAGTACATCAATAGTATCCAGGCTGCTTTAATGGCTGCATTTTAACAGGATTTGGTAGATTTATTATAGCAGCTCTTTCAGAGCAATATAGTTTCATTGCTGTGGGTAGATCAGATTTTAGGTCTTGAATACCAATAGTGTCCTCTAGATTACTACTTTCAAAAGATCTTTCAGAATTCTGAAATGTAAGTGTACATTTAAAAATTACTTATTCATAAAGGCTCCCTTTCTCCACCAAACCAGTTCAGATCACCAGATATAAAGTCACAGAAAGGAAGTGATGCATAAAGAATATCATTATGAGGGATGTAGCAGATAAACTAAAGTAAATGCCAAAGTAAAGGTCAATAGATAAGGAAGTGCTTAATTCATCTAAAATTAATATTTATCATGTAAATATGTCAAAGGACTAACTTAGAGAATTTGTCCTTTCATGTCGAGTATATCAAGAATACTAACAAGGCTATTACCGTCTTTGCAGACAGCGGATTCCCTCTAAAAGTTGCATATTTTGTCCTGAGAATGTATCCTTGGAGCCTTTTCCCCCCAGGAGCATTTCCCATCCCAGCAGGACCCTTGGCCAGCACAGCAGCCTGCCAGGAGGGCATCTGACAGGCTGTAAAGAAGTGCTGCTGGAGAGCAATTAGCCTGAGCTCTGTGAAGATTGTGCACACTCTCTCTTTCTCCAGAAATACAGAAGACTGAAAACAAAACAGCCTCTCCACAACTAATAAGAAAATCACTAATCTCACAAATCTCTGACCGTGTTCTATAACCATGAACCAACCACCCCAAGACCCACTCCACATGACTTAACTTAAAGACGACGGCTACACTGTTCTTTCTGCAGGCTCCCTTTGGCCAAACTCTTTTAACAGTACCTAAAAATAAAGTACCTTGATAACATTATTTTTTATTGATGGAAAAATAGTGGAAGCCAGTGGTATGGAATTCACAGAAGATTTCTTTATTATATTAGCAGATTATATTACACAAGAGACTGGTAATTACCACCTTAGCACAAAGACCACATGAACCACTTCCAACCCAAACTCACTGCCAGTGTGTCAATACCAAATCATAGCGACCCTATAGGACAGGTAATACCTGCTCCTGTGTTTCTGAAACAGTTTCTCTTCAAAGGAGTACAAAGTCTCATTCTTATTCACTGGTATATTGACTTACTGTTAGCTTTCTCCCATTACACTGGCCAGGAAAATATTCCTCTTTTGAAATGATATATTTAATTTCTAGAAAATAAAAATGAATGGATATTGGTAAAGTATTTATAGTTCATAATAGCTCTACAAGTTTCCTATTAACAAGAATTAGGGATAAAACCCTGGACAATGTTTGTTAAGCCGACTAATCAGAATTTGAGTTGTATATGAGGAATGTCCAATTTATGCGGGTTTGAAATCCACCCTTATCAGCATGTTATAGGGGGAAGCTTTGCCCCTGGCAGGCGTGAATTTTATAAATCCTGGAAAACTGATTAAAGAATTACTAATGGTTGGATGCATGAACATTAATTGATTTTTTAAAAAGCTCAAAATGAACTTAAAGTAGATTTTTAGGTATGCAAACCCAAGACATTTTTTAATTTGATACTCATAAAACGTGTTCTACTGACGAAAACTGTTTTGGTTTTATAGCACTCTGAAGCTTAGAGTGAAAATGTTAAGAGACTAAAACAAGAATGTTTCTATGAAGAAAGCATATCAAACAGGCCACTTTAAAATGTGTGTCTGGTCTGTGGGGTACGAGGTTATTCAGAAAGAAAACTCATGGAATGAATTAGCTTCTACAGTGGCATAGAGTAAGCTAGACCAGCAGAAAATCTTGGAATACCATGGGAAAGTGGGAAAGGCAACTTAAAATGGACAGATAGATGAATGGATAGAGAGCTAGTGCTTTTCCACATTCAGAAATGAAATGCAGGGGAAAGAAATACTAGCTGCCTCCCTACATGGCATGTACCGTACATACCCGTGTATAAGCTGCGTTTTTCAGCACAGTTTTCATGCAGTTTTTGTGGTAAAAGTAGGTGCCTCGGCTGATGCTCGTCTGATATTCGGGGCAGCTTATACTCTAGTATATATGGTAAATTATTACATTATAGTCAATTGTCTAAGGAGCTCTAGTAAAGTAGTGGTTATGTGTTGGACAACTGACCGCAAGGCCAGTAGTTCAAAACCACCAGCTGCTCTGCAGGAGAAAGATGGGGCTTTCTGCCATCATAAAGAGATAGATAGTCTTGTACACTCACATCTGCAGTTTTACCCTGCGTTGTAGGGGCGACATGAATTGGCATCGACTTCATGGAAGTGAGGTGTTTTTTTTAATCCTTTTGTCTACAGCTTCCACGAAGTACTTTACTTTTGTCAAAGTTGAAGGAGAAGTAAAAAGTCATTGTGTATGGTGCTATTTCCCATATTGTTTCAGAGAAAAATAACACAGTATATCGAGGTCTAGTGCTGCACCTTTCTGTCCATCACTTTTGAAATTTCAAGGTGGTGAGAACATTCTATATGACATTTCAATCAGAAATGTGCATCAGAGAGTCTTGGGGCTTATAGAGATTCTCCATAGATTCCTGGGAACAAACCTTACCTCATTTAAGAAAGATAGTTATTTATTTTTATTTTCTACTTTATTTTAAAATGTACTAAAACTTCCCTCTGAAATACATAATTTTCTATGTGTTGGCTTTTTACAGTATTATTATGAGATGCAAAACAATATTTACGAGTGAAAATAGTGTAAATATTATATTCTTAATATTCTAAAATATTCTGTAATTATAGAATATTTTACAATAGGTTGGCTTTTAAATTTTTTCCCTAAGATACCATAAACAAACAGTTATACCAAATTTGGTTATGAACTGATTGCTGAGAAATATATGTGCGGGTAGGAGCACGTTGTTGTGCTTTGTCATCTTTTGAAAGCTACTACGTTTTGTGCCGCGGTCCAGCCACAGCGGGTCAGGGTCCTCTGCTAGGTGGGTAAGGCGTCGGTGAGTGGAAGACAGAAACCACACCAATTTTATTCATGCAAAGCTTCAACTTATATATTCTTTTCCTTGGCTTAAAGCTTACGGCATGAGATCATACATTAGGAAATTCTCAGGCCACAAGACCGTAACAAGTTACATCAATCACATCAAGATTCTTGGTTAAAAATTAGTACATCTTGAAACTAAAACTTTCTCATACAAGGGTGATAGACATAAACCTTCTAACAATAACTGAGCACACTTCATCCAACTAGGGCACATTGTTCTAACTATGAAATCAATAAAGCATTAATACATTTCATTATCAAAAATTACTTGACAGGCTTTGGCTGTTCTTTCTGTTCCTTCTTGGGCTGTTCCTCTAGGGCTTTCATTTCTTGTTCTTACTCTTCCACTAAGTTCTCATAAATTAAACTCTCAAAAGTCTTTCTGTACCAAGGTATGAGTTGCCTCACAATAGGTAGCTTTGCTTCAGTGGACTTCAAACATCACGGAGGCCCTCTTCTTGCTAACCGTTCCATAAAACTTAAACTACTAAAAGGAACTTGTACACCTTTCTTTGTTAACTATTCTTATGCCATTTTCATTGTAAGCCCCTGTATAAATCAGCACCAGGAACTCTGTTTCTCTTTGGGTTATTTCCTGGAGGGGGGTGCCGTATTCTGCCCCCTATGTGGTAACCGAGATAAGGAAAGGGAAAAACCGTGGGAAGAGGATGATAAACTTTTTTAGAATCTTGCACAAAAGTACTCCAAATAATTATGGCAAGGTCAATCAAACAGGTCCAAATACGTGTCGAGGGCAAGTTTGGGCAGCCACCTCCCACCCTCCAGCTTCTCTGAAGCTGGACCAGGTGTTGTTCGACTCTGTCTTCGACGTCATGAGGCTGGACTGGTCCCCTCAGTTTTGCTCAGTTAATCTTAGTTTAGCAAAATAACAAAGAAACTAATTTTCACAATGGGTACATTTTAGAAGCCTAAAGTCTACACTGTTGCAGTGGTATGCACAGAGCAATGTAATATAATTGTAAATAAATTAAAATATGAAATCCCCAAATGAATTAGATTCTTCTTAAAAGCCAGTTCTCTAGAAGCTGTCAGAGAGAAGAGCTGTTTCTTCAGAAATCTCTTTGTGACCAATGGATTCTAAAAGAGAAAATGGATTCTAAAAGGGAAAGTGAGATAACAACAGGTTTCAGCCATTGTGATAAAAAGGGAAAAATAATTAACATGCTGGGAATTCAATTAAGGTAGTTAATGGTCTAACTTAAAGGTAATTTAGAATTTTTATTGGAGGAAGAATTTACTGAGTTGTCAGGAAGTAGCCAACCGAAAAAAACACAACCAAGGAAAAATACATTACAATACAATACAGAGCATAGCTTGGAAGTAAAAAATGTAAATATTGAACTTGTATCTGCAAGGCCAGGTGTTCAAAACCACCAGCTGCTCTGTGGGAGAGAGACAGGCTTTTTACTCCAATAAACGAGTCTCGAACTCCTAGGGCCAGTTCCACCTTGCCCTACAGAGTCACTGTGAGTTGGGATTGACTCAAAAGCAGTTAGTTTGAGTTTCTGAGTTTTGGTTACTGAACCTCTTTAAAATGGTGCACTTTTATAAACCATTTTATTAGGGGCTCATACAACTCTTATCACAATCCATACATATACATATATCTATTGTATAAAGCACATCTGTACATTCTTTGCCCTAATCATTTTCTTTTTTTCTTTTCTTTTTTTTACATTTTATTAGGGGCTCTTATCACAATCCACACATATACATACATCAATTGTATAAAGCACATCCGTACATTCTTTGAAAATGGCGCACTTTTTAAAAGTGTGTGTGAAATAATCTTTACAAAGTTTCAAAAAATGTTCACTTTTGAGATATTCACTATATTCCCACTCATCACTTATTGCTAGGTTCTCATGAAAAAATGGAGGGAGACCACATCAGATCATAAAATGAAGGATGCCTACATCTTTGCATAACTGCCAAATCACATCCTTGTATAACTGACAAACCATTGTGCATCATAGGACAAACAACCTGGCACTTAATTTTTACCGTCACGGTCAGCATCGCTCTTGCTTCACAACTCGCTGTTTGTCATTTCAAAAATATGTCATTAATGTGGAAAATATGTGGATGGGAGACATTTTTTTTAAGTGTAAAACATCAGATAATGAGGTAGTTGATAAATGTGGTGTAGGTATATTGGCAGATGACAGTATACATGCCCACTATTTCCTTTACCATTGAATAAACATCTATTTCTGTGCTTGAGATGGAATAGGTGAAACATAACCTAAATATTAGGTCAAATGACAAGAATTAGATCAAATGACAAGTTCAGCCACTCATTTAAGGCCCTAATTGGAATCAACTTAAAGGCAGCAGGTTTTTGAATATTCATCATAATACTGCTTTCTTGGATTCATACCTTTATGTCTTTTGTCCAGTGAGTAACCCAGGGATCGTCTTATGCCTCTTACTTACCTCTAATTACTCATAAATATTTAATCATCTATGTTTCTTCTGTTCCACTTTCAGAAATATGACAGCCTAAGTTACCTGATCGTAATCTATTACAAAACACTTAGATATGCTGTGTAGTAGATATTTGATATATTTTTTTAAACACAAAACTGAGCAATAAGTTAACTGAATAATTCCCTAAACCAAACTAAATGCTACAGCTGATTTTCTCTGTGGTTTTCCTCCCCTAGGAAGGGACAAAAGGGAAGTTAGCCATTTTAGGAAGTTAGGGGCTTGTTACAGGTCTTTGGCTAGGACGAGAAAGAGTACAGACAGAAATACCGCATTCCAACATACATGCATAAAAGCACCAGCATGTGACTAGAGAAACTGTTCGCCTGTACAGTGAGTGAGTGAATAGTTGACAAGGCAGCAGATCTGCCTCAGTCCAAACCCCCCTTAGCAATTCCAACCAGGGGCCTATGCTCATGCTCGTTTTACATTCAGATGAAAGGTATGTCCTTGTATCAAAAAGTCACGAAACTGAGAAATTAATGTAAGAAATGATACCACATCATCGACACCTCCACAGTGCCTAGCACAAGCACAAGATCAATGTAACACTAGAAAAATAAAAACTATTTAGAGACAATAATATTCATTGTGTTTATTAATGTCGATATTAGGCTGACAATATGATGAGTGATATTAAGCTATTTAAAATATATTGGATAACAATGTGATGACACAGAAAGAAATATTAGTAAGCTAGAAACATTGAAGTGTCTTCATATATATGAAGTATAATGAGACAAATATATAAATATTGGCACTCAATTTCCAAATGCTCACGAAAAATGAAAATAATAGTGATCACTAGGGTCATGGTGATTATCACAAGGATAACGACTCTTGATTCCATTTCTTAAGATGACTTTTCAATCACTTGATGGTTTAAAAACATTTTGGGGAGGAAAGAATTAATGTCAAGCTTATTTTATAATTTTATAATTTATTTATTTTATAATTTTATAATTGTTCTCCCAGAGAACTCCTCACTCATAGTATAAATGATGAAGTGTCACAAATTAAGGACTCCCATCTGATATTCCCTCATTCAGCAACTACTTATTGAGCATTTATTCAATTTTGTCTCTGATTTGTGTTTGAAGCTAGAATATTAAAAGGGCCATCTTGACCTGTATTATAGGGAAGCTGATAGCATGATGGTAGATTTTTTATTTACAACTTTTCCTACTTGGGCCTTTAGAAAGCTGACATGTGGATGCTTCTGTGGAGGTGTCTATTTGGGATTCTCTAATTCAGCTGCGAGTGAACTCCACTGAAACCCATCTTTCAGACAGAACTTTCCCCCGTATTGCTCAGGTGAATTTTCTGTCAAGTACATACCCTGAAAATGTGTCTTGAGAGTCATTTAGATGGTTAAAGAGAATGTGGGCATTCCTGGATATTATTCCCCGTGTTTCTAACTCTGTGCGTGCACGATAGGCTCCGTGTGTTACTTTTAAAAGTCTAATCATTGATTATAATAAAGGGTTGATTTTCCACTGATGCTTGGAAGGATCCTTGCACAAGGCCCTACCAGTACCTGAGAGAGTGAGAGAAGGAGAGTTTGCTGGTTTCCCGAGCCCCCAAACTTCTGAAATTTAGGAGACTCTCCAAATTGAAATGTAACATTTAAAATACAAATCACTAAGTTCTCTCACACTGCTTCACAAGGGGTCTGTGGGCATGAGGTATACTGAAGATTAAATTGAATCAGTTTCTCAGTAATCCTTCCCTTTAATTTATTTATTTATTTTAGGGATCATTTTATTGGGGGCTCTTACAACTCTTATAACAATCCATACATCAATTGCATCAAGTGTACCTGTACATATGTTGCCACCATGCCCTTAACTTTAATGTGAGCGGTTTCACTTCTATTAAGGAGCATTGGTGGCACTGTTGGGTTAATTGTTGGACTGCTAACCACAAAGGTGGTGGCTCAAACCCACCAGCTGCCCTCAGGGAGAAAGAGGAGGCTATTAGCTTCCATTAAGATTTACAACTTCAAAAGGCCTTTATAGGGTAGGAAGCCACTCGGTGGCAGTGCGTTTTGAGTATTATGAAGACATACTGCCAATGATGATGAAGATGAGAAAAATGGGCATCTGTGTCTTGAAACGTCTTGTTTCCTATTTCTAGGGAGGTTGGAGAGTCTGACCCCTCTATGTCCTTGGGCATAAAGTGGAATTTATAGTTCCAATATTGATCTTATCTCCACTGATTGAACGCTGATGTTAGGCCCCGGAGCTCCAAACCTTTATACTAGTACTTTGCTAGGATCGAAGCTGGGAAACTGCAGAGGCAGCACATCTGACATTCTTTCTGATATTGTTTCATCCTGGTAACTGGAGAGGGAAAGCGGAGTACAGGGCCTTCCATTAATGAAGAAAGGAGACTGATAGAGTGCCACGTGTCCTGACACTGTCGAGTAACTGCACTGCGTGTGCTTTTGCTAACCCTTAAGCACTTATTTCACTGAGTCCCTTGTAGATGACTGATGGCACCGGAAGGAACTTTGAAACGAGCACTCAGGGATGTGTACTGGCGAACAAATAGCATGGTTTTCGGAGGCGCACGCCTGCTACTAGAGGATGTAAAAGAAATGGTTTGTGGCTGGCTGCGCCTTGCCTTGCCGATGATTGCTCAACAGGGAGTAGCTACTCTCCCCAGTGCTAACAGTGGCGCACAAACTACATGGTAGAACTCATTAATATTTATTCCTTCTAAAAGCAACGGGCAATAAAAAGGGAAATAAACCTAGGAGACTAGCAATGGGAGAAAAGGGAGCCATGACAACACATTTATCTTGGAAAGGTTTCACCATTTATTGTACAGAAAAATGCACTCCAGTGACAAGGGTCCCGCTGATTGCACCAAGTCTGGAATCCACTAAAAATGCCCCTCATTGGGGGAAATGATTTCAGAAAGAACCGAACAAAATTAATGAGTCAAAGCAGTCATTCATATTTTGTAAGTCTGTGTATTTGATGTGTGTCCTTACAACTTCACATTTTCTGAATTCTGCAAAGCTACATGGCTTCCGGGTCAGAGACTTGCTGAGCCTCTCTAGACACAATCCTTAAGCCAAGGCTCGCCTGTTTATTGCACAACGCCAGCAACAGCTCGTTTCTGTCCTCTGGCGGCTCCTTTGTTTTGTTCCAAGAAACGCCGTCCGCTATTGTTCCATCTGGAGGGCCTGGTGACGCGGAGGTGAAGCGTTCCACCGAAGGTGGCTGTGAGAATGCTGGTTCCGTCTCATTCTGGAGAGAATCACAGCTTTGGCTGCGTCGTCGTGATTCTAGCCTGTCTTTGAAAATAATGTTACTGGCATGCGGTTCCCGTGTCCTCCAGTGTGGTCAGTCCAGCATGTTAAGAATAGCTGGGCAAGCACCGCCACGCTCGGTTTTAAAACGTTCCCTTTTCATGCTCTTTGCTCGTGACTCGCCATCTCCCTCAGCGCCCCTGCCATGCCCCGGTTCTTAGTCTCCCAGTTACCGTCTCTAGAGATCAGTTTATCCTGCGTTTCATGTTCAGAAAAATTATACAAAGCAGGAAGTGTACAAACAAACAAAACCCAACAATTACAAAACAAAACAGAGGAAACCGTAATCAAAAGAAAGCCGAAACTATTAACAATTGAAGCAGTTTTTAAATGGGTCAGAATTGATGTCAGAGTCATGGGTTATTAATTTTTTTACTTTTATTTATTATTTCCAATTGTCTCATCATTTCTTAGTCTTTTTCAAACTGTAACTTCATCCAAAGTCTTTTTATACTCTATTATATGATTTAGGATTGGACTTCATACCATTTATTGCATGAATATTTATGTCAATTTCTCAAGACTTTCAGCTTCTGAGAGAAAGTGTCTTGAATTCTCCCCATCAGCCCCACCCCCACCCCACCCCAAATTAAATAATGTACTAATTGTACCATTTGGGAATATCTTAAAGAAATATAGAGAACGTCTTTCAGTTAAAGGAGGTTGACTTTCCGGATATTGTAATTGTTAGTGATCCACTCGGATTAACCTACCTGCCTCGCCAGGTTAATTTCTTTTTCCTCTTTACCACGAGTAAGCTTAATGAGGTAAGGTATATAAAACAGCACTTAACAATTGCTTTTGTCCTCATTTGCTAGTTTATTTTTCTGGCTGACTTGAGAAAAAGAGAGGGGGGTTTTCAAATAACAATTTTACTGCAATCCTTATGCATATAACAAAAGAATAATCATATAATAGGAGAATAATCGTGTGTTGCTTTGCTAATTGAGATGCATAGTGTTTAATAAATGGAGGCAGTTTTCAGTAGGTCTTGAACTTGTACTGTTACTTCATGTCACCAATGGAAGAGGTACATCTTTTCCAAAGTTATCTTTGTACAATTGGAGAATAAGAGTAAATATAAACAAATCTCACATTTATCGTTATTTATTCAGCAATCCTGGGATTTTTTGGTTAGTCTGGAAAGAACATTTCCACTGCTGTTCAATGTAGAGTTGCCATGATAGCCCACCTGCCCCTTACACCACACAGCATTCCTGAGGTTCTAAAACCACTTTCTACCTTACACCTGGAAGGCCTCAACATGTGCCATTAAAATGATAGTAGTAATAATTATGAGGTAGAAAGAAAAGAATATTTAGACATGTCTTACATGTCTTCAAGTAGACCTGATTGGAAACTCTTGGATCAATTATTCACCTGCTCCATTAACAGAGTTCCAAACGCGGTTTGAAAAACAGAAAGTCACGTCTTTTCTAAGAAAGCTTCTGATGTGGTTCTCATTCTGTTTTCATGACCTGGGCCAAGAGGTGGCACTTTGTGGTGGAGCTTTCTCATTTATCGATGATGATGAGGATGATTTTTCTCAGACATATGGAGAAAATAAGTGACAGAAGATGGACCGAAAGCTTTGAGTGCACAGGCTAACCTCTCTCCGATGACAGCCCCTCGCCCTGTGCATTTGCTTCAAGTAAATGCTCTGGGTCTGTGGTTGTTCACTTTCAAACCCGCCAGAGGTAAACGCATTATATTGCGCTGCCCGATGAGCTCTCTGTTGCCACACAAGCAAGCAAAGATGACATGATTATTTGCCCTTTGTCACGAGAGTTGTAGGCAGATAATGCCTATTTTAAGCACTTTTTAGAAGCCAATTCAATGAAGAATTTATGCCCAGTGACGATTGTATAAGGTAGGTCAGTATGAAGTCTTATCTGTAGTTATTTGAGCTTGCAATAGTTTGAACCGTATGAAACTGTTGCTTTTGTAGCTCCAGGACAGTAGATTAGTAGCAATTCCATATGATTCTACTGAATAGCCGCATTTGATGTATCATACCAAGTCATCTGGTCTGAACTATTCTGTCTCCGGCTTCCCACTGATGCTATCGATGAATTGTAGTCACTGTTTCAGTGTGAACGATACGTGTTTGTGCTGTGTGCAGGGGTGGTTTCCAAAGAGCAGTGTTGTCTTTTGTGATGGTGTGGGCATTTCCCCATAGCAGATACTCGTTAAGGAAAGATAACTCATATTGATGGCTTGAGCGTGGCTTGACTTCATCAATCAGCATGTACTACGAGCACCATTTACTAAAAGGAAGCTCTTGCACTCAGTGATGCAGTTTTCAGTACGTAAGCCCGCCTTTATTGTATGTAAATGGAAACCTGGTCTTCTTAAGGACAATTGTATGAGGCATGTGGAACAAAAGGAAAATACCGGTAGAAAGAGTATATCAAACCAATAAAGAAGATCATAAAAATGATGTTTAATATGGGATCATAAGTCTATGGATTTCTTGAAGGAGGACCCACTACAAGGGCCTATGAGACCATAGAAATGAGATGTAAATGAGGAGAGTACCCTCATGTCTGGTTCTTGGCCAGAAAGAGAATTTTCCAGGGGAATTTCATAAAGAGGATCCAGTAACCATCCTGAATTACAGCCTCCTTGGCATACTTAGAGTGACCATCATGACGAAATTTAGAGTTCGTTTTTTATTTAAGTGATTTTCTTCCATATAGGTCACTAGCATGAATAGGAGAATTTAAGTCAGAAAAGCAATGAACAGTAGTGAAGATGATATGTTGCAGATTACAGATCTCCGCTAACCTGGATAATGCAGGGATGGTGATAAGAGTAGCTATGGGAATGGCTGTGCCCTGAGGCAGTCAGTCTCCACGAGCTTGGTCGCTGGCCACAGGATCTGAAGTACCACTATTCTCCTTGCTACTCGGGAACATTGGGCGCAAAGGCACCCTTTCCCCGCTGTCATCTAGGTGAGGATAGGATCAGCCTCCTCACGCAGAAACCCAAGACACAAGCTTGAATAACTCATTGTCTCACTTGCGGGGGAGGGGGGAAGTCCAATGGGAAAGAAAAGATTCCTCTCAGCATAGATAAGGGGTAATCAGAGCTCCTTAAATCTACTCTGTTTCTCACAGCCGGTAGGAAATACCTGACACAGGTGCAGGGGCATCAGCTTCAGTGATAACGTTACCTGTTAACAGCAGAAATTTAACTTTGGGATGACCTCTTCACGATAAGGCAGTAGCAAAGTAGAAATATATGGAACGAATTGAGGTGACTTGGAGTAATAATAATGCCGAGGGTGATGTTCCGATAGAGAATTTTGGTGTGATGCCTACATGACTGTTTTGTACATGTGACACACGAGGAGGCTTCAAAGAGTTCATGGAGAAGATAATAGAATTGTGCATGAACTTTTTGGAGTGCCTCTTATCTCTCACTCATAATACATCTATGTGGCACGTTCTAGTGTATATTTTTGAGGCCCACAGAGGTCAGGCAGCGTTTCTAAGGCATATATACTCTGACTCTTGAGCTGAAGCACTTAACCGCTATGTCACAGTATACGAATTCTAGGCCAGTTGGATGTTGGAAAATATCTAACACTACCTCTTCCCGCCAGCCAAATATGTGAGTTTTGGAATATTTGCTTTTTAAAAAATTCAAAACTAATGCATAGCCATCATATCAATGCCGACTCATAGGGCTCTTGAGGGCCAGGTCGGACTGCCCGTGAGTCTCTGAGGCTGTCCCTCTGTACCGGAGTCATAACACCCCGAGGAGCGGCTGCTGTTTTGGAACGGCTGATCTTGGGGTCAGCAGCCCAGTGCACAAGCACCGGTGCTTAAATCCTTGTGACCTGTTTATGTTCCTCGTATTGCAGGACAGGAAAGCTGTTGGTCGTGTGCAGAACTTCCTGTGTCACGCAATGCTCATGTTTGTGCTTTCTAGATCATTTATTTATTGGTTTATTCTCTTCACCTGGATTTCCTGAGTGCTTTCTATGTTGCAGACCCTGTTCCAAATGCTGAAAAAATTGGAACTGCAAATTACACAGGACACAAAATTCCTGCTTCATTGATCTTGTAATTTCATAATATGAGACAGATTATTAGAAAGCACACAATAAAATAAACAAGAAAATGTAAAAAATACAAAACAAGCAATAATGGCTGAAAATGAAGACGGCATGGTGTGAGAGAGATTGAGTTGCGATTTTAAATGGGCTTCCAGGGCTTCGTACAGGATGCTAAATTTACATGTTCATCCCATCCATCTCTGAGCAACATGCTTACATCATTTTCTCCTCGACACCTCCAGCCATTTAACTACAGTGCTCTTATCTCTCCTGTACACAGAACCTTGTGATAGGACAAATAAGAATATGCACAATACTATGACTCTGTGCGTCTGCATGGTGTCAGCAGCACACTGTGTGAAATGCTGCTGCTCTTAGGGGCCGTCCTGTCAGTTCTGACTCAGCACCCACGTGCGCAGTAGGACACCCCCTTGTGCACCCTGCACCATCCTCACCGCGGTTACTTTTGATCCAATTGGTGCCACCCCTACGTCAGGCCATCACGTTGATGTTTTATTTTTCTTTCATTGAACCTTTCCCAGAGGCTGGTCTCACCTATTGAATACCTTCCTCATACCCCCAGCCCCACCCACAAAAGAAACCCTGCTGAGAAACAGATTCCGACTCATAGCAACCTGGTCTGGGTTCCTGAGGCTGTAAATATTAATGGCAGAAGTCTAACCGCAACTTCCTCCCACAGTTTGGCTAGTGGTTTGAACTGCCAACCGGTGGTCTTTAGCTATGCAATGCTTATCTGACAGTGCCACCTTGGCTCCATTTGAATTTGAATGTTATTAAAATAAATTACTGAAAATTTATGGAGATTATTTCCGGAGCAAATAAATAAATGACTCAGTAATGAATCCCCAAATTTGTTAAGTATGATTATCAACAAACCTTTACTGTGGCACCATTTCTTTCCCTGGTAGCCGAGGAGATGATAGGTCTACGCCCTCTGTATTTAGAAACACATCACAAGACCTGGCAAGTAAATATTTAAATTCACCGGGAAAGCAAATATGAGCTTCTGCTTCCAGCCATAAAAGAGTATCTGGAGCTCTCTCAATATAAACAATGCGAAGGTTTTGCAAGTAATATGGAACCATTGCTTTTAGGTATTGAATGAGCAACTGAAGACGGCTCCTGGTTGTGAAGGGAACTTTTTGGGAGCGCTCCCCTGCCACAGAGTGGGCATGTGAAGGAATCCTCGCCTGGAGTCTGGCTGAGCTGAAACAAACCAAACCCACTGCCTGAGTCAGTTCCGGCCGTTAGTGAGCCGGCCAGGCAGGAGACAGCTGCCCCATAGGGTTCCATAGGCTGTCATCGTCAGGGAAGCAGACTGCCACATGGGTCCCCCTCAGATGGGCTTGTGAGTTAGCACCACCTACCTTTACCTAACAGCCACGCTCATGAGCTTTCCACCTATGCTCTGGGCTATAGGAATTCCACAGAAGGATCCAGTGAAAGGGGTTGGCATGAGGATAGGGGTCAGGGGACAGGAGTATAGAATCCAGCTGTCTGTGTGGTGACTCTCCTGGACCCTTGGCCCAGGGATACACTGCCCACATTCAGCACACCTCTGTGAGGTAGACCAAAGGTCCTGGGCTGCAAAACCGGGAGGGAACTTGTCATAGGCTTGGTAGAGCAGGGCTGAGAGTCTCGGCCCTCCTAGTGTTGAGGGGCTTAGCTCCTCAAACTGCGGAAAGAACTTGTTTTAGGAGTGAGGGAACGTCCTCATAGCCAAGTTCAAACTTTAAATAGATCAGCAAGACTATGCAAATGAAACCAAGCCTTAAAGGATGAGGAAGCTCTGCTAGACTAACGGAGTGGGAAAAAGAATTAACACCATACACAGGAAGATGACCTAATTCAAACTCTGCATCTTGAGTCACTCACAAGCCCACCCTGCAAGAGTAAATTACATGTGCAAATTTCAAATGCACCCCAATTTCGAGGGAAAATACTGTCAGTACATGCCAAGATGATTCCATGTTTGAATTAGCCAACAGAATAATGAAGGAGTTGTATATGTATTTCCAGGAGCCCCTATGGCGTTGTGGATAAAGTGCTGAACTGCTAACTGCAAGGTCAGCAGTTTGAAATCACCATCTACTCCATAGGAGAAAGATGAGGCTTTCCACTTTCATAAAAAGTTACAGCCCGGGACACCCGCAGTGGTGATTCTACCCATCTTTCTGGGTAACTCTGACCCAATGGCAGTGAGTGTGATTTGGGGTTTTTATACATCATGCCAAGGTTTTAGAGGAAAATATTGTTTTGACTAATAAGCAAAGGGCAAGTATGATAAGTCATAGATATTGTAAGAATGTAGACATTGCAGTAGTGAGAAATATGAAAGTCTATAGTGAAAATGCAATAAATGAGTGTAATATTTGGAGGTTGTATAGGAAAGAGTTGAGGATCTTAAATTCCTTGGATCTAAGCAGAAGAAAAGGCTAATGAAGACAGCACAATAAAACAATACTGGATCTGAAGAACCCAGAGAGAACAGATTGGAAAAAAAAACATAGAGCTTTAGTGACTGGTAGCATAATCATGGAGTATTCTAACATGTATGTAAATAGAGTAGCAGAGAAATAATCTGTAGGAAAAAATATTTAAAGAAATAATGGCCCCCAAATTCTTGAAGTTTGTTGAAATGAACAAAAAGTATTGATTTAAAACCTAAGAGACAAATCCCAATAGGATCAACATAAAAAAAAAATCATCATGCTTTAGCCCCCAAACTACTGAAAACTAAAATTTTAAGCAAACAAATTTAAATATACAGGGAATATTTGTGAAGAAAAATACAAATGAGGTTTGCTATCTCCTTAGTGACCATGAAGGCCAGGAGAAATGCCAAAATGTCTTTAAATGGCTGGAAAACCACGGTAATATTTCTGTAAAAATATCTCTCAACAATGTACATGTCGAACATTTTCAAAGAAACGAGAAGAGAGAGAATCTACAACAAGCAGTTAAAAGAGCATAGATTTCAAAGCAGAATACCCGAGTCATGTGATCTACAAGTTGTTAGCGTCTCTACAAACCTGTTTCCTTCTCTGGATGAAACTGCAAAAGTTTTCAATGAAGAATCAAGTACTGCTCTTACAACTATGCTAAGCAAAGGCTTAAAAACCTGCCCTACGCTTTTAGCTTATTAGTTATTGTTGAACCAATTCGGTCTCAAAGTAATCCTAAGAATGAATGTTTCTCACCCTGTGCCTTAGTCCTGATGGCTTGTTATCAGGAATGTTCTGTTATGATCCAGAGGATTTTCATAGGCTCATTTTCAGAAGGGATTCACAAGCCCTTTCTTCTCTGTCTTCGTCACGAACTTCTATGGAAACGCATCCACACTAGCTGACCCTGCTAGTGTTTGAGCTACTCGTGTCATCGCTTCCAGTTTCATAGCCATGCGTAAGCCACCGCAGGGCAGCAAACGGACAGATTGTAGAAGCTATACAATAGGGCCCATGATTTCAAATAAACTCTATTCCTTTGCTTTGTTAAATAGGATTCAAGGATAGATCTGGTGGGGAAGAAGACCTTCTATTACAGCTTGGCATTGGGATTTAGTAAGTGGCTTTCAGGACCTAAGTGCTTACCCTCCTCCAAAATTATCCTGATTTATTTTGAGGCTATAGACAAAAGATCTGTGAAGCTCCAACCATCCATCCTTCTTTCCAGAGAGCTCTGGTTGTAATAGGTCCCCAGTCCCGAGAAAAGATAAGAATGCCTTCTCCAGTTGTGACTTCTCTGATCTGCTTGAGGCCATCTACTTTAACCCAGGGCAAAGAACAAGAAACAACTTTATAAAAACAGGTACTTAATAAGGAAAGCTTAAGCTGTAGAGTTTTTAAATTGCAAATAAGTTTTGAGACAAAAATTAATATGGCATTAGCATTAAAACTACCATTAAAATAAAAACATGAAATAAATAGCAAAATAATGTGATTTTGAATGGAGCCTCTTACTGGTTGTCCATGCTGACTCATCACAAGTTGGAAGGGCAGAGCAGAGGGCCCCAGTGCATTTCCAAGGTTGTCCATCTTTCAGAAAACAAAGGCCACTGCTTTTCTCAGTGTCTGGTGGTTTCCTACTGCTGACCTTGTAGTTAGCAGCACACTGCATAGCTAATCGTTGTGACAGCGGGGCTCCTGGAATGAAGGCTAAAAGGTGACCAACACCTCAATGGAAAAGCCATAACACTGAGATCTAAAGGTTGAATCATGAGAGTTTACCACAGAGTATTTTAAAAGGGGGTGGTTGATAATCATAATAATGGTCAACACAAAAGCCCTGAGACACGTCTGTAACATTTCATTATGCATCAAGTAAAACATTTTAGGAGAAGGAAATCCTTGCTGGTTTGAGAAAGAAAGGTGGAAAGAAGGATAGGAGGCTCAAAGAAGGCTTGGTTAGAGCTGTCTTCAAAGTCCGGGGGCCCTGCCTACTTGGAGTGTTGAATTCCGAATGGAGATGCGGGGGTCCTGCTGGAGCTGTGGTTTGTAACGTGAGCTGTTTATTTGAATTGCCTTGGGAGCTATTAAAAATTCTGAAACTCGGGCTTTAGCCAAAACCAATTAAAGCAACTTGTCAAGGAGAGGATTCTAGGCATCAGTATTTTTTTTCTTTAATCTCTCCAGGTAATTCCAATGTACAGGCAAAGCTGAGAAGAACTTTTCTACAGGCACTGAACGTCAGGGCTGCAGAAACCAGTGGAATTTCTTCCTAGAGTATGTGGAATCAAGCACTATATGGTTTTTTAAGACAGCTACAGATAAACCTAGAGCTAGTTTGAGGAGATAAACAGGACCACCTGATTTGGGGAACATTCCTAGGTAGCCACAATTTTATCCCCTTTGCCTGAGACAAGCTCAGTCTACAGAAGAGAATCGAGGCGATCACCCACCTCCAACTCCCAGAAGAATATCATATAGTGCTTTGATTTCTGCAGTGACATGTTTCAGATTTTCTAGTTTATTCTCCCAAGCAGTTTTATTTAAAGGAGCGGTGTTATATGCTTGGAAACATATTTGTAGAGTTTCTGCTGTTATGAATAAAAATATGGATTTAAAAATGTTCAGAAACACATCACTAGTTTAAAAAATAAAATATCACTGAAGAAATGATTCTTACTATTCTATAGCCAAAGCCAGTAGCAAGTAATTTTGCACTATCCCTGTACTCAAGGTACAAGACACTTTCCTGATTAGGCATTAAGCATGTAGTACCACAGTACTAGCGAGCATCTTGTGGTTACCTTCAGTTCTAATCCTCAAATACTATAATTTTGAAAGGGTTGTTAGCATACTACCAGCATCAGGACCCTGTGAAGTGCCTGCAAATGATCCATATTCCTAAGTGCTTCTGGGTTCCAGTCCAAGGTAGTGCATCAGAATTTTCAGCACATTTCTAGGGGTGCCTTTCTTAAAACGTGCCTTCACCTTACGTCTGCCCCCACTAATGACTGCATGTACTCACAATTGAAAAAGAAGTTTTAATGTTAAGCAAGTACGTGTCAGTGTTGTATTGTGTCGCTATGGATGCTCAATCTGTCTGCTGAACATATCTCCCTGGAAAGTGAGTCCCCTTTATGAACAGGGATGTGATATCTGGATGGGAGGAGGACTCATTAACAATCAACTGTAAAAATGCTGTTACCTGGAATTTACTGATGAAAAGCAAGCACTGTAGCCGTCAACGTGCATTACCTCTCAACGTAATGAAAGCAAAACTCCTCACAACTGGACCAATAAGCAACATTTTGATCAATGAAAATTTCGTGTGAACGAAATTTGGTTTCTAAATGAGTTGTGGTCAGACAGTAATAATGGCAAGAGTGAATTCAAGATTAACATAGACTTTTTCCTCCAGAAAAATAACAGGCACTTGATAAAATAAGCCACATATTGAATGACACGTAGGTACATAGAGGTTTTTCTCTCTTCGCTGACTCAGCAGGCATGTCCATCAGAATAATTGCATTTTCAGTGGCTCCGTCACTCATGGAGGACATGCAGAGAAGTGCAGATAGCTGCAGACCTTGTTTCATTAGATGGTGAGATTATTTTTCATTATTCACTTTTAAAACAAAAGTTTTTAATTCTGCCAAAGTCTAACTGCTAAGCTTTTCTCTCATTTTGTTCTGGATAGCACATAGGTTAAAAATGGCTTGTTTTTATTTACAGCATCTATCAATGCTGTTTTCCTAGTTGACGTGAAAATTAGAGTCAGTTGGTGGGATGTTAAAGAATTCGGCCATGGGTTTCTTGTAGATTATTCAGTGAGAGCTTCCAAAAGTTTGAAGACATGTTCCATTATCTTTTCATATTATTGTACCAGGAACTTTTTTTAAAACGTTTTATTAGGGGCTCATACAACTATTATCACAGTCCATACATATACATACATCAATTGTATAAAGCACATCGGTACATTCTTTGCCCTAATCATTTTCTTTTCTTTCTTTCTTTTCCCTTTTCTTTTTTTACATTTTATTAGGGACTCATACAACTCTTATCACAATCCATACATATACATACATCAATTGTATAAAGCATATCCATACATTCCCCGCCCCAATCATTCTCAAAGCATTTGCTCTCCACTTAAGCCCTTTGCATCAGGTCCTCTTTTTTTTTCCCTTCCCTCCCCGCTCCCCCCTCCCTCATGTGCCCTTTGTAATTTATACATCGTTATTTTGTCATATCTTGCTCTATCCGGAGTCTCCCTTCCCCCCTTTCTCTGTCGTCCCTCTCCCAGGGAGGAGGTCACATTGTGGATCCCTGTAATCAGTTCCCCCTTTCCAACTCACTCACCCTACGCTCTCCCAGCATCGCCCCTCACACCCTTGGTCCTGAAGGTATCGTCCACCCTGGATTCCCTGTACCTCCAGCCCTCATATGCACCAGTGTACAACCTCTGCCCTATACAGCCCTGCAAGGTAGAATTCGGATCATGGTAGTTGGGGGGAGGAAGCATCCAGGATCTGGGGGAAAGCTGTGCTCTTCGTCGGTACTACCTTGCACCCTGACTGACCCATCTCCTCTCCTAAGCCCCTCTATGAGGGGATCTCCAGTGGCCGACACTTGGGCCTTGGGTCTCCACTCTGCACTTCCCCCTTCATTCAATGTGGTATATATAAAAATATATACATACATATATATATATACACACAAACATATTCTTTTTTTTTTTTTTTTGCATGATGCCTTATACCTGGTCCCTTTGACACCTCGTGATCGCACTGGCTGGTGTGCTTCTTCCATGTGGGCTTTTTTGCTTCTGAGCTAGATGGCCGCTTGTTTATCTTCAAGCCTTTAAGACCCCAGACACTATCTCTTTTGATAGCCGGGCACCATCCGCTTTCTTCGCCACATTTGCTTATGCACCCATTTGTCTTCAGCGATCCTATCATGGAGGTGTGCAGTCAATGACATGATGATTTTTTGTTCTTTGATGCCTGATACTGATCCCTTTGGGATCACTCGCTCACTCAGGCTGGTGTGTTCTTCCATGTGGGCTTTGTTGCTTCTGAGCTAGATGGCCGCTTGTTTATCTTCAAGCCTTTAAGACCCCAGTCACTATCTCTTTTGATAGCCGGGCACCATCAGCTTTCTTCACCACATTTACTTGTTCATCTACTTTGGCTTCAGCAGTTGTGTCGGGAGAGTGAGCATCATAGAGTACCAATTTAATAAACGAAAGTATTCATGCATTGAGGGAGTGCTTGAGTAGAGGCCCAAGGTCCTTCCGCCACCTTAATATTAAACCTATAAATGTAGATAATTAGATCTATTTCCCCATCCTCATATATATGTTTGCACGTACACACGTCTTTGTCTAGACCTCCATAAATGTCCCTTGACTCCCAGCTCCTTCCTCCCTCTCCCTTGACTTTCCTCCTGCCCCACCACCATGCTCCGTCCCCACCTGGGCTACAGCTATAACTCTTCTCTACGCAACCTTACCCTTGATCGTTCCCCATCAGGCCTGTCACTCTCCCCTCACTACCATTTTGGGTCCCATGTTGTTCCCTTTTCCCTGTATTTATTAACACCACTTCCTTACCCTCCTCCCCCTCCCCCACCTGGATCTGTCTGTCCCCCCGGAACTGTCTGTCCTATTGTTTTTCCTCCAGATAGTTCATCCAGCCTGTCCTATTCAGACAGACCTGTGGAGACACTAACATGCACGAAAACAAGACAGGAAAACAAAGCAACAGTGTACAACCAGAGAATAAAACAACATAAACAAACCACTGACAAAGAACAAAACAAAACACTTCACAAAAGAAAGGCTTGTAGTTCGTTCAAGGATCGTTTGCTGGCCCTTAGGAGCATTTTCCAGTCCAGTCTGTTGGGGCACAACGCCCTGGCCCCAAAGTCCACTTTCAGCATTCCCTGGGGACCTTGCCACTCCATTCCCCTGCGGTTCCACTGCATTCCCCCAGTGCTTTGCCTCGGTGTGGTGGGATCAGGTCAGGTGCAATTCCCACACTGTGTCTCCGGTGCCGTCCCCTGTATTGCCCTTAGTCACTGAGGGGCATCATGTCTCACAGTAGGGCCAGCCATGTTGTTCTCTCTGTGGACTGGCTGCTCTACTCAGGAACATCATCCTCACGGCCTCGTGGGCCAGGCTGTGTTCCACTGTCTCCTCCTGCCCCTTCATCTGCTCCCGTGTGCTCTGATCAGACATGTCCATCTCCCGGAGCTGCAGAATCAATGTCATCCTTTGAAACACATTCTTTTCGGGGGAGGGGCAGGAATCCACTTAATTTTTGGTGCTGGGCCCTACTCCACGCCGGGATATTGCATTCACACCTTGCGGCACTGGGTTGAAGTCTGGTCCCACTTTCCCTGTGGAGATATAAACAATACCCTCCCCTTGGGTGGATTAGTGCCCCATGCCCCCACTTCCCTTTTCTTCCTTATATTCATCCTTTTATTTTCCTTTGCCCACCTCCTCCACCATTGTCTACCATGTGCATCCCTGGTTTTGATCTGGTCTCTGCCATACTACACAGTCTTCACCCCAGAAATGTTTGTATACAGTAGCTTTTTCCCCTATGCCACTTTTGCATTAAAAAAATAGTTTAAAAAATTTTTTTAATTAAAAAAATTTTTTTTATACTTACCTCAGCGGGCTCATGTTGTACTTGTCCTTTTGTGCCTGACTTACCTCGCTTAGCATGATTTCCTCCAGTTCTTCCCATGCCATGTGCCTCATACGTTCATCACTGCTTTTTAGTGATGTGTAGTACTCCATTGTATGTATATAACACAGTTTTTTAATCCAATCGTCAGTTGATGGAAATTTGGATTGCTTCCAACTCCTTGCAATTGTGAACTGTGCCGCAATGAACATTGGAGCACAGATGTCTGGTCTTGGTTTGTTCCTTGCCTCTTCTGGGTATATGCCCAGTAGGGGAATTGCTGGGTCATATGGTAACTCTATTTCCATCTGTTTTAGGTATCGCCAGATTGATTTCCATAGTGGCTGTACATACTTACAGGCCCACCAGCAGTGGATGAGAGTTCCTGTCTCCCCACAGCCCCAACACTTGTTGCTTTCTGATTTTTTGAATTGGGCTACCTTTGACGGTGTTAGGTGTTACCTCATTGTTTTTTTAATTTGTATTTCTCTTATGGCTAAAGATAGGGAACATTTTCTCATATGTTTGTTGGCCATTCGGATTTCTGTCCCTGTAAAATTTCTGTTCAAGTCCTTTGCCCACCTTTCAAGTGGGCTATTGGTTTTTTTCTTTTTGGAAGCTTTCAGAGTATTGTAGATTTTAGTAATAAGACCTTTGTCTGATGTGTCATTGCTAAAGATGTTTTCCCAGTCTGTGGAATCTCTTATTACTCTCTTGGTGAATTCTTTAGATGTACACATGTGTTTTATCTTCAGTATATCCCATTTGTCGATTTGTGCCTCATCTGTGTTTGTGTTCTTCCCTATTTAGATCATTTTATTGGGGCTCATACAACTCTTATCACAATCCATACGTACATCAATTGTGTAAAGCGCACTTATACATTCATTGCCCTCATCATTCTCAAAATTCGCCTTCCGCTTGGATACCAGGAACTTTTTAAATCCCTCTGGAAATGTCCTTTTTATAAACAAAACCAAAACTCTGTACTTTCCGTGTTGTGCCAGATGGCACATTCCTGTGTTAGCAGAGATATGTTGCCATGAAACTGTTGATACATTTTGTGAAATTTAAATCCTAATGGTGATTAGCTAGTAAAGCTAGAAGATTAATATTTTGGACAATCTCACCTTACATGAATTCGATTCAGTGAGAGAATTTATCTTGCCTTTGTTTGCTTGATTCCAATTAATTTCAATCAAGACATGGAGAGAGGGTTTTCTAGTTGACATCGCATTGTAAGCCCAGGCAGATGAACCTCTGTTTACAATTCCCTTTGAAATGATTGAAAGCTCACAGCTATAGGGGAAACCTGCATCAAAGCTTCAAGGAAGAGGCGGGCCCTTTCAGATATCACACCCTTTGCGGATTTTCTAGTTGCTAAAATGAACTTCTCCATGTGTCTTCCCACAGATGTAGTCAGTTTCAGTTTTGTGTACTCCATCTGGGGAAGCCATATTTCGTGTTGTTGCACAAGGTTTGGACTATGAACAAGTCATTAGTTTTGTAAAATTCTATCATGTGGTTGCCTGCTTTTTATTTCTATCACCATGTCCCTATTTTCCACCCACTAGTCCTTCCTCTTTGTTTCCAATGTTTGTGTTCCCTTCGCCAATAACTATCGAGGCATCTTGATTGCATGTTTGATCAATGTCTTACTAAAGTTGTTTGTAAAATTCTTCACTAACGTTTGTGGTTGACACATAAATTTGAATAATTGTTGTAATGATTGGATTTCCTTAAAGGTGGATAGATCACACATAGCATTGTAATTCATGATGGATTAAGCAAGATCCTTTGTAAGAATGAATGCCTCACTGATCTTCTTCATTGTGTTATTCCTAGCATAAAAAATCATATAATTTTCTGATTCATAATGGACAACAGTAGTATATTTCAGCTGATTAATGCCTAGGATATTGATTTTCATGTGTTCCATTTCATTTTTGACCGTGTTTAATTTCCCTACATTTGTACTTCATGCATTCTAAGTTCTAATCATTAGAAAATTGGGGGGGGAGCTATTTCTCTTTACCTTGAGTCGTGCCCCATCAGCAGAATGAAGATTCCCGAAAGGTCCACTCTCATGGGCTTTACCGACTCCTGTTACCATTGTCGACTCCCCTCCAAGAAATAAACTCTTTTTCAGTCACATAGGGGAGTGGACCATGGTAACATGAGTCATGTAAAACCGTGGGAGTGGACCTTCCAGAAATCTTTCAGTGACCCTGTTTTTTCCCCAGAAGATTAACTTTTTCCTGAATCAATTTCTGCCTCTCCTTCTGTGTGGAGCTAATGTATGAGGTGCTTTGGATTCCTCCATACTCTTCCATCCACTCACTAAGGCCAGGAATTCCCGCGTACAAAAGGAATCCAACTCCTGATCACAGCAGCACCTTTCCTCACCTAGCAACGGAGCCTCTCTCTGGTCCCCTGCCTCACAGCCCCAGAGGCTCCAGGATGTTTCTCTTGCTGTGTTCCTTAGTCTCTGTGCCGCAGTCTCTGATGCCTATGGCCTCAGCCTTCACGACTTCAGATAGAGATCTGGAATGCGCTAGGATTCTGCTCCATGGACTGTGGCCTGCTGCGCAGTCGCCCCTGTGGACGGATCTGGGGCCGACTGTGGAGCAGATCATTGATTCCTCATAGGTACGTTCAGGATAAAGCTGGAAAAAATTAAACCAAATCCACAAGAGACAAAATACGAACTTGAGTCTACCCCACCTGAAGTCTGAGAACTTCACGAACAGGTTTGATGCGTTGAATACCAATGACAGGACCTGATGAGCTATGTGAGGACATCATTCATGAAAAAGGCAAAAGATGACTAAAAAGACGGGAAAGAAAGAAAATATCAAAGTGGATGTCAGAAGAGACTCTGAAACTTGTTATTAATTGTAGAGTATTTAAAGCAAAGGGGAAAAAGGATGCAGGCAAGGAGCCGAGTCGAAGATTTCATAGGGCAGCTTGAGAAGACAAAACCAAATATTATAAGGAAATGTACTAGGACCTAGAATTAGAAAACCAAATGGGAAGAACATTCTCAGCATTCCTGAATGAACACAGAAAACTGAATCAAGCCTCTAGTCACAATCCAGAAAGATTCTATAGGCAAAATATTGAACAATCCTTGAAGGAACCAGAGAAGGAAAGAATATACAGTCAGTATACAAAAGCAACAACAAAAACCCCAGTGACAGTCCACCAATCCAGGAGGAAGCATATGAGCAAGAACCAGTTGTGCTGAACAAAGTAGTTTACACTGCACTGAATGCACTAGCCAAAAACGAGTCTCCAGAAATTAATGGAATCGCCATGGAAATGCTTCAGCAAGCGGAAGCACTGGAAGCACTCACTCATCTACGCCAGGAGATTTGGAAGACTGCTATTGACCAACTGACTGGAAGAAAATCATATTTGTGCTCATTTCAAAGAAAGGCGACCTGACAGAATGCTTAAACTATAGAATTCTATCACTGATATAAAATGTAAGTAAGATTTTGCTGTACACCATCCAACAACAGTCGCAGCAGTTCATTGACACAGAACTTCCAGAAGTTCAGACTAGATTCAGGAAACAACATGGAACAAGGGATATCAATGCTGATATCAGGCGAACCTTGGCTCAAACAGAAAATATCAGAAAGATGTTTCCTTGTGTTTCAGAGACAGTGCAGAGGTATGTGGGTGGACCACAATAATTTTGATAAAAATGGAATTCCAGAGCATTTCATTATGCTGATGAAGACCTTGTGCATGGATCAAGAGGCAGTTCAAGGGAATCCTATCTGGTTTAAAATTGGGAAAAATGTGCATCAGGGTTGTATCCTGTCACCATACTTGTTCAGTCTGTGTGCTCAGCAATTTATCAGAGATGCTGGCTTATATGAAGCAAAACTTGATGAGGAAGACTTATTAGCAACCTGCAAGAAGCAGAGGACTCAATCTTACCTACCAACAGTGAGGAGAAAATGAAAACCTGTTGATGAAGATCAAAGTTTGTAGCCCTCAGAGTGGATTACACTCAATGTGTAAAGAAGACCCAAATCCTCACAGCTGGACCAAGAATGATAAATGGAGAAAAGATTGACATCCAGGATTGTGTCTTGCTTTGATCCATTATCAGTGCTCATGGAAATAGCGGTCCCGAGATCAAAAGACATGTTGCATTAGGTCAGGCTTCTGCACGAGACCTCATGAGCGCGTCAGAGCAATGATGTTACTTCGAGAACTGAGGCGCACCTGACCCAAGCCATGGTATTCTCTATTGCATCATATGCTGTGATTCATTTGCATTGTGATGCTGCAGAAGAATATGCGGAGCACCATGGACTGCTGGAAGTACAAACTGTTACGTTTTGGAAAAAGTAAGGACTTGGTTGTCCTCGGACAAGTAGAGGAAGATTTCGTCTAACATACGTTTGTCATATTGTCAGAAGAGACCAGCACCTGGAGAAGGACATCATGTTTGCTGAAGTGGAAGAACTGTGCAAAAGAGCAAAGGCCCTCGGCGGGATGGATTGACACGGGCTGATCAAGGGGCTCGGGCATAGGAATATCTGTAAGGGTGGCCCAGACCTTGCAGTGTTTGGTTCTGTTGTGCACAGGGTCACTGTGACTCAAAACGGACTCAACGGCACCTAGCAGCAAAATGACATTTATGTAAGACTGAAAGAAAGATCTAGCCGCTTTGGGACTAAGTCGATGTCTTGGAGAGCTAGGAAGGAACTCCAGCAGGACTCTCGCTGGCACTTTTAAACAGAGGGGAAGCTGAAAGCAAGTGCAGTGTGACAAGGGTTAGTCAAAGGTATTGTACCAAATCATAGAGCCTTTAGTCCACAAAATATTTTTAAAATGTCTCCTGACATATCCTCAGTCTAAGTCTCTACATTTCTGAAGACAGTTTTGAATCTGTCTAACCTTCCCTAAAAAATTCTCTGCTCTTCGATTTGTACTACGTCAAAGCAGCAGTTTAGGCACCCTTACAAGATGGCAAATTGGGTTCCATTTCGGTAGTCTCTGAAGCGTTTGGGAGTAGGTGAGTTTGCAAATGCAAGACCAGGCTGCAGTGTAGATTGGGTGTGGATTTCCGATGAACTTCTGATGCAACAGCCCTTGCTACTCTTGATGGATGAGCAGGCGCATGGAAACGACGGGAGAGAAACTCCGAGGTGCTGCTCTGTGTCTGACCTGGCCCACAAATGCAGTTTTCTTGACCCTTCTTCACAAAAAGCCCCTGTGCTCATCACGTATCCTTTGAGAAAAACCTCTCAAAAGTAGCCCTTTGGAATCTCAGCAACAATCCAAAAAACTCCATAATCTTCTGAACTGACCGGCCTACTGTAAGTTCAATTAGCCCACCAGCTCTCCTTGGCAGCCATTATGGAATTTTGTTTTCATGTGTGTGTTTTATTTAATCAATTATATTTAACTATTTTGTTAGAATTACATGGAGCTTTACAGAACCGATCATCAGTTTTACATTCAACAATTCATACACATTTGTTTCATCACATTATTCGTCCTCCCTGCAACATGACGTCATTTAGGACACCTCCTCCCTGGATTTCTGCTGCCAGATCTCCCTTCCTACTTCTTCTGAACTCTGTCCTTGCTTCTTGTCATCAACTGGATCGTACCCGGTCCTATTCTAACGGCAGCATCAGTACATCATGTTATACCATGACTATACCATGCTTCCCCTTTGGTTACCATTATGCTAAAGTGTGTGTACCTCATTACTGTTATTGTTTGCCTTATCGACCTATCTACTGTCTGTCTGAAAATTGTGCCATCGAAAGGAGCTCCTTTCCAGGCCAGAAGGGTCACTGAGGATCACACAGTTGTGAGTTCTACCAGTCTATATAGCCAACCACCAGTCTTTATAGCCAACCACCAGTCTATATAGCCAACTACCAGTCTATATAGCCAACCAATAAGCCTGGTCTTTTTCAGAATTTTGAGTGTTGTTCCACATCTTTCACCCACTCTGTCCAGAACCTTCTAACATGACTAATTTCAGAGTTGGTCATGGCAGCCAGACGCCCAGGCACCATCCAATTCTTATAGTTTCAGGACCCATGAGTCCTAGGACTAATTGTTGCCAAGTGTCATCATTTTCATACTTCTTTCCTCCAGACAAGAAGACACTAGATGGCCACTCACTGGCTTTGAAGCCCCCGGTTCCTACTAACCAAATAAGATATAGAGCATCGTCTTTGTGAATCATGTTATGATTCATCGGTGTCCACCAAGACTACCGTCCTGAGCCCCTAGGCCTTGAAGCCCATTCTCTCAAGGTGCTTGGTTATGTCTGGAAGTTACCGTAATGTTGCTACCTTTATACTCGGCCACATGCATGCATATATTTAAAGCAAGGGCAAATATCCATACATAACTATTCTCTGTCAAACCAATATACACATAAATGTGTATACTATCACATTCTCTCCCATACCCATTCAAATTATGTGCATACCCATGCATCTGATCACAGATAATCATTGTATTTACTTCTGTTGTCGTTAATTCTCACTCTCAGAGTTTCTTCCCCTGCCTCCATCATTTATTGCCAACATCCTTCTTGTTGTATATTGCCTTCCCTTTTACACAAGTTATCACCTCTCTAGCCACGTTTTGATTAGACTTTTTGGGGGGCAAGGAATCCTAATGAGTCTAAGACAAGCAAATTACGGAGAGAATGTGTCTGCAGTCATGCACTGTTTGCAGGTACATGTTTGAACACTCTGTTTAGAATTAATCTGTACATGCATGAGCTGGAGTCCTCACAGCAGGCCGTTTTGACTTCTACTCATTGGCCCAGCCTTCTCCAAACTCTGCTGACAAGGCTTCGACTCAGACGACAACCAGCCTAGGAAGCTGAGTCCCTTACCTAGGGGAGATCTCCCCTTTACACAGGGGAGATCATTTTCTTGGAAATCAGTCCATACCTTTTATGATACTGTTAATGCCCATATCCTTTCTCCTCCCCCCTCTGTCATTCTCATCAAAACCCATAATGAGGAAGTTGAAATGAAACTATCTAGGTGAGAAAAATAGAGGAGAAAGAATTCTCCCTTCTTACCATAACCTAAATGCACAGATTTTTATTGAAATATTTTAGTAAAATTTCAAATCAAGCTGTTTCTCAACTCATGGAGACCTTGTACAAAGTGAGGTAGAACCATCTGAGACGTAGAATTTTCACTAGCTAAATATTTGGAAGTGTCTTGTCAGGCCTCGCTTTCTAGAATGCCTGAGTCGGGAAGCTTGACTGAAATTTTGTCATTATCATACTATCGTGCTTTTGCAGAGACGTGAACCTGAGTGTACTGCATAGAAGCAAAAGTCCTATTCTCACAAGACACATTTGCTTGTTACTCTAACAGCAGTGGTAGATTTAATATCTTCTACAACACTATAATTCAAAGTTATTAATTTATTTTTGATTACTTTATTCATTGTCAGGCTTTCATGTATACAGTGCTATCAAGAAGACCATGGCTTCGCTGAGATGCACTTTAAAGTGACATCCTAGGGGTTTTTAAAAATCATTTTATTGGGGGCAGCTACAACTCTTATCACAATCCATACATCCATTCATTGTGTCAAGAACATATGTACATTTTGTTGCCATCATCATTCTCAAAACATTTTCTTCCTACTTGAGCCATTGGCATCAGCTCCTCATTTTCCCACTCTTTCCCCTAACCCCTCCCCCACGAACCCTTGATCATTTATAAATTATTATTATTTTGCCATGTCTTACACTGTCTGACATCTCCTTTCACCCAATTTTCTGCTATCCGTCCCCCGGGGAAGGGGTTATGTCATCAGTTCTCCCTTTATATCTCACCTTGCTCTTCCCCTCCTAGATTCGCTACTCTCACCACTGGTCCTGAAGGGGTCATCTGTCCTGGATTCCTTGTGTTTCCAGTTCCTATCTGTACAAATGTACATCCTCTGGTCTAACCAGATTTGTAAGGTAGAATTGGGATCATGATAGTGGGAGGAGGAAGCATTTGGGAATTAGAGGAAAGTTGTTTGTTTCATCGTTGCTACCCTGCACCCTGACTGGCTGGTCTCTTTTATGGAACCCTTCTGTAAGGGGATGTCCAGTTGCCTATAGATGGGCTTTGGGTCTCCACTCCACACTCCCCTCATTCACAATGATATGATGTTTTGTTCTTTGATGCCTGATACCTGATCCCATTGACACCTCGTGATCACACAGGCTGATGTGCTTCCATGTGGGCTTTGTTACTTCTGAACTAGATGGCCACGTTTTTATCTTCAAGCCTTTAAGACCCCAGACGCTATATCTTTTGATTGTCCGGCACCATCAGCTTTCTTCACCACTTTTGCATATGCACCTGTTTTGTCTTCAGCAATCATGTCGGGAAGGTTAGCATCATGGAATGCCAGTTCAATGGAACAAAATGTTCTTGCATTGAGGGATTACTTGAGTAGAGTCCCAGTGGCCATGTGCTACTTTAATACTAAACCTATAAATATATTCTCATCCTTTTGCGCTAAGATCAAGTGTAGTATCGGGTTTTTGGGGGGCTTTTTTAACACTTTAAAGTGGGTTTTTTGTACCATATTTGCCAAATGCAACATGCCTCAACTGTCACTTCCATGGCCATTGATTATAAATCCAACTGAAAGTAAATAATTGACAAGTTCAATATTTTCTCCATTTATCATGATCTTTATTGGCCCGATTTTGAGGACTTTTGCTTTAGTTTTGGTTGAAGCATAATCCATATGGGAGGCTGTAGTCGTTGCTCTTCCTCAGTAAATGCTTCACGTCCTTTCTCTTGCAGTAAAGGAGTCTGTTGCCCCTTCGGGTCGCAGATTGCTAATGAGTGTATCATTATACCTGATGCCAAATTTGTCTCCATATTGTCCAATTTATGAAATTATTTATTTAGCATAGTGTGGTGAATTTAAACCATGCAATATCCTCTAATTCTGTTCAAATGACTGCTTCTTGGTCTATGTCCAGCTGTATTCTGTAAACTACATTCAAATGTTCTGCAATTCACATTCTTCCTTTTCTCACCCATAAGTTATTATGATCCACAAAGTCAAATGACTTTGTAATACTCCATAAAACATGAGTAAACATATTTCTGCTATGTTTCTACTTTCAAGCAAGATCACTTTTACATCAGCAATGATATTCCTTATTCCAAGACCTTTTCTGAATCATGCTTGAATTTCTGACAATACTCTGTAAATCCATTCATTGTTGAATTATCTCCAGGAATATTTTACTTTTGGTAATATTGATAATATTGTTGAGTGACATCTGCATTCTGCTGGATAAAATGAGATAGTTAAAGGGGGAAGGTTATTTAAATTAAAAGACAGATTTCTAAGAAAGTCAAAGAGAAACAATTACAAGATGAGAAGAACTTGAGTTTCTAAAATATTATGCTGTTTTGTTAAATGCATGATTGAATTTTTGTATTTTTATCAACTTTTGAACCCTAATCTGAGTACATAAAGGAAATACTTTTATACAAATAGATCTGAAATATACTGCGTGTGAGATCTCTGTTTTAAAATATTTTGAGAACCAATATATATTTTCAAACATACACACATTAAAAAGTACATATGCTATATTATTTTAACATTAAAAATAATTTCATCTAAAATTTGATATTAAAATTGGTGACATATTACTGACCATTAAGATAAACTAACTGGATTAAATTTCAGAGAATATTCTAAAGGAGGGAAATAGCCACTCCAAAGAGACTACTTATAAAAATACTCAACCTAATTGCTTTCTGGAAATGACATAAATGCCGCAATGGAAACAAGTCAGTGATTTCCAGGAGTTAAAGAGGGGTGAAACAGGAACAAATACACGTACTTTAACAAATTAATGGGAAAAATTCCTCTTGTGAGGAAAATGTTTTATACCTTGAATGATTTATTTTACTCCTAATTTGGAAGATGGTCCCATTGGAGAAACTGGATAAAAGTGATGCAGAAATTACTGTGATCCACAGGTTGACAAAAGTGCAGGAGAAAACAAAGCTCTATCACGGCAAGTTTACTCCTGCTTTTCAAACTGTACGTCACTCGTCAGTGGCATGAAGAAATACTCCATGTGCATTTGAACTCTATTATACAATGGGGGCATTTTCCACAATAGTGTATTAGCCACACCACTGAAAACAGAAGTCTTGAGTCTATAATGAATTTTGGTCCCCTCTCCATCCCCCCATCCCCGCTCTCCCTCATTCTGTAGTGAAATCATGAAGCATAGAATACATATTTATTTGCACTTACTTGAATACTCTTTCAATCAATTTTCCCACTTCTATCAAGTCAGTTCTAACTCCCAGAAAACTTGTAGAGCAAGGTAGAGTTGCCCCACATGGTTTCCAAGACTGAAAATCTTTATAGAAGTAGACTGCCTCATCTGTCTTCCAAAGCCACTGGCCTTTCTGTTAGCAGCCAAGTGCTTAAGTAATGTACCACCAAGCTCCTTAAATCATATAATAATAAATTGCCTGTTTTGTTCAAGATATAGCACTGAGGCATTGAAATATCTAAGATACATTTCACTAGGACCTGTGCTTAGTGAGTAGTTTTTTAAAATAGTAAAATTATAGAAGAATAATGCCTTTGGTACTCAGTAATTGAATGGAGAATATGAAATCAGCAGTAAGCATTGTTATGTAACAAACAGCTACAGAAATTATATCTCAAAATTTCTCAATCAAATCTGCAGGCCGTGTTTCAGAAGCAGCCAACTTAACTTTAGCCGGGAACCCGGGAAGATTTACTGAGTCTGTCCCTTCATTGTAGTGGACTTACAGTTTATGAGCATTTCAACTTGTATCTGTTATTTACATTAATTAATAGTTATGCTACGTACAAGGCAACCTATAATGAAAGTCACCAAAATGTAGAACTACACACAAAGAGACGCATTGGCTATCTATCTTTATCATTTTACTGCTAAGAGAACTTTAGATAGATACAAGAACATCTATAGCAGAGAGGCAATAGTGAAGAATCGTCTCAGTGCTGACTTGGTTGGTTTAGTGAGACAACTATGTAACCCGCAAGCATATTGCTCTGCAGAAATTCTACCATGTGAATCTGTGCATTTGCTTCACTTTTAGTTGCTCAAGATTGTTGACTGGTTATTCTATCTGATTCATTCAAAATATAGCAAAAGACAAAATTCAACTCACAAAGAAAATCACTAGCAATTAATAGCATAGTATCCCGCATTATGTATGATATTAATTTCTCTCGGCTCCAAATTCCTCACAATTGCATACTCAGGTGACTTGCCTTTTACAGTAACCATTACCTAACAGCATAATCACATGAAAGCTTCTAGACACTTTTAGTCAATTGAAAGACCACAGAGGAGAATATTCAGGTCACTGTAAGCGCAGCTGCTAGGTTAAGTGGTCTCCCAACAGTAAATCCTTCAAGTGAAAATCAAACCTGAAGTTAATTTGTAGTTCAAGGGGGCTCCTAAACACTGAGGTCTCTTCTGCATCTAGGAACTTTAAGACATTTTTATGTGAAATGTTTGTCATCGAAGCCAGTCCTGTCTTATATTTAGAGAAAGTAAAGCTTTTGTTTACATGTTTTTCTATTACTGTTGAGGCAAGTGCTTTTAATGTTAGAAAGAAACAAAATGAGTCACTTGGCACTTTGGTGGCTGTTATGATGCACATTAGCAGCAGGGAGAATGAGCGAGAAGGCTCCCTGTTCTCCGTTGTGAACAATGTACTGTTGGAGGGCAGGTGCAAATGGGTGTTGAGTAAACTGCCAAGAGAAGCAACAGTATCCTGAAACATTACTACACAAAACAGTCCTTAAGCAAAGCCACCCCACCTCCCCCAGCACTACAATTAGCCCCACAGCAAGTTCTGGATTATATAATCAATACTTATCAGCAGCAAACAAGAACTGGATTTATTTTATTTTTTATATGAGTTCAGGACATTTATTTGTTAATTATTTTTAGAACAAAGTAATTATACTGTCAATATTTGAGATATAAACCCACTCCTCCCTTGTCACCATGACTGATTCCTAAGATAGATCTTATATGAAAATAATCATTGTGCAAAATTAAAGGTGAGCCCATTGGAGCACAAAATAGAGCGTGAGTATATTATCAGCTAACCACCAAGTTATATTTTTATACAACAGCCAAAAGACTGAGAACCATGGCCCAGTCAAGTGAGCACGTAGCCATGACTGTCCTAGTCAGTATTGTTACTGCCTCACGCCTCTTCATTTGGTGTTGTCTGACATACATCGTGACTGGCTAACAGTCGGAGAGCACATTTTCACTGTTGTTGCAAATGTGAAGTGTCAGATAACAAGATCGTCAATAAGTGAGGAGTGAGTGCATAGCTAATCTTACTCTCTTCTCCTGCATCGATAGTTTCAAATATCATCTACAGACATGTGTAATCAAACTGTTAGAAAAATGACATTATGAGCCAAATATATGTGCCATACAAAGGAAGTGAGGCAAGAGCAAGTAGCAGTTGCCATAATTCTTTGCCAATTTATCAAAAATTATAGATAGTCATATATTAATATATCGCAGCTCTAGGTAATATATGCGGATAATGTCTTTTGTCAAGAGTTATGGACGTAGTCATGCAGAGAGAGGTGGAGAGGGTGACCCCTTTCTATGTCATGAGCTCATCCCTCATCATATCCAACTACAGCAGCAGTTCTCAACCTGTGGGTCGTGACCCCTGAGTGACAATTATGAAGTAGCAACAAAAATAAATTTCTGGTTGGGAGGTCCCCACCACATGAGGAACTGTATTAATCAAAGGGTAGAGGCATTAGCAGGTTGAGCATCGCTTCCCTACAGCCGCGAACCAGTGGGCAGGGAAAGCGCTCTGCCTGAGGCTGCTTCGTGGTCCTCGCTCAGTGTAGCTGTAGCCACACCTCCTCCTGGGGTCAGGTCTCTGTATCAGATTGGACTTTTACAGAATAGAGTCCAATTCATGGCGGCCCTGTGTGTCGTCGGGGAGAAACGTGCCCTAGTTTACAGGCTCCTGGAGCTGTTACCCTAAACCAGGGGCTCAAACTGGTGGCCCACAAAATGAAAATAGAAAAAAATTGTTGTGAGGAAAACAGCACTTAAGGGAGATTGAGGCAATACCATAAACACAATTCCTTCATTACATTTTGTTTTAGAGCATTGTGGGCCACAAAGAATTACCTCGGGGGCCGCATGCGGCCTGTGGGCCACCGGTATGACACCCCTGCCATAAACAATGTGCTGGGGTTGAAGGGAAGAGCAAATAAGGATAAAGTATTTCATATCACTTTGCAATTATATAAAAGCAGAAAAACTGTGACTGTAGCTATGACAGACCAACCCAAAGGCCAGCATCCCTATCAGTCGGTGCCAGCTCGTCGCAGTCCCGAGTGTGTCCCAGGCTGTAACCCCTCACGGGGACAGATCACGTCAGGTTTCTGCTGTGGATCAGTTTGTGGGTTTGAACAACCAGCCTTTCAATTAGCAGTCCAGTCCTTGCCTACTCAGCTCTTTCGACAGTATTTGAACCAAACTCACTGCCACCGAGTCAATTCTGACTTATACCATATATACTCGTGTGTAAGCCGAGTTTTTTCAGCACATTTTTAATGCCGTTTTTGTGGTAAAATTAGGTGCTTCAGCTGATATTCGGGTTGGCTTATACGTGATTATAAACAGTGCCTATTGTATAGGCTAGGATAGAGTTCCTGCTGTGAGTTTCCACACTAACTCTGTACAGGAATAGAAAACCTCATCTTTTTCGCACAATTAAAAACTTCACGGTATTAGTTTTCTTGGTATGAAAGCATAAATCATGACTTGAAAAACCCATCCAGTAAATTGCCCTAATGTTATTGCTAAAGAATTTTTCTTCCATCAATAGCATTTGTTGTTTTCAAAGCTTGCAAGTTGCCACCCAAAATACAAGTGGGCTCTATTCACCTGAAAAAGCTAAGGAGGAGGAGACCGAGGAGTTAGGGTAGCAAATGGCCTGCATGTTGAAATGCCGGCATGAACTACTGTCTCTATTATCTTGAGACCAGAAGAAATTGATGACACCCAGCTACCGTAACTGAGTGTTTTGATTAGTACCACAATTGGTGGATAAAAAGAGGAAAACCATGCAGCAGAACTTCAGACTCCTATGAGAACCAAACCTACTGGAGCCATTGAGCGTGAGTGAACCACAAAATCTAATTCTTGAAAAGAACATTTAAATCTTGAATAGAAAGTCTCCCATCCAGCGCTCATTCAACTAGACCGCAGTTTAACCTAATTCATAAAGAATGGCTCCACATGAAGGCAACCTGACAAGAGTTAAGCCAAAGCACAGATGAGGACTTTAATTAGGGCCAAAATCAAAGGTGATGAAACAATATAGGTAGCAATAGAATGGAGAGACAATGTGAAGAATATAACCAATGATAATGGGACTGTCTAGGTAGCCATTTTAAATGGGTTTATATTTGGTTGTGTATACTGCCACCAAAAATAATACATTCATTTTTATCCAGATGATTTCTTTCTGCCTAGTTTCTTAAGGAATCTGTATTTTTTTTCTCCCAACAGCTTCGAAACCAGTAGACGTGAAATTATGCACTGGCCCAGTCCCCAATACTACCCAGCTGTGCCACATTCCGTGTCCAATCGAATGTGAGGTTTCGCCGTGGTCAGCTTGGGGCCCTTGTACTTATGAAAACTGTAATGACCAACAAGGGAAAAAAGGTATGTAACACTGACAGGTGCTCTGAAAGCTCCAATCATCTCTATCAAACCATTGATTGCATTGAGATGGTCCTCTGTGTTTCCTGATTGTTAATTTATGACATTTTCCATAATGGCTAAAAGATAGTGTTTGTTAAAATGAATAAGATTGAGTAGCCTCTTCGGGTGATAGTGTTACAATATTAAAACCGAAGGACATGGGCCAGATGATTGCTAATGTAGACAACAGATGGAGATACTCAAAGACCATAGTGCAGTGGTCAAGATGAGCTGGGGAAACAAAAGATAAGCTGCCATGTCAGGCTGACCTGAATTGGAAAACCTACACCATCTCTTCCTATTAAGGTAAGTTAATTAACTTACTTAAATCTTTGCCCTTATTCACATAGTATGTACTAGTATTTGCTGCCTAGATTTGCCTAAATACTAAATGAAATAATAAATTTAAAACATTATATTCTTCCTGGCCCATAGCAAGTATCTAATAAAGACATTCCATTACTTTAAAGGAAAAAGAAAAACAAAAAAAACACCCTATTACGTTTATAATGCGAATTTTATGCCTAAAAGGAGTAGAATAAATGAAATTGTTTACTATGTGCTCTGCTTAATGAGCTAATTTTTATCATTTTCCATGATTAGAAATTGAAAATGTTTTCTTATTTTGTTTAAAGTGTTATTTCCTAATGATTCTCAAATGTTCATGTGGCTATAAACAGACTTTATTAATTTTTCAAGAAGAACAACCCACAGGTCATAACAGCATAAGGAAAGACTCTGAGTACGTCACATCACATGGCCAAGTGGTTTACATTACGACTTCAACGTCCAGATTTTTAAAAATCACAGGCATATTTTTTCTAGGATCATATAAATTTTCCATATCCTTTTCTGAATTGAAGATATCAACCTAGGATTTCTGTCTGCTCATGAATATTCCTGAGTAAAAGATTTAATTGCTTCCTTGACAGTTTTACCCTTCTAGATTTTCCAAAAAAGCTAAAATACATCTCTAGGTGCGCTTTACCTCTCCCCAGCCCCAGGCCATGAAAGGAAGACAGGACAGATGGCATTTGTTGCTTTATCTTTACTGGAAAAAGCTAAAATCAAACACTCTCTTTTTTTTTTTGTCTTTTAGATAATTCACTATTATATTGATTTAATAAATAATTAGTGAGAGTTCATATTAAGTCAGAATTTTAGGATACATGGGTGATTCAAAGATATCTGACTTATTCATTCATTAAGCTTTCAATCAGTGGTTCAGTTCTGCTTTCTGCAATATCTAACCCCTGATGGTAACAATGTCTGTATGTTTTACTTTTCTTTCTGATAACTGAGGTTTCAAACTGAGAAAGCGCCACGTCACTAATGAGCCCAGCGGCGGCCCTGGGGGCCCTGGGAACTGCCCTCACCTACTGGAGGCCATTCCCTGCGAAGAGCCATCGTGCTATGAGTGGAAAGCAGTGAGGCTTGGAGACTGTGAACCGGATAATGGAAAGGAGTGTGGTCCAGGCACTCAAGTTCAAGAGGTCGTGTGCATCAACAGTGATGGTGAGACAGATGTATCTCTCGTGTTTTCATGAATGTCTGCTTAACCCTAGAGGTCTGTTTCTGACCTTCAGGTGGAATCTGTGTCGTCTTTATCATACCTTGTTCCTCTTGGAAACATAGAAGTACCTACTTCAATCTCTTCTTCCCTCCTTTCTTACCGTTCTTCAAAACATATGTTGTGTTTAGCCCAATACTGTGGTCATGTTAACTTGCAATCAATATTAAAATTATAAATGGACTATTTAAATATACACTTTAAGTACTGTGAAGTGCACATAACATATCATTTGCTGTTGTCACCGCCTTGAAGTTTGCAGGTCGGTGTATCAATCACATTCCCCGCATTGTGTGGCGCTCATCACTTCCGGATTTCAGAATCCATCCGTCACTTTAAACAGGACCCCTAAGCACCAGACGCTACCCAGTCAGTCACGCCCCTCCCCTCGGTTCCCGAAAACTTCCAATCTGCTTTTCATCTCCATGGGTTGCCCGAGCCTGCATATTTCTTATAAATACAGTCATACCGTATGTGGCTTATCCTAATGGTTTCAAGTTTAACCCACATTATAATAGGTACAGTACTTTATTCCTTTTTATAACTACCCAGTATTCTATCGCATGTATTACATTGTATCGGTTCATCCATCCGTTAGTGGACCTTTGTTGTTCCGGTCGTTGCTGCTGCTACTGGTTTTCCATTCGTTGACTGTTGTGCTCGGCTGCCGTGGGTGTTTACGCCGTGTCTGTTTGTCTGTTTGAGCAGCAGCTTTCACGTCTTAGAGCCCTGGGCCTACAATTGCAATTGCTGGGCTATCTGATCGTGATCGCGGTGTGATTCATTTATTGGGGAACCAGGAAATGTTTTCCATAGCACTTGCGCCGTTTTAGCAATGTGTGAAGATTTCAGTTTCTGCTATACATCTTGTCAACACTGGTCATATTATACCTCGTTTTTTGTTTTTAACATGGCCATCCTCGCGGCTGTGAGAAAGGACAGACACGCAGCTGCAGCATTGTGCCCACACATAACATATGAGGAGGACCCAGGACAGGCAGTGTTTCATTCTGTCGTACACACACAGAGTTCCTGTGTCGCAGACTTGATGGCTCATAGCATTGTGAAAGACTGACTCCGCTGAACTGCCCGGCGGCATGGTAGCTACACACTGGGCGGTGAAGGGAAGGCGGCAGTCAGAAACCACCAGTCACTCCGAGGGCGAGAGAGGAGACTTTGTCCTCCTGTGAAGAGTTAGTCTCAAAACTCACAGGGGATGTTCCACCCTGTCCTATAGGATAGCTTTGAGTCAGCATCGACTTGATGGCAGTGACTTCGTGGTTTGGAATTGTGCTGGATAGCTTTTCATATGCTTGTGGATAGTTTATGACTTTTCTTTGGAGAAATATCCATTCAAATCTTTTGCTTCTTTGTAAATTGAGTTATTTATTTTGTTGTTGAGTTGTAAGAGTTCTTTATGTAATCAAAAATATTAGACCCTTATCAAATATATGATTTGCAAATATTTTCTCCCATTCTTATGGGATGTCTTTTACTTTGTTTATAGCATCCTTGAAAACACAACAAGTTTAATTTTGAAAAAATAAATTCATGTATTTCTTTATTTTGGTATCATATTTAAATAATTATTGCCTAATCCAAAGTCATGTGATTATTTTTCCTTGTCATTTTCTTCTGAGTTTTATTTCCTTTTATTTTTGTTAATTTGTTTCCTTTATTCTGTTTCAATGAATCCCTCTTGCTCAGTGTACAGGTCCACATCCTCGTAAACTGTTCTGGAATTTCCATTCTTTTAAGTTACTGCATGTAGGTCTTTGATGCATTTTGAGTTAATTTTTGTACAAAATATGAGATGAGGATCCAACTTCATTCACTCTTTCCCTGTGAAAAATCCAATCACCCTAGCATAATCTTGCAAAAATAACACATTCTGTTCCTTTATCGTTGAAAGTATTCACCTCCTTTCCAAATCAATTTACCATTGATGTGCGGGTTTATATCATGACTCTCAATCAGTCTAGATATTTGTATATTTATATCAATATATTATTATGATGACTATAGCCTTGCGGCAAATTTTGAATTGGGAAATGTGAGTCCTCCAACTTTCTTCCTTTTCAAGGTTACTTTGGCAACTCATAGTACCTTGTAATTTTCCACCAATTTTAGAATAAATTTTTCTGTTTCATACAAAGAAATTGGGATTTGATAGTTATTGCCTTGACTCAATGACAGTGAGTTTAGTGACTCTTGTGGGGTTTTTTTTGTTTGTTTTTTTTTTGCATTTCTCACTGAGGATCAAGTTGGGGAATATTTAATTTTAGCAATATTGTGTTTTGGGGGTTTTCTTTCTTTTTAAAAAAAATCATTTTATTAGGGCTCATAAAGCTCTTATCACAACCCATCCATCCATCCATTGAATCAAGCACTTTTGTACATATGTTGTACAAATCATTTTCTTTTTTAAAAATCATTTTATTGGAGGCTCATACATTTCTTATCACAATACATACATATATCCATTGTATTAAGCACATTTGTTGCCATCATCATTTTCAAAACATTTTCTTTCTACTTGAACCCTTGGTATTAGCTCCTCAGTTTCCCCCTCCCTCTCCCATCCTCCCTCCTTCACAAACCCTTGATAGTTTACAAATTATTATTATTTTTTCATGTCTTTACCTGACCTATGTCTCCCTTCACCCACTTTTCTGTTGTCTGTACCCTAGGGAGGGGGTTATATATATATCATCATGATTGGTTCCCCCTTTCTCCTCCCACCTTCCACTTCCCCTCCTGGTATCCCTACTCTCTTTATTGGTCCTGAGGGATTTATCTGTCCTGTATTCCCTGTGTTTCCAGCTCTTATCTGTACCCATGTACATGCTCTGGTCTAACTGGATTTGTAAGGTAGAATTGGGGACATAATAGCTTCGGGGAGAAAGCACTAAAGAACTAGAGGAAAGTTGTGTGTTTCATCAGTGCTTACTGCACCCTGACTGGCTCATCTCTTCCTGTGACCCTTCTGTAAGGGGATGTCCAATTGTCTACAGATGGGCTTTGGATCTCCACTCCGCGCTCCCAGCAATATTATGGTTTACCCATTTATATTCACAAGGTTTCCAGTGGCTACTCCCCAGTGTGTTCATAACTTGGAAATGGTTCTCCATGAGTGACCCTGCTGTTGGTTAAAATACTCAGTGGCCTAGCAAAGCCCACTGCAGCAGCACTCTGACCACCACAGTTCAGAAAACTGACAGAGCACCGCGGCTTTCAGACGAGACTCTGCAGCTTGCTCTTGAACATAGTGGAACTGGAGTGAATGGAAGAAAGGATCAGGTGAAAGCGCAAGGCCTGACATTTCAAAGGCGAGCTCTGAAGTCAGAGGAAATGATGAACGGAATGTGCAGACATGGAGTTAGAAAGCCGCAAGAAAGAGCATGCCCAGCATATGTCAGACTGATAGGAATGGAGGGAAAATACAATCCTACCTGTGTGTTAAAGGGTTCCATGTGCAAAACACTGAGGGATTCAATAAATATCAAAAAGGATGGAAAGAATACACAGGTCACTTTAGAAAAAAAAGAAAGATTGATGCTCAACCATTTCAAAAGGTAATATAAATCAAGAACCAGTTGTATTGAAGGAAGAAATCCAAGCTGCCCTGACAATTCCAGCGAAAAGCACGTCTCCAGAAATTGACAGAACACCGATGGAAACATTTCAGCAAGCTGAGAAAGCACTAACTTGTGTGGAGAGAGCTATGTGATGAAGCTGTTGGGAAAAGGCCATATTTATGCCCATCCTAATACAAGGCTACCTAAGAGAAATCAGAAATTATTGAAAAATATCACAAAACCACCTGCAAGTGTGATTTTGGTGAAGATAATTTTTAAATGGTTGTAATAGTACAGCAACAAAGAACTGCCAGAAATTTAAACTGGGTTCAGTAGAAGACATGGAGGGAGGGATACCGTTGTTCTGTCTTGCCTGAGAACAGAGAATCCCAGAAGCAAGTTTGCTTGTATTGTATTGAGTGTGTGCGGGCATTGAGTGCACAGATAATGAAACTAGCTCGATAGATAACGTTGGGAAGAACCGGAATTCCAGAGCACTTCACGGACATAAGGAACGTGTACACAGACCAAGAGGTATCCATCAAAGCAGAATAAAGGAATAAAAGCATGGTCTAAAATCAGAAAAGGTGTCAGAGTTCCATACTGTCAACATACTTATTCAATTTTTATGCAGAGAAAATAATCTGAGAAGCTGGAATCCAGGACAAAGAATGCGGCATTAGGGTGGGAAGATGGAAGAAGGCTTATTCGCCGCCGGAGATGTGCAGCTTACGTTCCCTTACTTGCTGGAAGCAAGGAGGCCATGAGCCACGTGCTGATGAAGATCACAGATGGCAGTTTCATTATGAATTTCAACTCAGCGTAAAAAACTGTCCTTACAGCTGGATCAATAGACAGCATGATGATACACAGAGAAAAGTTTGAGTTGGGAAGAATTATATTTCACTACGATTCACAATAATCTCTCATGTAAACAGCGGTCAAGAAACCTAAAGGTGGATTACAACAGAATATCTGCTGCACAGCGTCTCTTTAAAGAGTTAATGATCAAAGTGTCCCTTAGAAGATTCGGCCTCAACTGAAGCAAGCCATTATATTTTCAATTACCTCATATTATGTGAAATTAGCACAAGGCATAAGGGAGACAATAACATTTTGAATAATCAATATTGAAAGTATGGTGACTTGCCAAAGGAACAAGCAAATTTGGGCGACAGGAAAGAGGCCAGGGGCCTGAACAGAAGGCTCCGGGCCGGACCGCTGGAAGGACCGGCGGGCGCGGGGAGCGGGTGCGCAGGTCGGCCACGGCCACAACTGATTTTTTTAAAATCATTTTATTGGGGGCTCGTACAACTCTTATCACAATCCATCCATCCACTTTGTCAAGCACATTTGTACATATGTTGCCAATACAAGTGATTTTTGAATGTTGATTTTATTCTGAAACTTTGCTGACCTTATTTATTGGTTCCAACAATTGTGTGTGTGTATGTATTTGTGAATTCTTAGGTTTCTCTTTATATAAGATCAAGTCCTCTTCAGGTAGATGTGGAAATCTTTCTTATTTTCTTTTTCTCTAACAAATTTTCTCTGGGTAGAACTGGCTGTATAATATGGAAGAAGTGACAAAATCAGGCATGCTTGCCTCATTTCTTAAGGGGAAACTTTCGGTTCCACCATTAATGATAAAGATGTTGGTGTTGGAAGGTGCCATGGAGTTCGTTCCCCAGTGACCCTGTGGACACCGAATGAGGTTCGTCTAGGTCCTGCGCCACCGTCGGCCCTGCTGTCATGGATGAGCCCATTGCTGCAGCCGCCGTGTCAGTCCACCTCCTTGAGAGCCTTCTCTCTTCACACTATGAAATAACAAATCATCACCAGGGTAAGAATGCCAAACTTTAAATTATAACACAAGTGTGGCATTTCCCAGGTGATATTTGTGCTTTATCCTGTAAAATATCATGTTTTAATTGAACATGTAAAATGGGTCCTATAACGTATGACATAAAGAAGGATTACAAAGGAAGTGGACATGACTTTACAAGTCCGGCGCCCAACACGTATACTGGGCCTCAATGTTATAATTGAAGATCAAGGCTAACATGACATGAAATGTAGCACAGTCTGAGTCTGGGGCCTGTCATCTAGGAAGATCCTTGGTCTGCTTGTAGGATAGTTTTTTGTAGAATTTTTAATCTGAACTGCAGGATTTTACATTGGACCTTTACAGCTGACTTGCCTTTTAAAGCTTTGTGTCTTGACGGTAGCCCTGACATAGGAGTTTTAAAAATTTCCCAGAAATCAAGCTACTATTTTAGGGAGAATTCTGCTTCCCTCAAATATTCTTGAGTCACACTGAAGAGCCACCAGGTTCCCCAGACATAGTTTAAAAACACAGCTCCTTCTTCCTGGCAAGCGGTGTGGCTGCACGTCACAGCCGCACGAACACCAGACCCCAGGGTCTCGTGGTTGACAGGTTGCGCCATTTACAGCGTATGCAGAAGCATTCTGGTAACCCCTGAGGGGCACTGGAACATCTGTCAGCCATCATAATTCTTCCCATCCTATTTTCTTCCAGCAAGCAGTATTGTTCCCTCCTGTGACTCCCTCACTGTTCAGTAGACAGAGCTACTCTGTTGTGGGGAACTGACAGAGGGTGCTATCACTGAGATGTTAGCCTTTGACATGGAAACATACAGCGTCATCTTTTGTCTCAAACCCAGTGTAGCCATGCAGGACAGTTTGGGGTAAAATCTGGACTCGCACTTGAGGCTGGTAGGTGATGATGGGATAATTGCTCTGAACCTTTCATGAGGCATCTGTTCTCCCCCTGTGTTGATTGCATTAGCTGTGACACATCTTTCTAGCTCTTCCCAGTTCTATGAAAGGAGCAGGAGACAAAGAACATTCTACCTGGGGGTTGGCCCCTGGAGCCAACCAAGCCAGAGAAGCCCATTGTGTTTCTTTCTACTCCCTGCCACATCCTAATTCACACTCAGTGGCCCTCTCTTTTCTTTCTGAATGAGTGTGGTAACCATTAGGTCCATGTTTGTTTTATCGTCCTTGGTAACTCTTCATTCATACTGTTCGATGATACAAACAGTCACCTCGGGAATTGTCTTGTGAGAGCAAGCTGAGCAGTGAGCGTGTACTGAAAAGTACGATGTGCAGTCACCTTAAGGGACAAAGCGGTAAACTCACCCAAAAAAGCATAAACCGGCTTCTTGTCCGCTGAACACTGGAAATGAACTAAAAGATGAACACAGTAGACACTCAGCTTGGTTATTGTTGTCCTTAATGAGGTTCACAACTGATTCCCACTTACAGGGACTGAACAGGACTGGGGAGAAGGCTTTCCTGGGTTTTCAAGGCTAGAAACGTTCATGGGAACAGACGACCACATTTTTTTTCTTGTCTTGCCGGGATCTATCTTTCCTAATTCAATTTTGCCTCCTGATATTAGTGAGCTGTATGCAGCTCAAATACTTTTAGTGGTTCAAGTACAGGGGATTATGTATAGACCCTGAAAAATTCTGTATTAAGACAACTCAACAGGCCCAAATGTGTGCTAACCCGAACCGTGATGGTGCTGAGAGAATTAGAGCCAAAGCAGGACACGTGTAAGCACTTTCCAGTGGGATCGCCTGGTGAGTGCTTAGCAGCTGGGTAAAATGTTGTTTTGTAATTAAACAGGGTCCAGGGAATTAAACTTGATTACCTGGACAGACTTTACCTCGAGGCCTGGGCTGAAACTATAGATTTTAAATTTACAATTAAGTAAAAAGCTCAGCTAGGGAAATGAGGAAATAGAGCTGGTAAATCTAGCAAATACTAAAGAGATATTTCTCTTCCCACCCTCACAAATTTCATAACTCCGTTAATGACCTCAAGACATTTACAATCTCTATTTGTGCCTGAAATATTTTTGTCCGCGAGTTGAGAGATCAGTGAAATTGGCTGGTGCTGTTGTGCAGCCCTCCTGCTTTCTTAAGAGGAGCTGGCTCGGGAAAGGGTTGTGAGAGTGGCTAGCTCGTGGGACGGACATAGGGGTGGGTTTGCGGGAGTGCACGACAGAAAAGAGCTCTGATGACAATCAGACGCCCCAGAAAGAGAGACACATTTGTCGTGTAATAGGAAAAGACAGCGCTCACGTTTAAAGGTCTTCGATAGGTATGGCCAGCTCCCTGAGCACAAAGGCAGGGCTCATCTAAAGCTTTGCAGGGAGTAACTTGCACAGGGCAGGAGGATGTTACAACTGTGAGACGCTGAGACTCTGTCCTGTTTGCATTTTGGATAATTTCACCTGATGTTTTTTAATGCAAACTTGCTAAGTCCAGAACATTTTGTTCCAGATTGGTTAGTTAGACACAGAATAAAGCAAAGTCAGTAGGCGTTAGGGCCCAGGGGAGATCTATTGTCTTACAGGGCCCATAAGGAAGAGGGACTTACACGCCAAATATTGTGTTCATTCACCCTTTCCTCGGGATGGAGCCTTGGTGGCATATCGGGTTACTCATTGACCTTCTGAAGGCTGGGTCAGCAGTTGGAAGCCACCAGCTGCACTTTGGGGAAAGGGTGGCACTCTGGATTCCAGTAAAGATTTACAGCCTTTGAGACGCACCGGGCAGCGCTGCTCGGTCCTGCAGCATTGCTACAAGTCAGAATCAACCGATGGCAGAGTGTTGTTGTTTGGTTGGTGTTCCCCTCTGCAGAAAAATAAATAAATGATGACATCCATATTCCATTGCCATGGGTGGATATTAAAACTTTGCTACATCTCTGCATGAATTTTAAGTAAGTTTTGTTACTTTACTTTCTAATGATAATACTGAAAACCTTAACAGTTTCAAAACACCTGCACTACTGTGTCTATTTAATTTTTCATGTTACTCAAAGGTAACTGAACAGGTATAAGCATGTCTCACATATTTGGCACACACCTTCATATATGATTGACCTATGTAAAATCAACAACTAGTATTTTCAGTGAAGCCTTTGGGCGGTGCAGACAGCTAAGGTGCTTGGATGCTGACCAAAAGGCTAGAGGCCCAGTCTGCCCAGAGCAATGGTTCTCAGGCTGTGGGTTGTGACCCCTGTGGAGGTCGAATGACTCTTTCACAGGGGTTGCCTAGACCATTGGAAAACACATATTTTCAGTGGTTTGGGGTCACCACAGCATGAAGAACCGTATTAAAGGGTCGCGACATTAGCAAAGTTGAGAACCACTGGCCTAGAGGACCCTGGGAAAATGGCCTGGTGATTGAATTACAAAGAATCAGCCATTGAAAACATTACAGATCACAGGTTCCCAAACTTTTTTCAAAAAGATTTTGAAGATTCCTTATAGTAAGTGGAAAGAAGCAACATACACACATTTAATTCACACAGAAATTACATTATACAAACATGTGTATGTGTGTATTCACTACCTGCCAGTCTTCTTCTAATTTACTCAGTGAAATGCTAACTCTGTTCTTTCAAAGCGGGACTGGATCCATGAGTACTGGTCTCCTTTTCTTGAGTTGTGGTCCGTCTTGAAGGCTGCAGGCCTTGATCTTCATCGGCAAGTGTCTTAAATCTTCCTCGGTTAAAAAAAAAAATCTTCCTCGGTTTCCGCAAGCAAGGTTGTGTCCTCTGCATACTGCAGGTTGATAATCAGCCTTCCTCCAGTCCTGATGCCACATACTTCTTTTAATCCACCTTCTCTGATGAATTGCTCAGCATATGGCGAGGGGATCTCATTCGGGCACACACCTTTCCTGATTTTAACCCATGAAGCATTCCCTTGTTCTGTTTGCACAACTGCCTCTTGATCCACGTGCAGGCTCCACAGGAACACCATTATGTGTTTGAGAGTTCTCAGGCTATTGAAGACTAGCCGTCGTTTATTATGATCCACACAGCTGATTGCTTTTGCGTAGTCAATGAAGCACAGCAAACATTTTCCTGGTCCTCTCTGATTTTAGCCAAGATTGTCTGATGTCAGCAACAATACCCCTTGTATTCCTCACCCTTTTCTGAATCCAGCCTGAATGGCTGGCATCTCCCTGTCATGTACTGCTGCAACCATTCTTGGCTGATCACTTTACTTGCAGTTGATACCAATGATATCAGTTTATACTCTCTGCATTCTATTGGGTCACCTTTCTTTGAAATGGGTGCAAATAAGGTTCTCTTCAGTCAGTTGCCCAAGTAGCTTTCTTCCAAATTTTGTGGCACAAAAATGTGAGTGATTCCAAGGCTTCATGAGCTGGCTGAGATATTCTATCGGTATTCCATCAATTCCTACAGCCTGTTTTTCCTAATTCTTTCAATGTAGCTTGAGCTGCTTCTTTCAGTACCACAGCTTCTTGCTCATTTGCTACTTTTTTCAATGGTTGACTAGTTCAGTTTACTACAGGGAGTCTGTTCATTGTTTCCAGATGTTGATACTTCACACATCACCCAGTATTTTGCCAACAGAATCTTTCAATAATGCAACTCAAGGCTTGAATATTTTCTTGTGTTGTTTCAGTTCCAGATGTGGAGAGTGTGCTCTTCCTTCTTGGTTTTCTAACTTTGGATGTTTACATAGTTCATTATAATATTGTACTTTGTCTTCTCAAGTTGCACTTTGACGTTTTCTGTTCAGCTCTTTTACTTCATCATTTCTTCCATTTGCCTTCGCTACTCTTCAATTAAGAGCAAGTTTCTGAGTCTCCTGTGACATTCACTTTGATCTTCTCTTTCCTGTCTTTTTAATGACCTCTTGATTTATGATTGATGGTTTTGATGTCCTCCCATAGCTCATCCTCAGGTCTCTGTCATTTGCGTTCAGAGCATCATTGCTGTTCTTGAGACGTTCTTGAAATTCAGTGGAGATAGACTCAAAATCATATTTTGGCTTTTGTGGACTCGTTTCAATTTTCTTCAACTTCAGCCTGGACTTATATGTGTGCAATTGACGCTCTGTTCCGCGGTCACCCCAACCTCACTTTACCTGCTGATATAGAGCTTTTCTAGCATCTCTTCCCACATATTTAATAAATTTAGGCTCATGGAGAGCCTAAAATCAGAGCAAATTTCCTCATTGGTTTCCCAAGATTGTTATCTTTACAAACACAGATTGCCACAGCTCTCTTCCCATGAAGCAGCTAATAAATTTAATCCACTGATTTACTGGTTATCAACTAAGTGCTTAACCAACTTGACCACCAGGGACCTAAATATAAGAACACACACACACACACACACACACACACACACACACACACACACACACTGAGGAGAGAGCTAGATTTACACACACAGAGAGAGTGTGCATGACAAAGTATAGCTGCTGGGGATCCAGGTCGGCGAGCGTGGATTCATTACACACCAACCGTGTCTGATCACGTCTAGCGAGCGTGGATTCATTACACACCAAACGTGTCTGATCACGTCTAGCGAGCGTGGATTCATTACACACCAAACGTGTCTGATCACGTCTAGCGAGCGTGCATTTATTACACACCAAACGTGTCTGATCACGTCTAGCGAGTGTGCATTTATTACACACCAAACGTGTTTGATCCCGTATATTCCAGCAGTGCAGGGCTAGTTGCACACCAGTGTTCCCAGCTGCACGTCCGTCCGTCTTTGCCTCATTTAGGGAGCCTTCAAGGAAAAAAACAAAAACAAACCAATTAAACTGTATTTCCAAAGGGAGCTGCTGGCCCAGTAAAACTGCCCAGCAAGTTCAGCTCGCAAAATTATGGTAGATATTTTGGGGGTTCCCAAAGGAGTAGCATGGATAGATTTTCTCTAAGGACACAGGATAATCTTGGTAGCTTCTTATGAATAAGGTTTAAGAAAATGGAAAACTTTATTGGTGAGCGAAAAAACAAAAGCCAACCTGAGAAGTTGCACTGGGGCCTCTTTCCCCTCACAACCAGGCTAGTTCCGCCAGGGCACCTGTCAGAACGTCACGGGGAAACTACTCCACCTGTCTGACAGCGCTAGTCGTACCCCTTCAAATGCTTCTTCATTCACCAAACTCAAACAACGTTTATAAGGAATGTAATTGGAGGCTCTCAAGGATTCCCAAACTGCCAATTTGGTATGGCGCAAATCGAAGAATTCTTGGGGGAAGGATTGAGAGACGGAAATACGTCATTCAGTCATGTATAAGGTATTTTACCTGTTGATATTTTTATTTCATAAAGGTGGATAAAAGGTGTGGGACCACATCTGTTCTTCTTGGAGGCAAGGGAGACAAGAAGAATCTATATCCTTATGAACCAAAGGCCCATTGCCCCAAAGCAGAGATCAGGTGTGGCTGCACCTTTTACCCTTCGTTTAGCCAGTTCTGACATCTGTTTTTTGCTGGTTTCGATAATCCATCTCACAGACAACACTCATGGTTATATGTGGTTCATGTGGTTGTGTGCCTTAGTGATGACTTCAACCCATGACAACTACATGCGACAGGGACCTGCCCTCTAGGGGTGTTCAGGCGTGAACGTTATGAGAACACATTATTATGTCTTTCTACCACAGAGCTTCTGGGTGGATCGGAACCCAAGTGCCTGCATTTTGGGCCATCAGAGTTCTTGTGAAAGCTCAGGTGAGCTCGATGATTTGGCTAGCTCAGATAATCAGGGGTGTCCTGGAAGCATAGGGCAGGTTAAACTTGTGGTTGGATGCCCTTGAGCTGGTTCTGACCCACAGAGGCCTTTTCCACAGCGGGATGAAGCACTGCCCAGGCAAAGATAAGGATGCATGCAATTGGTTGAAAGACTCACTCCCGGAAGAGCTTGTACAGAGACTCGAGGAAGCAAGTGAAGAAGAGGCAATGTCTCAAAGCTCTGTAGGGCCATCCCTTGGCTTGGACATTTGTGGTTTTAAGGACTCAGAAGACTCAGAATGTAGTCCTTCTCCCAGGTCTGTGTAATACTGCTCATAGGCACACACTAATATCGAAATAAGTAAAATACACACGGAAAAGTCCAAAGGAAGCGAGGCACAAGCTGCCAAGAACCGTTTCCCAGTGGAGTCGAGCCAGCATACTTAATGTCTTTGCCAATGAAATGTGACTATGCATATGAAGTGTTATCCACCAGGAAACTCTATTGAAGCCTAGGGTTCCAGGATTTTTTTTATTGGAGAACAGTCATATGGACACAATTTTCCTTGCACAAAAGTTCTGACTCCCAGGAGAAAACACGTTTTTACCTAAACCACATTATCTTAGTAGGAACTGATTAAACATAGTGAACAGATCTCATCATTCAGTAAACCCTCTGTACATTTAAGTAGTCAGCCAAGGGCTAGATTTGGAAGTAGTCCTGTCTAAGTATAGAAGCTTCAGATACATTATTTTCTGTACAAAGAAAAATATCAAAGAAGAGCGTGATTTCAGGTAAATTTGCAGACTCACTCTAATCAGGGGAAATGCCTTGGCATGTGATTTACACCTCTCAAAGGTTGTGGCTCCAGAAGCAGGGAACAGGGCTTTATACTCAAGTAATTGTACCACTGGGCCGTTGGTTCACAGAGACTGGCTAAAGGGAGATAGGTGATTCTCAGAAACTTCCAGCTTTCTCTATTGGCCAGCTCCCCCAAGTTTCCAAAGACAACTCATCAGAAGACAGAGTTTTAACAAGGTGATCTATAGATGGATATATAAATCCAATAAAAGAGATCCTTGGAGTTTCATGCCAGGTAGCAGCAATGGTCCATTTAAGGAAGAGTGGGATAGCATATAAATTCTGTGCTTATTTTCAAAGGTTAAAGCTGATAGTAATGATTTTGATACTGTAGCGGAAAACCTGAAAGGGCCCGTGTTTTCCAGTTTAGAAAAATGTTTTGTTGGGACATTTTGGCTGAGAAAAACAAGGTACCCTCGATATTACCTGGAAAATAGTGGGAGAGAAATAATGAGTTGTTCTTTAAAATAAATCAGGTGTAAAATAATTTTAAAGTTATGCCCTGGTCGTATGAGAGAGATCGAAAAAAAATTAGAAATGGTGAAAGAAAATGTCAGAACACAGTAGGAGAAGTGAAAGTCGAGAAGAAACAAAATGAGGAGCCACTGCCAAATGGAGATGCCTTTGAGAGAAGATGATTCTCTGCCTAGTTATCTCATACTGCTATAACAGAAAAACTACAGATGAATGGCTTTAATAAGCAGAAATGTGGAGATCACAAATTCCGGAGATTAGAAGTCTGAATCCAGAGTGCCAGGTCTAGGGGATGCCTTTTCTCCTCTTGTCTCCTTTCAGCACCTGTGGGACCAGCATTCTTTGATGACCTGGGAGTGCTTTGATTCAAGTGTCCCTTGAAGCTCAGTGCACTCCCTTCCCACTGTTCTTTCTTGGTGACAGATGTTCCCTCTGGACTCTGCTCACATCCCTCTCCTCACATCTCTCGTGAAATAAAAAAATGTTGGGCGCCCGGCCCCAGAGAAACTCCTTTTACAATGTCCAGGGCTATGACGGGATTAAATTATGGGGCCTTGGTACATAGCATCAGCATTATACCATGATTGGACTGCCAAACCCGAAAAGTACTGTCCAGCCAAGTTGGCACATAGAATTCAATCCATTAACGACTTCATGGTTGAGAGAGTATGCATTGTTATTTGTTATTATCATTTCTTTAGGAGAGTATTATATGTTTCTTGTAGGTGGTGATTAACATCCTCTTCTTGCTCTCAAAAGTGTCTTGGTTTGAACAGTAAGCAATATGATCACCCTAGAAATGACTTTAATGTTGGACAATGAAGGTAGATCAGATATATCAGAAAAATATTAACTTAATGAAAATCCTTAGGAAACATAGAGGGAGGGTCTGTTCCCACTTAAGAGGTTCCTGGATGCACCAAGAGAATTTAAGTCATCCAATTTTCATTTTAATGGGAAACAGAACTTTAGAAGTATGGAAAATCCAAAGACACCTGAGGTGTTTTAATTGATTTATTTTGCATAGGTTTTTTTTCTTTTCAAAAGTGTAATATTTAACAGCACATTCTTAAATGGTGTTGTTAGGTGCCGGCGAGTCTTTTCCAACCCACAGTGACCCTGTGCAGGACAGAACCAAGCACTGCCCGGGCCTGGGCCAGCCCCACAACGGTTCCTGTGGCGGAGCCTGTTGTTGCAGCCACCGTGTCACTCCATCTCCTTGAGGACCTTCCTCTGGCTGCTCTTCCACTTTACCAAGCAGGATGTCCCTCTCCAGGAACTGGTCTCTCCTGACAAAATGTGGCCTCTAAGGAGCACTCTGGCCTTTCTTCCTCCAAGACACATTCGTTTGTCCTTTTAGCGGTCCGTGGGGACCTTCACCAGCACAGTCCAGATGCATCGATTCTTCTGGTCTTCTTTATTCCATATCCAACTTTCCCCACATTCATCTGATGTAACTGAAAAGGGCATAGCTTGGTCCTGGTGTGCCTTAGTCCTCAAAGTGTTAGTCTTGCTTTTCAATACTCTAGAGAGGTCTTGTTCAGCAGATTTATCTAATGCAACATGCAACACGTCTTTAGATTTCTTGACTGCTGCTTCTGTGAGCATTGCGTGTGAATCCCAGCAAGGCAAAGTCCTGGACAAATTCAACCTTTTCTCCATTTATTATGATGTTACCTATTGTAACTAGTTATGAAGATTGAGTTGTAATCCATATGGAGGGATGCAATCCTTGCTCTTCATCAAGTGCCTCAAGTCTTCCTCACTTTTAGCAAACAAGCCCTTGCTTTTAGTTGGTTGTTAAACCTTCTGCCAGTCCTGATGCTGAATTCTTCTTCATATAATTCAGTATATTTGATGATTTTCTCAGATAGTGTACAGTGCTGGCATACACCTTTCCTGTTTTTAAACCATGCAGTATTCCTTTGGTCTGCTGGAACATTCACAAATCTGTTTCTTCTTTTCCACCAGTGAGAATATGTATTGTGCTATAGTTTATCATAACTATTTGTCAGTGATGGAAAAGAACATCAGAGTACCTGGATGAGAGAGAGACCAAAAGTTATGCCAGATTTTATTAAAGTTAAAAGTGGAATCTAAACTTAGTAAAGATTTTACTCCTAAAACATTGGTGAGAACCTTTGAGTTCCAATCAATTCAAATGTCTGAAAGAGCACACTTTCAAATGCATGATCACCCCCTGGAACTGGAATCTACTTCTTGACACCAAGTACACAGCCACTACGTGGAAAAGCTGATCTTGTAACTGCAAGAGTATTTCCTGTAATTGAATTGTCTTTCCATAATTCGGGCAATAAATCAGCTAAGATTTTCCCTTTCTGTGCAATGTTGAGTCAGTTAATGTGTTTGGAATATAATTAGATGGGATATTATACTTAAATCTGAGGTCTCTTACTTTACAATTAGTATCATCTAACACTGTTGGTAGGAGTTTGTTTCCAATAATTAGGTTAAGACTCTATTTAGTTTATTGTAAAAAGGAAAATTATTATATCGTTTTAGAATTTAGGCTGGAGGGGTGGGAGCGGTTATTTTTCAGTGTTGGTTTATTTGGGACTTAAGGGACCTAAAATTGATATTTTTAAAAAGCCAAACAAATCAAAACACCAAATTCACTGCCTTTGAATCAATTCAAAACCATCAGCTGCTCCCTGGGAAAGATTTATACTTTCTGGTAAAGATTTACAGCCTCAGGGAACCCACAGGGGCAGCACTACCATGGTCACTGTAAGATGTTGATATCATATCACCTTTAATGATTACATGTAGCAGATATATCTCATTCCTTACACAATATCTATATATATGGAAGAGTGAGACTTGTTATCCATAGGTCATCACTTTGAAATAAAATTTTATGTTGAAGGATACCACCAGGAGGAAGTCAATGATTGTTGGTTTTTTTCTAAGAATAATTTAGAAATGAATACAATTTTATAAAATATTTTTGTGTTAGTCCTTGTAGACTGGACAAACAAATCCAGGGAGACTCACTCATATGTGTATAAGAAAGTGGTTTATATATAAGAGAAATTGAATATTGAGAAAATACCCCAGCCCAGTGCAGATCAAATCCATCAGTCCAATAGTAGCCCATACATTCTATAACAATCTATAAATTGCTCTTCAGACTCACGAAACATGCAATGATGCCGAATGCAGGAAGATCACAAGCCAGTGGGCAGAAGGTCTTGTGGATCCAGTGGCAGTGTAAGCTTCTCTGTGCTGACAGGGGTCTCCATGTGGCTCAGCTGTGCCTCCATCAGCCTCTCTCCATGCGTTTCTCCACAGGGATGTCTTGCAGGGAGTGAAACAAGACACAGAGTGTCTCCCACCTCTAAGGAGGAAGACAGTGCCCACACAGAGGCCTCATTGACTATGACCTGATTGACAAGCTATGTTCTACCCCTTCACTCTTAATCTCTCAAATTGACAAACAATTATATAACTACCACAATTTTATAGTTTTGAAGTTATCAAAAGAAAGATCTACGTAGCAAAGGCCTCAGCTGGAAGTTTAAGTAACAGTAATTTAACACCTTCTGATGTAATTATATGAATTATCTTTAGGAATGTGTGTTACACTTCACCTGGCAAATGTAAAACCAAACGGCCTCTTCCTGTGTCAGAGGGGATGAGATGCCCTAAGATAATTCAGCACAGTTGTTTCAAAGCAGGGCAGGAAAAACCATTATGAAGAGAGAAAACATACACCAGCCACATTTGGCAATTTCATGATTAAGCCTAACAGAATCCTCTCATCCTTACCTGGACTCTCTTCTTGGATTCTTTCTGTTTACCTTCCTACCTTCTCCACCAGATTCTAATTTCCCATGGGTTCAATCAGTCTGCTTTCTGATTTTCTTCCTACCTCTCAGGCCATTTATGGTTTAACTATGGCTGAATAGCAAGCCCCACGTGACTTAACAATTAAGCTCTCTCCTGCCCCTGTATCCCTATTCAGATTTCACCTGGGTTCACTCGTGGAGGATTGGTTACAGCTAGAGCAGTGGTTCTCAACCTTCCTAATGCTGCAACCCTTTAATACAGTTCCTCATGTTTTGGTGACCCCCAACTATAACATTATTTTCGTTGCTACTTAATAACTGTAATTTTGCTACTGTTATGAATCGTCATGTAAATCTCTGATATGCAGGATGTATTTTCATTGTTACAAATTGAACATCTTGAAAGCATAGTGATCAATCACAAAACAACATGTACTTATATATTGTGAAATATTTTTTTCTAATGACAAATAGATGAAATTTTGTCTGGAGTCATGGTGTAGCATAGGTAACAGTCTTCACGCCGGGTACTCATATGTGGGCCTATCTGCATGTGGGCGGACCCACCTGGGGACGATAGAGGAGCGGTATCTCATTTCCTAGTTTCCTAAGACCATCGGAAATAGTGCTTTCCAATGGTCTTAGGCGACCCCTGTGAAAAGGTCGTTCCACCCCCAAAGGGGTTGCGACCCACAGGTTGAGAAGCGCTGAGCTTGAGGGTCCAGATGGCCTGCCTCACGTGAAGGACACTTAGTGTTGGCTTTCCTGTGGAGCACACTGGGCTGCTTCACGTGGTCTCCATGCTCCAGTAGAGCAGACCCGCCTCTTTATAGGTCACCTGTGGGCGCTGCATCTCGAGGACAAACCAACCAAACCTCTGGCTCACTGCTACCTTTGCACTGGATGACCGTGTGTTGGCATCAGTCAATGAAAGACACAAGGATAGGCCAGAATTCATGGTAGGGAAATCAACTCCAACTCCGAATGCAAAAACCTGTGTCCGGACTTAACACAGCTCTCTGTTCCTTAGAAGCGAGGCTGGCAAGACGTCTTCATCTCACATACGGTAGACGTTTTCTCCGGAGAGAACAGGCTCTTGAAAAGGACATTGTGCATCGCAGAGGGGCGGCAAAGAATAGGGAGCCTTTCAAAGACTGGGCTCAAACACAACAACAAGTGTGAGGATGGCGAAGGGCGAAGAAGCGTTCCATTCTCTTGTACTTAGGGTCACGGTGAGTCAGACCAACAACCTTTTGCTGACACTTTTCACGGATGCAAAATTCTCCCCTGACCCAGCCACCTGTACAGACATCTCATGCAATTATAGGATTCTGCTTAGAGATCACTGTCTCCCATCCCAGTTCAGAGGATAAGGATTTTTACCCCTAGCAACTGGAGCATGGCTATTTTTTTATTCAGACCTATACATACAGAATAAAATGTATCTCCCACTGATTTCTTCTACATATAAAACACACAATAATGTAACAGGGACTAGAAAATTATAATAAACTCTCCTCTTCAACAACAAGAACAACAAAGAAGTATAGAAGGGAAGAAAGTGGTGGGGAGGGAGGGAGGAAAATAAGGAAAATAAAAAGTATTTACAGCCCCTAGTCACTGCCATCAAGTTGCTCCCAACTCATAGCAACCTTGTAAACCACGGCAGAACTACTCCCGTGACTTTTCAAGACTGTAACTCTCTACGGGTGTAGGAAGCCTCATCTTTCTCCCAAGAAGAGGCTGGTGATTTTGAACTGCTGTCCTTGCACATAGCAGCCCGATGAGTAACCACCCCGCCACCGCAGCTCCTTCACCAGCCAGTTCTGTCCATTCTAAATTCCAACAAGTTCTCTCTCCATCAGGTCGGGAAACGTTTCTTCATTGCTGTCATTTTCTGGGAGTGGTTCTCTAGTTCTTGCTCATTGTGCTTTGCTGCTTTATCAGGCTCTTTGGTTTGTCACTAAGATACCGTTCATTCTCCATAAGAAGTGCCTCGTTTTAGCTGAGCAGTGCTCAGTGCGGCTTCTGGTAATAAAAAGCAGAGACCATAGAGGTCTTTTTCCCCTTTCCTGTCTGGAGTTGTCCGTTTCTTTAACCCCACGCTGGCAGCAGTTTTATCAATGCAATGCTCTTCCAGGATTGGGGATTTCTCCAGTGTCTTCTTGGCCTCTTTAAATTGTTGGAAGCAAGGAGGTAACTTTGAGGACCGAGGTGCCTGTAACTGAGCCCTCAGTACTTTCAACCACTTCGTATGCATGTGAATGTTGGACATCAAACAATGCATTTGAATTGTGGTGCTGGAAAAGAATATTGGAAGTGCCTTAGATGCCAAAAGAACAAACACACCTGTCTTAGAAGAAGCACAGCCAGAATGCCCTATCGAGGCAAGGATGCCAAGGCTTCATCTCATGAGCTACAGACGTGTTATTAGGAAAGACCAGTCCCTGGATAAGTCCATCTGGCTTGGCAAAGTAGAGCGACGAAAGAGAGGAAACCCTTTGACAAGATGGAGTGGTAACAGTGGCTCTGACCATGGGCGCCAACCTGAGAACAATTGGGAGGAGGGGGTCGACCAGGTGCTGCTTCGGTCTGGCTTGCACAGGGTTCCGGGAGTCAGAATGGACTCGACGACATCTAACAACTGGAAATCCCTCGGTACCTCAAAAGTTAAAATCATAGCTACTCTTAGAACTCTTGGTGCATTGGTCACTTGCGTGGCTCTTCTGAAACAATGCCTTGACATTGTTGGAGTCATTTTGTCTATGAGGATTCTAGTCTTCACGTAAATCTGTTCACAGTGATAGCAAGGGTTGATTAGCCAAATATTTGATTTTATTTCTACCAGAGGTCATTTAGTACTGTTTTACCATAAAAATGGTTATAAAAACTGTTTTATACTCCATTTTAATGCATATTGCAATCCTCTAAATTCCCATTGTAAATGGAATCATGCCTTCTTTGTTCATTTCTCTTCCTATGCCATCTTATTCAGAGGGGGGAAAATAGATACACTTAATTTTGCCTGGAAATATCTGCATTTTCTGTCTTCCAAGTTTCCAGTTTTGCGAGTTTTTTCATCACTACCTAACTTGAGTCTCTGTCTTAGTCTTCCAGTAGTAATCTTCTCACTTGTCTACAAAGTCAGCAGTTCAAAACCACCAGCTGCTCTGCCAGAGAAAGATGAGGCTTTCTACTCCTGTAAAGAGTTACAGTCTTGGAAACCAGTAGGCGCATTTCTACCTTGTTCTGTAGGGTCACGATGAGTCAGAAGAGACTAGAAGGCGATGAGATTTGGGTTCGATCTCTCTTGAGGATCCCTATTGGTGTGTGGGTTACCTCTTGGGCTGATAACCCCAAAGTCAGCAGTTGGACACAGACAGTTGCCCTGTGAGAGGAATATGAGGCTGTCTACTCTCATATAGAGTTACAGTCTCAGAAATCATGGGAGCAGCTCTACCCTCTCCCATAGGTCACTGCGAGTCAGAATGACATGATGGCATGAATCTGGTTTGATATAGGTCAAGACAGGTTGGAAGGCCAGCCAGGTTGAAGGGATATTAGAATATGATAACATATTTTGATGGGAGACACTCACCAGAGTTTATGGACATATTTAATCTACTACAGAGCTCTTCCTCTGTTTCCCACATGCTGTGTTTCTTCTCTGCACCTTTTTTAAACAGTTTTATTTATTTTTTAAGCTTTTCCATTCACTCAAGTTGATCTGTACCTGCCATCTAGTTAGTAATTTACCCCCTTTTTATCTCCTACCCACCCAAATATTTACTTTAGTCTGAAGACCTTTGTTTGACTTTTCATAATAGCAATCTGATACAGTAGTTGGTCTTTTATGATTGAAGTAGTTCATCAGCAGTGTTCTGCACCTACACTGTGAAGTGTTTTGTGGATTCCTTGTTATTCTTTAATCCCATGTTATATTCCATCGATTGTATTTAAGCTTCCATTAGTGGACATTTAGGCTGTTTTCTCCTTTTATCTATTGTAAAGGGACATGATAGTGTGGCTTAGAGAAAGGCTACCATGGTGCAGGCGAGGCGAATTTAAAGAATTACACTAATCGGACAGCTTGGTGGTGAGATTGGTATCACCGGGGCAATTTTTCCCCGCTGCCATGATAGGTATTCCACCAGGAATTCTCCATGTGATCATTTCGTTTTGCTGCTTAAAATCTTCTGTTGGCTAAGCGATGCCTTCTGCAGAAGCCCAAAGCCACCGAGGGAATCAGGAATACCTCCCTTGTCATCGCCTAGTTCAGTGACCGTCTCAGCCGCCCCTCTCCTGACTACAGTGCTTTCCTTTGTGCTGGATTAAGGTATTCACACTGTACTGCTGCCCACTATCCCCTCTCACCCACCACTTCTCCTGGCTAAAGACCCTGCCTGATTATTTGTGTATTTATTTCCCAACACTGTGTTACATAAAACAGCATGCCAATAAGCCTTTGATTTATCACTAATTCCTTCCTCTGTTGTCTCTCTAAACACATTTCCTGAGGAAGCAACTCTGAATTTCTCTGTAAGTAAACTTATTATTGCCCTCTCTGTGAATTAACACTTTGTTTCCAGATGTCAGATAAACCATGACACTAACTTGCAAACTCTATTTTATCTAACTATGCTTTCAAATCCCATTGTTTTATCTCCCAGTAGACCAGAAAAAACAACCACTGTACTTGCATAAAAAGGAAAAATTAAACAGAATGCTCATATGAAGCAAACCTACTATCTGAAATGATTCCTTTGGAATTGTTTTATCTTTCAGTGACTGTTGTTACTGTTGGTTTCTCCATTGCTGTTATCTTTTGTTTTCTTTTTTTGCTGAAGAGTCATTATTTAGAACCTATGCATTGACATACTTAAGTCTAACTTGGCCTTTCTTGGACAAGTTACTTAAATCCTGTGACTAAGTTTTCTCAACTGTGAAATGAAAATAGTAAAACAGCTTACTCATACAATTTTTGTTAGAAATTAATGAGTTAAAATAGGTTAGATGCTAAGAATTTAATGCATCTCTCAATTAAATGTTCATTATTCTCATTATTTCTTTAAGTTGAATTCAGTAATGAAAAAGTTAGCTAAGTACAAAACCTTTACTCTCTTTATCCCTCTGCTCTCTCTCTCTTGATTAAGGATAAGTAATTCTATTACTTAGGCATAATTGACCAACTGATTTGCAGCCCATGTCCCTAATTATCAAAACACCCTCATGAAGTACGTGTAATTAATTCAAAGCACATGCATATGACTTTAAAGAAATAGATCCTTGCTTCTTGTTCTATTAACTCTCAGGCAAGAGGTATATAACAATCCAAATGCATAACAGAAAACCCTTTCACTTACTATACAGAGAAACATCTCTAAATTGACATCTCTTTTTCATCTTGAAAGATGCTACTGATTGGAACAGTATGAGCTAGCGATTTCTTGGGAAGAAAGCAAAGGTTATTTAAGTATTTGACCAAACTTATGAAACTAATTATTGTAACATACACCACAAACCAAACTCACTGCCATCAAGTTGATTCTGACTCACAGCGACACGACAGAACAGAGTAGAGCTGCCTGGTAACTTTCTGAGACTCAATCTTGATGAATGCAGACAGCTTTGGAGCCTTGTGGTTAGCAGTGCAGAGTTTAGACCACTACCTGACCAGGGCACTTCTTATTGTAATATGATTGCTCGTAATTTAAAAGTAAACTTGAAGTGTACACTTTAAACTTGTGTGCTATAAGAACTATACTACGTGTGTCATACGAAGAAAGTTATAGCTTTCATTTCTTCCTTAGAAAACTAAGAACTCGTTACTAATTACAGCCAGAAATTACCTTTCACTTGAGGCATATAAAATCAATGAATATTGCTGTGGAAGACAATTAAGTGTATTGAAAAGAGAAGTCTTTGAACTTCTAAACTCTCCGTACTTATCACTCCATCAGGGTATCAGACGGGGTTCTTCTATAACACTCACCAGGAATCTACCCAGGGAAGCAAAAGGCGAGATGTTGCTTAACTGTGGTTCTCAGTCTGAAATTTCCTATCACAGAAGCACCTGATTTTGAAGCAACTAAATGGTATAAAAAGCTATAGGATTTTTATGATGGTTTTTATCCTTTACTTCCAATTTAACAAATTTCATAAAATGATATGGAGATTTTAAGTCAATTAATAAAAATGTTAAATTGTTACTCTTATTCTGAAATAAATGGATCACAAATTTAAAAGAAATGCTCATATATGAATCCAATGCTGTATGTCTCACCAATGTCCATTCATTCTCTCTTCCTTCATGTGCACTTCCGATTTTCCTTTAGGGAATTTACATAAACTTACTCATGAGATTTGCTGAGATTGACCTAACCTCCCACCCAAGCCAATAAGTGTATTTCATCTGTCTTGGTGATTGCTTTCGGGATAGTGATCATAGTGATTGCCTTAAGGATAGGCACATGACCAAATATGGACCAGCCAGAGAACACAGGTGGAAGGAGTGGTGAAGAAACAACTAAAAGGAACATGGGTCTGCACAAGGTCCCTACACATAAAGGAGGAGGGAGACAGGGGTGCTTGTTGATATTCTTTGAGTCCCTGGATCTACCCTTCCCTGAAGCCGGCATCTCTCTGAGTTTATAGTATTTTAAATTGGGGAAATTCCTTCATTTTTTCAAATCCCCAAAGAATGATACGTGATTTATCCAGAGAGAGACTCAAAAGAAAGTTTCTGCTCTGAGCGTGTGGCTAGCTGGGCATATATGCTCAGATGTATTTAATAGCTTGCCCTAACGTGGTATTCAGTCTCCTCTCTCTTTTAAGCATATGAGCCAGTCAGGGTGCAGGGTAGCAACGGTGAAACATACAACTTTCCTCTAGTTCTTAAATGCTTCCTATTCCTCTCCCCTCCCCCACCATCAGGATCCCAATTCTACCTTACAAATCCAGCTAGACCAGAGGATGTACACTGGTACAGATAGGAACTGGAAACACAGATGAACCTCTCAGGACAGATGGTGAGAGTGGTGATACTGGGAGGGTAGAGGAGGGTGGGGTAGAGAGGGGAAACCGATTACAAGGATCTACATATACCCTTCTCTCTGGGGGACAGACAATAGAAACGTGGGTGAAGGGACATCAGATGGTGTAAGATATGACAAAATAATAATAATTTATAAATTATCAAAGGCTCATGAAGGAGGGGGAGTGGGGAAGGAAGGGAAAAATGAGAAGCTGATACCAGCGGCTCAAGTGGAAAGCAAATGTCTTGAGAATGATGAGGGCAACGAATGTACAAATGTGCTTGACAAGATGAATGTATGGATTGTGATAAGAGTTGTATGAGCCTCCAATAAAATGATTTTTAAAAACAAAGAATATTTCTTTCTTTTTTTAAAATGCTTTTATTGGGGGCTGTTACATCTCTTATCACAATTCATACATTCATCCAGTGTGTCAAGCACATTGGCACATATGCCGCCATCATCATTTTCAAAGCATTCTCTTCCCACTTGAGCCTCTGATATCAGTTCCCTATTTCTTCTCCCTCCCTCCCTACCCATCCTCCCTTGCCCCTCACCCACTATTCTATTGTTTATCCCCCTGAGAAGGGGGTATGGAAACATATGGAATACTTCTAGTTTATACTAAAGATGGGTCAAACTTGGAACTCCAAAGAACTTGACATCTACAGATTTATCACTAACTAAATGGGTGTTGTTTTTCGTGTTCGGTGCTGTTAAGTAGGCTCCGACTCATAGTGACCCTGGGTGCAACAGAACAGACTGAAACTCCGCCCAGTCCCGCGCCTGTGCTGATGGTGGAGCCCTGGCTGCAGCCACTGTGGTGAGCCAGCTTGTTGGGAGCCTTACTCCTTTTCGCCGCCCCTTTGCGCTACCAACCGTGACATCATTCTTCAGGGTCTGGTCTCTCCTGACACTCTGTCCAAGGTGTGGGGGACTAAGTCTTGAATTCCTTGCACCTAAGGAGTATTCTTACTGTGCTTCTGAAATATATCTGTTTGTTCTTTTGGCAGTTCTTTTGGCCAGTACCATAATTCAAATGCACCGATTCTTCTTAGGTCTTCCTTATGCATCATCCAACTGTAACATGCATATGAAGTGATTGAAAATACCATGGCGTAGGGCAGGTATAATGTAGTCCTCAGAGAAACTCCTTGCTTTTCAACAGTTTAAAACACTTGTGTGAAGAAGATTTGCACAATGCAATGCATGGATTGGCTGAGGCTTATTAACAACCTGTGATGTGCAGAAGGCACATCCTCGTTTGCTAAAAAGAGGGGAGGACTTGACAAACTTGCTGATGAAGATCAAGGATTGCAGCCTTCAGTAAGGACCACCCAACTCGAGGTAAAGCAAACCGCCCAAAAGGGCGTAGGGTGGCAATTTGGTTACAAACTCATAGAGAACCTTAAGAGAAAGTGGAAATGCCCCTTCGGGTTTCCAAGACTGTAACTCCTCATAGGACAGGCAACTTCATCTTTCTCCCTTGGGACAGCTCTTAGCAGACTTCTGACCTTGCTGCTAGCAGCCCAGCATGTAATCTGCTGCGCTTCCGGAGCGCCAGCGGGGTGATGGGAAGGACTTTGAGCAAGGCGCTGGGTCTTTGCCGAGCGTCTGCTGTTAGATTGAGAAATCTGAATCCTCCTACAAAAGCAGCAGTAGACTAACATTGTGAAGTAGCTGCAGCACCCCAAACCACTGGAGTTTGTCGATATTATTTCTCTCTATATTAGGTATTCTCATTTGCCATGTTACCTTAAAACTTCCCATAGACAGAAACCATTGTTGAGATGATGATAGAACTGGCCTGATGGCACAGAATACCTGCCTAATGTTTTTAGAAAAACCCAACATTTCAACTTTGATTTAGAAATTTATCAGAATTTTTCAGCAAGAAAGGCCGAGTGTTTTCTGTATATTTAGTGTGGGTTTTCTAGGATGCGATGCAGAAGATGGCCGCCGACTATATTCCAATTGATTGTATGCAACCTTTTAGAAAATTCCAACCCTCATAAACTTTCAAATGAGCAAGGATTTCTGAAGTCTGTGAAGTCAGAGCCTTTCTTCAGTCATTCTGCAAATGTGAGAGGCAGGCAGGCTGTCCTGTGCGGTGACACGCCTGCTGCTGAAGAAGCTCCTGGCCATCCAGCAGCTTCCAGCTAGTTGGAGTTTGGCAAACCTGTAATGAGATCATTTTGCTGCAGAGCCAAAAGTCAGGTGACCTGAAGATACGCACGCACGCTGAGGAGCAGCGCGGGGAGTGTGAAACTCCTCACGCAAGATCCCCGCAGACTTTAGAAAGAAGATGATTTATGTGACAAATCATGAATAGAACTTCTCCGAGAAATAAAAAAGTCTGTATATTTTTTCGCTGAAAACACAACTGTGGAAAAGCATAGATGTATGAGAAAACTTGAGGCATTTGGGGGAGTGCCGATATTTTGCCATGTTACTTTGCAGAATGTGTGTTTCAAGGTTGCAGCTGAGTCTTGGCAGATGAGCCCACATCATGGAAGAATTGATAAGCTAATTAAAGGAGGCTCTGCTTCATGTTACTGGAGTTAAAAGTGCTTTGACAGGAATGAGTATAATTGGATCAGTGGGAACTGGAGCCACCAGGGGACGTGGGATGAAGGGGGGATGGGGCAGAAGTGCTTGTCCTTTCTTTAAACTAAGAAGGAACTTGTCTAGGCTATAAAACAAATCTGATGTAGGGAGGAGTTTGCGGATTTTATTGCAGTGATATTTGTTTTTAATGAGAGATATGGTGATGTTTACGTGTTCTCCTAATTGTCACACGTTAAATTTTAAAAGGGAGGCGGTAGAGCCATGTTTTAGAATCTATGTTTTATGTGCAAGGCCTCTATGGTTTGGCATAATGCTAATGAAGAGATGTTCCAAATAAGTATAGTCTAGTAAATAAATGGAGAAACAATAACAGCAAAATAAATAAAGCTATAAAAACAAAGACATTATATAGCACACTTTGTTTTCTATTAGGTTTTTTATTTTTTCAATGCATTCATTTATAATGTGGGTTATTACCAGCATTAATTCAAATTAAAGGACTTCGCCAGGATGGTCCAGATGGACTGTCGTCAGTCCTAATCTATTGATTGTAGCAAGGGGAAAACAACAAAAGCTAAGTTGCAGCTGATTGGGAAAATAAGCCTTTATCTATGTTCTAATTTGATAAAAAGCACTTTAAAGTGTATTTCCTGATTGTGTAAAGTGTAGCTTTGATCAATCGAAAGGTTATTATTAAATGTGAGAATGGGTATGAAGAATGAGTCTTTCATCCTCAGAAAATGAAAGTGCTTATCTTAAGCTGAAATTAAGAAAGGCAAAGCAAGTTCCCTGCTGTTTGTATGAGAAATAATCCTGTAGTCAGTTAGTCAAATTCAGGACAGGGAAAAGAACTCTTCTTCTAAACATCATATTTAATCTTGTTTGGGGATGTGCATTAACCATCTATTCTGAATGAAGTGCATGTTGATTTCTTTCTGCCTTTACTCTTTCTCTTTAAGAGATGGAGTGTAATTCTGATGAAGTGCAGTGATCCACCTTACTCTGATTTGAATGCCCACAAGGTAAAAGGAAGGAAACATTTACATCACCTTTGAGAGCTCAGACCCTGGGGGACCTCTGAGCCTGGCTGACTGGCTGTTGTTATTTGATGCTGTCTCCTTGGTCCCAACTCCAAGTGACCCTATAGGACAGGGTAGAACTGCCCCTGTGGGTTTCCAAGCTAGCCACACATAAAATATATGTGTGACCAAATTGCCTCTTTATGAAGTTTCTCTTAAGTGTGCTGTTTCAAATAAGAAAAAAAAAGTATACAACGGATGAGAATAATTTTCAACTTAAGGCTTACTGAACCAAATGAAAGTGTTCCTCTAAACTGGTATATTCATGCTTGTTCTGAAAACAGCAAACCTTAAAATGCGTCCAGCCGAAGAAGTCCAGAACGTCCATGGCCTGCACGGCATGGACCCAGGGGCTCTAGTCACAGCCTGCAGTGGGGCGCCTGGATTGCCATTGAAAGTGAGAGGGTACTTGGACTTGGGCCTCACACTGGATCGCAGCTCTTCACTTAGAACTAGGTTCTGCACACCAGTAGAGAACTAGACCCAATTCATGTGAGATGGAACATACACGGCAAACTAAACACAGAGAACACAGCAACAAAATAGAAAAGCCATAGGACACGGATATTAATATACTTCCTAGATGTACACAAGAGTCATTCATTGAAACATGGTGTTATGAAATAGATGTGTATGCATTAGAGGAAGAAGTATAAATGATTTATTATGCTATTCAATAATATATATAAAAACCTCAAATATATTAACCTATGTAGTAAACTAGTGAAGGAGTAATACCCAAAATATGGATTACATATTTAGGGGAAATGTCTCGAGGGCATATCGAGGGGAATGAAAGGAGGACTGAATATTCCAAAAAAGGACGACGGAGAGGTCTACAATAATGAGAGTATAAAAGTGCCGTCCGCGTGTAAAGTGTATTAAATACAGGAATTCGTTACTATGTTTACTACAGCTGTCACGCCCTGTTGTACTATTGAAGCCTGGGACATAGTGGTCATGCTTTTAGCTTCTAGCCACAACGTCAGCAGTTCTAAATCACCAGCTACTCCTCACGGGAAGTTTTCTACCCCCATCAGAAGGCAGTCTCAGAGCGTACGGGCAACGTTTTACCACATTCTATAGGGTTGCCGTGGAATTGATTGGATGGCAGTGAGTTTGGTTTTCTTGTTTTCTTCTGCTTGGGGTTGTTGTTTTGTTCGTTTCCACCACATCAGTGTTGATTCTTGGTGACTGCACGTGTACAGGAGAACGGCTCTCCTTGGGTTTGCACGACTGCATCGTCTCAGAAGCAGACCAGGCTGTCTTCCAAGGTGCCTCTGGTACAGAGGCGAGTCATCCAGCACTGAGCCCTGTGGGAAGGAGCTCCACCACCGAGGAGCTCCGGCTGTGTTCCAGGATTGTTCAGGCAAAGTTAAGTGAAACCGGCTTGCTAGGAGGCTCCCGGTCCGTGCATACAGACACAGTTTATTTTTAAAAAGACAATTGTTTGACCATCCCTCTAACCAGAGGGTGGCTGCGACAACACGTCTCAGTCATATTCTTTTCTTAGTCTGCTGAGGATGCCTTCTGACACAGGTTTAATACAAATAACAGTTGTATGAGCCCCTAATAAAACACTTAAAAAAAGGGGGAGCCTTTACCCAAGGACCTAGTGCAGAAGGGTCAAGGGAAGGAGGGATGGAACAAGCAACACAGAGAGGAAATGGGATCAGTGAGGGTACACTGAGGAAAAGGCAGTGGATGAGATGAAACAAGATGGGTATGAATTATCACATGGCAAACTGACCTGCTTTGTAAACTTTCTACCCCTGGTTTTACTTTATGTTAGTAGTTCCCCCGCTCAGCCTCTGAGATTGGCTTGTATTAAGCCCAGCAAGATGGATAAACTAACCAGTTCCCTCATTAAGGTTCCATATACCTTATTTGCATAGCTCTATCCTTCTGGAGGACTCCATGCACCTTATTTGCATGAGAAAAACCCATTAGTAGAGCACAGGAACCTGATTTATATAGGTCCCTGTGCTGAGAACCTCCAAGACTCAGGAACCAGAGAATTGTATTACTAGAGACTATGGAAGGTAGGGAGAAGAGATGGCAGGGAATCAGCTGCAGCTGAACCAGGAAACCAGCACAAGATGGCTTAGTGGGCTCCCTGGTCCACCGAGAAGCAGCTACAGTAGGTAGAATGGCCCGTGGAGCAAGATAACTGGGAGCCTTTGGCAGGAGGCTCCCTGGCAGAGTGGGGTGTCTCAAGAGAGCTATTGGAGGAGCTGAAGAAAGAGCTGTTGACATTTTTTACATAGGAGAAGGCCCAGGTGTTTGAGAGCCAGAAGAAACCCAGAAGCAATCCTGATGGAATAACTGGTCCTGAGTTATTCCTGTTACTTCCAAGCTAATGCTGAACTATAATGTGTTACATCACTAATAAACACTAATTGTGACTATGGGTTGTGAATGCTGGGTGGCCACAGCAGTGAAATATAGAGCAGAGCAGAGGAGTAGGGGGTGCCATGAGAGAGAGCTGGCGCCAGAACTGGTCAACAGGTTGCAGAGTGGGGAGGCTGAGCTCCACCTGAGAGCCATCACCTGTGGCCTGCTGCTCATGCTGAGTCTCCTCCTCAAGTCACATGAGGGCTGACACTGTTAGGTAGCTAAGGTAGAGACACAGGGTTGTCCCTCCCATGCCTGCCAAGGCCCCCACTTGGGAGGTTGTAAAGAAATCAGGCAACCCTTGACACCCATGAAGACCCCAAACTGAGCATGATCGTACTCACACCCTCAGCCAAGTGGGAGGTACACCTGGGCAGGCTCAAATTAGGCCCAGGAGGGCAATGTCATGGGGTCAATCAATACCATGAACAAGGCCTTCCCCCAGGTGGGCTAGAGTAAAGACCGGGAGTATGCTCTGGGATGGGCTCTGTGAGGTGCTCGTACCCTGCTCCTGGTCACAGGCAGGTAGAGCAGGGAGGGAGGGCCTCCAGGCCTGCTCGGGGCCCATAGGCTCTTGGCCCACAGGCTATCAGCCTCTTGGGTTCTTGGGCTTCTGGCCTCCAGGGATTCCCAAGATCCACACACGAGGATGCTCTTTTCCACGTGGTTGTTCAGGCTCAGTTGTGAATCCCTTTGAGACTGTGAAACCTGAAACTTGTCCTGTCCTTCATAAAACCCAATTGGATTACACACACACACACACACACACACACACACAAAACCTGTGCATTCTGAGGAATCTACTGGACCAGTTCAATTCAAGGCAGAGGGGTCAGCCAAGAAGGCGACAGTGACTGTGTTTGCAGAATTCCACTGGGGTCCTCTTGATAGATTTTTCCCAAAAGACTCACAGGGGTGATGGAAGCTAATCAAGAAAGAGTTTTAAGGAAACAGAAACCTGCACGGATGAGTGAAAGGCCAGCAAGGATGTGCCATTTTCCCCTCCCAGACTTAGTCTTGGCCTGTACAGTGCTACTGTCCTATAAGAATTTTGCTGAAAAATCCCAGCCCATCTGCCCTAGAGCCCTGCTCTGGCCCTTCAGATATCTTTTTGTTAACCTTTAAAGTGATGACAATGTCATTCCATCAAGGATGCCCAGACTAGTGTTTTAACATAGTTGAAGTCAACGGGCACAAAATCTTCAGATTAAAGAGATGGATACATCACTCTCAGAAGAGGATGGGCCTAGAGGGAGACTAGGTGGAAAAACAGTAGCTTCACATTTGTTCATTTGCGCTTCGTAAAGGTTTCTATGATTTTTCTACTTATCCACATAGATACAGGTTTTTTGCTTTTCCTGAATAATTTTTATTATTTCACCACAATGAGATCACTTGTGCATAGTTTGATTATTTATTTTAATATTTGGCCCCCAAATTCCTTCCTCCCTATTCTAAGTTTTGAAAAATTCACTTACTCATTTTTAATTGCATTTTACTTTTGTTCCTGTTTTTAAACTAGAATTGTGGAAAACTTGAATGAATGGGGGAAAACTGACCTCTCTATTATCCCGAAGCTTCTCCATCCGGAAGCTCGGTGTATCACTTTCTGTCCCTTTAGTTTTCTTAGAGAGAGATGGAATTTTCGTTATGAAGACTTTAGGCTCTTGAGGATAAATAATTTGATGCCACGGTTATATAAGATTATTTTTGCTACTCTTTCAGTGAGGTCAGGAAGTTCTCCAGATGGTTGTTGTGATCTGATATTTTTAGTTAGTTTATCTGCCTCCCCTTTCAGCTAGCTTTCAGTGATCAAAAGCACAAGTCAATGTATAACTGGAAATACCTAACTGCAGTTTTGAGTTGCAAGCAGCTTTTAAGTCATGCCTGTGCCACTGAGTGCTTATAGAACACATTCAACTTTGTGAAATTGTCACGGACCAAAGTCAAAATCAATATAGAACTGTCACAATAACTGTCAGGTTATCATGTAATTGAAGCTTTAATAAAATGCCTTTTATATGAAATTTTGTGAACTAATAATAAAATATTCTCTTCAAATTTCCTTGTGATTTATACTTTGAGGTGAAAGATATGACTTAATCACCAGTAGGCATCATGTTATTGCCTTCACAAATTCTACAAAAATTGGTAAAATTCATACAGATTATTCTGAAAATCACAACCATTGTATTGCAAAAGAAAGCTCCTTTATCTATATGTAGATGTTTCTATGAAGTGTGATATGTGTTTAAATTTAATTTTCAAAGTATTACTGTAGAAGCCAAAGAAAAATTAACCATATTAAATATTACCTTCCCATAAGAAAATTGAAGCAGTAGGTTAATAGGAACGTTTAAATATCTGTTATTGTGCTATTGCTATATCTACATCTTTGATATAATTTATTTCTTTCATTTTTTCCACACTAAATTATCATTTAATTTTTACATATAATTAATGATGTAAGATAACGTAATAATAAAATTATTCTCCTGTCATCAACAGGTTTTACTTCAGACTGCCCATTACAATTGTAACCAGAAATAAAATAAGAAAGCAATTAAACAAATAAGGTCCATCATAATTTAGAAAATTGTTTCATAAGTATGTAAAAGAAATGTGTACAAATTAGTGCAATGAAATATTTACACAAAAATATTTTAAATAATATTGGTTTCTACTAGTTCATAATTAGATACTAGTGACTTTTTTTTTTTTTAGTTTAAGGACTGTTTGTTGGCCTTCAGGAGTGTGTGTCTTCCAGTCCAGTCTGTTGGGGCACCACGCCCTGGCCCCAAAGTCCACCTTCAGCATTCCCTGGGGACCTCACAGCTCCATTCCCTTGCTGTTCTGTTGCACCCCCTTAGTGTTTTGCCTCAGTGTGGCGGGATCAGGTTGGGTGCAATTCCCACACTGTGACTCATGACTCGTGACTTTTTTCAATTGGGCATTTACCTGGTCATTTCTGGGGAGAAATACAGCTTTGCAAGGAAAGAGACAAAGTGAGTTTTGACTCCTTAGTCTCTACTTCAGAATTACTCTGTAGGAAAAACAGGCACATGAATATATTATTATATATGCCCTCACTCTTGCTTTATTTCTTTATCATTCTCCTTAAATTAGTTATCTTTTCTGGCCATCCTATTAGAAAATAATGATCAAGTGTAATAATTTTTTCCATTGGAAAATAGATTTTCAATATCTCTGCACTTATCTTACCATTGAGTTGTATTTTACTGAATAAAACCCATATTAAAAGTACTTTAAGTAGTAGATATGTTTATGTAGAAATATACATTAGATTTCATATTTCCTTTATGAAAATTGTAAGAAGAAATTTGTTTTAAAATCAGGATATTTCTCTTGAAACTTGTCCCAAATGTCTAAATGGCCTAAATGTTCAAACAAGGCTTATTTTACTTAATACTGGTTTCTACTAGGTTATAGTACGATAAGAGCAACTTTCTTCAACTGGGCATTTGCCTGATCATCTGTGGGGAAAAGACAGCTTTGAGTTCTGTAAGTAAACTCCCTGTGCGCTGACAGTGAGCAATGAATGTCTGGGATGTCCTCCCACAAATGGCTCTGTTGACCTCATTTCTCTAATATCTACTGTGACTTTTCAGGCAAAATTTCTCTCTCAATTCTTCTTTATTACTATTAGCTCACACTTAAGTGTGACAGCAGTTTTGAAAAAACAATATATGAATTGATGTTGAATTTCACATTTTTTAACATCTGACTCGCAACTGTTGGAGTCAGCCAACCCAAAGGCAGGGCTTGCTTATGCCTGCCGTGTGGAGGTCTCATTCCTCCTCCCAACGCTGTCAGGTCAAGTAGAAGCTCGTGCTTGAGACGCCTTGTACACATAGAGCCTGATAGAGCGGTGCGATACTTATACAACTTCAGTGTCTTCATATAGTTCCATTTCAGAAACCACACTAGTCAATTAGTAGAGCTGTTTTCTTTTAAGTACTGGTTACATATACCGTTCTTTGCAATAAGATGTTATATAAATGCAATTAGCAATTTAAACTCTACTACCCATTACTAAGAGAATGGAAGGTGACCTAGACGACATTTTGTGCAAGCAGAATAAAGTATTACTAATGACATAACTCAGGTTAAGGGATTTTGAAGAAAAAAAACCACCCTGTGTTTTTATATTATGTGTGTGTTTTCAGGCACATGAAGCATCGGCATACTTAGTGTGATAGCTAGCACTATGCTCCTTAAGCTGGAGATGTTTTTGAATTTCTTTAGTAAAATGCAGACATTTTAAATCTTTGCAGTTTTGAGTGTAACATCTGTAGTTTATTACTATTTTTAAGTAGCATGGCCAGCCTTCTGAGTCTCTGCAAGACCCTTTGGTGTATTTGTAAAATGGTGACCTACATATTGATCCTTCTTATTCCCATGAATAAAATTGATTTCTTCCCCACTGAGCCCCTTTCCTGCCATCAAAATCACTTTTTCTCTTTTACGAAAATGACATTTGATGGGATTATTCAACATCAGAAGGCTTGCGTGGGGGAGTACAATCACTATGCTGAGTTTTCTGATTTTACAGACCTCTCGGTGACTGCCTTTCTTAATGAAAGCTAACACCCTTCATGTTCTAGTCAGACTATGTCAAAACTTCAAGATTCTCATTCTAGTAACCAACTCTTCATCATTTCAAGTAGTATTTAGCAGGCCGATTCCTAAAATTACAAAATCAAATATAAAAGTATGATGGCAATAAATGTACTGTTTGCACAATGACTATGGTATATGATAATATACATAGTAGGCTCTTACTTCTAATGACTACATTCTGTGCCAAATAGAGACTAAATTTCTAAACAGTAACTGACAATAAAAATAACTCAAAGTTTATTTTAAATAATGCTGTCAAAATTACAAGGAGTGCTGGTGGTGCAGTGATTAAGGACTTGACCGTTGTACCTAAAGGTTGACTCTTCAAGCCCAGCTAATGTCTCCAGTGGAGAAAGGCTTGACAATCTGCCTCTGTGAAGATGGCGGCCTAGGAAACTCTTTGAGGAAGATCTGCTTGCTCCTGTGGGGGCCCCGTGATTCAGCAGTGGACTCAACAGCTTCAAACACCAGCCATCTAGCAATTGTCATGCCATGCTCTACATACCATGTTCAGCCATTACAGCTGCCATTTCAAACTTGTATAACAATCCTCCAAAAGATTTAGTATTGTCTTTATTTTATAAACAAACTAATCATTTCATTAGGTTAAGAAATTTTATCAAGGTTATACATTTGAAATAATTTCACTAAAGCACTGTATTGCTCCATAATAGTGGTCACAGCTATTCTGAGAGGTGGGAGAGAAGACACATGAAATATAGCCTCCATATCGGGGTTCGGTTAGCCCTAGTGATATCTGTAATTCCCGAGGAGGTGGCTGCAAAATTGAAAAGGGTGAGGCACCTAACAAAATCGGTAACACTCCTGTGTATTTAAAAATAGAATAAAAATGCCCCCTCCCGTCCCAATCAAAGAAAATAGGAGCACATATCTTAATTTCCTAGTTTTGCCATAAACAAAATTCCACATGTGGTGACTCTAAGACCAGGAAATTGGCTAGTCACAATTTTGGAGACTTGATTTGTGCATTGGTCCTGTAGTGGGGTCCTCCAAGGTCAGTAGCCACAGGTGTTTCTTGGCAGCTCTCGGTTTGTAACAGTCTTCTCCTAGGTCTCCTAGTCTCTGTCTGTCCACAGCTGTTTGCCTTTTGGCTGAGCCTCCACTTAGAAGGAATTAGATTTGGGACCCACCATACTCCAGAATGACCTCATTTGACTCAAATGATAACAAAAGGAAAACTAATTTTCCTAAACATGATCATATCCAAAGGCACAAGGGCTAGAACTCCAGCATAGCTTTTTGGAGATGCAATTCAGTCCAACATAGGAAGGAGGAGAAAAAAATTTTTTAATTAATGAAATAGAAAAGAAAGCATGCAATAGGGATGGTTATTTTGTGCTTTAAAAGGACTGTTACCATGTGTGAATTCATAGGGACATAAATCAAGAAAGAGAAAATATAACAAGAACATATTACAAATTTAGGGTGAATAGACATTGGAGATTATTAAAACAAAATTCTAAGAATATAAAATTTCCATCAAATAAATAAAAATTTAGACTAAAAAAATTCCCAGAAAAATGTAATTCACCCAAACTGACTTTAGAATGAATGCTTTCCAACAAAGATATCTATAAGCCCAGATGGCTTTACTAATAAATACTGCCAAAATATTTAGAAATAAATGCCAATTTTATACAATTTTTGAGAGAAACAATAGTGAAGAACACCTCCCAACCTGTTTAATGAGGCCAGCATATTAAAGCAAAATTAAAGGCAAAATTAAATATCAAAATTACATGCACATGTTCTAAGCAAAAAAAAAGCAATAATATCTAATAATATATAACTTTGCTGTTCATTGTCATCAAGTTGACTACTCAAAAAGATAACTAGTTGTATCTTTGTCCAGAAATATGAAAGCAGCTATAATTAAAAAAACACACTACAATTCAACACATTAGCAAAATGAAAGACAAACAAAGCATATAATAGTCTAACTATATTCAGAAAAGGGTTTTGATGAAATTCAGCATTAATTTATGATTAAAATCCATCACCTGTGATAAATAAGATCTATATTGAATTTTTAAAATAGGCATTAGGCTAATGGAAACATTTTAAGGTGAAATATGTAAAGTTATCTTTCTAAATAATCAATGAAGAAGGTTTCTCACTAGCATTACTCAATTAAACAATCAAATTTGTTTTTGTATAATAAAATTGCTATGTACAATTTCCCATAAGGGGTTATAGAAATCACAGGGATGGCTCTACCCTGTCCTATGAGGTCTCTGTGAGTCACCATCAACTGGCTGGCAGGGAGTTATGAATTAGTTCTCACTGCCATCCAGTTGGTGCCCATGCATAGTGACCCTATAAAATAGGCTGCCCCTGTGAGTTCCTGAAACGGTAATTGTTTATGGGAGTAGAAAGCCCCTTCTTCCTCTGAAGAGCAGCTGGTTTTGAACTTCTGACCTTGCGCATCGCAGGCCAAATTATAACATAGTCATATACTCTTAGAATGCTTGTGGTGACTCTCACATTTATACATTTAAGCAAACAAGTAATACATTTTTACTAGAGTAATCAATACTCTGAAAATTGGAAAATGGAAACATATGTTCTACCAGATATCAAGACTTTTTATTAACCTAAGTAAGTAAGACATAGAAGTATTGAAGCAAGATATTCAATTAGATAGATAGAAGAGAACACACAGTCCAGAAACAGAACTATAGTAGAACCCCAGGCCTTGGCGCTGATCCCGTCTAGAGGAGCATCGAGATGTGATGCAGTCGAGTCCGAATCAATTTTTCCCTTAAGAAATAACTGAAAATGTATCGATCCGTTATCGACTGCCAACTTTTTACCCTAACCTTGTCTTTTTATACAAAACATTACACAGAAATTCCAAGTAAATAAGTTCAGAGTTAATATAATTTAAATAAGAAACAACATTTTAAAAGTTTTTAACAACTACAGTATGGCCCATACCTTGTGACTGATGAGGATCTGGATCTGTGGACACGGATGAGGAGAAGAGGGATGCAGAGAGAGTCCTTGTCTGGAAGGGGAATCCCCTTCCATCAAATCCACTGGGAGCTGCTTTCAGGAGTTTTTTTACCCTTCTTTGCCTCTTTTCACTAGGACCTGGCTGGCTTTCTCTAAAAAGCGAAGAACAAGAATACTTTAATGTGGTCTGCTGTTGGTGTTCCCTTACCTGTTTTCTTAAAGTTGATAATCACTAAATTATCAACAATATCGAGAACACGATTAACCAGTTCTTTATCATGAGGATTTAAAAGAAAACTATCTTAGGACCCATATTTTTAAATCTAACAAAAGTACCAAAAGCCACAAAACTAAGAAAATTATAGCAAAATGCTTGGAACACCACTGCAAACATTTTAAACAACGTGTACTAACAACACCAACTGATGCCACTGAGTGACCGAAACAGTAACTGCTATTGTTTACAAAAATCACGTGTGTCAGATCAGATTCCGATGTTTTTTTCAAGCTCTGATGCAAAATTTTCTTGACATTTCACATCGAAAGCTGATTATGTTGAGTACTGATGCGGTCAAGTCCCAGGGTTCTATTGTACATACTTATGGACATAATGTGTGAAAAAGTTGGCAGTGCAAATCAAGTAGAAAAATATTATCATCATTAAATGATGTCAGCACATTCATAATACTGGAAAAATGGGAACAGATTTCTCCCCAAAATAATACACAAAAATTAACACCAGTTGGATTGCAAATTAAAATAAAAGATTGAAACAAAAATAATCTGATCTAGAATACAATCCATAGGAGAGAAGCTTCATGACTGGTATAGAGAATAATTGGGTGAACAAATATTTCAGGAAAAAATCTGCTGAAGCAAATGCTCTATTCCAGAGGGGCCGTAAGACATTTATTAGTAAGGAAGTTAAGTAAGCACCAGAATTTAGAGCAGAAAGGGACAGGCTGAGTACAGTTTTGTGCAAATGCAGTTGGGTTTATGATCAGGATTGTCCCTGGAAGCTGCTAGCTTCCAGCCTCAGTTGGAAACAATAAACAACAGCTGCCAGTCTTCTGGTTACAAAGCAAGAACACCTGAACAAGGTGAACCCTTTTGCTGAGTTTCACCAAACTACCGATGTTTTGTCCCCGGAGTCAGAAAGCACCTTGCCAGTGAGGGACTTCTTTTTAAAGTTCTTTTTACAGTTGGACAATGGCCAACCAGAACACCCTGAGTTTAACACTGAAGACCTAGGCATGATGTACTTGTCCCCAAACACAGTGTCTCATATCAGCCTCTAGAACAGGGAGTCTTACGAACCTCTGAGTTTCATTAAGCACAGTGCTTACTGGAAAGAACTGCCAACATTCTGGAGCAGAACCTCAGAGGAGGTTCCTGGACGTCAGAAGGATGGCATCATTGAAGATGCCACCATTGTCATTGGAAAAGCTGTGAAAGCCAACAAATCTAAAACGAATTCCTACTGGAGAAAATTGTTTACAGATGTTGTTCATGGCATCACTGGATTTATGACCCAGCTAATCATGAAATAATGAAAGGGATTGTGGTTGTGGGGAAGACCATTCATCTTGTCAATGCACATGTCAAAAAATGTGGCAGTGAATGGCTTAAATATATGGATCTTGGAGAGATTCAAAAGCTATATAGACGTCACCCCCGAGGAATGAACAGAATATAGCTTGATGGAGAGGAGAACTTCCAAACTAGTGCCAGATGATGAGGAAGAAAAGAGGAAAAGCCAGGAAAAGGAATTGACCTCAGATAATGTGGTGATTCAGAACAAGGGTTCTGGTCACTCAAGGCTGCTTTCGATTTCTTTTATGCATGGACTCTGCTATGACACAGGCACCTAAGCTCAAGCAAAGGATGAAAGAGGAATTAGTCGAAAACAGAAATAGTCTTAGAGAAATGAAAACGCTAAGAAGTCACCTAGAAACATGGTGTGCAAGGGAGCTTCAAAAAGTTCATGAGTTGACTGTTTATATTATTGGTAAGATTAATAGTTGGCTATTTGGCAACACTAAGCTATTAGTAATTAAATCTGTGGGGAGTCAGGAATTATATGTTCATTTTTGTCAGTCTCCCATATTGTTTAAAGGTTAACTGTATTTTATTGCATGTATGTTTGAATTGAGCCCTGGTTGAACTGCTAGGTAAGGGTTAGACTGCTAGCTACAAGCTATGTGGTTCAAAACCCCCAACTACTCAATAGGACGAAGCTGGGACTACCCAGCTCATGTAATAAATATTTTTGCAGCTTTATAAACCCTATATAGCAAGAATTGCTGTGTGTCGAAATTGATTCCATGACAGTAGCTGTTTATATATTTTTTATTTATACATGGCATGTATAAAAGTCCTTCGGGAAATTGGGATGTTAAAGTGGACTTACTAGGTTGGACATACAGACTCAACCATTGAGTTCTTAGAGAATACACCTTTTACCATAAGGGCTAAGAACAAATTTGGGGAAGCAATGCCACTTTGAAGACAGGTATGATGTTTAATTTAGGTAAATCCTATTTTGTAGAGGGAACTGCCCTAACCTTAACCAAAATGGGGTTGATTGGACCCACCATGCATGGCGTGTTTGATATCGCTGATGCAAAACAGTCATCAGAACACTTTGTGTCTTATGAACCTCTGGCATTGGCTGCTTAATCATGGTGTCCCTATGAATGAAATAGATGGAAACTTTACCAAATATTTATTTGAACTGTTTATGCAGGAGTATTCTAAATCAAGTGAATTTAAATTGCCAGAATAGAAAGCCATGGTCCTTCAATCAATCCCATGACTTGAGTCAGTTTAAAGCATTTTTAAAAATACTCATGGACTGTCATGTAATTCCAAATACATAATTTTTATATATGTGGCTGCTAGCAATCCTCCGTGTATCTTTCCTGATCACAGATGCATTGTTTTCAGTTGTCACATATTATATGTCTTCTCCTTCTGTGTGACCTATCTTCATATCTATTCTGCTTTTCTATATGACACCACTGAGATGGGTCTATAAGGATCCTATTTCACTTCCTCCCATAGAACCATATTTAACCCAACATAGGAGTTTTGATTTCAGCATATCTTTTGGGTGAACTCAGTAATAGCACTTATTACACCCTTGTTCTTGCCAAAAGCCAATACCTGAAAAGCACTAGTTCTACAGGCTTTTCTTGCTCTTACATTCTGTCATCAACATGAAATCACGCCATGCTATTGTGCTAGAAAAAATCCACCCTATTAGTGCATCTCAAACTATCCAAAATCAGCTAGCCCTTAGTGGCCAATAATTTCAGTTCTTTTATTTTTAATACCTAAATATATTTATTGCTTTTTAAATTGTGTATTCCTTTTTATTACTTTTTTTTCAATAGGAATTAATCTCAATAAATGCAAAATTATTATGAAGCAAAGCATGTTAATATCCAAAGTGTGTTAGTCTGTGTAGAGTAAAGAAACAAACCCATAGACACTCATAAGTGTAAGGAAAAATTTTTATATGGAGTAATTGTACATTAAGAAAACATCCCAGCCCATTCCAGGTCAAGTCCATAAGTTCAGTATTAGCCCATAGTCCAATACCCATCTATAAAGCCCTCTTCATACTCACTAAACACATACAATGACGTAGAATGCAGGAAGATCGCAGGCCAGTGGGTGGGAAGTCTTGTGGATCCATTGGCGTTGTAAGCATCTCAGCACTTGCAGGGGTCTCCATGTGGCTTCTCCAGCTCAGGGCAGGAGCATAGTTCCATGTATCTTGTCAGCTGCTATGTCTCCCGGGGAGTGAGCAGAGAGAAGGAATGTCTCTGGCCTCCAAGGAGGAATACAGAAGTTCCCAGAATCCTCAGAAGAAGGCCATGCCCAAAGAGAGACCTCATTGGCTATGACCTGATTAACAGGCTAGATTCCACCCCTTCACTCTTAATCATGTTGACAAATGATTATATAACTGTCACACAAAGTATAATTCAAAACAGTTATTTACAGTATGCAAAATATGAAGCAAAATTGAGTATATGTTCAACATTTAGTAGCTTGATCTGTTGTAGCCACTCGTGTCTGAGTTGACATAAATGTATTACCATGGAGTCGGGTTTGACTCCTACAAAAACATTAGCTGCCATGCAGTCGGTTCTGACTTCACCTGACCCTGTGGGCAGAGCAGAACTACTATTAATGTGGGTTGTCTGTAAATCCCATGTTGATATTGCTACTTAGTCCTGCTTCAGGGATTATGCCACATTTTAGACAGTCCCTTGACCTTGCCAAATCAGTATTGCTGTCATAAAATTGTATTTCATTTGCTGCAAAGGAACTTTAGAAAACATATCCTCTTTATTAAGTACCCCTAAATTCAAAATTTATACACACAGATTACTTAGCATGCATGCTGTCAGTACAGGGAGAAGAGCCACACAGATCTATAAATCTCAAAAAACCATAATATACATCTTATAAATGCAATAACTGTTCAAATGTCATTCTTTTGACATGTTTCACTTTCTAATTATTCTGAAGTCTTTACCTAACTTTTAACCGTATAAAAATTTACAGCAGCGAATTCACTAAATATCCAATATTATATTAATTCTTATTCAACACTCTAATGGGATATATTATTGTTCCTAAGCCTATGTATTTTTATTGTATATGTTTTCTAATATACTTAATTATTTTTCTAATATATTTATTTTTCTTCCATGTATGTTTAAAATGTTTGCTTTTTATTTTTGATGTTTTTATTTCTAGCCAAACTTCTGTTCCTAAGTGTCAAGGATTCTGCCTAGTATCCTTCAAATCATCAACATAAATCTTTTGAGTAATAATAAACTCTATTTACAGGGAAATAATATTTTTTGAAATATAAATAGAATCTGGTTCCTTTGAAATCTTTAAATCATTGATACTGGAATTATTGTCGTTGTTTGGTGCTTGGTGCCATTGAATCACTTCTAATTTATTGTTGCTGTTGGGTGGGTGCCATTGAGTCAGTTCTGACCAATAGTGACCTTCTGCACAAGAGAAGGAAACATGGCCGGTCCTACAACATCCTCACGTTTGATTGTACACGTAAGCCCATTGTTGCAGCCACTGTCAACCATCTCATTGATCACGTTCCTCTTTGAAGCTGCCCCCTCTGTTCTACAAAACATGATGTCCTCCTCCAGGGACTGGTCTCTCCTGACAACATGGTCAAAGAACGTCAGAGGAACTCTTGCCATCCTCGCCTTCAAGGAGCACTCTGGCCTTACTTCTTCTAAGGCAGATCGGTTTGTCCTTTAGCAGTCTATAGGACTTTTCACCATTCTTCGCCAGCACCACCATTTAAATGCATTGGTTTTACTTTTTAAGTGGACATTTTCACATGTAAACGAGGCAATTGAAAATACTCTAGTTTGGACCAGGTGCAGGTTGTTTGTGTTGTTGAAAAAAGGTGTTAGCATTGGTTCTGCAAAATGCTATGAAGCCAGCTCCAGCTCTATGTCACCAAGTCCCTTGTTTCCAATGACTAGTCCTTCCCTGTGTCTCCATTTTGTGCATTCCAGTCACCAGTAATTATCAATGCATCTAGATTCCATGTTTGATCAATTTCTAACTGAAATTATTGGTAGAACTCTGCTATTTCTTCATCACTAGTCATTGTGGTTGGTGATTATATTTGAATAATATTTATACCAGTTGAATTTCCTTGAAGGTGGAGAAATAAATGATAATCCTATCATAGACAGCACTGTACTTCATGTTGGATTTTGCAGTGTCCTTTTTGACAATGAATGCACACCTCTCCTCTTTATGGTGTTACTACCAGCATAGTAAATCAGATCATTTTCTGATCCAAAATGGCCAATACTAGTACTAATGAGCTCACTAATACCTAGGACAGGAATGTTTATGCATTCCACATTATTTTTGACCATTTCCTATTTTCCTATATTCATACTTAGCACAGTTCAAGCTCTTATTATTAGCAGACTTTGGCAGCTATTTCTCCTTACGTTTGAGTTGTTGCTCCATCAGCAAAGGAAGATTCTGAAGGCTCCACTCCCACAGGCTTCACTTCCACAGGCTGTCCTCAACTCATAGCGCCTTGGTTGACATCACTCTGAGAAATCAGCTTCCCCTCAGTCACAATTTGAGTCCCTTCCAACCCGAGGTGTCTACCTCTTGGCACTGTGCCTGACAATGCTCTGCTTCCATTCATTTGACCTTTGGTATCTGACAATGTTTCAAAGCTATGCAAAAGAGTCTTATGATAGGTAGGTTTATTGTGCCAACCTGGCCAATAGGAACATATGGGATTAATAAGGTCGCAGTTTGATTGTAGGGAAAAGAGATCAATGGTTCGACAAGACCCGCCCCCCTCTCTCTTGCTCTCTGGGGTGTTTAACTCTAGTCAGTTCTGTCCCTCATCTTGTGAGCTATACTACCTATAGGACTTCCAAACCATGGATCATGTTGCTAGAGCTTGAGGTCCCTTCAAGACCTGCTTTGCCATGCTGCTGGTGTGTACATTGCTTGATCTTGAGGCTGGTGTATCCTGTCATCTTGCATTGCCTGAGTTTGTTATCCCATCTGGCCCTGCTTCACTAAAGCTCCTGGGCTGCTGACTGTTGGTGACCCATCCTGCTTGTGGGCTGACTGTCTGCAATGCCAGAGGGAAGACTCAGCTATCTGCTTCCTTGACCTTGGACTCAGCACCCCTCATGAGTTGAAGGTTTTCCAATACATTAATTGCTCTACGGAAGTGAGTTGAACTGAGCCCTCTGTACTGCTGTATGGACTAATTAGCTGGTGTGTGCCTTCGTGCTGTATAAATCTATCCTTATATATAATCATAAGGGTCCGGGTTTTGCTTCTCTAGAGAACCCTGCCTAACACAATTGTTATTCTGGGTTGACTAGAGGAAGAAATTTATAGACACTCATATATATATATATGAAAGAGCTTTATAGAAAGAGTAATTGTGTGTTAAGAAAACATCCCAGCCCAGTACAGATCAAGTCCATAAGTCCGATATTAGCCCATATGTCTGATACCAATCAATAAAGTCTTTTTCAGACTCATGAAACACATGCAATGCTACTGAATGCAGGAAGATCATAGGCCAGTCGGTGAAAGGTCTTGTGGATCCAGTGGTAGTGGAAGAACTCAGTGCTGGCAGGTGTCTCCACGTGGCTCCTCCATCTCCAGAGTTCGGCTGTGTCAGTGTAGCTCTATCAGGCTCATCATCAGTAATGTCTTGCAGAGTGTGAGTATGTATCTTGCCTCCAGCCAGCTATTTATCAACGTAGTGCCTCCAAATGAGGTCATCAAACTGCAACCGATTGACAGACTCCACTCCACTCCTTCACTCTTAAGTCTCAAATTGACAACAGATTATGTAACCACCACAGTTCTCAATGGCTCCTTCCTCCATAGTGGGCGGTTGAGTCCTTAATTGCCTGTTCATAGTCTGAAAGCTCCACTTAAACCTGTTCACTTTGGGTGACCCTGCTGACATTTGAAATACCAGTGACAGAGTTTCCAGCATCACAGCAACACACAAGCAATCACTCTGACGCGCAAGTGATGGTCAAACTCATAGCAACTGTGTGACAGGTAGCAGAATGAAGCACGGCCTCATAGGAGGCCATGCCGACAGTTGTTTAGTTTAAACCCATTGTTGCAGCCATTGAGCCAATCTATCTCATGGCGTGTCTTCCTGTTCTTTCTCTGGGCTTCTCTTTCCCCATCATGATGCCCTTCTCCTGGGACTACTAACTACTGAAAACAGGTCCAAAGTACAGAAGACAAAGCCTAGCCCTTCTAGACAGTGGGGAGCATTCTGGTTGTGCTTTATTCAAGACATTTATTTAGTCTTCTGGCACTCTGTGCCGGCTGTTTCTAATATTCTTCCGCAACACCAGAATTCAAATGCATCAATTCTTCTCCAGTCTCTACTGATTGTTCAGCTTTACATACATATGATTCAACTGAAAATATCATGATTGGGATAAGTGCTTCTTGGACGTCAGGGTGAATCCTTGTTCTTTGGCACTTTAAATGGGTCCTGTGCAGCATACTCGCCCAGCGCAATATTGTGTTTCACCCTTTAACTGCTGATTCATGTGTTTAGATTGTACATCCAAGTAGAATGCAATCCTGGACATTTTCAATGTTTTCGCTCTTGTTTTTTATTGGTCCACTTGTAAGTATTTTTATTTTCTTTGTGTTGACTTTCAATTCAAACTGAAGGCTCTACTCTGATTTTCAATAGTAAGTGCTTCAAGTCCTCTTGGCTTTCAGCAAGCAAGGTTTTGTCATCTTTGTGCCCCAAGTTTATTTTATGTTATCTTCATTGATACTGTTTAGAAGCTACTATACAATCAAAGCATAATAGTCCTGTCAGTTGTATCTGAATGTGATAATGCTTGCCTTGTATATAAATTGTAATTATTTACCTTATTTTTCTTTCTTTACTTAGTTGGCTAATATTTTCATTAATACTTATTTCATAAGTATATATGGCAATGATGTCCTTAAATTTTATTCATCTAGATATTACATGTGTTTCAAGTTACAGATTATGAAATTATGATGTAAATCAGTGCACACACACACAAATGGTATTAAAAGTAAAGCAAAGAGTTAAACTACAAAGTAGCTAAAATTTCATCCAAATAACATTGCTTTTTAAGCCAGGATATTGTTTAAGAACGCTCTTCATGAATGTATAGTTTCTGGCAATCGCCGTCTTGAAAAAGAAATGCGTCAAAGGTCAAATTGCTCATAAAAGCATTACTGAAATGTTAGAAACAATTACACTAAATTGAATTAAAAAGAAAGAAAGAAAGAAATTAAACATCCATTTATGTGAAGTTTCCTCTGTACTCTGGTTCCATTTCCCGAAGTCATGAAACTCCTATTTAATAGATTTACATGGATAGGCTATATTTTTAAGATTGATTTTTCTCTGGAAGAAAACAAAAAGCCCATTTTTCTAAATGGAAGATTTGGGTAAGATTATTTACAATGTTCACTGCAAAAGTTTGCAGCACAAATTGTATTTTCCACTGAGCAATTCATCTGCATTGTCCTTTGTGACTCTGATTGCTCCCCACCATAATCTGACAGCATCCTTCCCCTGTCCTCCCTGGGTTGATTGTTTCCTTTCATCCCTCTTTTCATGCCTTCCTGCCTCAGGAGCTTTGTTGGGTGCTGGGCATAATGGAGCCAATGCGATCTCATCACAACCGTGTGGGTGTGCACCATCCTCACAGTTGTCCTGCTTGAGCCCATTATTACAGCCTCTGTGTCAGTTCATCTCATTGAGGCTCCTCCTCTTTTGGCTAACCTTCTCCTTTTCGCTAAAACAACGTCCTTCCCCAAGGTCTGATCTCTCTGGATAACATATTCAAAGTATGTAACACAAGTTTTACATCCAAGGGGAAATCTGGCTGTACTTGACAGACAATTAAAACAGATGTTTCAGTCCTTGTGGCAGTCTATGGGACTTCCAATATTCTTTGCTAAACAGACTTTTCAAATGCATCACTTCTTCTGCAGTATTCCTAATTAATTGTCCACATTTCACATGCATACGAATTGACTGAAAATGCCATGCCTTGGGTCAGGGGAATCATAGTCCTCGAATGACATATGTGCTTGATAACATTTTAAGAGGACTTATGCAGCAACTTTGCTCAATGTAATATGTACTTCGACGAGCTTTGGAGGTGTAGTGGGTTGAGTTGCTAGCCACAGAGTCATTAGTTCAACACAACCAGTAGATACACAGGAGAAAAATGAGGCTTTCTACTCCTATAAAGAGTTGCAGTCTCAGAAGTCCACAGGGCAAATGCTACCCTGTCCGATAAGGTTGTTATGAGTCAGAATTGACCAGATGGCACTGAGTTTGGTTTGGGTTATGTCCTTGATTTTTTTCATTGCCACTTTCATAAATATTGATTGTGGATTCTAGTAAAACAAATCTTCAAAAAGTCTATATTTTTCTTTTCATTTCTCATGACATCTTTTATTGACCCCATTGTAAGGACTTTCATTTTCTTGTCTTAGAGTCATTTTATTGGGAGCTGTTACAGATATTATAACAGTCCATAATTCTATTAGATCAAGCATAATTGTACAATTGCTGCCACCACCATTTTCTCTTCTTAAACTCTTTGATATCAGCTCCCCTTTAACACCCCCCACTACTCCCCAGGAACCCTTATTTTATTGTTATTATTATTTCCCATATCTCATACAATCCAATGTGTCTGTTCACCTATAATTCTGCTATTCGTTCCCCTCAAATGGGTTTATACAGTCATCATCACTGTCATTTCCTCCTTACCTCCTCCCCATCTCTTCCCATACCCTCAGGGAAACATTACTCCAATTACTATTTCTGAAGGGTTTATCTATCTTGGATTTCATGCATAGAATAACCTTAATTAAGCAAATAAACATACACAGATCTCACAAGATTAATGAGGTCAAACTAAGACCATAATAGTGAGGGGAGGAAATATTAAAGAAACTAGAGGAATATTTGCGTGTTTCATCAGTGTTATACTGCACACTGGAAATATCATCCCTTATGTAGGGCCCTTCTGTGAGGGACTGTCCAATTATCTTACAGGTGGGTTCAGGGTCTCCAACTTTGTTTATGTTCCTTCATGTCACTTTGATTCCTTATTTTTGAACTTTTGATACGTATTCTTATTGACACCTCATGATCACACAGGCTGGTGTGCTTGTTCCGTGTGGGCTTTGTTGCTTCCCTGCTAGATAGCTGCTTGTTTAATTTCAAGCCTTTAAGACCCCAGACTCTAGATCTTTTCATAGTCGGGCACCATCAGCTTTCTTCACCACATTTGCTTAATGCACCCATTTTGGTTTCATTGATTGTGTTGGGAAGGTGAGTTGGGAAGGTAGTTACATAGTCTGATGTCAATTTGAGACTTGAGAGTATTAAGAGTGAATGGGTGGAGTCTAGTCTGTTGATCAGATAAGAGCCAATGAGGCCTCTGCGTGGGCATGGCTTTCTCCTGAGAATTCTGGGGAATCTGGTTTTTCCTCCTTGGAGGCAAGAGAGTCTCTCTACAGACTCCCCGAGAAATGCTCTACTGACAAGGGTAACTCCATGAGAGATATCCCTGAGGAGAAACCACATGGACCTACCCTGAGCCAGCCAGAGCCACATGGAGAACCTGCGAATGCTGAGCTACTTACAACACCACTAGATCCAAAGGGTTTCTACCCATTAGCTTGTGATCATCCTGAATTTGGTGTCATTGCATGTGTTTCATGAGTCTGAAGAGGACTTTATAGATTGGTATCAGATATATTAGATAATATTCGACGTATGGGCTTGGACTAGACAGGGTTGAGGTGCTTTCTTAATGCACAATTACCCTTTATATAAAACTCTCTCAAACACGCATGAGGGTCTATGCGCTTATTTCTCTAGTCAACCTGGACTAATACTGTATCATATAATGGCACATTATTTTTAAAAAACATTTTATTTTATTTTTTAACACTTTATTAGGGGCTCATACAACTCTTATCACAATCCACACATATACATACATCAATTGTATAAAGCACGTCTGCACATTCTTTGCCCTAATCACTCTCAAAGCATTTGCTCTCCACTTAAGCCCTCCACATCAGGTCCTCTTTTTTTTCCCGCTCCCCCCTCCCTCATGAGCCCTTGATAAACCACAGATTGTTATTTTGTCATATCTTGCCCTATCCAGAGTCTCCCTTTCCCCCCTTCTCTGCCGTCCATCTCCCTGGGAGGAGGTCACATGTGGATCCTTGTAATCAGTTCCCCTTTCCAACACAAAAACATTCTTATATTGAGGTAAGATTTAAGTAGAGGCCCCAAAGACTTTCATTTACTTTACCATGATTTTTAATCCATACTAAAGTCTTTAGCCTTTGATCTTCATCAGTAAGTACTTCAAGTTCTCTTGATTTTCAGCAAGCAAGATTCTGTCATGTGACCATTGCAGATTGTTAATGAGACTTCTGTCGATCCTGATACCACCTCCTCTACCTATGGTTTTCTCAGTTTATTTGCTCAGCCTACACATTGAATAAATATTGTGAATGGACACAATACTAATGCACACCTTCCCTGATTTTAAACCTATCAGTATACCCTTATTCTGTCTGAAAAACTGGCTTTTGGTCTCTTTTTAACTTCTATATGAGCACAATTAAGTGTTCTGGAATTCTGTTCTTCCCAATATTACCCATAGTTAGTTATGCTTCATATTGTTGAATGCTTTTACATAGTCAAGTAAATAACTTTCTGGTAATCTTGGCTTTATCCCTGGGGAAATGTTGTTCTTTTGATTGGCACTATTACTTGCTCCATGGAATGTCTACTTCTACGGTGCCATTATGCACCTAATAGTCCCTCTATACTTTGATTAAACATTGAGTAACTGGGATGAGTTCCATTCTAGTCGATTGTGAGGCAGGTCCCGTATCTAGCGGAGTTCCATTCTGCTGTGGTTGGGGTCCCTATGAATGGGAAGCAAGTCAAAAGTCCCGAACAACCACAAGAGTCCACCTTGGACCTCCTTTTGAAATCACCTTCAGAGAAGTCAACATGGTGTTCAGACACTATCTGGTTATTCTAGTCTTGAGATCATGGAGGCTGGTGCTCCAGTGGGCCATTAAATACTTTGGACTAATTGTTTCTTTGTGTTTCTTTCCTTCACTCTACTTTGCTCCGGTTTGAGAAATGCTTTAGGTAGCTGTTCACAAGCCTTAAGATACCACTTGTTCCTCCCCAAAGTAGGATGTAAAACTATGCCTTTTTAATTACGTTATGCTATTTGACCTTTCTTTTTACTGTACTTTATTAGAATAGTTTCCATCTCAATTCAAAGTTATTGGTTGTATCATTGACTACATCAGGGTCTAGGGATTGGAAATTAGACTCCACCTGGGGAAAGGAGTCAGTCTTTTATCACAAGGTCAACCAATTAATTTTGCTCAGATCTTGAAGAATGAAAACCTAGTCTTATATTAACAGAGCAAAGAAAGAAGACTACAGGGAAAAGAGTATAATGGGAACAAGAAAGACAAACTCATAAATGGTAGGAAATATTTTGAAGAAAATGATGAGAAGCAGAGAAAGAAACCTGTAAGTTAATACAGCATAATGTAATAAACCTGGACAACATAAAAGTATTTAAGAGTCAATGGATAAATACGCATGTGGAAACAAGGAAAGGAAAAAGTGTGGTTAGAAATCATATGCATATTTTGAACTTGGTGTAAAGGTTGATAATAAGCTATAAACTGAAAAATATATAAATCCCTTTGCCTTTACAGAAAAGCAAGGTATATTCTGGGATTTGTAGTATATTTGTTTACTTCCAACACACACATTTACTAGGAAACATAAGTGACAGTCATTGAGCCAAGTATTTCAAATATAAAGTTATTGAATAAGACATGAACCTGACTCGAAGATTCACATATACCTCTAGGGGCAAGAGATGTGTGAATAATTTTTAAAAGCCTTAAAAGTGATATATTTGTGATACTGGAGTAATAGAGACAATGAAACAATAAGCAATAAAAGTGCCAGTAAAAGTGATACATTTCTCTGCTTGGAAAAGTATGAATTACCCTAATATTGTACTAGGTGGATGTTTGTGAATTGACTGCTATCTGTGCCATTACTGTGAATTGACAGCTGGGCAGGCTGCAAAGATCTGCAGCCTCAGACACCTTATGTAAGGTCGCTATGACTTGTAATCTACTTAATGACAGTGGGATTTTTTGGATTTTTATTCTCTGAAGTAATGGCACACAATTCCAATTCTATGTAAGTAATAGAAAGGAAGTGGAATTACTTCCTGCTACCTTATTTTCAGCGATCATATTTCCTGGGTCACTCAGTAAGTAAGGAAATAAAGAGTCAGAGCTTCAGAAGATGACTGAAGATGACGAATTATGATGTTGCAAGTGATAGTCATAGATCCTTGTCCAGCCCAGAGAATTCCAGGTGGTTTGCTCCTAGACTGCGGGAGCACGGATCCTATGGGTTCCCGTGTGTGGCTGTAGCCGTGTTGATTACAGCAGCCATGGAAAGCAAAGTCAAGGATCTGGATAAGGCTATGTTCTCACAGGTACATTGCACAATAGATATGAGCAAAAATATCTGACTCTGGACATTCTAGTGATGCATGCTCTTTTTATTTGAGGCATTGTGTACATGGTACAACAATCCCCAGTGTCTACTTTCTGACTTCTTTGTAGATAAAAGTGAATTCCAGATTCACTGTTTAGGCATCTCCAGTTCTCCCTCCCATCACATCAGTTAAAAAGAGAGACTGAGTGATTGATTAGAATGCAATCCAATGCTCTGCTCCTTTATTCACAATCTCCTTGAAATTGTAAACAAGCTCCTGAGTTTCAATGCTCTAAGTACAAAATAGATACTAATACTTATGTCAGAAGGTGTTTATGTGAAATATAGGAGAGTATGCATATACTATTCATATTACAGTATATGTTACAAAGTGGGCTGTCAGTGAGTAGTCGCTGATTGGGTGTGTGTTTGTTTTTTATCATATACACTGTAAAGTATAAAGTGAAGTTCCACAGAAAAGCAGATATAGAGACTAGATAAATTTCTCTTACACAGCTCTCGCTGTTTCTAACTGAGATGCAAGTCAACAAATGCAGAAACAGCTTAGTGGAATTTTTATTTTATTTAGGAAGAGCTGAATTTCCTGGAGATCTTTTCAAAATGCAGGTTTTGATGCACTATGTGGGATATGGAAATTTGTATTTCTAATAGACTCCAGGTGATGTACATGCTGTCTGCCCAGCTACACATTAGCAAGACTCTCGAGTTTGAGTATATGACCATTGAAGAAATACTGTATTAGAGCTATATTTATCTAGTCCAACATTGTTTCCTGGCATGACAACTTAAACTTAATTTATTCATTTGTTCATTTTACAAGATAAGCTTTACCAGTTATTTTCTAGGTATAGGCATAACGTCATCGGTGAGACCGATAAGGATCCTCCCATCAGAGAGCTTGTAGTCCAGTGTTAGGGAAGACAATAGATACATTTAAAGACAGAATAATAAAAAAAGAATTTTCCGTGTCTGCTGAAATTATGAAGGAAATAAAAGGAAATTACACTGGAGGTGGATAGATAGTCCATGAAGGCTTCTCTCAAAAGGAGACAGTTCAGCGAGCCCTGAATGTTGACTAGCCATATGCATGTGAAGAGCTAGAGTTTTATGCAAACATAAAAGAAAGCGCCAAGGCTCTGAAGCAATGAGGCAAAAAGAAAAAATATAAATAAACTAAAGTTTGTAGCTAAAACTTACTAAGTGTGGAAGGAACGGAGTAGTGGCCGGAGAGCAGGGAAGTCAGCAAACAAGAGGACACCTGGCAGGACTGGGAAGAGAGCAATCTTGGTGGGCAAGGCTGGATCTGAAGTGGCTCTTAACCACTGTGCAGACAGTTCATTTGTGTTCCCTGGGTGGACTAGTGTGCCTTCAGGAGGAGACAGACAGCTCACCAAGGTCTAAGTAGAAAAAAGTCAAATGAAATAAGATAGGGGACCCAGGTAGGGAAAAAACACACACAAACTCAAAGAGCAATGAAGGATGTGAACTTGTAAATCCTTTAAGTAAACACTACCATCAAAACCACATAACATATTCCATATGTGGTAAATTAATATTTTAGCACACATGTAGCAACCTTTCAAGTGCTACAGAATGAATTACCTTATTCTGAAAAGAAATGATTGAGTATCCTCAGAAATGGATAAAAGCCTTGCTTAACTCTATACTAGTCGGAGCGTCCCTTGCTTCCCAGAGGACGTTAGAAATCTGAAACACTCAGAGCGGACTGGACAATTAAAAAGAAACATGAATATCAGATGTCTGCAAGACACCTTTGCACTATGAAGAAGGTTAGCAAGAAATAAGATCCATCATACAAATTGTAATGCACCATATTAAATGAGTTGTCCTATAATAATAGCTTGTAGTTTACCGATATACATATGTATTAATGCTAACTATCTATCATACCCATTTGGGGATATAAGCCCAACTGTAAAGCCAATAAAGTCAGAATTTAAATGACATGAAATAAAAAAATCAGATTAACTAAAGAAAAATAAATGGCTTAATGATGAAGCAGTTGTATTTTAATGAGTTTCCTTTGCTCATCAATGAGAAAGCCTAACATTTTAAGGCCTTGCAAACTAAGGGCTATTAACATATAAATGCATTCTAATTGACTTCTGTTTTTGTCAAATGACTTAAGGCTTTGCTTCCATGTTAGAATATTTCCAGCGGATTATTGATTTTCCATCTTGTTTTTTCAACTGTTTGAATCAAGGGTTGTATATTGATAGGATGCTCCAAAACCTGCATCACAGAGTAATGAGTTATAATTATGTTATTTAACAAAATAACTGGTTAATGATTTCTGTCTGTGCAGTTTACTCTGTTCCATGGCTCTTTTAGCACGTTAAATTAGCCATTTTAGCTATAGAGTTCAAACTTTGCCTTATACTTCTTGTTGGTCATTTATCTGAACTCTTTTGGTCATCTTTGGCGTTTTAAAGAGCAGCAACACCTTCTTTGCTCTGGTCTGTTGTATCATCCATTCATTTGATAAATACTACAGGAATGTATTTTTCTCCATATCTCTCTGTGCTAGACATTGAGAATATAATCAGGAATAACAATGGTCTAGCACATGCCCTTATAATGCTTAGAGATGAGATGAGTAGGGTTAGAGGCAAACAATGAAAAACGGACATGGGGAAATATGGGCGTTGCGAAATTCATATGAAAGGCAAAAGGCTCAGGATGGTGGATGTAGGAACTAGTTTATATGGAAAATGTTCCTAAATTGGGGGTGCAATGAGGAGCAGGGATCACAAGAAAACAAACAGAAATGTGTATGTGGTGGGTTCTAGGAACTTCAGGAGGGAAAACAACATCTGCTTGGATGTAGTATCTGTCTTGGTATTGGATACATAGGCATTCTTTTTACCTAAGACCAATGGGGTATAATCTAATTTATCTGGGTCCCCATCTGGCTTCAATTGCTCGTGTAAAAACGCTTTAACAGTGACAGACTGTTGGCGATCCTGTCTTTCCCAGGAGAAGAAGTGGACAGACAGCTGTGCAGAGATGCCATCTTCCCCATCCCCATTGCCTGTGAGGCCCCATGCCCGAAGAACTGCGTGCTCAGCATGTGGTCTGCTTGGTCCTCCTGCTCACACACCTGCTCAGGGAAAACCACAGAAGGGAAGCAGATACGTGCACGGTCCATTCTGGCCTATGCAAGTGATGAAGGTAAGGCCGCCAACTGAACATGGGTCTTAGAAGGCTTCTTTTTGGGTTATTGTTGCTGTTGTCTGAAAGTTAATGTTAAATTTTTAACTTTGTGTAGTCTGAATGATATGTCCTCTGAAAATGCAACTACAGAAGCCCAGAAATTAAAGATAATCTACTTCCTCTTGACATACTGAGAAGTTTGGTTCTTTCCCAAAAATTAGTCTGGAAATTGACTGGACCTCTGAGCAAGAAAGAATATTTTCAAAAGTGAAATCACCGTGTTGTTGTTTTGCTTTCATTTTTTACTCTCTTAATAATTCCAACTCTTTCTGTCTAAGATATTAAACCAGTTTAGAGATTTGAAAATGGCTTTCAAAATTTAAAAATGCCAATTGCCTTTGTTTTCTTGATATTTGAGTAGTCATTGTTTTTCTTTTGAAAGCTAAAAAGTAAAATATCACCAGCACAACAGTATGACTGCTATTTCACTGGAAAACATGTGGACTTTCTACCATTCAAGTTTCTGAATGTTGCCTCTGAGGTACAGAATTGTCATATGGAGATTGCGTTCATATTTTAAATAGGTTGCTCCTAAATCATTTCCCCTTATTAGGTGAGCACCGTAGGTTTTGTCATGTAGTCATACCTCACATGTTTAAGTTTCATGGATGAGATCTGCAGAGCTCCTGGTAATTATCGCTCAAACTTATATCCAAATGCTAATTTGGCCGCTGTGTGACTGGGTGATATAATGTCATACTTAGTCTTGTCATTCTGGAAAATAACATTGGAGAAAGGAAGCATGGAAACAAGTCCAGTGCTGTCGCTCTCAGGCATGTTCTTCTCAGGAAAATTATGGATGTTATTTTGGTGTTACCAAGCTAAATGTCCTTTCTCTTTATTCCCATTTAGCACTGATGAATAATGATGTATATCGATAATAAGTAGTGCTTCCCTGGGTTTCCTCCCAGATTACAATTTCAGTTATTAGACTTTTATGGGGTTTCCAACACCTTTTGTATTTTTCACTTTATGTTTTAGCAGTATAAACCAATAGTATTCTAATTTAATAAAACTTTTGTTCTGTGCTTATGTAAATGTATAATTACCTGCCCCTGAGACATGAGTGAAATCTTGACATATACATTTTTACAAAAAATTTAATAGTAGTGTACACAAAATTAGAATTTCTATATAGTGTCCAGAAACCTTTTTATTACTGTAATGTAAATTTAAGTGCTTGCTACAAAAAGAGTTATATTTGTTGAAAATACCTAATAGAAAATAACTGAATATTTTAGAGAGAAAGTTATATTCCTTATGTTGTCAAACAATCCTTCTAACCTTGTAGAGATTATGTTCAGGCTTCAAACTCTATCAACTCAGATTATATCACAGGCTTCATTAAAATTAGATCTGTGGTCACCCTGCATCCTGTAAATCCATTATTCTTTGCAGACACTTGCAATGTGACTAGTAATTAGTGACTCTTCACCCCGAGTCACATGACAGAGGTTTTGCCAGGTGTGCAGAACTCACTAGGTCATTATTTCAATAGACATGATGCCACACACTGAAAGGTCATGAAATGTTTTAAAGGGAAAAATGTATGGTTACTCTTTTATATACATCACCCACTTAGTTTATGAGCATGGGACTTTCTCAATTTCTAATCATGTCTTGTAACTGCATTATAAGCAAGCCATGCTGGAAATTTATAGATATTTATATAGTAAATCATAAAAATAAGGAAGCCAAAGCATAATTATAAATGAAAACTATTGTTGACCTGTATCATAGGTGAATTTGCAATTTTCCCATGTTAATTACATTTTCACAAAGTGGTATAATTATATAAGGAATTGGGTAGAGACTATAGTATTCAAAATTTGTTTGCTTAATACCTAGTGTTTATGAGACATTAAAACATGCTCTCCTCAAAAACAAGCCCTTACCTAATTCTTATCATTTTTCAAAATGATCTTAGGGCTATATTTTCAGGAACATATAGAATGTGTTTTCTCTGCTAATTAGTAAACTCTAATAATGCACAAAAGTAGATTTTTCAGTATCCCTCAATAATTAGTGTTTTGTATATTCTATAAGTGTCCTTTTAAAGAACAACAAATTACTGTGATAACACTAAAGGGAAAGAGTACTTTAGGAGAATTATAATTGAATGTGTGTAGACATAAAAGTGTACTATTGCCTGGTGAAGTAACTTAGCCAGAAACTACATTTGCAAATGTATCTCGAGAACCAAATAAATGCTGAAAACCTTACTTCTTTTTATCTCCTCAAGCTTCTCTGTGGTGTAGACTAGATAACCTTTTATCCATATGGATGAACTAGGCTGTGCTGCAATAACAAACTGCCTGGAGATTCAGTAGTTTTAAAGGAACAGGGTTTGTTTATTGCTGATGAAACATTTTGCTACAAGACTGGATAACTCTTCAGGAGAGTCTGCCTGTCATGAGCTGGTATAGTGCTGTCTTTTCATAAGACCTGTTTCTACGATTCCATTTGAGTCCTTACATACAGAAGTGATTTGTGTCATTCTATTGTTGAATGGGAGTTGGGAATGTGGTCGGCTAGATGCTCTAAAGACGCAAAACCAGTGATGCTTATATGTATACGTAGAGAGAAAAAGAAATTTATATGCAAGAAATCTCACCCAGTTGTAGAAGTAGCTAATTGCAGAGTGGTTCCAGTCTGTGGGCCTGATGTTAGCTAGAGGCTGCTCTTGATTCCTGGAGCTGTGGGGGTGGCATACCCGGAAGCAAGAAGTTGAAGCCGCAAGAGCACATAAAGGGTGATGAATGCAAGGCCCAATGGATCCAAGGTTTGGATGCAAGGTCAAATGGATCCCAAGTTTGAATGCAAGGCCAAATGAATGCAAGGTTTGAATGCAAGGTCAAATGGATCCAAGGTTGAATGCAAGGCCGAATGGATCCAAGGTCGGCAGTCTATTGGTAGCTCCTCAGTACAGTAGGCAATGGCAGGAGGTGAGGCACCGGATGTAGGATCCAGACCCAGCAGAAGTAACGTGATTTCCCACAGAGTACGCTTGAAAAGGAGCAGGCTGAAGCCTGAGGAGTCTCTTGAATTGCAAGAAGGCTGTGACCTGAACATGGGAAGCTGCACTTCAGAACATCCACTGGCTACTCACAGAGTTGATTACGCTATTATATCCCATGATGGGGTTAATGATACTGTGTTAGATCGTTTCACGGAGGATGACTGCCACACTACTAAAAATCGTTAAATGAGAGAGGACATCGTGGAGTCTTATGGAGATACAGGATGAATGAGTGACAGGAATGTTTGATGAGTGATATTTTATTTACATAGTTTCAAATGGCTCCTTAATGGGGAAGTCTGGCGACTCCTAGCTCTCTCCGGTGATCCAAGTTGGTACCATCAGTAAGGGGGCCATTAAAGTCCCGTGAACTCAATGTGATACAGTGAGAACATGGTATACTTCCTATTGACATGTTCAAGGATGTCAATCCTGAATCTATTCAAGAAGACCAGGACTATCTATCTGTCAGTTTGTTGCACTGTAATAGCTTGTGTGTTACTACAACGCTAGGAGTTGGGTCACCAGTATTTCAAATGCTAGCAGTGTTGCCCATTCAGTGAAGCTTTGAGACGAAGACAGATTAGGAAGGTCTGGCATACTGCTTCCCAAACATTGGTCCTTGGAACCCTGCAAACCACAGCAGAATATTATCCAAAATAGCACTAGAAGATGAATCCCATTGGCTGGAAGCCACTCACAACATACAGTGGCTGCCTACGTGAACTTGTGCACTCCAACAATCGTGAAGACAGGAGTCGACGAGGTCTGTTCTGTGGCGCCGGGTTACCCAAAGAACCACAAAACCATCTCAACAACAATTAATAGTAACAACCAAGAGGAGATATTAAATAGACAATTAAAAACCATTCTACAAAATAACAATCCTATATTCTTCAAGAGTCTAAACTATGAGAAAATATTAAGGAGACTTAACCAGACATGACATCTAAATACAACACATGATTCTGAACTTGATCCTTTCCTTATTAAGGATATTTTGGGCAAATTGGTAAACTTGAATGAGGTTGGATGATTTGATGGTGAATTGTTATATGTATGATAATAAACTTGTTATAATACATGCTAAAGTATTGAGGTAAAAAGAATATAATTTCAACAACATCTTCCAAAAGGACTATAAAAATATTGAAAGTGTGTGTTTTCTGTGTTGTCTTAATTAATTTTTTTCTTTTTTACTTTGGGCTCTCATAGGCAGGTCAGTGGTTACATGGAACTAACAGACAATATTCATGATTAAAAGGTTTATGAAGAAAGTAAGTTACAATGTCAGTGATATATTCTCAGGAGAGTTGTTTACTAGGACATGTTACAAAGTTCAGGTCGCTACTAAATATGCAAAGGGGCAACCACTCCACTGGAGACCTCAATCCAAAGGCAAAATCCATGGGTCAGCAAACCTTGCTTCATGAATTAAGTGCCCAGAGGTAGCCTACTCCAGTAAGCCTCAGCCCCAAACCACTCAGCTCTCCTTCTGGGGCTCCGCAAGCCCAGCTTCCCCAATTAAGTGCCCAGAGGTACCCCACTCAACAAGCCAGCCTTCTGCACAAAAACACTTGGCTTCATTTGTTTCATGAACTGGGGAGTCTACCCCTCTATTCCGTGCTCTGCTTACTGGTTCTGCTGCTGATGCTTCTTTGATCTGGTAGTTGTCTTATGGATTGAGGAGGTTCGTTGTGCAGGGATCTCAGATCCGGAGGATGCGCTCCACTCCTGGTTCTTGCTGGTGACAAGATCCTTCCTCCTGCTTCTCATTGGACTCCTGAATACACTTCAGGAAGGCTTTCCTGGAAATCCTGCTTACATTACACACAGGTGAATCTCGTCAGTATATTCTTAGCAGACCCACGCAGGAAGGGTCCTTTGGTGGGAGTTAGAGACTTCGGATAAAAGAGCCACCTTAAATAATTCCCTGTTCCTACTTTTAATTTTTCTGTATGTTTGAGGCAGTTTCACAGTTATACATAAAAATAAAAAATAAAGAAACATTTATAATATTCTATCATGTACAAGAATTGCTATACATTTTTCTTCTAGAAGTATAGTGTTTTGTAACCCGTTACAAATGACAGCAACTAGAAAGCAGTTAATACATTTAATCCCTATCACCCTAAAATCAGAGTACATAATATGTGAACTTCCTAAGTTTTAGCTTCTTCTGGCTAGTTAATTCATATTTTAGCATTGAAGTGGCACAATGGTTAGGCTCTCAACTGCTAGCCAAAATAGGCCAGTTTGAATTTACCCAGGGGCCCGAGGGAAGAGAAAGCTGCCAATCTGCTCCTGTAATGAGTACTGTGTACACAATTCCACAGGAGAGTTCCGCGCTCTCACTTGGGTCCCTATGCATAGAAATAAACGCCATGGCGTCTAACCGTAACATGACACTTTGCCGTGAAAGTTTCCCTGTATTTTATTAACTCTCAGCTGAGTTGCAAAAGCATCTGTAAAATTATGCTAGGAAGTTCTAAAAGGAAGCAATCTTTTAGCGTTTAAGCCTGATGTTTTTGCATGAATAGTAATAAGTTAAATGTCTAATTGAGTTTGAAATTGAAATTTAAAAATGGATGGTATATTTTTAATCTTCTCATCTTTAATTCCTGTTGTACATCTTAAGAATATTGATTTTGAAATGAGATATGGTTACAAAATGTTTTCCACTGAATATAATAACAATTTCTGTTCATTCTTATTATATGGTTAATTATCCTTACTGAGCAAGAAATGAGAGAATATTTATTTTTTCAAAGTTCAAAATGACCTGATATTATAACTTCATCAGCCAAATTTTAGTATGCCTTCACACCTGCTATATACTTGAATAGAAAAGAGGCCAATTAAAATAAAATTATGCCAATTTTTTTCTAATAATAAGTAGTCTGAACAAGTATATTATGTAATATTGTGAAGCACTGAAGAAAGGAATATTTCTAAGTTGTTTATTTTGTCTATCTCAGTGCTTTTAATCATAAATGCCAAGAAACAACTGTATTTTCTAAAGGAATTTGAAGAGCCCTGTGTGTGGCTTCTAAATAAACACAATATCTTCCTTATTCTTCCACATTTGACCTTGAAAAGGAATTCTGCTTCAATTGGTCCCAACATAACTGCCACACAAGAATTGTAAAGGTTCTGCAGTGGAAATCTCCTATGTCCTTCTGCTAAATATACATATATATGAATATGAATATGAGGAGGAATGGAGAACAAGAACATGCTGCTGCAGAATCTTTCAGGGTCTCCACAACCAATGCCCTCTTGATTCAACGGTCCCTCTTGCACCCTTGTCAATGCGTGTTTTACCCAACAGTGGTCTTTGTTAAAGGGATTTTGTCTTGCCAACAAAGTTAGAAGTATCTTGAAATTGTAATTCACAGTGCACCGATAGCCTATTCATAACGTAACCTCAACCCACTTTTTCATCTTTGTTTCTAGTTACTTACCTATATGTGCTCTGTTCTCTGACTGTTGATATTGCTTGTACCTGCTTGCCTGCCTTCACTTTTATTAATTTCCCACCTTAAATGAAGGTCTCCCTTTCTTCTTGCTCCAATACTCCTTCTCCTCCTTCTACCTGTTTTCAATCCCCCAAATGGATATAATCTCCCATTTTTAATCCCAACTGTACTCAATACCTCTCTCAATATATTATATTTGCTCAATATATTGTATTTGATCTGTTATTATATCCTCGTATATACTTGTCTTTCCCCTCTATCCCCAACACCCAATTAATCCTATTTGTAACCCCTGGATGTAGGCCTTGGAGTAGTGGTGCTCAGCCTGCGGGTCGCGACCCCTTTGGGGATTGAACCGCCCTTTCACAGGGGTCACCCAATTCATAACAGTAGCAAAATGACAGTGAGGAAGTAGCAATGAACATAAAGTTATGGTTGGGGTCACCACGCCCTGAGGGACTGGATTAAGGGGTTGTGGCATGAGGACGGTTGAGAGCCAATGCCTTGGAGGTTCTTACACAGCCATTGCATATCACATTATCACACTCAGTGCATACTATCTAATTCTTGTTATTTTAATCTATGATACAAGTCATAAGGTAATCAATGTTCAAACCCAAAACACCATAAATTGGACATTTGTATGGGAAAGTTTACACTGCAAAATGTCGTTAAGTCCTCTTAAAGATCTTCCTTTCATTAGGCTGATGGACAATGTCAATATTTGTATTATTTTAGCGCATGTTTTACTGTGTAAGAGTGTATTGTTTAATACAACTTTTACTAGTTTTTTCACAGTTCACCTTTTAGAATTTTACTAGTACTGAGAAATATCCCCAAATGTCTGGATTAGAGCTTCCTATAAACAATAGATAAATTCAAAATTATATCTATCCAAATTCCTATCATAAAATTATTCTCTGAAGAACATGATGCTGCTGGAATGACTGATGGCAACAATGAGCCGTGCTCTCAAAAATGCCATGCTGCGGTGACAGGGTTCTTGCGACCACACCAGGGCGTGTCTGTGCCGTCGCCTGACCTTTGACTGAAACTGCTGACGTGGCCTGAATGTGGACTGGGGCAAGAAAATGAACAGTCCTTATGTCTGAGTCAACAGCTATCTAGCCCTTCCTCAACACACCATGCTGATGTCATGGAAGTTAGGGTTTTGTGTTTGTTTGTGTTTAGTTGGTGTTTGTCATCACTTTTTTCTCAAGTCAGCCTGTCAATTCCAGTGTCAAAACAATTTAGAGTTTTTTTTTTTAACTTGAAATTTAAACAGCATACCTATATGAACATTTAAAGGCAGGTGAAGTGAAAACTACCGCTGCATTGTTTAGATTGGCAGTTTTACTATTAAGAATAAACAGAGGGCTGAAATAGTTATGTATATATATTTATTTATTTGGTGTAGAATGTCTCTAGTGAGCAGATGTTTGACTGAAGGAGACAACTGAATGAGTCTCACACCTCTGGGAGTAAGCAATAGAAGTGCTCATTTGCATTCCCCTGTACAATTAGTGTGTTTTAGGATTCAGACCTATTCAAACCTAATCTTCCCTTCAGAGATTGCCAGGACCACGATGCTATGGGGCAGAGGATAGAGTGTGAACTGTGAAGGATGCTTTCACACTTGTGAAGAAGGGGGGGATCAATGAAGTGCCATGTGGTGCAGACTATTCTGATGGGGTTCCACGTTCAACAATGGGGAAATGATTATAATTTGTACTTAAGTGCTCACATAAACCAGGACATTACTGAGAGAGTAGAGAAATGTCTTTAGTAATAAGGAAGAACAAATGTGGAGACCGGCTCAGCGTGTGGACACCATTTTTGCTTCAGCTTTTCCCCAAATCTCAGACGTCTTACAACAGTGTCGCTGTGCGGGCCTTTAGTCACTGGTCATGTTTTGTTGTGGTTGTTGCTTTTCTAATATAAAAATTCATTACTAATTATATTAAAACTTTCTTCTGTTAACTCTGTATCGCCCAATGCTCCCATAATTCCATATCAACCGTGAAGCATTTTCTTTTCGCTGTGAACAGCATGGTTTCCAGTGTATCTGATGGTCAAGGAGGGAGGCAGTGTCTTCTTTCAGGACATGGCATTGGCTACGTAACCCTGCTCTTCCCAGTCAGCATTAAAAGCAGCATGGTGGTTGAGAACTTGACTTCTTGACCTTAGAGTTGTTACAGTAGTACCATCATTTAAACTGTATCAGCTCCTCCCCTGAATAATAGTTACCTGGTGAAACAGCTGTGACCAGAAAAAGAGATCACACCTACTTATTATTAGCAAGTTAAAAAGGTTTCCTTAATGAAAATTCCCATACATTTGATCCCCAAGGGCATCGTCTTTCCTCGTTGACATCCTGTCATGCTGTCATGGTGTGTGTGTTGCTATAAATCTAGAAGCTAGCTCAGTGATATTTCAAATAGCAGCAAGCTCACCATAAGTGAAAAAGTTTCAGCAGAGCTTCCCTATGAAGAACAGACTATGAAGAAGGACTAGGCTGTCAGTTCAGGGGATTAGCCACTGACAATCCTATGGATAGCATCAAAACATCGTCAGTGCCTGTATCCCCATGACTAGCAGCAGAACACGGTCAGAGGCAGTGTCCGAAGATGAGCTGCTCAGATCAGCAAACACTCAAACTAGGACTGAGCAAGAGCTGCCTTCTCAAAGTAGCGTCGACCTTAATGGTGTGGATGCAGTAAAGTCTTCAGGTCAAAGCAAATCGTCCACTTGCTGATGGATCACAACTCAAAATCAAAAGAAACAGTTACCAACATCAATTAATAATTGGGACTTAGAACGTCTGACGTATGAAACTAGGAATATTGTAAGTCATTACAAATGAAATTAGAGATCAGTATTCTAGGCATTTATGGGATGAAATGGACTAGTCTTGACCATTGGAAACAAACATCCACATAGTTTACTATTCTGGGAATAAGGCAATCAAGACAAGTGGCATGGCATTCATCCTTAAAAGGGACACTTAAAGAGATATCTTGAAGTTGCAATTTAAATGTAAAAGTTGGAAACGAAGAAGAAGAGAGTACTTGGAAAATATGGCTTTGGTGACACAAATGAAGCTGGAGATCATGTGACAGAGTTTTGCAAGACCAATGACTTCTTCATCACAAATACTGTTTTTCAAGAACAAAAAGGTGACTATATGCATGGGCTTCTCCAGATGGAAATACCACGTGAAAGTTTTCCACAAGCTGATGAAGCACCGGAAGCACTCACTCAGCTCTGCCAGGAAATTGGGAAGACAGCGACTTCGTCACCTGACTAAAAGAGATCCTATTAGTACACCTCCCAAAGAAAGGTGATGCAAAAGAATGCCCAAATGATCTCAAAGGCAAGTAAAATGTTGCTGAAGTTCATCCAACAATGGTTGCAGCAGTACATTGACAGGGAGCTGCCAGAGGGAGAGACTGTGGAATAAAGAATATCATTGCTGATGTCAGACATATCTTGGCTGAAGCAGAGAATACCAGAAAGATACTGACATTGACTGTGCAAGTGCATTTCACTGTGTGGATCACAAGAAACTATGGACAGCCTTGAGAAGAATAGAATGGGAAATGCAGAACACTTCCTTGTGCCTCCTGTGCATGGATCAAGAAGCAGTTGTGGTATCAGAACAAGGGAATAGTGCATGATTTGAAATCAGGACAAATGTGAGTCCGGGTTGTATCCTCTCACCAGCAATCTGCATGCTGAGCCAGGAATCAGAGAAGCAGGACTATGTGAAGAATACGGTATCGGGATTTGAGGAAGGTTTATTAACAACCTTCGATATGCAGATGACACCCTCTTGCTTGCTGAAAGTGAGAGGACATGTACTTACTGTCGCAGGTCAAGGACTGAAGCCTTTGGGATGTCAATGTTCAGATGACCAAAATCTTCACAACTACATCATCAATAGGTAACGTGATGAATGGAGAAAAGGTTGAAGTTGTCACGGATTTTGTTTGGCTTGTCTCCACAATCCGTGCTCATGGGAGCAGCAGCCAAGAGATCAAAAGACTATCGCATTAGGTCAATCTGCTGCACAGCCCTCTTTAGAGTTGTTAAAAAGCAAGCCGGCTACTGTGGTAGTTACATAATTGAGTATCAACTTGAAATGTAGGGGGTCGCAGCCTGATGGCGCCTCCTTGTGGGTGTGACTTCCTCATAAGGAAGGGCATGGGAACCTACCGCCCCCCCCCCCTTCCTGTTGGATAGCCACTCAGCTGAGAACTGCCAGAGCCCTGTGATGCTTCCACTGGATCCACAAGATCACGCTCTGCCTGCATTCTGCATCATTGCATGTGGCTGTGAGAGTCTGAAGAGAGACTTCTGGACTAGTATTATACTTATGGAGTTGAGTTGGCCTGGGCTGAGATGTTTTATTGATGCATAATTACTTCTTGATATAAAGCTTTCTCTTACACATACATTAGTGTCACTGTTTCTCTAGTCAACCCGGCTACTTTGAGGACTAAAGTGCACCTCAGCCTCACTCAAGCCATGGTATTTTCCATTGCCTTAAGTGCTTGTGAAAGTTGAACATTGAATGAGGAAGACCAAAGAAGAATGGCTACATTTGAATTGTAATGCTGGAGAAGAATATTGAAAGTACCATGGACTACTTAGAGGATAAAAAAAATCTGTCTTGGAAGAAGTGCAGGCAGAGTTCTCCTTAGAGGAAAGGAGGTTGAGATTTCATCTCATGTGCTTTGAGCAGGCTATCAGGAGGGTCTGTTCCTGGAGAAGGATGTCATGTTTGGTAGGGGTGGAGGGGCATCAAGAAAGGAGGAACACTTTCAACCAGGTGGATTGACACAGTGGCTGCAATCATAGACTAAAACACAAGAACAATTTGAAGGCTGGTGCAGTGCTGGGTGACTGAGTTCTGGTGAACAGAGGGTTACCGCGAGTGGGAACTGATTCAATGGCACCTAACCACACCAGCCAGGAATGCACTGTGGAACCTCAGGTGGCCGTTATCACAGTTCCCATTGCTTAGACCTGTGACATGGTTACTGTCATCGGTGGCCATAAGAATACAATGATGTTTCCACCCCAAACAAACACAATTGAAAAGAGAAACTGCTAAGAAGCATTTATGGATGGAAAGTAAATGCTAGCTGTTTGCTTAAAATGTTCATTGAAAACGTTTGGTGCAATTAAGACAATAGCATCCACACTGTGAGGCATGCATCCGTGTCCTAGAGGAGACTCCTGGAAAGAGCACACTGATTTCAGCAATGCTGCTCTGCCACCACTCTTGATGTCATAGAAGATGGGATATGCAGGAGAACATAAAGTTTGAGGAATGTGTGTTAAAAGTGTTTTGAAAAATTCAGAGTCTGAATGTGAAAACCTTTTAGAAATACTTTTAATGAACTCATGGAACCCGGCCCATGCCATAGGTTACGTGTTGGCCTGTGAACCACAAGGCCAGCATTTTGAAATGACCGGTGACTCCTTGGGAGAAAAATGAGGCATTCTACTGCTTGAGCTAAATGAATGACACCATCAAGCCCTAGTGGCTTAGAGATTACCTGATGGTCTGTGAGCTACAAGATCAGCAGTTCAAACCTGCCAGTAATGTTGAGAGAGAAAGACAGGGCTTTCTACTCCTGTAAAGACTTACAGCCTCACAAACACAGAATCAGTTCTACCGTGACCTATGGGGTCACTATGACTCAGCACAACTCAAGTTTGGAGGTTTTTTAAAAAAAAATTTGGATCAATAGAATTATATTATGTCCAGGGGGAGGGTGATTTATGATGTCTCTAAAGTAAGTCTGAGACATATATAAACCATAGATACATGAATGTACTTGGGGCTCAGATTCAATCATAGCCCTAATCTAAGAATCAGTCGATTGTGTTTTAGATGCCCTCATGAAGAGATCACTGAAGATATGGGTGCTCTAGCAACATGTGAAGAAACCAGGCTGCTGGTTATCAGAAAGAACAGTATTTGGAGTCATAATGGCTTGTAGGCTCAACTACGTCCACATGGAAGAAACACAGCACCCTCTCTGATGCAAGGATTGTAATAATAAAATCCAAGTCTGAAAGAGGGAATGGTATCAGAGTTTACACTGTGAATACCCAGTTTGCAGAAGGCTGTGGGTGACGATGGAAGCATAACATCCATTTGCAGAGTCCCCACACAGATGTAAGCCTCAGGTGAATGCCCTCTGAACCTAGGTGATGTGAATAGGCTTGCTTTCGGAGAGGCACTGTCAGATTGATTATGGTAGATGTAGCTAGGTTCAAATGTAGTGCCTTATCATTTGAACTCCCCTCTGACCCATTTTAAAGTTGTTTCCACTTTTAATATTTTCTGCTTTCTTTTTGATTGAGGCCTTTTAACGTTTTGTGTAGGCATTATTATTGGTTTTATTTGTTTGCTTCCTGTGTGCGTTTTGTTTGATTTTCTGTATGCGAAATCCAAGGTAGGTCATTCTGTCGAGACAGTTACTGAATTGATAAGTACCCAGAGAAAGGCCTGGCGGGGCAGGCCGGGGAAAATGGAGGACCTGAAATTGATGGTGGTGATGACTGCACACATCTTCTTAATATGATTGAACAATTAACTTGTAGGATGTGGAAAGGACACGCCAATGTAAAATTGAAACAAGATCTATAGTCGTGGAAATTCACGCTGTCCTAGGGGGTTGTTATGAATGAGAATCAACTCAGTGTCAATGAGCGAGTGACTTAACACACTAAATTCTCTTGTACTTTTCTTTTGATGTTAATAAAAGTACGATGTGTTAAAATATTTGAAAAGGTATTTCAACAACCATAAAATAAAAGAGCGGATAAGATAGTGTGTGTCGTATCATCGTGTATTTGCAACCATGTGTCTTTCTTCGGGACTTTGTAGACTTGAAAAAGTGTTATTGCCATCACTAGATAAAGCATCACTCAATTTAAAACCCACATTTCTAGTCCCCTAGAGTCGGATGCAGAAGAGTGAGCATGTGGTGAGCACCACGTGAGAACCTGTGAGTCAGACTTTTCATTCAGCTCGAACGCTTGGAAGACCACTGGGCTTTCACCGCAGAGTCGTGATGCTCGTGTGTCTGGTTGGACATTATAAAGGCTTCATTTGTATTTCTCTTTCAGCTTCTCTGAAGAACAGTGGCTTCTCCTTTGAAATCTCAACAGCCCCCCCCCCCAGCCAATATCATAAGCATAGTTCATATGTTCAGCAACTGTGTGCCAAATATGGTATAATTAATACATAAGATCAATGTGTCTACTTAGCAGTGTGCTGCATATACCATGTGGCTTCCAAGTAGCAGACATCGCTGGTTGCTAACCTTTTTGCTTCCACGCACAGAGAATGACAAGGTTCCTGATGGCACCGTGTCTAACCTCCTCTCATTCCTTGTCAATAGGTAGAGCTCACTGCCCGAACAGCAGTGCTTTACAAGAGGTCCGCCACTGTAATGAGCATCCTTGCACTGTGTACCACTGGCAAACGGGTCCCTGGGGTCAGTGCGTCGAGGACACCTCGGTATCATCCTTCAACACCTCTGCCACTTGGAACAGGGACGCTTCTTGCGCAGTCGGCATGCGGACAAGAAAAGTCATATGCGTACGAGTCAATGTGGGCCAAGTGGGACCCAAAAAGTAAGGACTGTCGAATGCTCACAGTAAAGCCTGCGGTCAGGTGTGCAGAACGCCCCCTCAGGTGTCGCTTGTTTCATGAAATGTCACATTGTGACGCTTGTCTTACCTGTCCACGAGAATAAGATGTGCTTGCTTTGAATGCCAACTGTTTAGACAGTCAATTGAGTGTATTGTGTCTGGGATTCATAAATTTGTAAGGAAGCGAAGGCACCTTCTTTCTGTTTTATAGTATCATTTACCACTTTTATTCAGTGAGAGGAGCAATGAAAGAAGTGCTAGCTGTAGGCTGGGCAGATCAGTAATGAAAACATGCAGAAGTCCTGGCAGTGCAGGTCATCGTGACCTCCTACGTGCCTGCCGGCTGTGGAGGAGGCTGCATCCAGTTTAATTGGGCAGTAGCCTTCTAAGATCTGCCTTTCGATTTCTCTAATAAATGCTGTTTCGAAAATACGGAGGCCAAAACTGTTACATCTTCCGATGGTTAATGTAGCAAGCCATTTACTTCCAAGAGAAAGCTTTGGGGCAAGACCAGTGTCACTAGTGTAGAAACGATCTGTTTCTCATTGTGCTCTGAGTCCTGTAATAGTGGCAAAGAGTTTGCTAGAGGGAAGGACAAAGGATCAGAGAGTTGGCATATTGTCCACGCTTTTCTAAACAAAAACAAGTAGCTGCACACTCATTGCTGGACTAATCAATATTTAGAGAACATTAATTAAAAGCAATCAATTCTAAAATATATTTCTTTAGGGGGATTAGCTACTTCTCTTTCAAAATTTAGACAATGTAAACTTCTCCAATTCAAACCATCGCAGTCACACATAACAAGAAAAGTTAATCAGTTTTTCAAAGGCGAAAAAATGATCCCATAGTTCCCAAAGCCCCAGTCATGCAGTCTTGTGTGTGATGTTCAGTGTGTTAATCACTTCGTCAGTCTCAGTTTTCAAAGGGTGTTGAAAGGACTGAGTGAAAAAGGTAAGACTGGCAACACTCGGGAAAGGCTAGATGTTCTTATTTTCTCTTAGCAGTTTGAGGTACTTCTTAGTAATAATATACTTGGTGTATGAAAATCTCCTGTGGGAGACATAAGATTTTCATTACAAGTTATTTTCTTTCCAGATTTAGAGACATTAGGGATATTTTGTCCAATGCCCTATTTCTTTGCATAGTGTGGAATTAAGAAACATTAAAAATATATGCCTTAAGAGAGTTGAATAAATTGGGGTAGCATTCCAGATGCTTAACCAATATTTTGATAGAAATTATAATATTGTTTTGGTAACTCTGGAAATTAATGCCCAGTGTCTTGAGCTTTAGTAGTGGTAACCACAGCAGAAGAAGGCCAAGCCCTAGTCCTCTGGGTCTTACTGGGGCAAGCACAGAGGTAGGGAATTCACTGCAGAGGATTAGAACCTGCCTGACTTGTCTGTGCAGCAGAATGGTAGGTGAATGCCCTACGATTCTGTGTAAAAACACCTTCCATTCCTCTTCTTAATTAAATATTATCAAATGTAGATTTGATATGTTCTTCATTACATAAACTAGAAAGTGTTTTGCTCGGTAAGAGATAGCAGCAAGCCAGTACTTTTGTACAAGTTGACCAGCTTTAACCAATTGCCATCAAGTGGTTTCTGTGGAACAGAGTAGACACTGAAACATCTTACGGTAACTGACCACCTCACACTTCTTCTGCCACAGCTCACACTTCAGCGTTGGGGTCATAAACCTGATGCTTAATCCACTCTGCCACCAGGGGCTCCTTCAGGCTGGATTAGCTTCATTAAATCACGCAATAGCAAGCGGATCCTGCAGCTGCACGTCTGAGGACTGCCGTAATCCATTAAACTTCTGCTCTACATTTGCAGCCTTTATTCAATGACCTGGATGCATGGATAGATTTGTTCCACAGATTACTTTGCCCTTGAAGACCTGGAAAATTAAGTAAATAGGAGTATTCAAAAATATATATTTTGCCCTTCTTCCTAAATACTAGGTTAAATGCAATGAATGCTTTTTTACTACCAAATATTTGAAACAAAAAATGTGAATAGAAACCTTGTTTTGAACTCTTCTTAATAAAACAGATTACTGTGCAATGGTGAAATCAATGTTATTGATCTTATCTATCCTCTGAGTAACAAACTTCAACTCCTATCACATCTGTTTAATTTGACCTTGAATAATATTTGGGAGAAAATCAATGACATGATTTAAAGCACTAACACAAAATACAAACAGTGTAAAGAAGAAAAGAAACATGTTGACTGATCCAATTGCTTCTCCAAAGGAAGTCTGAAGTAGTTTTATTGGATTTAATCTAGCTGTATAATTTATTATTGTGTATCCATTTAACAACTTCGTTGTTAGCAATTTTGTTCTCCCCAGTTATCCAAGTATCTTGCTGTGGACATTTCAAAATAAAATGGACTATTGAAGGTTTCAATGATAACATAGTAATTTTATTGATTTTGTCAGGGCTAAAATTTGAAGAGCCTTTACCAGTAATTGAGTAATGCTCTCCCATTGTTAATGTTATAAAATTGCCTTGTTGAAAAGGAGTGATTTTAGTAGTGATTACTAACCAAGAAGACCATAGTTAGAAAAGAATTAACTAGATTATATGTGGAGTTATGCCAGACAATGCTTACTGGATTAAAATGCCATTTAAATTTACTCCTGGTAATTTACCATCTCAATAGCCATAATTCCTTAAATTTGATATTTCACATGTCAATTTTTTGTAGTCCATAACTTTGAGTGGTAATAGAAATAAGAGGAAATCCAAATTTATCCTTAGTGGTAATCTGGGAGATTATTTCCTTTTGAAATGATGAAGCCTATTTATTTGTAAAATCCATTTGCATATAAGCCCCAATGTTCTAAAGAGATAAAATATGTATCTATGTAACTGGTTAGAGCATAATATTTCTGTACGGACTAGGGCATTATATAAACAATGAAGTACTATAAAGAAATAAGAGATTAACAGTATTAGTACTATTTAACTTATAAGAAAACCTATTTAACATACTTGATTAATTTGTAATTTTTTCTGACCCACAAAAATATGTACTCCTTCCATGCAAACGGTTTTTTAATTCTACTTTTCACATGTTATCACCTTATTCTAACTCAGGGATCCTCAAGCTGTTTAAACAGGGGCCAGTTCACTGTCCCTCAGACCCGTTGGAGGGCCAGACTATAGTTTAAAAAACACTACGAATAAATTCCAACAGACACTGCGCATATCTTATTTTGAAGTAAAAAGACAAATGGGGCAAAAACACCCGGCAGACCGGATAAATGTCCTTGGCGAGCCACATGTGGCCCGTGGGCCGTGGTTTGAGGATGCTGGTTACTGTATTCAACTATTCTAACTCTTATTCGAGAGTTATATTTGATGTTTAGTTTATTTCCTAGAGTTGTTCACGGGGGGAATTGAAACTAAAAACGGACTTCTTAGGAATGAGCATCCATTGTCTGCCCAGCTCTGACCAGCTTTCGGCCACAATCTTCCTTCTTTTCCACCACCTTCTGTTCCTAGAAAATTGAGCTTTCCTTTTCTGATACGCTTCCACTGGACACAAGTTCGAGCTTCTGCAGACTTTACTCTGCAAGCTACTTTTACTTACTCAAATTGTCATCCTTTTATAAATCTCCTTCCAATGGGAATGTCGTTGGCCAACATTTATGCACTAATACCAAAATGAGATCATGAAACCACAGGGAAGAATTGGGGAAAATCATCAATATTTAATAAACAATACAATATACTTAAGTCTCATATATCAACTTCCTTAAATGGTGTTTTAATAAGTATAAACCACTTCAGTGGTTTGTCATTCCTAACTTAATCGGTGATCCCAAGCAACAACACTTAATGGAGATACATAGATTTGGGGAGAGAGAAAATCCCACTATCTTTTAATTCCATTTTTTACATGAACTTTTTGAACCATCCTCCAATTTGTGTTGTTTTCCCCCACAGTCATAAGAAATTACTTTAATATTAGTATACATTTCCCTCAGTAGAGACATTATTCTCTTTTAAATCATTTTTAGGGGCTCATATATCTCTTATCACAATCCATATATAAATCAATTGTGTAAAGTACAGTTGTACATTCATTGCCCTCATCATTCTCAAAGCATTTGCTCTCCACCTAAGCCCCTGGCATCAGCTACTCATTCCCCTCCCCCCCCGCCTTTCCTGCTCCTCCCTCCCTCATGAACCCTTGATAATTTATAAATTATTATTTTGTCATATCTTGTCCTATCCGACGTCTTCCTTCACCTCCTTTTCTGTTGTCCGTCCCCCAGGGAGGATGTCACACGTAGATCCTTGTAATTGGTTCCCCCTTTCCAACACACTCTCCCTCTACGTTCCCAGTATCTCCACTCACACCACTGGTCCTGAAGGAATCATCCGCCCTGGATTATTCTTAATGTAGACTGGACTTCTTTTTCATGTCCAACAAAGGACAAAACTAACCATTAACTGCATTTATCCCAAACTCAACAGGGGCTGTAGCACCATAGCCTGGTCAAAGATGCAATTCTCTAGATAGGCTACTATATTAAATGCATTGTTAAAAGCATGTAGCATTTTGATAATACTTAGTTAGCAATTTTTACCATAGTTTGTGTTGAGCACACAGTATTTTACTTTCTAATCAAATATTTAACTTTTATCTTTGGTTCATGGCACTAACAGCTAAGTGTTTGCTGTGAACCAAAAAGTTGGCAGTTTAAATCCACAGGAAAAAATACCTGGTGATCTGGACCCATGAAGCTTACGGTTAAGAAAACTCAGTGGCGCAGTTCTGTTCTGTCCTATAGAGTCAAAAACAACTCTACGTTACCTTAACAGCAGCAACAAGTTGTACTGACTCTTCTTTTTCTAACAAAGATATTGGTGTTAATAAAACTATTCAACATCTCATAAATTAAAACTAGGGGCACCAAGAAAAAAGACAATAGGAATCGAGGTGCTTAGTTAAATAAAGGATAAAGCAAACACTGTTTATTAGACTCATGTTACTTATTTAGTATGAAACACACCATGTACCATGAACACCTACAAATTTGATCCCTTCGAAGATATAAATTATTGTTTATTTTATGCCACACATACTTTGTAAAACCAAATAGAATAACTAGAAACATATAATAGACATTAAGCCAAGTTAGGAATAACATTGACTTCTTAAATTGATCATTTGAATTCCCACAATGTTTCCTATATAGCACATTAGAAATATATATTTTAATATAGATAAATGATTACAAAGGAACAAAGTAGAATGATTATATTTTGTTTAGGGTAGCATAATTGGAAGCAAGTTTCTGTATCCTACTTGATGGTGCTTTCTGGAGGTTCAGTTTGAAAGAATGATGCAATTGTAGAGGTCTCGGCTGAACAAGAGGGCTCTGGGCATCACAGCACAGATTGGACTTGTGTATCAATGGAAAGCCAAAGGATATTAAGTGATCTGGATTTCTGGCCGCTAAGGAGGACTAGTAATTTCCATTTGCTTTTTCTAGGTGTCCTGAAAGCCTCAGGCCTGAAACCGTGAAGCCTTGCCTGCTCCCTTGCCGGAAGGACTGCATCATGACCCCCTTTAGTGACTGGACAGCATGCGCCTCCTCGTGTAAAGAAGGTGAGGTCTGCTAAGGTTGGAAGGCTGTGCTCCTGGGAAACACATTCGGTAGAATTTCCAAGTCCTGCTCGCTGAGTTATGTTTGTGGTCCTTACACAGAGATGTCATATCTCTGGAGTGCCCCTAGGAAATAACTCCAGAATATCAAGTAACTTATCTCTTGATTGTCTAAAAACTAACTGCTAAGATCATTTCATTTCTTCATAGTCAGCAATCAACTTGCACTTTCTTATAGGTGAATATTTCTATGGTAGTTATTGGTTATTTGTCACTATATACTTGCAAAATGACAAAAATTATTTTATGAAATTCTTTTCCTTGCAAATATTATTTTAAACTTTTTATACTGAGTGTTTTTCATTAGGACATAAAATCATTTACTAATAATTCCAAAACTTAGACACATACATTTATAGCTAAATGATTAAGAATATAACATTTTAACAATTTATAAAAAAATATTTAAAATCTAAGAAACTTAAGCAAGAAATTTAAAAAGATAAACCTTTAAGTCTTTCCTCATTTTAACTATATCTTTTTATTGTGTATGGAACTTTATAACTAAACTTGACTTAGTCTAGAGTATTTCAAAAATAAAATAAGAAAGAGAAATGAACCACTAACCTAATTCTTAAAAAATTACTAGCCAATATATTTTCCTCATTTTTCCCTCTTTATTTAATAATAATTTGGGATATTGAAATATATTCAGATATTAGAAACAAGTTAGGTGGCTAATGGAATTTACACTAAAAATTTTTTGAAAATGCTTTTGTGATCTTGTATGCACCATACATGTTTGAAAAAAACTGAAAAATTACTCACAAATACATCATAATTAAAAATCAAATAGATTCATTTTAAATTTGATCTTTGCTGATGAATTTTAGTTCTCAAAAAGTTGATTATTCTTATTTCAAATTTTAGAAGAATAAATAACAATATATATAATGCACTTAGTTTTTTTAGAGAATATATTGTGATAGATAAAAATTATATATTCTTTACTTAATAATTGCATCATGGTTGGAATGCTCCATGTGTGTTAAATTAATGAGTACTCTAGAATGGGCCTTCAAACACTTTATGGAAAAAATTAAATGAAAAGATGATAATAAGCTTTCCCACTATTTTATGAAGCTCCTCTCATATAACATATATAAACATACATATTTTCTTTATGATAGAAATGTAACCTTATTGTGTAAATATAGCTATGGATTTTATTCTATAAATATATTTATATTTGTTTATATGGTGAATTATATTGTTTATGAATATTACAAGTGCATAAATATTTCTTGAATTTTTTATTGATTCTGACATCAATTACAAGGGGGCTTGATGGTAGCGTAGAGTAGGCATTAGGCTGCTGACTACAGCGTTAGCAGTTCAAACCCACCAGCAGCTCTGAGGGAGCATGATACAGCTGTCTCCTCCTATAAAGACTGTAAAGTCCCAGAAACTCCACAGAGGGTGCCTCTGGAAGGGAATTGACTAGATACAATGGACTGGGTTTGAGTTTATAATTAGCACATTGATGATTCTGTAGAGAAGATAAGAGTCCCTGCCTTCAAGGAAATTTTTGATTTTACTTCAAATATAGAACTTTTCTACATAAACCAAGTAAGGCATGGTTTACAAATATCAATACGAGTAGTGGTAAGCAGAGGTGCACTAGGAATTAGGGAAATGGAAGTCTTAAGAAAAATCTTGTTTAAATGAGGTGGGTGATGTCTTTTTGAGAGATCAATGAAAGTGAGGATTCGACGTCTAAGGAAAAGCCTTCAATGAGCATGGAAAAGTGTGTTACAGAGATCACGGGCCAGACCCCTGGACCCCAGGGTATGTGTCGGAAAATTGTGATGTGAAGTTGGACAGAAGATGAAGTCCGTTGTAGAGAACAAGTTGGATTTACTCTGATCTTCCCTTCAGACGCATGGAGACCCTTATAGGGTCACCTTGTAGCTCTTATAGATCCTTAAGTTCTACAGAGTAGAACTGTTGCATAGGGCTTCCAATGATACAAATTTTGTGAAAGCACGCGGCCTCTTTTTTACCCCATGAGGGGCTGATGGATTTCAGTTGCCTACTTTGGGGTTAGTAGCTCAGTGCTTAAGCTCCTGCACTACTGTGCCTCTTTCTCTGATATACAGTGGGACACAATACTATTAGTAGTGATCTAGAATTTCATGGCATAGTGGAATGAGTAGAATTAGCCGATCTGCTTTGGAGATTAGCTTGGGCCACATGGGTGAATATGGGTCCTTAAACTCTCAAAACCTTCCTTGGTCATAACATCTATGAGTGGTTCCATAACTCAAACTAGAAAGTATGTAAAAAATACTCTATAGTTTGTAAACTGTAGTCCAATTGAGATATTATTTGTGATCTACAGTCAATAGATCCCTGAGAGCTGCTAACTGCAAGGTCATCAGTTCAAAACCACCAGCTACTCCGTGGGAGAAAAATAGATTTTCTTTTCCTGTAAACAGTTAGAGTCTCAGAAACTCTCAGAGGGAGTCCTGCCCTCTCTTACAGGGTCTCTGTGAGTTGGTAATGACTTAATGACAGCAGCAAAGGAAAGAACTACACGCTACACTTGCTCACTATTTAGTAAATGTTTTAACTGGTGTGATGAAAACAATTCTTTGGAAAAGATTAATTTTGTACCAGTATGGAAAAAATGATCTTAATGAGAGAAAAATCACTAATATAAGTGTATAAGTGATTATTATTTATTGAAGATGTACTGGTAATTTTTATAATAGTTCTTAAATGCTTTGTTGTATCATCAAACATCAAATATATTATAATAAGTAAACGTTTTTTTCGTTCAACAAAGATGTCTTAAAATTTACTTTATGCCCAGCAGTATTAGATAAGGAAGCTCATGACCCTACTCTCATGTCATGTTTTGGTGATGTGAGACAAAGCATCCACATAATATTTGAGTGCTGTATCCACTGCATGTTAAGGAGGATTAATTAATGAGTGTGAGAGTGTGGGGAAATGTATAGAGTGGCCGAAGGGAGAAAGGAAAGTGTAGCATTGTTTTGGGGAGTTCCAAAGTAGATAAACTTAGATGGTGTAGAACTTATTAATTTATTTTATTGTAATAAATCATTTTATTGTGGGATCTTAAGGCTCTTTTAATAATCCATATATCCATTGTCTCGAGCACATTTGTACATATGTTGCCATCATCCTTTTCAAAACATTTTCTTTCTACTTGAACCCATGGTATCAGCTCCTCTTTGCTTTTCCTCCCTTCCTCCCTCACCCACCCACCCTCATGAAACCTTGATAAATTATAAAGTAATATTATTTTCATATCTTACACCATCCACTGTCTCCCTTCACCCATGTTTCTGTTGTTTGTCATGCTGGGGGGCGGGTGTTATATGTTTATCATGTGATCACTTTCCCATTTCTCCCCCCCACTTTCCCTTTACCCTCACGGTTTGCTACTCCCATTACACTTCCTAAGGGGGTTATATGTCCTGTATTCCATGTGTAGAGAGCTCTTATCTGTACCAGTGTACATGCTCTGGTCTAGCAAGATTCATAAGGCAGAACTGAGACCATAGTAGTGGCAGGGTGGGAGGAAGCATCAAAGATCTAGAGGAATGTCGTATGTTTCATCAGTGCTATTCTGCACTGGCTCATCTCTTCCTGTGACCCTTCTGTGAAGGGATGTCCAATTGTCTATAGATGGGCTTGGGTCTCCACTCCAGCCCCCCTTGTTCATGTCAATATGATTATTTATTTGGGGTCTTTGATGCCTGGTGACCTGATCCTATTGACATCTCATGAACACACACACAGGCTATTGTGCTTATTCCATGTGAGCTTTGTTGCTTCCCAGCTAGATGACTGCTTATCTTCAAGCCTTTAAGACCACAGACACTATATCTTGTAATAGCCAAGCACCATCAGCTTTCTTCGCCATATTTGCTTATGCACCTCTTTTGTCTTCAGTGATCATGTGGGGAAGGTGAGCATCACAGAATGCCAGGTTATTAGAACAAAGTGTTCTGGAATTGAGGAAGTACTTTAGTAGAGGCCCAATGTCCATCTGCTACCTTAATACTTAACATATAAATATAGATGCACAGACCTATATCCCTATATAAATATATTTACATATGCACATGCCTATGTCTATACCTCTAGAAATGTCTTTTGACACCTGGTTCTTTCCTGTTTTTCCTTTTACTTCCCTCTCATTCCACTATCATGTTTGACTTCATTTGGTTTTCAGTAATTCCTCTCAGCTACGTTGCACTTGATCTAACCCCACCAGGCATTCTACGCTCTCCTCTCTATGACCTTTAGATCACTTGTTGCCTTGTCCCTGTATTTGTTGGCTTCCCCCGTCTTTTCCCCCACCACCCCCTCTCCCATGTTCCCCCCAGAACCATTGCTTTCTCCACGGGATTATTTATTTTTATTCTGCATATCTTATATAGATAGACGTGGGAAGGAAAAAAACAGCAACCTAAAAATAGTTCCAGGTCTGTCTGTTGACCCTTATGTTTTCTGATCGGGTCTGCTGAGGTGCCAAGCCCTGCCCCCAAAGTCTATTTTGGAGATTCCTCGGGCACTTCATTGCTTTGTTCCCCGTGCAGCTCCGTTGCACTCCGTTCTTGTTTTGCCCTGGTATGCGTATGGGGGGGGGGGGGGGAGTTGTCAGACCAGACACAATTCCTGCTCTGTGTCTCCAGTGCTGTCTCCCATAGTGCTAGAGGTCAGTGAGGGGCTCCAGTTTCTCATGGTGGGGCCGGCCCCACGAGCTTCTCTGTGCCTTGGCTGCTCTGAGCAGGAGTGTCATCCTCAGAGCTTGGTGGGCCAGGATGTGGTTCTCTCTCTCTCCTTCCCTCTTTGTTGTTCCTTCTGGTCTGGGCAGAACCTCCTCTCTCATCTTCAGTGCTGTCCTCAGTGGGCCTATCTTCTGGGGAGGGGTCCGCATAGCTGGAGTTGGGGCCCGCGTTGCAGAACTCTGGTAGTCTGCTGCTTCATGTAAGTCTGTTGCCTGCTTTCAGGGCTCCAAGGTGGAGTCTGGTCCCTCTCTCCCTCTCCTGTGCAGACATGAACAGTACCTCCCCAGGGTGGATTAGTGCCCTGGTCCCCCACCACCCACGGGTTCTTTTGTTTCTTTTCCCCGCCTTTTGAGTGGGCTGCCACATGTATCTATGCGACATCAACTGACCGTCTAGTTGGTGCCAGTGTTTCAGCAGCCACATTCAGCTGCCTTTATGTAAGAATACTGTAAGGAAATCGTTGATTTTGGTAAGAATTTGAGTATTTCCAGGAAAGTCCAGGAAAGGGAGAGAGGAACAGAAAGCTAACAGTGTGTTTAAGGGAGTTATTGTAATAATAGCAATGGAGTACAACATCTAAATAAGTTGGGCTGTGAGGGAAATGAGGTCATGGAGCAGAGGGGAAGCATGACAGGGAAACGATTGGCAGAGAGCCAGGGAAAGCGAACTGGAAGGTGAAGAGATGTTGTGGGAAAGTAAGGTTTGAGGGTGAGGATGCCCAGTTGCTACTGAAAGTCATAACAGCATCCAGGAGCGAACCAGAGAGTGGGTAATGGATATGAGCATGACAGGAAAACATCACCGGGTCTGAGCAGCGCAGTAATTCAGTGTCCACGATGGTGTGTGGATTGACCCTCTGAATTTCGAAGCCATTGAAGCAACAGGGTCAGAAGTAGAGAGAATTTCCCTGAGGAACCTTCTGAAGTCATGAACCTGTGAGGCGCTGATAGGGGACTGCCACAAGTAGCTACTCAATACCTACTCGGTGCCTTCAGCCAGCAGACTGATTCACAGAAACTGGACAGCATAGCAGAACTGCTCCACAAGGCTTCTGGAAGCAGATGACCCATCTTCCTCCTACAAGGCAATAGGGAGGTTTGAGCCATGGACCTTTCAGTTAGGAGCCCAACACTTAAACTACTGCACTACCGGACTCCTTTCAAGTTGGTTATGGGAGCAGCTTTAAATTACCTGGAGGTTTTAAATTAAAAAGACCGGGAAATAAAAGGCTAGACAAAGCAGCTTCCATTGGCAAATGGCATAAAGGACGTTCTCCAAGAGATTGAAATGATGGACCATGTATTCCTCCGGGTACCATGTTGGAAGAATGAGAGGATGGAGAGGAATGAGAACTTGAACTGGGTTGTTCGTGTGGGTGGTGCTGATGATGATAAACACAAGAGGAGATGGTGCCTAGTTTTTTTTGGTTGTGTTTTTTTTTTTAATGGCCCATAGGCATATGAGGTATAATGGACTTTGTTGTGGGTGATCTCTTATGAGTGAAAGTATGTATCCACTAAAAATGAAAATGCTTAGGTTATTAGGAAGCCTGCAGCTCCTGGAATGGTGGGAACCAAGTGCCAACATCTCCAATTCAGGAGCGTGCTGTGTTGGGAGCATGTGGCTTTCTGGGAGCGTGAGCTGTGGCCGTGTGGTCACAGATCATCTCCTTGGAAGCAAGAGATCAGCCCTGATTTTTCCAGTTCGGTGTTCAGTCTCCTGGAGAAAAACGCTAGGGGAGACCCTAAGCCTCTGCACTCCAGCTTGAAGACAATGAAGAGCATTGTGATTCGAGGAAATAGAGAAGGAACTGGGATAACAGAAAGAGTGGCCTGGCCATGGGACAACAGTGCCAAGGTGCCGCCTTCTTGGAATTGCTTTTCTATTGCCTGCAGGCAGCTCCCACTGTGAGCAAGGATACAATGGAATTATAGAGAAAGAGACTTCTTGTTGTGAGGAAAGTAAAGCAATCACATGAGGCTCCTTTAACTTTCCCCCTTATTTGGTAAGAAGTGGATGATCCAAGCCTCCTTGAAATCGCACTGACTTCTGTACAAAAGGTTCTCAATGCTGACAGGTGACTGCGCCAGGAAAGATACTAGTCAAACAAAAATAATTCAATATAGAGTGGTTCTTTTAAATTTGAATCTGCAGGTAAAATTTAAATTCTAGGAGTTTTGAGTTTATCAAAGTGTATGAAACCCTCCTGCTTTAAAAACCAGTTTTAAGAGGTAAAATTACACTATAGTATAATGGAAATTAAATAAGCGAGGATTCCAGGAAGAATAAAAATAATTGTTTGAAATGTAATTCTCCTCTCTCTCAAGATATGACTCGAAAAATCAATGGCAATAAAGATCAGTATTGAGTAGAGAGTAGTTTAATCCTAAAACAAGTGCACTGGTGAATTTTTTTCTTCTAATTTTCATAAATTTTGACAAGGCGCCTTTTAACAGTAGAAATCATTTATGAATATAAATTATTTGCACTCTGATCTTTAAAAAAGATCAATACTCTTGATCTAGTACATTTAGTTGTTAAAATTCTGTTTACTTTTTCCCCCCTCAGTATATCTGTTGCGATGGGAGATAGGAAGGATACTGCAGAGCCGTATATTCTACCATCCCGCCTGTCAGCAGTGCTAGACTGCAAACACCCCCAAAGACCTGAGAACTCCCTCGGCCTTTGGCTTCCTGCATTAACCGTCTCCCTCTTGGTGTTGCTGTGCTGCTCAAGCTCCAGGCATCCAGCTCCCTTTAACAGTCTTCATAGTGGTGTCTGCTCTTGCAGTCCTTCCAGCAAGGACTTTCTCTGACGAGCTCTATCTGGAATCTTACGATGCGTTGTGACTCTCTGAGAGCTTACCAGTGTCCTGTTATCAAATAATTATTTTTGTAATGCATAATCTCTTTCCTTCTTCCAGGTAGATATTGCAAAGTATAAACTCTACAGTGATTGTCATCAATTTCCCCATGCATATTATTCCCAGTGAAAAGATAAAAATGTGTTTTTCATTAATATTTAATGCACAGATTTATTGCCCATATTTTTCCTACTGTAAATGAACAGAGAGAAAAGAAAGGCTATTTAGAAATCTGAATGAGAAGATGAAAAGTAAATGTGTCTGTAAAGTCGGCAAATATTTATTAAGCCCTTGCTATGTGTCACAGGCCCTGGTGGCACAGTGAGTAAAGGCTTGGCTTCTAACCCAGAGATCTGGGGTTCAAGCCTACCAGCCACTAGATGGGAGAAAGATGTGACAGTCTGCTTCCATAAACTTGACAGCCTCGGAAATTCTGTCCTACAAGGTCATCATGAGTTGGAACTCACTCAATGGCAAAGGGTTTGTGGGTTTGTGTAAGTAATTTTTTAAGAGAAATGAATACAGAGATAGTGAAAGCTACATATGTACATCAACCACATATCACAAATGGGTCACAAACACAAGCAGAACACGATGAAGGTTGTAAACCTGCACTTTCTCAGCTTCCTCTAGTAGTGAGCATCCATCCTACATTTCTTTCTGTTTGCTGTCGCTTTCCACTGTGCTCTCTCCTGGCTGAGCTGTAGGACACTGTTCTTTGAGCACAGCCATCTCTTGACCTGGACTTCAGATGGAAGCAAACTGCTTCGTAGATGTCATGACACTGACGTATGCACCCCCGTTCAACTTCCTCTGCGAGGATTATTGCATTGGCCTGTCTGCTTCAACCATGTCACAATCTCTATGCTGTGGGTTCCACAAGTTACAGAATTTGAACTTTTTATAAGAATCAATGAACTGCTATTGTGTAATCTTTTGTGGAAGTATAGAGTCATGCTCATTTTTGTAACAAGTCTTTTGTGAACCTGTGGAGTTCGAAATGAGAAAGCACTAGAAGGTTACCGAGCTGTCTTGTAGGTGACGTTTCTGCTTTCAAGGCAATAAACAAGATTAAATTGAAAGAACTGAAATGGAATTGTATCAATAACTTTTGGCTTCCACTTCCCAAATTGGAAATATTTCTTCACACCCCAGGACAGATGATATCTGGACAATTAACTCATAGTTGCACAATAGTAACAAAACAGCAATTTATGGTAAATTTGTCATCATAAGCTTTTAATTTTGAAATTAGTAAATAGTATATATGCTCATATAATGAGTATTAGCTTAATGTCAATGATCCAGGAACTTCAATATATAGGGTTCTATAAGGTTAAAACTTAATTTAGTGCCCTCTCTCAAGTCCCTGGACCCTTTGGTCCCAATGTTAGTTATGTTTCCTAACTTCTCTCAGATTAAGAAAGATTAAAGGATGATGACCACTAAGAACTTTGAGCACCTGGAAAATAAAGATGACTTTCTCTATGTTTTTTTCTTCTTTTCTCTATTGAAAGCAAGCAAGAACATACACACACACACACACACACACACACACACACACATCCTCCTTCTATCCCCCAATGCAGAAACAAAGTAAAAGAATGGTTTGTATGCTTTTTTTAAAAGAATCGAACACTAAACATAAACTAAAAGAAAAATAGTAATAGAAAGTGTTAAGGAAAGATGATGTCGAGGGAAAGAGGCAAAGAAAACTACACTAGTTAACCAAAGTTAAGGTGAGCTCTTGCAATTGAGAATAAAATCTGCTCCAAGATTCTGGTCACCAGAGCAAAAATCAGAAGCACAATGGATTTTTATCATATTGCTAAGGGGATAATTTTTCCTAGCTCTGAATGTATCCCTTGGCTATTAAGGCAAGAGTCCTGAAGAGCCTTGCTAACAGGCAGAGACTATTCTCCTCCTGATTCTGTTCGAGCAACCTCGACACTTGGCTAGCCAACCTCTCTATAGGGTGCAAGCATCTCTTAGTTGTTCCGTGACTGAAATTTGTTTCCGGGATTGACTGTTGATGAGAGTCTTCTCGCACTGACATATTATTTGTATTTTTGTCCTTTTACCAATAGAAAGGCATCTTATCCTTGCCAACTTAGTGTGATCTGTTGTTTATTGTTTTTGGCGGGGTTTCCCAGCTGTGAAGCACAGGAAGAGTCAATGTATAACGACAACTGACACAAAGTGGTTTAGGGAATGCAAGAGTGAGGGATGGGTGATAGAGAGAGAAAGGGAATTTGGGGAGTCAATAGTGAAGGCGGGGGGAAGGAGCACTAGAACTGATCGTGATTGCACAACTCATTTTAAAGCGGATTCAACTGTGTGGGGAGTAGGGGGGTGGGGATGCTCTAAGAGAGATGTGGCAGTGACTGTACAGTTCCCTTGATATGATTGAATATTGGACTGTTCAGTTATATGTTAGTGTAAATCATGTGCCAATAAAACGGTTGGAAAATATATAAAATGAAAATAAAATAAAATTTAATGGGGGTCATTGGACAACATTGGATAGAGATTGTACCAAATTTATCAAAAGTCCCATTGGCATTTCTTAAGCTGCTTGCTCTAAATAAAATATATCTAAGATGTAAATGTTTCAGCTGGAATTCAAATCCGTGACTCTAATTTTTCTTGGCTCCCTACCCCATTACCTATAGTATTGGAATAACTCAATAAAAGAGTCAATATGATCATTAATAAGAATGTTTCTCTTCCCTCACCATAAAAATAATCCAATGAGTTAAACCCTTAAATTGAGAAAAGACAGATAAGGTAATCTATTCCAATACATTTCATACATGGTTTCTTCATAATGATTAAAAGTCACATTCCCAAATCTAACCCTTAGATTTTTTAAAAATAATTCTGGGCACTCACTCCAACTTCATTGCCATTGCATCAATTACAACAAATAGAAACCCTATGGGACAAAGTAGAGCTCTCCCTGCATGTTGCAGAGACTGTGTGTCCTTACTGAAGTGGAAAGTCTCTGCATTCTCCCCAATACTTCTGGATCAAAGCCCTGGAATTTGTTTGTCCATTTTTATTTTGTTGTTGTTGTTCCATTTTGGTTTTTTTTTAAGAGTTCTCAGTGGTGAGGTAGGTGTGGGAGGCCTGGTAGGGCATGATCAAGGGTAATGTGGCAAGGAGGTGTTGCTGAAACCCAGGTGGGGATGGAGCATGATAGTGGGACAGGAGGAAGGTAGAGGGAAATGGAGGAAAGAGCTGGGAGGCAAAGGACATTTATAGAAGTCAAGACAAAGACATATACATATGAAAAATATATATAAGGATGGGGAAATAGATCCATGTGTCTATATTTATAGGTTTAAGGTGGCGGAAGAACTTTGGGCCTCCACTCAAGTACTCCCTCAATGAAAGAATACTTTCTTCAATTAAATTGGTATTCCATGATGCTCACCCTCCTGACACAACCGCTGAAGACAAAGCGGGTGAATAAGCAAATGTGTTGAAGAAAGCTGATGGTGCCCGGCTATCAAAGGATATAGTGTCTGGGGTTTTAAAAGCTTGGAGATAAACAAGTAGCCATCTAGCTCAGAAGCAACAAAGCCCACATGGAAGAGCACACCAGCCTGTGTGATCATGAGGTGCCGAAGGGATCAGTTATCAGGCATCAAAGAACAAAAAATCATATCATTGGGTGCACACCTCCATGATATGACAGCTAAGGACAAATGGGTACATAAGCAAATGTGGTGAAGGAAGCTGATGGTGTCCAGCTATCAAAAGGTACAGTGTCTGGGGTCTTAAAATCTTGAAGGTAAATGAGCGGGCATCTAGCTTAGAAGCAACAAAGCCCACATGGAAGAAACACACCAGCCTGTGAGATCACGAGGTGTCTAAGGGATCAGGTATAAGGCATCAAAAAAATCTTATCATAGTGAATGAAGGAGCAAGTGCAGAGTGGAGACCCTAAGCCCATTTGTTGGCCATTGGAGATCCCCTTGCAGAGGGGTCTAGGGGAGGAGATGAGTCAGCTGGGGTGCGATGTAGCACCGATGAAGAATACAGCGTTCCTCTAGTTCCTAAATGCTTCCTCCCCGTCCTCCCCCTCTCACTATCATGATCCGAATTCTACCTTGCAAATCTGGATAGAGCAGAGGTTGTACACTGGTGCAGATAGGAGCTGGAGGCACAGGGAATCCAGGGCGGATGATACCTTCAGGACCAGGGGTGTGAGTGGTAATACTGGGAGGGTAGAGGGAGAGTGGGTTGGAAAGAGGGAACCGATTACAAGGATATACATCTGACCTCCTCCCTGTGGAACAGACAACAGAAAAGGGGAAGAAGGGAGATGTCGGACAGTGTAAGATATGACAAAATAATAATTTATAAATTATCAAGGGTTCATGAGGGAGCAGGGAGCAGGGAGGGAGGGGGGGAAAAAAAGACCTGTTCATGCCAAGGGCTTAAGTGGAGAGCAAATGCTTTGAAAATGATGAGGACAAAGAATGTACAGATGTGCTTTACACAATTGATATATGTATGGATTGTGATAAGAGTTGTATGAGCCCCTAATAAAATGTTTAAAAAAAAAAAAGAGTTCTCCAGGGGATATACCTTTGAAGTCAGACACTCACAAGGGCCGTTCACCCTGTCCTGCGGAGTTGCTGGATCCGATGGCAGTGACAGTGGGTTTGGGTTTGGTTTACCTAATGGAGTCTCCCTGAAATACTGAAATCATCTCAAACATTTTAACGAGGTAGTGACTCAGACATTTGAGAATTACTCCTACTTACGAGACAGTGCAGTCCATTATCATCAGGTTTAACACCAAATCATATTTTTCCACTAACATAGGACTCTACATTTTTACAAATAAATTTTAATTATTAAAGGCCTCGAAAATGTCTCTGTTCTTACAGGTAATGTCCCAAATATTTAGTGACCTTGGAAAAGAATGTCAACGTCTAGGGAGCTCGATTAAAACAATCCTTTAGGGATCAGTGTAATTCTGCTATGTGATTATTCATCCTTAAAGTGTACATGCTGTCACTGGAAAAATATGTTATTAGAGTTGACAGGATTTATACATTATCTGTTTCTAATGTTGAAAAAATCTGAGCATTTTCACATCATAATTCTACCAAATTGGTGATCTCCACTGAAGATAAATCTTAATTATTTTCATGACTTTTTAATTTAATTTGGTTTTATTTACTTTGGGTAAGCATTACTACTTTGAGTGTTTCTCTAAAAATCTGCCTCTAGGAAAGCACTGCGTTTCACTACTCAGGGCACTGATGTGCAGAATACTACCTGAATTGAAGATCGTAGGCTATTTCACATGAATAATAAATGACTAGAATAATTTATGAGTTGTGAATTTCAAATTAAGTCAATAACAAGAAATAAAGCTTCACATGGAAACGTTCAGGATAGTGTCCTATGGAAGATCCATTACATGTGTAGACTGGAGGTGATGAGCACCCTGCGGTGAGCGGGAACGTGCGAAATGGCAGGAATATACACGTAAGGTGGGAGAAAATAAAATAATTAGGTCTGTCATATTTCTCAAGGGGAAAGAAACACACACAAGAGCAATTGCTCTGTAACTGCAGATTAGGAAGGCTGGAGTGGACTATGGAATTATTTTCTCCATTCTTCACATTTTGAATGGATTGTTTTCAGGCCAAGCATTCTTTAGGGGAATTTAGTACGTGATTGGACCAGATGAGGCACCTCTCCGATGTCCAGGCAAGTGGGTCAGGAGCAAAGGCATTTCGCCTCCCAGACTGCTATTGAAGCGTCTTTTCTCAGGGTTGGTTGCCGGGGAGTAGACTTCTGCTCACGATGATACCCTGTGTGTCAGAGTGGAACTGTGCTTCTTAAGATTTCCAAGAGCTGGTTTTTCAGCAGTCAACCATCAGGCCTTCCTTCCAAGGCACCCCTGAGTGGACTCAAACCTCCAACCTTGAGGTTAGCAGTCAGATGTGCTAAAGAACCCCTTTGCACTACCCAAGGACCCAGTGCAGAGTGCATGGGTTGAGCTGCGGTTTCTTTCCAGGAGGCGCCGGAGGCAGGAAGCAGTCTCGACACCGGGTGATCATTCAGCTGGCAGCCGACGGGGGCCGGGAGTGTGCAGACCCCCTCTATGAAGAGAAGGCTTGCGAAGCCCCACAAGTGTGTCCGAGCTACAGGTAACACGGCAAAGGAGAGCGGTCAAGGTGGGCTGGGCTGGGGGACATTCGCAGCTGTGCATCTCCGCTCGGGCCTCGGTATCTGAGCGTTGCTCAGCTGCTGAAACGAATTGCCAGGTTGTACTGTTAGGTTTCGTAGTTCGGGAGCATTCCGTACATTGCTATAAACTATTTTAAAATGCAGACAAGTGGTTAATAATAATGGAACTCAAGCTGTAGGAAACACTTATTTTTCACTGAGAGGAGCAGCCCAAGCCTTTTTCCCCTGGCACCAAGGAGCACCTGTCTCTCATAAATGCTGGCATTCTGGCTCATGATATGGTGTCTTGATTTCAAGGATGCTATTACAATATATGTCCTATTCCTTTTGTTAACAATCCCCCCAAATTAAGGTTATTGAAATAATATATCATCCATAATTGATGAGAGACATTTTGCCTCATGACCATAAAAAAGGCAGAAACTGCACCATTGAAACCTGACGTGATATAAAATTGCAATCCTGAAAATGAAATATTGTGGCATCAGTTGATGACACTTGTAATTATGAAATATTAACTTGAGGGGAAATTGATGGCGCATTATACTCTCAATAATTCTGAAATGACTAATAGTACAATTGTATGTTAAACCATGAGGATCGGCAACTAGTATCCTAAGTTTATTTATTTTGGGGAATTTGTGTTTGGAAAGTACAACCCAATAGCTGTTTCAGGGCTATTTCTTCAATATTACCCAAAGGAGTATTGCATTATAATTGGGCTCTTGACGACTTGAATGCAAAATGAATATATCTTATCTAAGTGAGCGTGTCATTGCTGAAACTACCGGCTATAGCTCTTGAACTTTCTAATCATCAAAAGGGTCAATGCTGTCCGTGGAGTCCTTGCGTGTAAAACTTGACCATGACATATTCTCGTCCTCATTGTCAGAGTCCTTTTACCTTTAATGTTGCTATTTATAATACCTTGTGTAAATGTAGGTGGACTGAGCTTTTTTTGGGGGGGGGAGGGGGTTAAATTCGTGTTTGCATGCCATTTGATGCCTGTGATGTGCCTGGCATTTTGCCTCCTGTCGTTGGACTGTTTTTTCTTTGTAGGTGGAAGACTCACAAATGGCGCAGGTGCCAGTCGGTCCCCTGGAGTGTGCAACAGGGAAGCCCGGGGGTCCAGGAAGGCTGTGGTCCAGGTCGACAGGCAAGAGGTGAGGGGCCCCACTCCACAGATGATTGGCTTTCTGTCCCTTCAACATCTTTTGCTTGATGAGTTTCACATTTACTCTCTGCTTTGCAGACAGAGCAGAGCAGGTATGAACTGGTTTCCACTGATTCTATAACATAATCACAATAATCAAATGCAGACGTTTTTCTTTTTAAATCCTGTCTTGTATTCTATGCTGTTAGCTCATAACTCCTCTGGTTGAATTCAGACAAAGCCTTTGATTAGGGTTTGATATAGACAAAACACTCTAGTTCTCTATTTCTTATGTTTGCGGCCTGACCTGTTGGCTGTTACCACAATGTTCAGTACCATTCTTACTGCCTTATCGATACTTATTATCTCTGTGCCCACAGACATGGTACTGTAAGGGGTTCACGCTCCCACAAGTTCCCTGAAATTTCATGGATATGCACAACTCTGTTCATATCCAATACGGATTTTTTTTTAATTTTAACAATTTATTGGGGCTCATACAATTCTTTTCACAGTTCATGCATATACATACATCAATTGTATAAAGCACATCTGTACAGTCTTTGCCCTAATCATTTTTTTCTCTTTTCTTCTTTTACATTTTATTAGGGACTCATACAACTCTTACCACAATCCATACATATACATACATCAATTGTATAAAGCACATCCATACATTCCCTGCCCCAATCATTCTCAAGGCATTTGCTCTCCACTTAAGCCCCTTGCATCCGGTCCTCTTTCCCCCCCCCCCCTCCCCATTCCCCCCTCCCTCATATGTGTATATGTATATATGTATGTATATATATGTATGCATATATATATCATATTAAATGAAGGGGGAAGTGCAGAGTGGAGACCCAAGGCCCAAGTGTCGAACAATGGAGATCCCCTCATAGAGGGGTTTAGGAGAGGAGATAGGTTAATTAGGGTGTGAGGTAGTATCGATGAAGAACACAGCTTTCCCCCAGATCCTCGATGCTTCCTCCCCCCAACTACCATGATCCAAATTCTACCTTGCAGGGCTGGATAGGACAGAGGCTGTACACTGGTGCATATGAGGGTTGGAGGTACAGGGAATCCAGAGTGGATGATACCTTCAGGACCAAGGGTGTGAGGGACGATGCTGGGAGAGTGGAGGGTGAGTGGGTTGGAAAGGGGGAACTGATTACAAGGATCCACATGTGACCTCTTCCCTGGGAGAGGGACAGCAGAGAAGGGGGGAAGGGAGACTCCGGATAGGGCAAGATATGACAAAACAACGATGTATAAATTACCAAGGGCCAATACGGATTTTTCAATAGAGTTATTTAGTCAAAACACATGATCTGCTGTCTATCTGTATGGAAGGCAGTCTGGAAGAAATAGTAGTAAAAATATTTCAAGTTTACTGTAATTAGTTACTAGATACAATATTTAAAATAAAGAATGCATAAATTAATTAACATATGTTATTCATATGTAAAACAAATTCAGTCTTTATAGAGTGCATTTAGTGTTTTGTTCATATTGGCTTTTAATACATAGTTTCTGCTATATATTTTAAATGATGTTTAATAAGTAACTGAACTTAGAAATGGTTGCTCTAATTCATAAACACATGGTTGTTCCCTCATCTAGTTATGTGCAAGTTTGATGATGAAGCAAAGTTTGAACCAAAAGAGTAGAATTTCAGTGTTGTTGATTTGATCTGGAATATATTTTCTTTGCAATATAAGTCTTAAGTTTGAGGGGGAAAATGGATTCTGTCTTGTATCTTGTATTATTGATTTTCATATCAAAGGTCACCATTTAAAACAAAACTTAAACTATGATATTTTTTGGAATGTCATTTAATATGTCCAAATTTTATTTTACCTCCTCCACAATGATCTTGAGGAAAACGTCTATCTTTACCATTATAGAAACCTAGCTATAGAAAATCTAAAATAATTCTGAGCATATAAAGTCAGTCAATGAGAAATTTTATGAGTTATAAAAGACGTCTTCGTCATGCCAGCTTCCTTGTAAACAATTTGGGTCCTATATAGAACTTATAGTAAGAAAATAATGACTTGCTCATCCCTTCACCTATTTTTCAGATTATTTAAATTAAAACTGTTTTTTATAAAACAAGTATTGACCCACATGATCTTTTAAGACTATTGTAATGTTTACATTTGGAGGCAGTCCTAGTGACTACATGGTTAAAGCTTTCAGGTCCAAACTGATAAATCAGGGGTTTAGAACCCACCAACTGCTTTGTAGGAGAAAGAGCTGTCTGCTGATGTCCAGGCATTCAAGCAGGAGAAGAAGGTTTTGAAACTGATTGTGGTAGCAATTGTGCAATACTGCTTGATGTGAATAGACTACAGAATGATATGGTATCTGTATTAACTCCCAATAAAGTGGTTCGGCGGGAAAAAAAAGAAAAAGAAGAAGAAGAAACCTAGGAAACCCTCTGAGACAGTTCAATAAGACATTCCTGTAAGATCGCTGTGAGTGGAATTGACTCTGTGGCAATGGGTTTGGTAGTATAACCTATGCACCAGCAATTCCCATAATGTGAAATGAAATTAGGGACTTAGATAAATTTTTATATACTACCATCGGAGGAAATTTGAGAGATGGCAGAATTAACAAAAGTGGGAAAATGACTTCAGTTCCAAATTCGATTACTTGCAAGCTATACAAGCTTGCTTGATGAATTTCTTTGGCTGAACCTGAGAACATAAAGATCTTCTGAGAGCGCTTGGACCATACAGGGTCCTTATTACGTATTCATTTCTTTACCTGTCTTGAAATAGCATGGCTTCAATGAATGTTCACATTGTCAGATGAAGCATAAAAGCCACCATATTAACATGATCCTTTTATTTCTTGACACATAAAACCCAGTGGTTATCAAGTTAATGTTCATTCATGATGGCCCACCTGCATCACCACAGACTGCTCCATGTGGTTCAGTGGCTGATTTGTCTGAAGTCGTTTTCCAGGTCTTTCATCCAAAGTGACTCTAGGTGAACTTGAATTTCCAGGCTGTCCACTTCCCATCTAGGATGTTCAGTGCTTACACCACCCTGGCCTTAAAATCGTTCCATCGGTGGTCCCTGGCAGCTTTCTCATTGCCCCATCTAAAAGCCTGTGTTCAACCCTGGTTTGCTGTGACCACTTGATCGTGCCTAATGCTGGTGCACACTCCTTTGAGGGGAAGATCTTCAGCATCCTCGAGGCTACGTTCTTACGCCTCTCGTTTTGTTCCAGCCTCAGATTCTGCTTATTGGTTCCTCTTAATCAGCCAGTTCTTAAACACTGCTTTTCCATTTTGATGTGCTCCTCAAACTGTCTAGTCTCTCTTGCAATCTTTTCCATTTTGAAGGTATCTCAGAATAGGATGTTAAATTTGACAAGTAATTTCTTAATGCGTATACTCAAAATGATCCTTTTTAACCCTTTTTCTCTGTTAACTGATTTTCCTCTTAGACCCTATATTTCGACAAAATGGGGGAAATTCAGGGTGTAAAAATATCTTTTTCTAATGAAAATAAGTCAGAATTTATCTCTTTGATGCCATAAAAGTGTTAAAACTCTGTATGATTGCCATGCCAAAAATGCACCATGTCCGTCTTTGTCTTCATCTGGCCAGAAACTCAAAGATACAAACTTGCACTGTCTTTAATGATTACAATCATTACGGGGTGGGGAGTAGCAGTGATCAGCAAGTACGGTAAGGCAGTTCCAGCCTGCGTACCCTAATTCATCTGGCTTCCTAATCCCAAGCACTCATTCATTCAGAAGACTGAAAAGAACAATGAGCATCAGGGAGGGATGAAGTGATTCGAACCAAAGAATTTTTAGGTCACTAGGGAAATGAGCTCACCATTGACATCACTCAAGTAAGAGTTATAGATTGTAACTGATCAATTGCAAAATCAATCATTAAAAGCTAAACATTTGTTTATGAATGACCTGAAGGATGAGATGGAACTTGATTTGTGTTATAATGATAGAGAAATCAAAGGAGATGAAAAATACAGAAAAAGTCCAAGGCTGTACGAGAAGCAGTCCATCTCATGCACTGCCGTTGCGTCAGCTCGGACGTGGAGCCATCGCACTGCACAGAGTAGACTTGCCTGGAGGGATTCCAAGGCTCTGAGCTTTCTAGCCTCAAACACAGAACAATGCTGAGGAGGACATGAGTCAGACCAGATTTCGTTCTATTGTGCAGGAGGAAAACATGAGTTGGAATTGACCTGACAGTATCTAACAGTAACAACAAGTCTTTAAGGAGGAATACGCTACCACTTCTGCCGTTGAGTGCTTGGCAGGTCCAAACCGCAGACCTTTCAATTAGTCGCCAAGGCTTATAAGTCACTACACTGCCAAGGTCCAAGCGTTTGAGATAAAAATAAAATAAAAACAATAAATGTGCTTACAGAACAGCAGTTGACCAACACTCTGAAGATGTGAGCTAGAGTGTAGGGTGATATTTGTGGAAGACTAGAAATGCCTGGACCGGCATTTTACACCTTGTTTTATATAGGACAGGAGCAATGGCTTGATGGAAGCAATGCTTTAACTGTCATAATACTCGGGCTGATTTGGAAAGGTGAGGGTGTGGGCCTGGGTGCCAGCCAGCAGACAGAGACAGCAATGTCAGGTTGCAGGAAGGGGCACATTCTGGAGCCTCAGTAGTGGAAATAGTCACAAACTAAATATGCTTTGGACATATGACAGGGGAACATATTTTTTGATTAGTGACCTGCAAACGCAGCATGGGTAAAGGTGAACTCAAACACTCTGATATGATTATTTAGCTTCCATATATTCAGCTCTTATTGTTGGGAAAATAGTTATAAAGTCGATCAAATGAGTTATGATATTGTTTGAAATGATCGGACCTGATAGGAAAGTGAACTTTGGAAACATGTGCTTTGTATAGCTTTCCTTTGAGGTGATGGCAAGCTAGCCAAGAATAAACCCCAGTAGAGATGGTCTAGTGCTACAGATATAGACGTGATTCACCCATTGAATAAGGTACCATCTCAGAGATATATTGCAAATAGGAAAAATGGCTATTACATTTTACCAACAATGCATTTCTAAACTGTTTGCTTTTGTAGACTCTTTATGCATTTTAGCCTAAAGAAGTTCATAAAAATGCAATTATCTATAAATTGCCATCACCTGCTTTGTCTTGGAAAAGAAACTGTATTAACTATAATATGAGACAGCTAAGTGTACTATTCCATAATTCTAAAGAAAGAAATGCTTACTGTACAGCTTTTATCAGACCATTTGTCTAAAGCAGGAATTGGTCTACTGTGGTCTGTGGGTCAATTCCAGCCTGAGGCCTCTTCTTGTAATTAAAATTCTACTGGGACACAGCCATGCTTATTCATTTTTGTGTGGCCTGTGACTGCTTTCATGTTGCCAGGCAAAGGTAAGTAGTTGCAACAGAGATCATATAACCTACAAAGCTAAAAAATACTACCAAATCTTTTAAGAGAAAGGGTGTGTCATTCGCTGTGTAAACTAAAGGCGTGTACTAGGTGGAAGAGTGGTAATTTCTAATTATTCTGAATGATCGTTACCCAGGAGAATCAGAAAATTCCTAGCGTTTATCCAATCATTTAGGAAGACGTTTCCAAATTCCGTCCAGTGTAAAAGGAGCTATTTTGGAATTATGACAGTAGTGTGCTTTAAACAGTGCCAATAGTAGCAAAATATTTGTCTTAATAATCAACTTCATATTCTTTGAGGGAATTCACAAATAAAAATTTGACTCAAAGAGCTACAGAAGCAACAATCAAAATGAAAAGGGGTTAAAGATGAAATAAGACAATGCATCGTATATGAAGGAGAACAGAAATGTTAGCTACCTGTTACTGATAAAGTGGGCATTATAGGCAGATATTCATCTTTAGTATTTATACCGTTACTATGAAGAGGAGAGCTCTCTGTAGTGATTTACGTTTTAGGAGTTTGGGAAGAAATTATGTTTCCGAAACCTCTTTAGCAAGTCATCGATTATAACTATTTACAATCTCAGCAGTGACCCACAATAGTCTGTACAAGTTGATGGAAATCGCCGTTCTCCAGAGTTGGGTTAGACTAGCACAGCAGTAATGAATATAGGAAAGGAGGAACATGCATCCTTGGAAAATGTAGCCTTCTAGATATTGCAAAACTGTGCAAATGCTTTGTGATATCACTGTAGAACACAGCGTGCTTGGAGAGAAAGTCGGTGTGCTCCTGATATTCAAAAAACGTATATAAATATGCCTTTATCTATGACCCAATTCCTTTAACTTCATAAAGAAGGAAATCGGGTGAAACGTTTGTTTTAATTATCCCCGGAATCACTAGATAGTTTTACTTGCTCGTCTCAAAATGCAGTTCGCTACACGGTAGCATATTTTCTTGAAGTCAATGGAGTGTTTTCAGTAGACATCTTAAAATATTTTGTAAATTTGTAAACCTTCATTTGAATCGTGAAAGATCAGGGTTTTCAAATAAAGTTCCTTTCCAAGTGTACAGTATGGTGTGCTTGTTCATGTTAGGCTCTCAGCAAACTGTGAAAACAGGCTAACACCAATCCCTCAAATAGAATGTAAAATTCCTGGATGTCATGCACTACACTTTACTCATTGATAGAATAAATATTTATATACTGTATGCTCTATGTTGCATGTTACTGGGCTCAGCCTACAGGGAAAGTGGAAATGTTTAACCAATAGTTTGATAGTTTTTGTTTATTTCTTCTGAAAGGATGTACACTAAGGATATAGTTCCGGTTTCATTATTCAGGTTTCAGACAGATTGTCATATTTGCAGGTGAGAAGTGGCACCTGGTTGAGAAGATGGAAAGGGAAACAGTATTTGAAAAATAGGATGACCCGAGCAGAAATCCAAGATGTGAAATACTTGTGTTGGTCAAAGGTCCATGGTCCTTGGAGTTCATTGAAGACCCACACTTTGAAGGATCTTGAACACCATGAGGAAAAGGAGAGTTTTTCAACAGAAATGCGAAGCATTGCAGTATGCTGCTGAGATCTTCAGTATTGATCATAGTGTGTTCAAGGAAATGTTGTATCTAATCGTACAAGGACCCAAAATAAATAGGAGATTGTGAATAAGGAATTAACAGGATTACGCAACTGCAATTCCATCTGAAAATGTAAGGTGGCCTTTGAAATTGCTGTTCCTCCTACAGCACTCAGTGAAAGATAGATGTGTCCCCGTGTTGCTTCCTTTTTTACACAGCTCTGCCTAATGCAGGTGTCTATGATTTGGCATCAGTGCCTTTTGACTGAGCCTCACATACCTTTAGGTCTCTGTCAGTCCTTATTCTGTAGGTGAACAGGCAGCTTTTGTTAAACTCATAGGATTCAAGTCACACATGTATAAACGTTCAATAGAACTGTAACCATGACAGTCTTTTCTCTATTCCAATTTCTACCTTGACTAGAACTGACCGCCTCATTTTTCTCCTTCAGAATGGCTGCAGAGGGGTACAAACCCCTGACAGTGAGTTTAGCAGCCTAGCACTTAACCCATTGCACCACCAGGGCTCGATAAAGGAAGTTCTCTGTATTAAAATAGGAAAAGGGAAAATTATCATTTTCTCTCTACCAAAAACAAATGCATGCGATTTGCAGAATGTGAGATATAAATACTTCATTACATATCAAGCTGTTATTTTTTGTGAGAAAATATGTGTAAATCAAGTGTATTTGATTTAGTTTGATGCCTTTTGAATCATCCTTTTGTTTAGAAGGCTAGCCCGCTCGTTTTTCATTTTAAAAGATTATATCTTTGAGGTCAGACTCCAAATAAGATAACTAGGTAGAAAAAGTCAAAAGGAGCTGCTCTGAGGAAATTTGAGGGAGGAGTGAGTTCTCAAATGCTCTCTTCGCTGATGAATTTACTCCTCATCACCCAATGTGCTTGGACCTTTCATTTATATGAGCCATTGTTCAAATGTTCACTATGATTTCTAACTCTCCCCCTGATTTCTTCTCCCTATTGTCATCCTAATCAGTTTAGAATTTTAGTTTTCTCTTCTATTTTTCCAAGAGGTCGGACATACCCACGTAATGCTTGTTAGCCTTTATCTCTTTGTGGAAAATGATCAGAAAGCAGCTTGCCCCTGCCCTGTGTCTGCGAGGGTCCCGGATGTTCCATTTGCTGTGATGCCATTAGGTATCCCTTTCCAAATCCCAAACAGGCATCCAGCTGACCTCCGTTTGAGCTACTCTGCTGAGAGCAGATGATTATTTCCTCCTTGGCATACCAGGCTTTTCACGTGTATCATGAGCATCAATGAGATTTGGGATCATTAGTAACTATTTAGGATAAATAAAAATGAAAAATGCATTTCATTCCATTCTGCCAGAGTTACATTAACAAATTTCAATTAGGAGGCAGAATTTGACAAACTTGTCAGTGAAGATCCCTTCTACACAGACAACCACCATGGTCATTACGGCTACGTGGTAAACAACTGGGGCTCTCTTGCATTATTTATAGGCTCGGTCTTATTTCTACGTACAATTAGGTCTCTTGGTAACTAACTCCCATTAATGTTGTGCCTATTCTGTGTTTCATTTCCCCATGATTCATTTTCATTACGTACTGTATCCATAAAACTCAAGGGAAACACTCTTGTCCCATAACTCAATCAGCATATGCCGTATCTATGTTTCTCAAATATTGCAGCAGTAGAATAAGTCGGGTTAATATTGCTTTATTTAATAAACAGCATCCCAAGACTCTTTGAATTCACTGTTATCTATAATCCACCAGCTTTCTCTGCCTGTGGCATTGATCTTATTCTGCGTTTTCTGTAATAAACTTCTGTGCACACAGTCTGAAACTAATGATGGACTTCGTGTTGATTATTCACACAAGATGACAACATGGCCTTACATGCTAAACAGTAGTCTACATGCCCCTCACCCTCCCCTTTGGGGTATAAGCCGAATGCAAGTCAGTTTCCTCCCTTTTTAAAATTAAGATGAGAGTTTGTATTCTGAATTATTTTACGTTTACTTCAGTGGACCTCGATTTTTACAGGTGTTTGTGTTTCCTCCAGCTCAAATGAATATTTAGTTCCTATTATAACTCAAACCTTTATTATGCTCCTCTTTAAAACATAACTCTTAATTAATGTCAAAATTCTGGGATTGATTCCAGTGACATGACTTATTAACCTGCTTTGACTTAAATTGGGGGAAGTTCTAAGTGGACAAAACCGAGACGACACCACTGCAGTGAGCACCAGCCATGCTCTCACAGAACCGCCTCAGCAGTGTCTAATGTGTTTCCAGCATGGTTATCCGTCACTCTTCAATGCTTTTGATAAGATTCTTGCCGAAACATTTTTTTAAAAATCACAGATAAGATACATGTAACCCATAAATAACATCACACTCAAGAAAATTAACACTAATTCTTCAATATTGTCTAATGTTGACACCACTGCCATTTTTCCCATTGCCTTAAAAATATCTATTTACATTCTGTTCAGATTAGAACCTCAAACAAAAGTCAACACATTGCATTTTGCTGGTGTATTTAAGTCTCTTTTAACCTAACAATAATTCTAGCACCTTTTATTTATTTGAAAAACTGACATTCTAATTTACTTTATAAGACATACTCAGCATCATTGACTAAGCTTGGTTACTTTTATTCATGTGGAACCCACGTGTCAGTCGCATGGCTATTTCCCAGACTAACATCTGCTGGGAGCATCTTGTCATTTGCCACTTCAATAAAAGTTGCCTTGCTCCATTTAAATTCAATAAAATAAAATAAATTTAATAAAATAAATTTTATCAAATTCAATAAAATCAAGTTAATATGGAATCTTACTTTAAAATAAGTATTCTTATATTTGACTGTCTCACTAAGAAGTGTATTTAATACCATTTAGGGAGAAAGATGGACCCTGTTCTCCCGTAAACAGTTACAATCTCAGAAACTCGCAGGGGCAGTTCTGCCCAGTCCTACACAGTTGCTGAGTCAGCAGGGACTCCATGGCGGCGAATTGATTGATTGATTGATTGATTTCCTCCCTTACTTAGAAGGTGAAATATGAGAAGGCTTTGTGATGTAGTCGTCAGGTGCTCTGCTGCTAACCAAAAGATCAGTAGTTTGAACTTGCCAGCCTCTTGCTTCTTGGGAGAAGATGTGGCAGTGTTTCTGTATTATTTAAAGCCTTAGGAACCCTTTGGGGCAATTCTACTCTGTTCTAGAGCATTGCTGGAAGTTGGAATCAGTTAAGGCTGATGAATGTACTGGCTTAAGGAGGGGAAGGGAGGCAGTGAGGGGGTGTTGGGGGGGCGGTTACAGAGAACTGCTTATAGGCCGGCATGAACCCTGTGGAGCTCAGTTCTACTCTGTAACAGTCACAGTCAGAATTGACTCAACGGCCATGGATGTAGTCTAGTTTTACTAACAGGGCCTCAGGTCAAAGGTAAACTTACATGACCATACACAAGATGCATAAACAGGCACAGTTGTCTGTGGAGGGGCAGATTTCTAGAGCGCTAGGAAAGCATGCTTTGTACGGTGTGCCTTTTTAATAGTTAAATCCACCCTGCTTTCATTGTCTTCAAATTAATTTTGATTCGTAAACTTGAGCGATCAGATGGTTTCCTTTGCAAACCTTTATATTCTCCTCCTGTTAATAGCAGGAAGCTCCCTTCAGATTGCATTGCTGCGTTTGAATTGTTGTGTTTCCTCTGGATCAGAACACAAACAAGTTGAGATTTGTGATAAAATTTCAATGCATTGGACAAAAGGCGCTGTTGCTCCTTACTTGGATTAGATGGTATGAGTAATTCATTCTAAAACGCACTAACATGTCAGATAAGCACAGCAGGGTGCTGAGTGGGGTTTAGTGAACAGATAAGGAACTGTTGTTACACTTTTTTTTCCTTCTTTCCAACTAGTCGAAAAAGTACATAACATTTTACAAACTGCAGGGCTACGGGGGAAAGGGGCTCCGATTTATGGGAACAGTATAGATCTTCACAAAATAAACGGGTCTCTGTAATTGTGTTGGCGGTGGCTTCACTTGATTTCACTTTTATTGGTGTCATTAATGTGATGATAGCTAGAGCAATTCTAAAATAGAATTTGTAAGATCGGAGGACCTCAGGCAATTTCATTTCGTTTCTTGAAAGATTTACGTTCATGTCTCTGTTTCAGAGAGCCAAATTGGATGCGTAGGTAAAAGAAGTCTCATTTCCCAAAACCCCAAATTTCTTTTGCAATTTTTGTTTTCTCTTTAAGCAAGGTGACCCTCTTCACAACTTGAGGTCAAATATGATTCATCTCTTCTTTTACAAATTAATCACTTTTGAGATTCCTGCATGTCCTGATTACTATAAAGTCAAATATCTTCCTCAATCATTCTTTTTGAGCTTTCTAGGGATATGTTGTCCCCCGAGACTAGTGAAGTTTATTTAAGGATATGAGGAGCCAAGACCGTTTGCCAATTTCAAAAGGTGTGCGTGTGTATATTGTGTCAGGAGAGGTCCTCTGGCATCATCCCGCATCCAGACTTCACGGACAACTTTCGAATCCCCGCGCTTTTGATCCGCGAAGCCTTCTCTTCCGCCCCAAGGTTAGAGCGCTCAGTGCCCAGCCAGAAGCACGGCCATTGTCCCAAAAAGATCGGCACCATGCCGGAGGAACTGGGCACCAGGCAATTTCCAATTCCAGCATCGTTTCGTAGAGAGCCTGCCTGTGCGTTGAACATGAAAGCCGCTGGGCCTCAAACGTAAATGTGCGCACGCCTCACCTGTGCGCCTGTGAACCACATAGCTCCCTCCGCTCTCCTTCTGTGATGGCTCCCAGCGTCTCCAAATTGATAGCATTTCAGATACTTTTGAGGCAGTGGATATAATAAAAGTGGTAGAAAAAAATTATTCCCAATCTAAGCTGTCCAAGTATTTAAGCCATCAGGAAACCTTGAAAAGCTGTTAAGTCCAGGACTCTGATGTTGCGGATCAATTCTGACTCACAGCCAGCTATAGGACGTAGTATAACAACACCCTGTAAGAGTTTCTAGGATGGAATGTTCATGAAAATGGATCATCAGATCTTTTCTCCCTTTGCGTGGCTGGCTCCTTTTGAACTGCAGACCCTGTGGTTAGGCACTGAGTGGTTCAACATGACACCATAAGGCCGCCTTGCCGGGACCCTGCACCAGTTAATCCATGCACTCGGCATTGGCCAGGGCAGTGCTAGTTATCAGAAACTATCGAGATGTTTGTAATGCGATTGAATCGAAATTCACTATTTCAGACTGATTTAAACACCAAGTACTAGTGAACTCTTCTCCCTGTGGTGAGACTGGGGCTTTGTTTCTTCCTGTCTTTCAACCTTCCTGCAGGCCACCACCGTCTGGTCAGCCAGGTTTCATTCTCCTTATTATTATTTTTTTTGTTTTAAACGTTTTATTAGGGGCTCATACAACTCTTATCACAGTCCATACATATACATACATCAATTGTATAAAGCACATCTGTACATTCGGTTTCATTGTCTTTAAAATTCAACCCACCCCCAGCTTCTCCCAAAGAAGTTTCCCTTCCACATGTGCCCCTTCTAAGCGTAGATACTTCTATAGCTGAGACATAGGTACATACTCACCTGCATTTGCACCCTACAGAAGGGTCTGCATCAAAAACATCCAAACAGGTGGGGTTGGTGTGTCCACCTCCAAAGAAGAATAGAGTCTTCACCTGCACAACCATCATGTCCTTTATCCACATACACGGTGTGCGCAGCCTCCTCCCCACACACACCCACAGCCACTGCCATCGAACCCTAATGGAGCAGCCAGCCACAGCTTTCTCCCATGGTCCCATGGAGAAACTGGGTTCGAACCACAGCCCTTGTGGTTAGTAGCCCCAATGCCTAGCCCCCAGGGACACCAGAGATCTACATGTTAAGGCTTACTATTAGATCCTGAGAGTGTTATCTAACCCAGGGGCCTCTTAGAGTCAAAATGTCAAGTGATGATGGAATTCCAGCAGGGCAGAGGTCTGCAGCAGTTTCAACCTCGACCCCAAGCCTGGAAGGCCACACAAGTCAGTCTGAACGAGGCCTATTAAACAAGCTTGATGAAAATTGTTTTTAAGACTAATGTCTAAATGTTTCATTTATTTCCTGATCAGCACAATGAGTTATTTATAAAACTGGGTGAGGAAAAGGGCCAGGGGAGAAAACACACTTTTAGCAGCCGCCCCCCCCCCCCGCCTGCCACCTTTTCTTTCCCCGTCTGTTTACTTTAAGGCTAGTTATCCTCCAGAACTGTACGTCTAGGTGAACTAAGTAGTCAACCTAGTTCTTGGTTTAAAATTCTGCACAGCATCTTGGCTTAAATAACATCTAAAGATTAAAATCATTTTTTCAACCTGCATATACCTTAGGGAAGGTGCATGATATGCTCGATTAAGATGGCTACTCTGGTTTTAATTTCAAGTTTGAGATGGAAGTAGGAGACGCTGAGACTGCTCCTAGCTCCCCCATCAATCTCTCCAATGCCTTCCCAATGAATTTAAAATGTAGTTAATAAAAATAACATACTTTCCATGCAAATGTCATTTCAAAACAAGTTCGTTAAACCTCCTGTCTTGTTATTGAGTGGGTTCTGACTCAAGGGCACCCTCTCTTCAGCAGCGCAGACAGCCTCCTCTTTCTCCCATGGAGAGCCTCTGTGTTTGAACCTAAACACTGAAAGTTTAGTCCAAAAGAACCTCATTCTGAATACATTTCACATAAATTTGGAGAACAAAATACCTGAAAATAGATCACTTTAATTAAGGGATATTTATTTTCTTGTGGATTAGAAAGCTAAGATTTGAAGTCAACCTTGACATCTCTCTTCTCTAATCTCTGTTTAGTTGCTTGCTTGTTCAACCTTCTTTATCTCAAAAGAGATATATCCTACACTAGTTAAGATATATCCTATACTAATCTTGCCCCATTAGCACAGTAAAGATAACCCATTCTTAAATGTGATTATAACCATAGGTATACCCATTTCTATTAGGTCCATCATGACTGAACTGGATCCAATAGGATAACGTAGAACTGGCCCATTGTGTTTCCGAGGCCATAATCTGTATGGAAGCAGATTGTTGGATCTTTCGCCCAGGGTGCAGCTGGCGGGTCTGAACTGCTGGCATCTAAGTAAGCAGCTGAGCGCTTAGCCAGTGCACAGCGAGGGCTCCCTACCACAGCAGTGGAAGTTAGAATTTATGACGCCTATTTGAGAGGGGGACTTCATTCGATCCCTAACACCACCTCTCCCCAATTCAACCTTCCAACCCATTTTTGCAACTAAGAGTCTCCTAGCTAGATTGGTCAGTGTTATAAATACCATTATTAGATGTTAGTGTCTCACAATTCCTTTTTTAATCTATTTTGCTGAATACAAATGATTGATTGTCAGATTTGTGATATGAATTGTGTCCCACATGATGCAGACTGAAATCCGTAATAGAGACTACGGAATGCTCGTTGTATTTGTCTGCGCATGTGTATGTATTTTGCTGTGCGCAAAAACCACGGAGAGAATGTTATTATAAAAAGGCTGCAGGATCAATATGATGACACCTGATGGTTACTAGAACATTACCATTAACACTAAGGCAATGAGTTCAGTTTTTTGGTTTTGATTTGTTCCTATTTGTTCCATAAATAAGACATTACATATGGAGTCATTTGTTTATTGAAAAAAATTGTTAGAGATGTTTCCAAACTGTAATTACAGACCTTTGAACGTATTCTAATCAGCTTCATGCTTTTCTTTTAGCTATTAGTTGTCGAAAACAAGATGGCGGGCAGGCCGGCATTCCTGAATGCCTCCGACATGCAGGCCCAGTGCCAGCCCTAACCCAGGCTTGTCAGATTCCCTGCCAAGATGACTGCCAGTTTACCAGCTGGTCCAAGTTTTCTTCGTGCAACGGAGACTGCGGTGCCGTTAGGACCCGAAAACGCGCTATTGTTGGTAAGACTCATCATGGTGGCAAAGTCAACACTTGTCAAGGTAGCAAAGCACCGCCCAAAGGACCAAAAGACTGGCCACGTGCATTTGAAGAGCGCCGTGCTTACAGCGAGCATGTCTCTGTGTGCACATGTGTATCTCACTGTACGTCAGCATTTCAGCATGTTTACTGGGAATAATGCACAGCCTAGAGACGCGAACCTCACTGTCGATTCAATCCAGAGCATATTCCTTTGTGGTGTGAAAAGATATTTTCAGAGCATTGCCTAGAGACTTTGGGAAGCAAAGGTTTGGAAAGCGAAGAGGAAAGCTTGCCCCCTCGGTGTCATAAATGATTCTTATTGTTCACACACAGCTTATCTTTCCCCTCCTAAAATGAGGAATCCAACATTAGCTTTGTTCTGAAAATGGCATTTTTAAAAGCAGCCAATCATAATTAAATATGCACTTACAGTGGTGAGCAAGCAGGGGTCATAGACTGAACTAAAAGCTGGTCAATTTGAGTGGAAGAAAACCAAAAACTGTTAGTGGTGAAAAAAAAACAAAGAAAAGTAAATATACAGATGGCAGACGATTCAACATTAAAAAGAGATCAAATGAATCACCTGTCATAATGAAGACTACTGATACTCTGAAGGGACTTCCAAGTCTGTGGGAGAATGGGATAAAAGATAAAAATATAAAATATGAACTTTATTTCTCATCAGCAATAGTACCCGCTATTTAGTCTGTCCCCAAAGAACTGAGGATCCTAGCAATGTAACGGTGCCAATCCAGTCTTTAGACATTTTTGATTAAAGAAAATTGGGCCATCTTTAAAGAAGTGTTAAGATTATGAAATGAAATCAGAAAGAAAAATAAACTACTGAGTACTGTCAGGTGGATGCCTAATGCTTAATTTTGGTGGATTTCCCATCAGAATTCTTGCAAAATTGTCCTTTTTTCATGAGAAGAATTAGCAATATTGTCATGGTGAAAAACAAATCTGGTGAAACTTTCCAGGTTGTTCTGCTAAAGCGTTACCTTACTTTCTCAATACACTATCAGAGTAAGTAGGCGCTCTTTTTCTTTGGTCTTCCGAATATCAGCAAGCAGAACACGCTGGGCATCCAACACTACTGTTGCCACGACCTTTGATCCGAATGGGTTCATTTTGGCTTGAAATGGACCACGTCCACTCTTGCTAGCCATTGTTTTAACTGTTTTCAAAGGCGGGCTCCGGAATCTTTCTTCTCCTTATTTGGAATTTCCATTGAAAGCTCTATTCTTGTTTGTGTCTGACAACGCTGTGCAACAATTTGGGACCCACTGACCAGAAAGTTTGCTCAACTTTAATTTCCAAGTCAGAATTGTGTAAGCTGAACCAATAGAGAGGTCTTTGGTATTGGCTAATGTTTCTGTTATTATTAGTTATCTTCAACTTTGTATGGTCCCTTCTTAAAAGGAGCTATCCATTTGTAAATTAGTGATTTCTTTGGGACATTGTCCCCATAAATTTTGCATAAAATTGTAATGATTTCATGAATCTTCCACCCAAGCTTCATAAAACTCTATGTTTATTTTTGTTTCTCTTATGCACAATTCATATGCTCTGATAGGAGCTCTTTTAAGCTAATGTATTACTCTTTTTAGTTCCTCAAACTTTTTAGATCCTGTCTAGACATATTATAACAAACTAGTACCACAAAATGTTTAGGTCAATATAGAAATTTTTCATCATATGCATTTCTATGAATTTTCTGAAGACTCCTCATATATACTGCATCTGTAAAAGGTTAGCGATTAATACTTACAATATATGTGTAATTAATCATACAAAATAGTATTCATTATATAATATTTATAACTGTTAGCTATAATATGATTAAAATAATTAATTATATATTATTTTCAAGCTTATGTATAACATAATATTAAAAAATATTTTATTTTAAAGGGGAGCTTATTTAAAGTACTAATGTTCACATCTTTATGCTAGTATTAAATATTTTCATTTTGAACTTCACTAATATTTCCTATCTTAATTAATAATATGGCAAAGTGATTACCCTTCAAAAATATGACAGATGGAAAATTCGGGAAGATGAAAACTCATAATCAGTAGGGTAAATCCAAAATCTCCTTTTTCTAATTCTAATCCTGCTTAACTCTACCATATGCTTTTGGATTTGAAAACAAATCCTCTCTGTCTTTGCACGTGTTGTAGAGAAGGGGTTCAATGACTTACTCACAGTCACCATCATGGACTCAGATCATCATTTCAGCATTTTAATTATTCTGCAGAGTATAACATGTGGCACGACATAGTGCCTTATGCAAAAGGGGTTATTTTTCAAGTGGAAAATTAGAAATTTTCACTGCGCAAAGCACACAATTCAGCACAAATATATATAGAAAGTATGTAGCACTTGTTTATAGATTAATGGGGCAGATAGTTAAAAATAAACGAGGACATTTTGGAAAATAGAAACTTTGAGGATGTTTGAAATGCAAAGTGCTATTCCCATTTGAATTGTTTGGTACTTTTCTTTTTCTGCAGGAAAAAGTAAAAAGAAAGAAAAATGTAAAAACTCTCACCTGTATCCCCTGATTGAGACTCAGTATTGTCCTTGTGACAAATATAATGCGCAGCCTGTGGGGAACTGGTCCGACTGCATTTTGCCCGAAGGCAAAGCGGAAGTACCCCTGGGAATGAAGGTTCAAGGAGACACCAAGGAATGTGGACAAGGATACCGTTACCAAGCGATGGCATGTTATGATCAGAATGGCAGGCTTGTGGAAACGTCCAGATGTAACAGCCATGGTAATCCGAATTTCCTTCTGGGTGAAATATGTGTTGTCATTGGTGTAGGGGTGAAGGGCACACGTGTAAAACAGTAGAGAGGAAGGGAAAGGCTCCAGACGCAGGGTGTTTGTCCAAACTGAACGCCAAGGACAAGTACACTATGTATCATTTATATGCAAAGACGGCATTAGGTGCTACTTTCCTCGTTATGCAGAATTGCCGACATCAACTCTCCATGGAGTTCAGAATGGCTAGAACAAAAACGATAGATAAACTTAAATGTGGATACTCTTAGAAACTGTGCCCACTTTGAAACCAAAGAGAAAACTCACATGTGGTGGTCATTTCGTCTCCCTGGTGGCATCGTCGTGACTAGTTGGGCTGCTAACAGCTAGATCAGTCGTTTCAGGTTCCACCCTGGCAGAGGTACAAGTCTGAAACCCCAGTGGCGGTTCCACCCTTCCCTCTGCTGTGTGTCAGAATCAACTCAGTGAGGCTTTAGAAAGTTCGTGAACAGTGATTGGTCATCTTTAAATCCCATATGTGCTGAACTCTACTTTTGCATCTTACTATGGTCAGCATTGAACAATATTTCCCTTTTGTCCCATGTTAATAGAGCTGTCCTCTCATAATGGAATGAGGTCAGTCTGAATCATAGATTTTGCATCTTTTCCGGAACGAGACAATGTTCTTTCATTTTGTTTATGGGGACAACTGAAGAAGGAGCTAAATTGGTAGGAGGCAGGTATATGCCAGTTACTTTCCAGTCTCATCGAAATAATTTCTTCCATTGGAACACATCTGCAGAAGCTGACTCCTGCCTTCCAAGGAGTCTCTGTGTAGACTCAAACTATCAACCGTTCAGCTAGTAGTTGAGTTGAAACAACCGCGCAAACGTGACAATGATGAGGACGGCTCAGGTCCACGTGGTGTTTCATTCTGAGTACACAGGGTCGCGATGAGTCAGAATCAACCAACTAGCTGGCACCTAACACCAGGACGGAGAGCACAGCGCTTACAAACTATCAACGTCTCATGGCGACACACTTTACAGGGAGTTTGTTGATTCCCTATTGACAAAGAAGCTTCAAAAACTTACCCAAACTCTTCATAAAATAGTAGCGCTAGCTATAAGTATTTTAAATACCGGTCCACTGCTAGGTTTAAAATAATTACTTGCCTTTAAATAGTGACCATAAAAGAGAAGACGTTTTAGACTTACAGGAGGTAGACGTTGAGAAACATCTGTGGGAGTGCTTGAGTCGCTTAGTACCTACATCAATTAGATACCAAGGACAATGAAAATGCCCATCCTTTTTGGAGGTTATGTGACCATAATTATTCATTACAATGTAAAACTGAACATTACAATGCATTTCTCTTGGAATTGAGCATGAAAGTGTTTGCTCACATGTAAAAATGTTATGCATATGTAATAATTTGTTTTTAACATCACCTGTGAGTTCCCAGAATGACTTTCATATTCTCACTCTTACTCTGATCTGTTAATTAGATGCATATGACTTTCAGTAAGCCACTTAACCGCCGATTTATTTTTAGGAGGAATAGAAAACATTTCAAATATCCTGTGATTTTCACACTCAAAGAAGTTTGATCTGTTTAAGGGAAAGAGAAGTATAAAAATCATTAGCATTGTCCTAAAAAACAAGGCTAATTCCCAGCCTGAGGAAAACAGTGAAGTGGGCTCAGGAAGATTGTGTCCTAAGGAAACTTTTCTTGTTTGGTTCCGATTTCTGTTTGCCCACTCTTCCTGGCTTATTACATCTCCTCTGTGGTGGGATGTCAGTTGTACAATTTTTGTGTTCTCTAGCATTTTTACTCATACAGAGCTTCAGTGGGAGTTCGGGTTAGGTGTAGGACTGCTAGCTAATCACAAGGTTGGCGGTTCAAACCCAGGAGCCAAGTGAGGTGATATGGTCTGCTCCTTAAGATTCATAGCTTCTGATGCCTTAAATATACAATGAGCCCTCATGGGGTAGTGGGTTATGCATGGAGCTGGTTATCACAAGGTTAGTCATTCAAACTCACCAGCCACTCTGAAGCAGGAAGATGAGGCTGTCTGCTCTGGTAGAGGTGTAAAATCTCAGAAATTAATAGGGACAGGGTTCTACAGGGTTATTATGACTTGTCTTTGACTCAGTGTCAGTGGGTAATGGGTCATGTGTTATGGGTCATGTGTTATGTATGAGTCAGTATCAACTTGATTGCAGTGGGTTTGAATTTAACATTGATATTCCAGGTAAAGTCTTGGAAAACTGAATCTGTATTGCATGATAGTTTTCGGAATTGCTGCTGTATTGATATGTCTTGCTAAATGCTGGTGTTGTTTGTGGAATGTAGTGATTCGCTACTCTACTTTAGCCACTATCTAGATTGCCTCCTCTAGGGCACGTGGCTTCTTTCTGACATATCAGATGTCTAGATGGATGGTGAAAATGGGGGGTCTCTTCCTGCTGCATTCAGGGGAAAGATTACAAGTTTGTTTAATTGAAGAAGTTTATTAAGGACAAAAGGTGTTTCAAAGCTGGAAATTAAGATGCTAAGCAAGCCTCCCAGTGTGCTGCACTCCCTTCCCGGTCCGGCCCATTCACACCCGGGTGTTTACAAATGGTAGCGAAGCTACAATCTGAAGAGGAGGGCAGAGTATATTTGCAGTCTCTTCTGGTGGGACAGCATTTGCAAAGTGGTGGTGACAGGATCTTGGTTGAGTGCCTTTTGGAAGTTTGCTTCTTTTGAATAAGGGATATCAGGTGACAAGACACGGCTGACTACAATTTTCTTAAAGCAAGTTAAAAAAATTAAGTACGTTACAAATATAAAGCTTGTGTGTGCCAGAAAGGGCAAACATCGTTTACTTAAGAATGCTACAAGGTAAAACTTGATCATTAAAATCACATGTTTAACACTAGGTCGTCACTTCTTAAATTATCGCTAACCTTGGCCATGCATCACTTTATAACAAGACATATTATTTACTTATTTGTTACATGTATTGCTTATGTTTTATCGTCTCTACGTGACTGTCTTTGGATGAGGGTTGTGATCATGATCTGTTTCCTTCGTGGATGCAACCCAAGCATCTAGACTAATAAGTGATTGATAAATAAGGTGTGTGCGGTCGCTATGGGTCGGAGCCGACTGATTACCACCTACCAACAACAACGACAGTACATACTTACAGAATCATTAAATGAATGTGTGAGTGGCTGGACAGAATTATTCTTCAGATGAACATTAGGTCCCACTGGAATTGTAGTAGATTCAAGATTAAGCTAAGATACTTGTATTTCTCTTGACGTACCCTACTCTCTGTACCACATCTTTGAAAAATAATCAAACACACCACTGGGTATAACTAAAATCTTTGGAATAAATAAAAGCTTCTCGTATAAGCTTTATTTGTTTTTTATGTCTCGCTATCTTATAAGTAGAAAAAGAAAAATTAATTTCATAGACAATTATCTGAGGCGGACTAGAAAGCAGAAAGTCTCTGATATTGTCCTTTCAACCGGCTGCACAGAGATGAGGCGCCGCGGGAGTATAATGGCCTAAGTGTGGGGCAGCTAAGTGGAAAATCGGTGGTTCAACCTCACAAGCCACTTTGCGGGAGGAGGGAAGATGAGGCAGCCTGCTCCCATAAAGATTTAGTCTCAAAAACTAGGGAGTAGCTCTGCCCTCTGCTGTAGGGCTTCTACGAATTTGAATTGATTCAAGGGCAGTGAATGGGTGGACTAAGTTGTTCAACAGTGGATATGAACAACAGCTACACCTCTAGTTTGTGTTAGGAATTGTGGCAACCAACTCACATCGTGTCAAATTCTTTTTACAAATTTAGTTGAGAGTGTTGGATATTTGTTTAACTCGCTTTGCTTCCACTCACATTTTCTTGAGAAACTAAGTAATATAAACAATCTCTGATCATCTCAGGGTCAACTGGAAAAGGGCAAAAATACCCAGGAAAATGCTCCAGTCTTGAACTCCGTAAGCGATGCAATTTCTTCCAGACGCGTCTCTTCAATATTTATCCTCAGCAGATCTGCCGTTGCTGTATTTCTCACAGACAGTTTACGCCATAATGCGATATCAATAAATGTTCTAAAGTGCAGCACAATTGTGGTTGAAAAGTTTTCCCCTCTGTTGACATCAGTAATCAGAGAGGCTTGTCTGATTGGATTGTTCTCCCTGAGTCCACGTTATTAATATCCACAGCTCCTCTCAATCCTCAAATTAAAACATCATTGTAGCTGCCAGTATGGAGACCAGGAGGAAACTCAGGAATATCAGCCATTTCATTAAATGACATGTTAGCAGATATCTTCTTAACTGGCCAGATAGCATGTATTTTAGGTTTTGAACGCCAAATCATTCTTGTTGCAACTGCTCTTCTTTGAACCAGCCATATAACATGTGATCAAATGGATATAGTTGTATTCCAATCACACTTTACAAGCTTATTTATATATTAAAAATACCTGGGCCCATCTAGCTCAGAAGCAGCAAAGCCCACAGGGAAGAAGCACACCAGCCTGTGTGATCATGAGGTGTCGAAGGGACCAGTATCAGGCATCAAAGAACAAAAAATCATATCATTGTGAATGAGGGGGAGTGCAGATTGGGGACCCAAAGTCCATCTGTAGGCAACTGAACACCCCCTTCCAGAAGGGTTAAGGGAAGAGACGAGCCAGTAGCAACGATGAAATGTAGCAACGATGAATGTAGCAATGATGAAACCTACAACTTTCCCCTAGTTCTTAAATGCTTCCCCACCCCCACCACCACTATCATGATCCCAATTCTGCCTTACAAATCTGGCTAGACCAGAGGATGTACACTGGTACAGATAGGAAGTGGAAACACAGGGCATCCAGGATAGATGATCCCCTCAGAACCAGTGGTGAGAGTGGCGATACTGGGAGGTGGATGGAAGGTGGGGTAGAAAGGGGGCACTGATTACAAGGATCTACATATAACCTCCTCCCTGGGGGACACACAACAGAAAAGTGGATGAAGGGAGATGTCGGACAGTGTAAGTTATGACAAAATAATAATAATTTATAAATTATCAAGGGTTCATGAGGGAGAGGGAGCGGGGAGGGATGGGAAATCAGGAACTGGTATTAAGGGCTCAAGTAGAAAGCAAATGTTTTGAATATGATGAGGGCAACAAATGTACAAATGTGCTGGGCACAATGGATGCATGTATGGATTGTGATAAAAGCTGTACAAGCCCCCAATAAAATGATTTTTAAAAATAGCTGGGCTATCACTTGCCAATGGAGAGCTAAACACTTACTACACAAGATGTGATGTGCTTACCAGCATCTTTTATATCCAGGGGAACATGTCAGAAATGCAGAAACTCGGTTATTATTTCAGGCATACTGAGTTAGATTCTGCGTTTCCCTCAGATCCTGAGAAGGCTGTATTACACACTCAGCATTTCAGGATTACTGTCTTTAGACACGGGGAAGCCTGACGAGAGAGGGACGTGGGAATCCTCTTCTGTGCACCCACCATATGATGCTACTGTGGGTCGAACATCCACACCCCTCATGACAGTTCACCTGCTTGCGAATGTGAGGGCGGAAGGAAGATGCTCAGAAACGTCTGAGCTATGTGAGGGCGGGTTTTCGTAGGAGAGTATTTATGTATGATTTAACTGAGGGAGCCTCTGGGGTCGTCTTGAAAAGGATAGACCATTTAATGATTTCCACGAGGAAAGTACTGAGTTTCACTGTGGGGTATAGTTAAGGGAAAATTTAGGGATAATTTTCTTCTTCTATAATAAAGGTAGCAAAAATAGAAACATCCTGATCGTCTTACAATGTTTCTTCATTAACTGTTATTACTCCCTTGGAATCCCTCAAGTTCTTACTGGAAAATGGGTGGTGAGCACTATAGGAAAATTAAATCTCACTTCATATTTGTGCTTTTGAAACTGCTCTTGTTAAGTGCCATTTATAACAGAGACCTAACTTCCCTATCGGGCTTCCTTGGCTGTATTGGGCTTTCTTGGCTTCTTTATGGAAACTGATTGGCAGTGAAGCTGCTGGGTGGATTTGAACCAACATTTTCCTGTTGGCGACCATGCACTTAGCCCTTTGTGCCACTAGACCTTCTTCCTTTAGAAAATTGGAGTCATAATTTCCCCAAGGAAACCCTGTAAGTTGGAATCATACACAACGTTGCTTTTTCAGATTCCGTTCTTCGACTTAGTCAGGTGCTTTCACCTTCTCCCATGGCTTGATGGCTTCTTTTTAATCACTGAAAGATACTTAAAATCATACAAAATATGAATCAGTTTACCTGTCAGAATATAAAATATGACTCATTAATGTGAGAAAATAGTATTTTCAGTAAGGTTTATTCCTTGTCCTGTTGATAAGTGTGATACAATGGTGCCTTACAGTGCTGTGCACATTTCTCTTCATGTGCTCAGTACTCCTGAATCCATGGCACACAGAAGTTCCCAAGGCCTTCTGCTACCACGTGGTCATGATGCTGGCATTTAGACAGCTGGCGGTGGAGTCGATGGCATGGCAGGCCATCTCTGACTCTATCGCCACGGCGCTTGCCTGCCAGCTGTGGCATCCTTTACATACCTGACACCACCCTGCTTCTTTGCTGTGTTCCATCATCCACTGCAGTGGGAACACAGGACCCCCGGCAACGCTCCTGACTGTTGGGGCTATTGGGGAAGTCAGTAGACTGTAAATGGACACAGTCATTCAGCACCACTGTCCCGCAGTCAGAGGCCAAGACCCTTTTCAGTCCTCAGTTGCCCCAGACCAGGAAGCGTGCTCGCCCCTCACTCTCACCCGCTGCATAACCTCAGGGCTCCTCGTGCGCAGCCCCAGTGTCTCCATGCCCGAGTGTCTGCTGCCTCTGCCATCGTCTCTGCCACTTCAACAGAGACCCCCCACCACTCTGCCGACCATCCCAGGCTTTTCTCCCTGCTGCTGCTTCAAAATGGCTCATCCTCACACTCATGGGAGGGGTAAGAAAAACTGACCTATCCCCTAGTAGTTTTACACAGGCCGTATTGGCCTAGACCAATCCATTCATTTGGTGGAGCCGAAGAGAAATGGGTAGAAGAGCCATATTAAGGAATCTCACTCCAACACAGCCCCATTGTACCCTTTAAACTACCTCAGTTTACCTTCAATTATAGTCACAACTGAGTAATTCAGAAGTTTGTCGTTCCTTTGTAGTGGAAGGGTCGTTTCTCTTCATACTAATTATAAAAGCATGGGCTCTTCAGTACTTTTTCTTTCCCACAGTGCATTACCAATAGCCCTTTGGATATTCAGGAATGACTTTAGCAATTACTGTTTAAAGCTCGTGTGAGATTGGAGTGTGCCCATCAACGTCCAATATTTGGAAAAGCTTTTCCTGACCCCCAAATGTACTTAAATTAAGCAAGGTTTGCTTTATGGGTAATTTACACTAGAGTCCTAATACTAAACATTTTATATCCATAAAATTTACAGATAAAGCAAAAGACGTTTCATTGAACTTCTGCATATTACAAGTGTGCAGTTGGCGTTGTTGTTAGGTGCTGTCTGGTCCGTTCAGACTCCGTGACCTTATGTACAGCCGAGCAAAACACCACCAGTCCTGTGCCATCTTCACGGCTGTCCTTAGGTTTGAGCCCATGGTTGCAGCCACTGGGCCCATCCATGTCACCGAAGACATGTTTCCTTTTTTTGCATAAGGTCCTTCTCCAGTGACTGGTCTCACCTGATAACATGTCCAAATTATGTCAGATAAGGTCTCACATACTTGTCCCTAAGGTATATTCTAGCTGTTTTTTCCCAAGGCAGATTTGTTTGTCCAAGGTATTTTCAATGTTCTTCTCCAGCACCGTGTACAACTTTCACAGGCGTCTAAGGCACTTGAAAACACCATGGCTCACGTTAGGCATTACCTGAGTCCTTAAACTAACATGCTTGATTTTTAAGGCTTTGAAGAGGGCTTGTGCCTTAGATTTCCCCAGTGCAATGCGTCTTTGGGTCTCGTGACTGCTGCTTCCATGAGCGTTGATTGTGGGTAGAACCAAGATGAATTCCTGACAACTTCAGTCTTTTGTCCATTTATCATGAAATGACCTTGGTGGGGATTGTGTGTTCTTTACGTTGCGTTGTGATTCACACTGTAAATTGCACTCCATCTGCATCAGTGAGTTCTTTAAAGCCCTCCTCACTTACAGCAAACAAGGTTGTGTCTTCTGCATATCACAGGCTCTTCATGAGCCTTCCTCCAGCCCTGATGCCACATTCTTCTTCAGATAGTTCAGCTTCTCTGATGATTTGCTCAGCATGACCATTGCCAAAGTGCAGTGAGAGGATATGACCCTAACACACACATTTGTTAACTTTAAACCAGAAGTATTACTCGCTTGTTCTCTTTGCACAATTGCCTCTTGATCTGTGCACAAGTTCCACATAAACACCATAAAGTGTTGTGGGCTTCCCATTTGGCTCAAGGCTGTCCATAGTTCGTTATGACTCACAGTTGAATGCCTTGGCATAGTCAATGCAACCAAAGTTAAATGTATTTCTAGTATTCTCTGTTTTCAGCCATGATCCATCTTAATAAGCATTGATATCCCGTGTTTCATGTCCTCTGCTGAATCTGGCCAGAATCTCTGGAAGCTCCCTGTCAATCAACTGCTACAAGCCTTGTTGAAGGATCTTGAGCAAAATTTTACTTAATATGATGTCAACAATATACTTCTATAATCTGTGCATTCTGTTGGGTCACCTTTCTTTGTAACCGGTACAAATATGAATCTCTTCTAGTCAGATGGCCAAGTGCTGTCTTCCAAATTTCTTGACAGAGATGAATAATTGTTCCCAGCGCTTCATCAGCTTGCTGAAACCTTTCACTTAATGTTTCATCCATTCTTGGAGCCTTGTTTTTGGTTAATGCCTTTGGCGCAGTGTGGACTTCTTCCAATAACATTGATTCTTGCTCATATGCTATCTTTTGATTTGGTAGAATGTCAACTAATTCACTGTGGAACAATGATTCTTCTGATACTTCCTATCATTCAATATTTTGTCCATAGAATATTTTAATATTGCAACTTGAAGCCTGATGTTTTGGTTTTGTTTGTTTTTTTTAGTTTTTCGGTTTAAGATAGACTGATGTGTTCTTCCTAATTCTTGGTCTTTGCACATACCATTATACAATTTTACCTAGTTCTTCAGCTTCCCTGTGAAATTTTCTGTTAAGCTCTTTTACTTCATTATTTCGTCCATATACCTTACTACTCTGTAAGAGCAAGTTTCAGTGTCTCTTCTAACATCCATGCTGATCATTTCTTTTTTTCTTGTCCTTTTAATAACTTTATGCTTTCTTCGTGTGTAATGTTCTGGATATCATTTCACAATTCTTGAGGTATTCTGCTATTACTGTTTAAAGCATCACATATGTTCAAGAGGTTCCTGAAATTCAGATGGGATATACTCCGGATCATATTTTGTCTCGTGTGAATTTGTTTTACTTTTGTTCAACTTTAGCCTGAACTTATATATGAACAATTGGTGGTGCATTCCAGAACCAGCCCTTTGCCTGATTGTCGCAGCTGATATTGAACTTCTCCATCTTCCCATCCCACAAATGTAGTCAACTTTATTTCTTTGTCTTCCATCTGGACAAGTCCATGTGCGTTGTTGAAATGAGGTATTGGCTATGAACAAGCCATTCGTCTTGAGAAGTTCTATCTTGGGATCCCTAGCTTCCTTTTTATCACCAAGACCTTCATTTCCAACTACTGTTCCTTCATCTTTCCCAGTGTTTGCATTCCAACTGCCAAAAATTATCAATGCATCTTGAGTGCATGTTTGATCTATTTCAGAATTAAGATGTCAGTAGAATCCTTCCATTTCTTCACCAATAACCCCAGTTGTTGGTGCATAGGTTTGAATAATAGCTGCATTGATTGATTGATTGATTGATTGGATTTCCTTATATTTGGATGAACATCCTATCGCAGACTCCATTAGACTTCATGACTGCTCTCGAAGTGTCCTTGTTGACAAGGAGAGCTGTGCCATTCCTCTGGATGGTGTCCTTCCTGACATCATCAGCCACATGACAGTCTGATTCAAAATGGCCGGCACCAGTCCATTGCAGCTCACCAGCACCTAGACGATTGATCTTTATGGGCTCCATTTTAGTGTTTCAATCATTAATTGATGTTTGCAATCTTTCTTCTCATTTTGAGTCTTGCCCATCAACAAATTAAGGTCCAAAAGCTTTGCTCCCAGAGTTTATTTCCCTCATTATGTCTGAATCTACTTGTAAAGGCAGTTCTCCCCAAGTCATGTTCTAAATACCAGTGACCTTGCTTCCAGCATCACAGCAACATGCAAGCCACCACAGTATGACAAACTGACAGACAAGTGGTCTGTCAACATAGCTTACCCTTAATGTGCAAACATTTAACATCGCTGCCTAATAACATGAGTAAGTGGACGACACTACTTTCCACATCATATTGCAGAGGGTGTCAAAGCAGACAGGATGTTTCAGTGACCATCCAAAACTAGGACAAATGACATTGAATCTTAAATGCTGCCTTATCTGTCAGAGACCCTAAGGTATGGACGCCACGTATTGCTTTCTTTTGGAACTTATGATTCCAAGAAATAACTATCATCAGAAGGTAGAATAAGATGCCATGGGATACAAGTGCTCAATTGTCTTGGAAACATTTTATTGATCCTTCAACTTATAAATAGATTTAAATTCAAGAACATGTGCTTTAAATTCATTATGTGCAAATCAGAATACACTGGTAGTTTTTACAATGGGAATGTACAGGAGCTTGTTTGGTTTAATCATTAGAAACAAACTATAATGAGAAAGTGTTCTGTATTACAGTAAATGCTCATATTTGAGGAAAACATTTTATAAACGGGAAGTAGAGAAATAGACAAGTCTTTGAAACAATCTGAAATAGATGCCTACATTTTCTGAAAGGTTTTTACAGAGTATGGAATTTATTCTATATCTATTTCATTAAAAAATTTAGAGACCTCTTTGGATAATGCAGGCCTGGATAGTATATTATGGCTATTCATAATTAGGATCCTTTCCTTTAGAATGAAAAAGACAGGCAGGGGATGAGCAGGAGGTTTTTCTGGAGAAAACTGGCTACACATTTTAAAAGCCTGGGAAAGAAGGAAAGGAGCTGAGGACAGTCCTTGAGGACCCAAAGAAGGCACCGCATTGCCCAGGGTTAAATTTAAATAGGGGCGGATGCCAGAATTACTCTCACACAGGTGCCCCAGGGAGCACAGGAAGGTGATAAGGGTGAAAAGAGTTCAAATAGTTCCTGCAGCTGCCATTCATGTCACACGGATGGCAAACCAGACGTTATCATTTAGTTCTGTGGACACCAAGACCTGACTCCTCAACTCATCTATTGCTTAAGACATGGCTTCCAAACTGGGCTCCCCGGAGCCCTTCAGGCTAGGCTGTCAAACCCAGCCCCCCTATATATCCATTGTACTTACTGGGCTTTCTTTAGCTCTAGGAAGGATTGTTCCCGTGCTTGAAATAATTTCACCTTTAAAAAAAAAAGGTATTCATTCTTTACAAATCTAGATCACAAATAGATCAACATGAACTTTGTCTTCACCAACAATTCTGATCATTATATTTTACTCCTCTTTCTTTTAATTGACCTTTGACCCCTTTTCACCTCTAAGGCCATAGAAAAGGGATGGAGTGATATTTTGGTGATGCTAGTGGTATATTTATTATATAATGTATTTTATAGAACAGGTTTATTCATTAATTTATTAAAGGTTTTACAACTCACGAAGTTACAAAAATCCTGTGTGAAGACATAAATTCCTATTAACTTAATAAAATTTTGCACATACAAAGCATAGTTTTAAAGCTCTGTGCGGCACTCGTTGAATGTGTAAGAACTCTCCGGATTAGTAAGGTCCAATTTGGACAACTCCTACTGGTCCGTCAGTGGTATATGAGTTTGCCCTCGTTTTGTGAGGATTGAAAGGGGGCTGGTATTGCTGTGGAGTAACACTGGATTACTAACCACAAGGCAGTGGTTCATGCCCCACCACTCAGAAGGAGGACTAGGAGGCCATCTGAGAGTGTACCTCAGAAGCCCTGTGTAGGACTGCTAGAAACAGAATCAGCTCTAGGCCAGTGGGTTTGGGGGGCTCGATAGAATTGAGCCACCTACATGTGCTGTTTGATCAGGGCTTAAAATCACTGAAAATACTCCAAGCCTTGCCTTGCAAAGAAAACCGAAAAGAAAATACAAAGAAAACACTACTCTTGTTGCATTCAAACTCATAGCAGCCTTACCTACATAGAGTTTCTAAGGCTGGAAAGCTGTACGGGTGGGAGCGTCACCTGCTACAAAAGAATCGTCTTTCCTTGCTAGTGTAGCGGTGTGCGTTGGGTTGCCATCCGCACTGTCAGCAGTTGGAACCCACCAGCAGTGTCACAGAAGAAGGAATGGTCTTTCTACTCCTCTAACCGATTACGGTCTCAGAAACTCGCAGGGGGTCGCTCTGAGTCAGTATAGACTCGATGGCAGGTTGGTCAGTTGGATCCAATTTACCGACAAATTCTTAAAGACACAATCAAGAGTGAATCTCCTTTGTACCCCGAGGACTGCTATAGTTTCATAACTAAAATATAGATTTCCCCCGTCTACATCATCAAAATGTCTAGTAGACCGTAATGAAGCTTCAACAGAGAGAATCCGTTAAAAGGTCATTCACTGATAGCCTGCTATCCAGTCAATGCTGACTCAGAGCGATCCTGCGGGCAGGATAAAACGTTCCCTGTGGGTGTCCAAGGGTAGAAAGCCCCATCTTTCTCCCGAAGAGCTGCTGGGGCTTTCCGACTGCTGACCTTGCAGGTACAGCTCAACTCTAACCACAACTCCACCAGGGCTCCTCACACAGGCATTGTCTATCAGATAGAGACCAGGTATTTCTGCTCAAAAGGTACCTCTATGAGCACCCCAACCAATGTGTGCGTGTGTCAGATGTCCTTTCGCGGTAAAATTTTTTTTCTGGTTATTCTCAAAATTTATCCTTTCTCATCATAGTTGCATTGAAAGTTCACTATATTTCCATGACATTTTAATTATGCTGCATATACAAATATTTGACACCTTGTATAGTTTTATAAGTGGTCATTAAAAAATAATGATAATAAAATAAACTCTCAGGAAGTTCCTCCCCTCCCATTCTCAAGTAGTTTCCCCTTGTCTTAGGTCAAATTAATAACTATGCTAGTTTATGCATAGACTCAGCCTACACTATAGATTCACAAACTTATTTGGCCTACCAGTCCTTTTTCAGTGCCATGCTGACAATTAGAAACTTTTGTAGCATAGCCCATGATCCAGGATAAAGTATAGGTATTGCTTCTGCAGGCATCCACCCCCTGGATCATTCTAGTGTCTCCTGGGAGCGGGGAGGGGTATCGCCCACTTTCAAAACCACTGCTCTAACACATAACCTAATTTAAGAAGAAAAACTTTCGTAAAATTTGTGACCTTTTTTTCGTTATTTTCATCCATATCTGTAAATGGACATTTAAAAAAATTTTTTAGATATTTTAAACTCTGTACAGTTTACAACATGAATTCAATTATAAAATTATCATAGAACTGCTTCCAACTTATAACAAAGCAGGTGTATAAAACGGGGCCCCATAAAGTTTTCCATAACTGATTTTTCAGAAATAGATCAGGAGGACCTTTTTTCAAAATCTTTGGGTGAACACAATTTCCAGCCATTCCATTGGTGCTGTTGGATAAACATTCAGCTGCTAGACACAAAATCAGTGGTTCAAACCCACCAGCCTCTCTGAGGCTATCTGGCACATAAAAACTCACCATCAGAATCAGCTAGACGGCCGTGGGCAGTGGTGATGGTGTATTGGTGATGATTCCGTCACTCTACTGTTGATTAGGAGGGACCAGTCTGAGTCAACTCAATGGTGGTGGTTTGGGTTTGGTTTGGAACTCAAACCTACAATCATTCATTTGTTCCAAACATATTCAGTCCAATTATAATGAGTTTTAATTATAGCTATCTGGATAATTTAATTCTCATTGGTCCAGAAAAAAAGTCAATAAATGTGGAAAACACTTCTTAATCATACTCTGAGAGATTATCAATTCTTATTATAAAAATAGTTAAAGGATCAGCAAATGGAACCTACTTAACCTACTTTAATGAAATAATTTTCCACCTTATTTGACCGTCTTTTAAGAACTGTTAAACAATGATTAGCACTCTGCTTTGAAATCAGTGTTGAGCTGTTGTAAGTTTTAACTCTCTTTCTTGTGAAGTACTTCTCACCATCATGGAGTCTCTGTACACTCACCGTGACCCTGTAGCACAGGGCAGAACTGCCCCTGTGGGTTTCTGAGACTAAATCTTTATGGGAGTAGAAAGCCCATCTTTCTCCCATGGATTGGCTGGTGGTTTTGAAGTTAGCCGTCTGAGTTGTTGCCACAGTTATAGAAACCATATTTATCCCTATAAACTAAAATTAAAACATCTCAACATCATTTTATGCATTTACCTGGACACCTTGCGAGGACAATTACTGAATATACTCAAGTATAAGCCGACCCGGAAATCAGCCGAGGCTCCTAATTTTACCACAAAGACTACATAAAACATGTGCTGAAAAAGTCAGCTTATACATGAGTATATATGGTACATAGTATGTTGGCTTCCCAAGATTATCAAGTTACCAGGGGGCATCAGCAAGTTTACTGAAAAAAATCTATTATCTTTCACTTCCATTTTTCCACAGACTCTAAAAAAAAACCGTGTTTAATTGCTAAAGACGACCAAGAAACTTTTCGTTGTTTCCAGTGAACCCATCCGAAGCCTCAGAGTGAAAATTTGGTCTAGAAGCTCTCAGTATTGTTTGCCGACACGTGCGTTCAAATCTTATTTCAGAGGAGTTGTTTTTTGAGGTAGATTTTGAGATTTGTCCTGGTGTTTCACAGACAGTGCCAGAGTTGCTTATTCTCACAGCTGCAATTCTGAACGAACCACTATTTCACATGTTTTGGGTTGTTTTTGCAAATGAATGATTTTGTCCATCAGAAGTGAACTATTCAAAAACACACTGGTAATTGTGAAGGTTGTTGGAAGCCACCTTATCTGGACACTCATAATTCAAATAAATGAGGTGATTGGGTCTATCGCAAAGGCAATTTGTCCACCACCTGCCACTTTTACCCTCTGGTACCCATTCCATTCTGAAAGCAGTCCCAGATCAGATTATAGGATGCACAAAAGATGATGAGAGTCAAGAGTTTGATTTTTCTCTGCGTTGAAATCAGTGTTGAATTATCGAAAGATTTAACACCCTTAATTGTGAAGTCGGTTGTTTTATTTCCAGTATTCCTCAGAAACCATAAATTGCTGGAAGATGCCATCACTTTATTTGGCATTAAAACGCTCCAAATGGTTCTCTATCTCTCCATCCCTCCCGATCGTCTGCTGTTAATTGCCCTTAGACATGATTTTAGCTGAGAGCCCGGGGAATGCTTATCTAGCTATTCACTGGTAACATTAAGGATTTTAATGGTGCTAGATAAACATGACAGGCAATTATTGAATGTTGTTACACATCAGAAAATAAAAATGGGATGTTCAGCAATAGACTCTGCTGCTTTTGTCTTTAGCTCTGTGCCGAATTTGTGTCTTTTAACAGCTTAATAGGGTGAGTTTTATTTGCGAGATGTTCTCTGGAATGTGCTATTGGAAAATCAGACATAAAAGTTTTATATTTTCCTCCTTTATAATATAATGTGACTCCGTGTGAAGTCAGACATGTTAAATCTCACTAATACCACAATAATTCGGCAGAGAAAGTGGAAAGAAAGAACTTCATCCGACCCTTTTCTCCATGAAGCAGTGGCATGGTAGATTATGTGATTCTATTTTCAACTACAATTATAAATAATAAAAGGTCAAAGGTTTGCCCTTGACAGTCATTTAGCAGTTTAGTGAATGGGAAGACTAATACTTTCCTGGAAATATTTCAATATTATCTTAGCTTTTTAAATATTCATATTCTTTTGCCAAAGTTATTAGTAATATTTTCAAGTAATTGTTTTTAAAATTCATGAAATTTTCAAATACCATGAAATAATGAAGTCACAGAATGAGCGTGAATGGGAAATGGCCTTAGACACGGTCTTGTAGTTTGATCATAGCTATTAAACTCTTACTATTGAAAACCAAAGAAACTTTCGCTGGTCCTGTGAGGAAATCATGCTTAGGTATCGCGTGTTATTTTTTGTGAATGCATTCGCTGTGTGCTGTAGGAAAGAGAATGAAAAATTTGAACTATATCTCAACTATAGATAGTGAAGAGGAGATTGTTTCCCCACCTTGAACCATAACTGAAGTCAAAGTCTGGGGTTTCGTTAGATCACTGCAAAGTATTTACAGAATAAACTCACCTCCATTGAGTCAGTTCTGACTGATAGCAATGCTGTAAGCTATGTTTAAACAAGTGAGCTCTGCATATTATAAAGTACTCTTTCATTTTTTAAACTTTTTCTCTGGATAATTATCAATATTCCAAAAGCGCTTTCCAATATCAGAAGCTCAGTCAAAAGCAAATATTAACATCTTTTCTCTATCCCCTAAATTTCTCAAGTGAGAAAAATAACAACTAGTACAACTAGAAAAATATCCAACTTTTGAAGACTCTTATTACATCTAAAATTTGTCATCTCATTTTTTAAAATTTCATTTTATTATTCAGTTAAAACTCAATGCTATATTTTCCTACCTTTCAAATCACATCTAGGGATACATCTAACAGACATGAATATATATGTTCACCAAAAGACATGTTTTCCACAGGGAATCCAGGCCAGATAAACCCCTCAGTACCAATAATGAGAATAGCGATACCATGAAGGTAAGGGGAAGGTGGGGGATAAAAGAGGAGCCAATCATAGTGACCTACTTATAACCCCTTCCCAGGGGGACAGACAACAGAAAAGTGGGTGAAGGGAGACATGGGTCAGTGTAAGACATGAAAAATTAATAATTTATAAATTATCAAGGTTCATGAGGGAGGGAGGATGGGAGAAGGGGGGAAATGAGCTGATACTAAGGGCTCAAGTAGAAGAAAAGTGTTTTGAGAATGATGATGGCAACATACCGTATATATTCATGTATAAGCCAAGTTTTTCAGCACAAAAAATGTGCTGAAAAACTGGGGTTCGGCTTATACGTGGGTCAGTGGTACCGCAGCGAGGTGTAACATCTTGCTGCCCCCCACCCCGAGGTAAAGGGATGAGTCCCTGTTATCTCACAGGTGATTGCCATTTCTCTGCTGTTCATTCAAAGCCCCGCTGACACTGCAGGGCTTTGAATGTTTGTTTACTAACATCTAACCAATCAGAGCCGTCCTATGACTTAGACTGCTCCAATTCTCTGAAGCACCCATAGTGATTTCCTTATGCCGGCAGCTGAACTGGTAAGGATGTGTCTGTGGCTGCACTCCTTCTCTCCCCTCTGGTCTCTGTGTTAATTCACATCCTGCATCCCCCACCAACAAGGCCTCCCCGCCCTCCTCCCAGCTAACACATTGCAGGGTGGTGCGGGGGGAGGGCATTACCATGAAAGTTCTTTTCCAAAGTCTTGTTTTTTATCCTATTAGAAATGGATACCCTTGAACCAAAACAAAAATGCCGGTCATATGGGGTTGGTTTCAAAATGAATGTTGTGTCAAGAGCAAAAGAGAGCAATAACAGTATTGCAAGTAGGGAATTCTGTGTAGACGAAAAGCAAGTGAGGGAGTGGTGGAAAATTAAGGCTGACTTTGAACAGATTCCAAAAGCTAAAAAAGCTCATCGTGGTTTAATGTCTTTTTATGGGGCTCTAGAGAGTGAATTTCATAAATGGGTTATGAACTGTTGACAAAATGGTTACAGTGTAACATGCATAGGAATACACATACATGCTCTACAAATGGCTAAGGATGACAAATATAAAGCAGCAAGAATTGAAAAAGTTGCTGCGTCAGCAGGATGGTATACCTGCTTCATGAATAGGTTTGGCCTACTATGTTTGAGACAAACAACAAAGATTTCCCAGAAATTGCCACAAGACCTTGAAGAAAAATTATGTCATTCCAGTCATTTATTATAAAACAAAGAAGGATTTATAATTATGACCTGGCAGATATTGGGAATATGGATGAAACTGCCATGACCTTTGATCTTCCAATCAACAGAACTGTGGAAAGTTTAGGAGAAAAAAACATTTTTCTCAAAACCACAGGAAATGGAAAAAAGCACTTTACAGTTCTATCATGTTTGGCTAATGGAACTAAGCTGCGTTCTGTCATTATTTTTAAAAGAAAGACCTTGCCTAAAAAGATCCATTTCCCACCAAGAATTAAAGTGCATGCACATGTTAAAGGCTAGATGGATGAAGACGGAACAAAAAAATGTCTGGAAGAAATTTGGAACCAATGACCAGGGGCAGCCTTAAAGAAAAAGTCATCATTCCTTGTTTGGGATATGTTCAGAGCCCACCTATCAGATGACATAGAAAAAAATTGGCAAAATCTAGTAAAGTTACTTTAGCCATTATTCCAGGTGGGCTTACATCTGTACTGCAGTCTCTCGATGTATCTTTGAATAAGCCTTTTAAAGACTGTGTGCAAGGATGTGGCATGAATGGATGTCATCTGGTCAAGCCCGACTAACAAAAGGAGGAAATCTCATGAAGCCTGACATAGAGTTAATAGCAAAGTGGGTTCGAGATGCATGGGAAGACATTCCAGAAGACATGATGCGACGTGTCTTCCAGAAATGTAGTATTAGTAATGCTATGGATGGCAGTGAAGACTGCGCTTTGTGTGAAAATGACAGCAGTGATGGTGATGACGGCCATCTCAGTGAGGACAGTGTCTATGATGACCTCACACCAGCTGAAGCTCTGCATTGGGATACGGATGATGATGAGGAATCCAGTTTTGAGGGATTTTAACTCTTTACATTTTAGTTTGGTTGCTGATTGAGCTCAGGAATAGTACTCTTAAGGTATCATTGTTGATACCTTATTGTTTTTGTTGAACCTATCTTCAACTTACTGTGCTGGTTTACAAATGTTAAATGACTTGTCCTTTTATTTATGTTTTTTATATAAAATAAATATTTAAATACATTGGCCCACTGATATATCAATTTTTAGTAATTTTATTTTTATTTGTTTTGATTATTGACACTCACCAATAGCTTCTGCATTTTCCACCCTAGGCTTATACTCAATCCAATCAGTTTTTCTGGTTTCCCAGGTAATAATTAGGTACGTCGGCTTATTAGGTACTCGGATTGGCTTATATGGCACTTTTTGGTTCTCTTTAAAATCTGCCTAAATAATATGTCTACATTCAGAGGGAGTTTAACAGAATGAATGTAAGCCTTTCACACAGAGAACTATAAAGCACCATTGAAAGAGATTCAAGAAACATAGCTGACTGGAAATGCAGGGCACGTCGGTAGCTGTTTGATCACAATATTCTTAACTCCCTTGTTTAGCAGATTCATCACAACAGCCCCATTCAATTTGAGATCCCAGCTTCCTTTAATGAACAAATTGGCAAACTCCTCCTCAAATTAATAGGGGACTGTAATGGACTCAGAAAAATCTTATTTTGAAAAGAGTAAAGCACTAGGGTTCATAAGTCTGGGTTCACAGTGTAGTGCAATGTTCGAGTATTTCAAACAACGTGGTCTTGCATAAAGATAAGCATAAAGATCAGTGCCGTTGAACTGAGCATCCACAATTAAACCCGTACATCACTGCGGTCAGCTGATTGTCCACAGAGGCACCAAGACCTTTCCAGAAGCACAGCATCATCTTTTGAATAGAAGAGTCTGGCACAACTAAAGATCAAAGAAGCCCTTCTCACGCCATGTGTAAAACTTTAACTCAAAATGGATCACAAGCCTCAATCTAAGAACTAGGACTTTAAAATTCTTAGACTCATTCGTAGGTGTAAAGAACTGTGACATGGAATAGATATGAAACGCAAGCAACCAAAGGGGAAAACAGATAGTCAACGTTAAAATGTAAAAACTGTTGTACTTCAAAGAACATTATCAAAAAGTAAAATGCCAACCCTAAGAATGGAGGGGGGCCTATGCAAATCATGTGAATTATAGGAGACCTTTCGCTAGATTTTACAAACAATTCTTAATAGTGCAACAATAAAAAGACTATACCCCAATTAGAATTTTGGCAATGGATTCAAATAGACGTTTAGCCAATGAAGACATGCAAATAGCGGTAAGCCCATGATACATTGACCAGCACTGAGTCATTGAGTCTCTGCGAGACTACCTCCCAGCCCCCTGGGAACTAAAATCAGAAGGTCACGGTGAAAAACGCTGAGAAGAAGGTGAAGCGTGTGCAAATGCCGTTGGTAGGAGAGTGAAATAGGACAGCCCCTTTAGAAGGCAGCCTGGCAGGTGCTCAAATAGTTACATGGTAGTTGCCATGAGTCTTAGCAGTTCCACTCCTGGTGTATATTCAAGGGAATGTAAACATACACTACACGAAAACTTAACCCAAGTGTCCTTTTGAATAATATTCATGATGCCTAAAAAAATAAGAACCACCCAGATCTCTAGGAACTGAAGGCCTGACAAAATGTGGTTTATTGTTATTTGTTGCAGTGTGTATGTGTATACGTACCTCATACCTTCTTACTGTGAAATAAATAACCTTGTTACTGTAAGTATAAGTACTTCATACTTTTTATTGTTATTTACAATTTTAATTTAACAACTTTATTTCACAATAAAAAGGAATGAAATACTTATACATTCCGTAGCATAGAAGAACCTTGAAAATATTATACTAAAGATTCTAATCACAAAATATATATATTATATTTATATCAAGCATCTAGAAATGCTTTATATAATGAAATACACACACATAGAAAGTAAATGATTATTGACCAGAGCATGCGGGGAGGGAAGGATGGGGAAACAACCCTAGTGACTCCTGTTTGAAGTGACAAATATATGTTTAGTTTGTAGATGATAGTGTGTGACTCTGGATATACTTCACAGCACTGTAGTGTACACGTTGAGAGATTTTATGGTTCCGTGAATTCGATCTCAATATTTTAACCCACATTTTTTAAACCCCATATTTCTGTTATGAAATATCTGTCATTGTTGGCAAACGGAACCTCTGCTGCTGACGAAAGCTGCAGCAGAGCGTTTCCTGGTGTCCGAGGGCCCACTCTGCACAGGAGGGAACGAGAGCACACAGCCGGGATCAGGACCTGGGACAGGGAGCCGCGCTTCCACACCTTTGCCTTAAAAACAGTGCCTCCAGGAGGGGCTTCGCAAGGGTCATTTGGTAGTATGGATCTGTTCAGTGCAAAGCTCCTATTTCCCTGAAGAACTCTGAGGGAGGCCGGTGTGATTGGATGGAGCGAGACTAGGGAGAGCCGTCAGACATCCTTTTTCCCCATTCCTTCCTGTGTGACCTGGCACGTGTCAGTTACCCGTCTTCCCTTGTTTTCGTATCTGCCCAATGCAATAGCAGTACCTGCCCAACACAGCCATGGGATTGTTGACAGAGTCAAATGGCCATAGACAGGGAACGTGTTTTGAAATGGACTGCACCATGAAAGCATGAGGCATTACTTATTTAATCCCCTTCATGCTTCTTCTTCAGATGTGCCTTTCCAAAAAGGGGCAACAGGAGGTGTTAAGTTAAATGGCGCCTGTAGGACTTTGATTGAGCGGGACCGGCTCTCCTCCGTGAGGGAAAGCACCGCACAGACTCCGAGCCCTGAACGTGTTTGACACTAACGAACAGATAGGGTTTTATAGAACACTGTGTTGTAAGTTTTTCAGCGTATCATTCTGACATCATGAGAAAGATATGGCAGCAGACAGGTTATTGTCAATTAAACACGAGCTGTCAGAAAGTCAGAAATGTTGAAATATGGTGAGCACGAATCCGGAGCAGATCATATGGCAGCTGCTCAGCTGTTATTTTAACACAGTCGCTGTGTGTGTGTGTGTGTGTGTGTGTGTGTGTCTCGCTTTCCTACAGAATTTAATTAGCGTCCCTAACAACGCAGACATTTCTGCCTTTGCATGCTGCCGTCGCGTCAGCAGTGGACCTTCTCAGTGAGCAGGGGCGGGTGGCATTGCGGAAGTAACATGTGAAGGAGATGGCTCTTTGGCTTATTGTCATCCACTCAGGTTACATTGAAGAGGCCTGCATCATCCCTTGCCCCTCAGACTGCAAACTCAGTGAGTGGTCCAATTGGTCCCGGTGCAGTAAGTCTTGTGGAAGCGGTGTGAAGGTTCGGTCTAAATGGCTCCGTGAGAAACCATATAACGGTGGAAGGCCCTGTCCCAAACTCGACCATGTCAACCAGGTATTTTTTTTATCATTGAGAATATTACAATATTGCTTAGATTAATAGTGATCAATGTTTTATTCAAAATTAAGCATAAATTATGAGCAATGAATAGCCAGTTTATTTCTTTAAAATGCCTGAATAAACACATACATAATATTAAAATTCTAAACAAAATTTATGATCTCTATTCTCAGGAGATTTAGTTATGTGCACGCACACATGCACAACACGAGGACTTTAAAAAACTGTGGAATAACTATCTTTTAACTCCATGTTTTTCAAACTTTTTGAAGTGCACATACAGACACATGTCTATATAAATCATCTCTATATACACACATCTGTTTAAATCAAACGTGAGTATAGCTCATGTGTTTGTGTTGATTCCTGCTCCTCAGGGTCTGATATAGAGGTCCTGGGACTGCAGATCTTTACAAAAGCAGAGCCTGACCTTTCTCCTGCAGGGCAGCTGGTGAGTTTGAACTGCCAGCCCTGGAGTTTGCCTGCCAACTCCTAACCTGGAGTGCATCCAGGGCCGTAGATAAGTAAATCGCCTGAAAATAAAGAGGGACAACATCTGGCTTAGGATTGTAGTTATATATATATAACTATAAATACATAGTGGAATATCAGCTGAGGCACCTAAGTTTTTTTTAAAACTGCATAAAAATGTGCTGAAAAAACTTGGCTTATGTTCAAATGTATACGATACACACACATATAGTTGAATAAAAGAAAATATCTACCTCTGAAAAATATTTGTTTTTAATTTGTAATAAAATTATATCAGTTTTAGATGCTGTAAGCAAGATTGTCACACTCATGAAAGTTTAACTAGACTCTCAAAAAGACATCCAATTACCAACTACCAACACCTGATAGCAAGTTTAAATTAAAGTTGAAGAAAGTATATCAGTTTGTATCTAAAATTAGGAAACATCTGTATTTATTTAAATTTGTTTTATATAAAATAAGTTTGAAGAAAAAATTTAAAGGTTTACGAATACACTGTAGGTATGCTATAGATCTGTTTAGTTGTTGGCTTCTTCTATTTTCTTTTTTTAAAGCATTTTACTAGGGGCTCATACAAGTCTTATCACAATCCATACATATACATACATCAATTGTGTAAAGCACATCTGTACATTCTTTGCCCTCATCATTTTCAGAGCCTTTGCTCTCCGCTTAAGAGGACTTGATGCAAAGGGCTTCTTCTGTTTTCTTTGGAACTTTATTTGACTTAGGCTGTCCATTTTATTTGCCTCTCGAAGCATTATTATGATCGATAAAGTTGAGGGGCAGTGAAAAGAGAGGAAGACCGGGGGCAAAATACATTGACACAGTGGCTGCAGCAACAGGCTCAAAGGTCACAATGGTGAGGCTGACACGGGGTCAGGTCGTGTTTCATTCTCTTGTCCATGGGCTCTCTGTGAATGAGCCGGAACTGAGACTGCACCTAACAAAAACAGCATTATTCCTATTGTTTAAGGAAAGGGATGATGGAATGAATGTCTACTAATTTAAAAGTGATATAATATGTATTAGACAAATGTTAGCATCGTTGACCGACATTTCACCAATCTGTGTAATTGTTAAGATGTGTAGTCAAATTTAGACTGTAGTCAAATGAATCAATTCCTTAATCAAATAGAACTATTATATACTACACATCCACTGCCTTTCCAGAGCAATATTAATTTGTTCAAAACAACATATGATGTTTTAAAAAAACCAACTTTTTAAATTAAGGACACAATTAGATGAAATTTTACATTCCACAGACAGTGTCTTAAGAGTGTTGATTGGTTTGTGAGGTTTCAGATGTACCCTTTAAATAGCTACTGAGAATAGCTAATACACTGCACTGGCGCCATCTACTGGTACTCAAGCCTCTCATGGAGACACAGCATTTCCACAGGGTTACTGATGCTTACAAAAAAAGAAGAAATCTCCATTCTACCACCAATGTGAAGCAGAATAAATGATTTGTGTCATTTATCATGCAAAAAAATCACTTTACACGCTTTTAAATCATGCATTTCTAATAATAAATTAAAATTTAGGGTATAAATTATCATCTTTATTCTTAATAAAGAATTCCACACATACTCATACCCAGTGCACGGTATTTGTGTATGTGTGGATAACCAGTCAAATCTTCAGTAAAAAAGTTGTGTTTTCTTCAGCATTATCTTTAAGAATGTGTTTCCAGAAGTTCAAACAATATGTTCTTGCTATAAATTTTGTGCCAAGTAATTTTGGTATAAATTTTAAAACCCATGTCATTTGTGAACAGGGATATAATCTGATGTAGAATATTAAGGAAATGTGTATGCATTTCTATCCGTTTGTAGCTGATTTGTCAAGATAGAAGTATATGAAAAAGGAAAGCTAAAGAAGAAATAGTAAATTCATGAGCACTTTGGGAATAAATGTATGCTAAAAAAGAAAGAAAGTAAGAGAAGGAAAAAATCTCCTGGATATTTTGGTATTAGTGAAATATTTATGAAATGTAAAGAACAGAAAAAGTACTATGTTTACATTGGGAATTAAAATCTTGCTACAGGTATACATTCATCAGTATAGTAATTGGCGATCCATTAATATAAAAATAGTCTCTGAGGTTTTGTTTTCCAGTGGGAAACAGTATTTAATATTTCGTTTCCTCTGAAGCATGGATTGATGGATTGATTTAGATTGATAAAAAGGTAGGTAGGTAGACAGGTAGTCCATTTTGTGTGGGATCACATTGTTGGTATCATTTGTCAGTTCCCTACAAACTGTCATGTCGATTGTAGAATCTCTGTCTCTAAGAGGATTTTTGCTGCTCATCTAGACCTTTCCTTGGCTATACAATCTGCAATATTAATTTGTGCTTCTTACTTTTCAACATTAATTGCAATCTACTATTTGTTTGCTGTTTTATGTCCCAAGATTCAATAAAATATTATAATTCATTCTGGCCTAAAACATTAATAATACTCAACAGTTAGAATACGAGTTCTTATCATGGTTTTCTGACAGTCTTGTCTCTCTTTGTTTTTCTCCCCTTTCCGCGTCCATCGTGGTTGCTACTCCAGGCTCAGGTAAGAAATCTGAACTCCAAGCTTCCTATGAAAGAATTGTGTTTTGCTTTGTTTGGTTCTGTTTTGTTTCCCCATCATTGTCTTCTATTTTTACTGGAGGCGAAACGCCACAATCGCCATGAAACTTTTGCTCGGCAGCTGTTCCCTGGCTTACGCTGCCTGGCACCGTCACCCGTGTCTTCCCGTCCACTCCGGGGCAGGGGCAGAGGTGAAGGGCTTGGGTAGAAGGAACAGCCTTCATTCACTGACGAGGCAAAGACACGCCTATGCAGGCTCTCCGGCTTTTCCAAGGGAGAGGTAAAAGGGGACAGCGGGCTGAAAAGTCAGTGGGTGGAAATTGTTGGAGCTAATTTATGGTCCCTCCACGGCGGTAGGTTAAAAGGAAGTCATCAAGAGAGTAGGGACCGTGGTACCCCCCCCCCCTCGGATGATTTACTGCCTCAGAGCAATGGGGTACTGCTTTCCCGCGAGGTACTGGGTCTAACTTTAATACAGTGCCAATAGTGAAGGTGACCATCTGACCAGCATTGAGATTATTGCTCTGATGGGGTGTATTTTATCCCCATTTGGAATGGACCCCTTTATTCACTTGCCATGCGTAATCAATCCACTAAAATTTCCGAAGTTGAAGGAATTTCTGCCAAGGACTGCTTAATTTACCCTTCAGTAATTAGTTCAATAAAGCAGTCACAAATTATAATGTATGCTTTATGTATTTGTACTAAATGGGAAACAGGTTATTATAAAAATATTGTAAAAGTCATTCTCCCTTATGGTTGAGTTGAATCTGTTTCCCTGGATCATGGGCAAACTGTTACCTTTATTTAATGTTTTTTCCCAGGGAGATAAGAGAATTATTGGCTCCTTGTTCCCCAAAGCCTGCAATTAAACATGCCGCCCCAAACATGGCATTGGAAGTCCTTGCGGACAACAGACACAAGCAAAAGTACGCTTTGCTCCGTGTACCTCCCAGTGCTTATGGGTTGTAACTGTGAGACCGGGGCCTGTTTCAGATCTCAATTCCAAGCCAACATTGATGACAGATTGCTTTTCAGGGGGCGGGGGGAGAGGGGCGTGGTGTGCTTTATTGTATATTACATATGCATCACTTTAGTTTTACGTACGGTACACCAACAAAGTGCATATCCTCCTCTGTAACTTTTAGAGGAGAAAGACTGCGCTGTTTTATTTGAGAGACAATTACATTCAGATACTCAGTGAATTCTTCCAGCCATTAATAAACAAAGCTGTTTTGAATACCTGAGCTGCAAACACCCTGGGCTAAACACTGGAGTCCCGTCAAACTCAAGTTGCATAAACAGATGGTCCAGGAAATGACAGTCGGGTCGGCGCAGGAAAAGTGCATGAACCTGATGTGACTCAGTGGGTCAGATCTACCCTTGCAGCAGAGCGACAGAATGTAACACGGGGAGCCCTGGGCTACGATGCGTATGGTCAGCAGTTTGAAACCCCCGGCAGCTCTGACAGAGAAAGACGGGGCTCTCCACTGCTAATAACAGTTCCGGTCTTGGGAATCCTCAGGGGTCACTGTGAGTGGCGCTGTCCTGCCTGCAGTGAGCTTGGGTTTTTGGATCCCTGTTCACTAACCAGCAGACTGTCTAGAGACTTCGTTATGGGAACCCTTCGGAAAAATCACGGGAAGATTCCAACATCTTGTCCTTGTTCTTTTCTGTTAACTTTGTGAAGCTTCTTTGTATGAGTCTTTCGGAAGCATGAGTAATAAAGCAGAGGAGTAAAAGAAGTCACCCAAGACTTTGCCGGTTGTCATTCTGTCAGTCTCGCCACGGGCTCTCGGAGGGTCCCTTAGATGTTCCCTGAGAACCTGGTGTGTTTCAGGTGTATGAGGTCGTCCCGTGCCACAGTGACTGCAACCAGTACATATGGGTCACGGAGCCCTGGAGCATCTGCAAGGTGACCTTCGTGAACACGCGGGAGAACTGCGGAGAAGGCGTGCAAACCCGGAGAGTGAGGTGAGGCCGCAGCAGGTACACAGAAGCAAGCACAGCACCATCCTTCAGTTTCACAGGCAGCTCCTTGAAAGCACCTTCCTCCCAAATCTCCTGCCACTGTGCCATTGGGAAGGAGTCTGTTTTCTAGCGAAAGGCTAGGGCGATGCTCTCCATGAGGCAGCTCAGGTCCAGGTCCCTCTGAGCCTCTGTGGGGTTGCAGCAGCAGGAATCCCCTTGCCAGGAAAGGCTTGTTTTGTGTTGTGTTATGCAGGACGTCTGCCGGAGCAGCACTGTGAGCTGAGCTAATGCGTATTTCCAGCCACAGACTCCTTTTCTTAGGCTAACTAGATTCTTAACTGGGGCCATCATGGTCTAAGGGTTAGACTGCTGACCTCAAGTCAGTAGTTTGGAACCACCAGCTGCTCTGTGGAAGCAAAATGAAACTCTCTATCCCCACAAAGGTTCACAGTCTCCGAAACCTGCAGGAGCAGTTCTCTGTCGCTGTTAGTGCCCCTGGACTCAGTGGCAGTGTGGTATTGCTAACTTCATGTCAATGGTCCCCTGGTGTGAGGACCAGCCTCCTTATAGCAAACTGGCTAATTTTTAATATTCTCCACCTCCTCCAGGTAGTCTTCCTGAAACCCTACGCTAGCTAGGGCCTGCCATATATGGTTCTATAGCTGCTGGTTCATCATGTGGGTGTTCACCGTGCAAACCAGTTAAAATCAGATAAAATGACAGATGCACTTCTTCAGTTGCATTAGCCATGTTTCATGTATCCAGCAGTCATGTGTGTCTAGAACCTATCCTTTGACTAAGTTGGTGAAGAATTCCATCATCGCTGCATTCCATCATTCTATTGGCTAGTGTTGAATCCTATCAATAGAATTCCATCATTCTATTGGCTAGTGTTGTTACACACAACCTCCTATACATCTCTCCTTGAATTAAAAAGGTCATTGCATGTGTGTCATCTTCATGAAATTCTTGGCCCATGGGAACTCTGTAACATCACAGAACTCGCTCAAACCTAACATAAATGTACTCATCCAATCTGCCATGTAACCCCGACAGGATCTTCCAAACACGTGTTATCTTGTTTCTGACGCACAATGACCCTGTAGAGAGGATAGAACTGCCTCTTAATATTTCCAAGCTACGCGTCACATCTTTCTCACAGAGCAGCTTGTGGGTTCCACCCCCAACCATTTGGTTGGCTCCCTGGGACTTTAACCTATCTTTCTCTCACAGGGCAGCTTGTGGGTTCCACCCCCAACCATTTGGTTGGCTCCCTGGGACTTTAACCTATCTTTCTCTCACAGGGCAGCTTGTGGGTTCCACCCCCCAACCATTTGGTTAACCCTGGACTTTAACCTATCTTTCTCTCACAGAGCAGCTTGTGGGTTCCACCCCAACCATTTGGTTACCACCCCCCCCCCCCCACTTCAGCTTCTGCCTGAGGGCTCCTTTACAGTGTCTCACAAAACAAAAGCTGCGGCAATTAAGTTGATTCTAATCCAGTAAACCCGTTGCCATTGAGTTAATTCAGACTCACAGTGGCCACAGCAGTTCTCAACCTGTGGGTCGCGACCCTTTTGGGGGTCGAACGACCCTTTCAGAGGTTGCCCGAGTCATAACAGTAGTAAAATTACAGTTATGAAAGTAGCAATGAAAAGAATTTTATGGTTGGGGGGTCACCACAACATGAGGAACTGCATGAAGGGCCGCAGCATGAGGAGGGTTGAGAACCACTGAACAAGGTTTCTGAGGCTGTAAAGCTCTGCTAGAGCAGCGAGCCTCATCTTTCTCCATGAAACAGTTGGTGAGTTTGAACCTCCAACCTTTTAGTTAGTAGGTCAGCACACCTGTAAGCGCCACTGTGAAACAAGTGCATGAGATTTTGTTACCTCGATTTTATAGATCGGATTCAGAAGTACTAAATGACTTACCAAGCCTAGGAACCTGATAATACGGCCAAGTTAGAGTTCAAAGGCAATCTTTCCATTGTTTGTACTAGAACTGTTTCCATTAACCCTGCTCTGTGTCAGCTGGTAGGCGGACCCAGAGGCATCCAGCCTGTGTTGTGAAGGTCATTCTCACCCATAACTGAGCTTCTCTGTTATGTTTCACTTTAAGATTCATATTTCTTCAATTGTTTCAGTAGAAAAGAACAAAATTACTTTTGTGTCATAAAATCTTTGCACGTACTCCTATCAAAGATTGTATTTCCAATGGGAATCATCCCTGTTCCTTTTTAAAAAATGAAAAAGACCGAGGTTCTGGTTCCTACCATTCTCCTTCAAAATGAGGATTTCTGCTTAAAAATTAAAAATGATTTCCCTTGCATTCAGAAGTGGATCAGATTGTTCTTTTATTAGATAAAAATAAAAGAAATCGTAATGAAATAAAGACTGTTTACAGCTTTCCCTTGGACTATCCATGTGCACATTTTTCTTGTGGTTTTGCATTGCCGATACATACTTCCAGTGTTTGCCACAAAGAAAGTAACTTTTTAGATCAATGTATGCTCTCAGTAAACATCAGTAATACAAACAGAGAAAAGAGAAGGCCGCTATTGATCGTGAACTCTAATAATGTCACTGTTTAGTTACTGATCGAGTAGTACACCGCCCTGATCCCATCCTCTGCTAATTAAGGTCAAAATGTCCCGCTTAGATGCAAACATTGATACCAGGCAACAAGATCCACCTGTAAGAGAACAGGTTTCAATTTCTCCAACCCCGTTCTTCCTCTTTAAGGATGGTATAGTGTAGCATTGGTAGGGAGAGTGGTCGGCCCTGGCAAGATACGGTATCTGATCACTGGCATTGTATAGAATTGTCAGCACATGGCGATTTAAAAACTAGCAAACAGACAGAATGTGGTTGGTTTAGTGTTGCTTTTGCTTCTCTCCGTACACTATACACTCTTATTCCTGTACGTGGTGGCACTGTAGGCTCAACTGCTAACCTGAAGTTTGACGGTTCAAACTACCAGTCACTAAGTGGGAGAAAGATGGGGATTTCTGCTTGCATAAAGATTTGTAGCCCTGAGGTCAACACACTATTTATAGGCGTTTCTTTTGTTTTTTTTGTTGCTGTTTTGTTGTTGTTTGTTTTCTTTTGTTTTTGTTGTTGATGTTTTGTTGTTGTTGTTTGTTTTCTTTGGTTGTTTTGTTTTTTGTTTTTCTCTGCCTTGTTTTTGTGCTTATTATTGCCTCTGCATGTCTATCTAGATAAGATAGGTGGAATAAACAATCTGGAGGAGAAAACAACAGACTGACACTTCTGGGGGCACACAGGAGAGGGGCAGACAGGGGAAAGAAAGGGGCTGTCAACCAACCCATGGACAAGGGAACAAGTGAACTAAAATTGGTGGCAAGGAGGGCATTGGATGCCTGGTGGGGCTAGACAAGGGCATTGTAGCCTAGAGGAATTACTGAAATCCAAATGAAGGCTGAGCATGAGAGTGGGACAAGAGGGAAGTAAAAGGAAATTGAGAAAAGAACTAGGAGGCAAAGGGCATTTATAGATGTCATATGTACATCTATATACATATGTAAATATGTTTATATAGTGATAGGGAAATAGACCTATGTATATATATTTAAAGGTTTAGTATTAAGGTAGCAGATGGACATTGGGCCTCTACTCAAGTACTCCCTCAATGCAAGAACACTTTGTTCTAATAACCCGGAATTCTGTGATGCTCACCTTCCTTGCACGCCCAATGAAGACAAAATGGGTTCATAAGCAAATGTGGTGAAGAAAGCTGATGGTGCCTGGCTAGCAAAAGATATAGCGTCTAGGGTCTTAAAGGCTTGAAGGTAAAAAAGTGGCTATCTAGCTGAGAAGCAGCAAAGCCCACATGGAAGAAACATACCAGCCAGTGTGATCATGAGGTGTCGATGGAATCAGGTATCAGGCATCAAAGAACCATTGATAATTTATTAATTTGTTTCATGTCTTACACTGACTGAGTGCAATGTTTTTTTTTGCAGCAGAATAAGTTTTGAACATTGGACTAGTCATTGTCTTCCCAGAGCTTCCACACTAAACTACAGTCAACATAGCATTGTTCTTAATGCTGAAAATAGAACTTTTTCTTAGAATCCAAAAGTCTCCCAAATAAATTTATAATTTCATTTTTGTTTCAAGAATTAAATCATATACCTATGCACTTCTGCTTTTTTGTGATTACTTTTTATACATGTATCTAATCTATTTAAAAATGTGCAAGTGAATATTTATGTGGGTTTTTTTCAGTCCACAAGCCCAATCAAGACATGTAAGCCCAGCTTTGCGATCTGAATTTCCCCAAAGAAAAAATAAATGGCATTTCACTTAAATGTGACTGCCCTCCATAGAAAGGTAGAGCAGATTTATAAAGATGCAATGTCTCAACTCACTCTAAATCCATGAGAAAAGTTGGAATTTTAGATATAATTGCTAATGTAAGTCAGCTGACAGCTTAAAACCGTGCAATGGGTCTGAGAGGCTTAAGAGCTCAATCTTCCTTTTTCATCTCACGAGATGCCGCTCTCTTCCAAGCCCATTAATCTGGTTGCCCTTCGTGGAGTTGGAGACAAGGGACGCCTCTACGAGAACATTGCCCACGGATGTTATTAGCTCCAGCGCAAAAGGAAGTCAGGTGCCAGTCACATTACTTCACTACCCAAGAAATAAGTTCAAAAACCCTTCACAAATACTGAGATCAGAATAAAACTGAATTCAATATTTGAGTTCTGCTACAAATCAAACTAACAATACAAAATATTTCAAAATAAAGGAAGATTCGGTCAGAAAATGACACTGGGCAGTGTTCCCACAGGAAGGGCACTGTCCTCACTGCCATCGAGAAGTTGCTGATTCATAATGACCTGCTAGGACACGGGAGAGCTGCCCTGTGAGTTTCTGAGATGGGAACTGTTTACTGCAGTAGAAAACCCAGGTGGTTTCAAACTGCTGATCTTGAGGGTCACAGCCTAACACAAAAGCACTACACCACCAGAGACCCTCTAAAGCAGGGAAAGATGTTACTCTCACAGAATGACTGCAAAAAGAAATCGATGATGGATAGATAGATAGATAGATAGATAGATAGATAGATAGATAGATAGATAGCCTAAGCAGCATTGCGTGTTTGGCATGGGACTGCTAATTTCAAAATTGTCCATTCACCCCGCCAGCCACTCCACTGGACAAAGCTGAGGTCTGCTCCCATAAAGAATCACAGCTTCAGAAACCTTATATATGGTCACTATAGGTCAGAACCTACTCACTGTTAGTGGATTTGGTTTTAGTTTATTGCAAACAGGCAGGGGCAGGGCGATGCTTCCACTATTGCCACAGGAGAGAAAGACCAGGTGAATCATGATTGAAGTCTGAAGCAAAGGGCAAGGGGGGCCAAACAAACACCGGTCACCATGAATCTCATTCCAACTCATCGTGACATCGAATATATCATAGGGTCGACAGTGGTTGGTTTCTCAGAAGTGAACCTCCAGGACGTTGTCTAAGGCACTTCTGGATGGACTCAGGCCTGTTATGTGGTTAACAGTTGGGATAACTTTAGGAAGAAGAGGGAAGAGAATGTAGAGACCTTCCTTGCTCACTGGGAGGGGAGTTCACCATTGTTTGACACCTGATTGCTTCACAGACGTGTTTTCTTCTAGGTGCATGCAGAACACGGCGGATGGCCCTTCAGATCATGCTGAGGATTACCTCTGTGACCCAGAAGAGATGCCTCTTGGCTCCAGAGAGTGCAAACTGCCATGCCCCGAGGACTGCGTGATATCGGAATGGGGTCCCTGGACCAGATGTGCTTTGGTGAGATGCTTGATAGGGAGTTTGCAGAATTCTTCTGCCATGATTCTTTAAAATAATATTAAGGTGATAAGTAAATGCAAAGTAAACTCTTTGCGCCTTATTTTTCAAAGCCAGGTGTGCTTTCTGGCCATTACATAGCAAGATTGTGTCATTTAAAGACAGTAGTATCTGCCTGACACTAGAACTCATTGCCATCTTGCAAGGTTTTTGTTCCTTCTCCATCATCCTCAAATCCAGCCCTAAAAATATACAATGTGTTTGGGGTATTTTTTTGGTGGGGGAGGGTTGGGGAAACACTCATAAAGCTAATAACAGTAACATTAAAAAGCATAGCTCTCCAGAGAAGATGGTTTCACAGTGCCCCGTGATTAGCATCCTGGGCTTTTGCTCAATCCATTTTACTCAAATGGTAGGCATAACCATTCACACAGGGAGGCGACTGCAATCGCAGGCCTGTCATCAAACTGCTGGAGAACAGGGGAAAGAATCCGAGCAGAAGGAAGGAAGTGGTACACCCCTGAATCTGGTTTTCACACTGACCCCGTGTCTCCTTGGGCCTGCTGACTTACACTCGCACAAAGCTTCTAGATTTCAAAAGCCAGTAGGGGTTCTTGCAGGGACTCCAGAAAGAGAAGAGAGCCATTCAAAAGGAGCCAGCTGCTGAGGCAGGGAGCATAGCTTCCTCTTAGCCCTCAGTAGTGCTGTGCCTTTCCAAGCAGCATCAAAGGCAGGGGAAGAACACATCTGATATGGAATTAATTCGCTCAGATACAATACAGGACAGATTTATGAGTTTATGGTGCATATGTTTCAAGAATAAATTAATTTTCCATCTCAGTGTAAACACTATTAAAGATAAAGTCTTGGAAACTCTATGGGGGCAGTTCTCTGCCCTATACTTCTGGTCCTAATGACTCAGAATTGAGTGGACAGCTCTGGAAACCGTTATTCTGCTAGTATGCCCAAAAGACAATGGGAACAGGGAAGGAGACAGTTAAGCCAGGGCTCAAAAAGTCAACAGAAGCTTATCCTGCCACCTCTTGTCCTAAGAAGCCAAAAGTTCCCAGGACCAGACTATGCCTGTTGGATAATGACAGGTCAGGTTATGTAGCTGCTAAATTATGTTTGTATGCATCTATAAAAGGCAACAAAAGTTGCTCACTGCTAGATGGTTAGTTAAAATACCCTTAACACAGTTGAACTTCATGTCTAAGCGGTTATAATATAAAATGTATTACATAAATAAATTACAATCTCTCATCATTCTACAATAATAAATATGATCATATGTATGTCTGTGTGTCTCTGTGGTGTGATGTACATGTACTTGATTTATAACTTATGGGATCTGATAGCTAGATAGGACATCCTTATCTCATTCAGCGCCTTCCTAAAGAAACTGGGCCCCAAAAAAGTGAACTGACTTGTTTAAGTTAGCCTAGGGCCCAGCCTTCAAACTGCTGCTCCAGTGTACTTCTAAGACACTGGCTGTGTGTGTCTGAGTGAGATTCACCCTTCTGAAGAGGTGTGTTATTCTTCGCAAGCCTTGCAATCAAAGCAGTTTCCGGCAGAGGTCAGCTGATCCCATCAGACAACCTGCTGAGGAAGGAAAACCCTGCCCTGATGCCGTGGATACGGAGCCCTGTAACCTGAACAAAAACTGCTACCACTACGATTACAATGTAACAGGTACGTGCAGAGCCATCTGATCAGGGCGGTAAAGGCCAAATTCCCTCTTTCCGAACTGTTGAGGCACGCTGCTTACTCTTCTGGAAAGAATTACTCGTGAAGTGGCAGAACTGTGTATCTGTTTTAATTCCTAGTAAATGCCATGCTATACGGAATAGTGACATCATGTTGACATTGACCTTTCAATTAGATTGTGAATATGTGAAGTGATTTGATTTAAGACATTCTTCCACATTGGGAAGACACAAGCAAAAGATAATCTCCTTTCCACAATTATTCCACAGTTATCAGATTTATTGAAAGAGATCTGTCCTTTTATAAAAGATGTTCTTCACTGTAAGAGACAGAAACAAAACTTTGTAATGTATGAACAGTGTATTGACACGACTGTTCTGAGATGAAACTGTGAGCAATCTTGAGCTACCCAAAGAGTATTTGAGAAAGAAAACTAGTTGTCTCCATGTTGCAGAGGCTACAGATGAAAACATGACAGGTTTTTCAGGGGTGGAGGGAAAAGTCTTATTGTGAATTTGATTTTTTTTCCCCAAACCTCATCTATTATGAGCAAGATATAAGTACTCTGGAAAAGAAAAGATCTCTTTAGTTCATGTAATCTGGGCAGTATAGATGCTTACTATATTTTTATTTTTCACAATTAAACACACTTAAAAATGCCGCTCAGTCATGTACAGCTTCCAGATTGGATTCTTGTTCCTTTTGCAATTCCCTTTGATAACATAAAGGAAATGGTCTGGGGACATTCTCTGTAGGCCTGGAGAGAGAGGCAGGTGAATGCTTTGGCAAAGGACGTGTAGCTATATGTAAGCATGGCTAACCTGGTTGTGAAAAGAGTAAGTATATATTTGAAAGCATTCGAAGTGTATGAGTGGAGGACATTGTGTTTTATTTAAATATAGCTAAGGGTTTAAATACTACCCATTGAGATGATGGCTATTTTGTAAAAATGAAAGTATTTCTAAAATTCTTGATGCTGCTATTCTTAGGAAAGGGGGTTTGTTTCTGATGGCCTTTAATCTTCCAGTCAAAGCCATTGTTCAATATCACCAAATGGCTATGAAGGTGGGCAAGTGGACATCTGCCTTCGAGAATAATCCCTGAAGCTGTGTTCAACCCCAGCAATTCCTTTGACTCCCGATATGTTCAAAGCTGGGACCCACCTGCTTTGCATGTGGGATGATTGATCGCGAGGCTTAGGAAGCAGTTGTAAATGAAATATGGGATTCAGGTCATCAGAGCTTCATATGAAATCTGTGCATAGCCTTCTGTCCTGACAGCTCCCTTCCTTTCAGACTGGAGTACGTGTCAGCTCAGTGAGAAGGCAGTTTGTGGGAACGGCATTAAGACCAGGATGTTAGATTGTGTTCGGAGTGACGGCAAGTCAGTTGACCTGAAGTATTGTGAAGAGGTGGGTGGATGCTGCGTTATATCTCTGTGAATCAATTCTTCCCTGACAATGTCTGTTCATGCTGAGCCAAGTGACCTGCGCTGCACAGAGCCCACCGCCAGCAGATGTTTTCCTGTGCTGTACACAGGCTCTTAATACCCTCTTCCAGAGTCTGAGTCCACAGCATCTGATTTCTACACATAATTTCCTGTATTTTGTGCTGCTTAGAGCTCAAAGGTATGCTAATTAGCCTATTCTGGAAGAAATGCTTGGGGAACAATAAGTAATCAAGGTGAATAAAGGCAATAAATCTTAATCTGACTACTCGTCATGTTTTGTAATTTGTTATGAATTTTGCACAGTGCCTGGGACACCTGCCAAGATACATCATTTATTCTCTGTTGTTAAACGTTGATCACATGTGGTTTGATAGCAGATTTTGATATTAGGACCCTAATACCCAGCTGTGAGATTCTAAGTACTCAGATTTCGATAAGAAAGAGCTGGAAATCCAAACAAAGGATAGGAGTCTTCCAGTTTTATCTTTTGCATTCAGAGAATTGCAGCTGTGAAATTATAAAATTTACCAATTTATAAAAGTACCGTCATCAGTTCTGAATATTATCTGATAAAGTGTGAAGAAACATAATTCTTGGCCCAACTTAGTTTTCATGAAACTACACCTCATATTGTAATTAGCTTGTCTCATTTCCATACTGCAAGTGCATTCGCATTCCTAATAGGTTTTACCTCACCAAGTGTCTGAGCTTTCCTGGGTTCACTAGGAGTTAAGCTAAGCAGAGGAAGCCCTTGGTAGATGCGGGCTACATAGACCAAGAAGAGCTGAAGCCCTTCGTTGGCGCTGTAGATCTGGCCACCAGTGTTCTGGAAGTTACTTCACGCCCAGCGAATGGTTCAAACTCCTAAGCAAAACCTTGAGATGGAAACATTTTAATCCATTACCTCTGTCACAAGATCCGAATTTCACTTGCGTGAGTCTCTCTTCATAAGCCAAGCTTCTATATGTGCTGAAAATGTTGAACTATTTATCTAGTAATGCTTTCTTTTATCCTCTTCTAATTATTTAACTAGATAGTTCACACCTGAGTTGCTTTTATTTTTAAGCTAACACTACTGAACTGCTCTGGCCATTAGAAAATTATTACTAACAAAGATTATCATGGTAATATACTGCCCAGAATTTGTGATTCTAATTGTTTAATATGTCTATTTTTTTTTGGCAAATATATATAGAAGTACTCTCCTGGGTAAAAATGAGATCCAAGATAAATTGCTTTAACAGCTGTTGGAAATTGAAACCCAAATCATACAGGAACAGATTTAAACTATTTTAAATAGCTAAGGAAATTGTATAATTAGCATTTTTAACTTTTTTAATAGAATTTGAAGACAAACTTAGAAAATCAATCATTTTAATTATATTGGAGCCTGGACATATTTATCCTATGTGTAACTATAGCAGTATTTGAATCCTTCCATCACAGTTAGGCTTTCCAACCATAATATTGTAGTGAATGTTGTCTGCAGGGGAAACAGTGCCTCTCAGCAGGCACTGGAGCAAACAGCTCATATTCCATTCGATGCATCTAATAGACACAGTTGGATTTAAGAATAGCGCTGAGAAAACTATTTTTTCAAAGGATTGACTTCATACCCATTAATGCATCCAACTCTAGTTTTTCGAAATAGCAGTAGCTCCGGCTTGCTGTCTCTCTAATGGTCTAAAGGAAAGACGGTGTCGGGACCCGACATCGAGGAAAAGCAGCTTGAACCCACTGAGCACGTCCATCGAACCTTTATCTTTGCTGTTTTCAGACATTTTCTTACCTCCTAACTCGTCACTGGCCTCCCCCGCCTCCTGATTTTTGATTTCTGAATAGATTTCAATTTATAAGATATATGTTTCAGCTGATGATAGATCAAAGAGAGAGAAATTATGACTCTAAGAAAAAAGCCGTACAGACTTAATAGATCTTACAAGTAGATACTCAGAATAACTGAAAACAGACATCCTAATTAACTTTATGCTGGAATAAATAAACGTGTATTAGTTTCATTTCGTGATTCATACTCTCCATGATGCTATTATATATATTAAATGTTATTATTGCTTTCATCATAATACCTCAAGATTACTATCTCCAACTTCCTGTGACTGTGGCTTTATGATATTTGATAAAGTGATCCAGTAAAAGGCTTCATACCAAATACTTAGCTCTGTCAGGTCTGAAAGGGGAGCATGCAGTTCCTTCAGTAAAGGGCGATTTGTTTAAAACAGATTTTTCTAGCATGTAATACATTAAATCATTATACCTTTAAATCCTTTCTCTTACTCTTCAGTTGAATGCACACATGTAGAAAAAATATCATAAAGATATAATTATAGGCATCTATATTGATGATAATCATATTTTTAACTAATAGAAATGCATCCAATTTGAAGTATAATCTACGTCTCTACTCTCCTAAGTTGAACTACTTTATACTTTTTACAGTTTCAGCACATGTTCTTGTTCTGTCTCTCTCACTTTTCCATCCACCTCCTTCCCCCCACATTGTATCCTGGTCCTCGTGTTGATACCAACAGACCTCTCTCTCCTTGCAGCTTGGCCTGGAGAATGCCTGGCAGATGAACACATCCTGCGTGGTCGAATGCCCAGTGAACTGTCAACTTTCGGACTGGTCCCCTTGGTCAGAATGTTCTCAAACATGTGGCCTCACAGGTTTGTGCCTTTCTTTTCATTAGGCCAGCTGTCAAGGAGCATGAAATAAATCGTCCTTTTTGCCGTCAGTCACAGGAGAGTTGTCTTGAGAAAGGTTGGATTGGGTATCTTTCTTTCCACCATGTCTTCCTTGTTCATCATGTCATCTCATGTCTTCTCCCTATGATGTCTTTTCCCAATATGCGTAGGCAGTGTTCATATATCATTAACAGTGCATTACTTTACATCTCTTAAAGGAAAAATGATCCGAAGACGAACAGTGACTCAACCCTTCCAGGGTGATGGAAGACCTTGCCCCACCCTGATGGAACAATCCAAACCTTGCCTTGTGAAACCCTGTTATAGGTGGCAGTATGGCCCGTGGTCTCCATGCCAAGTCCAGGTATCCCATCAGGAGATGCTGTGCTCGAATGGATATTCTTTATCTGCAATAACGCAGTTTCAGAAATATTTTTCCAGAGCTTGTAGATGGCAGAATCTCTCCTAAAATTTTTTAAGTGTCTTGCCATTTCATAGCTGTTTAATTAATTTTGATTAAGAAAAAAATCATTCCCTGCCCTGTATTTTTAAAAATCATTGGGATCCTGATTTGTTTTACTGAGAATGTATTTGCTAGTCTTTGCCTAGAAAACAAACAAGTTGTTCAGTGTATGCTTTAGAGCAATGGCCCCACGGGGCTTCTTCCCTGGAGTCTCCACTGCTGTCCTAAGCATTCATAAATCAAAAGCAGTGGCACAGAGATGACTATAAGTGATGAGCTCACTAATGAATTATTTTTCTTGTCTTAATTAGTTATTTCTTCCTGATTTCCAGGATGCCCAGTGTGGAGAAGGTACCAGAGTGAGGAATATTTCTTGTGTCGTGAGTGATGGGTCTGTGGACGATGTCAGCAAAGTAGTGGATGAGGAATTCTGTGGTGACATTGAACCCATTATGGATGGTAATAGAAATGTGGTTCTCGAGGAAACCTGCACGCAGCCTTGCCCAGGTAACAGCAGCAATAAAGCCCCTCCTCTTTTGGTGCTTTCGTATTGGGAATAGCTGTACAAAGGTGCCTCGGGTTTCTGCCATTTGCCCCGCCTTGTGTTAAGATTTTGTTTACAGGGAAATAGTAAATGGTAAGTATCTACACTGGGATAAACAACATTTACATTTTATCTCCGGTGCCATATCAGCTCTGCGGTTCATTATGTCAGGTCTAGTAAATAGTAGTCAAGAATATAAAAAACATTACAAGAGATTGGTCATACTGGGAAAGGTAATCAAGTAGGTAAGTGCCTATAAAATAAGAGAGACCCAGTTGAAAATTTTGAAGGATTACTAATATTTTAATTGAAACCTGACGTCCTTATTAGCTTATCTGGAAAGGGAAAATATAGTATTTTAAGTAAATTTAGGAATCGTGTAGGCAGTGATGCTTAACCCACAAATTTGTTTAGAAACCTTGTTTCCTATTCTGACTTTTAAAGCGTTTCTATGCCATTTGATAACATGTACGATTTAATATACCAAAGCTACAGTCAAGATAGCCATTTCCACCCCCTTATCCTTCATCTATATTCAAACTTATCACACACCCTGTAACCTTTCCTGTTCTTTTTAGACACCATCCGTCATTTCTGACTCACAGTGATGCTGTCTCCAACAGACCAAAACTTTGCCTGCTTCTGCACCGTTTTCATACGTTTGTTACGATCAAGCCCATCCGAAGTTGCAGTCGCTGTATCAGTCCATCTTGTCCAGGACCGTCCTTGTTTGTTGCTGCTCCTTGCCTTCAGCAAGCCTGACAAACCAGGGACTGGTATTTCCTAACGTGCAGAGGCTGCCTTGCCAGCTTCTCTTCTAAGGAGCATTCTGGAAATATGTCATCCAAGACAGATTTGTTTGTTCTTTTGGCAGTCCGTGGTACTTCCAGTATTCTTCACCAGCACCATGATTCAAATGAATCATTGATTCTTCCATCTTTCTTCGACAGTAACAATTTTCGCATGCATGTGACACAATTGAAAATACCAGGCCTTGAGTCAGCTGCAACTTAGTCCTCAAAGTACCGTCCTTGCTTTCAATGCTTTTAAGAGCTCCTGTGCAGCAGATTCACCCAGTTCGGTGTTTGATCTCATCACTGCTGCTTGCATGAGCATTGATTGTGTATCTAAGCAAGATGAAATCTGCAATAACTTCAGTCTTTTCTCTGCTTACCTTGAAATTATTTACTGGCACGGTTGTGAGGCTTTTTTATATTTTCTTGAAACTGACTTTCTATCCAGACTGAAAGCTTTAATTCTTGATCTTGATAGGCCAGTACGTCAGGTCCTCCTCACTTTAGCAGGCAGGTGGTGTCATCTGCTTCCAGCAGATTATTAATAAACCTCTCTCTGACCCTTCTTCATGAAGTCCGTCTCCTCTAGATGTTTGCTCCGCACACAGCTTGAGTAAGCCTGGTGAGGAGATGCAACCCTGATGCACAAATGTCTTGATTTTAAATTAAATTGATCTGTTCGCCCAACTGCCCCTGCAGCCGGGTCACAGTTCCTCTGGAGCACAGTTAAGCGCCCTGAAATGCTCATTCTTCTCCAGGCTTTGTGTAGTTTGTTATGATCCACACAGACACATGCTTTGGCATAGTCGATAAAATACAAGTAACCATCTTCCTAGTATTCCCTGCTTTCAGCCACGATCCATCAGACCTCCACACTGATATCCCTTGTTCCGCTTCCATGTCTGCATCCAGCCTGGACTCTGGCAGTGGACTGCTGCCACCCAGGTTGGAGGATCTTTAGCAAAAATTTACTGACATGCGTTATCAGTGATATTGTTGGATATTCCCCACCTTTTATTGGGTCACCTTTCTTTGGAAGAAGTACAAATATGAAGCTTTTCCCGTCAGTCAGTCAAGTGAGTGCTTCCGGTGCCTTGTCAGCTTGTAGAAACATTTCCACTGGTAGTCCGTCAATTCCTGCAGCCTTGTCTCAGCCAATACCTCCGTGCAGCTTGGGCTTGAGTGCCCTTGCTCATCTGCTACCTCTAGAACTGGGTGGATGTTGACTCGCTCTTTGTGGTACTAGGACTCTCTGTTCTGTCCATCTTCTTTGGTTGATCCTGCATCATTCAACATTTTGGTCATAAGATCTTTCAATATTGCAACTCAAGGCTTGATTTTTTTCCCCTTCAATTTTGCAGTTTAATGTATGCTGAGCTTGCTCTTCACTTTGGATTTTCTACCTCTAGGTTTTTTCACATTCTATTATCATATGTCACTTTGTCTTCCCTGGATGCCCTTTTGGATTTTTGAATTTTTAATTTATGCTGCTCGTGTACCTCACCTGTTCTTCCATTTGCCTTAGCTACTCCACCGAGAGGAGCGAGTCTCGGCATCTCTGCTGACCTCCACTTTGCTCTTCTTTCTTCTCTTTTTAATAACCTTTTCCTTTTTCCCTGTATGGTGTGCTGGATGTCATTCCACAGAAAATCAGGTCTTCGGTCAGTATTTCCAATGCTTCCGCTCTGTTCATGAGATCTTCTGGAAATTCAAGTGGGGTGGACTCAAAGTCTTATTTTGGCTCTCATGGGCTTGTTTTGATTTTCTTTAGCATCATCCAGAGCTTATAACTGAGCAAAACAAGGATGTGCTCCACAGGTTTCGCTGCTGAGACTGAACATCTCCATCGTCTCTTCCCACAGATGTGGTCAGTTTGATTTTTGTGCATTCCTTCTGGAAAAGTTCACTTGTATAGTTGTCATTTATATTGTTGAAAAAGATATTTCTATGAATACATCATAGGTCTTGTAAAATTCTATCATTCAATCTCCAGCTTCATATCTATCACCAAGGTCATATTTTTCAACTCCTGTTCCTTCCACTGTGTTTCCAATGTTTGCATTCAAATCACCAGTAATTACCCATGCACCTTGATTTTTATGTTTGACAAATTTTAGACTGAAGATGTTTGTGGAATTCTTCAATTTCTTCTTCACTACCTTTCGTGGTGCTCAATTTGCATATTAGTTGTGCTGACAGGATTTCCTCATATATGGAGTGATATTATGTCCTTTTAGACAAGGAATGTGATGCTATTTTATCAGATGTTCCATTCCTAGCATAGTAAACCATATGACTGTCTAATTCAAAATGGCTAATGCCAATTGCATCTCAGTAATACCTAGGATATCCATGTTTATGCATGTTATCTCATTTTTTACAATTTCCAGTTGTCTACATACTTTGTTCATTCCAAGCTCCAATTGTTTGTAGATACTTGCAGCAGTTTCTTCTCGTTTTGAAATCATGTCCCATCAGCAAACGAAGGTCCCACAGGCTTTACTCCATCCACAGCAATATGGTCCACTCCACTTTGAAGTGCTTTCCTCAGTCCGATGTTGGGTGCGCTTTGGCCTGATGGGCTCACCTGCCGGCACCGTATCTGACAGCGTTCTGCTGATACTCATGAGTGTTTCAGTGACCGATTCCTTTGAAGTGGACAGCCTACTTCTTTATAATCTGCTTTTAGTCTGGAAGCTCTGCTGAATCCTCGTCCCTTTGAATAACACCGCCGGCATTTGAAATACCAGTGACGTGGCACCGAGCCTCACAGCAACATGCAAGCCACCACAGTGCAGCAAACCCACAGACAACTGGTGGGGCCATTCCTAACCACGAGCAATCGTTCATTTTCTTTCCATGGTGACTTAAATATTAATAAACAATTATATTCCTAAAGTACTGTCATTTCGAGTTTATGTGAACTTTTAAGAGATTTTTTTTCCTTACGCATAATGCTCTTGAGCTTGATCAAAGCTGTATCAATAGTCTGTGCCTTTTATTGCAGAGTCAGATTCCAAGAAGGACTCCTGGTGGTTGCTACTAAAAAAAAGTCAGTTCAAGCCCCCCAGTCTCCCTGCCTATACAAGTGGTCTGTTTCTGTGAGGAAGTCTACTCCTAGAAACCCTCGAGCGCAGTGTTGCTCTGTCGGAATGGAGGGAGTGGGTAGTGTTGCCTCGTACCAATGCACCACGGTCGATTCACTCTTGGAAGGACATTTGTGTTGGTTCCAGTTTGGGGCTATGATAGCTAATGCGGTGGTTAACAATCATGCATTGTTTTGGTTTGTTCTGTTGATCTAAGTTTTCATGTCTCTGGGATACTTGCCCAGGAATATTATCAGTCAGTTGTGTAGGAATTCTATGTTTAGAGTTCTGTTGGTTTCTGTTTGTTGGTTTATTTCTGACTGCCAAACGACTTTGCACAGTGGCTGTTCCACTTAAGATTCCAACCTGCGGAGGGAGTGAGCCCGCATACTCACAGACGTCCACACAACACATCCGCACCAACATTTGGCTTGCCACTCCTTTATTATCTGCTTAGGGGGTAGTGATAGCTCCTTGTGGTCGTAATTTTTTGTCGTCTGTGTAGTCTCTTCAGAGAAATGCTACTTCATGTCTTTGGTCCCTTTTCTAATCTGAAAGTGTACTGTTTGTTTCCACCTGCTGAGTTTACAGATGTTTTATCCCTATATACCCATTTATTTGTCAGAACAAATATTCCCGCTATTAAGATAGTATTTTTTCAGATGTTTGTCATTTTTCCTCCCTGGCTGTAACTGGACGTTTCTGATTCTTAACAGGATCTATGGAGAGAATGGAGAGAATGCTCTGATAAACGGGTCTCAGGCATCATCCTTCTATTAATTGTATCTGAAAACTTTACACCAAGTCGTAGATCTCATATATTTGTTCCCTGTATGTTTTCCTAAAAGTTTTGTGCTTTGACATTTTTATTTATATCCGTGATCCATTGCTAATTCACTTGTGTATAAAGTGGGAGGTTTAGGTGAGCTTCATTGCTTCATGTCTGTGACTATCCAATTGCTCCAGCACCATTTGTTCAAAGGCGATCCTTCTTTCAGTGAACTGCCTTTGTGTGAGCCTATTTCTGAGGAATCTACTCTCTTTCATTGATCTATCAGCCAATCCTTTAACCAATATCGTGCACTCTATATTACTCCATCTATATAATGGTGCTGCTGTTCTTCATTGCTAGTGACTCATCCTGTTGTTGTTGTTGTTGTTGTTCTAGCAGCCCCATAAGAGAATAGAAGCACCCCATAGGGTTTTCTAGGCTGTAATCTCAAGGGAGCTGCCTGTCAGATCAGTCTCTGGGGAAGTCTAGGTGGATTCAAACAACCGATCTCTTGGCTGACAGGCAAGTGCATAACCACTGCACTACCAGGGCTCCTTTGTATCCTTCTAGTATGTGTGTTAGTCCAGGGAAACTAGAGAAACAAATCCATAGAAACTCATGTGGATAAGAGAGAGTTTCATATAAAAGGTAATTGTACATTAAGAAAGCATCCCAACCCAGTCCAGTCCAAGCCCATAAGTCCGATATTAGCCAATATGTCCGATATCAATCCATAAAGTCCTCTTCAGACTCCTGAAACACATGCAGTGATGCCGAATGCAGGATGATCCCAGGCCAGTGGGTAGAAAGTCTTTGGATCCAGTGGTGTTGTAAGCATCTCAGTGCTCGCAGGGTCTCTACATGGCTTCTCCAGGTCCACAGTTCTGGCTGCATCGGGGCAGGTCCTCAGGGATGCCTTGCAGGGAGGCAACCTTGTGTCTTGTCAGTAGAGCCTCTCCAAGGGAGTCAGCTGAGAGAGAGGTGTCTCCCGCATCCAAGAAGGAAAATACCAGAGTTCCCAGAATCTTTAGGGGAAGGCCATGCTCACACAGAAGCCTCGGTGGCTATGACCTGAGTATGACAGAGTAGACTCCACCCCTTCACTCTAAAGTCCCAAATTGACAAACAATTATATAACTACCACAGTATTGTGAAATGTGGTCATTTTGAAAATATTCTAGACCCAACATTATCTTTCAGGTCTAAAGAGAGCTGCAATGACCTTCTTTTTTTCCTCTCAGTCTCACTTTTCTAAAAGATATACTATGCCCAATAGAGTGGCATTTCTGACAGGTGAAATAGCAGTCAAGCCTGTAAAATCAATGGGCGATGAGAAAGGTAGCATTCAATCAGTCTGTCCTGACCTCAGATTTGTTGAAGCTGATCAGGAGACATTACAGCCCAGCAGTCAGGCTCCTAGTTAAACACCCAGTGGACATGCGGAGACATGCTCGCTAAAACCTTTCACTCAAATGTTCACGGCAGCAGTATTCTAAGTAGGAAGCATTTCCCGCTGCCCGCATGCTGGACATGACCGCAGTCCGTAGCAGTGGTTATGATTCCATCCAGCATGAAGGAGGTGTCTGGGGTTTGGGAAATGGTCTCTTTCTTATCTGGGCTCTTGGTTCCATGTGCATATAATTGCGTTTTAAAAATTGAGCTGGCTCTGTAGTTCTGACAAGTGAATGTTTTGCATGTACACTATATCTCAATAAATAATGAATGAAAGATGAGCGGTGATTGATGATTCTGAGGGGGGGTGTGGAGAGGATCCTGCTGCGGTGACAGCTGCGCCGTCAGCTGGCCCGGCCCCGCTCTCAGAGAAGAACCAGGAACAAAGCATCAGGGCCAGTGTTCTTTCACGGCCTCGGGTTTGAAGCCCTTTATTACGTTATGAATTACTGTAAGTTCTGTGTATTCATTCGAATAGTACCATGTGCTTCATAATCCCCTTCACAATGATAGCAAGGCGAAGGCGATTTGAATCCATTATTGGTTGTCTCTTAGGCACAGGCGGATAACATCAACAAGTTCCCTTCAGGAGAGCATTTACACGTGATGTCATTCAGCACTAACATCGATCAGAAAATGAAAATACTAAGAAGATCGTATACGAGTCGATACACCCTTTTACACATTCACTAAAAACATTGTGTCTGTGCCCCTGTCGGGATAGAACTGAAATGATTATCTGGTTGTCTGTGTGTTCTCTGTAGGTAAGAGTGTATGCTACAGGGACTTCTGCCAGGATGGGAAACTAGGTGGGCACGCTGCGTAGACCCTCTGCAACAAACTCAGGGGAGAGTAAATGAAACGGAGTGAGAGCCCGGAGCCCTGTGCTTCAGAGGAAAGGCTATCGAAATCGATTAAATTCTGAGCAGGAGGAGAAGCGGAGCAAAGGTGCTGAAAGAGGAGACAGACAGGTGGTCCTGTTGGCTGGCCTGAGTGGAGCCGCCATGGCCGCATTCCTTTGAGACAGCAGCCTGGCACCTCTGCAGCTGGCAGTGAGAAAGGGGAATCCTCCTGTGTTCCCTACCCCAGCATGGTGACTGCCAGGGTGCCAGCCCCCACTCGAACCCACGCAGTGACCTGTGACACCCACCACCCCAATTCCAATGAAGCTTCTACTCTACCTGAGTCGGGGCTGCGCCCTGGTGGGTCAGACCCTCATGGACCACACCCTCATTGGAAAGCCTATGAACAGTGCCTCATCCAAACAGACCATGCAGTGCCAAGTCCCCGGCCACCCCTAGATGGGCAAAAATCCCTTCCATGACCAGATACCTCCCCACTGCGCCCTAAAGATTCCTTTCCAGGAACAAGCATCCTAACCTCAGCCAGTACAAACTGCTTCTAGATCCATCTAAACTGACACACTCTCCACCTAGGACCAAGTTTTCCACGCCTTCCCCTCCCCCTCTACCCTGTGAATTCCTTGGTGGCAGAGATGCCAGCACATACTGGGTGCCCGGATGCTCGTTTTCTTTTCTCTCTTTTTTCATCACCCTTGCTTTTATCCCTCCTTTCTCTGATTATGTTTTCTTTCGTCTGTTTCTTGTTTCCCACTTTGTTTTTGTTTCTTTACTATTCTCGTTTCTCTTTGCCCTCCCTAGTTTTGTTTATTTTCTTTCCTCCTTTCTTGTTTCCATTCCCATGTCTTTCTCTTTTTGGTTATTAAATTATACTTTCTTGCTACCGTTTGCCTGCTTTCTCCCACTTGTTTTTATTCTTCATTCTTTTTTTTAAATGCCATTTGTTTTTCTTGTTTGTGTGATTGTTTTCTTTGTCCCACACTCCAGGAGACAGCAACTATGCCTACACAGCCCAGCCACACCTACATTCAGACAGCCTCACCTCTTGGGCAAGGCCTAATATCCACTCTTGTTCCACCTGATCAATAGACAGCAGCCAAATCAAGTGAACCTGCCCACGGCTGTGCTTCATCATCAGCAAAGAGAAGTGCATATACACACACACTCATATTCTCTATTATGCAGATAGTGAGTGCCTAAGAACACATCCACAGTCAATGAAATACAAGTACAGCATGCAGCCATGTCTCCAAGATAAAAGATCATTTCAGTTCTCACAAAGCAGCAAGACAGAGTGACTCAAACAAGTGCCCACAACACAGAGCTCGAAGCCTCTTTGGAGGGAGAAGTGACATTGGAACTACCTGCTAAGGAAGTCAAAAGGATGACACGGAGGTACTTTCAGCAGATGAGGTGAGATATCAAGAGAGATGTACATGAAATGAAAGAAAACATAGAAGAAAATCTTTACAAAGTTTCAAGAAAACGCTATAAAAACAAGATGATCAAATATATGAAAACTGAGAAACCATGAAACACAGCAAATAGAGAAGATTAGTACTAAGATTCTAGAAATAGATAAAGCATTGGCATGGCAAAGAGGTGTAATTGAATCAATGAAATTCATAAAATTGTGAGCTTGAAGACAAACATCTCAATCAAATCAGCTAAAAGGAAAAATAGAAGAAAAAAACACTCATGAGGAATAACAACATGAGCATAATTTCTGAGCAGGATGTTATTTTTTTTAAAGAATATTGTCAAAGACTTATTGTAAGACAATTATCATCAAAGATAAGATATGCATACAAGAAGTTGAATAAGCCCCAAACAAGATAGACTCCTGAAAAATCACCAAGAGATAACAAAATCAAACATTCCCAAACCAAAGACAAGGAAGGAATCCTTAGAGCAGCTTGGGGAAAATGAGGAGTTACCCACAAAGGAGAATCCGTCAGACTCAGCCCTGATATCTCAGCAGAAATCATGCAGAGTCAATGAGATAACATATCTAAAGGTCTGAAAAAGGGATTGCAATCCAATAATTACCATATATCCTCATGTATAAGCCGAGTTTCCCCGCACATTTTTAAAATTAAATACTTTGATTGGGAGCTCTTACATCTCTTATCACAATCCACACATTCCTCCAGTGTGTCAAGCACATTTGCACATATGCTGCTATCATCATTTTAAAGCATTCTCTTCCCACCTGAGCCCCAGATATCAGCCCCCCATTTCTTCCCCTTCCCTCCCCACCCCTCCCTCATGAATCCTTGATCAGTTATAGATTATTATTTTCATATCTTACATCGTCCTCCATTGCCCCTCACCCACTTTTCTGTTGTTTGTCACCCTGAGATGTGGTGATTGGCTGATCCTTATGATTGATTCCTCTTTTCTCCCCTCACCCTCCTCTAATCCTCCTGGTATCTCTACTCTCATTGTTGGCCCTGAGGGGTTAATCTATCCTGGATTCCCTGTGTTGCAGGCACTTGTCTTTATCAGTGTGCATGCTCTGGTCTAATCTGATTTATAAGGTTGAATAGAGGTCATGACAGTGGGGGGAAGAAGGCATCAAAGAACTAGAGGAACGTTATGTGTTTCATTGGTGCTATACTGCACCCTGACTGGCTCATTTTTTCCCTGTGACCCCTCTGTAGGGGGATGTCCAATTATCTACAGGTGGGCATTGGGTCTCCACTCAATGCCCCCCCCCATTCCTGTTGGGTATGATTTTGTTCTGAGGCTTAGATACCTCGTACCTGATCCCATCAACAACTCTTGATCATACAGGCTGGTGTACTTTTTCCATGAGGGCTTTGTTGCTTCTCAGTTAGGTGGTCACTTGTTTATCTTCAAGTCTTTAAGACCCCAGATGCTATATCTTTCAATAGCCAGGAAATATCAGCTTTCTTCACCACATTTACTTATGCTCTCATTTTGTCTTTAGCAATTGTGTTGGGTAGATGAGCATCACAGAATGCCAGATTGTTAGAACAAAGTGTTCCTGTGTTGAGGGAGTACTTGAGTCGAGGCCCAATGTCCATCTGCAACCTTAATTCTTAACATACAGATATGAGTACATAATTCTATTCCCCTCTTGTTTTATATAAATACACACATGTCTTTATTTAGATATCTATAAAGGTCCTTTGCCTCCTGGTTCTTTCCTCTATTTCCTTTTACTTTCCTCTTGTCCCACTATCATGTTTGGCCTTCATTTATGTTTAGTAATTCCTCGCTGCTACATTACCCTTGATTAAGCCCCACTAGGCATTCTGCATTCAGCACATTTTTAATGCAGTTTTTGTGTAAAATTAGGTGCTTTGGCTGATATCCAGGTCGGCTTATACTCGAGTATGTATGGTATATATCCAGAAATATTGTCCCACAAATAATTTGGTGAAATTAGGGCATTTACAGCTAAATGGAATTAAAGAAATTTGTAAAACCCAGACCAGCCTTACTTGATATACTAAAGCGAGGTCTTTGGGCAGAGAACTATCAACGGCAGACAGCAACCTAAGATGTTCCATCACAACAGCACCCAGAATTCAGTTCAGCTCCAGAAGTATCCAAAATTCAGAAAGTTTATAATACTGAAAATAGATAACCAGAGATGTAACTTTTTAAGGAAGACAATTACAAAGTAAATCGAGGGAGGAATATAGTTATTGAACTCACACAGGTAGACTTCAAGAACTTGGTAAAGAGGAATACAATATGAAATAAGAAAGATTTTAAAAATATTTTATTGGGAGCTCGTAGAGATATTATTACAATCAATAGTTCCACTAGGTCAGGTGTAGTTGTACAGTTGGGACCATCATCACTTACAATCCATTTTCTTTTTTCTTGAACTCCTAGAATTTCAGTTCCTCTTTATCCCCTCCCCCCGCATCCTACCCTCTCCCTAAACCCTTAAAAACACAACAATAATAATGAAATAAATATTTTGGTAAAATATGATGTAGGCAAGAGCCACTGGGAGCAGTGAAAATTAGAGGCACCGGAGGTGAATACTGTTACATGTGCAGTCTACAGTAATTCCTATCTGTGAGTGGACACACGGACAGACACGCTGGCTGAACGGGTGTGGGAGAGAGAATGGAAATTTAGCCATAGATACATTGATGTTTGGCAGAGATTACGTGTGCATAAGCACGTGCCTCTGCGACAACTTCCATCCATTGTACTGGTGAAGCTCACAGGGGTCCGCAGTATGAACACGTCTTAGAGCCAAGCACCTTGAGGGAATGCGTTACTGGCTCTGGAGGCTCAGGAGTGTCATCTCAGGGCACACGGAGGGCAATTGGCATAGCGTATCCCACAAAGTCCACATCCTGCTCTGCTTAGTAGAACCCGGGTCTTAAAACGTGTGATGGTCCACCTATGATGCATCCCCCCTGTGGAGGGAAAGGAGTGAGGAAACCTGGAAACAAGAACACAGCCCTGTGGACTCGTGGACCGTGGGAACAGCAGTCTCCAGGGCCCGAGACCAAGAGAACTGGGTAGTGTGTGGGTACCACCAACCCCTGCTCTGAAAGGAGTCACCTCAAAGGTCCTGGGCAGCATGGGGAGAAAGGTGCTACTAAACTCAAAAGCACGAAACAGACGAGGCATGCTGGCTGGCTGCAGACAGGCCATCCCTGAGAGCGCCGCCGTGGCCCCTTGAGGTGTGGAGTCAGCCCCTGTGGCACCATGTCCATATCTCTGTGTGGAGCCAGAAGCACCAAGAATTATTGAATGGGAAATGCATGGTCTCCCCCTTTAATCCTTGTCCAATTCACAATGAAAAGTTTGTTTTAAAAGAGGTCCTCGGGAACTTGGAATTAAAAGATAATAAAAATTGTCCATGGACGCTTGAAAACCCCCGACAGGAAAGTTCACTTGAATTATCTGTCACAACAAAATTCTGGGGGAACCCTCAATATCCTGTAAAAGAGGGATTTAAAAATAAATGAGTATCTTATGAGTGTTTTAATTTGTGTTTCCTTTTTCTTAATAACCAGAGCGTGTATATTTTCCATGGCCTTCTTTGGGGGAACTTTCCTTTTATATCTTTTGCTACTGAAGTTTTTCATATTTGTTTATAGAAACCCTTTATCTATTTCATAATTTTGCCTTTATGTACATTAAATATGTATTTTAGCACATCTTTTCATTTGTTTTTTTAAGGCCAGAGAACTAGATTTTATTTAAAACTCTGACACTGACTTCAGTGTCAGACACCGGGCTTCAGTTTTTTTTCTTTTTTTTGTTTTTCCAAGCATTTTCTTTTTTTTAAACATTTTATTAGGGGCTCATACAACTCTTATCACAATCCATACATATACATACATCAATTGTATAAAGCACATCCGTACATTCTTTGCCCTAATCACTCTCTAAGCATTTGCTCTCCACTTGAGCCGTCTGCATCAGGTCCTTTTTTTGCCCCCTCCCTCCCCGTTCCCCCCTCCCTCATGAGCCCTTCATAATCCACAGATTGTTATTTTGTCATATCTTGCCCTATCTGGAGTCTCCCTTCCCCCCCTTCTCTGCTGTCCATCTCCCAGGGAGGAGGTCACATGTGGATCCTTTTAATCAGTTGCCCCTTTCCAACCCACTCACCCTCCTCTCTCCCAGCCTCTCTTCATTTGTTTATGGTGTCTTCCTTTCATGATACAACAGTTTGAAGAGTTTATAAAATTAATTTTCCATTTTTACCCTCCGGTTTCAAGATTTTCTCTTCTGTGTATAACAGCTTTCCTCACCAAAACATGTCTATTTTTAATTCTCCTGTACTATGTTCTAATGCTTTTTATAGATTAAAGCAGATATGTATCTATTGATTGCACTGGAAATCTATTTTTGTCCATGGAATAGTTACGTTCTATGGTTTTTAATTCTAGAAAATAATAGGCATTTAAAGATTTGCAGAATGAATAAACTTTTTGTAAAACAAAAAAGAAGAAATATGACCATGACCGTGTGCTTTCAGGAGACTGTTACCTGACGGAGTGGTCCTCGTGGAGCCTGTGTCAGCTGACCTGTGTGAATGGGGAGGACATTGGCTTTGGTGGAATCCAGGCCCGATCAAGAGCAGTGATTATACAAGAACTCGAGAACCAACATTTATGTCCTGAGCAGATGTTAGAAACAAAGCCATGTGATGGTGAGCGCTTCAATCACGAGAGTTACAGACGTTTGCTTTGCGTGGATGAGCAAATTCATAAAGCGTAGAATTTAAATAAATGTGTTCAGGAGAGAGAATTGAATTAAGCATCTGATGCTGTATTCTGAAAACTTGGGGGGAGAGAATTTTGTCACCCTTCATAATCAGATGTGAAATCTTTTTCAAATGCTTTCCAGTTGTATGCGCTGAAGAAGGCTTGAAAGGAGGGGAGCGCATTTGGGGAACACATGTAATGAATAATCCTGAGTGATGATGCTTGAATTGAACATTCTCTGCATGGGGAGGCCTGATGGTGTTAGGGATTCTGCCCGGGGCTGCGATCCTCATGCTCAGCGATTTGATGCCACCAGCAGGTCCGCAGGGGCAGCACCAGACGTGCTCCTCCCGTAAACAGTGGCAGTCTCAGGACCGTGCCGGGGTTACTCTGCGTCAGCAGGGACTCCATGGCAGTGAGTTTGGTTTGGTGGCAATTATATGAACAAATAACAGAAGTCAAGAAAATCCAAAATACGTAGCCAAATGAGAAGTTTTCACATGTTCTCAGAATATAAAACGTAAGTACTGGTCCTTAACAAATGTACCCTACATTTGACGTAAAATGGATGTGTCGAAATGCTAATGTTCAAATGGCATCTTTGAATTCTTACCGTTCTCTGCCCTTGTTTTACGTTTGATATTTTGCTGGACGTTAAAGCCACCAGCCACCCGCCCTAGGGCTTCTGAGGCTGGAAACCTTTACGGAGCAGAGGTCCTCATCTTTCGCTCAAGGACTGGCTGGCAGGTTTGAACTGCAGACCCCGTCACCGGGGCTCCTTATCATTTAAAAAGAAACAAAACATTAAACGAACAGGGCAGCTTCGTGCCAGTTCATACGGCAGTAAGCCAGATAGTATGGAAAATCAGTCAGCGCTTAGGTACACGTCAGCTATTTGATGATATTTTTATGTCAACTTGAAGGTAATAAATTGACATGGAATCACCAGAAATGATTAAAATTCTATCTTCATGATTGCCTTTCCGAGCATAGGAATGCTTCTGTTAATGTTTATTGTGTCCCCACAGATGGCCGATGTTATGAGTATAAATGGATGGCCAGTAATTGGAAGGGCTCTTCTAGAACAGTCTGGTGTCAAAGGTCTGATGGTATAAATGTAACAGGTAAGCCTTTGATTCCCCTTTGTTCTTCAAAATCCTTCTATCACGTACACATTAAAGAAAATTATGAAGAGACCAGAAAAATATTCTTTCAGTACTCAGCACAAGACCGAGGCTCAGGAGTCCCTCGCTGTAATTGATGAGAAATTCTTTTTAATTATATGTTTTAAATTCGCTTTCATTCAGTCATTTTATGTACTGATACTAGTACTCATTTAATTAAAATAGCAATTCCAATAAACAAGTGTCAAGTAAAGAATTTCTGATGGTATTTCCTAGAAATTTTCCGAATGAGAAACTCGATACTTGTAAGAAAAATGTTTTGTTGGCTGTTTCTGCTCCTCTGCCCTGAAGGCAATTCCAGTGTAAACCTAGTCATACCGGAGGGAGAATGTCTGTACAGACCCACACACTATGCTTGGGTTCAGAAGCAGGGGTCCTCAAACTTAAACAGGGTGCCAGTTCACTGTCCCTCAGATCCGTTGGAGGGCCAGACTATAGTTTAAAATTAAAAAAAAAACTGTGAATGAATTCCTATGCACACTGCACATATCTTATTTTGAAGTAAAAAACAAACGGGGCAAAAACACCCGGTGGGCTGGATAAATGTCCTTGGTGGGCCGCATGTGGCCCGTGGTCCATAATTTGAGGATCCCTGAGAGGTTTTGTATTAATTAAAATTTCAGTTTAGTAAGTGAGCGTGTATGAAGCAGGTAAGAGCTAAGGGTAAATCTCAAGCCCAGGTCATCTGAGCAGCTCAACGGCAATGGTTCCAAACAAATACTAGGCATCAGAAAGGATGCCTCAGGAAGAACTCCTTTTGATTGTCAGGGGACCCAAATATAATGTAGAGACCTATTTTAACCTGCAGAGTTTTCTTTTCTGAGGCCAGTAAATGCAACAGAACCCAAAAAACTCTCGAAAAGAGAAGAGACTAGTTCCAAGTATGTAGTGAACTATCCTTCACGTTTTGTAGGGAAAACAAACACTGCTTCAGCTCCAGACAAACTCAGAAAGTTGGTACATGGATGGGTAGATGGGTGGGTGGGTGGATAGATGGATGGGTGGGCGGATGAATGGATGGACGGACGGACGGATGAACAGATGGACGAGTGAGTGGGTGGGTGGGTGGGTGGGTGGGTGGATGGACGGACGGACGGGTGGACGGATGGACGGATGGACGGATGGACGGATGGACGGATGGACGGATGGACGGATGGATGGATGGGTGGATGGATGGATGGATGGGTGGATGGATGGATGGATGGGTGGATGGATGGATGGGCGGGCGGACGGATGGACAGACGAATGGATAGCTGCTTGTGGCACAGACTCATGGTGACCTTTTGTACAAAATTAATAAACCATTGCTAGCTCTTCCATCCTCCTCCTAATCACCAGCATGTTGAAGTTGAACATTTACCAAGTCGTTTTACCAAGGGTTTCCCTTTGGGGTCCTCTGCTTCCTGAAGCAGGCTGTCCTCCTTCAGCAATGGAGTCTAAGTCAAGAAACTGCCGAAACCTCTGCACTTGGGATAGCCCTGGCACTGAAACGGATGTGGCCCAGCTGCCAGCATCACAGCATCATGGAAGCCATCAAAACACCGCAAGCTGGCAAATGGGTGGCGAAGAAGTAGCACCATTTTCATTAAGGACTTTTTAAAAGATCTAAGCCCTAGAAATCTCCACAGCAGAGTAATGGCATGAACATTGGCGATCAAAAGTAGGCGACCTGCCTGCTGACTTCCATTCCTACCCTCCTCCTTCTGAGGGAAAGGGAGTCGTGCATTTGAACATCAGTGAATCCTGTTCATTACAGATTTAGCTTTCCTAAGATAACAGAGAGATGGATCAATGGGCTTTTTATATTGAATTTTAAAGTACCTGGTTTTATTCAAACTAATTATTTTTCCCTATGAAAGCTGGAGTCGGTTGTCAGGTTGTATTCCCCTGGACCTGAGAGGGTTTCCCTGAGAAAGCCCTGTGAGCCAAGGTTCCTGGGATAGCAGTGCCTCCCAGTGGATGCATCCGGAACTGAAACACACCGTGCTTGGAAAACTAAGCAGAGCCCTGGACTGGCAAGCATGGGCTTGAAGCACTCAGCTAAGAGCTTAAAACTGAAGGTCGACACGTAACCTTTCTCAGAGAACGTTTAAGCTTTTCCAGAGGATCCAAGTAGTTAGGTTTTCTTTCTTCCAGTTATAAATTCAAATTATATTCTTCTTTTTAATAATCCTGTTTTTTAAAAGAGACACCCTCCCCCCCGCTGCTATTGAGACTAATTCCTAGATCAAAGGCTGGTTTTAAAAAACAAATATACCTGTGAAAATCATGTTTTCAATATTTTTTAGAATACCTATTACATTTCTTTTTCCTAATGTTATTTGATACCCAAAAGTCAATATGGAAATGTTATGAAAAAACTCTAGACACAGTGTTTCTATATTTTAGGAGAAATGGGATTTTTCCAAAAAGAAAAAACCAGAAAAACTTATATATTATCCTCTTAATCAATTGCTTGGCTTCAATGACTAGCTGTCCTTATAAGAAATCAAAAACCTGTTTCCTTTTTCTTCATGATGATAATAAATTCAGAATGAACACTTACCTGTAATAATCTTACAATGACTACTTGTTTTGCTATAATTGTTCTGAGTATTTGTAAGTATTAAAAGATAAGGCAAAAATTTAGCGTGCGTCAGCCTTGATTGAATTTCAGAAGATTATCAGTTCCATAAATAAATGGGAAATGATGCTAAACTTTTGTTAAACAGAACACATATCATTTGAAATTATTTGTCCCTTCCACATTACCACTGTTGTGTTACCTTAAATCCCTATGGACAACAGCTTACGTATAGTTACTACTATACTTGGAAATGAAGAAGAAAGTTAATTGATCTCATGATATGCAAAACAATAGTAGAAAGACTCTACTTAGTAACTGAGGTTTGTTTTCTTTGCTGTAGCCAAACAAACATGCTGAGTCCACATAGTGATTTTTTTTCTTAAACTGATATACATTATAAATAATACATTTATGTAGTGGGCATATAACAAATGAGTTATCTTTCAAAGGAATATGAGTACTATTGTTTTCAATATCTCATAAAGAATGTTAGCTTTAAAATTAAATTAGATTTAAAAACACATTTATTTTTTAATGGAAGAGTTTGGTCTCCAGGATAACAGCTAGAAATTACTGTGTATGCAATTAATGTTTCTGAAATCAAACTATACAGCAGTTTCCTCTCAGCACATGTTTATTGAGCACCTATTAGGTGTCAGGCGTTGTGCTGTCTCTCTCTTGGGGAGAGGAGCCTCAACTTCCCAAATAAAGTGGTCAAGGTTAACCAAATAGTTCATGGCTATCCGTCAGAAATAGTAGTGGGACCTTCAAAGTGCTTCAGGATCCGAAGTGTAATGTTATAACAACAATAAACTTTTTATCATAGCAAGAGTAGTCGTTTATCAAAATAAGAGTTTCTGTTTTGCAGGGGGCTGCTTGATGCTGCACCAGCCTGATGCGGACAGGTCATGTCATCCCCCGTGTAGTGAGCCCCACTCGTACTGCAGTGAGGTACGTGCGGAGTCAGTAGGAGGGCGAACCCAGTCTCTTGCAGTCCGTTCTAAAACTAACTTGTCTTGAGACCTAACTTTTCTTTTGTTAGATGTCTTCTGCTATCAGTATGGACGATTCCAAGTGCACTTGCTTTTATTGTTAAAATAAGTAAAGATATAGGACTAAAATGTTGCTCTTTTTAATATCAAGCCAAAAATTGCAAGTAGTCGATTCCCAAACAATTCTTCCCTAAAGACTTGCCTTCCCGTCAGCTCTATTGTCATGCTTCCAAAGATCGTGTGTCCTATAAACCTCCATGTTCGCCTGCAGACGAGGTCATGCCGCTGTGAAGAAGGGTACACGGAAGTCATGTCTTCTTATGGGACCCTGGAGCAATGCACACTTATCCCCGTGGTGGTGATCCCCACGGGGGAGGACAGCAAAGGAGATGTGAAGACCAGTCGGGCAGTGCATCCAACCCAGCCGGCCACGAGCCCAGCAGGCTGGGGACGGACTTGGTTTCTACAGCCATTTGGGCCAGGTGATGGGACTAGCATTGTTGGGTTATACCATAGCTAGTGTCAGAGGACTGTGGGGGAAAATACAAAAAACCCAAGCATTTTATATAGACATTTATTAATTTATCTCTATATATGTTTATTTTGGCACTGCCATATATTTTTATATATTAGTTGACTTCGGTAATAAGCATGCATGCTCACATTTCACACAAATGGAATTACTTTTCTCTGAGAAAATTTAAGATTGACAGAACTTATTTCAACTCTGGATCTGAATTTGTAAGTATAATATGTCACATTGAACGAAGAAACCAGAGGATGAAAATACTAATTAGATTTTTTTTAAAAAGTATACTACCATTCAGAACTGAAGCCAGCAGGACCATCAGGACATTCAAGGATTGTTTGCTTTTTCATTTGAACCCGGGGCAGCGACAGAGCCTCCCCAACGTAGTTCCACAATGTAAGATACATTTGGATGAACAGAACTGAGTTAAATACTGTACTGCTCCTTACTGTACATAGTAACACTATTTTTTTAATGAAAGGCAGCGAAATAACAATACTACATCTAATGAAGCAATCAGATAGTCTTTAGTTAGAATTGTCTTTTCACTTTTAAAAAAGGTAACAGGCTTTAAATATTTTTTGGACTTTTCAGAAATACTGATGTTAGGTGATATTTTTCCAAAAGGATGGTTGGGCAATTGAACATGATTTAGTTGGCCAGTGACCCCTTAGTGCTCCCATACAATAAATTCCTGACCGTGAGGAGTAGCCAAGTATTTTGTGGTTAGGAAAAAAAGCCTCATCAGATTGACAAAAATTACAAGAGAGCATCAAAGAAAATTGCACTTTACTGTGTCTTCATGATAAAAAGAATTTTAATTGAAACATGAAAATAACGTATTCTACAAGAAAAATAAAGCCCAGATCATTCCAAGTAATCTTAAGTAAGTAGTTCTTCTCTGCATGACTACGCTCCCTAGTTCCGAGTGGATATGTCCAGGGAGCTGATCAGAGCTAGACAGAAAATACACATATGTATATGAATCCGGAGTCCCCTTCTTTATTTACCCCAGAAAAGTTTTCTCTTTTCTCCTAATTATCCTGAGGCCTTCTCTGGTGGATCAACTTCAATTAGGGAGCCACTAGTAGTTTCTTCTCCTGCTAGAAGAAGGGTATATGAGCATAAAACTAACATCTTGGGGAGACATCAGACAGTGTAATATATGACCAAATAATAATAATATATGAATGATGAGGTGGGGGAGAGTGGAGAGGGAGGGGGAAATGAGCAGCAGATATTAAGGGCTCAAGTGGAAGGCAAATGTTTTGAGAATGATGATGGCAACAAATGTACATATGTTCTTGACACAATGGATGGATTTATGGATTGAGATAAGAATTGTATGAGCCCTCAATAAAATGATTTTTAAAAAATGATAGAAAGAAAAGGAGGCCAAAGTGTTACAGCAGAACAGTTTCTGTCATATCTTATCTCATGAAATGGTAAAGGTGGTGGGGTAGGGAGTCACTTAAAGATCTTATGTGTGGTCCGACTTGATTAGTTTTGTAAACAATACTATAAAGCAGTTTGAAAGCACACTGTACGTATATTCTGGATCAAAGATCTTTAATTTCCCCAAAGATAAATTTTCATGCTTTATCTAAAACAATAAACATGTTCAGGTGGCAATGGTCACTGAATAAATATCCGTCTGAACAAACTCTAGGTTGTAGAATACTGTTTAAAGTTCATTCTTTTTCTCATTGTTTTACTGTCGCTCTTCTCAAATCAGAATGCGAACATCTCAGGAGAAAGTGTTCATGTAGTATTCCACATCTATAGGACTTTAAGTAACTTTCAGCTATAAAGCAGTAGGTATTTAGAAAGGATACCTTACTAGCTGAACTCAGATTATTTATGACTTCCCAATCCAATTTTCATTGGCAATTTATCTTTAAAGAAGGAGCCCCTAGCTTGTAATAGCAGCTTTTCAATCCCGTAACTGTGCCGAAGCAGTATCATCTGGGGTTCTTAAAGGATGGGTCATATGTGGCTGGTCATTGTTCATAGTTAGAGACCGTCTTGCATGAAGCAGCAGACTGATGTGCATGAATGACTAACACCCACTCTTCTAGATGGGAGCCTGAAGACGTGGGTGTACGGGGTGGCAGCCGGGGCCTGTGTGCTGCTCATCTTTATTGTCTCCATGATTTATCTAGCGTGGTGAGTGCTTAAATATTTCACACTCTAAAGGGAGATGCAATCGCTCTAGTTCAGCAGCCTTTCAATGGACCACAGCAAACCGGCGTCTCCAATAAACAGTCCACATTTATTCAGTGTTAATCTGATGTTCAAAATAAACACGGCTTCAATCTTAGATGGTTGAAAACTATTACATCCGAGCCAATTCATTTCCAAAGTCCTCTTTGCTGTCAGTCATCTTCTCAAGGAGGTTCTCTGTTATGCCAAAGAATGCTCTATTTTATGGTTTCTAGTAAATTACAGATTTTTCCCTATTGCTCCTAGAAGAAGGTATTATAATTCCTAATCATATTCAGCTATCTTTTAAAATATGTATTATTTATAAATTATGCATTATTTATAAAGGTTTCTGGCCAAATGTAAATGATTATACTATATGTTCCTTCTGTTGTTATTGTTCAGAAATCACATTGGAATAATTTATCCTCCACAGCAGTGGTTCTCAGCCTTCCTCATGCTGTGATCTTTTAATACAGTTCCTCATGTGGTCGTGACCCTCCAACCATAACATTATTTTTGTTGCTATTTCATCACTGTAATTTTGCTGCAGTTATGAATCAAACAACCCCTGTAAAAGGGTTGAGACCCACAGGTTGAGAACCGCTGCTCTACAGGATAATAAAATATTTGAAGAGTTTTTGTAAGGCTGAATTTAGGTGATATAGGTCTAAAAATTTGTTCAGGTTTTTTGAGGGTTTTTTTTACTTGTTTTTCACTTAAAATAATAAGCTTTGCCATTGAAGGGTTTTTTTCTCCTAATTTTCTGTTGTGCTTTTTGCAGCAAAAGGCCAAAGAAACCACACAGAAGGCAGAACAATCGACTGAAACCTCTAACCTTAGCCTATGATGGCGATGCCGACATGTGAAACCCTTTTCTCGGCAACCACCACTTGCACCTGACTGACTTCCTAGTAGGTCCCCAGAGGCCATGAAGATATTCAAACGGGGTCAATTCGAATGTGCTTTGCATTGAAAGAAGACACAACAGCGAGAGGAGTGAAAACAGTGTGCTCCTGGGAATATCCAAGACAGGACCACTTGCATACAGACCATGAGCGAGCTCTGAGCAGTCGAGATTAGTTGAATACAGGCTGCATTCTGAGAGCTTTATGATCTACTCTGCCATCTACCAACTGAACAATCACCTGTATCTGAAATCTGACAACAGCCTCGGCCATCAGGAAGCCTGATGGGAAGACTCTGTTTGCAGTGTTGACATATAGTGACTTTTAGCATGAAGAGTTTTATACCAAAATCTCCACAACACTATAGTAAAAAATAACCACACATATGCCCAAATGACTGAAACCTATTATCCTGTAAAAGTATGTAGTTGCTAATAAGCAATGTTAATGCTGAATAAGAGATCGATTAGACTGAGCAGAAAATCCACGGAATAAATTCAGCATCTTGGAGGTTGATGGTAACTATATTGACCTGCATTTCAGAGGCAAAAACATTTCGAAGACTTTATTGTTGTCTCTCTCCAAAGTGCGAATGCTGGACATGTACTAGTACCTTAGAAGAAGAGTCCTCAAGTTCAGTATTTTAGAGTGGCTGTTGTCTGCAAAACTAATTTGATTGTGTGAATAGATTTCTACTTTCCCTGGTTTTCAAACTGGTTGCCTGCATCTTTTTTGCTGTGTGGAAGGCACATTTTTGCACTATATTAGTGCAGTATGGTATTGCCAGAGAGACCGCCTCTTCTCGCACGCGATGAACACCGTGCTCAGAGCGCTCTGGACACATTTGCAAGCAAGCTGCACTGTCCTGCAGGGAGCACAGTTCCACTGGGTGGTGACCGGATGGGACCGGCCGTGACGTTTGTCACACAGACCCCTCAGCAGCACAGCGGTGGTGAAATCAACGCGGTGACATTGCGGTGTTGAAGTCCCTACCCCATCAACCCAGCAAAAGGTGGATCCCGGTCGGTTGTTAATTGGACTGTGGAGGCCGTTTATGACTAGATTTTTATATTTGTTATCTTTGATTAAAAAAAAAGAGAGGAAAAGAAAAAAAAGAAGCTGGTGGTGATTTGGAGCAAATGGAGAAAAAGACTATCGATGGTTTATATAACTTTGAAAACATCAAAATTATCTGTTGATTATTCTTTTGTTCTTATTTGATTTCCTAGTTTCAGATAAAATATTTGCAGATGGTCAAAATCCATAATCCTTTGTCTTTCTCACTGGCAAAATTTGAGGGAGTCTAATATGTAACTTGAAACACTAAAATTTTTGGAAGAGCAAATTAGATGTTTTGTCCAAGGCTTTCCTAACTAGTCAGAGTAGGAGTGCAGACACTTAACATCGAGAATCCTTGTTGTAGCCAGATCTCTCCATCCTGGCAGTGTTATCCAAACACAGGCAGGCACAATAAATGTATACAAGTTTCAATAAAACTCTCCCCAAACAGCCAAATTGGGAGTTAATTTCAAGGGTGGAAAACAGTATTAGATTTACTACTTTGTACATTGTAAATAACTGTATTTTTCACACAGATGTAGCCCAAGGAATGGCACAACGGGACAGTACCTACGTAATTTGGGCAACATTTCATATGAAAAGAAAATTCAAAGAAATTCAATGTCAATTTTCAGGCGCCATTTACTGAAGCAGCTTGGGAGGCACTAGAAGACGTTAGGTTGTCAAGTCTTTTAAAAATTGTGCAACAAGCTATTTTATGTTGAGCATAGCCCATCACTAGATAAGTGTTTGTATTAAAAGTTATTTTACCTTCATACTGGAGTTTGAGCTCCCTCTAGTGTTCATTCATGTATTTGCAAAGGGTACAAAAGACATTTTAATCATGTCATTACCCCTACGATAGAGATTTCTATATAGTTCAATAACAATTAACTGTGGTAAGCACTAATTTCTTATTCGACCTTTACTATTTAGGCAATATAAACCATTTAAACATGAACAAGTAGCCAGGAAACAGGTAATTTTACTTTAAGGACTTAAGGAAAAATGAAAATAAAATCCATATTGCCTGCTTTATCAAAGAGGAAGGCAAAAATATATATTCTACCTAAAACTGTAATTATAAAAATATGTACTCAGGGGTCTTTCAGAAAATACTCAAGTTGATCTCTTATAAAATAAATTGCATTTGTCAAAAGTGGTTGAGAAAAAATTGGTTGTAGTTAATTGAAAAGTCAGTTTTATGCTATATTGTTTAACACCTAACAGTGTTGAAATTTTTGATAGAACTGTACTCCTAGCAGTACAGTTAAGAGATTATAAACTGTCTCTATTACAAAAGACACATCAGTATCATCCTGCCTTCATTGTAACAATTCTATGAACGGATGCCTTCCATTGTTAGAAACGTTGGGAACAGGCAAGGTTTGAGTTCATCATCTGAACCCATTTGAAAGCATCATGGAGAGGCTGCCAGCCACAAGGGGAGCAGTTCGGGAGCCTCTAGCCGCTCCTCGGGAGAAAGATGAGCTTTTCTACTTCTGTAAAGAGTCACACTCTTGGAAGCCCACGGGGCCAGTTCTACCCTGTCCTATGGGGTCACTGCCAGTTAGAATGGACTGGAGGACAGTGTTTGGTTGTATGTATATAAAGGAGATAAGATTCGATGTAACCTAACATTTGAAAATAAAGATCACTTCTTGGTGGATTAAGAGGAGAATCAGATGACTATTTTAGAAAATGGGAGATTATTGTACTCATGCTTATAAGATGAAAATAGCAGTACTTTTTTTCTTGGCATGAGTTAAAAATGAGTGGGAGACTTAACTAAAACTTCATCTAAACCTTATTCTTTCCATTCATTCTAAGAATTCAGGAGGGAACTAGAGTATTAGCTGACTATTTACCCTAACGTCTTGCCACAATAGTCTATGACCCCTATAGATTTAGAACTGTAGTTCTGTGAGTATGAAAATCAATTTGGTTTTAAAAGAATATATTGATATTATACTATTTAGTTGGGTTGATTCCATATGAAACATAGAGAACTAGCATTACTGGCATCTCTTGGAAATTTACTCATTCATTCATCAATACCTAATCTTGTATATTGGCCATAAGCCTACGTTTGAAGCCTCTTGTAAAGATGCAACGGTACACCATAAGCGAATTTCAAAAGGAGTGCATAAGCGCATGTATTTAAATACAGCAAAGCACACATTGCTTATAGCAAGGTAAATAGTTATTGAGTTGTGACATGCAAGACACTGATAAGCAATATAAAAAATGAATCATGGCTTCTCTATCCATGTATATGTAGGGTGGTCAGAAGAAAAGCGTGCTCAGTGAGTGAAAGCACTGAGACACGTTGCCCCGTTGTACTTGTTTTTGAACGTGCCTGGCCCTGTTTTCGTGTCTTGTGTGTGTGTCCCTGACCAGGCTGCCAGCTGTTGGACTTCCCATGACTCCACCCTCAGGCCTTTATTGAACTTTTTAATGTTTCAGAATAATGTCCCTTATTTTAAAATTCTTACAGGAAACATCTAGTACTTATCACAGTTTTATTTACTATTCCAAACCCCTATATCCTTAGTCTCATAATGGTTTTCTCTACCTGGTCTCTCTTCTCAAAGAATTGGAAATAGCTATTCCTGTCTACTCACCTCAGAACATGCCCACGTATTAAATCAGAAAGGGGGCGGGGGAGATAGAGAGAGAGAGAGAGAACCTAAATTTCCTTCCTGTTAGAATCAAACATCACTTAGAGCGAATATTTTTATTTAACCAAAAGCAGCGGCATAAGACACGTGCAAGAGGGAGGAAAGATGTTGAAGATTTCTGTTTTAAAAGTACCTCTTAATAAAAATGCCAGTCCCTCTACTCCTATTCCTCTGACTTGCTTCTTGTCTCTTTGATCTGTCTGATAAGACAACATGGAACGCCTGCCGTTTCCAATACTGTCCATAAAAGAAAATTTACTCTGAGGCAAAAGCTTCCAGAATAGATTTGTAAGAATTCAGTCCCAGTTAATCTGGAATTCCATTATATGTAAATACCAAAAGTAAAGCCAACTTTTATTATTGAAGGCAAATGTGTTTCTTGATAGATGTCCCCTCCAAGACTGGGGCCTGAGAGGGGAGCCGCCCAGGACTGAGGCTGAGGAATGGAGCCCAAGCCTGACCTTTCTGTGATAAGTAGAACAGTGACCTGTCCTGGTAACAGTCTCACCTGGTCCAGCCCTAGGAAGAATGGAGAATGAGTCTAGCAACGTTGTTCCGTAGAAAAAGACTGCGGTCTCACATGATAGGATAATTTTATCTAGCAGGAACCCTGAAAATTTGTGGGTTTATATTATTAAATGAGAAAGACAAATGCTATTGAGTTAATTTTTTGTCTTTATTTTTTCCATCTTCCTGCAAAGCCAACAGTGTGTGGAGTTCTAGTTTGTCAATATTTTCAGTGGTCAAAAATCTCTAGACTCTTTTTAATACAGTCGGGTAGTAGATTTTTGTTGTTTCATTGTGTTATAGAGGGTTTTGTTTTCTTTTTCTTTATATTAAACATAATTTCCAAATTACTTGCTTTAAACTGTCAATTTGCCCACCTTTTCCAGGAATCTATTTATTTGTGCTTATTCATAGGATATAAATATTCAAATTCCTTTCTGGTACTTTTCCATCCTATTTTGAGCACAGATTTGAAGAGACCAGTATCTCTCATTGTAAAATGTAAATTTTAAAAATGCACAATCTGCCTTTCTCTAAGTTATATTCCCTAAATGTATTGACTTTGGTTAATTTAATTCCTTGGTTATTTATTTTGTTCAATAAGGAGGCAGCTGTCTAAGATTTTGGTTTAATATTATTTTGTAAATTGTGTAAGTTTTATTTTTAATTATGTACATTTCTTTTTTTAATGCACAAAATGTCTGCATACAATTAGCTACAGATTTCCCAATAATGTCACTAAGCTGAATGCAGCTAATACAGGCGGCATGTGAAGATGTACTGTGCCTTTTTACATTTTCATGTGGATTATTTGTAAATAACTCTATTGCTGACAACATAAACCCCAAAATTGTTTTCATTCTAATAATGCATATGTGTGTTAATTTGTACCATTTGCTGCTCAAATGTGGGTAAAAGACAATTTCAGTGACTAGCTAAACCTATTCAATCCTCTTTTTGTCCTCTCCGGCACATTTCAAACTCCAATTTAAAGCCTTTCACAACTTTAAACTTTTGCCTTAAAAGTCATCCCCTAAAGCCACCAGCCTGATTGTCATGAACAAAGGACCTCTTGATTTCAATTTGGCCAAAAGTTATATGTCTTTTCTGGTTTGGGGACATGAAACTCAGGATTGATAAATCGCTAGTGACAGCAAGTAGAAAGGAGTTTCCTGGAGGCTCGTCTGGGAGTCGGGAGGGTGGTCAAGGGGAGCTAATATCAAGGCGTTCAAGAAAGAAGAGAATCACTTAACACTGATTATGGTAACATCTGTTCACTACTGCTCCATGTGATTGAACTATGGAATGGTGTGATGTCTTATTAGCTCCAAATAAAATGATTTTTTTTTAAGAGGGCACTGAGAAAGAACGGAAAGCATTCCAGAATGAAGCGTAGTTCGTCTTAGTCCTGCACGCGGAAGGCAAGAATCCCTTCACCCGGTGGCTACCAGTAAGGGACCAAACAAAACCTGGAAGGATCTCACAAATGACAAATAGCTGGAGAAGTTATCCTGATGGCAATTCGAAGTGACAACACTTTTTTCTGAATTATCTGTTTGAGAAAATATAATTAAGCAAGGAAGTCTTCAGGTTGTTGGCATGTGAACCACACAAAAGGTACAACTAGTCCCCAAAGCTTGGTGAGGTTGGAGCAAAATAATTGAGAGCGCGACAGAACGGTTCTTGGCAGTCCCCTAATGGTTAAGCAAAGGAGCCCTGTGGTGTAAAGGGTCACCCACTGAGCCACAAAAGGCAAGGTCAGCAGTTTGAAACCACCAGCCGCTCTGTGGGAGAAAGATGAGATGTTCTGTGAAGATGTGCAGTCTCAGAACCCAGAGGGGCAGTTCTACTCTGCCCTGTAAGGTCATTCTGAGTTGGAACTAACCTGGTGGTAGCGAGTTTGGCTGACTGGTTAAACAAGGACCTTTGAGGGGCAGTGGTGAAGGGCTGGGCTGCTAACTGGAAGGTTAGTGGTGTGATTCAGCAATCACTGCATGGCAGAGAGACATGGCAGAATCAAGGTGACAGCAACAGGTTTAAGAGTTAGGTTATGGACTTGAACAAAACGGTTGACAATTTAAACCCAGCAATTCAAGCTCGGCTCCCCTGCGGGACTGAGACCCAGCAGTCTGTGCCCGTCAAGCTCATAGGCCAGGAAACTGTGGGGCAGGTCTGCTGTCCTCCGAGCAGCTGTGAGGTGGGATCGATGAATGACACACAACAAAACGACAATGCAAACTAACAATGGTAGTTTTTTGTAACCCACGGTTTATTGTAAAATGAATATAAATGAAGGTATTGAATCATCCAGATTATTCTTTCTATACATCTAGACATTCATAATCAAATTGCTCACTTTATTTTTTATTTTACAACTCTGTTCTTCAAACAAAAAGAACACGATTTGTCCTTATCCTTTACTTTCTTTGGAGTTCATCATGATTATTGCATTCCATTCTGAAGAAATCCCAAAGACCAACCAGCATTCACTGCGATTTTAATACAGTGTGTCACTTTGCACATAGGTAAGTGTAGAAATACACTCGTCCCAGCCATGCTTTCTGATTCTGCAGCCTCCCTTCTTTTTGGGTGGCTTCCCTCCCTATCCACCTGGCTCCGTCACATCTGCCTGCCAAGTTCACACTCTGTTAGCTTGGCCTCCTTGATCACATAAGCACGATGTTGTGTGATAGGAGGCTGAGAGAGAAAACAGTTAAACTAAATAGGATATAAGCAATCAGGAAACAATATCAAATATTGTCTGCCATTCTTGTTGACGAACTTCCCACTACTCTACAGCAGCTCAGACGCATATACAGCCTTTTGGTTTCACAACTAAAGTTATAAAACTACCAATCCGAGCTGAAACAAATACCAGTTTCTTTCAAAGTTTCCCCTGGGTTACTAGCAAATTCGAGCAATGTTTCATCTTTTCATACATGTATTGGCTATGTAATTTGATCTTCCATTACAAAAGAAAATTGAAGGACAATTCTGGAGATGCCCACATGGTTGTCCATCAACTAAAATCATTTACTGGATTCGACTTCACCACCATTTACTTGTTTTTGATCCCAGTGCTGCACAGTGGTTCCAGCTAGGCCCCACCGTGGGCCCATGCTGCGACTGGGTCTTCCCTATGCCCTCGCTAACTCGCATGCATGTCCACTGCCTGCTCCCGCTGACGGACGCTGTGTGCAGTGTAGCGTGGAAATGATGCTGCTGGCAACCAGGGAGTCTAGCGAAACTGGGCTGCTTCCTCAGAGCTTTGCCATTGTCGCTCCCTCTTTCTAGAACTTTCCCCATAATGCAGGCACAGCTGCGCTCTCGTTTCACGCGGGTCTCTGTGCCAGCGCTGCCTCTTCCAGGAAGCCTTCTCTGATTGTCGCTCTTTTCGAAATGATATTTGGCATCATTGGTTTCTTTCTCTGTCTCTTGCACATGATCAATAAGGGCAGGTCGTTATCACTTTTGTTCATTGCTTGAAATGATGCAAACAAATAATTCTTGTGTGAATAAATGAGCAAAGGAATTGTTTGATTTCTCAGGTAGAAAATACCTTGGTCCTTGGCTTTACAGGAGAAAGAATTTGTGCCGAAGCCTGGTTTGGGATCCAAGTGAGTTTTATAAAGGATGGAAGGAGTTTCAGGCACCCCACGCCCTGAGGTCAGAAAAACTGCAGTACTGCCAGCTGAGGAGCAGCTACAAAAGGGGGGGGACTTGACGTTTTAGCCTTTGGGGGCTTTCTGCTGGGACGCGTGGTCGATGGTACTGGATAACCCTATTGGCTGAATTAAGCCCACCTGGCCTAGATTGGGGCCCACCCAAGTGTACCGGCTTCCTGGCTCAAGGGCCTGAATGTGTGCATGCTCTGTAGCCTTGACCGGCTTCCAACTCCCTGTACAGGGGGAGGGAGACCTTGGCATGCAGAGGGACAACCCCTGGTAGCTCCCTAACGTTTCCGCACTGAAGGGGTAAGGGCCAAAATCATCAGAGTACTGGGAAACGACGACATGATATCTCTAGCTCCTTCCTGCTGGCAAAGGGGCGCAGCGCGGGGCTTTGGGTCCACACCCTTCCTACTCTGTGAGAAGGGGTTGTCCTGCTCAGGGCCCCCGATGGATGAGGTTGGGGCGGTCCAGGAGCTGGTGGTCCTGGAGCCGGCACACATGTTTCAGAGACGTACTCCGAGACCTTCTGGAAGAAACAAACAGGTGGACAGTGCAGGTGAGACCATGGGAAGGGTGTGAGATGGCAGTGCCCTTGGAGGTGGGGATTAGTGTCCGGCAAAGTTTAGGGAAGCGGAAGTGTGAGAACTGACGGACATGGGTGCTAGTTTACTTTCAACACGGGAGTGGTGTAAAAGCACTTACTGGTTTAAAGACTGCGATGGGTCCGAGGTAGGGTTTTCTGTGGAGCACTTGTCTGTTCTGGGGTGGCAGTGAACCCCCCCCCCCAGCAGCTCTCAGGGGTGCCTGTCAGCATGCTCCACTTCTGAGGGGTCTGGGGCAACAGTTTCCATCATTTCACCTGGGAATGGGGCCCCGGGGCCACATAAGGAAGGGCGGACAGGATAGGCAGCCCAGGATCTAGGAGAACTCCACCGACCTTGCAGTCACCTGGATTGCTCACCCAAGGTTCCTGACCCGCTGCAGCCCTCCTGCTGCTCCGCTGGCCTGGCCAATCTTCAATGAGCAGCTGCTCCCTGGCCTGCGGGCGCCTTCCCTCTTGGCTGTCTGCCCTAGGACAAGGACACCTGGTGGCCAGCTTGCTTGCTGGGGTGGCATGGCCTTCGGCCAGGCCTGTTTTGGCTAGGGCAGTCTCGGCCCGGTGGCCCGGTTCCTGACACACATAGCACTTGGCACTGTAGTCATGGGTCTGGGAAACCTGGGAGGCAGTTGACGGGCAGTTGGCAAGTGCGGCCAGCACTTGGGCAGCCTGATGTCCTTCCTTCTCTCCTTCTCCTGAGCCCGCACCTCCCCCTTCTCCCCCCTACTGTAAAAGGCAGCATTAGCACCAGCAACCATTTCTTCTGGGTAACCCCTTCAGCCTTCTGCACTAACTTTTGGGGCTTCTTCCAAATGTCCATGCAGCCTGCGTGAGAAAATTGTCCCTGAGTAAGACTTGCCCTTGGTAGGAGTCTATGTCTAGAGAAGTGGGATTCCTCAGGGCCGCCTTTAGCCACCCTAAGAAGCCCACGGGGCTTTCCTCGGGTCCGTGGTGAATGCCATCACTTTTGCCAACCTGACTTCAGTCTGCTGTGATGCACACCAGGCAATGTTCCTGTGCCCACCCGTCCTTGGGCTCATTATGATCCCGCGCAGGGTCAGGAAAAGACACAGCTGTTTCCCCTACTGGGTATTTACCAGTCAGCACCTGTAACTCCCCTGCAAACTTCCTAGCACCTTTGAGCACTTGATCTCTCTCAAAGTCTGTCATAGTCTGTCACAGTATGATTGTCACATCCTTCCAAGTTAAGTCATGGGTAAGGATGCGGTGCTGGAGGCTTTCTGTGTACTGTTAGGGTTTGTCAGAGTACCTGCCCAGGTCATTTTTTAATCTACTGGAGTTCAATTAGGGTGAAATGCTTGTGGACTGCCTGTGGACCAATCTCCCCAGCTGTCTCTACTAAGGGTGTAACATCGGCAGGTTCAGAGCTGGGGAATAGCAGCCCCTAGATTCAGCACGCCTTAGAGGGTCCCGGGACCCTACGGTGCACTTTGTTTCCCACGCCGAAGCCTGGTTTGCGATCCAAGTGAGTTTTTATAAAGGACAGTAGAAGTTTCAGGTTTTACACAGGCCCCCCGAGGGCACTTCACACCCACAGGTGGTGACCTGAGGCCAGAGAAACTGCAGCACTGGCGGCCAAGTTGCTGCTGGAAAAGAGGTGATGGGTGGGCTCAAAGTTCCAGCCTTTTGGGCCTTTCTGCTGGGACTGGATTAAGCCCACCAGGCCTACATTGAGGTCCTCCCAGGTGTACTGGCTTCCTGGCTCGAGGGCCTGAATGTGTGTATGCCCTGTAGCCTTCCAACCCCCTGGACAGGGGGAGGACGGTTTCGGCCTCTAGCTACCTCATAGAATTGGTGAATTGTAGTGCATGGGGGCAAAGAATGACTCAGGGTAAGTAGTAGATCAATTACAAAGACTCAGAGTGGTCACTGTTGCACTCTACTGAGTGCATTTGACATTCAGTTTGCTTGCCACAAGGATGTTTACAAGCAACGCAGCGGGACATGAACAGAATGGGAACAGAGCAGTTGACAGAAGCAGTAGTGACAGACATGGAGGAGTGACAACTGAAGATATGGTGCTAAGGTATGAGAATGTGAAACTGGGGAATCCGTGTTGAAAAGAATGAGCCTTGGGGACACCATGGTTAAACACGTTGCTGCTAACCAAAAGGTCAGCAGTTTGAAGCTGACAGCCGCTCCACAGGACAAAGATGTGGTCCTCTGCTTCCATACAGATTTCAGCCTTCCTTGAAACCCCTGCATGGCAGTGATCCCCGCGATCCCCATCATGGGTCACCATGAATCCAGACTGCCTCAATGGCAACATGTTTATTTTGAAAATATGGTCTCTTAAACAGGAGAATTCTGCCATCGTTCTCACTCATTTGAAATTAATTGTAATGGAAAATTCCCAGGGAAGTTGTCAAGGTTGTTAGGAATACTAAAAAAGTAAGAAAGGGACGGATAATTACAGGCAATCACAAAATTTTAAGAAGCTTGTCTTCCCAAATGAAAAAGTAGACTGACAAGCCTATGCTGTTTTACATTGGTTTATTTTATGATGAGAGCCATAATAATCCAATGAAATGCCAATTTATTTCAAAAAGAATAAAGTGAACATTCCAGGTCCTTGCCAAAGCCCCATAACTCATTTTGGATCGATAGCGGGAGACCGTCCACAACCATGGTACTGCATGAGAAGACCACCTGAACATCACAGGGAAGATCATCTTGATTTCCTGGAGAAGTGAGAAACATCTCAGAACCACCGTCAGCTGATACATCCAAAAGGAATATGGGCGCAATCGTGAACCCCGTGAGGGAAGGCAGAGGCCTGTGTGACATGTGTCATAAACTCGTTCTAGGGAAAGGGCTGTCAATCACTTCCTGGGTGATCTTTCCAGCAGCCACCCGACAGCTGGGGTAGAGCCTCACCCGTTCATCTTTATTATCTGTGCGAGAGTGTTACTCATTTAAAATACCCGTCTGCGGGGAGGCTACTTTATGTTTACCACATTTCATGATTTCTTTGCCAAAGTAGACCGAGCCTTCTTTCTTGTTTGCTTTTTATGATGACTCTCGATGGAGAGCGTCAAGTCATAAGAATAAATCCAAAAGAAGGTATCTCGAATGTCGCAGGAAGTGCAGTGCACATCCTTTTGGACCGATGCTTTTTAAACCGATGAGCCACTAGGAAGATTAAAGTTTGGACACTCATGGATTCTAAAGTGTATATGTAAAAATCCATAAAAAAAAAAATCTAAGTGTCCTCTACTAAAGGACAAAAATGACGGGTTGAGGTCATGTCCGGTAGTGAGTGTGATATCAGCGTGTGCTACAAAACCATTGCGGTGACACTCCCAGGGATAGAGAAGGAAATGCCCTTTGATACGGTGCTCGTTACAATATACATCAGACTGGCTGTTCAAAGTCAATAGCACTAGTCAGAGACATAAGCCAAGCAGCTGCAATTAGAAATTGATAGGTTACTTCGAGACGACACGTCCATTGATTTCATCGGTCCATATTATTAGGAACAGTAACTAGCACGGGCAATGAGAAATCCCTACTTTTTACAGATAGCCCAAAAGCATGAGTTAATTACACAGTTGTTGTGGGGGTGAGGGGGTGGGAAAGGAAACTAAGAAAAGAGCAAACACTTCTATTGAAAGTTCTATGTTTCTGACAAGATGTAGGAACAGGGCCCGAAGAACAGAGAAGGAAATATAAATGGTTTGTGGACTCACACACAAAAAATACATCCGTGCCGCGCATTCAAAGTAAAAGAAATGCTCCTTAAAAAACAACGAGACACTATTTTTAGCCTGTAGAGCGGGGAAAATAAAGAGTTTGACAATTCTCGCTCTTCTCAAGTCTGCAAGAGAGGCAAAGAGGCAGTCCCCTACCTTCTCCCCTCCCCGCCCCGGCCCCTTACTGGAGGAAGTATTAATTGGTTCAAGTAACTGAAGGACGATGAGGACATTTTTATCATCGAAAAATCAATGTAACTTTTGACGTAGTAATCCCACTTTTAGAAAGGCATCCTAATTCGATAGAAAGGAACTCCGAGGGTAAAGCAGGCTCCTGTGGGGTACTAACCTACAGAGTGGGCGGTTCCAAACAACCAACACTCCCCAGGAAAGGAAAACCAAAAACGAGACTGCTGTTTCCTGGAAAGATGTGTAAACATGAAAGCCCACAGAGGTGGTTCTCCTCTGCCCTGTAGGGTCACCGTGAGTCAGAACCGCTGTCATGAGAGTGAACGGACTCTCATTGTCACAGTGAGATGACTCCGAGGGAGGGATACCGCGATTGATCCATTGATTTCTATGCATGTGTGCATATCTTATTTCCGTCTTTAATCAGTCTCCCAATTGACCTGGTGACTGGGGAAAAATAGTCAACGATCACAGCACATTCATACAGTCACAGAACATATCTTAATTGTACCTCAAAAGCAATCGTCAAGCAATTTCTTTGTAAGGCAACACACTACTCAGACAAATGGAGGCTCATGACCTGAGGGGCAGCCCAGAGCTCAAACATAGTCCCCCTTGAGCAGTTACAATTAAACACTTCCGTGCAAATGTCAGGGAAAATACCTATTTATCATTGTCGAGAGGGTGCCTTTTCCGTCTGCGTCTCTATCCTCTGAAATAAACTTTTAAAAACTAAAATGAAATGAGCAACCACAATGAAAACCAGTCAGCTCATGGTTGCTAATGTGAGCCTGAACTTGGAAGTGCCAAAGGAATAGCAATTAGCTTGCACTTTTTCAGCAGTTGCCTGGAGTTAGGTTTAATGAACTGAAAAGAAACATTTTTGCAACATTAGGAAAGTGCCAGGAAAAAAGTAGAAAGCCCCGTTTCTGTCTGTCATGCTCAGTGCTTGCCAGATAATGAGCAAAATGTAGCTCATCTGGATTTAGAAAAACACGAGACACCGATGAGGGAGCTCAGGGCACTGATTACTTACTGTCTCTCTCTCTCTGATTAGGTCTCCAGCCTCAGTTCTTGATGCAAAAGAGGCAGGTGGAAAAAATCTGCAAAATACATGCCTCTGGCCTTGTAGGGGCGGGGACAAAAGCAAACACAAATGAAGCAAATACGATCTGATCCGATGATTGCCAAGCACGTAGGTTAGAAACGGGCTGTGACGTCCCCACAGCAAACACCTGGGAGGCTTGTTATTATCCCGCCAGCGCTGGGGAGAGCAAGTTAAGCGGTGGCAGCAACCCAATAATGGGGCTCATCCAAGAGCAGGGGCCATGAGAATGCTATCACATGAAACATTTAGTCAGAACATTTCCCAATGGCTTCTCTAACGTGATAACTGCTGGCAAATTACATACATGGTACAACTCAAAAGAGACTTGCGGACAATTACAGCTGAGAGTCGGAGCCGAGCACTTGGTGAATGAGATGCTCTAATGCTACATCTTCAAACAGATTGAGATGTGGCGTGCATTTCCACCGAGTAAATGTCTCTCTCTAGCCGTTCACACAGCCGCTCCTGCTCTCGCAAAGTCTGACTGTGTGCAAGCTGTCGTTCGAGCCCCTGCAAGCACAAAGGAAGAAAGATGAGGCTCCTGGGTCTGCGAGAAAGACAACAGACAAGGCTGAAGAGGTAACGTGCCAGCTGGTGCAAAATTATGGGTAAGAATAAAACACAACGGAGCTGAAGGGAGCGCTCCATTATATAAAAGAGGCTCCTTGGACGAGGAGTCCGGCTGAGGCCTGAGCAGAGGGAAGGAAGGAGGAAGCCGGGAGAAACAGCAGTGAACGAAGCCCCCAAGGGGAATTATGCTTTACTCGTTATTGAAATATGTTACAAATCTAACATGATGGAAATGATTTTGCTTGAGAATAATGGTGAATTCTCTCAATAGAGAAACACCTTCCATCTCAATGCTTCGCTGTCATGCAGTGTGATGATGCCTGAATCAGAAACTCTGTTGGGGGGAGAGAGGAGGAAGGCTGAGGGAAACAGCCTGAGAAAACAAAGATTCCAGCAAACTATCCTCAAATTTCTATCTCTGTAGTGAAACATCGTTGCGTCATTTATATGAATATTCTCGGTATTGTACTTGGGGAAAAAAACCGTCTTCAGCGTTTTTCTAAAAACATGCATCCTGTTAGAAATCTTAGGCATAAAGAGTTTGAGAAAGATATTTTAAAGTTCTAATATTCAATCTTGTCATGAAAGCAAATATAGAGAGAGACTCAAAATATTTAGTAATATACATGCTAAATTATAGATCATTAAGCTATTAGTGTCCTATGACCATGTAATAGCAGTTTAGTAATCCTAAATAAATTAGTTAATTTCGATAGACTTTATGCACCTCATTGCAACATGACTCATAGTCACTGAAAGAAAATACATGTTCCATTTTAGGGAAATGCTAAACAAACCCGAATCCATGCATTCATATAATGGAAAGTGATGCTGACTTTCAGTATCTTGTTAATGAAGAATGTTGACATGGAAAAGGTTTGTAATACTTGCCAGGAAGAAGCCATACATGAAACTGTACCCAGAGTGCAGATACGCTGAGTGTGGCTGCACAGCGCAACGGAATGGAGTGAGGGAGGGAAAATGGAGAGAAGGGGCCCGGCTCATGTGCATGCTCATCGCTCATCACTTCAGCCCAGGAGCAAGTCACAAAGCCGCCCTCTCCTTTGGTTCTTTTTACTCTATCAAAGAAAGGACATAATACCAGTTCTACCTACCTCAGACATTTGCAACGAGCAAATGAAATAACACGAATGCACTCATATGCTTTATAAATCTTTCCGTTAACTGCTTAATCCTCTATTTAACATTTAAAACAAGCGAACCAACAAGCAAAACAGGACTGACAGACTGATGAGAGGTTATGTGTTATACAGATCCCCGAGTGGTACACACAGCTCGCACTTAACTGCTAACCTCAAGGCTGGCAGCAATAACCCACCCACAGTATCGGGGAAGATAGCCTGGCTGTTACAGCCCTTGAGATGACAGCCAAAGACAACCCTGTCAGGTCATTCAACTCTGTCACAGTTGACTCAATGGCAACTGACCAGACCCACAAATACTACCCTGCAGATGAGAATTGCACAGTTAGTATGGAATCTGGGGGTCTTGGGTGGTCCTTGTTGAAAGGTTTGGGACTCGGGTTCACCCAGAGGCACCTCAGAAGAAAGGTCTGAGAATCCACTTCTGAAAAGTCAGCTACTGCAAACTCTATAGAGCGAAATCTGACTCTGGTCCCCCTTCGGTGGTCACGGATCAAAATCCACTTGGTGGGCACTCGTTCTAATGGGATGTTAAAAGCACCACTTCGGCAGTAGATAGATACAAGACCACTTAGACAGTCATACTGAGTCAGGAGTCACAAAACTACAGTTGACCAAAAGAAGAAATAGTGGTGACCTAAACAATTTAAGAAATATCAATGAAATCAAAAAATAAGAATTGGTAACCATTTGATGAAATAAAACAAAAAAATTAATTCCTGTCAAGTGGATTCTGACCTATAGCAACCCTAAGAAAGAGAAGAGAACTTCTGCCTAGGGTTTCCTAGGCGGTAAATCTTTACAGATGCAAACTGCCACATCTGTCTACGAGAGCGGCCAGTGGGTTTAAGCCTGCAGCCATTCAGGTGGCAGCAGAGGATGTAACCAGTGGGCTACCAGGTTTCCTTTGGAGAAATTCATAGAAATTAATTTCCAAGGTTCTATCTTAATTACCATTTACCAGGAGCTCTGGTGGCATAGTGGTAACACATTGAACTGCAAACCACAAGGTCAGCAATTTGAAACTACCGAGCTGCTCCTCAGGAAGAAGACAGGGCTTTCTACTCCCCTAAAGAGTTACAGTCTCAGAAACCCACAGGGAAGTTTCATCCTATCAAGCCGCTATGAATCAGAATGGACTCAATGGCAGTGAGTTTGAGTTGTTGAGGTTGACGTTTGGCAATGCAGAATAAAGATTGGGTTTAAGAGCACTTGCTGGATTTCAAGTGACTAGGACAGCCAAGTGGAGATACGCTAAGAGGAGATGGACAAGGTAGAGTTAACACACAGTTGCTCACTGCCATCGAGCAGACTCAGACTGATAGTACCCTACAGGACAAAACAGAAGCAGCCCGTGGGTTTCCCAGGCTGTAATTTTTTAGGGGAGTTGAAAGCCTCATCTTCCTCAAATAGACCAGTTGGTGGTTTCAAACAACTGACCTTGTGGGCAGCAGCCCAATATGTAACCCACTAGCCACTGGGGCTCCTTAAAACTCAGTAGAGAAGTTTAAAAATGTGTGTGTGTGTGTGTGTAGGGGGGGGATGTTCAAACCTTGTGTCATCAGTTTAAACAAGATTAGGTCATCATTAAGAGTGCCATAGAAAGAGTCCATACTCAATGATTGACACATCACCACCACCACCACCACCCCAGGAGGACGAACAACAGAAACCATGGTGGAAGGGAGACAGCAGTTGGTGTAACACTGGGAAATAATAGTAATTTATAATTCATCAAAGGGACATGAGAGGTGGAGGAGGGAGGGAAGGGAAGAGGAGTTGATACCAAGGACTCAATAGAAAGTAAATGTTTACAAAATAATGATAACAACATATGTACAAATACGCTTGACACAATTGATATATAGATTGTGTAAGAGTTGTAGGAGTCCCAAATAAAATAAGCTTTTAATTAAAAAAAAAGAGTTCTAAGAAATACTAATGGGAAAAAAGATAAAGATTAATGTGTCAAAGAGAATGGTGATTTAAATTTAAAAAAGAACAAAGAAAAAGTTGCATCATGAAAGGCAAAAAGAAGAAAAGAGCGTGTCAAAATATTGTAAGGAAGGCAAAGGGAGACAATGATCAGAAAGACTATTGGATTTGTTAATTTGGTGATTACGAACTTAGAACAAGGTCAGTGGGGTGGGGATGTAGAAGTTTGTAGAAGAGCAAGTTGAAGGTCAGGACTGGAAAATAGGTTCTAGATTATTCTATGGAGATGTTGACTTTTAGGACAGCTATGGAATTCCCCAGATGAAATCCCCGATAGAGCAATTTTTAAAATGCAATATAAGTATGGAGCGTATAAGGAGATGATTCTATTAAAGATACTATCTGTTATTTAAAATTCACTACATGGCCTGAACTAAGAATTTTTTAAGACAAATCATTATTTCCCTTTAGCAAATGAATGAGTAAGGCAGTCATTTTTGAAAAAAAATCATATTGAGGCATGAATGAAAATTACTACGTATTTATAAAATACAACTTTGTCATTTAAACCAATAGGCTTATGCCCAGTAAATAACTAAATTAGCACCAACGTGTACATGCCAGGACTTCCTGGTAGCACTGTTTCTGTGAGCAAAATGAGGCCGTGAACTAAGGCAGTCTTCACGGGCCATCTGCATCACACCTGACCGTGAATGGGGACATCGACATAGGGTGTGTGAGGAAAAGCCCAGGATATGACAAGGTCTCTGCCGACTCAGCGTACCCAGAAGTCCAGATGCCATTTCATAGAAAGACGCAGGAAGAGAAAGACATAACTACCTCCGAAATGGAAGGCTTTGATCTTAGAAAATATGAACACTGCTGAAAACTCAAAAACAAAACAAAAAACCCTCATTGCCATAAAGTTTTACCAGTTCCCAGCGACCCTCTAGGGCATGTAAAACTGCTCCGTTGGGTTTGCAAGGCCTTAAATGTCACAATCAGACAGATCCTAGCGAACCACTGACCTTGCAGTGAGCGACTCGGTACACAGCCTCCTCCCCACCAGAGCTCCTTGCAGTGCTTGTGGTGAAATCGGAGGCATCAGCTCAAAATGTAATTCGTACTCCCACCAGGAGGAGGCCCAACATGAAGGTCAGAATAGTGATAAGCCAGATAAAGATACAGGGATTTTAAAATTCCCTACATCGTCACGTTGAAATTAAGGCTGGTCTTTCCTGGTCAGTTGGAATGTTGCCTATATACTTATTGTTGAAACCTGGTTCTAACTTGGTGGGCCTTGATGGGCAGACTTGAAATTAAAGCACACCAGCCCACTGCTAGCACGTTGATTCCAGCTCAGAAGGCCCCTGGGGAGGCTCCACAGGCTCTTACTTGTTACAGGAGCGGAGAGCGCCATCCTCCTCCTACACAGCGGTTGCTGGTTTCGACCTGCTTACCTTACCGTGAGCAGTCCAACACTTACGTGATAGCACCATCAGAGCTCAGTTATAAAAGCTTCCCACTGTCAAATTTTATTTAAAACTATATTCATAAATAGCACGAGTCTGCAGTCATACTACCAGGATTAAAATCTTGGCCCTTGAAGAAATTGATTACATAACTATTATGTTTTTACCATTTCTTACTTTTAAAATCTGGAAAAAGTGAATACGGTTCCTTCATAAATTAAAATTGATTCCAAATTCTTTCTTCCTCTTTGGAAGAAAAGAGGCAGACCTTCGACAAGATGAGTGAATCCATTCCTAAATGGATGAATGGTGGATCTTACAAGCCAGCAAGATCCCCCCCTGACAGCGCTTGGAGAAGAGATTGGCTTCCCCCTCTGAACACTGCCTTCATTGAAGCTTTATGAGCAAAATAAATGATTATGGTTTTAAACCACTAAGCTCAAACAGTAGTTAACCAGATGCAGCGGCACAGTGGCTGCGTCAGTGGGCGCAAACATAGGAACAATTGTGAGGATGGTACAGGACCCGGCAGTGTGATGTCCGGTTGTAAATAGAGTTGCTGTGGTTGGAAAGGACCCACCGGCACCTAACAAAGACAGACATTCTTCGTGCCTCCTGCTTTGTCCTGTCCCTTTGAATCGGACAGACTGACGATTTTATCCATAAAACCCAGTCAACGTGATGCTGCAGTGAAGAGGCTGACCATTTCGATTTCTTACATTTCTTCTTAGGGCACTTGTTCTTGACAGTCACCGGCCACCAAGTAGCTCGCACAGCTCCCTGGAGTAGCCTATCGAGAGAAAAACTGAGGCCTTTCATCACCAGCATTAGCTGAACTCCCCACCAATCAGAATAATATATACTTTTTAAAAAAGCAAACTCATTGCCACCAAGTTGATGGCAACTTGTAGCAAGCCTGCATCCCACGGTAGAACTGTTACAAGTTTCCCAAGGCCATCAGCTGGCGGCTGACTGTCCTCCAGGGAGGCGAGTGACTTTGAACCCCAGATCTTTCAGCCGACAGCTGAGCTCTTAACTGCTCCACCAGCACGGTCCACTCAATAGCAGGTGCCAATTTGCCAAAATGGATGATCTACCTTAAAAGCCAGCAAGACCCCACCTGATGGCACTTGGAGAAGAAATCGGCTGCCCCCATTGAACGCTGCCTTCACTGCAGCTTTGTGACCAAAATAAACGATTATTGCTCCAAACCACTCAGCTCAGACAGTAGTCAGCCAGCAATTCGGCAACAGATGATAGACATGAGACATGATTCGGTGCCTAGATGCTACAAGTACCTCAGATCCATGGGATTGGCTTTGGCACAAAGCAGCAGGTGGCACCTGGAAGGGTGCCAGGATGATCGCCCATGAGAACTGAGGGGGATTTTCTAACTTAGAGTGATTTGAGAGTAGAGCTTGGAAGTCATGTTAGGATAACCATTCGCTCCCAAGTTGCTGAAGCATAAAAGTTTTAAAAGTGTAAAATAATTTACAATAGAAAAAAAAGAGAAATTGATCACACTAGAATGTAATGAGCTGTGTTGGATCTAATTAAAGGGTTGGAAAATCAGATCTATCAAGAAAGTCTTAATGTTCTGGAGATTAATTACTCCTGCAGTGAAAGTGGCCGGCCCCCTGTGTGTCACGCAGAGTTTTTCTCCACTGACGGAACGATGAAACGTGCATAAACGCCAGCCGGAAAGAGACAGGCTGGGTTTCAAAGATACTGTAAGGAATTTTGGGGCGCGAAACAGAACCAAAGATCCAATTGGCAAATTTTAGAAGCAGGCTTTATTGGGAGGCTTGCAGGCAGATTCAGCAACTCGGGGAATTGAGCTATTGAAACCGCACTTTGGGAAATTTAGGCTGCGGTTTTTATACCCCTGCTGGCAGGCACAGCTGGGAAGGGTCCAAGCTGGGGAGGATCTGTGCACACAGGTGCTTCAGAAGGGAGAAGGTCTTTGACCTTATCTATATGCCAAGGATGGCTAGAGTGGAGTGTGCATACCTTCAGAAAACATTCTGGCTCCAGGAATTTGAAGGTTGAGCAGGGGAGGGGGAGATCAGTGAGAGAGGGAGGTCAGTGAAAGGGAGGTTTATGAGAGGTGAATACTGAGAGTCAAGCTGTAGGCACCGGATTCAAAATGGAGTCCCTGTTGCCAAGACCAGGCAGATACGTGGTAGCCAAGCCAACTAAACATGTAAGTTCCAAGAAGGTTGTATAAGTCAGTTGAGGTTGATCTGGGGGAAACCAGGGCAATCAGGTCAGAGATGGTATTTATTTCAGTGCTTGTATGAACAAGGAACCCTGACACACGCAGCCTGAGCAGTAGCTGCATTTCCAGTGTGGTGGTATCAGCAAGAAGCCTGGCTCTGGGTACCTTTTTGATTCTCGGTACTACTCGTGTCTTATTGGAAAGACCTTATTCACATGGCTTCACCTAACCACCAAGGAGGGTGAGAAATGCAGCGTCTTTTTGGATAGCCATGGATCTGGGAAGAAAGGGAAAATTCAACCTCACGGAAAGAGTCAGAGACAAAACCCCAAGGATGCGTGTGAGTGCTGCTTTTGTTACTTATTAGCCATGAGGCTAAAGCAAATCATCTTACTTTCTTGTGACAAAAACTGGGAAGACCACCTTTCGCCTGGCCTACTTTACCAATGAATGCGAGGAGTAATAGTAAGATGATTGCAAGAACACACTGAGACATTGTTAAGCATCGTGCATGGGTACACACACACACACACACACACACACACACACACTACTGGCCTGCTGTTTGAACCTGCATGTAAGTAGGACTGCAGGTAGAAACACCAGTTCACACCTGAGTGGACATTTTCCTTGGAATTCACAGTGTGATGCAGTGGATTTGAAATTTCTTTAGTCTTGTATTAGAATTTAAATTCTGAGCACTACGTTTTCAGAAAGCTGTGATTTTCAGTAGGAATCCTTAAATTCCGTTTCTAGTCTCCCTATAGATGCAGCCTTTACTGAGTTCTTTCTAACCATTGACCAGCAAAGCCCGCACAGTGTGTGAAGGTGGACTGGGGCCACTACGGAGGCAGCCCAGCGAGGGCAGTGTCTCTTGAAGAAATGCGCCTGGGTGTGTCCTGTGGGAAACTGAGAATCAGGAAGAGAACGCATGCTGCGGACATCTGCTCTCCACTCCTGTCTAGGAGGCAGACTGTGGTGGAGGAAGGCCTTCACATTCATGAGCTAGAGATGAATTCCAGTCACATTCTCGTAACTTAAAGGGATTACCCCCAATGCCCCTCCCCATAATGACGTCAACTTTAAGATGCCGCTTGAAACCACATGGTTTCTCCTCCACCCTTGAAGGTGACCCACTGGGAGGTTATCTGCCTGAAGGTTGTCCTCCATCTGCCATCAAAAGCAATGAGAACACCCCACCCTGAGTATGGCCCACCCCCTTCTGATAAGGATCCTAGAATGCTTCCCTGAAGCAGAGCTCAGTGACACTTAAGGTCAACCCAGCTCAGAGATGACCGCAATCTTAACTCTAGAACCTGCCCACCTTGTTGGGCATGTGCCTTCCTGTCACTTGTTTGCTGCTAGCACATGGCCTTCCTCGTTCCTATGTTTACTGGGACTTTCTCACCTGATTATATAAGCCTGTTGGAAAGTACATTCTCTCTCTCTCTCTCTCTCTCTCTCTCTCTCTCTCTCTCTCTCTCTCTCTCTCTCTCTCTCTCTCTCTCTGTCTGTCTGTCTGTCTCTCCCCTGTATGCCTTGTCTGATGTTTCATTAATTTACCCTTCAGTTACATAGCTGACCCTCTGTCCCCCACAGTGTCCTTGATGGAAATCAGGGTATTTGAAGCCCATGGTCTTGAGGCATACATTGACTGCCTTGGTCAGAGGGCCCTGAGCCAATCTTGTTATGAACTCTTCTGTCCAGCATACTGTGCATGAACCACTCATAGGCTGTATCTGCTTCTGTTGTCCTGGCTGTAACTGATGGTTGACCCACCACCAGCCATACTTTGGTGAGCTCCTGAAGCAGGTGGCTTTCCACCAATCCTTCTGCATGGTTAGGGTCTCCCTCCAATGACTCCATCATTCAGACGAATTGCCTTTGCCTTTGTTCACTCTGGTTAAGACTTAATAAGTATATCTTTATAAATTAAGTTTGAAAATTTGGACTTGTGATTTTGATTGTCTTCACACAAAACCTACCAAGTTAGAAAAAAAATTGTGGCATTTATGGGGATGAGGAACTATTTTAAAAGTGAAAATAAGAGATAGTGCTTAAGGCCCAAAGTGTATATCAGAATTGACTCTTGTTTTTTGTTTGTTTGTTTGTTTGTTTTAGTAATTAGAACTCTGGGGATTTATCAGCCATGTGAGCATTTTCTAGCTTTATTTCCTTTATCTACATTTTTTTTGTCATGTTTCCCTCCAACAATGAAAAGTTGATGCTGACTAGCAAAAGAAACTCCATTTTTGTCACCTGCTAAGTGACTTGCCCATTCCTCCCTCCCGTCTCAGAAAGCGGACTGCACGTTGACCTGCCCATGCCTCCTCCCTTTATGGGATGGTCTCTGCTGGGGACTCATTTTAGAAAGTACTCCCATGTTCCCTGGTTCTAGACATGGCGATTAGTTTCAATTATTCTTCAATATATCATTTGTTCTGATTCAATATTGTTCCCTTGAATGTTATAGTCTGAATGTTGTAGTTAATTTTGTTATGGTAACCAGGATGTTATAATCAATTTTGGTATTGTTTCTTTTATGATAAGGAATGTACCTTGTAAGGCATGCTTACTCTTCTTGAAGTTACAATTAATCCATTAATTTTGCTTTCTGCTTCTGTTCATGCATGCTTGAACCCTTGACAGGTGATAAATGAGTTTTTTGGCCTTAAAAGATAGAATGAAATTAGGACTAGGGACTGCAATCAAAGAATTGCTTTTAGATCCTAGCAGTCTAGTTATAACCAAATAAAGACTCTTCTAAATTACCAAGACATTGTAGTGGCTGTTACTTACTCAAATCTTCAGCAAAGTCACCAAAAAATCTATTCTAACCTGGTCTCCCTTGAAATGTACATATATTTGAAGCCTCGGAGGGATACAACCACAACTTTTGTTTTTATGTTTATTCACATAATAGAATCAATTAACTAAAACATTCTCAAACCTACTTTGGGTCCTAGGGTTCCCACAAATTATGTGGTTTTCACATAAAATATCAAGCATTTCTTTTCCTTCTTTTTAATAAATCATTTTATCGGGTGCTTTTACACCTCTTATAACAATCTATACATCCATTGTATCGAGCGCATTTGTACATATGTTGTCATCACCCTTTTCAACCTTTTCTTTCTACTTGAGCCCTTAGCATCAGCTTCTCTTTTTTCCCTCCCTCCCTCACCCTCTCACCCTTGTGAATCCTTGATAATTTATAAATTATTTTTAGTTTCATATATCACACTGTCTGCTGTTTCCCTTCACCCACATTTCTGTGGTTTGTCCCCTTAGGGGTGGTGGTGCTGGTTAAACATCAATCCTGTGATCCATTCCCCCTTGCTGCCCCTGCTCCCCCTTCTTCTCCCACCTTCCCTCTAGCGTCATGGTACTGCTACTCCCATTGCTGGTTCTGGGGGGTTTATCTGTCCTGGATTCTGTGTGTCGGGAGCTCATATCTGTACCAGTGTACATGCTCGGTCTAGCCAAGTCTGTAAGGTAGGACTGGGGTCATGGTAGTGGTGGGAACCTTCCCCATAGGTTGTGAGCAAGCATGCTTAAATTTTATGTGCATTAAGAACTAGATGATTCAGTAGTTCAAAAGAGCTTCTTCACAGGGTGAGGCTGGTAGTAAAACTTAAGAATCAAAACTTGACTATATCTACCTTGAAGAAAACCTGAGTTGACTTCTCTTTCATTTTATAAAGAGCCAAATGCAGTGTAGAAAGATGATGGTACCCGGCTGTCAAAATTATATAGAATCTGGGGTCCTATAGGCTGGAAGATAAACAAGGGGCCATCTAACTGAGAAACATAAAAGCCCACATGGAAGAAGCACACCAGCATGTGAGATCACAAGGTGTTAAAGGGATCAGGTATCAGGCATCAAAGACTCCCCTCCCCCCCAAAAAAAAACATAGCATTGTGAATGAGGGGGCGTGTGGAGTGGGGACCTAGGGCTCATCTGTGGGAAAGTGGACATCCCCTTGCAGAAGGACCACGGGAAGGAGAGGAGCCAGTCAGGGTGCAGTGTAGCAACAATGAAATATGCAATTTCCCTCTGGTTCTTGAATGCTTCCTATCCCCCACTATCATGATCCCAATTCTACCTTACATATCCGGCTGGACCAGAGGATGTTCACTGGTACAGATAGGAACTGGAAACACAGGGAGTCCAGGACAGATGACCCCCTCAGGACCAGTGGAGAGAGTGGCGATCTCGGGAGGGTGGAGGGAAGGTGAGGGAGAAAGGGGGAACAGATGACAAGGTCTACATATAACCTCCTCTCCAGGGGATGGACAGCGGAATAATGGGTGAGGGAGACTTTGGATGGTGTGAGATATGACAAAATAATAATAATTTATAAATTATAAAGGGTTCAGGGGGGAGGGGGAGTGGGGAGTGGGGAGGGAGTGAAAAAAAAAATGAGGAGCAGATGCCAAGGGCTCAAATAGAAAGCAGGTGTTTTGAGAATGATGATGGCAACATACGTATGAATGTGCTGGACACAATTGATATACGTATGGATTGTGCTGAGTTGTATGAGTCCCTAATAAAATGATTTTTTTTAAAAGCCATTACACTTCTCATTGGAAAGTCTGTATAGAGGTTTCTGGAGTGATAAGGCTACGGCTTATGTGATTCTGCTCTTGTGATAGACTGCAGAGCAGCTGTCAGGCCACTGTCTCCAAACCCTATCACAAATGAAGCTAAATGGCTTCCATGATCAACTTGGCCAGGCCTGGTATGCGTAAAAGCCTGTCAAGAAATGTGCAATTGATTTAAATGAGAACCAAGAGGATTTGTTTGGGGTCTTCAAAATAAATCTGCCAGTATGTCTGTTTGTTGATGTCCAAAAAGCCAGGGATATAGCCAGTCCATGCAGAAAACTAGAAGCGGGTTATAGGCACAGTGCTTGTGCAAATCCTGAATCGTCAGCATAAAGCTGAGCGTGTCTAAACAATGAAAGGAAAGTGGAGCCATGATGGGAGAACTTTTCTAAGTGTTATTAGAAAACTTAGTCACATAATGTGAATTCTTCTGTTGACAATTAGTCAAGCAGATGAGTCACATAGGAGAGCAAGGATTTCACTGCTCCACTTTTACAGAGAGCTGAGTTGTGTCCACACACTCTGGACATAATCATGTTGACCATGGTGGACCACACGACAGCCTCAAAAGGAAACATATAACATTAAAAAATAATGGAAACTTTCCACTGTGGTAGTTGGGTGATTTCATGTCAAATTGAATTTGTGTGAAATTGTAGGGGTGGAGCCCGACCTGTGGATCGGGTCACAGACTGATGCCAGTCTTATACGGGAGAAACTGGGCACATTCGGCTCTCGCTATCTGCTCTCGGGCCTTCCTGCCTGCTGAGACCCTGAGCCTGACTACAAGGCCTATAGGCACCCTGCCATGTTTCCACCAGCCTTGGATGCACGCACCCTCGCGGAGCCCCCCTGCCTCAGCTCTCTGCATCATCAGCCGCATCGATTCCGTCTGACGAGGACCCTTGCTAGCACTGGGCTGTGGACTCCAGTTGGACTGGGCTTCCCGGTGTGGAATTGCTTCTTGATAGAAAGCTCTTTCTTGTTTCCTTAGACAACCTAACCTAATGCACCCACGGGCTTTGTGAAGCTCCCTCCTGCAGTTGTCTGGATCACCAGGAAGTGATTAATATGTATTGGGGAGTAAGGACAAAAAAGCATGGTTTTAGGGGAAAGCACCTGTGAGTTCCATGTGTTGTACCTTGTTTTCTGTTTCCAGTTAATAGAGTTGCAGATCTCTCCAGTCCTTCTCTGAGTAGCTGGTGGTTTCAACGGCTGATCTCGCGGCTGTGAGCCCAAAGAATACCCACTTCGCCACCAGGGCTCGAAGTTGTAAATATCTCTTCCAAGTGGGTTCCATCGGTGATCAGAGAGGGACCTCGGACATCTGCTGCTTGGGAGGGAACGTGAGCTCGGAGTAGCCCCATCTGTTGTGCACGGAGTCGACATGGACACGGGCAAAGGCGCTGTCGGAACGAGCCTCTGCGCACCAAACACTGGCAGGAAAGCGAGTGATTCTTGTCCTAGTCTTTGAGTTTTCACTCCGTGCCAATGCTGTCTAAGTGCTGCGGCGAAAGGAACCACACGGGCTATCTCTTTGTCAAGGACCCGTAGTATGGCGGGAGAAGAAATCATTTGAAAACAGCTTTCCAAAACTCCTAGATCACGGCTGAAACCAAGCTTGGAAGAAAAATGTAACGTTCATATTAGAATAGTACAAAGGATTACAAACAAAATGTAAGCTACAATCTTCCGAAACCAAAGTCACTGCCATCAAGCCAACTCTGACTTGCACGAAAGGACCCGGTGGAGCTGCGCCTGCGGGTTTACGGAACTGTAAACGCCGATGGAGTCGAAGTTTCATCTCTCTCCCACATCGTAGCTGCTGGCTTTGAACTGCAGCCTTGGCAGTTAGCCGCCAATGCCTCAGTCAGTCATCTTAAGCAAAGATAGTAATAAAGAGTAACAAAATCTGACATAAGCAGAAAGAAAAGAGAAAACGAACCAAAAGAGGAGAGAAAATCAGACAAGTCAAAGGCAAACAACTTTAGATGAGTAATAAGATTAATTAACGTCTAACCAGAATACTCAAAATAAAGAAAAGAAAAATATAAATTACTAATGTATGTTAGAAATGAAAGCAGAAAGTTTACTAAAGGCCCCCGAGACATTAAAAAATAATAATTAGGAGATATTATGGACAAGATTTTCCTAATAAATTCAACCATTAGGGTATTTTTAAAAGATCAAATGTTGCCAAATGAATAAATCAGGAATAAAAATTCTAAACATTAATTCTCTATTTTTAAATATGTATTTTATAACTGAAAACGTCCCCACAAAGGCAACTGCAGGAATAGATGGCTTCAGTGATAATTCTATTAAATATTTAGAGAAATAATACCAATCTGACACTACTTTTCTCAGAAAAACATGAGGATAGGACACATCCAATTAATTTCCACCAGATCAAATTAAACTGATATCAAAGTCTGAGAAAAAGAGGGAAAGAATTTGAAGATCAATATCAATATCCCTCATGAATAAAGAAGCTATTTGTGTTTTTTAATTTACAAAACACAACCCCAATCTTTTTTTGTACTTTCAAATTGAGGGGTAATATGTCACGACATAATTAGGTTTACCCTCTGAATGTGTGATGTTAAATAATATTGGTTAATTAGTCAATTTAATATGCCATATTAACAGATTAAGATAAAATTTACATAATCATAATGCAGAAAAACCTTTAAATAAAACTCAAAATCTGTTCAAAACCAAATGTAAAATTCTCATTTCCAGGAAGCACCTAAATCCAGTGAAGAGCGCCTCTGGGAAGTGCTTGGCTACTTTCTTCCCAATGGAGAGCTCTCCCGGGAGATGGACCAGAAGCCACTCCTTCTACTGGAGAGTCTCCTGGGTCTCCTGGAAATAAACTGAAACATACAAAGGGTAGGATGAACAAATGAAGTTATCTGTATTTTCAGATGGCAAAATTGTTTGCATGGAATGTTCATATATTTCTGGTGAGAATGTAAAATGGTTCATCCACTTAGGAAACTACGTACAGTTTCTCCTACCATTGTAAGTAAACTCATCCTCTGACCCAGCAGTTCCTCTAGGTGTTACCTACCCAAAGAAAAACACAAGTTCACAAAAAGACCTGCACCAGATTGGTCGTGAGATCTTGTTGGGTGATTGTCAAAACCTGAAAACAGCTCAACGTCCATCATGGAGAATGAACAGGCGAACACTGGTACTGACGAACAATGGACCACTTCACAGCATCTAACAGAGAATGCTCTATTGATGTATACATCCCTGTTGATAGACAAATCTCAAAAATATTCATATGAATCCATAACCAGGAAAATCCATATAATACTATTTCATTTATATAATAGTCTACAACAGAAATAACTACACTATCATGGTCAAAATCTTCCTGTACAGTTTGGCCAGAGATTACCTGGAAAGGCATGCAAGGCGTTTTCTGGAATAATGGTAATGCATTACATTGTGATAGGAATACAAGTTCTATGGAAAGGTGTACTTTACTGTCCACTTTAGATTGTACATTACAAAAATGTAAATATAAATTTTAAAATCAGTTTAAAATTTTCTCAAACAGCAATGGTAAGACGTTGGTGTTAAGTGCAATTTGTAGGTATAAAAGGTATATTTGGTCATTTCTAATTTTTCCTGCCTTTTAAAAAATGCACACTTCTGAAAATGGAAGCGAAACTTCCTGGTTCTGGAAACAAAACTGATTTTCTAAGACCCCTGACAGCCTGGAGAAGGCACAAGAAAATACTGGATGTCTGAAGGTTGGGGGAGATTGAAGCAGAGAACACACATGCTTTGTTCTTTAGCTTGTTTAAAGGAGGCAAGGCCTTTATGTTCACAGGTCCAGGTCTTGTGTAGTGAGAATAAATAATCTCTGACTGTAGTAAATGCATCTTAGTAATACTTTTCTAAATGTTGCTGTCAGTAGTTACAGGAGAATTAAAGCAATAAATAAATCATCTACAAGAAGTATAATGTCTTAGGGAATTCTACGTGAGCTATTACTAATTCTCTTTAAGTAAATACAGATGCTAACAATAGTAAAATATGAATATCATTTGACATAAACTGCAGTCATGCTCTTGTCAATAGATGTGCTCCCCAAAATGTCATTTTATAAAATAAAATTCTGTAAACCATTTTTAAAATTTCTTAATCAACTCTTTTGGACTGAAGTCAGTTATAAAGCCATATTTTAAAAATAAATATAATTATTATTACATTGTACTTGATTTGGGTTTTGTGTTTAAAGTTGTTTTTGTAGTGTTCATTATTTCAGAGTTTCATTTCCTTTGACTCGTCTTCATTATCTGTAGTTTCTAGCTTCTCTGCCCTGGAATGATTTACAAGCCAACATTTAGTGGCCATCCTCTAGATTAACTGCCCAGCCTCTCTTTCCTGAGTCTTGCCATTCCTGCATGGACAGTGTTTTACAGAGCCTCCCAAGTAAGTATGTTCATGATATAGTCATATATGGTTCCCAGCCCCTTCATGGAAGAGTAGGGTAGGGAAGCAGAGAAAATTAGTTACACAGAAAGTAAAAATCCAGTTCACAACTCAGAAAAGAGGAAAGGTAAGAAATTCTGAATATGAACAAGCGTCTACCTCTGTTGGTGCCTAACGTTCCACTGAAACTCCACTCTCCCACTTTCAATTTTATTTAAGATGGATCCATAGATTGCTATAATTGCAATCTCAAAATCTCCTCAAGTACTCCCTCAATGCAAGAACACTTTATTCTAATATCTCAGCATTCTGTGATGCTCACCTGCCTGACATGATCACAGAAGACAAAAGGGGTGCATAAGAAAATATGGCAAAGAAAGCTGATGGTGCCCAGCTATCAAAAGATAGAGTGTCTGGGGTCTTAAAGGCTTGAAGATAAATAAGCAGCCATCTGGCTGAGAAGCAACAAAGTCCACATGGAAAAAGCATACCAGCTTGTGTGATCATGGGGTGTCGATGGGATCAGGTATCAGGCTCAAAGACCAGAACAAAAAATTATATTGATGCAAATGAAGGGGAGTGCGGAGTGAAGACAAAAATCCCATCTGTAGACAATTGGAAATCCCCTTATGGAAGAGTCACAAGGAAGAGATGAGCCAGTCAGGGTGCAGTATAGCACCGATGAAACATACAAATTTCCTCTAGTGCTTTAATGCTTCCATATCCCCCCACTCCCAGCCCACTCTCATGACCCCAGTTCTACCTTACAAATCTGGCTGGACCAGAGCATGTACACTGGCACAGATAAGAGCTCATAACACAGGGAATCCAGGACAGACGAACCCCTTGGGACTATTAATAAGAGTAATGATAGAGATCACAGGGATCTGCATCTAACCCCCTCCCTGGGGTAAGGACAACAGAAAAGTGGGTGAAGGGAGACAGTGGTCAGTGTAAGACATGAAAAAAATAATTTATAAATTATCAAGTGTTCATGAGGAAGGGAGGATGGAGGAGAGGGAAATGAGCTGATAGCAAGGGCTCAAGTAGAAATAAAATGCTTTGAAAATGATGGCAACATACGTACAAATGTGCTTGATACAATGGATGTATGGAGGGATTGTGAGAAGAGCTGAAAGAGCCCCCAGTAAAAGGATTAAGAAAAAAAATCCCACCAGATTTACAGCCTCAAATATATATTTTTTAATTTAGCCATACATGGTTATTACAGAGAGCATGTATTAGAGAGGTATAATGATTGTACTTCGATGATCTGTATTTTTTAACACTTAAATGTCTGGTCACTCGGGAACGTGGATGAGCTGCGAGTGTGCTTGGCCATTCACAGCTAACGTGTGACAGTCACTTCGCCATTGAACCGGCAGCTCTGGACAAACAATATGGACCCAATAACAAAGTATCCCCGAGGTGCACATGTCGGGAATTCAAGGTAGCTGCGTTCCTAAGAGCAAAAGCTTTGCAAATAGCAGGCAGCTGGAGTACTGAGGATTCGCTACATTAAGTTTTGTGGGCAATTATGAAAACTATTTTAAAGTCATTAAAAATTGTGCTCTTGAATCTCATTGAGGGAAACATTCACGTGGGAACATTTATTAACAAGGTGAAGTGATTAAAATTTTGTCAAAAAATATATAAATGTGTTAAGTCAATGAAGAGATCAAAGGCTGAATGAAAAGAAATCAAGTTGTAAAATAAATTAATGATTTCTAGAGAGCCAATTTGAAAGGTCTTGTTTCTTCTTTATATAAACAGGAATGTGCCATATTCGTTTTCATACTGGTGCTACTTTTGCAATCTGTTTGCAAAACTCACAAGGAGATGACAAAAAACAAAACACCTCAGTAATATATTCTTCACTTCTCTGTGCAGAGAAAGCACCATGACGGACAGATTTGGGAACTTTGGCTTCTGTGTGCCGCACCACGCGAACAGCTCTGTGCTCCTTGTCTGTCCAAGACATCGGCCACATCCACATAATGCTCTTAATAAGGAGGTTAGTAATAGAGTTTTGTAATTTTCTAGTTTTGGAAAAAAGCCCTGTGATGTTTGATGGTCTTCAAAAGGACGCCTGTTCCTAATTTCAGTCTTTCTTCTAAAATCATCTCTGCCATTTGTTTCACTGTCAGCCTTCTCACGGGAAATATAACAGAGCTAGCTTTGATTATTCGAGTCTTCAGAAGCTCTGAAAATTCTAATATAATAGAAAGCATAGTGATATATCCAGAAGCCATTTTAGACAATTAAATGCAATTTTCAGTGTCTCTGCACAAATTTGGAAAATTGGAGCCTAGGCATTGCTTTGAACTCTGATGATATGAGAAATTTCTATTTCAAGCAATATTGTGCCCGATTTAAAACTTTTGGAACCATCGCTGTTTCAAAAACAACAAAAAACACCCAAAATATAAGAAGAGGGAAGAGTTGTCTTCAATTTATTTCACTAGATGGCAGCCTTGTTATGTTTTCAAATGGATCTCTTTGAATGACTTAGCTTATAAGGAAATCTCAAAACGAGTAAACACTAACCAAAAACAAGACTGTGGGAAGGTAAAATGAGGTCTAAACTGAAGGGATGTAACTAAGCAAAGAACACATGTGTAGGAATCACAGTGACACAGACAGCACCCCCAAATCAAGTTGCCAACTAATAGACCCCCATGTGTATCAGAAAAGAATTGTGCTCCACTGGATTTTTATAGCTGTGGTATTGGGGAAATAAAAATTATTAACTTCTGTATTCACTGTTGTGTATTTTCAAGGGTTAACTCATTATTTCCAAACTTTGCTTCCTTTGATATTAAGACATACAGAAATAGTTTCCGACGAAAAAGAGGTAGCCAACCTTGAAAGATAATGTGGCTGCATCTTAATGTGTGAATCATAAATGTGTGGATTTTAGGATAATTTCTTAATATCAATGATTCTATTAATAACATTCTGTTTGTTTCTGTGAATAAGGAACTGTTCATTTGTCTTTCCCTCACCAAACATTGGTGGCTCTCTGTGTGTGGAGACTCTCTGGTAGATTGTAAATAACATGCGAACTTGGGCATTCCGCTAACCGGTTCTGCTTATGGCGAACTGAGCCCCCGACTCGGTGAGAACTCCATTCCTAAACTCCTGAGGGTGCATCATCGTTCACTAATCCCTAGGCACAGAGTCTCCACTGTGGGAGGTAGCAGAGAACCTGCCTCTAATTGCCACCAACAGTATAGCTTAGCCCATCAAGCAGCTTTCTAACATGGTGAACATTTTCATTTGTTAGACTCACCATTATGATTCTGGTCCTTTTACAACATTGTCTTCAGATGATGAAAAGGCTATGGCTACTCTCTTCCAGAGAAAAACAACCTGATGGAAGGGGAGAAGCTGTGGAGCAGAGGAAAGGGGCTGCATGTCCGTGTGGAGAACTGTGACACCTGGTAGCATATGATCCCAAGTACAGAACTCAGGACCCATAACCCACCAGTAGGCAAAGTGAAGCAGTCAAACACAGATCCAGTCCGAGGGGACTGCACAGCCTCCGCCTTTAAATACAGAAGTATTTTATACACACACTGTGAAAACCAGGAAGTTAAAAGCATGTTAAATTTGTAGGGTATATGAAGGGTACACCCCCCCAAACAGCATTTTCCCCCAAAGCTATATATTTAGTTTTTTAACAAAACAACCATATCACCTCCAAAGTACTCTCCATTACCCTAAAGACATGGTCAAATCAGTGATTCCATTCTTGGAAAACATTTTTCAAACTCACCTGTTTGGGTAGCTGACAGCGCCTTCCTCATTTTTTCCCCTTCAGCTCTTCTGCCTTGTCAAATCGCTGCCCTTTCACGCCCCTCTTCATTTGCAGAAACAAAAAGAAGTCGCACTGAGTGAGGTCAGGTGAGTAAGGTGTGTGGGACAAGAGAGGCATGCTGTTTTTTGCCAAAAACTGGTGCACTGAGATGGCTGTGTGAGCAGCTGCATTGTCATGGTGGCAAAACCAGTCCCCTGTCTGCCACAAATCGGGCCTTTTTTGTTGCACAGTGTTATGCAATCTTTTCAGAACCTCTAATTAGAAAACTTTATTAATTAACAGTCTGACCTGGTAGAATAAACCTCAAATGCACTACAAGTTGACATTTTGTCTGTTCATAAATTTGATGGATGTCTAGAATTAGGTTTTTCATCAATCAATATATTTCACCTTTTTTGAAATGAGAAAAATCACTCATACAATACATAATGCTGCATTGTAAACTGTGTTCAACATCACAACACTTTCAGTGGCATCTTCCCAATCAGGAAACAAAAGTTCACAGCTGCATGCTGTTCTCCTAAATCAACCATCACACACACACCAAAGGTTCAAGGAAAGCTGCTTTTACAAAAAAATCCACTGAGACCAGAGAGAACCTTCCCAGGTGACACCATGGGGGCACTAACTCAGAGCGAATCGAATTGCTTGGTCCTCGTCAGTGCAATTCCAGGGTTTGGGGTTCCCCGTCATAAACTCAAAGTATTTCCTCTCAAAGAAATTACAGTCTAGTAATGTAAATAAGGCCACTAGTAAGGAGTTAAGTGCCATTAGTAGACATTCAATGGGGTCCGTTCTTCACAGCTGGAAAGAGATGGAGAATCTATGCATGGCTGGCAGTGCAGTAGTCCTTGGAGGGTGGGGAGGATTTGGACCCCTGATGACGGGTGTAAACGATGGCTCAGAAATCACCGATTGCACAGAGGAGAGAGGGTAGTTCACAGTGTATGCAGTGTAAACACTTGAGTTAATTTTTAAAATGACTACATTTCTGGTGATCTTTTAGTTTCACATAGTCTTTCTGCCTGTGTTTCTGGTGTTCTTTTAGTGTTGAGGTCAGTAGCAGTGCCAAAAAGGATGTAGAAAGAAAGAGAAAAAATGCAAAAGAAAACTCTGCTTTCTGGAGTATGTGCTATGCAGTTAATGGTGATGGAATTTGGCAACAGATGCTGTTGATAGTCGCGCAACTATCAGTGCCATGGGACTGTGCTTGTAGAAGATATCGAATGGTCAGTGTTGTATTGTAATTATTCTTACCACGGTACATTTTAAAAATTCTTATAATGAGGCCTACGATGTATAAATGGCTAAGATATGTGATACATCACATGACTAAATAACTAAAATCAAGCCAGAGAAGGAAGAAGGCAGGGGGAGTCAGAGACCTGACTGAGGAGTGAGCACTTGGACCAGGGCAGCGTTTTAGTGGAGGGAAGAGCAAGTGCAAAAGGTGACAGGAAAAACTTGGGGAAACAAAATTGGAAAGATAACCTGCAACATAATAAAGAAACACCAACAGATTGGACTAGTTGGTCTCCGGAGGCAACTATGACCGTATCTAGAGTTCACTAGGCCTTGAATTCAGGAACCAATTTCCTTGGGGTATTTGGGCTCGGAAGCGTACCTGGAAAGGACACCATCCCGAGCATAATTCGCTTCTGTCACAATCAAAGCGGCAATTCTCCCCCCACGTTTCCTGCACCAGTATCCTGCAATATAAGACAAAGGAGCCCTATGCTTCTGAGCACATTCTCTGGAAGGGCAGACGTGTCGGATGGAATGAATATGTGGATGGGTCAGAGGTGTAGCAAAGCGAATCCTGGCACTCCATGCAGACTGTGAGAGGACAGGTAGGGGCTCATCCTTGTGCGTGGTGCCAATGTGGGCACCTGCTCATGTCCACAGTGGTACCTCCCTGCCCTGCTTCCATGTCTCAGGAGCCTGCTCTTGCTGTTATGAGTGGCTCATGTCTAGAGCCCAAGGTCGCCAGCAGTATCCGCCCCCCAGTCTATGTTGTCATCAGCTGGTCCTCAGTGAACTGCCCTCATTCAGGAGCGAGCTGCCTTCAGTGCGGCCTTGGCGTGGTCATCTTCACTGGGTCCTGCATCAACTTGTGATGGGCTCACTTACAGGGTAAGCAGAATTAGGGGTCAGGGGTTGTACAAACGGTTTGCTTGCTCACACAAGAGGAAAAAGAAGACATGCACTTGCCATTTAAGATAGCAAACCCAACATACCCCCTTATCTCGCCTCAGCCCCCACACACTGTCCTAGTTTATGCTAACGTAACAACCCATCTCTTTACACCAAAGAATGCAACCTTGAATTAAAATTGGGCAACTTCTGAATCTCACAACGTTAGCTTGTCTTATTGGTTCTTTCTTATTGATACAGTAAAAGCTACACGTAGCATCACTACTCCAAGTCCTTAAAAACAAAAAAACAAAGAGCTGTTTTCCCAGAACGGAAGGGGCAGGCACTGGAGCCACCTCACTGCAAGTGGCCGTCCTCCGCGCCCTTGCCCCTCGAGCCCCAGGTTCCTCAGGACTTGTCTGGGACGGAAATGAACTTCCAGCGACTTCCGAAAGGCCATTGCCGAAATCAGCGGCAGCACAGAACCACCTCGGGCCGCAAGGACTAGCCAATAAGTCCCCAGCTTCTTGTCCTTCCACATTCAGCCTCTGATAATTGGCACTTGCCCTTCCACAACAATCGTCCCTAATTGACACCGAATGGCTGCTGGAAAGACCTGGTAAAAATAACCCGATGGGATTCATTTGCTGCGTCAAGAAGAATGGTGGCTATTTCATTCCTCCGCAAAACATTCTAATTCTTTAGAATGTCCCTCCCAGAATGCAGTGAGCACAACCTTCGTCCGTAATTCCTAATGGGAAACTGCAGAGATCCTGCAACTAACGGTCGCATCCTGGCGAGCATCAGACTGAATTTCAGGACACGCATTTTTAATTATAACAAATATTTAACTGAAAAAGTTTAAAGTAGACTAACTTCAATTGCCAAGGTGTAAAAATATCATGGACTAATGCAACTCTTACCATAATGTGGAATAGAATTAAAAAAGCATTAACACCTGCATTATTTTAAAAAATTAGTTACTAATTATCTTTTTGCCTAAGCAAATATTCCTAATTGAATGATTAATTTCAAAGATCAAATATTTTATCATCCAAATTGTTCTTATTTATTGCCCTCAAATGTGTAACTCAGAGCTTCGCTAAACCATCTCTGTATATCAATTAAAAATTTATTGTAATATACTGCAAAAAGCTCTACAAAACTTTTATATGCTTGAAAATATGTGTTAAAATATGTGTTGCTACTGAAACATAACAAAATTAAAATGTAAGAAACTAAGAAAATATCTAAATTAGGTATAAAACCCAAAGTATAGAAATCCAGAATATATATTAAAAAAAACTCAACTTGTCCAACACAAAATGAGCAAGTAATACATATAAGCAACTCTTAGGCAAGAAGAAAATTTATAAATGTACCTTCACCTATTTAAAAAGCAGAGCATAGAAACAAAAGAAAATTAGAAACTAAAGATTTAATTTTCACCAATCAACTTAAATTGTATTGTAACACCAAGATTTGATAAGCATGCGGAAAACCAGATACACTGTGTATGCTGTTGGCATCACAGACTGGCACAATCGCATTGAAGCGCTACTGTCCGAATCAGTTCCTTGAATTCAATCAGTCAGTGAATCCATTCCAGAAAAACATTTGTACACCCCCAAGAAGAGATCTTCAAGGATATGAGGTCAAGAATTGTCTTATGCAAAAAATTATAGTCAGTGATACACTTTTTCTCCAGGAGTTCATTAGGTAAGCAGGAAAACTGTTTTAGGTCAAGTTACATGAAACTGATCGCACTTTGTTACTAGCTTTAAATAGGTTCCCCTGCATTCTGAGTCCCCCAAGGCCGAGAGCAGGCAGGACTTTCCCGAAGTATTTCCCATAATGACCAAAACGGACACCCACAAGGAACTGGTTCCTGCTGGCATGGGTTCTGTGGTGGGGCTGGCCTCGTTCGATGGTGAAAGAACAGCTAGGAATGGACCTTTCTCCAGAAAAAGGGACAGGACAGAGCCAAACGGGAACGGAATGGTCTGTTCGGCCACGAGATGGGAGGCTGAGGAGAGACTAGTCACAAAATGTAGAGCATGAGCATGTTTGTGGCTTTTGTCCTTCGTTGCTTCCTTTGGAGGTTGCTTGGTAGCTGTCTGTTCGTAATACGAAGATGACTATGTGTTTGCAATTGAGAATGAGTCCAAGGAGGAGAATTTGAAAATACAGACATATCAAAGAAAGAGATGGAAAAAAGCTGCATCTTTGAGAGAGGAACAGATTAGCCTTTCCAGGAGGGGCAAGTCTGTAGTTGGTGAAATGATATCGAATATGGAGCCGGATACATCGGTAAATGAAAGAAGCAGATAACTCTAAAGCGGATTCAGGCGCCAGCTTCTACTGCTCTCAGCTCAGTAGCAGGTAAGGCGCCTTGGTGGCACAGAGCGTTAAGAATTGGACTCTCTCCTCAAGGTCGGCTTAGCCGGCGGAGCCACCGCTTGCTTCCTAGGAGTAAGGTGAAGCGTTTGCTACCTTAAAGATCCCCAGCCGCGAGCACCTAGGGGTAGTTCTACACGCCTTACGGGGCTCTGAGCAAGCCTGACCTCATGGCAGCGTGAGGATGGCCTTCACAAATGATTATGTCCTGGACTACAAGTTAGAAGGTTGGCTGTTCAAACCCACCCAGAAGCTTGTGGGAAGACGGGCCTGGTGATCTGATTCCCCTACTCCCCAAGTGCAACTAACAACAACAAAGATGACCCTCTGTGGGTGACAACAGACGGTCTCTCCTGTGAGTGCCAAAGGTTGAGGTGAGGAGGGAGATTGGACACAAGCAGTGAGCGTGTAAAAGCACATCAATGCTTTTCGTGATTCTTTCATCTCTTTGGCGATCGTCCAATTGATTCTGGCTCAGGTGGTCCCACGAGCGCAGACTAGAACTGCTTCATCACGTTTTCAAGGTTGTGAACTTCCACAAGCAAACACCAGGCTTATTTTCCATGAAGCCTCTAGGTTAAAAAAACAAAAAGCCAAGCAGCATAGTCAGTACTGAGGACTTCCACCAGAGGGCAGCATGTCCTCAGTTTTGAAGGACGCGTTGGCACTGGGTTTCCTTCCCCAGTCCATCAGAACCCCGCTCAAAGAAAGGCCTTGAGTTGTGTCTGGGAATGCGAATATGCACATAACACATTCCTCCCCTGCGCAGGGACCCGGGGAGGCTTCATGGGACACATAGGCACCGTTGGCAAGAACACAAGTTTCATATGGCGAAGTGCAGGTTCCGTGACAATGGGGACAGTAGCGAAGCACTTTGAGATCTGTGATTTCATTTCACATAAACAGAATGATCTTTTAGTAAACATTGTTTTCCTTAAAACAAAACAAAACAGCCTATCGTCCTCTCTTCTGTAAATAGATGTTCACCAAAATAACAAGAACTACTTATGTGAAATTGTGTAGATGAGGGTTACTGTTATCAAGGTTAAAACATATTTCTATGATTTCTTGAGTATCTTGCTTCTCAAATAATATGATCTTAAAATGTTTCAATCTTTACTAAGCACAAAAGATGGCAAACCCTAGACTTCATATGAAAAATACCACTAAAAGAGGATAGTCATTATTTAAGGACTCCATTGTTTTTCAATCATTTTATTAGGGGCTCATACAATTCTTATCACGATCCATACAAAAAACTGTGTAAAGCACATTTGTACATTTGTTACCTTCATCATTCTCAAAACATTTGTTCTCCACCTAAACCCCTGGCATCAGCTCCTCATTTTTCCCCTCCCTCCCCACTCCCCGGTCCCTCATGAAATCTTGATAATTTATAAATTATTATTTTGTCATGTTTTACACTGTCCAACATCTCCCTTCACCCACTTTTCTGTAGTCCGTCCCCCAGGGGGGAGGTCACATGTAGATCAAGCACTCAGTTTTGCTAACTTCTTTATGTAAATATACAAAAGGAATGTCACAGTGGGTACATTGTACAAATCCGTTGAAATTGTTTTAATCTCACAGAATCAATGTGGTGAAAAGAAGAAAGTCTTATTGATTGCCTGGTCTACTTGGACATTTTGTACTTTAAGTAATTGTGACACAGGGAAACATCAAAGCATCTTAAAAGTGTCTGGTATTTTACCCTCATTAACTCTCAACCAGGTTTGCTTTGTTAAGTTTTGTTTTTGTTTCAAATTCTCTTAAGCTTGGGCTGTTTTGTCAGAGTAAACGACCGCCCATGAAATAGAAGTCTCCCAATCAAATGACTGGCATCTACCCAGCACTAATAACCCAAGAATTCAGCTGTGCACAAAGACAACCTGACGCGTCCAAGAATGAATGACTTCTTCCACAGCGAATTCTGTCTCTAATCAAAAGAAACGGGGAAGGGATGGCTGGGTCATTCTTTTGATATCAAGCAATACAGACCCTCCCTGGTTTTCCCCTTTGCCTGCTCCACGAATGAATTTAGAAATGTAATGCAAAGCATCCTGGCCTAACTCATGATGACTCTGTAAAGCCCCACCATTCAGGAAATGTGTTTCAGTTTCTGTGGAGATGAAGCCGGGAAGTCAGGCTGCGCTTTAATCAAAGGCATCTCCTGCAGGGTTGGAAAGGCCTCCCTCCGCTCCTGCGTGTAGCTATAATTTAGTTCCCCTCCACCCCAGCCCTAAAAGGAGCCTGAAGCCATGCTAGGGCCTGGCCATGGTGGCCGCTGTCCACTTAAATCCCGAAGCTGACCAAGTACACTGATGTTGTCGTTGACAATTGAATCTTGCAGTACTTTTCTGCTAAACCGAGAGGGATTTTGTCACTGGTACACTGTCAACATCACATGACGGACTCGCCTATTATTAAGAGATGCCATGTCATTGGTATTAACATTTATAATGTCATGCTAGCGAGGGGCCTTCCCTGACCCCGGCAAGGAGGACTATTAGCACACTGTGCTGCAGGGAGGGTTGGCCTGCGCCTGGGGGAGTCTTCTGTGCTGTAATTCTGTTTGCTTCAGAGGCCTTTCACTCCCCTCGCTTCCCTGCCTTGCTCTCTTTGGCTCCTCGTGTTCTCTCTCTCTCTCTCTCTCTCTCTCTCTCTCTCTCTCTCTCTCTCTCTCTCTCTCATTAAAGGTAGCCTTCGAAATCTTCTACACATCCTTCGTTCCATAGGACGGAGAAGCCCTTGGAGTGTCAGTGTCACAGATGTGACTTGTATCCATTGGAGATTGAGAGACCTGAGCAGTGAGAAGCACTGGTGAATCCGGTAGTTCTTGGGCTCAGATGGGCATCGATGCCCTGCAGGGTAGGTGTGCTAGTCTGGGTAAACTTCAGAAACAAATTCAGAAACACTCATATGTGCATAGGAAAGAGTTTTATATATAAGAGCAATTGAATATTGAGAGAACATCCCAGCCCAGTCCAGATCAAGTGCATAAGTCTGATATTAGCTCTTATGTCTGATACCAATCTATAAAGTCTTCTCTATACTCACGAGCACATGCCATGACTCTGAATGCAGGAAGATCACAGGTCACTGGGTGGACGTCTTGTGGATCCAGTGGCATAAGCATCTCAGCACTGGCAGGGTCTTCACATGGCTTCTCTAACTCACAGGGCACTGGCTGCATGAGGGTAGCTTAATGTGGCTTCTTGTCAGAAAGTTCTCGCAGGGAGTAAGCGTGTGTCCCACCTCAGAGAGCTATTTATCTATCACCTTAGCACCTCCAAAGAAGGTCATCAAGCTGCCACCTGATTGACAGGTTAAACGCTACCCCTTCATTCTTAATCCACTCAAATTGACACCAGATTATGTAAGCGCCACAGTGGGCTACCTCTCCTCCCAGTGCTGATAGTGGATATCCACTTACGCTTTCCTTTTCAATTGAGAAGTCGTTGATACCACTCCAATGCAGGACTGTATGCGTGCTAAATAAAATTTGATTTCTCATCATTAAGTTATAACAACCCCCATGTACTTCTGTCACAGCAAATGGCTGTGAATGGTGTAGCCATAGAGGAGCCATTGCCTATCCACCAGCTCCACTCAACCAAACCTGGCCTCCTCGGGGACTTGGTCTTCCCCTTGACTGGCGATCTTCTGCTCACTGAAAGGAAAATGAAGCGAAGCGGCTCCAAGCTAGTTAGCGTAGAATTGATTCTGACTCCTCGCAGCCCCATGCGTGTCCAACTACCACTGAGTTCCACAGGGTTTCCATGGCTAGGGCCTGTCGGAGGCCAAGTGGAAGGCCTTTATTCTGAGGTGTCTTGGGATGGTGCCAACCACAGCTAGTAAGTTGCCCCTGTAACCATCTGTGAATGAATCCTGCTAAGGGAGCAGTTAGGGAGGCTGGCCCTTGAAAGAGGAGGGAGCAGCAAGAAGGAGAAACAAGAAAGTGCCAGGTGCAACCTTTTGTGCCTGATTTGTGGAAGGCTGCTTACCTGTTGTGATGATGAAGGTTCTGTGTCAACTTGACTGAGACATGATTCTCAGTGATGTAGCAGTTCAGACATGGTGTAGCTTGGCAGTTACATAGTGATGTATTTGATAGATATGTAATAATGTAGTTTGGCAGCTAAGTAATGATGGAATTACCACCATGATGTGGTCTGATGTGATCAGCCAAATTAGCTGTACGGGGATTTTCCTTGGGGGCTTGGCCTACAGCCAATATATGTGGACATTCTGGAAAAACTCCCCCATTTGTTCTGAATTTTGCATCCAGCTCATCCTTGTCTGACTTCTGGATCCTCTGCCTCTGGGAAGTGACCTGTGAGAACACCTAAATGAAGGTCATGGTCTCAGGTTAAGCTACCTACATAGCCTGTTCCAAATATTTGCTTGAACTTAAAAGTTGGGGCTAAGAAAGATGGTTACTCAAGCTATTAAAACCTGACAATTCTCAGTGGTTGTCCCCTTGTGCCTTACGGAGCAGAGGTGATGTTTTACAGAGCTCCTTGTAGAAAAGAGTGATGAGACTGGATGGGGACTTCTGCTTCACTTCTGGTTCCACTCTATCTGAATCTCAACCTTTACTTTCTTCTGATGCTCAAATAGTTCTGGGTTTCTGAGATACCCCTGTATTTTAACAACAAATTCATTTTCTTTTTCCTGAATCTACATTTCTTCTCTCAATGAAGACTCCTAATACACAAGACTGTAGAAGCAGAAAGAAAACAGAGGTTGCCAGGATAGGCAGGGTGAGATCTAACTGTGAGCACCTGACGTAGACTGTATAGGAAATGGGTAGGCTGGAGACCTTCACTACTGGGACATGGGACAGGGGTACATAGGGTTGTCAAGACTTCGTGTAAATACAAATCGCCTCACTTTTCTCCCACAGAGTGGGCTTGAACTGCCAACTTCATTATTAGCAACTCGTTGCTAACGCTACCAGGGTTCTTTGGAAACTTATAGCAGTTCTTAAAATACAAGGCAGTTCCTGGATAATTCAAATGTTTAGTGTGCTCAGCTACTAACTGAAAGTTTGAAAGTTCAAATCTATCCAGAGATACCTCAAAACAAGACCCAGTGGGACACTTCTGACAAATCACCACTAAAAATCCTATGGAGCATGGTTGTGATCTAGCACTCATGGGATTGTCAGGTGGTGGTACAAACTCAGAGACACATTTTGTTGTTGTTGTTGTTGTTGTAAGCCGGGAAAACACAGAAAGGGGCGGTAAGGCAGGGAAGGGAACTCTGGGTAAGGATTTCATCCCTTGATACCACAGACACCTTCACAATTCTCGAGGAGGAAGCATCGTCCAGGAGAAGGCTTATCATAGGGAAAACCAACTTCTGACGACAGACATCAGCCGCATGCAAGACAATGCACCAGGATTGCACAACTACATGCAAATCGCCTTGGTTTTCATGGGAACATCCCAAAAAAGTACTTATTGACTGTAAAAGGTCGTAAGAAAAGAAGTTTAACGAGAAACCATGTAGGAGAGGAAAGGTCTCTAATGGAGAGGCATGTGTAAGGCCCCACCAAGCTTCTGAAGCTGGCATTGGTGTTTTGTACCCAGCTTGCCACTTCCAGTTACAAGTGAGGCTCGCTCTGACTGCCTTCGTTTTTGCCCGGGCAGCTCTACAGGAGATGTTGGGTGACGTCATCCCAGAGGTCTCCTCCAGCCCTAGGATCTTGTGGTCATGAAGTAGCTTTAATATGGTGGCTACATTGCCACCCGGCTCCCATAACAGTCGCCACCTTGAGAAACCCTCACGGATAGCTCTGCTCTGTTCAGTCGAGTCACTTTGAGTAGGAATCAATTTGATGGCAGTGAGTTTGGCTTTTGGTTTTTATATAAAACTAGTATGGAAATGCCCCATAAATAATTAGTAAATGATCAAGAGAAGCCAAGGGTAAAACTTCTGAGTGATCCTGGGGAGAAATCTTCCCAATAGATAAATAATTCTCCAGAAGCACCGGTGCATGTTCTTCAGGAAGACTGGAGACAGTTCTGTACAGCCCCGCCCAAACCCACCAGCCCTTCTACAGAGAGAAACACATTCCCAGTGAAATGGAATGGAAAATATGCTGATAATACAGCACTTTAAAAATGAAAGTAGGAAAAGAAACGTCTATATTTGTGGAAATGCATTTAAGATAAACAAATATTCCTGGAATTGACACATCAAAATTTCTTTGTCCTAAATTCTCATTTATGTTCCCTTTGTTGGCAAAATTCATAGCAATCCTCACAAAAGTTTCTAAGTTACTGGATTCCTTACAGCGCAAAGATGGTCATAAAATTTACTTCCAATAGCCTTCAATTATCTGCATAGTTTTATCGTCCATCTGGAATTAGAGAAAGAAATAGTTCTGCCCTGACAGTATGCCCATCTTTGAACTCTGTGAATGTCAGAGAATCCAGCCTAGAGGATAAACCAAATAAGGGATCAACTCCTCTCTTGTTACTTTAAGTCCAGAGGTAGACAGTTCAGGGGTGGCCCAACGAGTCTACAATGGCCTTGGACTCTGTATCCTTAGCAGACAACTTTCATTTCCATAGTTGACTCTGGGCACAAGATAGATGCTGCAGCGTCAACTTACTGCATTTCAGGTAAAGAAACAAATGCAAAAGGAGAAACAAACAAAGAAAAACAACCTTCTTCATTCCCATTGAAACCATCTACGCAATATATTACATACATTTATATAGATTTACATACAGTGCATACACACACTACATTGTCAGATCTATAACCCTTTCAGATCCATGCTCAGCTAGAAAATTGTCTGGATAGTATAGCATTTGGCAATGGGATGCAGTGTTCTCTTAAAGACGACCAGAAACTAGGGAGGATGGGATGCCAGGTAGAAAATTCAATAACTTTTCTACTGGTAAGTTATTGTCAATAGTTCTATTTGTCTCACAGTGTTTCTCTTAAAGATCTTAAAATTGTCCTTGATTAGTATAGTGTATTCATTGAGAATATTCTGGTTGTGAGCAAATTAAACTAACAGGTTAAAAAAAATAAAAGGAGGATGGTGGTGAATTTTTGAAAGTATATAAGTGCATTTCATTAAGATGAAGAAAAATACTAATAAGCTACTCTAAGAAAAGGAAGTAGGTATGTTCTAGGGGCATCTTGGATTTTTCCTCTACAAATGTGACAGAGCACATTGTCTATCTCACAAAATAACACCCTAAAATTGTAAGGTAATAGCTGTCAGCTCATGTTACAGCTGGGTTTTTATTAGGTCATTGACTAATTCTATAACCCTGGCCGTCTCTGAGTGATAGGGTGCATGGCAGTGTCCATTAATCCCTTGGGGACTGTCCCGTTGCCTTGTCACTTTTGTTCTGAAGGGAATTCAAAGACAATATGTTTACTCTGACAGTAGACTCGTATATTGACCTTCAGGAAACTCACAGATGGCAGTGCAGAGGAGTAAAGGGAAGAAAAAAAGAAAATCATACAGATTATGCATCTCTCTTCCTGTACTGACAAGTCTCTGGCTCATCCACTAAGGGGAGTCCATTTACAGGGTTGCCATGGGTTGGCACCGACACAATGGCGCTGAATTGTTTTGGGTTTTAATTGAGGCTAGGTTGGGTTCAGGACTGGGCACAAGTGGTGTTGCTTGAACCATTGAGCACTGAGCAAGTCAGACCTGGTGAGGAGAAACTCACACAACTGAGCCCATAATATGCATAGTATCTTATCTCTGTCACTGTGCCCATCTTATTCATAAACCTCCTAACTAAGTGCCCTTCAAGCTCATAAGGAAAATAATTGATTTCCTAGACCAGCCGACCTACTTTATTACTAATAGCCTCTTCCACAGGGAAAGCCATCTGACAAGCTTCCATGAGATGCAATCGTTTTCATATTCTCTGATCATTCTGGGTGACCCATCCACAACAGTCCCTCGCTCCATTTCCTGAGCTCCTTGTCACCAGTACACTAATCTTGCTCTTCCTGAGACCAATTCCTCTTGCCTATACTTTATCATAAGAAAAAATTACCATAAGGAGGTGGAATGGCGCTGTCAGGTAAGTGCTGGATCGCTAGCCACAGGGCTGACCGTTCAAGCTCATCAGCTGTTGTGGGGGATGAAGATGATGTTACCTGCTTCTCTAGAGAGTTACAGCCTCAGAAACCCAATTAAAGGTCATTATGCCTCAGAATCAACTTGATGGCCATGAATTAAAAACTAGCATAAATCTTAATTTCCTAATGTTTTTATACACCAAGTAAACAATGAAGCATTATGCTTGGTGTTTGCAGAGAGGCTTAGTTTTCTCTAAGGTCCTTCAGGGCCGCTCCTACATGAAGGTGGAGCTCCGGAGAGTGTTTCCAGCTCCTGTCAGCACTTCCCATCACCCATCTGTGGACCAGGGTTTTGTTTTGTTCTGTTTTATATTTGTCAAGAGACTCTCCATAAGTAAAGATTGGGGAACCCAGGGCAAGGTGAATGAGAGGAACATGTGTAACCAGATTGTGCAAATAACAAGGGCTCTGGATTTGGTTTGGTGATGGACTATTCATAGTCTCTTCGAAGTCACACCCAACTTTAAGGCAAGACTAGAAGAGAGCATTGGCCCCTTACTTATGAGTAACCAGGGCTCAATGACAGCTGTTATATATTCATGAGATTTATTCCAAAACTGGTGGCCCATTCTGAAAAGAAGAGTTACCCAAATTAAAAAAAACAAGAACAAAAACCATGGTTTTGAACTGAAACTCTGGAGATATCCAATGGAGCTTTCCATTGCGCAGCCTGGTCTCCACACAGCACCTTTGAAAGCACTGGGTAACGAGGCCAAGAAAGAACAATGTGAACTTTATCACAGAAGACTGAAAAAAGCTTCTCTTCTTCTGGTAGATTTTCCGGGTAAACAAAAGTAATGGATTCACAATTCTCTCCCTCTCCAGTCTTGCCATGGCTCGCCGTGGGTAGAATATATTTATAAGTCCTATAGAACTTGGGCTTCACCATGTGGTTTACCTGATAGCGTGGGATTAGATATGACCATGTTCCAGATCACGAAAGAGACCTTATGAGGTATGATGTATTTCCATGACTCTCTTACATTTCTGCCATCACACTAGAATATTAAACCCCAAAGGTGATACTCCTTTAACATGTACGCTGGATGGAATGGGCCATGGAGCCCACCTGCACACTGCAACCTGGACTAGGGCAGTAGCGACAAGTGTAGTGCAAGTGGAGGAAGAAAAAAGCCACTGGGATCCTTGAAGGCTATTTCCTATATAGAAAATCCCCAATGAAAGGAGACTAATACGCAATACTCCTATGCCAAGCACAGAGGTCAGAAACAACATACAACATATTTCAATGAGTGTGATATAATCTGTTCTCAGAATCTACATGGACTCGCCAACCAGGCACCAGGCATCCTTCTTCATGTAGGAGACATATGGCATCCCAACTTGGCCTTTAATTAAAAATACCTCTGCATAATCTAACCATAGGTGCCCTGGTAGCATAGTGGGTCATGCATTGGACTGCTGACTGTAAAGTTAGCTGTTTGAACCCGGCAGCGACTTCCTGGGGAGAAATCTGAGGCTTTCTACTCCTTCAAAGACATATAGCCTTTGAAAACCATAAGCAATAGTTCTATCCAGCCCGACAGGGTCACTATGAATTGGAATGCACTCGATGGCAGTGAGTTTGCTTTTGTTGCTTGACTGCAGATCATTAAAGCCACAGAGATATCATAATATCAAAACCCCCAATTTGTTATAAGACGTTTCCTGTTATTGAACCCAAACCCTTTTCTCGCAGGCCCACCATCTTGATAGCATCGTCGTAATGAACCCAGAGACTACGTGTTCCTGGTGGCGTACCCAACAGTGCTTTCCCGTGCAAGGAAACTTGTTTCTCGGCTGCTCTGAGTGTTAGCAGCGAATGGCTCAGGACAATCCAAAAGCTGTGGAAAGCTTCCTGTTTTTTCTTACTTCCTGGGAGTGCTAGGCAACCAGCCTTCTCTGGTACTATTGTTAGGTGCCATCGAGGCCCCCCTGACCCGCTGTGATCCCAGGCCCCGCAGAAAAAACCCTGCCCATCCTTTGCCATCCTCACAAGTGTTCTCGCATTTGAGCCCTTTGGTTCAGTCGTTGTTTGCAGGACTTTCCTCTTTTCCGCTGCCCCGCCCTTAGCCAACATGCAGGCTCTGTCCAGGAGCTGTCTCTCCTGAACGCATGTCCGAAGGAAGCGAGATAAAGTCTCACGTCCTTGCTTTTAAGGAGCATCTGGCTGTACTTCTAATACAGACTGGTTCTCTTGACAGCCTATGGTACTTTGAATATTCTTCCCCAGCACCCCAATAGAAACACATCGATTCTTCTTCAGTCGTCCTTACCCAACTTTCCGTATCCAACTTGCACATCCACATGAGGCCGTTGGAAATACCATGACTCAGGTCAGATGTAACGTAGTCTTCAAATATTTGCTTGTCAGCACCTTAAGAGATTTTGTGCAGTAGATGTACCCAATAGAATGTGCCATTTGATCCTTTAATTGCTGCTTCCATGGACACCGATTGTGGATACGAAGATGACAAAATCATCGAAAACCTCAATTTTTCTCTATTTATCCAATGTTACCCCTTGGTCCAATTGTGAGGATTGGGGATTCCTTTATGTTGAGTTCCATACTCTAGGTGATCCTATTTCTTTTCCTTCAAAATTTTAATACTCACCCACATATGCGGATACATACACACACACTCCTTAATGATGTCACTTCAATGTAACTCAATCTGTCCCTAGCAGGCACTATTGAGACCAGTTTGTGTTGCGTTGTCTTGGGGTGTGCTGAAGGACAACCTATTGAGGCTAAGGAAATGATACTATCCCAGTCTGCAGGGGATCACCTTGCACTTTAGTTGGTCAAATTTATGTCAGCCACCATTTCTCCTTTACTCAGTAGCAGTCTGCCCTGGACTTGTTCCTTCTTGAATAAGAAGAGCTGAGTTTAAAAACAAAATACAAAAACAACAACAACAACACACACACACACACACACACACACACAAAGAAGAGCTGAGTTCACTTATGGCACTTACCCAATGTCTCCTGTCTGTTATGTTTGCTGTTGTGGTTTGTCCGTCTATTTAGGAAACCAATATTGGTATATTGCCATTACAGAATTCAGACTTCATTCCCATCCCACTAGATTTTCCACCGATGTCCTTTTCCTGTTCCAAGATCCACTCTTACTATCCCACATTGCAGTCTGTTGCTATATCTCCTTAGTCTACTTCAGTCTGTGAGTTTTCTACTGCTTGCTTGGTTTTCTGTTTTGTTTCATCTTATGATTTTGTCACTTTTACATGCATGGGTAAGATATTTTGTAGAATTCCCCTCGTTGTGAGTTTGTCTATTTTTTTCTCATAGTAAGACTTAGATTATGAATTTTGAGGGAAGAATATAGTAAGTCTTGCCCTTCTCAGTACATCATATCGAAGGCAGCATGCTTTCAACATGACTTGTAGCTGATTATGTTAGCCTATTATGTTAACCTGATTATGTTGTCCCGGGCAAGATAGTATTTACCAGATTAGATAATTCCCCATTTAGTTACTCCCCATAAAATTATAGTACCCCTAGTCCCCACCATTTCTTTTCTTTGTTGCTTGGGAACAAGTCACAAAACCAAAATACTCCATTAGAAAATAAATAAGTAGACTTTAACTAATTACTAATAAATAAATATAAATATTAATAAATAAATATTAAATGCAGAAATCAAATTTGAGATGGTGGAAGATAAGTTTCTATGTTTTCTACCTTCTTGGCTTAATTTCAAATTGATAAGTTTGTCTACTACCTCATTCTGACCTGATGGCTCAAACTCTAAGGAGCCCTGGTGGCACTTTTAAGTAAGCGATGGACTGCTTGCTAACCACAAAGTGGACAGTTCAAACCGAGCAGCTGCTCCCAGGAGACTGCTGAGACTGTCTGCTCTCTTAAAGACTTACAAAGCCTTTGAGACCCTGTGTATGCTTGATACGAATCAAAATTGATGAGATAGCAGTGGGATTATTTGAGGTTTGGCCCGAACTCTCTCTGCACTGGAGCAATGTTTCCCTGAAACCCCTCCACCCACGTTGACACACAGACACAACCCACACACTTCTAGGTTTCACTGTGAGCAGCAGCTGCCTGAGGCCTCTCTAGTTCTTCAGGAGTCATAAAATACTTCAGTGTCCTCAAGATCAAAAGAGGTCAGTAGGATGTCCAGGTGAGCCACAGAATGGATATGAATTTTCTTTTCCTTTAATTAAAAGATCATTTTATTGAGGACTCTTACAACTCTTGTAACAATCCATACATTGATTGTATCAGGCATGTTTGTACATATGGTGCCTTCATTCATTTCTAGACATTTACTTTCTAGTGAACTCTTGGTATCAGCTCCTCATTTCCCCTCTCCCCCTCCCAACCCCCTTTGTAGATTATAAATTATTACTATTTTCATATCTTATACCAACTGCTGTCTTCCTTCCCCCATGTTTTTTGCTGTTCCTCCCCCTGGAGAGGGGCTTATGGTTATGTGTCGATCATTGTAATCAGTTCTCCTCTCCCCCACCCTTTATCCCTACCCTTCTGGTATCACTATTTCCACTCCTGTTCCTGGATTCCATGTGTCATGAGCCCCCATTTATTTTCTATACTGTGTTCATGTTCCTGTCCAGTCTGATTTGAGAAGCAGCACTGGGGTTATGATAATGGGGGGTGAGGACGTCTCAAGGAACCAGAGGAATATTGTGTGTTTCATCAGTGCTTTACTGCACCCTGGTTGACACATCTCTTCCCTGTGGCCCTTCTGTTGGGGGATTGTTCCATTGTCAACAGCTGGCCTTTGGGTCTTTGTTCTGTTGCCCTTGTTCTCAACAATATGTTTTTGTTTGTTTGTTTTGTGTCTTCTGGTGCCTGTTACCCAGTCCCAATGACTCCTTGTGATCACACCAGTGGTGTGCTTCTTCTATGTGGGCTTGTTGCTTCTTTGCTGAATGGCTGCTTGTTTAACTTAAAGACATCAGATGCTATATCTGTTAATAGCCAGGCACCACCTGCATTCTTCACCACATTTTCTTATGCGCCCATTTTGTTTTCAGTGATGTGTCAGGAAGATGAGCATCTCAGAATACCAATTTGTTAGAATAAATTATTCTTGTATTAAAGGGGGTATGAGCAGAGGCCCGAAGTTCACCCACTACCACAGTGTATTGCTGAGTAAATATATGTACATAGGCCAATACCTCTATTTTTGCGGATGGATATCTTTACATATGTACATAACTGTCCTTATACCTCTATCCATTGCTTTGATTTCTGGGTCCTTCCTCTGTTTCCTTTTACCTTCCTCCTGCCCCACCATCACTTCCTCCCTATTTCCTCCTCTTAGAACTTCCACCCTCAGGGTCTCTATATTCTCCTTGCTGTTGACTCTAATTCCCTAGTTATTCCTCTGTCTATGGTGCTTCCTGCTCCCTGCACCCTTCCCCCACCACCCTTACTCCCATGCCACACACCCCGGACTGTTGGCCCCCTCGCATTCACCGCTGACTTGCTTCCCATGTCTATTTTTCATAAGTTGTCAAACCAACTATGATATAGACCAAACAAAAAGTAAACCAAAGAGTTAAAGAAGAAAAGGAGAGAAAAAAGAAAGAAAGGATTAAAAAGAAAAAATATACATAATTCCAGGTCTGTCCGCTGCCCTTCATGACTATTTCCCCACTGGTTATGGGGATCTCCCCCTCCCAACCTGAAGTCCATTTGGGGAGCTCTTCAGGGGTTTCATAGCTTTGCTTTGCTTTGCTTCAGTTGCTGATCTGTTATGATCCCTTCTTCGTTCGTCCTGCTGGGGAGGGTTCAGACGGCACTACCTCCCCGCTGTGTGACCCCAGAATTGTCCTCCGTTGCAGTCTGCTCCAATAAGGGGTCAACATAGCATGGGCTGTTGTCAGTCTCACAGTCCCCTCTGTGTCCCAGCTGCTCCCCATAGGGACATCATCTTCTGGGCCTGGTGTACCAGCACGGGGTCCAGCCTGGCTCTCTCTTTCTCTTCTTCCTTCCCGGCCAGCTTCTGTGTGGGCATGGCATGCTGTTCCTTCCCCCCACCCTATAGGTTTAGTGATGATTTCTGTCACCCATATTTCTAGGGAGAGGCCAGATTGGTTCTGTTTGGGGCCGTGTCTTTTCACGCATTCTTCCACACGGCCACGTTGCCCTCGTGGTTTGGTGCCCCGTGGTAGGGTCTGCATGTCCACTCCCAATTCTGTGGAGACGAAGCCAATTCTCTCCTAAGGGGGAGTTTTGAGGGTTGAATCCAACTAGGAATGTTTCGAGATTACAATCTGTTTATCTACTTCCATCCAGAAAAAACAGGCTCTCAAAGGCCGACGAAGCACAGCTCTGCCAGAGCACGAGAATGCCATGAGTCAAACGTCTCCTTGCAGCAACGGGCCACTCATGAGAACAAACCACAGCACAGGGTGCGAGGGATGAAGGAAGATCAGAATAAAGGAGGCCTCATTGCAGCTATTTTCTGAGCAAAGATGCTGGAAATGGATCTATAAAAGCGATCAGGTCTCTATAGGTCACTAAGAACGTACTGCCAGATGAACCCAGCTGGAATCTATCCAGGATGTCAACAAATGGACCAGGAATGTCCCGGAGCCGCATGCAATTTCAGCCCCTGGCACTTCACTGGTTCTGACAATGGGAGGTAGACAAGCAAGCGTGAATGCGCTCCCCTGGCTCCTCTGAAGGTTATGTCTCACTTAGACCATCAAAGCCCTTGGCCAGACATCCTGTCATGCTCTGGGCTTTGTGCAATGCCAAGTCTCCTGCAGATGCTTCCCTGAGTGCTGAGCAATCACAGCGTCTAGCTTTCGTGGGCTATCTGCAGTACAGTCATTCTTTACACTCATTCTATTACCTGCCGTTGTCTCTGTGCTTGGGGACCAACAGTGTCACCGCTGACAAGATGGACACCCGGTGAAGAGACAACTTCAGAAATAGGATTCATTGCTTCCCATCATTTCAAACTCATGCAGCGTTTGACGGGTGCAAAGCATAACGGAATTTAGCTTCATGTCCTTATGCTAGTTGCAAACGGTACAACCACCGCTTCGCCTGCATCTCTGCTGAGATCCTATCTGCCTTTGAGGACTAAGATGACACAGTGCTCCTCAACTCCAATAATGTAATGGTGCAGAGGAATTTTCTGCTTGGAAGAGACCATCTCATTTCAATATGCTGTGACATCTTTTGGAAACCAATATCCTCTATAATGGGGAATGGCTGCAGATCAAGGGCAATCATTTTTATGATTTATGAGCAGTGCAAGCAGATGGTTCTTTGAATATTTGGCCTTTGCCCAAAGACCTCATGCCAGCTTCGCTGTTGTATCTTGCTTCATGAAAAGCCTTTGCTTTTAGGTGAGGGGCTGAGCTGACTCGGCATCTGCCTCTGTTGTAGAGAGCTGGAACGGGAGCTACTGCTTACCTGAAGAATGCAAAGGGGACGCTTCCCTAACAGCTAGAAGTGTCCCTAACCACGGCCCAAGCTCTGCCAGCCAAAAAACAGGAGAGCCAGAAACCTGGTCTGGAAGGTGAAGAGTCTCACTTTGCCACCGTTATTAGATGATCAATTTCCCTCCCAAGACATGTGTGATTCACAGGGAACACCATTAGCTTGGCAAGAATTTATTATAGCCCTGATAAAGGTGACCTTCAAACAAAGGCAAAAGGTAAACAGTCTGGCGTAGGGAACACCTGAGAGGTGAATGGCTTTGTTAGGATCCCAAACAGAATCCTGGGAAGTGTTGTCTAATTAGAAATGAACATGTAGGTAGGGGTGGTTTTAAGTGAAAGACCAGAGAGAACAGGGCTTTAGCCAGAGCCAAGACAGAGATATTATTGTATGCATTATTAACATTTTGAAATTTGAAGGCTTTCGTTTTTAATTTGGCTGATGGTTGCACTGGTCACAAAATAAAGAACTTGGGGTGGTATTAATGGTCGACTGTGGGGAAGGAGAGTCACTGTATTTCACTGTAACGCTAGAGGACTTGCAAACACTGAGCACGTACGTGAAAGAAACAGGCCAGAGTGACAAGGAGCAGAAATGAAAAAAAAAAAAAAAAAAGAACTTGTTTAGTAAAGCCAACATATTCAACTCTGTAGGAGTCTCTGTCTAATCCTCATGATGATGCACTCCACTGCTAGCTGAAAGATAGGTAGTTGGGCCCATGCAGAGGTGACTCCACCGACGAGATTGGTAAGCTGCTTTCAGAAAATCACATCCTTAAAAATCCTAGGGAGCTGTTCTAAGCTATATGCCTGAAGGTGCCATGAGTTGGAATCCATTCAAAGGCAATTAATAACAACCTAACAATGTGTCATCATCTTGAGATTGTGGGGGTTTTACCTAGTTCATTTGTTCCTCAGAATTTATAATAGGAAAGGGTATGTAGTGATCTAACAGATTCTTTAATGATCCTACATCTTATGATTCAGTTGTGAGTGATTGTTAAGAGAGTTCATTCTGAGGTAAAACTATGAAACTCTAACACGAGGATGGCCATCCTGGCTGGATATGAGAAGAAGCCCTGGGGCAGTGGTTCTCAACCTTCCTAACACCACAACCCTTTCATATAGTTCCTCATGTTGTGGTGACCGCCCCCCCCCAACCAGAAAATTACTTTGCTACTTCATAACTGTGATTTTGCTACTGTTGTGAATCGGGCGACTCCTGTGAAAGGGTTACAAGTGGGTTACAAGTTGGGCTGCTAATAAATTGCAAGGTCAGCAATTCAAAACCAGCCATTCCATGGGAGAACAATGAAGCTTTCTACTCTCCCTGTACCCCCTGCCCCCAAGCTACACTCTTGGAAACCCACAGAGGCAGGTCTGCTCTATATTATGGAGTCACTGTAAGTCAGAATCAGTGTGATAGCAGTGAGTTCTGTTCATGTGTTTTACTGGGGATGGGGTGGGCTGTAGGGCTGGGTATAAAATTAGTTATCTTAAAGCAGGAGAGAGGAATCTCACTAAAATAAAGAATTAAGAGGCAGAAGTGGAAGTTTTTTGTCCTTTGGACCTTGAAATCCCTGCCCATTGAACCGCCTCAATCCAGGGACAGAAATCTGTGGCACCAAAGACCTGGCAGTGGAGGGACAGCAACATAACCAAGTGGCAGATCATGAGGCAGACCCATGTATATCCCGGCACATGAACAAGTAAAGCTGAGTGCCTTTAGGCCTCTAGGTACTTAATTGAGAAGCTAGGCTTGCTGGCCCACAGAGCTAGGGCATCTTGAGGCTGAAGCTATAAGTGGAATGGACTTATATTTGGGTATTTTGCAACCCTAAAAGAATTTTGTAAGCAGTATAAAGGTCAAGGGGCTGTTTGATTGATAGGCTGAGGACCAAAGAAAGACCTGCCTACAGGCATAGCTAGGAAGAACTATGTCTTGATTATTTCTAATCCTGAGATTTAATCTGATAATTTGTGAGTTTGTGTGGTCACTGCAATGAATTATCAAACTCTGACCTCCAAATATTTCCCCACCCTGATTACACAAAAACTACCATTTTTTCCCCTTTGGGAGGCACCCTGACAAGATTAAGACAGGTTTATTACTGAAAGAGCTTATTTGCTTCCATCCACAGATCACAGAGACAGATTCAAACAACACATTTTATTTGGAACAAAGTCATGCATGTATGAATTGGAAATACAGTAACACTTTTTTATTTGCCCTCATTATTTTACATATTGCATGATTATACAATAAGTACATTGTGATTTTATTATATATGCTATTATTTAGCTACCCTTTTTGTTTACTACTGGAGCTGTTAAAAATAAGAGTGGTGTGTTTGAAATCTCACTATTATTTTTAGTTTTTACTGAGTATACTGTGATCTAATTGTTTTCAGTATTTAACAATTAATTATATGTAGGCACTTGGATCCTTGGATCCAGCCATAAATTCTATTTCTTTAAATATTTATATTCTTGTTTATACTTTATCTATTTGTATTTGCTGAATATATCTTGTTCCAAATTTATATTTTGGAATTTTCCCTCTGAAAATAATTTTTAATCATTTTATTGGGGGCTTGTACGACTCTTATCACACTCCATCCATCCATCCATTGTGTCGAGCACATTTGTACATTTGTTGCCATCATCATTCTCAAAACATTTTCTTTCTACTTGAGCCCTTGGTATCAGCTCATCATTTATGTAGACTCTTTAGTGTAACTTGTAAAATAGTTTTATTGAGCTATAACTAACATATTGTACAATTCAATAGCTCAATCCCATTAAGGAGAGTTGGACAGACTTCACCACAATAGACTTTAGAACATTCTTATACCCATTGTTGTTGACTTCCCACTCCCCTCAATACCCTCCATGCGCCCGGGTGCTAATTATTAGACCATTTGCTGTCTTCGTGTATTCACACATCCTGATGTCCCTATACAAATCAATCAAAATAAAGATAATAAAACAAAAAGGACCCAGCAACACTGACCAAATAAAACAGAAAAAATAGAGTAGGAAGAAATCAGAAAGTATTTTAAAATTACGGTAAATTAAAAATGAGTCAAAAAAGGGAGACAGGTGTTATATTCTAGCCTAGATATAGGTGCTAAACCCCACTTTATGCCTTACATAGCTCTTTGTCTATTATAAGACTATTCACATTTGTAGACTACAGTCAATGGGGATTCACCAGAGAGTCCATCCTTGCAGAGATCCTGTAAGTGGAGTTTGGACTTCCACTATCATCCATAGTGTTCTATATCCCAGGTACATATAATTTAGGTTCTGATACTGTTCCCTTCTCCAAGGAATAGTATTATATACAGTCATTGGATCACAGAGGCTGTTTACTTTTTGTGAACTCAGCTGACTCCTCAAGTATATGGCTGTGGACTCAGCTCTGTGGACTCAGCTGACTCCTCAAGTACATGGCTGCTTGTTTTGAGAAAAGCATTTAAGACCCCCAGACGCTATTTTTTCTGATACTTGGGCATCATCTAATGTCTTTACCACACTTAGCTATAGTACCCATATTTTCAGTGATCTCCTCATGAGGGCGAGTACCAAGCAGGGCCATCTCATTAGAATGAATATGACAATTTGTTCTGTACTTTTTATGTAATATGTTGGTTACCTCTGCCAGAGTATCTTTATCTTTTCATTGAGAAGGCTCTATTTAAATATATTATCATAATTTCTATATTTGGCACATAGTTTCCATTTTATCAATATGTTTTATGTTCATAAATTAGTTTCTCTAAGCCTCACCACCACTACCACCAAATACACACACTTTTTGTTATATGGACCATGCTTTTGTTTTACTTCTGATTTTGACTAAATTTCCTACAATTTCCAAAGGCATATATCTCTTGTGGTCCAGCATTAAGGATAAAACAGTATTTATTGACAACTTCCTAGCGAAGAAATAATACTACTACTTTGCTTCACCTTTCCACTATCACCCGATTCTCTCTCTCCCTCTCTCTATCTAGGGCATGTGTTTTTTCAAGAAGGAGTGTTCAGAAATTAGAAATGACACCCCCAAATCATTTTACTTATGTCTAACATTTATCAGAGAAACATTTGTTCTGATTCTTTGTTTCTAATTAAATGCATTTAATAGTTACTAGTTTCACAAACAATCGTGAGGACGAATGCAGAGATGTCTTGAGTGCCTGTTAACCAGTTTTCCCCATGGTAACATCCTGTAAAACTACAGGCTGTTGATACTGACATCAATAACATACAGAACATGTCCATCCCCATCAAGAAAATTCATATTGCTATTTTAGACTCAAACCTCCTATCCTCCTATTCCTGCCCTTCCTTAAGCCCTGGAAACCACTAATCGCTTGTCTATTTCTATAATTGTTATTCCAAAATGGAATCATGCAGAGTGTAACGTGCGGATTTCACTCAGCACATTCCTCTGGTATCTGTCTGAGGCTCTGCGTTTGCCTGTCAGTGTTACTCTTTTTGATTTCTGAGTAGTACTTTACGATGTGGATGTACCCCAGTTATTTAAATTTTCATCCACTCAAGGACTTCTGGGTTGTTTCCAATTGGGGGCTATTAAGGATAAATCTGCTATAAACATTTATATACAGGTTTTTATCCGCACATAACTGTTTGATTTTTCTGGGATGAAGATGCAGTGGTGAAATTGTTAGTTGGCAGAGAGATGCATGTTGAATTTCTTTATAAATCACCGCGCTTTCTACCTGGCTGTACTGCCCCCTCAGCAGCAATGTATGCACGATCCGGTTTCTCTGCAGCTTTTCCAGCATGCAGTGGTGGTGCTTCTTATTTCAGCCATTCTATCAGGAATTTGGTGGTATTTTGATTTGCTTGCTAATGATGTTCAACATATTTTCATGTGTTTATTACTTATCTTTATGTCCTTTTGTGTACTGCATCTGCTTTTTCCATTTTCCATTTGGGTTGCTTCTATTTTTTACTACTGAGTTTTAGGAATTTTTAAGTATATTATAGAAAGTTGTTTTGTGACAAGTAATGGAGTTTGCAAACATTTTCGTCTGGTCTGTAGTTCACCTTGAACATTTAAAGATTTTTTTTTTGAAAGTCCAAAACCAAAACATTTAAAGATTTTTTGCAAGTAAAATAAACTTAATTTTTAGCAAGTCTGGTTTACTAGTTTCTTCCTTTTACAAATTGTGCTGTTGGTGTGAGGGATAGCTCTCCACTTCAAAGATTTTCTTAGATGCATTTTTTTCTAAATGATTTGTGTTTTGATGCTGTGTGGCTAAGTTCATGATTCATTGTGAGTTCCCTCTAGATTACGGGGAATGGGCTACCGATAGCCGAAAGACAGCAGGAGCCCTGGAAAGTGAGCTACCCAGCAGAAATGACAGTGAAGAGAAGCAAACTGTGGCCAAGTAGCAGGAGTTTGGAGAAATATCCCAACCTTCTTCTTCAGATTTCTTTTCAAGTATCTTGCTATTGAGGCTCAATGAGAAGCCAGGTGGTATGAGAGCTCAGGTGATTTAAAGAGCATGGGCCGCCTCCTTTGGGATGGAAGTTGAAAAGGGCAATGAGACATACATTTTTACACTTTGTCTTACATTCCTCTTGGTCTGTCATTTTATTCTGGGTATTATTATGACTGTCGCTGCAAAAATGGCACCTTGACTTAGCTGGGCAGCATGATGCTTCAGAAGGTCATTGCCTTCAATGCATAAAAACCTGCAGGAGCTTGCCTACTCACCTGCAGTACTCTCCACCCATGCACACAAAGTAGTCAGTGGCCATTAGCAAAACCCTTGACCACTGGAGGAAAAAGACCCCCTCCAACTTCACTGCCAGCAAGTGAAGGCCCACTCATTGCGAGCCTATCTGGGAGTTGGTCAATACAGAAGGGGTTTCAAAATGTTTGTGGGGAAATACCATTATCTCTGCATTTCATTTTCCATGAATTTTGAAGTCCCCTCATATATCTTCCATGTCTTGAACAAACAGCTCTTTTAAAAACAGTTTTATTGGCATATAATTCACATCATACAATCCAATAGTTCATTCATATTGAAGAGTTGTACAACCAGCACCAGAATCAGTTTTAGAATATGTCCTTTTTCTTGTACTCCTTTTTGTTAGCTCCCCATTTCCCCATGCCCCTCAGCCACACCTGCCATATCCACCCAAACCCCCAAACCAAACTCACTGCCATCGAGTCCATGCAGACTAATTGTGACCCCCAACAGTGAGCTTCCAGACTGTAACTGTTTCTGAGGGCAGGAAGCCCAGTCTTTCTCCGGCAGAGAGAGCTGCTGGGGGTTTCAAATTGCAGACCAACACGTAACCACTACACTGCCAGGACTCCCGAGAAACCATCAGTCCAGTCACTATCTCTATAGACTAACCTGTCTCAGATTTCATATACTGAAACACGTACAAAAACAACAGTAACAAAGGAAACAGAAAAACCTCAGTAGGAAAGAAAACAGGAGATATTCAAAACTACAATAGACGTAAACCGAGTCAACAGTAGGTCACAAGAAGTTGTTGAACAGCTAGGAGGCAGTTTCGACGCAGTGCTGCAGAGGACTGCATTTACCCTGGAGTCCAGCTGTCCGCAGTAGGAACAAAAACTCAAGCTTATTTCTGCCACCCAAGGGTCATTTTCACTCCTCCAAGTCCCTTGCTTCCTGTTCCTTGGAATCGCTTCCCAAAGTAAGTTATCTGCAGGTGCCCTTTTCTTCAGGCGATGCGTTGGGGTGTAACGGAAGCTCAGATAGGCTACGAAGAGATGGCTCTGGGGAAGAAAAAGGAGAATAGCCAACCCAGAGTCCACCCTCCTCCCATGTGACACAGGGAAAGTCACTGCATTTCCAAACCCAGGTGTGGCGTCTGGTAAATGTTCGACAGTTATGGCTTAGAAATGGGTAGGTAGACCCATTCTGGCCAGTTAGGGAGAGGAAGAATATGTTGTTGTGCCTTATAATGTAAGGGTAGACCATAACCCAAGTGCAGTTCTAACCGAACGCCTAAGTGTGAACATACAGAGTAATACATAGTGTTTCTATTGGGTTCCGATCTTACCTTTAAGGGTTTAGGTAAAAATACACACCTTCTTTCCAGTAATACTCTATCAACCCACACCTCACTGTAGCCACAGTCACAGGTACGAGATGGGGCTCAGGGACGTGGAGGAGGGAGGGAGGGCAAAAGTCAGTTGTGGTTGTGGTTAATGACGAACCAAAGTCCAGGAGACAGGGCAAAGCCTGAGAGTAATCATTCCTGAGATAGGAGGTCTTGTTCTCTGGCCATTTAGAAAACGTGCGCACTCAAGTCCGATTCCAAAAGTGATCAAAGTAATGTGGTCTGAGGCAGACTCATCAAACTTGTCCTCAAAACCCAAATAAACGTCATGTAGGAGCGATTTCTGAAACTGAGAATGGGATGATTGCAAACCAGTCCTTAGTATGATTGAACTATAAATTCTACGACATGTAAATTATATGCCAATCAAAATAATTTTTAAAAGATTTTCAGTGTTGGTAACCCGAGGGAGCAGGTCTACCCTGTGGTTTGGGGTCACGATGTGTCGGCATTGACTCAATGGCTAGCAGTGAGTTTGGTTTGGTTATATTCATGAAAAACTCGATACTCATCTACTATTAGGTTGTATACTCTTATATAGTATTAAGTTGACGTATAAATTTTTCATAAGTTTAAATAGTTGCAAAGGATACAATTTCCAGCATAATGTAAGGATGGGCATTTGCAAATAAAACTACCACTGTTTTAAGTGGGGGGAAAATAGCCAGATGGCATTTCCCTTTTCATAGGTCCTCCTGTCTCTACAGACGCAGTCCTAAACAAAGCGGCGTGACTCAGTTCTACTAAAAGTTCATCTAACGAACAAGGAATGAGCATGTTTGGCCTTCAGGCTGCAAACCGAGCAGCCCTGTGATGCCCTTTTTAGGAAAACAACCCAATTGTACCTCAATTAATACTTCAATATATGCAATATTTCTTAAGAAAAGTACTGAACAATTCAAAGGCAGTCTTCAAAAAATGCTTATCTTTTCTTGATATTTTCATGATGAATATATGTCCAGAAGCATTCATATCAGAAAAATAACGCCTAATTGATCTTTTACTTTGCTCCCCATTCAGAATGCTCAGAAACATCACCCCAATAAGTGAGGTTGAAAGCAAAGATCAGAAAACCTCTCATGGAAGCCCATTTTTAAAATGCCCCCCCAACGCAGAAAATAGAACTAAGGGAAAACACATTTGTTCAAATACAATCACATAACTAAGCCCCAAAGTAGTCTCCTGGAGATAACCCATGTAAAAAGGTTTTTAGAATGTTTTCTTGAGAGCATTTCATGCTGAAATTTCTGAAAGCCTACTGGCTACACATGGTGGCAAACTGTAGCCGTGATTTAACAACCCCAGGCAAGATTATATGACAAAGTTAGGATATGACAGAGGGTTTTCTTATTCAGTGAAAAACATTCTGCAATTGCACAAATTAGAATTGGGTTAGGACTCAGGAGCTAATTGCAATAAAGTGCAGCGCATACTCAGGGTTTAATTGACCTCCGATGGAAAAGAAGAGGTGTCCAGGAGCAGGCACTGAAATCCATGTGAAATGCTGTAGCCTTCCCTACAGCAAAATACCAGATGCCCAACATCATTGTTCTGTCGAACCACAGGTATCTCTGTGGGGATTTCTGAGAAATTACTGACAAGCGTTGGCTCGATTTAAACCATAAGCATGACCTCATCCCTGCCTATGGTTCAAGGTCCATCAAGCCAAAGAATAGCGCTCACTTGGGTCTTGCGCTGACTAAAGTACTGCAGAACAAGAGCCAAGGTCCAATGTAACCTCAACTGCATCTCTAAGTAGTCCCCTATTTCTCAAAATTGTCTGCTCCACTTTTGTCCTGAGGATTTAATGAGGGGGGAAAAAAACAAGCAGTTCCTTTAAGACTAGGAATTTGTTTTTATCTGATAAGTATAAGGTTGGCTTTTCTATCAAATTATGTGAGTTTGCTTTTTCCTTAACTACACTCAAATGTTCCAGCTAAGAGGTTGTTCTTTAGACAGTCTACAAAGTGACTGGGCTTGACACATCTAGGCGCTGGCATCCAGCAGTTTATGGCTGGAAAGTCAAATGTAGACATGTTTGACCAGATGCATAAAAAATATAAAGACCACTAACTGCACATCAAGCCACTCTGGTATGCGGGACAGGGGAAGGCCTCCTCCTGCCTTCCATTTAATCTCAACAAGCCTCCTGAGAGGGAGTATTGTGGAAAAGAAAGGATTTGGAGTGAGAATTGGTGAAGTAGGAGGGGCTACAGGTAAAGTCTAATAGATAGCAGGAGAGTAAAGCCCTAATTTAAAATGTATATATGCTACCTCAATCAATGCATAATAAATTCAACTAAATTAAAAGCAATATATCTGTATAAGCAGAGCATAGGAGAACTAGCATAAATATGAAGGCTGCAATTCAATGCCAGGGAAGATGTTCCAGGTCAAAGGGAAGACATCATACGTGCCACTCATAAAGCGCTCTGCAATGCCATATACTTGGCTTTAATTCCAGTAACAACCTGTGGGCTGGATAGTGGCATTATAGAATGCAATGGAAGTGTTCTCCGGGCAGGGTATCTTGCTGGAAGCAAACTGCCACGTATTTCACCTTTCTCAGGCTGAACCACAGGACCTTGTTCAAACAGCTAAGTGGAATCCTGCCTGGACTAGATGATGAAACAAGTTCAAAGACAGGTTTAAAGGAACTACTTCACTGATCTCTATTTCTCTTTGCCTTTCCAGTTGGTGGCCACCTAAGGAATCATATTCATAGTAACCACCACAGTTCACTGGTTCTGTTCGACCCAAATTGCATGTTCCTCCCCTCACTGGGTAAACCCATCCACAGGACTCTCTAGCTCCCCTGGGACCCCAGGGCAGAGGAGTCTCACATGTTCCCATGAGATGTCCTTTGTTCTCCCCCAGCCCTGGCAGCCCCACGATGCTCACTGGCTGTAGAACCATGGAAGATGCGGTCTCGGTGGCCCTGTTTCGGCTGTACTCCAGGAGAATGCCGTGCCCTGCCCCTAGTGTCACTGTCCCAAACCTCCCAGAGAGCAGTAAACCTTCAGAGACTCAAGTAAATGCAAACCCGCATGTCCCACCAGGATGGCAGGTATGTCCACACACATTTGAAATCCAATGTCGTTCCCAATCTAGACGATGGCTTCGCTCAGATGAGTGGCCTATTGTGATGGGTGCTTGAGCGCAGAACAAACTAGGCAAGGATATAAAGTCCTTTGAAGTGTCTCATGCCCCGCTCATCAATCAGTTGGCTGTACTGTGGTGGCTTTGGTAGTGTGATGGCGCTGGAAGCTGTGTGTCAAATACCAGTAAGGGCAGGAGTGGGGAGCAGATTCAAGCAGAGTCGATAGACTGTGAACCGGCTGGAAAGAAGGCACAGGCAGTCTACTTCTGAAGCAGCAGCCACCGACCGCCTTAACGGCAGCAAAACCTTGTCTGATTCAAGCTGCAAGAGGAGCTCCTCAGGTTGGAAGACGATTAAAACAGACGGAGGAAAAGCTTCCTGCTCAGAAAGCAGAGTTGACCTCACGACACGATGAAGCGAAGCTTTCCAGGTCTTCATTTGCTCAGGGGCATGACTCAAGAGGAGAGAGAACAATTGCAAACACCCCTTAATAATTGGAACCTTGAATGTATGAAGAATGGAAAGCAGGAAATTGTCTAAGTGAAGTATTTTTATCTACCGCTTGTACTTTTTAGAAGATCTAGTTCAAGCCATCCTTCCTAGAGGCTGTTGAAGTATCAGGGGCCTTGGAACAAACATTGACTTTTCATGCCAGTCCAGTGAGTTTACAATACATTTGTTCCAAGTGGGGACACAGGCACGATTCACCTCTAATAGTGGAAATTAGAAGGACTTAATGTCAGTTCAATATTGTAAAGCGCTATCATGACTAAAGAGGTCCAGTACTTTAAGTAGGATGTTTTAAGGAAACATTTTTGTCTGTGTTGTTATATAAATAGATAACCAAAACCAAACCCACTCACGTCGAGTCAATCCTCACTCACAGCCGTCCTGTGGGACACAATAGCAGCGCTCCGCAGGATGTGTGGGGCGAGGAGCCAGGATGGAAGCAGGCTGCCATACCATTCTCAATGGGGCAGCTTGCTATGGGTCTGAACTGCTAACCTCTCAGTCAGCAGCCAAGTTCTTTTCCGTTGAGCCACTAGGGTCCTTGTATTTGAGGAGAGGCAGGATGTAGGATCTTGTAATGTGGATTGACATGTAGGATAGGACAGTGAGCTCATCCAAGGACCCTTCAACTATAGGATGATTCTATTTTATGGTGTCACTCTTTGAAAATTATCATTATTTGGATTCCCTGCTGAGGTTCCTTAAATTGTTTTATATATATTAGCCCTGCATGAACCAAAGAGAAAATACCTGTCTGACAGATTATTGCTTTTTGAAACAAATACCTAATATTGAAATGTTCTGAAAATAATTTTATGAACACATCAACATCAGGGCAGGGAAGGCAAAAAGCATTGAATGGTGCATTTATTTGGGCATTACATAAATTCTATCTGTGATCATTGTTGTTTGGCCTCGTGTGTGGATGTGATTTACTCATTTTTCATAGCCCTCTTCACACAATTAGGCATTTCTTATTCTAGCCAAATAATCTGAACATCACAGAGATAGAGAAACTATTGTTTCCCTTTTCCTACAAATATTACATATAGAGCTTTTCCCACAACTCTGTTCCAGAGTCAAAACTACCACAGAAGATGAGCTCTCTATTCACAGATAGTGAAAGAGAGAGAGCACTGGAGGAAGAGAAATCAGTTTTTCTTTCAGGGATTCCTTCCTTTGATCCAGGTTAGTGAATGCACAGTTGTGCTAAACCACTACTGGAAATCCTGCCAATTGGCCTGGCATCTTGGACTTTGGCCCGGTTTAATTTCTGGAAGCCATCCAATCTTGCTAACTCTTGCTGGTGTAGAAAACTATACAACATTAACAGCAAAAAGAGCATGTGATTTTTGAGATGAATAAAATAAGAAATGTCCATAGCGTATGATTCCAACACAGGATTGTTCCTCTCTCCTTTGGTAACAACCCAGGTAGCTGCTAAAGCATACAAAGTTCTGGATCTCAGACGAAAAGGCCGCCATGTATAAGGCCTTTTATAAGGAAGGCAGCTTCAAAAATTTCATGGAAACATAGAATTAAAAATAATGGAATTTTTCCATGAGCTTTTTAAAGCCTTCTCATAATACCACGAGGATAACACTATCTAGCAAGATTCTGAAACCATGGTTTCTAGTCTTCCATATTCAAAAGTCAATAGTGAAGATTACAAGCCACGTTTGCAGACTTTGATATACAGTATTATCTAGAGTGTGGCTATTTGGTAGTTTAGTGGTTAGCCTATGGGAATGGTCAATAGTTAGAAACCACCAGCCCTCCAAGGGGGAAAAACAGCTTTCTACTCTCATGAAGAGTAACAACTTTAGAAACTCACAGGGGGCACTTCTGCTCTCTCCTATGTGCTCGCTTTGAGTTGGCATCAACTAGATGGCAATGAATGACTGAAACATACCACAGACCATCACAAACTCTAGACAGCCTTGAGAAGAACAGGAGTTCTGGAACACTTTCTTTCGTTCATGCGGAACTTCTATGTGAATCAAAGGGCAGTTGTGCGAACAGATCAAGGGACTACTGCACGGCTTAAAATCAGGACAGATGTGTGTCGGTGCTACATCTTCTCACCATACTTATTCAATCTGTGTGCTGAGCAAGTAATCAGAGACTGGATTGCATGGGGAAGAATGCAGCAACAGGATCGGAGGAAGGCTTGCTAACAACCTGGTATATGCAGCTGACATATCCTCGCTTGCTGAGAGTGAGGAGAATTTGATAGATTTGCTGATGAAGATCAAGTATTGCAGTCTTCTATATAGATGGCAATTTAATGCAAAGAAGACCTAAATCCTCACAACTGGGCTAGTAGGTCATATCATGATAAATCTTTCTTGATTGCACAATCAATGTTCATTGAAGCAGTAGTCAAGAGATCAAAGGACACAATACATTGGTAAATCTGCTGCAGGAGACCTCTTTAAAGTGTTGTAACAAGGAGTTTATTTGAACACTAAAGTGAGGCTGAACCAAGCCATGATATTTTTCAATCACCTCCTACGAATGTGAAAGTTGGACATTGAAAAAGATGACCCCCTCAAAAAAATCAATGAATTAAATATAGTGCTGGCAAAGAATATTGAAAGTTCCACGACCTGCTAAAAAGAACAAGCAGATCTGTCTTGGAAGAATTATAGCCCGAATGCTCCTTGGAGGCAAGGATGGTGAGACTTGGTCCCACATACCATGGACATGTTGTCAGGGGAGACACGCCCTGGAGAAGGGCACCAGGCTGGTAAAGTAGAGGAGCAGGAAAGCAAAAGGAAGTCCCTCAACAAGATGGATCGACACAGGGACTGCAACCATAAACACAAACACAAGAACAATTGTGAGGCCGGCGCAGGACTGGGGCATTTGCTCTGTTGGACACAGGGTCTCTGTGAGTCAGAATGGACTTGATGACACCTCACGACAACATCAGCGACAGTCTTCCATGGAGAACAGTCGAGGTTGCTAGGTAAGTCACCTCACTTCTTCAACTCCTCACAGCGCAGCACATATGGAAAACGGAGACGACAGCACACACACTGATTACCACAATGTACCATTGTGAACTAAAAGACAAAAACCACTAACGATTCAAAAGCCATTACTATTTGGGGGCAAAGAGTGAAGAAGCGAGTTACTCACACACTCATTAGGGAGGCCAAGAAGGCTGGGGGTACAAATGGTTTATGCACAACTAGCCATTGGAAAGGGGTTCCGACTCACCCAGTTACGCAGAGAAAAAGTTTGGGTGATGTACTCTTTTAAAGCTTACCTCAAAGCTGACGGCCATCAAGTCCATTTTGACTCATAGGAACCCTATAGGACTGGGTAGAACTCTCCCTGTAAGTTTCCAAGACTAACTATACATGGGAGTAGAAAGTTCTGGGGATATGGCTGGTGGTTTTGAACTGATGACCATTCAGTTAGCAGCCCAACACATAACTGCTACGCCACCAGGGCTCCTAAAGATTATATCTGAAAAAAATTTACTCTGAAACACACAGGGGAGGGGACCATGAGTTCAAAGCCACTCAATGACATTAGATCTGATAACTTCTTCTCAAAGAGATATATCTGAGGCAGTATTTCCTAAAAAGATCTAGCAAAGTAAGATAGAATTCACGAGATTCCAAATTCCTGTCCATCACCAATAATGTTATTGACTAGGACAGTAATCAGTCTTGCTAACCAGGACTCAGAGAGAAGATGAACACAAAGCGCTCCCAATTCCACCAATAGTTAAACATTTTTCAATATTTGCTTACTGTGAAACTTATCCCCCCAAAGATAAATATTCTGGTTACTAGGAGAATGTTTTAATACTTTCTAAAAGCATTTATCTGGAAGTTTTTAACTCTAAAGGGAGAGAGTATTAAGAGTAATCGTGGGCTCTCCTCTTGCCTACACAGCTTCATTCACTCTATGTGCTATTATTTGCCTCTCTAATTATGTTACCAGAAAAGAATAAAAACCCATTATATGGAGAGGAAAACATTTACAGAATTTCTGTGTATTGTGTGGACCACTCTCCTCATCGAAACGAACGGACAACAGCATTGTCTGGGACTGTTGGAACCCAGCTCTTGGAATGGCTTCAAGAAGAATATAAACGGCCAAACTCCCCATCCACAAAATGTTCATATGTGTCTCTGGCTCAGCTTAATTTCTCAGACTGTGGAACTCATGGTAACTACTCAGCACCACAGGATTCTGGTTCCAGTTAAAAATAACACGTCTGACTACCTTCTCTGTGGGGACTCTGCTATTTTCCACGCTGCAATTTAAGCTGGGATGCTTCCCTTCCCTTTCTCAGCTGGAAAATGCAAGCATGCTCTTTCCTGTTGGTCTTCCGCCTCAGCTCTTGGGACGCGTGGTGATGTTTCTTTGCTTGGTATTTTGGAGCCACCTTTGAAATATGTGCTCCTCGTTTCCTTTATCATTTCCTCCATCCGCTTTAGCTGCTCCACATTCCAGAGCACGTTTCAGAGTCTCTGTAACATTTAATCAGGTAATCAGGTGTTCAAATGAAATGAGCAGTCTTCCTGAGATACCTACTTGTGCCCATTACAAACAAAGCTTATCTAACAGAATATGGAAATGGTTGAACAATATCATTAATATTTCAATAACTTATTGACTATGCAAAGGTATTAGAATGTTTATATCATAGAAAACTATGGCAGATATTGAGAGAATTTTGAATTCCAGAACACTTACTTCATGATGCTCATGGCAAACGAGCATGGATCAAGAAAAACGGAGCAAAGGAATACTACATGATTTAGAATTAGGAAAAGTGTGCATTGGGGTTTTATCCTTTTGCCATATTTATTCAATCTTTATGCTGAGCAAATATTCTGAGAAGCAGACCCATATGAATAAGGCAACATCAGGATTGGTGGAAGACATATTAACAACCTGTGATATGCAGATTACACAACCTTGCTTGCTGAAAGGGAGGAGGATTTGAAGCACTTGCTGATAAAGATCAAGGACGATAGCCTTTGATATGGATTGCCAATTGATATAAAAACCAAAATTCACTAACATCGAGTTGGTTCTAGCTCATAGCACCCTGATAGGACAGGGTAGAACTCCCCTGCAGTTTTCTGAGACTGTAAGTCTTTGTAAAGTAAACGAAAATCCTTACAATTAGACCAATAGACAACAATATAATAATTGGATAAAAGGCTGAAGATTGAAGGATTTAATCTTGCTTGAACGCAATCAAGGTTCATGGAAGCCAAAAGGAAAGACAAAACTCACTGACATCAAGTCAACTTTGACTCATAGCATCCCTAGAGACAGAGTTGAACTGCCCCGTGGGGTTTTCTAGACTATAACTCTTTATGTAAGTAGGAAGCCTCATCTTTGTCCTGTGGAGTGGCTGATGGTTTTGAACTGTTGACCTGTGGTAAGCAGCCCAGTTGGAAACCACCAGCCAATCCTCAAGAGAAAGAAGACACTTTCTACTCTCATAAAGAGCTACAATCTCAAATAGCCACAAGCTCTGCCCTGTCCGACAGGGTCACTGTGAGTCTGAATGGACTTGATGACAGTGAGTTCTCCACGGAAGCAGCAGTCAAGACATCAAAATATATATTTTACATCGGCAACTCTGTTGCACAGACCTGTTTGTTGAAGAACAAACATGTCATTTTCAAGACTACTCTGTGACTGACCCATGTCTCATATGCAGAGGAAAGTTGGATGGTGAATAAGGAAGACTAAAACATTAAATCATTGAAAATACCATAGACTTCAAGAATAAAGAAATCTATCTTGGAACAAATACAGTTAGAATGGTCCTTAGAAGCAAGGGGGGTGAGACTTTGTCTTGAATACTTTGACATGTAGTACAGAGAGATTATGTATAGTCAAGCAGAGGGTCGATGAAAGAGAGTAAGACCATCAGGAGATGGATTGACCTGGTGGCTGCAACACTAGGCTTAATCTTAATAATGATTGTGAAGATAACTCTTTAGTTGAAGATAATTCAAAAATGGCTGCAGCACCACATAAAGAGGGAATTGCCAAAAATCCAAGCCAGGTTTAGAAGATGTGGAATGAGAGATATAATTACTGATGTCAGATAGATTGTGGTTGAAAACAGAGAATACCAGAAAGGTGATTACCTGTGGTTTATCAATTATACAAAGGATCACAACAACCTATGGATGAGATTTTAAAGAAAGGGAATTCAAGAATACTTAAATCATGCACGCGCAGAATCGGCTATTGACAAAGAGACAGTTACAATCAGTCAGAACAAGGGGCACTGCATGGCTTAACACCAAGAAAGGTGTGTAGAGTTGTATCTTTCCCCCAGATTTATTTATTCAATCTGTATTCTGAGCAGTAATCAGAGAAGCTGGACTATTTGAAGAAGAATGGAACATTGGGCCTAGAGGAGGGCTCATCAACAGCCTATGATAAGAGCTGACACCACCATGCTAGTTGAAAGCCGAGGACTTGAAGCACTTACAGAAGACTATCAGAGACTATATACAACCTTCAATATGAATTACACCTCGACCTAAAGGAAACATGTATTCGCAAAGCTGAACTAATAAATAGCATCATGTTAAATGTAGAAAACATTGAGCTTGCCAAATGATTCATTTTATTTGTATTCAGCATGAAAACCATGGAAACACAGTCAAGAAATCAAATGATAAAGTTGCTGCGAGGCAAAAAAAAATTCATTTTGAAGACTCAGGTATGACTCACCGAGGCACGATCCTTGTAATTGCATCATTGACACAAAGTTGGGCCGTGCAGACAAAACCTGGACAATGACTAAGGAAACTGAAAAATGGGAGCATGGATGCTGGTGAGGAATACTGAGCACCATGCGGGGGACTGACGAGAATGAACAAAGCTGTCGTCAGTGAAGTATGGCCAGAATGCTCCTTAGGAGTCACATACTCTGAGCATTTCCTGGAGGAATTCCTGAATCTATGGCGAATATTATGGTTGGTAAAATCAAAGGTCAGTGAAAAGAGGTGGCTAGAGAGCGTGGCTACAACAATGGGATCCAAACCTATGTCGCACATGGTCTCAGAGTTAACCCGATGGCAGCAAACTACACCCGTTTTGTTTTTTCTGAAGGTGAGGAAAAGAGTAGTAACACAAATGAAAATATCATCAGTGTTCAATTTATAATTAAATTCTGCACGTGGCTCCAAAAGAGAAGAGTCTCGTTGCCTTTGTGCACCCTGATCAGTCCTCCGTTTATTTTTGCCAACAGTATTTCAAGTACACTTCTCTTTGCTTTGAAAGACACCGAGTTTAAATTTTGTCAGTGTTTCCTGCTGCTCCCGTCAGGATGTGGAGAATGATGGCAGAGGTGTATCTTTAAAGTCGGTATGTTGGCTTAGACACCGGGTAGCTTTCCTACAAAGGTGCTTTATGAATCATGAATCAAATAAATGGCCTAATAAAAGCTCACACCACTGGAACTATTTGTCTACTTCCATTTGGAGTAGAAAAACGATCTAGTCTCTCAACTCTGAAATTATGGAAGTTTAAAAAGAGTTTATATTTATCCAAATCCAGGCATAATTTTTCCTTCTCCTTTTATGGGATATTAGTACTTTACAACATGTTCTCTCTACGATAGCCTGTGAATGGCAAACTTTTTGCTCAACACTCTCAAAAGAATGGAGAGCATCTAACAGCCATTACTACTAGCCTCCCAAATAGCAGTGTAACAACTTTGATAATAATATAAATCAAGCAAAGGTAATGGGAAAAGCACACGTAGCCATACACTGTAAAAGTAATGGTGAAGGCTATTTCCCCCAAAACATCCAAGGTCATTTCTAAGTGCTTTTATTGTGATTTAAAAAAATGTGAAAACGTAATGCAGCATTGAACTCTGTGTTAGGCTGACTCGTGTTTCCCCACAGTCTTTCCAAATTTCTTTCATTTCTGAAATTTTCTTAAAACTGAAACGGGAGCTATCAAAAAGTTAAGAAAACATGTTGAATTTCAGATGAAATACGGTGTAGTAACTGCATAAATTGTGAGTAGAGGCATAAATGAGGGCAAAATTTCACTTCTTTGCAGTTGTGCTCCCATGTAATGGCGAACAGTGTTACAGTCTACCCTGTCCTACACCTAGAGGTGTGAATAACCCCAGCCTCTGTTTCTGGGACTTTTCGTTTCTGACGCCTGATGGACCAATTCCAGGGGGAAATTGCAAGATTCAGGTGTCAAGGGAAGGCTGTACTGGGCCCCAAAGGACACGTCATACGGCTCCTTTACACACTCTTGGAAGGTCATCAAATGGCATTGTGGTTGTGAGGTGCCCTGAAGCCAGTTGGGACTCCTCTCCGCCTTTGTACAATAGAGTTCAACACCGCCTAATCCTGCCCCATTGGCACTGGGTGCTTACTTCAGCTGTGTGCCGGACATGCTAAGGACCTACCAGTTCTTATCAAACCCTCGTTGTTTCTAAGACTCTTCATGTCACGGTTCAATAGCCGGCTTTCTGGTTACTAAAGAGCTAGGACTAACCTGTGATAAAAATAACATAGGTAATACAACTTCAACCCCCTCTGTTTAGCTTGTCAAAGCATTTCCTACCTCTAATTCCCGTCATTTAATTTTATAGCCATTCTATATAGCTACAGTAGTTTACACTCTCTCACTGAAATGTGGGGCTTTTTTTGAAATGTTTCATGAAACCTGTAACATTTATCAGTTTTCCAATTCTTATCCTCTGAACTTGGAGAAGGACATCATGCTTGGTGAGACAGAGACTCAGCCCCAAAGCGGAAGCCCCTCAGGAAATGGATTGACAGCAACCATGGGCTCAGACGTAGCAATGATTGTGTGGGAAAGGCAGCACCAGGCACCGCCCCTTCTGTGGCACAGAGGGTGCTCTGAGTCTGACCGGCTTCACAGCACCCACCCAGAGCAATACAAGGAGCAGAAGCTCCCCTCAGCAGGAAACTTCTTCGGTGATTAAAGCCAATCATCTTTTTCCTGCATGGAGTAGCGGGGGAAAAATCCTTCCAGAGTAGAAAATGACTAACAATCATGAATTCATCTGAAAATTCATGTGTTTTTGCTCTTTAATATTTAAATAGATTTCAATTACATAACTCTTCAATGTCTTTTAAACTAATTTGCAATTTAAATAATTTTTTTTCTGTTACTTCTCTACAGTGGGGTTTTAGCTTTTCCATTGTGTTAGTCCGGGTTGACTAGAGAAACAAATCCAGAGACACTCATATATGTGTGAGAAAGAACTTCATATCAAGAAAGCATCCCAACCCAGTCCAACGTAAGTCTGTATGTCCAGGACTAGTCTGTAAGTCTGATATTAGTCCATAAGGCTCTCTTCAGACTCCCCAGGCCGCATGCAATGACGCAAAATGCAAGAACATCACTGGTCAGTGAGTAAAAAGTCTTATGGATCCAATGGTGGTGGAAGTATCTCAGGGCTCTAGCAGATCTGCATGGGCTATGTCAGGTCTCTGTGTGCATGCTCCACAGTAAGGTGAAGGCAGAGGGAAAGATGAAATTCCCAGGATCCTCCTTATGAGAACGACAGCCTACAAGGAGGCACCATCAGGCGGTGACCTGATGGACAGGCTAGACTTCCCATATCTTCTCACAGCTGCCATGTTGGCACCAAAAAACCCCTCAATCACACATCCATGATCTATTACATCATCCTTGTTAACAGAATTCCAAGCTCATTCCATTTATTTTTATTTTATTTTTGTAGGCTCATTGCATTTTAACCAACAAATGTATATTAAGTTTTCAGGTCTGTTTTGAAAAACAGAATTATAAATGTCGATGCCATTTATGCAACTGCCGCTGCCCATATCCAATGTGACTAAGATGTGGTCACTTTCCAAATGGTTTCTGCTGCTCAGAATCAAGTGGACTCATCACAGTATTCGTTATCTGGAGAAAACATGTACCTTAATCTTCCGTGGGCAGTTCGAGCTCATATCTATAATCCTCTTCTAGCTGTAAGAAGTGGTCCTCTCCACTCAAGCATGTGTCCTGAATTAGCACCATAAGTACCTCAGAAGCCTGGTGGCAGAGTGGATTACCAACTGGCTGGCTAATCTCAGGATCAGCAGTTCAAAACCACTGGCTGCTCCACAGAAGATGAGGTTTTAGGTTCCCGTAAGGACTTGCAGCCTCTGTCCCGCACGGTCACCATGAGTTCTACATACCTGGTTAGCAGTGGGCATATGATTGCTTCCGGAGCCCAGTGGACACAATGAGATTCAGCCCCAAACTCACTGCCGTCGAGGTGATTGCTAAGCATAGCAACCCTGCAGGACGGGTCAAACTGCCCTGTGAGTGTCTGAGACCGTAGCTCTTTACAGGACTAGAAAGCCTCTTCTGTCCCCCTGAGAAGCGCCTTCCGACGGTGAGCTGCGAGCGAGCTGCCCGACCGACGTGTGCGCTGTGCCACCTGCGCTCCGCATGGCCAAGCCTTCCTTCCGTGAGAGTGCATCGGGCAGTCTGTCCTCCTGAGGATTCACAACTTCTGAAACCTTTGGGAGCGGTCCAACCCAGTTCTGTTGATCACTGTGAGTCAGAATCTACTGGATGCCGCCGGACTTGGTGTTTTGGGTGAGGGTTATCTCGGTATTAGAGAGACAGCGTTCTAATTTCCACTACCCCCTCCACACATTGATAGTGTAGGCCATTAGTCATCTATGCCGGTACTCCGGGGCTCCCTAACCTTGGCGCTGTTACACTTTGCTCTGCCAAAAGAATGAGGCGATATATGTTACTCTGATATTCTGAAACTTGTTTAATAATCTGGATCAGCCACTTTCGAATTTTATCTCTTCTCTTAAATTCTTGCTTCAGCATCTTTATGAAAAGAAATTCTTAAAGTTTTTAATTAATATTATTTTACTCCCCATTGGTAAAATTTAGTTGAGTCCTATTAAAATATTTTTACATTTGACCATAAACTGCTTGTAGTTTTTAAACACTTAGATATGCACTTTTCCATTAACATACATGATAATTCAAAAACACAGAAAGCAACTTTGGAGTTTTCATCATTTCTGCAGGTAGCATATAGAACATGTTGCATTGAATTCTCCATGGAGTGAAGTTTGGAAAGGAGGCTGACTTATTGCAGATGACAAAATTTAGCCCCTAAAACATGCTCGGTACATTGGAGCAAATCTTCTTGGTTGAATCACTTGTGCCATCGAGTTTGTCTTAAAGTGTCTTGATATGCTTTTGATTGATACCATCTGTTATCGCCTGAAAAAGTTATCCTACTTTGGAAGGTATTCATCAAATTAGAGGTGACACATTTGTTTGAGAATAGACCAGACCATCTGGTTCTATAAAAATGTGTTTCTGAAAAATACTGCCATCCTATCTCAGCTACACCATCCATATATTTCAGAGGCTCTTTTTGTTCCGCTCCCAAAACAGAAACACATGATATTTTTGGCTCCTGGCTAAAGAAGCAAAGAAAAACATTTACAAAGAGATTTTTTTCTGAGCACCGCGATGTTTTACACCTATTCACTGAAAGACTAAGTAGCTGTCCAGAAGAATGGTGTGTGGAGAGGAAAGCAAAGAAGCGTGGTGGGCAATGAATGTTTCATATTCTAAACAGAAAACCACTGAAACAAAGAGCTTCAGAACTCCTCCCTGTGGATCTGTGCTTTGTATAGTGGCTGGATGTGGGATCCCATTCATAATCCTGAAGACTACATTTCCACCTTCCAGGCCTGCTCCCACTCTCTTTGCCACACTGCAGTTGCTGGTTGTGCTGTAAAAGGCAGTTTCTTTTCCTAGAAGGGCTTTCTCTTTAGTGAAGCACTAATGGGAACCGAAGCAGAGGCTCTCACTTCTCATTTTCTATCCGATTCAGTAAACTTGCTGAAGGGCAAATCTCCTCTCATGAAATAGGCCAGTTTCCTCACCAAAACAATGTTTCTCCAAACCACATCTTTAAAAAATAAACAACAAAAAACATGTAAGTTAAAACAATGGATTTCAAACATGCATATTGTGTATGCATTGAACTAGTCTTCCCAAGTGTCACTTAAAAAAAAGCACCAGCCCCAATTTTTCCATTAATAATATTCATATCTCACCAGATTCTAATGGTACATCACTCATAGATTCAGTACAAACTGTCTACTGTAGGGGGAAGAATGTCTCAGTTATTAGGAATTTAATAAGGACCAACATAGATCTGACCCCTTTCCATTGAGAGTTTAGAGTCAAGTAAGTGAAAGAGCAGACTGCCTCCTTCACTAAAATTAACTATTAATAAAATAAATATAATTTGGCAACTGTGATGATAGTAGTGAAGGGGTGAGATCCATTCTGATTGTGCAACAGGGGGAGCTGGAATCAGTCCCAGGAGGTGCCTCTCAAGAAGTAATGCATGAAGTGACATAGAACTCGGGAGAAAAAGAAAGAGCAAAGAAAAACTATCCCACCCCTGACATGGCCTGGAAGAACATGAATTGTAATATCACCCACAATTTGTATCCAGGAGAGAATGAGCATTTCTGGGGGAAATATCTGTTGATGCAATATTCTAATTTTAATTGGTTTTGGACTTTTGAGAAAATAGAATCCAGGGGAACTGTCAATAGACCTCGAACCAGACAGTCTTTTGTTGTTGTTGTTGTTGTGCCTGTCCCATGTATTTATGATTGCTGAGCCACTCTTTCTTTATAAATATCTTTACAAGGGACATCTCTAAATTGCCTGTTAAAAGTCTTTAAAGGTACAGCACAATGATAATGGAATGTTAACACTCACAATTTCTCCCAGAAAGGTTTGTCTAGCAGTTTGAGAGGTCCTGTCAAGATCTGCCTTCTCTCAAGACCCCACAAGGGTTGAAGGGATCAACAACATCCCAGGCAGGCTGTAGAAATCCTTGGTACTTTAAAAAAAAAAGGAATATGAGAAAAATTTGACTCGATTTTAGTGTGTTTATCTGTCAAATTTCAATGGTTATCACATTAGTTTTCTATTATACCTAAATAAATTACCCAAAAGTTTTGCACCTTAAAGCAATGCACATGTACTAATTCACAGCAGGTATTTATGTGGAAATCCAGATACATATGACTCATCTGGCCCTCTTCCTAAAAGTCCCACAAAGTTGAAATCAAGGTGTCAGCAGGGCTGAATTCATTTCTGGACGCTCTGGGAGTAGATTCATTTGGGTTGATGATTGATTTCAGTTCATTATGGCTACAGGGCAGCGGTCACAGTTTCTTGGCAAGCGATTAGGTAGGAGCCTATCTAAACTCTTTAACTCTGCCTGCATCTCTCCTCCATCCTCAAACCAGCAATGCTGCCTCAAGGCTTTCCTCGCTTCAAATATGCCTGACTTCTAGCTCCACCCTGAAAACAGTCTCTGCATTGAAGGGTTTAGATCAGCGGCTCTCAACCTGTGGGTTGCGACCTTTTTGGGGATCGAACGACCCTTTCACAGGGGTCACCCAATTCCTAACAGTAGCAAAATTACAGTTATGAAGTAGCAACTAAAATAATTTTATGTTTGGGGGTGTCAACACCACACGAGGAACTCTGTGAAAAGGTTGCAGCGTTAGGAAGCCGAGAACCACTGCTTTTTATCACTAGAACACCCATCCTAAGGCCTGTAGCTTCTATAGCCTTTAGTAGGTGAAGGAAGACATAGGTCAGTGTAAGACATGAGAATCATAATAATCATAATCATAATGTATTAATTGTCAGGAGTTCATGAGGGAGGGAGCGTGGGGAAGGAGGGAAAGCATGAGGAGATCCACCAGTGAAGGGCTCAAGGGGACATTTTAAATACTTAAATGTTATCAGGGAAAATTCTCTAATACTTAAGAGCATGGAATTATTAAACTAGAGATCATTAGAATTTCTAATTATTTGAATTCATATTATTTATATTTATTTGAATTTATATTATTTAACTCACTGTCAAGTGGCAACATGAAAATTTAAATAATTAAAAAATAGTTATTTATTATTCTACAGATTTTAAAGGTTGCCTGAATAGCTCTGCCTGATTTTCCCTGAGTTTACGCCTTTGTTCCATTCAAGTCGGTCCGCTGGGCTGGCTGACTGGGATGCTCTCCAGCAGCGGTCAGGCAGCGGTGCTGACTGTGACTAGAGGGCCAGGCACTCCTTTAGCTGGTTTTCGTCCCTCAGGAGACCGGCCTGGCTTCCATACAGTCTCAGGACAGCTTTCCAATAGGAGGCAGGTGTAGAAATTGCCACATTCTATTACTGTGGCAAGTAGCAGGATCTGCAGCAAATTTGTGACCTTATTTAATTTTCCACAAATGATCACTAAGGGCCTCTTTTAATATGGCTAAATCAAAACATCTTGAGGAGCTTCTGAATGAACACTGCCAAAATTCCTTGTCCTTGATGTCTTCTGTGTAAAACAACACAAGTCTTAAATATAAACTTTTAATTCTCCCAAGATAATATACAAATGACCAACAAACACAATAACATGAGCAGTGGAAAGTTAGTCAATGACCAGGAGCTTAAAGAATGTACCACATGATTATAAATAGCAATGAAATCTGTCAACCACATGGGAGGAAAGTATACCTATACATTAGACATATAGATTATAATACATTCTTTCCCTCAACACAGTAAGCTTTCTGGCAACGTCCTTATAAAATCCAGCAATCATTTATTTTGTAAAGGAGAAAGTATCACCTGAGCCATTAAAACAAAACAACAATACTGGGTAACTACAGAAAAATTTAATCTCCTACAGGTTAAAGACACCTCCTTAATTCCCATTTACTCATTTCTAGATACGTTTCCAAAAGCTATTCTGTTTTCTTGAAACATTATTCCTTGTAGTCACTGCTCTCAGCATCGTTATCTTAATAAGATAACTCAATAGATCTCAAGCCAACAACTCGGATTTCATTTCTTCAGATATTAAAGTTTCACCTTTTATACCCTTGAAACCTAATTTCAGTAGTAAGGAGCTCTGGCATCGCTATCAGAGAAGCACGTGACAGCTAATGGCAAGCTTGGTAGTTCAAACCCACTAGCGGCAGTTTGAACCCAGCAGAGGCTCCTCTGGAGAAGGATGGGGCTTTCAGCTCTTGTAAAGGTTTACAGCCTCACACAGCCTACATAAAGGAGCTGAGAGTCAGAATCAACTCGATGACCATGGGTTTGGTCAATAATAGGCAAAATTATTATAATGATAAAAAGTTACAGACATTATGTAATACCTATTATAATCCATCCTACGCTGTATCGTATATTGAATATTATCTTATAATTCACTATAGAATCTTATACGGTGTCAGGTAGGATTATCTAGAGAAACTAACCCGTGACACCCATTTATATCCAAGAAAGAACTTTAAATTAAGATGCACCTTTCAGTAAAAAATGTATCCTGGCCTAGTGGAACTCAAGTGCATGCTTCGGATGCAAGCTAGCGTCCTTGGACTCGGGGAGCACCTCAATGCAGACTGATGGTACAGAGAGATGAGGCATGACGCGGCAAGATCACGGTCCAGTTGGTGCAGGACCGCGGGGATCGGAGTCCCAGGAAGCAAGAAGGTAAAGGAGCAGAGTGAGGGCAGTGCCCAGTGTCTCTTACTCTTTATACATGAAAACTGATGACACCAAGGAGGACTCATCAGGCTGCTGCCTGTTTGAGAGGTTCAACTCCGCCCCAGCCAGTAGTGCCTAGTTGACATAATGTGTAACTACTATCTACACTACGTTTCTGTTAAATCCTATATTCCCACATTAGCTACCGTGTCACTAAAAACTCCTTGAAACTGGAACTAAATTCAAACCAACTATTTGTAAAAGGTCTATGAAAATGCAAACATCATTTTAGTTCATCTAAAGCTCTAGTTTGTTTTCTGATTAAAAGAGGGGAAAAAAACTGCCATCGAGTCAATTCGGACTCAGAGCTTCCCTATTTAGGACATGAAAGAATTCCGTTTCCAAGACCATAGCCTTTACACACACGGGCAGCCTCAGCTTCCCCCCAAGGAGAGGCTGATGGTTTTGAACCAGGGACCTTGCATTTAGCAGCTGGGCCTCCTGTTTTGTACCTAATTAATTAGAAATAATTTATTCCTGACTTATAGTTCAGATGAGTAATCATTATTTATATTAGAAATTTAAGACTGCCAAGCCAGAAATATGTATATAAAACTATACTGAATTAAAATGGAACAATCTTTAAAAACTGCTCATGTAATCTTCAAGTGATGCTGCAAATTACAGAAAACCATATAGCTACTTCATTTGTTTTATCTGAGTAAAATTTTAGGCCTAAGTGCCTAATATCGAGTGGATTTATTGTCCTTTAATGCCAACTTAAGTTGTAATTCCAAGACCCTTAATTAACTTTAAAAGTTTAGACTTAATTAACTTTAAGACCTAAGACCTAGAAATGTTCAAGTAATTAAACTAGATAGAAACCACTTCTTGTAACAAAGAAAGTGGCACTTAGAAAGTGGAAACACTAGCAGTAGTGTTAAACAAAAATACTATTGCTACACAATAAATAATGTTTACTTACAGAGGCTTGTTGGTTTGTAAACTCATTTGTTCTTTATATTCTCTTTAAGGGATTATACCAATGGAGTGAAACTATTGCTTTACTATATACCTGATAAGAGTCATTACATTTTTAAACTAGTGTTTTAAGTTGAAATAATGTTTTTATTCTATATGCTTATATCTTTATATATGCTTATATCTTTAAAATACAAGCCTAAATTTAAAAGACACTCATAAATAAAAATGATCTTTAAGTACACAATCAGTTTTCAATAAATGCTATACAAAAATATTTGTGTGCTCATCATATTCTATCCAGATGGCAGAAGGTTTTTGCCTAACCCTTGAGTGTGTCCCGTTAAGATGCTCACTGCTGTTTCCTAGCTTTGGTCTGCTTCATAATGGAATACCATGTAAGCCAGCAGACAAAATAGGAGATGGATTCTACACCACAATAAGACTAAATCTTCCACAGCATTTATAATGTGTTATCATTCTGATAAATAATACAGCAAATGCTGCAGCTGTTTGCTGTTCTCTGGTACATGTGATTTTATCAAGCACTCATTTCAGCTTTGCTTTTCTACAGAGTAAGGGACCAGAACAGAAAAATAAAACTGGCCAAGTGTGTGTGTGTATGTATGTGTGTATATACACACTTTGATTTGGATATACATACATACGCATATATTTGGGTATACATACATAATACATATATACATATGCATATATGGATATACATATATACATGTATATGTGTCCAAATCATTTCTGGTACTTTCTTTAGGTCTATGCCAAAGAGTTGACTTCTAAGAACATCTTTTCCATATGTTTAAAATATCTTCTTCTGGAAAAATGGAGTAATAGAAACCAAACAATCAAAAGATAGAAAAAAATGGATTTTTAAGACACTGGGCAGACATCAGACAACAAAGGACAGTGAGCCTTGAGAAATCAGAAACAAGTAAGGTGAAGCCACAGCTCTCAGCTTCCTGCCTGAATTGATTTTTCAGGCTATTACACAGGAGGAGGAACTGGAAAAGACCAATAAATTCACAAACTTCGATGAACTAGACAATTGTCTTGAAAGGCACAAACCATCAAAGCTCACTCAAGAAGAAACAGATAACCTGAGTATATCTAATAAAGCCATTTAATTTGTTGTTAAAAACTTTCCCACAAAAGTTAACTCCAGGGCCTGAGACCTTTATTGGTAAATTCTATGGAATATCGCAGAATGAATACAAGTATAAGTCCAAGAGTGTTGCTACAAAAAATTATAGAAGCCTTTCCTGACCAAAAATATCAAAATGTGAAGCTATTCTTTCCCAACAGATCTCCCATCTGGGCCTACACACATATGAAAGCAGTATCTCCTTCTCATTGACCCTTTCCCAGAAAATTCTGAACTTGTCAATTTATATCATATCAAAATAGCAGTCATGGCATCCTTGAAAGATTCAGTCATCTTCTTTTTCAATGGTCTTTAGTTTTATAAGCAAAAAGAAGTCTGAAGGGGACAGGATAAGAGCTGTAGGTTGGATGGGGTAAGGTTTCCCAGCGCAATTCTCAAAGGACAGACCGTGCCACCCTTAAAGACTGAACATGAGCCCTCAGGGCAGCTTTCCTGGGCTCCTCCTCATGAATGCACTTCTTAATAATAACTTGAAAAAAATCCCTATAACCAGCCTTCATGATCATCCCGTGTCCTACAAGAAAGTCTATCAACATTACCTCTTTAGGTTCTCCCAAATCAGTCCCATAACTATCCAAGTTCAACTCTGCTTTGAATTTAATTGGCCCTGGAAACTCACTGATGTGATTGTATATTTTAAGACACCCTAAAATATTAATAAATAACACCATGCTAATAGAGGAAAAAAACTGAAGTTGTCCAAGATTTCATCTTGCTTGAATCCCACAATCAATGCTCCTGAAGCAACAGCCAAGAAATCAAATAAAACATTACATTGGAAAAATCTGTTGCACAGGACTCTGTTAAAGCGTTGACAAGCAAGGATGTCATTTTGAGGACCAAAATGTACCTGGCCCAAGCAATGCTATTCTCAATCATCATATGCATGTGGAAATTGCTTATTGAATAAGGAAGATCAAAGATGAATCAGGCATTTAAACTATGGATTGGATGTATGTATGGATTGTGATAAAAGTTGTATGAGCCCCTATAAAAAGTTTTTATTAATAAACAAACAAACAAACTATGGATTGGTGAAGAATATTGAACATACCATGCAACTAACAAATCTGTCTTGGGAGAAGTCCAGTGAGAAGGCTCCTTGGAAGCAAGGATGGTGAGGCCTCCTCTATAGTTCTTTGGACATGTTCCCAAGAGAGACCAGTCCCTGGAGAAAAACATAATGCTAGGTGGAGGGCCAGAGAAGAAGACCCAAATGGATTGGCACAGCGGCAGCAGCAATGAGCTCAAACAGCAACAAGCCATGGTGGTGCGGGACCAGGCAATGTTGCATTCTCTTATGCACAGGATCAGTGTGGGATGGAACCAACTTGACAGCGCCCAAAATAACAAGTCTCAGGCAAATGTACTACAGAGAATGTGTCTGTAGCTATCTCCTGATAGCAGAGACATAACTTTGCTTTTAGAATAAACTCATGCATGTCTGAATGGAAACACATGAAGCAATACATTTTTGACTCACCTGCATAATCCAAATGTTACAGAAACTTATCCAGAAAATGAAAAGGTGAGAATATTTTTCAACTCATTCTAAAAGCACTATGGTGACACTAAAACCAAAGATACTATAAGAAAGACAGCAATAGATCAATATTCCTCATCAACATAGATGCAGAAATTCTAAGAAAAACTGATGTTGAAATCTACTAATATAAAAAAATTGTGATTATAATATACAAACGTGGTAACAAGTGGAGTTCACCCAGGAATTCAATATTGTTTTATTAATGAAAGAGCGATCATTGAAATGCACTATACTAAACAAAAATATATATAATCATCTCAATAGATACAGGTAAAGGATGTGACAAATCCAAAAGCCTTTCCTGATAAAAACTCTCTCAAGAAGCTGAGACTAGAAAGAAGTTTCTTCAATCAGTTAGAGTACAGCTAACAGACCTGATGGTGAAATGTTAGTTTCCCCTTAAAATCAAGAGCAAAGACCGGATAACTGCCCCTACCACTTAGAATCAATATTATAATGGAGGCTTTAGCCAATGTAATAAGGCCAAAATAAGAGATAATCAGATTGGAAAAAGAATAAAACTACTTTTATTCACATATAGCTTGATGTGTATGTGAGACATCCAATAGAATATACAATTAAGATCTACTACAACTAATAACTTAGTTTCTGTTGTTGTTGTTAGGGGCTGTGAAGTCAGTATAGGCACCTTCTGCGCAACAGCACAGAGCACTTCCTGGCCCCCGCCATCCTCAGCGCAGTCCCTGTGCTCCGGCTCCCTGTGGTAGCTTTAGTAAGTCAATAGAGTAGTTAATTAGAATATAATGGAATTTTCTATAAAATTTTTGAAGACCCCTTATATAAATATATACATTAGTTGGGGGGGCTTCAAAAAGTTTGTGGGGAAAATTCCTCTTTTTTTTAAATTACATAGTCCACAGAATTTTAGAAGCTCCCTTGAGTAGTTTGAATAAAAGAAAATAGGAAAAGGAAAATTAATGGTGATGAGAAGAATAAGAAAGGAACAAGAAAAGGATATCTATCTCTCTCTCTATATATATATTGTTTGAAAATATTTCTATCATGCAGACATCTTAATTACTACTATGACAGAAATACTACAAGGGAGAGGTATAATGAATAGATTTTTTGTCTCTCTCTGTGTCAGAGGCTGAGTCCAAACTCTGGGTGCCTGTTCTAGAAGAAGGTTTTCTGTCTGTGTTTCCTCTGGAAGAAACTCCTTGCCCCTCTGAGCATCTCCTCCTAGGCAGTCTTCCAGCGGCGTGGCCTATCTCTTCCCCAGCCCTGCTTAGCGAGCTTCTTTAATCTCCTTCATAGCTCAAAGGGAATGACTCATGTTAGACCTTCCTCTTAGCCTCCCTCATTAGCGGCAAAGGCAATGCAGTCCCCAATAGTCCTGTAACCACAGTCACATTGTTGCTGTCGAGCACACTCGGGTTCATTTGGATCACAGTGACTCACGCAACTAAGTGAAAGGCTGCCTGGTCCTGTGCCAGCCTCACCGCCGTGGCTGTGTGTGAGCCCATATAGTGGCACAGCGTGTCAATCCATCACACTGGAGGGCTCCCTCTTTTTCAGTGACTTTCACCATTCTCCAGCACTGGTCCTACCTGGTGTGTGTGTGTGTGTGTGTGTGTGTGCGCGCGTGTGCGTGCGTGTGGTGTGTGCGTGCGTGGTGTGTGTGTGCGCGTGTGGTGTGTGTGTGCGTGTGCGTGTGTGGTGTGTGCGTGTGTGGTGTGTGTGTGTGGTGTGTGTGTGTGCGTGTGTGGTGTGTGCGTGTGTGGTGTGTGTGTGGTGTGTGTGTGTGGTGTGTGTGTGGTGTGTGTGTGTGGTGTGTGTGTGTGGTGTGTGTGTGTGGTGTGTGTGTGTGTGGTGTGTGCGTGTGTGGTGTGTGTGTGTGGTGTGTGTGTGTGTGTGTGTGGTGTGTGTGTGGTGTGTGTGTGTGCGTGTGTGGTGTGTGTGTGGTGTGTGTGTGGTGTGTGTGTGTGTGGTGTGTGTGTGCGTGTGTGGTGTGTGTGTGTGCGTGTGTGGTGTGTGTGTGGTGTGTGTGTGTGGTGTGTGTGTGTGCGTGTGTGGTGCGTGCGTGCGTGGTGTGTGTGTGCATGTGGTGTTTGTGTGCGTGTGTGCGTGCGTGCGTGTGTGGTGTGTGCGTGTGGTGTGTGTGTGCGTGTGATGCATTGGATGGTCCTGGTTAGGTGCCATCCTCACCGTTGTTCCTATGCTTGGGCCCATTGTAACAACCACTGTGTCAGTCCATCCCATTGAGGACCGTCCTCTTTTTCACTGCCTCTCCACCTTAGCAAGCATGAGGTCCCTCTCAGGGACTGGTCTCCCTGACAACTTGCCCGATGTCGTAAGATGATGTCTTGCCATCCTTGCCTCTAAGAAGCACTCTGGCCTTACTTCTTACATAGATTCGTCTGTGCTCGCAGCAGTTCATGGTATTCTGAACATTCTTCTGCACCGCAATTCAGATGCAAGTGTGCAAAGTAAGTGAACCAAAGTCTTGCCATTCTTGCTTTTAAAAAGTTCTACTTCTTCCAACTCAGATGTGTTCATTTTTCTGGTAACCCATGATACGGCGGTCATTATTATTGGTGCATACAATAGTTCAAATACATCAGATTGTCTTCCTTATTCATTGTCCAGCTTTTGTGTGCATATGAGGTGACTGAAAATACGATTACTTACATCAACACATTTTAGTCCTCTTTGCTTTTAACACTTTAAATAGATAGTGTGCAGTGTATTTGCCCAATGTAATTCTTCATTTTACCTCTTGCCTTCTACCTCCATGGGCAATTATTATGAATCTACGTAAACTGAAATCTTCAACAAAAAGTCTTTTGTGTTTACCATCATGTTTATTATGGGTCTGCATTGGTTTCGTGGGATCTTTTGTTTTCTTTGTGTTGAGATGGAATTCATATTGAGGGCTATAGTCTTTGGTCTTCATCAGCAAACGCTTCAAGTCTGCTTCTCTTTCAGCAAACAAGATTGCGTTATCTACGTATTGCAGGTTGTTAATGAGTCTTCCTCCAGTCCTTCTACCACATTCTTCTTTGTATAATACAACTTCTCAGACTATTTGTTTAGCACACAGACTAAGTTAAATATGGTGAAAGACACATTTTTTCTGATATTATGTTTAACATTTTTCCTTCTTTTTTATTGGTCTATGGATAGTTTCTGATGATCACAATGAAGAGTTCTGGAATTCTCTGTCTTTACAAGATTACCTATAATTTTAATGACCCATGTAGTCTAATGTCCTTACATAGTTAATGAAACATAGATAAACATGTCTCTGATACTCTCAGCTTTTAGCCAATTTCTATCTAACATCAGCAATAATTACTGTTGCCCCATATTTTATTCAGAATCCACCTTCAAAATCTGGCAGTTCCTTATCAGTGTACTGGAGCAACTACTTTTGAAGTATCTTCAGCAAAATTTCACTCATCTGTAACATTAACTATATTGCTGGATAATTTCTGCATTCTATAGAATCATCTTTCTGACTAATTGGCATTAAAATAGTATTTTTTTTCCATTTGGCTGACTCTGTAAACGTCTTCTAAATATGTTAGCGTAGATGGGTGACACCCCCAGTGCTGCACCCATGTCCTAAAACATTTGGATTGGTCTTTTCATCAATTCCTGCAGCCTTCTTTTCCACCAACACCTTCGGTGCAGCTTTGGCTTCTTCCGTGGGCAACACTGTTCTTGATCATATGCGACCTCCTCAAAGATCGAATGTCAACCAATTATTCTGGTACAGTGATTCTGTGTATTCCTCCCTCCTTTGCTCATGCTTCCTGTGTTTCATATAGTTTCCCATAAAATGCTCCAGTAGTGGAAGTTTTAGACTTGGCTTTTTTTTCCCAGTTCTTTCAGAATAGAAGTTAGATTCGCAACATGTATTGCTGGAGGGCATAATTCAATTCACAAGAACAGGAAATGAAGTACCCAAAATCTTAAGCATGACACTGCATGCGTTGAGGAAGTCTTTCTATGGCTAATTTCCATAATCTGTAAAAATATAAAAGTGACTGACTAGACAACAAAGTCATCTAAGGACTTAAGCACAAGTAGGCAATAGAGCTTTCCCCCCACTTTCTAACCAGCATGAATGTTTAGAGATTTCCTGCATCAAAAAAAGGAAACTGTCAATTAAGTAAATGTCCCAATTGTCCTGTCAGGCAAAATTGTGTGTGTGTGTCCATGTGTGATATTATACAGGTGAATCCTAGCAACACAATGCTTACGTGCGCAGCTGCTACCTGAACTGTCAGCATTTCACACCCATCAGACGTCCGCTCAAAAGATGCGGCACTCTACAGTGGTGGAAATCCTGTGGGGCAGTTCTACTCCGTTCTGTTGTGTCACTATGGGTTGGAATTGGCTCAGTGGCAGTGAGTTTGGTTTGGTTTCAGTTATGACACTCAACATCATCCTAGTGTGGTAGAAATTGGTATGCTGCTTGTCTTAGTTATCTAGTGCTGCTACAAGATACCACAAGTAGACGACTTTAACAGAGAGAAATGTACTCTCATAATTTTGCAGACTCAAAGTCCAACATTTGGATTTTCAGTGCCAGCGTCAGTGGCTGACTTTCACTGTCTGTTGGTTCAGGAGCCTGGCATCCCCAAGAGATCTCTCTGAATCTGGACATCGATCTCCCCCTGGGTGTAGGCGATACCTCTGCAGATCCCCAGGTTCAAGCGACACACTCTGCTTCTGCCTGTCTTTATTGATGGCATTGAAGGCCCTCTCACTCTTCTCATTTCTCAGATGTAAGATTAGCTTCCTTGGGGAACAGATTGCAACACCTACGATAAAAGGGTATTTCCTTCGGAAGCTGCGCTGGTATGAAACCAGTGTTGTGACTGGAGAAGTGTTCCATCCCATTCTCACCTCCTTATACCTGGCTAATCGCACCCTTACCTAACCGCCAAACACTAAGAATCACAGCACAGTCACATGGAGACATATTCTGGAAGGACATAATTCAATTCATACACTGGTAATCTGTTTAAGCAATTATTGATGGATTTTAATTGGATTATGATCTTTTAAAATAGGATAGTGTGGTAGTTACATAATTTTATGTCAACCTGATAAATAAGTGTAGGGGTGGAGTCTAGCCTGTCAATCAGATCACAGGCTGATAATGCTTCCTTGTGGGTGTGGCCTTCTCATGAGGATTCTGGGAACTTTTTCTCTTTGTCCCTGGAGGCGCCACGCTCTCTCTCTGCTTCATCTTCCAGTTGTAGCGCCTACACTTGGAGAGCTGGATGAGCCACATGGAGACCCTGCCAGTGCTGAGATGCTTCCACCACTACTGGGTCCACAAGACTTTCCACCCACCAGCTTGTGATTTTTCTGCATTCGGCATCATTGCTTGTGCCGCATGTGTCTGAGGAGAGATTTATGGATTCGTATCAGACTTGTGGACTAATATCACTTATGACTTGTTCTGGGCTGGGCTGGGATGTTTTCTCAATCTACAATTGCTCTTTGCTATAAAGCTCTTTCTTAGACACATGTGCACATGTGTTGCTGTGCAGACTTATAGTCGGGATGGGAAGTGGGACTCAGCTTCCGGTGCCCGAGGGCAGCATATGACAAACAACAACACAGACTAAGTATAAGAAGGAAAGAAAGCTCAGTTAGACTCGGAAATGGGTTTGAACAGACACAGCATCTTCTATTGCAAAAAAAGGATTTTCATAAACTTGTATATGTACAAATAATCACCCTCTTTATTGTCTTTTTAGCTGGATTAAATATTTAATCTACTTTTAGTCCATTTTGCCTGAACATGAAAGTTTAATCTTGTCATCCACAGGTAAACTGAGTAGAATTTAGTCATTTTTCCTTTTCAAGTTTCAGCCACTTTTTGCTAAGACTTGTTTTTATTCAAGGAGATTCACAGTTCTTTGTTTTCTTGTGGTTGAAATTACTAGGGGAGCATCTGGTTTGCTCTGTCCTCTGTCCACTCCAGCCTCTGCTCTTGGGAATCTGACCTCTGTCTCGCTGCCATCTGTGGCTGATGTCTGTGGACCCAGTGTGGTCTCCGACTTTTGGTCCACCCCGCCACTGCTGACAGCGTCCGCTTGTCAGAACCACGGGACCTTTTGTATTTGTCTGGCCTTTTCTCATCATAGCTGTGCTCATTGTGGGTGCCCACAAGACACTCAGCGCTCGTCCATGCCCTTCTGTAATTGCAGGAAACTGCCCAGGCCTTTTTTCCAGGGTCTAAATGTACTTGCTTCTGCTTCTTGAGATGCATCGTTATAGGTTTTCAAACCCTCTAAACGAGCACTCCTCTCTGCAAGCACTATGGACTGAGAGAATGTGCCAGAAAAAACAGGGGTGAGTTCACGTAGGAAAGAAGCCCTGGCTGTGTTTTCTGCCACTCGTAATCTGTTGACGGTATGTAATTACGCAATAAATCTCAAACACCAGTTGTTTTTCCTGATGTGCTTTACCTACCAGGACTTACTTATTGTCCTTCTCGTCTTCTTTCCCTACTTCGGCACCTTTCCACACTACCCCAGGCACGTCATCACGTGACATGCTGTGATAATAATCTTATGTTATCTTGCCCTCAAATCAGTGGCTAATGTAATTTTTATTTTGATATGCTTTCTTGAGTTATAGTAACCCAATTTGTCTTCAATATTATCATTTTAAACATTACCCTATAGTTGATCATTTATTGCTCCTTTTGATATGACATGATATTAAATAGCATTTTACAGTTAGTTATACACACAAACAAAATTTTTTACAGGTTTATAAAATAACAAGCAATTTCACGGATTTCTATCTTGATAAAGTCATATGTAAAGAGTGGTCAGAGGCTTATCAAACTAAATTTAAGAATAGATTTCATTCAATGTCTAATGACAATTAACTGGATGTTTCAATTACTAGCTGTGTTAGTCTAGGCGAACTAGAGAAACCAGTCCAGAGACACTCACATATGTGTAAGAGAGAGCTTTATAGCGAAGGGCAAAGAGGGTTAATGGAGAGACAGAGAGAGAGATAGAGAGAGAGAGAGAGAGAGAGAGAGAGAGAGAGAGAGAGAGAGAGGCCCACCTCTTTTAATGGCAGAATCAAGAGAGAGGAAGTTCCCAGAATCCTCTTGAAAAGGCCACACCTATAAAATGGATATTTCAGAGATGGGGAAAACCTTACAGATTGAAATGCTTCACTATAAGCAGTAGAACCAGTGAAATATAAAAATATTTCTTAAGATCCTCTTTTTAAAATATTCTACTATTGAAAAATGAAAAGAAACCTTATAATATTTAAGACAGAAAGAAGAAGATGCATGAAGAAGCTGGAAAAAATACATAAAGCCCCGATTCCCATGAAAAACTCTAGAACCCTGCTGCAATATCACGCATATGTCAAGACAAAAGGAAGATGTAAAAACGGGCTAAATGCAGTGACCATATCTCACACATCTGTTGGAATACTGGAGAAAATTTCCACTAAGCAAAATCTGTTCCAAAATAATGATTAAGTGTAGAAAATATGAAAAGAAAGTTAAAACATTGCTAACCATTTGTATAACCTGAGGGTACAAAGAGAGAGCGCTATAAGTGGATAAAGACTTATGGGAAAATATAAGCTGTCAACAAGGACTTCGGAGAGAGAACTGATATGCAGCGCCATCTGTGAAACTCAGACACTGGGCGAGCAAGATCTTGTCAGGGAAAGAAAACTCAAATATTAGGGAACTTCAAAAATTGTGTGGGAAAATCCCATTATCTTTTTATTCTTCCCCCCCCACAAACTTTTTGAAGCGACGTCATATTTTCCACTACTAGAGTACTAGAGACCGGTAGAAAAATTTTAAGACTGCACCCTGACACAGGTGGAAAACTTGCCAGACCAGGAGAAACAAGGTACTCTCGTCAAGTTCTGGCCCTCACAGGTTTCATTGTATTACAAAGGGAGTTCTCATGGGTGAGGAGTCAATGCCCACTCCTAGCTACCGTGTAGTACAAGGTAGAACTACCCTTGTAAGACTGTAACTGTTCGTGGGACTAGAAAGCCTTGGTTTCTTTCCAACGAGCATGCTGGTAGTTTCAAACTGTCGACCTTGCAGTTATCAGCTTGTGTTAGTCTGGGTTGACTAAAGAAATAAATCCAGAGACATTCATGTGTATAAGAAAGAGGTTTATATACAAGAGCAGTTTAGTATTGAGAAAACATCCCAGCCCAGTCCAGATCAAGTCCATAAGTCCTATATTAGCCAGCATGTCTGATACAAATCTATAAATTCCTCTTCAGACTCATGGAACATATGCAATGACACTGAATGCAGGAAGATCACAGGCCTGTGGGTCGAAAGTCTTGTGGATCCAGTGGCGGTGTAAGCATCTCAGCACTGGTGTAGGTTTCCACGTGGCTCCTCCACCTCCAGGGCTCTGTAGTAGTTCCATGTGTCTTGTCATCAGGAATACAAAGCAGAGTGCCTATGTGTGCACTCCACTGAGCTATTTATCTCCTTCCAGCCTCCAAATGAGGTCATCAAGCTGCGACTTGATTGATAGGCTAGACTCCATCCCTTTGCAAGTTGACAGATTATGTAATTATCACGCAGCCCAATAAAAAACCAAATATTACTAACTAAATCCCAAGAGTTGGGAATGCAGGAAGTGGAGGAGAAAGAAATTAGGGAATTAAATATATTATATGAGGTCTCAATTATGGGAATGGAAGCATGGGACAGCAAAGTACCAAATAGTCTCATTGCATAAGTGCCATACACTTCTTAGCCAATAACTAAGAATCGTGGCCCAGACGAACTGATAATAACCTTAAAAAAAGCAGCAAGCACTACTTTTTCCTCACACCTCTGAGAGCATTCTGTGCTACCAGACATGTACAAAACAATAAAATGCCGTATCTTTTTTCTATTATCATGAAGGTAAAATTTTGAATAACAAGTATCGTAAGCTAGTTTCTCTGGAGAAACAAATTATTTATACACACACATACATATATATAATATTGTCATCAATCATTTCTGAATCATACTGACCCTATAGTTTTCTATACATAAATAAACAAAAAATAAATCCGCCCCCGTGGGTTTTTGATACTGTAACTGTTCATAGGAGTAGAAAAACCTCTTCTTTCTCTCATAAAGCAAAATGTGTGAAGTTTATCTATGACTATATATAGAAAGGAAAATCTACAAAATGGATTTACATGGCGGCTGTAATGGACTCAAACAAAGTGGCAGACTTCAGTCTAGAAGCAGTTCCTAATCCATGTGGCTGCAGCGGCTGACAAATTCAAAATGAGCGGGTCAGCTAGGCTACAGGCTTAGGGACTGTGGTGACTAATGCATCAAGATCAGCAGGTCAGGATGACAGGCTCTGACTGACAATTCCCACGATCAGCAGGCCAGCTCAAGTCTGAGAACCAGAGGTCAGATGCTGATGAGCCAGATTGAGGATCTAGATGAAATGAAATTCAAGAAAGCTGTGCCCCATAACCATGTATATTGGAAGCAGGCCACAGCTCTGAAGAAACGCCCTTTTAATTGATTGGCTGCTCAGAGTAGATCTCAACATGGGGTAATTACATGATATCATTTCTCATCAGAGGGAATGACTTCATTTTAATTGCCAAATCAAAGAATCATGACCCAGCCAAGTTTATACACAACCTGAATCATCACCATGTGATAGTAACTGAGAATGAGCTGTGTATGTCCACACAAAGACTTGTACAGTAAGCTCACAGCTGACTTACTCATAACAATAATAGACTAGGAACAACCTAGGTGTTCAATAAAGCAAAGAGGATAGACAAGTTGTAGTATATTTATGAAATACTACATTACTCATGAATAAAGAATAAACCACTGGTACCACAAAATAGATGTCAGAATGATTTTTCTAAGTAAAAAAATATATTGTACATGATTCCACCATTACTATACTACAGATCCAAACCAGAGAGAAAAAGATTTAACTTATTTTTCAGAGCAATATAGCTATCTACTTAGGAAATTCCAGATTGCCAAAAAAAATCTGTAAGATGTTCAATAAGGTGGAAAGATCCAATTTTTTAAAAGCAAGTTTTGTGTTTGGGGCTGGGGCTATTTTGTTTGAAAAACATACCAGCAATTGTCACCTGAAATTATAACCTCAAAATATTCTATTCATAACAATAAAAGTTATAAGTAAGATAGGGAAAACACAACCAACAAATGGCATTGCCTAAGTGAATAAAAATGTAAGACATCAAAAACAGATGAATGAAGAGATGTTTCATATGTCTGGATGAGAATATACTGGCATAGTGAAGACTTGCTTTCTTTGTGAAGCGGAGACATGTATTTTCCAACTTGAAAGAAACAAGTGGATTTTGCCAAGTTTCTTTAGGGCATGAGAGAACTAGAGAGGGGACCGATGGCTCTGTGTCTGCCCGAGCTGGCAGTGAGCTGGCAGTGAAACTGGAACTCTTGACGGTCACGTTTTGAGCATCGACCATTTCTTGTATTGGCCACTCGATCTCTATTGACAACAGTTTGAAAGGTGGCACAGACATTAACAGAAGGGCGCTAATTAATTGAAAATGAGATAAGATTGGATGATATAAGATGAGATCATTGATATTATGATTTTGAGGAACTGGTTTAATCTCTCTAAACTTCAGATTCTTCAAATGTAGATTCATGTAGGTTGGAGTGAATGATTCTTTTGAACCTCACTATGAACTGTGGTTTTGTTTATTGAAAATAAACACAGTGGTATCAATATAGTTTCCGTGATACGAACAAGAGCAAAAACCCTGAGATACTGCTTTGGGGGTTGAGTGCTACTCCATCGTGCCTTTCTTCTGGTCTATGGTAACCCCTGATTTATTTTAAGACCTGTAACTAAGTTTAATTAAGAGAATATCTTTGTGGTTGAGCTGGTGCTGTTGTTGTATATTAAGCATTGAGCTGCTAAAGGCAGGGTGGTAGTTCAATTCCACCAGCTGCTCCACAAGGTAAAGATGAGGCTTTCTGTACTGTAAAGGTTCACTCTTGGAAATTCGAACTAGATTCACTTTTAGTTAGAATCCACTCCATGGTAATCAAGTCAGTTGAGTGATTTAGCTGGAAGCATGTTGTCTTCCAGAATCTTCAAAATGCTCCCTACCAGATGGTCTCAGGGAATATTTCTTCCATAACAAGGATGTAGAAATAATGACTCAGGGAAAAGACCTTGGTCCCACTTTTATCAAAATCTCTCAGGAAACTACTTGCAAGAAAAATTTGTCTTGAGCAAGCTGTTTCTATGGAAACTCTGCCCCACAGCCCTTTCCTTGCTCGGCACCCCTACAACTTCAGTGTTGGAACTCGTTTATGAAAAGCACATGTGTACTTTAAATCAATTTTCTCTTAGCCTGCCACTCCCAGTAAACCTGTTTTGTACTGACTTTAAGCATAGAGCCTGCAATCAACATGAGTCCTTAGGCACTTTGTTGGCACTCTTGAAAAAGTCTTCATAGCTTTACTATTTTAGAGCATTTGTTACCTTCTGTGAGAGCCAATGTTCCCCAGCCTAGACTGCTTTCAACCCTTCGCTAAATCTATACCTTGACGAAACAGGATACCTGGTGCTACTCTTTGACAGATGGAAATAAATAATTGCTTTGTGTTCACATAGAATAATCCAGTCTGCAAAAATATGCAAATTATTTTTAATTATACTTACCAGGCAATATAATTAAAGGGATGAAATTGACCTTAAACTACCAAAACCTGTAAGATTCCAGTGGCAAGTTGAATGGTGTACCCTGAGACACAGAGTAAATAGGCAATGAAAGCAAAATTCATTAAAAGTGGGTAAAATTTCTTCATTCATATTCCTCTTTTAAAATAAATTATGCTGAATAAATATAATGTATAAGTCAAATTCCATAAGCAGCAAGAGTAGCAAAAAATATGAAATGTTTGTCATTCTATAAAATTAAAATTCACAGGTATAACAGACTGAGAAAGTACTTATCTAGTTGAACAAAATTCTGAGAATCAAATGCACATTTTTTCAGAGCAATCAAAGTATTTTCAAAAAAGGGAAAAATAAAGATCTATGGAAAAACATTTCATGATATAGAAACATGTGACTCTGAAATGAAGGTATGAATTTCCCCAAAACTTCAAGTCACATTCAGTTAGTATATAGATAAGATTTACACCTAAGTACCACCTTTACATAAATGGGCAGTTAGATGAGGAAGATGTGCTCTTTGAAGTAGAAAGCCCAGCATGCTTCGCAATCGCCAGTCCATTGTGAGACATAATGATTTCTCCGGGAAGGATATTTCTGTCAAAGTGGAACATTTGAGTAAATACGAATCAAGCAGTGACAGAGCTAAATGAAAACGAGGTTCCCTAGTGACATCCAAGTGCAAACGTCACTTCTACATGAATGGGGCAGACATGACTACGTTGCAGCGTGGAAACACCTGTCTGTCCACAAATATTCTCTCTCCTGATATTGTTTAATGATGGCCCATCTACCAAATCCTCAACCAAAAACGCACACAGCTCTCACCTTTCCCATTTTTTTGAAACCAGTTCTATTGATTTTAGCATTCATACTCAGGCAGGCACATTTCAAGAGGTCTGTAGTGTCATGTGACCAGTGGCCACCAGATTGGACAGCACAGCCGGACACACCTCACTGTTGGCAGAAGGGATTTGTGGACCCCATATCCTGATCATAATCAGCTGCATGCCACTCAGAGACATTTTCTCCTGGGTGCAGGCAGCCCACGCTGTGGTGGGGCAACCTTCCCAGGAAGCCAATGCGTCAAGTAATCTCATGTCTCTGGTGTTTCTCCCGTTCAGTCTGCTATCCATATTTCAGCCAAAGGGGTCATTCTGAAGTACAAATATGATCATATCGCTTCTTGATACTTATTTTTCAAATACTCTTTATCTCATTAGGGAAAAATCTATACTCATTAGTATGGCATGCAAACTATTGATTAGTCTAACACATCTTTGGCCTTCACTTATTTATATCTGTTTTCTTTCTTAGTCATCCTCTGTTCTGTCTTGAACACCCTATTCAAGAATTATCTCCTCTGAAAATTCATTTGTGATTTCATTACCAAAAATACCTTCTCTACGCACAGGAACTTGCGATGGCTTTTGCCTTAAGTCTTTTCTTGGTTTGTGATAATTAAATGTACGTTTCTCTCCATTGCTATGGTTGTGTGAGCAGCTTAAAAGAGACCAATGTTATTCATCATTTGTGCCCATTTTGTAACTCAAATATATAGTAGGAAAGTAAGAAATTTGAGAAAGAAATAAAAATAATAAAGAGGGGGGAAAGTAAAGGACCATCTCTTCATAGCTGTAGGAACTTTTAAGGTCTGAAATTCTGTATCCACGATTCCACTGATTCACACCCAGCCCCAGTACTATACACATGCAATCTGTAGCAAGGTAAGAGAAAGAGTTGATGTAAACAACTTAATACTATTTGGGCAGGGAGAGGGAAGGGAATCGATGTGAGCCTGGTGCTTGTTCTGCCTTTATTTCTGAGCTAAGGATCTTGGGTCCTCAGCCGCTTCTATAAACACGTGGCACATTCACTTTTTGGCAATGAAAACCAAATCCAACTCACTGCCATTGGTTGCATGTTGGCTTATTTTGATCCTACAGACAAGGTAGAACTTCCTCTGTGGGCTTTGGAGACTGTCACTCTTTGCCAGAGTAGAAAGCTCCCTTCTCCAGTAGAGCAGGTGGTAGTTTAGAACTGCTGACCTCACAGAAAGTAGCCCAATGTGTAACCACTACACTACCAGGGTTCCTTTCCTGGCTATGCGGTAGGATGAAGTCTCAGACCCCATCTAGTGCTGTATAGCACAGACCCTTTATTGTACGTGTTCGTCAAACCAGATTATTTTTTTCTGGCTGTGTCCTCCTTACAAGAAAGGACTGCCTGTAATTTATCCAGGTGTCCTCAAGACATAACCTAATTAAAATAAGTGTGAGATGAATAAACTATAACCAGGAGCTGGGGAGAAAGACTGAGTCATAAAAACATGATCCTTAATCAGGTAAAGCCAGGTCAGGGAAAACCTACCACAACATATGTTGACCTTTGTAACCACAAAAAATATGCACGCAGTTTTTTATTCAGTGAAATTCATGTGATTGTTCCAAGTTGATACAATAGAGATCACTTTACACATACACTTTTCCTATGACAATCAAAACCTTAAATGAGTCTCCTACTGTCATTCTGTCCCCACAACATAATATAACTGGGCATATTTCAGCACAATGCATTATTGAGTCTCAGAATCCACATGTCATCATAGACCATGTAAAGATTTACTGAGCCTTCTGGGTGGGAAAAAGTAATTGTGCTTCAGTGTAATTGGTGACTAATAGGAGACAGCATTCTTTCCACAGTGCCTGAGCTTGAGGGAGAGTGGGAAGGGAAAGACAACAAAACGCACCACACACAAACACACAAAGTCCTCCTAGCAAATATATGTTTTATGTCAAAGTTTTCGTAGGGATGTCCCATAAAGGGCAAAAGACTTGGACTATACATCTTCTTCTTCCCTTTCACTAGCTCACCACCAAAATTTAAAACGGGATCTTTTTCAGAAGACAATGAGGTCTTCTGATTGAAAATTTACCAAATGGAAGAAGGTGTTTGGACCTGTCACTCAGACACTCGCCGTAACGTTGTTTCTGGGTCCAGCTTTGGATTAATTTGAAATCCTCCTCATTCCATCTCTCTCCCATAGTGAGTGTGATCAAAGGGGTTATCAATCAGGGCCATGACGTAAGAACGAATTGTACTTAATTTGGAACGAGGATTTCGTGTGGAACCCAAGACCCATTCTTGGGTCAATGTTTTTGAGTTATTTGTTTGTTAGTTTTTTATCTGCCTTTGGATCCTTTAAAAACATTCCTTGTTAATTAATGGAAGAGAGTCTTATCAATTATCCTCCTGGAGCATAATGATCTTCTGTTAATATTGCCTTTGATTATCCCCTGGTAGTACTTTTTTATAAGCCTGTTGAGAGAGGGATATGGGGCAGATGTAGGTTAATGCCATATCAGAGTACCTTACATCATGGCCCTGCTCAGTACTCACCCTCAAGAAGGGAGCTCAGAAGATATGGGGGTGATAGCAAAATATGGTGAAGAAATTAGATGGTGCCCGGTTATTAGATAAAACAGCATCTGGGGTCTAAGTGTTGTGTCCAAACAAGCAGCTACCTATGTGAAATGTCAGTCAAGTCCACTTGGAAGAAGCACTCCAATATCTCTGATGGATTGTAAATCATATAATCTGAAGCCAAAGGAGGAATTAGTATCAGAGCCTAAATTGAGAGAATCCAGTTTGCAGAAGGCTATGGGTGGCAGTGGGAACCCAAGATATGTCTGTGGAAACTACATAGGATTAAGCCTCTGGTGAGCTCCCTCTACCCACAATTGAGAGCTCGGAGGAAAGTGGCTACTATACAGAGTGTATTGGAGAGATGAGTATAGAAATTCAAAGAGATCAACCTAACTCAAACGGTTACACTTTGTCAGATGATACTTCCTCTGATGTACCCTGAACCTGTTCAGATTTTCAACAGTTTCTGTTTTTTTTTATTGTATTTTGTTTTGTTTCTGTTTGTTGATATTGAAGTTCATCTCAGAGGTGTTATGTCATTGGGGTAACCCTCTTGAAGTTATGTAATATGTTTTTCTGTTTTTCAGTATGTGAAATGCAGGATTGATGAACCTATAGGGAGAGAATGTAGAATAAGGGGAGGGGGTACAGTGGTGGCGATGGGGGCATAAAAGCATGACGATGTCATGGAGTCCAGGAAGAAAAAGATTGCTGGGAAACTGACTGTGGTAGCAGTTTTAAAGTTCTCCTCAACACGATTGAACTATGGAATGATATGATATATGTATTAACTCACAATTGATAATAAATTTAGAGATAAAAGAAAACAAAAACCAAAATAAATCAGTCAAATGAATTTTAAAAAGAACAATACTGTTTAAGAATTATATGTACAATATTTCAAAATTAAAACAAAGTCAATACGTTTTGTGCTAAAAATATTTGAATGTATACTAACACATCAAAAAGTTGTGTAACCAAATATATTTGTTGTGCAGTGATACAGTTCAAATCTGGCAGTATCAATCCATGCATACCTCATCCACAAGGTGCTACCAAAAGAGGAAAGTGACAGTGGTCACATACATCATCGTCATGTTCTTTTCTCAGGTGATCCCATCACAGTTCACGCAACATGCCAAGGTTGGTCATTTGAAGAAACAGAGTCACTAAAAGCATGACATACATTTTCCATTCAGACTGTGTATGGGGTCTCTGCTCCATTAAGCTGTCTGCACATAAATACCTTTCTAAAACAGTCCAATGCCTATAAGGTAGTGGCTTCACTTGAAGATGACTTCAGGAAAATGTTTTCTCAAGGCTAAAGTCCAAAAAAAAACATACCAACAGAGGTCACCCCAACTCCATAGATCTATAAATCTAGATTTCAGGGAAACACTGCTTCTCAGTGAGTACAAAGAAACGACTCTATGCATGCACATTGTGCTCACCTGTAGGATGGTGTAACATTATAACCAACCAAACAAAACCCAAACCAAATTCACTGCCATTGAGATGATTCCGACTCATAGTTACTTTATACAGGACTTCCAAGAGCCTAATTCTTTAAGGGATCAGACAGTCTGATGGATTTGAACTGCCATCCTGTGATTAGGAGCCTAGCACATAGCCCACGGCACTATCAAAGCTTCAGCCAACCCGACAGTTGCCCCAAAGTCAACTGAATGTGCATGTAAGATGGTTTAACGTCGGAGTGACCCAACCATCCAGGTGCCTTAAAGCTGACTCGAAGCAGCACATGGTACGTCAGAGAGAGCTGCGTACCATAGGATATGTTAAAAATAGTTTCATTGGCATATACTTCACATATCATATAATTTAATTGTTCAATCACATTAAAAAGAGTGTGCAATCCTCACCAAAATCAATTTCAGGACCTTTTCTTCTTATGCTTGTTTCCCCCCATCTGCCTCTGCCATGCCCCTAGGTAATTTATTAATCTAGTTACTGTCTTTATAGGTTTTCCTATGCTAGATTTCTTTTGCAGAAAATCACACAGAAGCAAGCAATTGAAGCAAACAAAATAAACCCAGCAACAATGACTAGACAAAACATAGAAAAGCCTCCATCAGAAAGAAAGCAGAAAAAATATATACATATATTTTAAAGCAGAAAATATTAAAAACTGAAACAACTTTAAAATGGGTCAAAAGAGAGATTAAATGATAAGGCATTACATATCAGCCTAATTTCATCTGCCGTAGTCAACTTTACAATGCTCTAAGTCTGGTAACAAGACCATTCACATCCTTGGGCTGTGTTCAGAGGGGAGTCACTGGAGGTTGATTCCCTGTGTGGACCCTGCACTTAGATAGGGGGCTTCCACTGTGACCTGTTGCCTTCTACAAACCTAGCTTTTACAATTAAAACTCTGATACCAGTCCCTCCTTGGATTTGGATTTTATTGTTTACAACCTGTGGGTCACACGGGTTGATGTGGTCCTGCCACATGTGTTTGGTTGATACCTCACTTAGACAAGCGCCTGTTAGGAAAAGAAAAGGAAGCCGCTAAACCCCAGAGGCTCTTCTTTCTGAAGGCTGGGCGCTGTCTGCTTCCTCACCACACTTTGCTCTTGTGCTCATCTCTGCAGGGATCTCTCTTCATAGGGGTAGGCACGTGCACCCGAGGATGTTTGATGACTGATTGCTCAGCAGTACAGCGCCAGGCCTTTCTACTGAAGCCTTCGTGGGCGACTCGGCCTTCCAACACTTCGGTTAGTATGTGAGAACGCCGGCCATAGGCACCCCCAAAGACTCTGGTAAACCATCAAAGTGGGTAAAAATTAGTGCCCTCTCACTGTTGCTGTCAGGCTTCCCCTTCTTAGTGTGAAACAGATGGAAGAACTGCCCTTTCTCCTCAATTACAGGGAATCTAGTGACTGGACAAAGCCACAGAAAAAGTGAAAACTTCATTAGTGATTGTAAGTGGGGATAAGCTGGTATGATGGGTAGAAAATTCAACCAGGCCATATTTCGTGATGATACTGGCAGGCGCTGGTGGAGATCGAGCCCTTTTACAAGGAACGAACCTGGAGGCACCTGATTGGAAGCACCTGCAGATAAAACCACCTCAGTGTCAGCTTCCATGGAGCCTACGCACAAGCTCTGCATTTCTATTTCTTCCAAGAAAACTGATTTATGGGTCGGTGTCAGCATCCCTGGAGAGTTTTAGAAAATTTCAGAAGGGAAACCTGGCAAGTAACCTGGGTGAGATTTTTTTAAGCCATTGAAATGTGACCGTAAATACAAATGCAATTCCATTTTGTCCATAAGCTTGTGAAGCACAGGGGACATTTGGTAGCAAAAATATCAAAGTACAAAAGATAAATTTCAAAAGACAAGTTTATAGCGTGTCCTCTGCAGGAGAGACTCTTTCATCAGTTAGTTAAGTGAGCACTCTGGCAGCGCCATGACTCAGCGATAACAAAATGAAGTCGTAACATCAATATCCTCAAACGTTGGGGGATATATTTGAGAACATAAATATTAAATGTTGAAACAGGGATTCAACCTGCCCTTCAGATCCCGCCAGCTGGCTTGCCTCCAGTGTGCAGTGTCTTCTAAGATCATCCAACTGAAAAAAGCAGAAGCCTCAAAGAGCAACTGTCTGCAGTACTTTGTAAGTGAGTGACGAGTGTGTGGTTTTGTTATGCTTCTTAATTTTATTTGTAAAAAAGTCATTTTTCTAAATACACAGGCAAAGGTCACTTTTTTTAGAGTTGTGGTTAGATTACCTTAGGTAGTTAGACAGCCCATGCACAGAGCTCTGAGCAGTTCTTCTAACTAAAAGAACTTTCTGCCATTCACTCAGTATAGCCATTGATAGATATTTTTTATATAATCTATTGTGGTGGTTGTTTTTTATAGAGAAACTGTGTTCCATGTTGTCAAATAATTCCATAAAAACAGAAGGAACAAAGGAGATGAGAAGTCAATGTGTGGTGAGACAGCTTCAGATGCAAGTCTCACAAATTTGGCTTCTAAGTTGACCACAAGAGTCACACCGAAAGTGTAAATTCCTCCCCAAAGTTTCTCCTCTGTCTGGGAAATGCACCTCTCATAATTACGTTACATTGCAGCCACACAAGAGAAATTCTGAACCCGGCTCAGCTGTATATTAAATTGATGGAAGTACAATGTCATCATAATACATTGAAATGAACCCCCACTAAGAAGTGCAAGGTGGCTATCTCTTGGGAAGTATTCCCCTAGGATGGGTGATTAACACCTCTGACTATTTTTCTTAAGTTCAAAGAGCTATTATTAGAAAATTGTAGCACTGTGCAGTTAAGTGTGGCAGATGGCACATAGGAGTGAGTGGTGTGCAATTTACAGTAAACAAATTCTTTATCTTTGATGGGTCCTGGGGAGAACTAAAACAGTCTCCAATTCAATCAGGGAATGTGCTAGAAAACACTGACATGCAGATTCACTAATTATAGTGAAATGTGTTAAAAAGCTACAATTATCCCAATGGATAGAACCTTTTCCGTGCAGAGTAGAAAAACAATCAGGTGTCATGGGCTGACACCAGGATGCCGTTTGTAAATGTGCAAATGTGCCTCCCAAATTGCTTGACATCTGCTTAGAGAAGGGACTCAGCTTTCGAGGTCTTCAACTCTATCTCCTCTCAAGTAGAGCCATGATTTTATGAGGATGAATGAGTCACTGTTTTCTACCAAATATACAAAGAGAAACTGTAGTTGATGTTGATTTCTAACTTGAAAAGAATAAGTCAGAGAGGGTGATTCCTATAATGTTCATGAGGTTGGTTTTCATCAAAATAATCATTCAGACCTCTAGTTTTTTACTTACACCGCCAGAAAAAGGGGCAAAGTAGCATAGTGCAAGTATTATAAAACATTTTTTTCAGAAATAGGGGTTTGATCATATAATGAACTGTGGTCAGGAAAATGTATTAGACTGGTAAACAAGGGGAACGTGTACAAATGTATAGAAGTCACCCAAATGATTCAGAATGTGCCCTACATCAAAGCACTGCATAAGGTTTACTAGGGGGTAGGGCACTAACGCAGAAGGCCAAGCTGATGCTATTAAATGATCCTATGTGGGAATTTAACCCAAATAGACAAGATCACTGCATTGGAGCAGGAACTGGTTTTCGTAAGCCCCATACTTGACAGTAGGCACTAGTAAGACAGATGAAAGAAAAGATAGATTTTGACAAGGTTCCTGATCCAACACACTCCAGATAGCTGAGACGAGGAGAATTTTTCTAGGCTTGTGCCATTTTGTTGTGGTTTTGCTAGTAACATAACCATTACCCGAGGAAGCTCCTGCCAAAACTTCAATCTGGCTTCTAGCATCTGGTGCATCCACTGATCTATGAATGGCCTCAACATCGTTGGAATGGCTGGCAAATTTCTGGGGCATAATAGTACAGATTTTGCCCTGAAATGGTAGTACCCCCAATTTTGAGATGAGAGATTGACTTCTCACTCTCTCTGGAAAGAGGAGATAAAACCATAATCATAAAAATGGAATAATATGTCATTTAAAATATGTTCCATAAGGAGTGACTCTGAATTGAGGGACCCCTTGTGTTTAATGTGTCACTGAACACAGTTTCCCCACTGAAAATAATATATGACTGCATCTTGGGGGATGCCGGGGAAAACCTATGTTTCTGGGGCTGGGGCAAATGTATAAAGAAGTAGCTATTTGGTGAACTTAAGGGTCTTTATTTTCTCTACCTTTCTAAGCTATACTTCTATTGTTTCAAGAGTGGTGAGGGAACAAAATTGAACTTTAATTCTTTGGATTTATAACTAAAAGGACAAGAGGATTTGCTACAGGACTTTAATTGCCTTGAAGTTTTCAGGAGTTTGATTTCTTTGTGATTTTAATCTTTTGAACTTTAGTTTTTCCCTAGTAATTTGATAGTGGCATGATACAGATATTCAAATCTGATGCCCCTGTGTGGTGGCATTTTAGTATTGGATTATCTTCATGTAGTCAGATCATCTCATTTTTTATCCTTCTGTGAAGTCATTCAGACCAGATGGCTGGATATGAGGGGAAAAAATAGAATAGATGACCTCTAAGCACTGTCTAGAGTCAAGTCTTTGAAATAATTTACCATTCTCACTTATTTTTAGAGTTTTCTGTAGCAACGATTACACAGTTCACCAGCAGTTCCATGAGGCTTCAAAGTGGAGACCTTGTTGGAATTCAGAGAAAAGCTTCCAGGAAGGTCAGACCACTGGCTTGATTGACAGCTCATCTTCTTCCTTGGGTCTTGTGACCACATTCCTGGCTACTTGTTAAACCAAATGACTTCAAGGAAAATGAAATGGAGACATAAGGAGGAATATTTATTCTGCAGTCTTCATGATTCCCTGTGAAGAGAGTTCAGGTAGAATAAGACTCTTGGGATCTGGACCTACCACTTCCTCACTGATCACTGTTTGATGATGGAAGCCTTAGATCACATTCTCTAATGGGATGCAGCCTCTTATTGACTCGCATTAAAACTGGGAATTTGATCTCTTTTCTTCTCCAGAACCTGGGGAGAGAGAGAGAGAGAGAGAGAGAGAGAGAGAGAGAGAGAGAGAGAGAGAGAGAGAGAGAGAGATGAAACCATGTCAAAAACTGCACAGCCATGACACACTTATTAAGACGACTTCATGATAGCATAGAAGCCCTGGCGCTCTGTGGCTAGGTATGACCACAAAGTCACCTCTCCAACCCGTCAGCCACTCCTTGGAGAGAGGAAGTCGCCTGTAATATCCTGTAAATGTCTGTAGTCTTGGAAATCCTATATAGAGTTGCTATGAATCAGAATCAACTCTAGGAAATAGGTTTCTTTGGTTTTGTTTATATATAAGCTGGCTCCAAGAAATACATGAACAAATGGAATTAATAGTTAATGGAATGTTCCTCCAAAACTTTTTGAACCCACTTTATATGCTTATAGAGAGAATTGATTGACTTCATGCATCACTGAACACGAGAGATCATTCACCTGACCAGGGTTTCTAACAGATATCTGTTTCTTCCAGCATGAACAGCCTGAGAATTGACTCAGCGACTATGTGATTGGTTTGGACTTTGCTGTGTCCTTGGTCTTTAAGAGGTGTAAGTCATTCAAGTTCTCAATTTGGAGGGACTCTTTTCCCGTTTTCTTCCGCAGAAGTGTCTAGGTCTGCCTCCACACTGGTCAAACATGAAAGGGAACTCAACATAGCGGCAAGGGGAGCAATGAAATGAAGTCCCAGAGGAATCCTAAAGATAGGTATCGGACTCAGAGGGCAGGGTATGGCACCTCATCAGATTTGATAGGAAAACATACATAATGGTCAAAAGCGAGAAGTGGAACTAATTAGAGGCTCTATTCTTTTTCTTCTTCTTTCATTTCTAACTATATAAAATAGGCAAGATAAATGCTGAGGAGAAAACAACTGGACTGGTGGTTCTGGAGGGACAGGGAGAGGGGGATGTGGGGAAAAGGAGGGGGGAGCCAACAGAACCAGGGACAAGAGAACAATAGGAGATCTAAAATCAATGGCAAGGAGGATGTAGAATGCCTGGTGGGCTTTGATCAAGTGCAATGTAGCCAAGAGAAATTACTGAGAGAAGAATGAAGGTCAAACATGATGGTGGGACAGAAGGAAACTAAAAAGAAGTACAGGAAAGAACTAGGAAACAAAAGGAACTTATAGAGGTATAAATATAGACGTGTATATATGTAAATATATAATGATAGGGACATAGGTATATGTACATATATTTATATATTAAGTATCAATCAAGATAGCAGACAGACATTGAGCCTCCACTCAAGTGCTCCTTTAATGCAAGAACACTTTGTTCTAATAACCTGGCATTCTGTGATGCTCACCTCCCCCACACTTTCACTGAAATCAAAATGGGTACATAAACAAATGCGGTGAAGAAAGTTTATGGTACCCTGCTATAGCATCTGTTGTCTTCAAGGCTTGAAGCTACACAAGCAGCCATCTAGCAGGGAAGTAATAAAGCCTATATGGAAGAAGAGGTGTCGACGGGATCGAATAACAGGTATCAGAAGACCCCAAACAATCATATCTTGATGTGAATGAGCGGGAGTCAAAGTGGAGACCCAAAGCCCCTCTGTAGACAATTGGACATTCCCTTACAGAAGGGTCACAATGAAGGGACAAGTTGGCCAGGGTACAGTAGAGCACTGACGAAACATACAACATTCTCTAGTTCTCTAATTTCCCACCCACCAACTATCATGACCCCAGTTCTGTCTTACTAATTAATCCACCTAGACTGGAGCACATACACTGGTACAGATAAGAACTCTTGTCACATGGAATCCAGGACAGAAAAACCCCTTAGGAACAATAATGGGAGTAGCGATAGCATGAGGGTTAGAGGAAGGTGGAACGAGAAGGGGGAGAAAGGAGGAAGTGATCACAATGTTCAACATATAACCAACCCCCCGGTGGGAATGAATAAAAGAAATGTGGGTACAGGGAGACAGCAGATCGTGTAAGCTAGGGAAATAATAATAATTTATCAAGGGTTCACGGGGTAAAAGAGAGGAGTTGATACCAAGGGCTCAAACAGAAAGAAAACATTTTGAAAAAAATGATGGCAACATATGTACAAATATGCTTGATAAAATTGATGTATGGGTTGTTATATGAGCTATAAGAGCCCCAAATAAAATTATGTAAAATAAATAAATAAAAGATAACATTAAAAACCATGGAAAAAGTATCTAGGTCTGAGCAATCCAATAGAGGAGCCAAAAACCAGTCACACATAGCTGTCAACCACTTGAAGTCTGAGTCTTCTCACTCCTTACTTAACAGACAGATGTGCATCTGTTCTGGATTAATACTTGAACTATTTGTATGGTTTTTACTCTTATTAATTTATTCTTGGTGTCTACCTATATAAGATAGGCAGGATAAGCAAGCCCAAGGAGACAGCAACCATACTGATGGTTCTGGGGTTTGGGGGTGGGGTTATGGGAAGGAAGGAGGCAGGGGGAGTTGAGTGGTTAACCTGTCACCACAGGGTCAGGCTAAGAGCAATGTTCTAAACTTGACAGTGAGGAGGAGTAGTGTTCCTGGTAGCATTTGATCTATCAAAATGTATCTAAGAGGAATTGCTGAGAGGTGATCAATGGGTAAACATGATAGTGGGACAGGAGAATAGAAAAGAGAGAAAGAGGAAAGCAAAAGAAAGCAAAAATTATATATAGGTATAAATATAGATATGTATATATGTAAATATAATTAAATACAGTTGTATCTGTATTTATATGTAAATACAACAAAGAAAAGCAGTTGGACTTTGGGCCTCTACTCAAATCTTCTCAAAGTACAATAATGGTGTCTTCTAATAATGTGGCATTGTATGATACTCAGCTTCCCAAGATCGCTGAAGACAAGACGAGTGCATAAGCAAATGTGGTGAAGGAATCTGCTGGTGCCCGGCTATTAAAAGATATAATGTCTGTGGTCTTACAGGCTTGGAGTTAAACAAGCAGCCATCTAGCAGGGAATCCACAAAGCCTGCATGGAAGATGCACAACAGCCTGTGTGGTCATGGGGTGTTGACAGGAATAGGTATCAGAAGTTCAAAAATAACCTAACCAATCAAATGGATAAGAAGTGTGGGCAAAGTGGTGACCACAAACCCACCTGTAAGATAATTGGACAATCCCTTACAGAAGGGCCACATGGAAGGGATGATAAATCCACAGTGTGGTACGGCACTGATCAAACACATAACTATCCTCTAGTTCTTTAATATTCCCTTTCCTTACTATTATGGTCTCTGTTTTGCCTCATTAATCTTGTTAGACCTCTGTATGTTCATTTTTATAATTAAGATCATTCAATGCATGGAAACCAAGATGGATAACCCTTCAGAAACAGTAACACGAGTAATGATTTCCTGAGGATACGGGAAAAGGGGTGGGGGTGGGGTAAAGGAGGAGCTGAAAGCAAGTATGACTATATAACCTCACTTGAGGGGAGCGAATAATAGAATTGTAGGTGAATGGATAAATGGAATTGGATAAGATACAGGGGGAAAAAGATGATAAGATGAATACAAATAAATAAAAAGAATAATAAGGGTTTGGGGTTGTAGGGTGAGGGAGGGAGGGGATATAAGGAGCTGATATCAGAGTTCAAGAAGAAAGAAAATGTTTGAAAACTGATTGTGATAGTAATTGTATAATTATGCTTGACTTAATTGAACCATGGAATGTTATATCTGTAAGAGCTCCCAATAAAATGATTAATTAAATTAAAAAAACAAGAAACATGATTTCTCTTTTAATATCTGTGTATGTGCCAAATCCAATTTCCCACAACAGCTATAATTCATTTTGATTTTGATTATTAATGACTGTAATCACTTTTCAAAAACCCAATTTTTATATTGTGTACCCAATATAGAAATTGAGAATGCATTTTCTTGTGCATATTTGATTATTTATCTCTTGCATATATTTTATGTCCTCAGTGAGGATTACTGGACCTTCTCTTTCAATTATTTCACATGTGTGATTCTACTGTAAGGGGTGTGCAGTGTAAGGGTGTGTAGTGTAAGGGGTGTCCAGTGGATTAAGTGCTGGGCTGCTAACCAAAAGGTCAGCAGGGCTGCTCTGCTCAGGAAAATGTGATGTCTGCTTTCATGAAGCATCTTCTTGACAGGGACGTGTTAGGGAGCCCTGTTTAATGATGCCCAAGGGAAGATTGGGGTCTATTTGAGCACGATACTCAGAAGAAGGATTTTCTAACAGTATATTATCTACTTATCTTTCTTGTGTTTATTATAAAAAATTATCTCTCAAGGTCATTATTCTAATGAACATAACATCAAATGTCTAAATAATAGGGGTTGGGAAGTTTTAAGAGTTTTATAATGGTTAGTCTGTAAGCGTATTACTTACATTTTTTTCTTCCTAACCCATTCCCATCCCAAAACTCCAATAAACACTGTGAGGTTTATTCTAATTTGATTTATTTGGAAAAATAAAAATACATTAAAATGCCTAAACAAATGGACTACTTTTACCATGACGACAGCTATTAGTATTATTCATCATTATATCCCTTCCTAAAAGAGCTCCTGGTCAGAGGAATCATAGAAGCTGACAGTGTTCATTTCTGGGGAACTGGATTTGTGGGTATTAATGTCTCCTTTTGTCACAATCTTTTTATTGTATCCAGCAAACTAGAGAGAAAAGCTAAACTAGGCAGAACAAATAGAAGTTCTTTGACTTGTATGACAGAAAATCCCCCCAGGTGCAAGCTTCAAACAGCTATAATAAATCTTGATTTAGAGAAGTATAATATTTCATGATAGAAGGTATTTCATTTTACTAAACTGCTGTATTTCACATGCCAATAAGAAAAGTGAAAGAGAAACGAATTTCTTATTGGCAGATGAAAACAAGATTGATAATTACTTAGGAATTGAATTAAAAAGAAAAGACAACAACAACGAAAAACCCAGTAATCTAATAAGTGAAATGCACTTTGAAACAGCTTTCACTTAGAAAAATCCTCAGCTCTCTGTATTTTCATTTTGCATACGAGTCATGCACTCCAACTCAGATAATAAAGAAAGGATTTTAGGGTAAAGAGGAATGAATAGAAAAAAAAACCCATATGATGGCAGAAAATTTAGAATAAAAATAATTCCTTGTGGAAAAACTAAGTTTGAAAGATAGGAAAATCCTTAGAAAACATCTTTTTTGTTTGTTTTAAATCATTTTATTGGGGGCTCATACAACTCTTATCACTATACATGCATACATCCATTGTGTCAAACACATTTGGGGGTGGTGGACTGCATTATTCTTTTTTTTTAATCAATTTATTGGGGGCTCATATAACTCTTATCACAATCCATACATCAATCCATTGTGTGTCAAGCACATTTGTACATTTGCTTTCCTCATTATTCTCAAAACATTTGCTTTCTGCTTGAGCCCTTGGTATCAGCTCCTCATTTTTCCATTCTTTCCTCGCTGCCCCCTCTCTCATGAACCCTTGATAATTTATAAATTATTATTATATTGTCATATCTTACACTGTCCGATGTCTCCCTTCACCCACTTTTCTGTTGTCCATCCCCCAGGGAGGAGGTGTAACCCCTGTAACCAGTTAGGGAACATCTTAATCTAGAATCATCAGAATTATGCATTTAGTTATACATATAATTTAAGAAAAGGGAGAAAGTGCTTTCTACAGGAGCCCTGGTGGCACTTTGGGGTAAGCATTGAACTACTAACCACAAGGTTGGTGACTCAAACCACCAGCAGCTCAGCCAGGGAAAGACAAGGCTGTGTGCTCCCAGAAAGCCTAGGAAACCCCATAGAAGGTCACTGTGAGTCAGAATGGCCTGGTGGCAGTCGGTTGCTCTGAATGGAGTGAATTTAATACACATTGGGCTGGTTTTTCCATAGGTCCGCGGCATAGGGAGAGTTTCGATGAGAACTGCCAGCTACTGGGAATGCAGCATCAGAACCGTAGAACTGGGACATGACTGAGATGGGGCTAGAGAGTCTGCAAGTTGGAATAATACAATGAAACTCTACAAGGGGGGGTGCAGTCTCTTCCTAGCTACAACCGGAATCACAGTACAGAACAACAATCACTAATTTTTCTTTTATTAGATGATTTAGGTGACGGTTTACAGAGCAGATCATCAGTTTTACATTCAACAATTTATACATATTTTGTTTCAACTCATCCATTTCAATCTCCTGAATGTACAGTCTCAGCCTACTTGCTCCCAGCATTTCCTAGTCCCATCCCACCTTCTTTGTTAGAGAAAAGGCTTTTTATGAAAATCCATTGTGCCAATAGGGAAAAGAAGTATTGTATTTTGCAAAGATTTGCCCTAAAAATGCTTAATTTGTTATTTCTTGTTTGCTGTTTAAAATTGATGTCATCAATTCAGTCGGAAGAGTTGAACAGTTCTAGGAACTGATTTTGGAACCAGGAAGCTCAAGGCTTTAATCATTACTTCACACTGGATTGTATTATTTTGGACAAGATATTTAACCTCTCTGAGTATTCATCTCTAAATAATAGTAATAATGATAATACCTATCTCATTAGATTGCTAAAAGTAGTAATGATAACACCCACCTCATTAAATTGTATTAAGAGTTGCATTAGTTACTTATTGCTGTGTAAGAAATTACCCCAAACTTATTGACTGAAAGAAACAAACATTTATCATCTCACAGTCTCAATCCAGCTAACAGTCAAGGTCATGGGAATATAAAAAGGCATGAAAGCCAGGAGGTTAGGGTCATTCCTGGGCCTATTGCTTATCCAAATATCACTAAAATTACAAGAGGGGGAAAAGGACAAAAATGATGTCAACAGAGATTCTGAAATTTTCTCTTGAATGTAGAATAGCTAATACAAGAGGACGAAATTATAAAGCAAAAAGTGCTGAAGAGAAAATTTCAAATTGTGATGAAAGAAGGCAATGTATTCTAATGAAATGTGAAAAGACCTAGTATTGGAAAACAGAAGGGAATACACACTCAAATGTCTCAAACTGAAAGAACTGAAGAAAAATTCAAATCCTGAGTTGAAATATTGAGGGATTCTATGTGAAAAACGTTGAATGACACGGGAAGCTTCAGAAGAAGAGGAAAGGACTGCACAGAGTCACTGCTTTAAGGAAAACTGGTCGGTATTCAATAATTTCAGAAGGTAGCATATGATCCAGATCTGATGGTATTGAAGGAAGAAATCCAAGTTATAACGAAGGCTTTAACAAAAATAATGCTCCAGGAAATACTATTGAGATGTAGATGCAAAACAGAGATTCCATGCTGGAAGCACCTACTCATCTGTGACAAGAATTTTTGGATCATTGACCTGGACAAGTGACTAGAAAAGAATCCATATTTGTGCCCATTCCACAGAGCATGATACAACAGGATGTAGAAATTATCAAATAATATGTCTAATACTACCGAAAAGTAAAATTTTGGTGAATCTAATTCAAAACCAGTTGTAGTAGTGCATCAATGAGGAGCTGTCAGGAATTCAAGCTGAAGCCAGAAGAGGCCATAAGACTCGAGGTCTTGTTGTTGATGCCAGATAGATCTTGGCAGAAAGCAGAAAACACCAGAAAGATGCTTACTTTTGCTTTATTGATTATGCAAAAGCTTTATAAAAATCACCCTTACAATTGTGAAGAATGAGAATTCCAGAAAGCTTAATTGTGTTTATGCAGAACTTGCATACAGATCAAGAGGAAGTTGTTCAAAGCGAGCCAACGGAGACGGTATGCTGTACCGTCCGGAAAGATGTGCAGGATCGCTGTATCCTGTCTGCGCCCATAAAGAGGCACGGGCTCACCCGGCCTAAGAAGCAACTTTCCTCTGTCTGTAGGGCTGTTGTGAAGGAAAATCGACTCCATGGCCGCGATCTTCCATTTCTACTCAGTCTAAATCAAATGTTGGCAGAGGGCACAGTAAGACAGCATCTCCTGTCTCGGGAGTTGGAAGGTTGGTTATGGAACACTCTTTATAAATCAAAGTAGATTTCCTTCAAATTATGAGGAATACAAGTTGCAAGAGAAAAGAGGGGGAAAATGAGTATGATGGCATAAATCATCACCAGCTTTGGCAAGAAAATATTAGAGATGTCACAAACAATTGAAAACATGAGTCCCCCTCCAAGGAGGGCGACCTGGATACTGTGATCACCCTAAAACTGACAGGTTCAAATCCATTATATTCTGAATGTGTTTTTGTCCCACACCCACCTACCAACAAAATGTCCTGAAACAGCTACTGATTTAAAGGCAGAATTAATTGTAAGTAACTTTGTGGCAGATGCTCAGTATTGACTACAATTGACAAAGCCTCTGTGTCTGTCGTGGGCAGGAGGGTTATGTTCCACTCTAAAGATTCCTCTAGAGTCGCTGACACTGAACTTGGTGGGTGGCTTGCTTGCAGCCTGATTTTGGCAAACCACTGTGATTTAGCCTACTTTTTTCATCTCCCCAGTTTTCTGTTCCTCCGGCTAGTTGGCTCTTTCTCTCCCTGTGGCTAAAACATGGTCTTGTTTATCACCTCCCATCAAGACGCACAGGTAAAGGCACCCACCACAGGGCATCTTTTGCTACACTCCTTTTTATAGAAGCCAGCCAACTTTCTTCAGACAGAGTACTGGCTAAGAGGGTTAGTCAAGGAGTACCGCTCGCTGTGAGACTTCCCGTACAGCGCACACACGTTTGTTTCAATGTGCTTATGCATGATTAAGCCCTGTATTCAGTGAACGGCACAGACAAGTTCTCTCAGGAATACACATCTTAATCTCATTAGAGTGCTTGAAACAACAACAACAACTACCAAAAAAAAAAAAACCCAGTGGCTTCCCAGGGAACCTGCAGGGCCAGTGGGAGAGGCCAGCTCAGACTGGGGTGCAACTCTTTTTGGGGATTCTAATGGGGGTAATTTTGATAGATTTTGTCAAAAAGAAATACAGGATGATCACGGGGTTGTTCTACAAAGAATTTTTTTAGAACTGGAAAACTTCATTGTGAAAAAAATGCCTGGAAAGTTTCACAGGGAATTGTTTACCGCCTCAACAATGCGCCTGCCCGTTCTCTGAGGTTAACAAGAACTGTCCTATGAAAATAGGATGAAGTAATCCTCCTCCGGGGCAGCTTTATTGTGCCCACCTGGCCAAGAGGGACATGTGGGATTAATCAGGCTGCAGCTTGATTAAAGGGCAGAGAGATAAATGGCTCTGCAAGGCCTGCCCCCTCTCCATTGCCCCCTGGTGATCCAAGCAGGCTGGAGCTTTACCCAGTTCTCAGCCTCAAGCTGTGGGTCAGGCACTCCATGGATCGTGTTGCTAGCGCCCGAGGCACCTTCAAGCCTGCTTCACCACGTTGCCGGTGTGTACATCGCTTGAGCTTGAGGCTGGTGGATCCTGTCACCGTGCACTGCTTGCGTTCCATAGCCCATCTGGGGCTGCCTCGCTGAGCTCCCAAGCTACTGACTGCTGGTGACCCGCCCTGCTGCCTGCTGCTTGCCTTTTCTCAGGGAGGACCCTGCTGTCTGCTTCCTTACCTTGGACCCAGCAGCCCATGTGAGTTAAACTACTTCCAGTACATTAACTGTTCCGCAGAAGTTAATTGAACCTTCTGTACTGCTGGTTGAACTAATTAGCTGTTATATTCCTTCTCGATGTACACACACACACACACACACACACACACACACTTATGTATGTAAACAGTCATAAATGCCTTGGTTTCGTTTCTCTGGAGAACCCTGCCTAACACACTCTATTTACCCGACCTTGCCCCTTCTGGTTTCTTTTTTTTCTTAAAGCCCAAAGACTATTTCGAGAGAACAAGATTGTGTCACTCTCGGGAAGCCACAAGTGCTCATTTGGTGTGGTATAAATATAAGTCAAATTCTCCAGAGAAGGGTTAAAGATATGGAAACACTGACTGACATCAAAAGTTTATAGATATATCAAGAAACAGTACTTTCACCTTTTGCTATTCTGTTGTTAATAAGAGTGTCTATGATTTTTGTAGCAATATTCTTTTACCTTTTTTTACTTTTATAGAAAGTAATTGATGTCTTTGGGCCTACTCATTTTTTCAATAGTTGACAGTTAATATATCAGTCAAGATTCTTCCTTTCCCTACAAAGATAGACAAGAAACTTAGAATTTTAAATATGTATGAAATTTAAGAGTAATATATTTGCATTTGATTAAAATTGAGAATAAAGAAAAATCTAAGAAGGAAATATATCAGTTTCCTCTTTGCTAGATAAATGGCTTTCAAGAGTTCTTGTAATTTATGCCCTCTTGTTGGTGTCCTTAGGGGCCATTGAGTAAGTTTTGACCCGTAGCAGCCCTCTGCACGACAGACCCAAACACTGCATGGCCCTGTGCCATCCTTGCGATTGTACCGGTGCCTGATCCATCACTACGCAATAGTGGCAATCCAGCTCAAGGGTACTCCTCTCTTTCACTGCCCTTCCACTTACCAAGCGCAGCGTCCTTCTCCAGGGCCTGCTCTCTCCTCACATGTGCAAAGTAGGGAAGACAAAGTCTTCCTATTTTTGCCTCTAAGGAGCACTCTACCTGTACTTCTTCCTAGACAGATCGGTTTGTCCTTTTAGCAGTTCATTTTACATTCAACATTCTGCTCCAGGACCATAATTCGAATGCATCATTCCTTTTTCAGTCTTCCTTATTCAGTGTCTAACTTTCACAAGCTTATGAGACCATGGAAAACCCCAAGACTTGAGTCAGACATTCTTTGTCCTCAAAGTACGGTCCTTGCTTTTCAATATTCTAACTGATCTTTTGTGACAGATCTACCAACACAATACATCATTTAATCTCTGGACTGCTGCTTCCATGAGTATTGATTGTGGACCCATACAATGCAAAATCTTGACAACTTCAATCTTTTTTCCATTTATCACGATGTGACCTATGGGCCCAGTTGTGAGGATTTTAGTCTTGGTTACATTGAATATTAATCCATAGTGAAGACTACAATCCTTGATCTTCATCAGCAAGTGTTTCAAGCTCTCCTCACTTTGGCAACCAAGGTTGTGCCATCTGCATATCACAGCTTGTTGAGAAGCCTTCCTCCAGTCCTAGTGCCACATTCTTCTTCATATAAGTCATCTTCATTGATCATTTTTTAACATGCAGATTGAATAACATGGCAAGAGAATACAACCTTGACCCGCACCTTTCTCGATTTTAAGCCACGCAGTGTGCCCTCATTCTGTCTGCACAACTGCCTCGTGTTCCACGTACAAGGTCCTCGTGAGCACAATGCAGTGTTCCCATTCTTCTCAAGGCTCTCCCTAGTTCTTCGTGGTCCACACAGTTTATATGTGCATGGTCAATGAAACAAGCAAACATCTCTCTGGTATTCTTGGCGTTGAGACACGATCAGCTTGACATCAGCAATGATGCCTCTTATTCCATGTCCTATTCGGGATCTGGCTTGAACTTCCCTGTCAGTATGCTGCTACAATCTTCTTTGGGTGATCTGCAGCAAAATAACTTTGATGAAATATCAATAATACTGTTCGATAGCTTGAGCTTACTGCTGGGTCACCTTTTTTTGGAATGGACACAAATATGGATCTTGTCCAGTCAGTTGGCCAAGCAGCTGACTTCCAAATTTCCTGGCATAGATGAGTGCTCCCAGTGCTTCCTCAGCTGCTTGAAACGTTTCATCAGGTCCTGCTTTTAGTCTGCTTGAACTTCTTCCTTCAGCACCATTGCTTTTTGGTCACATGCTGCTTCCTGAAATGGTGGGCTGTCAACTAATTCTTTTTGGCACAACGAGTCTGTGTATTCTTTACATCTCATCTGGATTCTTCCTGCATCATTCGATGCTTTGCCCATAGACTCTTTCAATACTGCATCACAAATCTAACATCCACTTGGATTTTTCTTTCTTTCCTGTCTTTTTAATGACCTTGTGCTTTTTTCGCGAATGAGGTGCTTGATGTCCTTCCACTTGAGCTCCTCGGGTCTTCTGTCATTAGTGTTCAATGCGCCAAATCTGTTCTTGAGTTGTTCATTAAATTCAGACAGGATAGACTCAAGATTGTATTTTGGATCTTGTGGATTTGTTTTATTTTCTTCATCTTTATCCTGAACTTACATCTGATCAATTGATGGTCTGTTCCAGCCTGTTTTTAGCTGCTTATATTGAGATTTTCCATTGTGTCTTCCCATAGATGTAGTCGATTTAAATTGTGTATGCCATCTTGGAAGACCATGTGTTCTGATTTTCCTAGATTCCTACTCCACACATTAGCAGAGTTTTGCAGCTGTATCTCCTTTCCTTGAGTCGTGCCCCAGGAGCAAATGATGATTCTGAAATCTCCACTCCGATAGGCTTTACCTGAGTCACGTGACCATGGTCAACAGCACTGAGAAATCAGCTCCTCCTCAGCCACAAGTCAAGCGCCCTGGGCCTGGGGGCTCTGTCCTCTGGCACTATCTCTGACAGTGTCGTGCTTCCATTCGTGAGGCCTTTTTGTAACTGACAATACTTTGAAGCTGTGCCTCAGGCTTTCAGTGGCTCCTTCCTTTCACGTGGGGAGCCTGGTGCTTTTCATTGTCTGTCCTTCGGCTGGAAGCTCTGCTGTAACCTGTTCACTTTGGGTGACCCTGCAAGCATTTGAAGTACCAGGGACGAACCCGCCAGCATCACAGCATGTGTGTGTGTGGTGATGTTTAATTACACATATTTTTTATATTGCCTGCTCCATAAAAATGCCATTGAATGATATTTTAATGCATTTGTATTAAAAAAACACGCTGAATAACCTTCAAGAGGAAGAGAATCAGAACAAAAAACAGGAAAGGGAAGAGGTTATGGGAGATGTTTAGGACAGACGATAAACAAAGGATGACTTCTTGAAAAATTGGGCATGGGGCTGATGTTAACACAAAACCTGAACCCTGAGTGCTAGAATAAGATCCAAACAAGTGAAAGAATCAGTAGGCAACTATCTCTAAGTCTGGTTTCTGGATCTTTGTTGCATATGGGCAGTGGTTAATTTGTGACTCGCCTATACCATTATGATCGTTCCCCTGAAAGAAAGTGACTTCTCCATGCCTGCCTGACTCTGAAAGAAGATGCTGCTGCCACCATGGCAGTGCACTTGCTAAGCCACAGTCAGAAGGCGCCACTATAGGGCTTCCTCAAGGCTGCGCTGGACCGGGGAGGGCCAGAATTCAGTCATTAGTCTGTGGTCCTTCAAACAGCTGTGAGCCGCATTAGCAGTAGTCTTGGACAATGCCCTGTGCAGGGGCTGCCATGAAACCTGACCGTCAAGTGGAGGACCAAGCAGCAGAGCACTGAGCTCTATGGATGCACGGCATTCATCTGAGAAACATTTTAAAGTAGCCGGCATTGGAGCAGCCTCCGGCTTCTGGCATTTTATTAGAAAGAGACAGGTGTGGTGCTATTTATACTGGAAGCACAGGACATACCCTTACGTTTTTCTGGAATGGGTCTCTCCAACATTCCACAGGTGTTCTGTGATAGAGAGAGAGAGAGAGAGAGAGAGAGAGAGAGAAGAATAGCACTTAGAGTTAAGTGCAAATTTGAAAGATCAAAACTCATATGGACCAGAAACTTCAAATTCCAAAGAGACAGTGATTATAAAGTAAATATCGCTATTTTTCTGTTCTCTTTTCCTTATTTCTTTCCCACAAGACAATTCTAGATGACCACATGCTGACTCAGGCCTATCATCTCTCAGAACATATCATTAGAAACTCTGACAGACAGAGCTGACTTTTGAAATCATTTTGTAATGTTCAAATATCCATATCAAAGTTTTATGCCTGACAAATAGGCTTTTTAAAAAATAAGTGCATTTTATATCAGTAAGAATAATTTTGCTAGTTATATTTTCATGCAAGAATTAGATAGGGATAAAAGAATTAGATAGGAACTTCCTTGGTCAATGCAATCATGTAAATTTTAACCTTCTTTTAAAAATATTCTGAGTGAACTAGACTGACATCTGAAGGGAGTGAAAGGGGACAGAGCACTGCATTGTTTTTCTGATGTCAGTAGCCCATTACCTTAGAATCTATGACTATTGTAAGAAGTGACTAACTTAACAGACTGTAAAACATGTTCTACAACTTTGGCAAGGCCTAAAACTTGGAATTCAGTGTAGTTTATTTTTTCCACATTCTCCCTAAGCTGTCTTATACCCAACATTAATTTCCTAGAGTTGCTGTATCAAATTACCACATATTGGGTGGCCTCTGGATGATTCTAATAGTTTGTTGTAAACTTTAACATCTATGATCTTAATGAGGCAGGATTAGAGGCAGTTATGTAAAGATGCGATCATCCCCAGGGTGTGATTTGATGTTATCAACCAACTTACCGGCACCATCTGTAAAAGGGAGTATCTCTTTTCCATTTAAGGAGTTTCAGCCCTTTGGTCAAGTCAGTGGTCACGGGTGGATGAATTTACTTCTGGGCGCTCCACTATCCCATTGATCTGTGTGTCTGTTGGACCAGTACCAGGTGGTACGACGAGCATAGCTGTGTATAGGTTTTGAGATTGGGACATGTGAGGCCTCCTACTCTGTTGTTCTTTAAGAGCTAGCAGAAGGGAGAAGGACCTCAGAATCATCCAGAAAGAAGGGACAGCAGTGGGCTGGCGCTTTTGGACTTGAGGTCTCTCTGCTGAAAATATCCTAGGCACAGGGGGAATTGATGCCAAGGTACACGAAAGTCTCCAAGGTTTGCTGGGCTCACACATGTGGAAAGGAGACAAGGACCTGTCTTCAGAGCCGACAGAAGCAGAAAGCCTTCCCCTAGCTAGAGCACTCTAAAGTCCAACTTTTAGCCTCCTAGCCTTTGAGAATTATGTTTGTTGAAGCCTTCCACTGTGGTACTTCTGTTGCAGCTCCATTAGACTAAGAGAGCATGCACGAATGTCTTCAGCGTGGAAGGCTGGAATTGTATCTCTGAACTGTCACTTCATCCTCTCTGTCATAATGATGGCTGTAAAGTGAATCACAGACACATCTAAGCCATAATTGTAGACCATGTATACTCATGGATAAGCCAAGTTTTTCAGCATATTTTATGTCATTTTTGTGGTAAAATTGGGTGCCTCGGCTGATATTTGGGTTGAATTATACTTGAGTATATAAGGTAAATGGGTATTTTGATTTGCACTTACTTCTAGCCCTAGTCTAAGAAAAATCAGTTCTTACGGCACAGACTTGCTCAATGCTCACCCTCATGAAAGTCACTGAAGATATGAATGTAATAGCAAAGTGTAAAAACACCAGAGAATGCCTGCCGATCAGAAAGAATAGCACCTAGGGTCGTAAAACCTTGTCTTCAAACAAATAGCCATCTAAGTGAGTGGTCAACTAAGTCCACATGCAAGAAGCACAGCAGCCTGTATGAAGCAACCACACAAGTACTAGAATATTCAGACAAAATCCACACTGAAAACCTTAAAAATATACAACAGGAAATTGACTTCACAAGGTGATAAATCCTGATTTGGTTCCATTAGAGAAGAACTGGAATTAGTTATACAAGCAACTTCATATTTATGTCAAATTACCACGTAATATAATAAAATTCATTAAAAAGAACAAAACACCACCATCAAGTTATCAAGTGGATTCTGACTCATAACGATTCAGTCGAAGGTTCTGAGACTGGAGAGCTTTCCAGGAGCAGATAGGCCCATCTTTCTCATTTGGAGATGCTGCTGGGCTTAAAAATCACAACTATACAGGAAGAACTTTAAAGCACATTTTAAAGTAAATGTTGTTTATATATAAAGATTTATTTGTGAGGTTTTGTTTTGCTTTAGTTTTATATTTAATTTTTTTTCATAAAGAAGAATGATAGGGTGTCTTTAAAAGGCTCTCAGGTGTATTGTATTAGGATGAAACTTTGGGAATACTGAATTAAAGATATAATAAATAAATATGGAAACATTTTACTGATGAAGAAGAGATTTTCCATGTTTTTTTTGTTTTGTTTTAAAGAAGATAGTAAGTGCAATATCTAGCTTTTCATTTGGTAATTTAAGAGATATATGTTATTTTGTAATTAGCAATGTCAAAATTTACAATTCCAGAAATTGCTTAGTTTTTGCAATGAGTCTTATAATTAAAAAAAACTATAAAGAAAACAGGTAAAAGAACTTTGGGCGCTATTTTTACATTGTATACTCTGCTGGAAAGAAAGTACCTGGCATCTTGTTTCTCGAGGGCAATTTTGTAGCTCTGAGAAAGGTCATTGAGATTTCGGAAATGTACGTAAGATAATCTGCTCTTCCAACTGCTTCACAATAAACAGGAGAACTTGGTACATCCCACCGGGTCACACATTTCAGTTGCTAGCTTCAGCCCAGATTTCAGGAATAGGGAGCTCCCATTCCATGAGCTTAGGGATTCCCCTTGTTTTAATTTCCATGAATATTACCTGATTACTTTCCATAGTAATATTTGCCAAGATCTCTGATCAAAAATATGATTTTCTGTTTACAGATACAATCTGTGTGTGTCTTTATATAATTATCTGTATTCTTAGATTTTAGCATTAAAAAAGAATAACAAAGCAAATATATTAACAAATCAGAAAAAATCAAACTTGGTCCCATAGGTTTCAAATTACAGACTCCTCTTCTTTTGGTGTAGTGATTATGTGTTGGGCTGCAAACCAGAAAGTCAGCAGTTCAAAATCAACAGCTGTTCTGTGGGCGAAAGAGGAGGCTTTCTACTCCCATAAAGAGTTATAGTTTCAGAAACCCACAAGGGCAGTTGTAGTGGCTCACTGTGAGTCAGCATTGACTTGATACTAGTGAGTTTATTTTCCCTTCTTCTTCCTTAATATCATGGAAATATTAAGTTGGCACATGTGATCGCTAAGAGCTCACACTCTGGTTAGACCATGATTCAACTATCAGCCCTCTTGACTACTGGATGCACAACCAGCTCCCCTCCCCAAACACACACACACACACACACACACACACACAGAAATTTCAGTTATTTTGCTGTGGTTGAGAATGTACCAAGCCAACACTTTCTTGTACTAAATTGTACAACAATTTCATTTTGTACAGTTCAGTGGCATTGATTACGTTCTTCAAGTTGTGCGATCATGTTTCATCAACGTAACTGAGCTCAATGTCTCTTGGAATACACACCTGATCTTCTGGGGTGCTGTGGTCAATCTTGTCCCATGTGGATCGTTCGGGAGCATCTGGCTCAAGAGGGCTTTTAATAGATAAGTGAGACAATTGTAGGGTTTTAAGATGATTTCAGGGGATGGTTTTGGTTTAAGGTTTTAAGATTATCTCAGGGCAATACTTTAATAAGTTCATCCACCCAACCAGAAAGGTTGGAATCCAGGAGAAATTTAAATTCTGTTCTTTACTCTCCCTGTTTTCATCAGGATTCTGCTAGAAAGTCTTTGATCAAAATGTTCACTAATGGTGGGGAGGCACCATCAAGTTGTCCATCCTTCCCTTCATGACTCTCAGTCCTCTCTTGCTCCAGGCAGAGAGAGGCCAATTCCTGTGCACTAAACGTGCTGTGACACCATGTGGCTAAGCGCTCCCATAAAACCTTGACGTTTACCGCTAAATCAAGGAACCCATTCCATGAAGTATCTAACCATATGTACAATGTAAGCAGCCTTGGAAGTTTCTATCTGTCATTGTAAATCTATCACACAACTTTTATGAATCCAATTTTTATAGGTGTACAACTTATTAATAGCAATGATAGTAACTGTGTAGTGTTCCTCTTAGTAAATTAATTTTCCCATCACTGTCAATCCCACAGTTCTCCACTAGTGGCGCTGTTGCGTAAGCATTGAACTGTTAACAACAAGGTTGGAGCGTCAAACCTATCAGACACTACCCAGGGGGAAGATAAGACTTTCTGCTCCAGTACAGATCTGCAACCTTGAAAACCCTACGTAGGCTTACTCCCAGCACGTAGCCTTCATTTTCCTAATGGATCTGGGAAGGTGGGGGAAGATATTGACTGGATTATATGATTACACTGTAACTGTTAAAGGGGTTCATTGTTAACTGCGAGGCATTAGATCAGCCATCTCAGAAGCAGCAGAGAGGAACTTCACTACCAGGAAGAGAGAAGAATCAGGAGATAAGTGAGTCCTTTGAATAGAACTGTGTGTCGACCCTCCGTGATCCAGAAAACAGTTCCGACACCAGAGGAGGAATGGCAAGACAAAGATCCAGTGCATGAGATCAGACAGTGGACCCCGAGCCCCAGAACAAAACAAGCTGCCTGCTTTGCGGGAGGAGACTGGCTTGAGGAGTGGGGGGTTCTGGGCACTTAATTGGGGTAACTGGGCTTGCTAACCCAAAGAGCTAGGGCAGAGTGTTTTCAAATCCAAGCACTAAGGACAGAGAGGCATGTCCACTGGGCATTTATTGAGAGCTTGGCAACATTGTCCAAGCAGGGTAGAGGCCAGGCCAAAAGGCTGTGAATGAGAAAGAGCTTCCTGTGGGCATAACAGAAAGGAGGCTGCCCTGACTGGACAACTGTATCCTAAGCGTATCTCACATGAATTGTAACTTCCTTACTTCCCTAATAAGCCCCATAAATGTGAGCATTGTCTATGAGTTCTGTGTGGCCATTGCAATGAGTTAGTATGCCCAGTCAGAAGTAGAGAGTCGTAGAAGAACAGTTAGTATTAGAATCGGGTTAAGAAGAACGGAGGGCGGGGGCATGCCTACCCCTGCTCTGTGGTGATCAACCTTGGTAATTCGAGCATATCAGATGTGGTGCCCATGTTTTTCTTCCACCTTAATGTACATCGCTTTGGATGTACGTGGACAATCATGATTCGAAGGTCAGAAAAAGGAAAGAGGGCCAATAGCACTGCCTTATAGATACAGCTGCATTGCATCTCACTGTAACACTTTCATTTGGCAAGAAAACACACACGCGCGCGCAAATAGTGTTGATTTATGAAACTTTTATCCCAGAGTACAATACTTCAAAGAGGCAGGAACACATGATGATTAAATAGGCAGTAAAATCAGTCATGGAAATAAGAGAGAATTAAGAGTTATCTGTTGTCTCTTTCTCACAGTATCTCTTCACTAGCTTTTATTGGGTGAGAAATATTTGGGGTGAAATTTCTAATGGTAAAGTGCTTACATTTATATTGTCTTGAGTACTTTTTTTTACACGCAGTTAAACATATTCAAATTGCAGAAGCATTTTATTTCAGTGTATGTCCTTTAAAAGAAAAAGGTGACCAGACATTTGAAGGGCAGCTGGAAGTAAAGAACTCCCATGAATTGCAGCTGGAATATACATGGAATATACATGAATTGCAACTGAAATATACAGGGTAAAATTATGAGGTAGTTTTTAACCTCATAGGTAAAATTATAAGTAACAAGACTCAAGAGGATCTTTTACCACAGTACTGTTTTTGAATTCTCAGAATAGGATGCTTAATGGCCTCTTGTCATCATAATTATTCTAATTGTCATGGTAAATTTTATAAAGCTATTCGAGGCCCAGGATTCAGAAAGTTTATATTAAAATCTGAAGAGATTGACAAGTCTTATGATAAAGAGCCATTCAATTTCAGAAAAATTACTTTTGATAACTGATAGAGATTTACTTAGTTTTACAAAATTACTTTAGTAAATATCTCAAAACATAAAAGTATTAAAGTTGTATAGATAAAAATAAATATGGGGCTTCTGTTTGTTAATGGCCATCTGTTGACTCAAGTTCCGAAAATCAGAAGTCAGAGGACAAGCCACATGCAGGATCTAGATTCAACAAAAATCATGCAAGCTTTTCAATAGCTTCTATTATACTGGACACTAGCCACATCTCAGTGAAGAAATTTCTTTTCAATTGATTTCATCAGGGTTGTGCTATGATTTGGTAAACAGCATACATTGAAGGTACCAAAGTATCAGCAAAACTCCCTATAAATTGGGAAGCAAAATATATACTTCACATCAATTGATATAGAACTAGAAAATTAATATAGAACTACAAACATACATATACTCTTTTCTTTGGGCAAGACCTATACACACTCTGTTCTAGATTATCGAAAAGCTTTACTCAAATGAAAATTTTAATTCATATAGTAAAAATTCCTGTTGTTTGATGTCACAGTTAAGTGAACTGTCTAACCACCATTTTTTATTGTCTGTAATTAGAGCTGTGTATTTAGAAATTATCATTTAAAACACAAATGTCTTAGGTCATATATTCATATTGTTTTTTTAATGAAAGGTTTACTGTCTACTAGAGGCCTTTTCTATATGATGAAGACATAGCAAGGCTCAAAGACGGCAGTGTCTCGGAACCACGGAGATGTGTTTGCTAGGAGGGAGGCCATGTGCACATTTTCCTCATAACAGCACATGAAAGTCAGACTAGGTGGTAGAAGGAGGGGGATTGTTTGCACTGAGAGCCCAAGGATTTACTCTCTGAGGGGGAGAAGTTTCACGGAAGACTGAATCAAGTCGTGTGAAACTGTGGGTGAAATACCAGTTAAGAGGTTATAGGCATGGCCCTGTAGTAATATTGGGGATTAGTGATGGTACATTAGCAGATGCACCATAGTGATAAGAATAGTTTTGTTCAAGATGGGTTTACAGTGTAAAAGAAAATATTAAAAAGTATTATGCTTGTCTTCTGGCAGCATTGACCTAGACAGTGTCAGGTTGGGTTCTCCAGGGGAGCAAAACCAATGAAGCTTACATATGTCTAGATATAAGGGAAAAATAATATCATAAAAACCACACGGTTGTAGAAGAGGCAATTCTGTGTCCAGTCAAGTTCTAAGTCTGCAGGTCAGATATGAAGCTGGAGGCTTCTCCTGATAAGTGAAGCCTTGGGGGATGATGGGCACACGTCAACAGGAAGGTGAGAGGCTCGTAGCTGTAGGAGCAAATAAAGCAGATAAGATGGCAGGCGCTGAAGGGGTCAAGGATAGTCAGGGAAAATGACAAGCCACCGATTGGCTCAAATCTAAGAAGACAAGTCACATGCAGGATCCAAACCCAGCAAAAATGTAAAAAGCCTATATCCAGTATCTATTTATATTGGAAGTCAGCCACACGCCAATGAGGGGACTTCCTTTCAATGGATTGCATCAGGATTGTAATCTGAGTAATACAGTTGTGTGAGTTCCTATAAAAACCAGCTCTTATCTTGCAAATCTAACAGGAAAACTTACAGATAGGAGAAAAGATACATGCAGTTGGGGCATGGTGGTCCCTGCACATAGACACTCGGGGCCTCGAACTTTCTTGGAGGCAGGCTTAAATGCATTCCCTGCACATAGCCTGCAACACATGACAGGTTTACATAAAGGGACAGTTTACAAAGAAGCATGAACACATCAGCCCAGTTATTCACAGACAGGAGCGGAGGATAAAGTTGGGAACATGAAGTAACTAAATCTGCTGTCCACAGCATAATCAGGAAACAGGAGGCAGGTGTCCGTCTCTCTCAGGCAGAGAGACAGGGCAGCCATTGCTTCAGCAGCTCCCATGACTGAGCCCCCAGCTGTCTCCCACGGGACGTGAACCGTGCGCGGTGGTGGTCCTGTGCCATTGCCTGAGGAGTGAGCAATTTTACCCTCACTGGGCTGCATGTCACACTAATTTTCATACATCTGATCTGTATATAGCAGATCCCATTATGGATCAAGTGATTACATTGTATTACATCACATCGTGGGGGTTACTAGATTTTCATCATTAAATAACTTAAAATTCTGGCCCAATCAAGTTGATATAAAACCTTAACCATCAGTGCTCACTGCGACAGCACATATACTAAAACCTTAACCATCACAAATGTGAAATATTTTAACTGCAAATCAAATAATTTAGGAACCAAAGAAATACCTTCAATGCAGTACAAAAACCAAATCCCTGAGGTTCTTAGAGCAGCCCAACTGATAACTATCAATGTCCTCCTTACTGTCAACAAAAGGATAAAGTTAGTAACGTCATTATCAAAATACTTAATGAGGAAGAGTGGTATAAAATACAGAGACAATTAATCTATACTGTTTATTAGCCAATTAGAATATACGACGATCAGTGGTAGTAGTTTATGAATCAGTAGTGATAGTATATTGTTTGTAGCAGTTATACTAAATGTGATAAAGAAAGGATGTGGCATGTAGTTACTCTATGATTTGTTATGAAAACCAAGACACAAGACATAGTCATTTTCTTTATGGCATTAATCACAGCAAATGAGAACTCTCAGACTGTATTTGGAACAATCACATGCTATTCAGAATGTTAGTTTACATTTATCAAGCTTACCATATAGTTTACCTGAAATACTAAAATCTTAGATGCAAAAATAAAATGGCCAGTTTCTTAACTTTTTAATGTATATTCTCATTAATGTAGCCCATAACTAAGAACCTATACATACTTGCATACAAAATGTTCAGGAATCTACAAGGAATAAGATGGTCTATAGAACATATTCATGAAGTTGTATTATCTGGATTGCTATTGGAGTTTTTTGAGGTTGATTTAAAAAAAATGATACTGTCAGTTGTAGTGTGTGTGGGGGGGCAGGGGTTGAATGGTTTTGCCAGCAGCTTTCATAACTTAGCAATTTCTGTCTCACCACCAATTCTCAGAAGGGGACCTCTAACATGGTGATATAATGAGAATAACAAATGGAATTTATTATCTTTATTTTACCAGGAAAGATATAACCCAATTCATGCTTAAATAATAATTCAGCAGTCAACCAGTAATAGGAATATGCTTTGAAAAATCATAAGGCGGATGTTGCAAAGAAAGGCTATGTTTCCCTTAGAACACCGAACAAAGCTGAGCTGGCTTGTATTCAGCAAACAAAAAGAAATTCAATGTTATCATTTATGACAGAGCACACAACATGATAAAGAGTAAAGAATTTGGCCTGCGTGAGGAGATGATCTTAAAGTGCTTAAGACAATGACAGTAGCGTGTTAGGACTGGAGCAGCCAGGTGCATTTTTCTCTTCTAGCAACATCTCTGGCCAACTCGCCGGAACAAGCAATGAACCCACTGATAACATTAAAAGCTTAATTAATGAAAGAGAACTGCTAAATTCTGCTAAAGTCCTTAACTTACTATGAATATTCCAATATTGGATCTGATGAACCATAATGATATGGTATGACTAATAATATTACCAATAATATCACTGGGCAAATAATTTCAGTTTGATGGCTGAAATTTTTTTAGTTTAAATATCTTAATTTTAATTAGAGTTGATGAATTTGACAATTAATTAAAAGTGCTCAATACAGTAAGAAACTGCACACAGAGAATCAAACAATAGTATGTGATCTCTGAAATAATTCACCCTTTCTCTTATCAAAAATATACATTGCTCTCCCATAAAGGTGCACAATCTCAGACACCCGTGGGGGTAATTATCCCCTGTCCTATGAGGTCCTATGAGTTGAAGACATTTAAAACTTCACTGATAGGGAAAAGGCCAAGGAAATTGCACTGAGGAATGGTTTCCCCATGAAGACTCCTGCGCCTGCGTGGAAGGCAGCAAGCCCTGTCGGAGGAGGATTTAACTGGGAGACATCACCCCACAGCCCTCCTCTGCCTCTCAAGACTTCTGTTTGCTTTCAAAACCCCAAAGAACATGTCAAAGAAGAAATGAGTTGAGTCTCTCAAGGATTCCAGAAGCGCTGCTTTGACCTGGTGTAAATCCAAGAGCTCAGCGTTCTTGGAGGAAGGGGGAGCGAGCCGGGAACTCTGCTCTCAGCAGTGTGTGGATCTAGGTGGAATATCTGTCATACACACCAAAAGATGGCTTCACATTTTGATGTTTTTTGTTAAATAAAAGTTTCTACTATTTTTGTGGTGATACCTTTGACATCCCCAGAAGTTTTTGTTCCACTTTGTTGAAATCGTTAATGGGTGCGGCTGCTGGAGAAAGCAATGTGGCGATGGCTCCCAAGGTTAAGCGCAGTAGGACCGTGTAAAGCAGTAACTGTACTCCTAGAGAAATACTCAAAGAAGGAAAAGCAAGGACGCAGATACTTGTGCACTGACTTTGACCGTAGCACTAGTCACAGCAGTCAAAAATTGGAAGCAATCCTACCCCCCATCGACAGGAACGAGCTGGCCACAGTCTGCTATGTCCATGCGGGGGAGCGCTGCCCAGCCGTCGCAGCATCTGGGATCCTGCCTCCAGCTGCACTGTGGATGGCGGCTCTGGAGAGTATGACCCTGAGAGAAATGTCGGCAGGAAAATAACAAACCCTGTGTGATACCACTTTTGTGAGATGCCTAGTGTGGCAAAAGTATCGCGACAAGGCTTGTTGGCAGTTCCCAGCAAGGGGAGAGAGGAGGAAGGCCATTCATACCTTCAGAGTGACAGTTTCTCTTCGGGGTTGTAAAAACTTGGAAACAGTGATGATAACTGTGCAACCTGATCAATGCACTTAATGTGAGTGAAACATGTACGCATCCACATGCAGATATAAATGACATCACGGGGCCTTTGTTATATAGACATTTACTACAACTAAATAATATATTTTAAAACCTCCAAATTTCCTTCTGAAATGTTTTCTCATCTTACCACTGATTGTTTTGTTCTCTAAAGGCTCTCAGAAGGTGAATCTGTCTGCAGTTGCATTTTGCATGCTTTCCCACAGGCTGAACAATTGTATGGCGTTTTATTCATCCTGGTAGAACATATGCATGTATTGTGTGTATGTACGTACATATATATGTAACACATACGCTATACTTGTATGTAATATATACATGTGTACATGTATGTAACACATGTGTGCATGTATTACATACATATATGTAATATTCAAATATGAGGCAGGAGGGAAACTGTTTTTATTAGAAAAGTACAAAAAGGGTGGAGGATCAAGTTCAGTGAGAAGAAAATCTCCAAGTAATTTCCACACAAGTCACTTTGTTAGATTAGATCTGGAAGTTTTTTCTTCCTCATATCAAGTGTGTTGTCAACAAGCCACAGTTTCAGCAGAAGGTTCACTAAAACCTGATATTGAAGAGGCAAGAAGGTGACTGACAGATTACACAGCTGTGTTCCCCAACCCACCTCCCTTCTACCCCGCCCTAAGAACCAAGGGCACATTTTTAGGGGAAGGCTTTTCCCCCTTTCTTTCTTTTTTAAATCATTGTATTGGGGGCTCATACAGTTCTTATCACAATCCATACATACATCCATTGTTTCAGGCACATTTGTACATTTGTTGCCATCATCATTCTCAAAACATTTGCTCTCTACTTGAGCCCTTGGTATCAGCTCCTCCTTTTCCCTCCCATCCTCCCCCTCCCTCATGAACACTTGAAAATTGATAAATTATTTATTTTTTCATGTCTTACACTGACCAATGTCTCCCTTCACCCACTTTCTATTGTCCATCCCCCAGGGAGAAGGTTATATGTAGATCATTGTGATTGGTTCCCCCTTTCTCCCCACCACCTCCCCCCTACCCTCCTCGTATCGTTACTCTCATTATTGGTCCTGAGGGTTTTATCTGTCCTGGATTCCCTGTGTTTTCAGTTCTTTTCTGTACATGCTCTGGTCTAGCCAGATTTGTAAGGTAGAATTGGGATCATGATAGTTTGGGGGTTGTGGGTAGGGAGAGGAAGCATTAAAGAACTAGAAGAAAGCTGTATGTTTCATTGGTCCTATATTGCACCCTGGCTGGCTCATCTCTTCCGTGTGACCACTGTGTAAGGGGATGTTGAATTGTGTACCAATGGCTTTGGGTCTCCACTCTTCACTCCCCCTCATTCACATTGATATGATTTGAATCCTGGGTCTTTGATGCCTGATAACTGATCCCACCGATACCTTGTGATCACACAGGCTGATGTGCTTCTTCCATGTGGACTTTGTTGCTTCTTGGCTAGATGGCTGCTTCTTTGCCTTCAAGGCTTTAAGACCCAGATGCAATATCTTTTGATAGTCGGGCACCATCAGCTTTCTTCACCACATTTGCTATGAACCCATATTGTCTTCAGTGATTGTGTCGGGAAGGTGAGAATCATAGAATGCCAGGTTGTTAGAAATAAGTGTTCTTGCATTGAGGAAGTACTTGAGTAGAGGCCCAGTGTCCTTCTGCAACCTTGATACTTAACATATAAATATATGTACATAGATCTATTTCCCTATCATTTATATGTAAATATATTTATATATGCACATGCCTGTATTAGACTTCTATAAATGCCCTTTGCCTCCTAATTCTTTCCCCTATTTCCTTTTACTTTCTTCTTGTCCCACTATCATCTTCAGCCTTCATTTGGGTTTCAGTAATTCTTCTTGGTTACATTTCCCTTGATCAAGCCCCACCAGGCCTCCTATACCATCCTTGTAGTCGATTTTAGATCACTTGTTGTTCCCTTTCCCTTTTACCCACTTCCTTTCCCCCCGTTTCCCCCTCTCCTGTGACCCCGGAACCATCAGTCACATTGTTTTCTGCCCTGGATTGTTTATCTCACCTATCTTATCTTGATAGGCATGCAGAAACAATAATAAGCACAAAAACAAGAAAGAGAAAATAAAACAACAACAAAAACCAACAATATCAACAACAACACAAAAGAAAAGCCTATAAATAGTTCCAGGCCTATTTGTTGACCTTTAGGGGTGTTTTCTGGTCGAGTCTGCTGGGGTGCCATGCCCTGGCCCCAAAGTCTATTTTTGATATTTTCTGGGGACTTCATTGCTTTGTTCCCCTTGCTAGCTCTGTTGCACACCCTTAGCATTTTGCCCCATTGTGGTGGGGTCATTTTGGGCACAAATCTCACACTGTCTGTGCCTCCAGTGCTGTCCCTCATAGAGATATGGGTCACCGAGGGACGTCTTGTCTCGTGGTGGGGCCAGCCCTGTAGTCCTCTCTGTGCATTGGCTGCTCTGAGCAGGAATAGCATCCTTGGGGTTGGTGGGCCAGGTGTTGTTCCACTCTCTCTCCTTCCCTCTTCATTTGCTCCTGCGTGCTCTGATCAGATGCACCCCTTTCCCTGAGCTAGAGCTTCAGTGCTGTCCTCTGTAGTGGGAGGGAAGTGTCCTGTCTTCTGGGAGGGGAGATGGGGTTAGGGGGGTCAGTGGGGGTCCACGTAGTTGGGATTGGGGCCAGCCCCACAGACTTGTCTATTGCTCCCTTGCCTTCACGTCTTGGAGCGCCATGTTAAAGTCTGATCCCTATCTTAGGGGAAGGTTTTTTACTAGTAGAATTGACACCTTAACGTTAACGGCGTGGGTTATAAAGGAAGTGTTAATAGTGATGTAGCTGTGCATTACAATATGTTGATGAATTTGGGGGCCCATTTTTCTAGGAGAATGACTTAGCTCAATTAAAAAAATACGTGCTTACTCACTTTATTTTCTTCCTTGTAAAAGGATAGCTGATGTTTATTGATTATGGCAATAGATATAAAATAAACTGGAGTTAGACAAATAAACTCAAATATCATCAAGGAGTCTGGAGGGACAGATAGAAGATCACATGAAATCCTTGGAATTTAAAGGCGGCAGGAGTTAGGAGAGGAGAAGAGAATAAAAGAATTAAATTAGCTGTTTAAATTAATGCAGTATTTCTAAAGGTCAGCAATAAGTTTGAAATGTAGCTTTCAGTCCAGTAAAAACATTCGCAGTGCCTAGCTGCTAAGGCCATGTGTAATACTGAAGAACTAAACCTCTCATAACTGTCATCAAAGGGCTGACCCAATGTTTGTTATCTCTATGATTCAATGTTGGTCAGAGTAATATAGGAAACACGGCCTGTGAATGTTGTAGACACTGTGGGCAAATGATTACTACTGTTAAGAGTTTAAACTGATAGAACACTTCTGGAGGATAATTTTACAATATAAATCAAAAGTTTAAAAAATGTATAGACTACTTATAGTCTTCCCTCATGGGTTGTATCCTAAGGATACAGTCAGACAAGGGCATTAATTCTTCACACAAAGATTTTCTTCACCTCATTGTTTATAGGAAATAATAATGAGAAACCACCCACATAATCACCAAGAGGAAATTATACTGCATTCATATGGCAAATTGCTGTGTAATACAGTGCACCAATTAAATGACATGTTTACTCATTAACATGGAAACATTCAAGATATAGTTAGATTTTTAAAAAGTTACTTTGACAGTATAATGTATGGTACCATCTCACTGTAATAGTTTTAAAAGCACATGTGAACACATATAAGTATGCATATGGGCCTATGTGTGCATTTTTCTATGCTACAAATTTATAAATATTACTCCATTTTATAAGAATTTATTATTCAATAACCATAAAGAAAACCACTTGGCATGATCCACATCATAAAGCTAGAAGTCATTTTATTAAATTTTGAACTATGGGTGTTATTTACTATATGAAGATGTTTTTAGTTGTCTTAATGTTTGCAATAAGAGACTTTTATTATTCACACGTTAAGTTATTTTCTTTTTTGGAAAATGTTTATTATAATTGGAAGTCTTATTCACATGGAACTGAGACTCACAAAGGCCTCAAATCTCACCTGAAATAAGAAGGCTAGGGGATGCTACTCATTATTTACTAGTGTTCCCCTAGATTAGGGCCAGAATCCCACAAGTTATCAACTTTACTCAAATTTTGAGTAGCGTTTTGATTTTCATCACATATCTCTGATTTCTGTAAGCTTCATGCTTCATGCTGGGAAAATAATTACTGTGTGCCTGTCCACAGATAAATCGGGCAGGGCTGGCCCTGTAGCATTTGGGTGTCCAGTTGTTTCTCCTTGGATCATTGAAAGAGGGACGTGCTATCGAGCAGCTCTTTTCAAATCCAAGTGCTGCTAGGACAGATTGCTTCCTCTGGTGTAAGTCCAAATGACACCTGATGGCTGCCACGCAGCCCTATCGAGAAAAGCAGGTCTCACAAAACCAAGGGCTTCATTTAAAAAAAACAAAAAACACTGTTTATCAGCTGTTTTCAAGCTGCTTCCCTGATCTTGGCAGTACCATACAAAGTAATCCTTCACTTCTTTTCTAAACCGCCAATGTCCTTTGAAATCCAGCTTCCACTTTGTTTCTACGCTATTTCTCTTTCAGCCCTGGGCCCAGTAGAAGTGGGTATGCTATCAATCAAATAAAACATGTGAAGTTCTCTGTGACACTACTGAGTATTGGATAAGCATCCATAGACAAATAAATAATAGAGAAACATTTGGGAGTTCGATTAATTCGCTTAAACCAAGTATAAGTGATAGTTCGAGAATTCCACCAAGGACAGTGAGAGAAACAGGTGAGCGGGCATTCATCCAGTCACTTGATGTGTTTTCAAGTTGTAATTATTGCCTGCTGAACAGTAGAATTCAGCTCCGAATTGCAAAAGCAACAGTTGCAACAAGAACTCCTTTAACAGACTGAACCTAAAATCAGACTGATTGTTGTTGCGTTGACACGAACACACAGTGACTCTGTGTGCACTGTCCCACAGGGTTCCCAAAGTGCACACTTTATGGAGTTTCTGAAGAAATAAAGGTGTTTTCAGGCTGCCAGCCTTTGGTTTCAAGCCAAGCACCTACCTGAGAGGCTACCAGGTCTCCTCGTTTAACAGGTTGGAGGCTGGTGTTACATTCTCTTAAAAGGGAGTAACTGCGCAGCTTCCACATTCCAGGAGAAACAAAGTCATTCACCGTAAGGGTGGCCGGTCCTGTGGAATAAAGTCATTCGTGTATTTTTAGATCTGCAGAGGCAGGCTAGGAGGTAAATCTGGATGAAAGTAAATTTGTTTTACATAGCACATAAATCAAATACACTCCCAAGCAGTTGGGAAGCAGGAGTCAGTGGAAAAGAAGCCCAGTAACATGGCAATCAACGTCCCTAGAGAGAAAATAGCTAAGGAGAAACTCCTGGCTCTAGTGAGGCTTGGAGATTTAAAATTTATTATTATTGTTTTGTTGAAACTATGTACAATAAAAGATATACCCTTCAATATATTTTCATATATAATTTATTGACAATGGTTGCTGTTTTTGTTGTTAGATACCAGGAAGTCAGTTCTAACTCACAGCAACCCAATGTCAACCCCACCGAACACAGACTCAAACGCACGGCCACCGAGTCACTGTGGGCTTATTGCAACCCACCCATGGGTTTCCAAGACTGTCACTGTTTTCAGGAGTAGAAAGTCCAGTATTTCTCCCAAAGCTGCCGGTGGTTTTGCACTTCCAACCAGGCAGGTGCCAGTCAGGCATACCACGAAAAAGTGCCCAGTCACACACAATTTGTTATTATGTTTGAGCTCATTGTTGGAGCCACTTTGTTAATCTATCTTGTTGAGGATCTTTTCCTATTTCACCGTCCTACTTAACATGCATGATACCCTCTGCCAGGGATTGGTCTCTCCTGACATCCTGTCCAAAGTACATGAGGCAAAGCCTCATTCTTGTTTTTAAAGACATTCTATCTCTATGATTTCTGTAGATGCCCGTACTTCCTCAAAGACATCATTGTGCCACCATTCCAACCCTATGTCTGCCCATGTTGCTTCAACAGTGCCCAGTAATATTCTCAGTTTCACATGATGCTCAAGGTAAGCATTATTTATTAATTGTTTTTGTTTAAAGATAACGTCACAGGATAGCTTTGGTTTAAGACTTACAAATTGTTTACAATAGTAGGCTTAGGATTCTTTCAGTCTCAATGTATCTACTAAGTCTGGTTTCTAATAAGAATTTTAAGTCCTCTTCCCCATTTTTCCTACCTTTGATCAAGATCCCCCTATTAGGTCCTTTATCAAAATGTGCCATGATAGTAGCTAGGCACCATCCACTTCTGGTTTCCTGGCAAAGGACATCATAGTTCAGAAGGACACTTGCACCTGCAGTCTACTTCCTTCTCTGATCCCTGGCCTCCTCCTTCCATGGTTGCTCCTGGCAAATAATGGCAGTGTTTTGTGTCCTGCAGAGGCCTAAGCACTTTTAAGTAGAGAAATGTCATATATTTCAGTTCTGCTGTATTTCTGGGTAGCCTACTGTCGCAAACTGCCAGCATCTGCCTCTTGGGCATAGAACTTGCATGGTACAGATGCTCTGAGGAGTGAGGAAGAGCTGTCTAGTGTAGTGAAATCTTCTGGGTGATTCACAGGAGCAATGTTTGGAGACCACGGGGGCTGGGGAGCTGTGATAGGAGACAACTCAAATCCCATTTTCCCAAAACCTCATTTGAGGGAGAGTAAGCCATTCCAACCCACGACTTTGTGCCACCCCATAAAGAACATCAGAGTGTTAAGGAAGGTAGTATTACTAATCTCTACTCAGAGAAGATGAGATACAAGTGCTTTGTGATTACTTGCTAACCCAAAGGATGGCAGTTCAAAGCCTTTCAGTGACTTTGAGTGGCAAAGTGTTTCCATAATGAAGCAGTTCTATCTGTCACACATCGGGTCACCATTAGTGATTGACGTGAGCAGCACCATCTCAGAAACGAGGTGGGAGCACCATGAAGAATTAAACTTTAATCCTGGGTCACATGACCCACAGCTAATAGAACTGGGCCCTGCTCCAGGCGGGATTCACTTACATCACTGTGCTGTATCTGCAGCGCCTCTCCATCAACACCCACCTGAATGTTCAAGGATTCCCTTGTGTCTGATTTAGCTGTCTGTCAAAGATGGGCTTTCGATTCCCTTAAAGATTTACAGTCTTGGAAACTCGCAAGGGTGATTCTAACCGCGTCTTAGAAGGTCTCTGTTAGTTGGCATTGATTCAATAGCCGTGAATTTGGGTTTTGGTTTGATCAACTGACCGAGCCATTTGTAAAGAGCCAATATTCCCCGTGCTTACCAGACGGCCAAATGCACCGCTACCAAGTCATTTCCAAGTCTTTGCATGAGCAGGCGGCTTCATCTTTCTTTCAATGAGCAGCTGGTGGGTTTGAACTGCTGACCTTGTGGCTAGCAGTCCAACACTTACCTGGTAATTCCACCCTGGCCCTGTGCACCATGTCATCTGGTAACTTCTCTGTAATCTCCATAATTGCAGGGCTATGCCCCTGTCTACCCACCAGCTTATTCTCTCTCATAAAACCCACGCTCAAAAATACTTATTGAAAGATAGACTAGTGCATAAAGGAAAGTTTGATCTCACTATTTTTAATGTTTTACTTCCCCTGCTCCTTTTTGATCAGTTCTAGAAAATGAAATTCATAGTGAATATTTAATGATAAATTCACCTTAAAAGATGCTCTTCTTTGCTTAACTTTTTTACATTTTGTTGTTGAGAATATACAAAGCAAAAATATATATCAATCCAACCGTGCCTATAGCTATAAGTCAGTGACATTAATTGCATTAGAAATTAATACAAGTAATCCATAATTTTATAGCAACACATGAAATTATAGATAGGCAAGAACAAAAATTAAATTACATATAATTCTAATGCCTAGAGCTAAGAAGTATTAATGCTTTGCCACAAAGTGCTTTTCACTGTGAATAATGCTGAGTCTTTGGACCACTCCTTATCCAAGAACTGGCTTGTGCAAGATTTTGAACCGACAGAAGGACCACATTGACCACTATGCACACTGTCTAGACTGATTTCAGACAGCACAGGAGAGAGCAAGAATAATGGTAGCAACTGAAATTCTCTGTAAACACAGACTGTTTCCTAGTCCTTCATCTGAATTGAGTTTGGAGGCTGTGAAGTCCGGTTCAGACCAAGGAAACCTTGGGAGGCCGAGGTTAAGCACTAAATGAAAGGTCAGCGGTTAAAACCCACCTGCCATTCAGTAGCGCAGTCTGCTTGTTTGAAGACTACAATCGTGAAAGCTCACCGGGGTCCTGTGGGGCCAGAGCAATTTGTAGTGACAAGTTAAAGCTGTGCGCAATTCGGAAGAAAGAGGAGACTTCCACCCAGGAAAGATTTGCTACATTTCCGGCTGATCTAGCATAAAAGTGATTAAATTGGACTGCATTTGGAAACTCTGGACTATGTTTTTATTTGTTTTTCAGACTGGAATACACAAATAGGCAACAATGACCTAACTAACATATAATTTTTCCAATGTATCTTTTAAATTTATTTATAATATGTCCCAAGTGCACAGAAAGGTAAGTGACTGAATTAACCCATTGGAATAAGTTATTGGAAGAATTGCTGCCCCAAAGGCCCGTCTTTTAGGCTCTAGGGGCTTGTTGTCTTAACACTAGGGCGAGACCTTTTGAGAACAATGCTAAGGTCCTTTCTGCTGAAAGGCTCCAGACCGCCTCCTTAATGCTGGATTTCGTTTCACTTTACTCTCTTCTGTTTTATTGGGGTCCCGGAAGTCCTGTATTTGCTGTAAAAGATAAGCAACAGTCCACGTATCTAGGAGGCAGCCCAGTTGACTTTGTGTTTTTCTCTCTTTAAATTGTCCAGAACGCTTATAGATAAGTGGCCCACGGTATGGATATAGACAACTCGGATCCAGGAGTGGGAATGAATGGTGATGCCGGAAGGGAAGGGGGAAGAGAGGAGAGGAAGGGAGAAAGGGGGAACTGATCGCAATGATCGACACATAACCACACCCCTCTACAGGAGAAAGAACAATAGAAAACACGGGGGAAGGGAGACGGCACTGGGTGTGCGAGATGAAAATAATAACTGTACAATCTATCGGTGGGTTATGAGGGTGTGGGGGAGGGGCAGAAAGTAAAAAAGCTAGTACCAAGGGCTCAATAGAAAGTAAATGTCTAGAAGAGAATGAGGGCAACATATGTACAAACATGCCTGATTCAATTGATGTATAGATTGTGATAAGAGTTGTATGAGTCCCCAATCAAATGATTTTTTTCACGATTTTTTAATAAATCTTTTTATTGGGACTCATACAATTCTTATCACAATCCATACATACATCAATTGAGCAAAGCACCCTTACACATTCGTTGCACTCGTCATTCTCAAAATTCACCTTCCACTTGGGTGCCTGGAATCAGCTCGGTTTCCCTTTCCCCTCCCCTCCCCCTCCCTCCCCGCTCCCCTCTTTCCCTTGGTCCCTTAATAGTTTATAAATAATTATTATATCTTATCTTACACTGCCCGGCATCTCCCCTCACCCACCTTCCCATCGCCCATCTCCCAGAGAGGAGGTTACACATAGATCTCCAAGATCGGTTCTCCCTTTCTACACCGCCTTCCCTCCTGGTCTCGCCACTCCTACCGCGGGTGTTGAGGGGTTCCTCTGTCCTAGGTTCCCTGTGTTTCCAGATCCCTACTGCACCGCTGTACATCCTCTGGTATAACCAGATCTGCAAGGTAGAATTGGGGTCATGATAATTGGGAGGGGAGGAAGCGTTCAGGAACTAGAGGAAGGTTTTGAGTTTCATTGTTGCTACACTGAACCCTGAGTGACTCATCTCCTCCCCACTACCCCTCTGGAAGGGATGTCCAGCTGTCTACAGATGGGCATTGGGTCCCCATCACGCACTCCCCCTCATACAGGGTGATGTGATGTGATTCCCACGCCCCCACCCCGCCTTTGTTGTTTGAGACCTGGTCTCCTCTGCCCTTCACGATCACCTATGTTGGTGTGCTGCTTCCGTGTGGGCTTTGTTGCTTCTGGGCTAGATGGCCACTTGTTTGCTTTCAAGCCTTTAAGTTCCCAGATGCTATATCTCTCAGTAGCCGGGCACCATCAGCCTTCTTCACCACACTTGCTTATGCACACTTTCGTCTTTGGCGATTATGTGAGGAAGGTGATCACACAATGATTGTTTTTGTTCCTTGGTGTCTGCTACATGGTCCATTCAACACCTTGTATTCGCTTAGGCTGTGTACTTCTTCTCTGTGGGCTTTGTTGCTTCTGAGCTAGATGGCCGCTTGTTTGCCTTCAAGCCTTTAAGACCCCAGACGCTATATCTTTTTGATAGCTGGGCACCATCAGCTTTCTTCACCACGTTTGCTTATACACATGTCTGTCTTCAGTGATCATGTCGGGAAGGTGGGTATCATGCAATGACCGTTTAGCAGGGCGAGGTGCTATTGTATTGGGGGAGTATGCATGAGGAGGCCCAATGTCCATCTGCTACCCTACTACTGAATCTATAAATATATGCACACAGGTCTATTGCCCCCATGATCATAAATATATTTACATATGTACATGTCTGTATTTAGGCTTCTCTGTATGCACTTTGCCTCCTACTCCTTTCCTCTATTTCCTTTCGCTTTCCTCCCATCCCACTACCATGTTCTGCCTTCATTCTGGTTTCAGTAATTCCTCTCGGTTACCTTGCTCTTGGTCACTCCCTACCAGTCCTCCCCTCCCCTCCCTCCTCTGGTTTTGAGCCACTCGCTGTTCCCTTGTCCCTGTGTTGGGCAACACCTCCTCCCTTCCCCTACCTCCCACGCTCTAATGTCCCTCCAGAACCGTTGGTCCCGTTATTTTCTTCTCACATTATTTGTCCAGCCTATCTTGTCTAGGTGGACCTGCTGATATAGTAATATGTGCATACAAATGCACATGATTCTGACAGTGCCTAAGTGGCACATATGAACATGGCTTCGACAGCAGCAACACTGACACGCTGATAATCAGAAAAGCCACTAACATACAAAATTTAAAAGGTTAAAAAAAAGACAAAACAAAAAGATAGAAAAAATTAAAAGAAAAATTGCTAGTAGTTCAAGGTCAGTTTGTTGGCCTTTAGGAGTGTTTTCCAGATGAAACTTGTGTGGTGCCACATCCTGGCCCCAAAGTCCATCCTTTATACTCCATCGGGATCCCTTTGCTCTGCTTCCCCCACAAATGATTTTTTTTTAAGTGCCGAAAAACTCAGCTTATAGACGAGTATATATGTTAGGTGCTGTCAGCCATCTAAACAGATAAGTACGGACAATGTTTCCAAGATTGGAATCCCAGATTTGACAAATATATTTAGTGTGATGGAGAGTACTTTGAAGGTGATAAGGCCGTTTTATAAAAAAATTAAATACATAGCTTTGAAAAAAATTGTTTTTGGGGTACCCCCTTGTATAGGTGTATATATATATATATATATATATACATATTTCTTTATTTTTTAATTTTTATGGCCATTTAGTTAGAAAGAGTTGGGTTTTTTAATCTAAACATCTTTAATAAATAAACTTAACTTGTAACATTTATTGTGATTCTTAATATGTTCACATTTATTCCTTATTTTTTGCAATTTGACATAATCTATAGTCTTATTTTAAATATATTTATCTTTTCTTGAACTGATGGAGTTTTGTGCATGTTTTTTCCCTTGAATTTTTTAAAGTTATGCATGGTATTTCTATTCTCCTTGTGATTGTCTTTACATTTATAGCACACATACTGAAACATAATTTTTAATATCTGAATTTAAATAGTGCCGATAATTTTCCTCTAAAGATGATAGAAACAAGAACTCTTTTCTGCTGTCTCACTACAACCTACCCAAGCATATTTCATCTTTTTATATTTTTTACAAATTTAGGTACAAGTGATAAATTTTAAAAATTAATATGTAGAAAAATTTGAGCACTAACTTATTTTTATTACCATACCTCTTAACATTCTTTTGATTTTTTTTAGGATACCCTCTAATCATTTCTTTCAGGGAATGTTTATGCATTGGGGTCTTTTGAGCCTTTGAATGATGGATATTATAGCCTGGCCGACTCAACTCCAATCAGCTCTTCCTCTAGTTTACCTTCTTGATCTATAAAGTCAGCCATCCAGAAGATTATGTCTCCATTCTCCCACAAACTGCGAGTTGTTGTCCAACCACAAGGCTGAGTGTGTGCGGAGAGCTCAGCTTGATCTCAGCACAAAGACAGAGACCTCTAATAACTCAGGGAAGCCGTGTCAAAACTTCTCATATCTGCTCTTACCAGCATGATGCTGGGTGGCAAATAGACACAGGCCATTTGTGGTTGGCTTAGGCAAGCACTTCTCCCTCTGCCTGCATTGTTCCTGGCTATGTTCTCTGTACACTCTAGGGAGGTTCTTAAACCCATATAAATCAACTTCTTACATTTTATAAAAACAATTCTAAGATCTGTCAATAGAAAGTCTGACCGAATCAAATTTAATGTGCAAAAGATATGCTTATTTAGCTCTTGTCTTTGATAACCAATGAAATGTTAAATTCAAATATATTTTTCCTTGGAATTTTTCTGTTACTCTACTTTCTTTTTACAACTTACATATTTGCTTCTTGTTCCATTATTATTTTGAATTGTTCCTTCTAGAAGTTTTAGCTGGTTTAAAGGTGTTTTTTTTGTTTTGTTCTTGTTTTGAATCCAAAGTGTACTGAAATATGTCTGCCATTTATCTAGGTATGAGTTGATGTTGTTATTGTTGTTGTTTTACTCTCTGTCCTGCTTAATATTTAAATAGCCCTTGTTGTCTGGAATCTAATGAAGAAAAATGATTCTGTCATTCTTTGCATATTGCTTCTCTTTCATTTCCCCTGGCGCCTCTCCTAGGTGTTTTAAAATGGACACTTCTAGATGTGTGCTAAATTATAAAATTTTATTCTCTTCATGCTTTATGTATTAACCACATATTTTATTTGTTGTTCTTCTTGGATTCCGACTCATAGTGCTGCATTGGGTTTCCTGGGCTGTAATCTCCATGGAAGCAGATCGCAGACCTTTCTCCATGTAGCTCCTGCAAGGGCTCAGACTACCCACCTCTTGGTTAGCAGCCAAGTGCTTAACCACTGCACCACCAGGGTTTTCCAGTATTTGATCAACGACTTGTTATATGTTACCACTGTGCTTACCATCCTGTCACGGACATACTCGCCACATGGGCAGCATGTTAAGAATTAGGATTCTGAAGCATTATGTGATGAGACCTTTGGCTCTATATTAATAGTAAGTGCCAAGGCGGTACCAGTGCTGGTGCTCTGTAGCCCAGCCTTTGTGAAGAACAGTCCTAGGTACAGACATGTGTCGTGGATTCTTCCTCCTGGACCCACTAGCCATGTGATGTTGAGAAACTGTCCCAATCTCTTTAAAAAAACAAAAAACATTTTCCCCTCCTACAAAGTGAAGTTGTTAGTTTCCATGATCTTGATTTTCTTCAATGACTGTGTGTGATATTTAGCCTGCATGGAATGGTAAGGAGCCGCAGTGGGAAGGGACAACCCTGGGCATCTGTCCGGGATGGGCTTTAATGATGCTGGGCAGAATGTGTCCGGGCACCCGCAGGTTTCCCAGTAGGGAGGGCTCTATTCTCAGCTCTGACCTCAGTCATAAAGTTGTCCTTTCAGTTGAAAGGATTAGAACAAAACACCCACATCTGTTTATCCCCACGTGGGAGCAGACTCCGTCCATGGCCACTCAGTTTCAGTGGAGAGAGGCTTTATCCAGTCCTCCACAGAGCGAGAAAGTAAACAAATCCAGGATTAATAAAGGGAAGAATACCTTTCTATCAAAAACCATCCACAGAGGCCAGAAGAAAAGTAGAATTTTAGAAAAACTAGGAGCAAAGAGGAAAGATAGGGGTTTGATTTGAGGTGGGATGTTTTATTCAAACGTAATTTAAAATTAGGTTGTTCTGAGCAGAGGAAATTAAAAGGAAGAAATTAACACTGATTGAGTAGTTATTTCACACTAGGCATTTTCAAATGCTATCACATAGCATGAGGTCCACCATGACGGAATTTAACCTTCGTGAATACTGACCTGTGAGAAGGACAGGTGAGCTACTGAGGATAAGTAGCCTTGAGCAGTAAATGAGGGGAATCCAGGCGAGATGAGTGGTTAGACCATTTTCCCGTGTTCAAAATTTAATTAGGCAAATTTTGAGATTTTTAAAAAATCATTTTATTGGGGGCTCATACAATTCTTATCGCAATCCATACATACATCCATTGTGTCAAAAACATATGTACATTTGTTGCCATCATCATTCTCAAAACATTTGCCTTCTACTTGAGCCCTTAATATCTGCTGTTCATTTCCCCTCCTTCCCTACTCCCCCTACCTTGTGAGCCCTTCATCATTCATATATTATTATTATTTTGGCATATATTATACTGTCTGACATCTCCCCCTGCCCTTTTATCTGCTGTCCCTCCCCCAGGGAAGAGACTATGTGTACATTCCTGTAATCAGTTCCCCCTTTCTACCCCACATTCTCTCCCCCCTCCAGGCATCGCCGCTCTCATCACTGGTTCTGGAGGAGTCATCTGTCCTGGATTCCCTGTGTTTCCAGTTGCTATCTGTACCAAAGTACATCCTCTGGTCTAGCCAGATTTGCAAGGTAGAATTGGGATCATGATAGTGGGGAGGGGGGAAGTATTTAAGAATTAGAGGAAAGTTATATGTTTCATCGTTGCTACACTGCACCCTGCCTGGTTCATCTCCTCCCCACAGCCCCTCAGCAAGGGGTGTCCGGTTGGCTACCTTTGGGTTTTGAGTCTCCACTCTGCACTCACCCACCTTTTCAGTGGTATGATTTTATGTTCCTTGATGCTTAATACCTGATCCCTTTGACAGCTCGTGGTCACACAGGCTGGTGTGTTTCTTCCATGTGGGCTTTGTTGCTTCTGAGCTATATGGCCACTAGTTTATCTTTGAGCCTATAGCACCATCTGCTTTCTTCACCACATTTGCTTATGCACACGTTTGGCTTCATTGACAGTATCAGGGAGGTGGGCACCCACTGATATGGTTTTTAGCTCTTTGATGTCTGACAACTGGTCTCTTCTACACCTCGTGGTCAGCCAAGCTGGTGTGCTTCTTCCATGTGGGCTTTGATGCTTCTCAGCTAGATGGCCACTTGTTTATCTTCAAGTCTTTAAGACCCCAGATGCTATATCTTCTGGTAGCCGGGCACTGTCAGCTTTCTTCACCACATTTGCTTATGCATACATTTTTCTTCAGCAATCGTGTTGGGAAGGTGTGCATCATGGAATGCCAATTTATTCGAACAAAGTGTTCTTGCATTGACTAAGTGCTTGAGTGGAGACCCAATGTCCATCAGCTGCCTTAATACTAAACCTCTAAATATATGCACATAGATCTGTTTCCCCACACTCCACAGTATTGATTATTTTTAGGGGTCCCTAGGTAATAGTATAGCATTCAACTGCCAACCTAAAGATTGACACTTCAAATCCACTCAGAGAAGCTTGGAAGAAACCCTCTCTAGCAGAGATGTACTCTAGTGCTCCTGAGTGTCCCAAAGAAGGCATCTGCTTTTGTCATGATCAAAGGCGTGACAGTCCTGTGGGGACGTTTGACTCCATCCCTCAGGGCAGCTCCATGTGTAGGAACAGCCTTGACAATTCCAGTATAGACCCGCTTGTTGTTGTCATTACATTAAAAAATAAGAAAACATTTAATAATCTTTGATGAACCAAATTGACACAGTAAAGAAAGGGAGAAGACTGCCAGATGACTAGGATCACTCTTGTTGCGCAGATGGGGCCACAAATGACAAAATATACTGCACAAAAGATTGTGCTTCACACCAAGTTTGGGGACATTTTCTTTTCCCTTGAGTAGGATTTAGTGTAGAAAACTTAGAGATTTAAAAGTTAATGCTACTCAGTGTTACAGTTTGTTGTACAAGGTAAATGGCGTTTCTTTCTTTTTTTAAATCATTTTATTGGCAGCTCATACAAATCTTATCACAATCCATACATACATCAATTATGTAAAGCATATTTGTACATTCATTTCCCTCATCATTCTCAAAGCATTTGCTCTCCACTGAAGCCCCTGGCATCAGCTCCTCATTTTTCCCCCTCCCTCCCTGCTACCCCCTCCCTTATGAACCCTCGATAATTTATAAATTATTATTTTGTCATATCTTACACTGTCCGATGTCTCCCTTCACCCACTTTTCTGTTGTCCATTCTCCAGGGAGGACGCTATATGTAGATCCTTGTAATCAGTTCCCCCTTTCTACTCCACCCTGCCTCCACCTTATAATCAGTTCCCCCTCCTACCCCACCCTGATACCACCTCCAGTGGTATCGCCATTCTCACCACTGGTCCTGAAGAGATCATCTATCTTGCATTCCCTATGTTCCCAGTTCCTATCTGTACCAGTGTATATCCTCTGGTCTAGCCAGGTTTGCAAGGTAGGTTTGGGATCATGATACTGGGGCGGGGGGAGGAAGCATTTAGGAACTAGAGGAAAATTATGTTTCATCGTAGCTACACTGCACCCTGACTGGCTCATCTCCTCCCTGCAACCCTTCCGTTAAATGGCTTTTCTAATGAATTACTCTCAGTAGGTTTCTGAGCATTTCAGAGAGAGGCCTCTGTTTCTTTTCTTTTTTTAAAAAAATCATTTTATTGGGGGCTCACATACATCCATTGTGTCAAGCACATTTGTACATTTGTTGCCATCATTCTCAAAACATTTACTTTCTACTTGAACGCTAATATCAGCTCCTCATTTTCTCCCTCCCTCCACACTCACCCTTCCTTCATGAACCCTTCATAATTCATAAATTATTATTGTGTCATATCTTACACTGATGTCTTCCTTCACCCACTTTTCTGTTGTCCATCCCCCAGGAAGGAGGTTATATGTAGATCCTTGTAATCATTTCCCCCTTTCTATCCCTTCCCTCTTCCCTCCAGGTATTGCCACTTTCACCACTTGTCCTGAAGGGGTCATCTGTCCTGGATTCCCTGTGTTTCCAATTCCTATGTGTACAGCTTGTGGTCAAGCCAGATTTGTAAGGTAGAATTGGGATCATGATACTCAGGTGGGTGTGGGGGTGGGTGAAGGAAGCATTTAAGAACTAGAGGAAAGTTGTATGTTTCATTGTTGCTACCCTTCACCCTGACTGACTCATATCCTCCCCGCAACCCTTCAGTAAAGGGGCGTCCAGTTACCTACAGATGGGCTTTGGGTCTCCACTCTGCACTCACCCTCATTTACAATGATATGATTTTTTGTTCTTTGATGCCTGATACCTGATCCCTTCGACACCTCGTGGTCACACAGGCTGGTGTGCTTCTTCCATGTGGTCTTTGTTGCTTCTGAGCTAGATGGTCACTTGGTTATTTTTAAGCCTTTAAGACCCCAGATGCTATATCCTTTGATAACCGGGAACTATCAGTTTTTTCACCAAGTTTGCTTATGCACACATTTGTCTTCAGTGCTCATATTGGGAAGGTGGGCACCCACTGATATGATTTTTTTTCTTTGATGCCTGATACCTGGTCCCTTCTATACCTGTTGTCACACAGGCTGGTGTGTTTCTTCCATATGGGCTTTGATGCTTCTGAGCTAGATGGCAGCTTGTTTACCTGCAAGCCTTTAAGACCCCAGACACTATATCTTTTGATAGCCAGGCACCATCAGCTTTCTTCACCACATTTGCTTATGTACACATTTGTCTTCAGCGATTGTGTCAGGAAGGTGTGTATCATGGACTGCCAATTTAATAGAACAACATGTTCTTGCACTGAGTAAGTACTTGACTGGAGGTCCAATGTCCATCTGCTGCCTTAATACTAAGCCTATAAATATATGCATGTAGCTCTATTTCCCCACCATCCTATATAAATATATTTACACGTGTACATGCCTATATTTAGACCTCTATAAATACCCTTTGCCTTCTAGTTCTTTCCCCTATTTCCTTTTATTATCCTCTTGTCCCACTATCATGCTCAGCTTTCATTTGAATTTCAATAATTTCTCTCGGTTACATTGCCCTTGCTGTATCCCTACCAGGGAGAGCTTCTATTTCTATTTCACCCAAGGTTCTACTTCTAAGTAGATATGTCCATAAGTAGATATGTCAAGGTGCCCCAATAGGACTGAGTAGAACTGCCCCAGAGGGTTTCCAAGACGTCAGTCTTCACAAGAGCCAAGGAGCACCTCTTTCTCTGGTGGAGTGGCTGGTGGGTTCAAACCCCATCCCTTTTGATTAGCGGTCATGTGCTTAATGACTGCTCCACCGAGGCTCTTTATGCTATGTTATGCTCCATAATGAGCCTTGGTGTGGTACAGAGGTCATGCGTCTGGACACTTAGAACGTTACCTCCCCCGACCTCTCTTTCCTCCTCAGACACATGTTAACTGATAACAGAACTTCAGGTATGAAGAGTTTCTCTTCGGTGACCCATAGTCTTCCTAGGAGGGCAGAATGAACAATTATCAAATGACCATGCCGATGATCCACATCTGTTCTTCTTGCTCTCTATTCACATCCCATTCCTGTGCACCCATCTCCACAGCAAGACCCGCATGCCTCCTGTCTCACAGAGTCAAACCAAGGAATATCAGGACTGGTGTAAGGCAGAAAATTGAGTGAGAAAAAATAAAAACAAATATTTTCTACCAAAATGAGTGGCAGAAAAGTGGTTAAGAGTGCATTCTCTCATACGTTGGTACAGATAGGAACTGGAAACACAGGGAATCCAGGGTGGATAATCCCTTCAGGACCAGTGGTGAGAGTGGTGATACCAGGAGGGTGGATGGTGGAACGGGGGAACCGATTATAAGGATCTACATATAACCTCCTCCCTGGGAGATGGACAACAGAAAAGTGGGTAAAAGGAGATGTCAGACAGGGCAAGATATGATGAAATAATAATTTATAAATTATCAAGGGTTCATGAGGGAATGGGGAGGGAGGGGAAAAATAAGGAGCTGATGTCAAGGGCTTAGGTGGAGAGCAAATGTTTTCAGAATTGTGAGAGCAATGAATGTGCAAATGTGCTTTACACAATGGATGGATGTATGATTTGTGATGAGTTGTATGAGCCCCTAATAAAATGATATTTTTTAAAAAGAGTGCATCCTCGCAAAGACAGGAAATCTGTGAGACCCACATCCACTTAAAAATCTATCAGAGGATGTACAGTGGTACAGATAAGAACTGGAAACACAGGGAATCCAGGACAGATAAACCCCTCAGGACCAGTGGTAGTGGTGATACCGGGAGGGTGGAGGGAAGATGAGGTAGAAAGGAGGAACTGATTACAAGGATCTACACATAACCTCCTTCCTGGGGTACGGAAAACAGAGAAGTAGGTGAAGGGAGATGTAGGACAGTGTAAGCCATGACAAAATAATAATTTATAAATTATCAAGGGTTCATGGAGGAGGGGAGAGCAGGGAGGGAGGGGGGAAATGAGGAGCTGAGACCAAGGGCGCAAACAGAAAGCAAGTGTTTTGAGAATGATGATGGCAACAAATGTACAAATGTGCTAGACACAATGGATGTATGTATGGATTGTGATAAGAATTGTACAAGCCCCCAATAAAATGATAAAAAATATAGGCTCTCATATTCTGCATCAAATCTGAATGTGACTTCTGCTGGTCTAGACATCCTTATTAATAGTCAAGTCATCTGCCAGACACAACACCAATATACAAAGGCAGAATGGGGTTAAGATAAAAGTAGCAAACACTCACATTGGAAAAGGGAAGGGATGAGGGACACACCATGGTCACTGGCCCAGGGAAATTGGGAAATTCCAGTGGGCAAATGTGGCCAGGTCCCCCTGCGTTGGCGGGGGCGGAAACGGTTACTGGCCAGGACCTGTTTCTACTCCTGGAGGTGGCTTTGCCCTCAAGAAATGTCTTCCTTTGCTGTTTTTCTCCTTGTTATTCCGTTATTCTCCTTGTTGTTGTTATTCTCCTGTTATATATATATATATATATACATACATACATATTCCAATAGTGAGGGCTTTTTTGAGTCTGAATGAGGAAAGCTGGGATTCCAATTCCTTTTTCTACCCCAAATGTTTTCCGTTTCTGCCAGATTCGCAGTGTCTTCTCCAATACTGCTCTCTCAAATATGCTGTAAAATCCAAGCACCGTGACAAAAGTCAGACCCACAATTCTGTGTCTTCCAGAGACCCAATTACAGGTACTCCATAACTATTTACATTACAGTCCAGAACAAATATAGATCACTCCCTGAACACACTTGTAAGTCTCAATTGCCTGCAGCCTCTTCTAGCCCTCCATTATTTGTAGCTTCGATGTGAAAACTGAAGGTGCCTATAAGCAAACTAGTTCTTTCTCATTTGGATCTTACCTGGGGCCCCTGAAAGGTGCAAACCATTGATACAAGGCTCGAGATTCCGATTTAGCCAGAGACGCCTCTAAAAGAGATATCCAGCTTCTAAGGCCTTATTATGTCTTCATTCCTTTGAGATGATCGTGTTAATCATTTAAAAAATTGTATCCACAGTCCTACAACATCTTTACATTGAGACAATATCTTGTGGGCACCACTCTGGATTTGTTCTTTTCTCTGACACTGTATCATAATAGCCATAAAAGTTCTAGTGAGAAGTTGTTTCATCTCCCACTCTTGTGGACATATCTGGTTATATATTTATGAAACAGAACCCAACACCCTGAATGGTATGAAGCAGCCATTGACGGCACTAGTCTTAGCGAGACCATTAAAAGTCCACAGAGCCCTCCAAATGTTGTGCCTTGATCCTGCAAATGTCTTCTTGGATCAAGCTAACGAGATAAATAGACTAAAAATACGAATTAAAATCACAGAGCTATAGCAAGAACAGTAAAATTAAAGATTGCATTTTGGGCAAGCGATTTATTCTCAATACTCGTCATCCCAATGCAATAAAATCAGGAGACACAGAAAATACTCATGAGTCCATCTCCTCACAGCACAGTGATCACTGTCAGTGGTTGCGTGTCAAGTCTCGATGATGATACCTGCGAGCTCAGTGTGAAGAAAGAATTAGCAGCTGCTCAATTTAACATTTTGACGGAAATGAATGCTGATAATGAATGTCATGCAATTATGTGAAACCATACTCCCTCCCAGAGTCCGTAGGGATGAGGAAATGATTCCTTATTGCAGTAGAAAGTTCTGTTTTGACACATGGACTTGCAAAATACAAGTGACCTAAAGACCATGTTTTGCCTTTGCCTTTGCCTTTCTCGACACACAGAAGCAGGCTCTGATTATCGTGGAAATCAGATGAAAAGTTTAATAATAGACCCCATGCAACTACATGGGGCATTCCTGAATACACTTTTAATTATTTTTCAATCCCTGCAGCCTCCTTTGGCCCTTTATTAACTCTGGCTTAGATATGAAAGGTGTGGTTTTTGTCAGCTGACTTAGTTTTACTCCCCTGTCTTTTACCAGCAGTCCCTAGATGGTGCACTAGGCTGCTGTGTGGATTCCAACCTGCTAACTGATCCAACTGGTTCAGTCAGTCAGTGAAACCGAACTAGAATGAACAGGAACTAAAACTGGGAGTTCAGAGAATGATAACCGGGAAGGAAATGATGAGTCAAGATCCTGGAATGGGAGATCAGGAGAGCCATAATAATCCCTTTCCGGTGTCTTACGGGGAAGATTGGGTTACTGTTGGGACTTTGGAGAGTAACACACAAAGCCACGTGTTTGACTAGTGTACCATTGTTTCAGACTCTGATCCAAGAGCTTTGGTTGCTGTTCTTCTTTTCTATGAGGGAGATCAAGTTTCTTAGTTTCTAGCCAGACATCAACCTGTAATTTCCCTCATTCCAATTATTGTTAGTCCACCCCATTTTTGAAATTTTTGGTCTGGCCTGGTCTTGCTCTGGTTTCACTTCTCCGGCCATAAGTGAACTAGAAAGCATCAGTTGGAACCAGTGGTTTGGTTCAAATGGGCAGCTGTTAGATTAATAGTCAAATACCAACGCTTGTGCCACAGATGGACCTCATTGTCACTTAAAAAATAAAATAAAGCAAGCCCTCAGTTCCCATCAAGTTCATTATAATTCATAGAGACTCTACAAGACAGAATTGAACAGCCCAGTGGGGTAACTAAGACTCACCTATCAGTTAGCAACCCAGAGCTTAAGCACCAAGGCCTCTGGAGTAACTCTCCCACTGCTGTCCAGTCAATGTCAATGCAAAGGGACCCATAGGACAGAGCAGAACTGCTCCACGGTGTTTCCAAGGCATGCTTCTCTCAGAGTTACTGACGAGTTCGGGCCACCAGTCTTCCAGTTAACAGTCCAATACTTAACCCTCTGTGCCACCATGCCTCCTTGAGTGGTGTTATACCAAACTATACCCACTGCTATCAAGTAAATTTCAAATCACAGTGACTCTATATAGCATAGTATAAACTGGCTCTTTAAGATTGCAAATCTATGAACTTTTGTAGCAAATAGCCTCATGTTTCTTCAGAGAACCTGGTGGGTCTGAACTCCCAACCTTGCGGTAGAATTACCCCATAGAGCAGTGTTTCCAGAAGTGGATGATACTGCCCCCAGGGGGCGCTGGAACATTCCAGGGGGTGAAGCCGAGAAAGCAGATGCCTACACTTATATGTTGAATTATTGGCTCTTTCTTCGATTAAAAAATGAATTTCCAGAAGAAAACTGAGTAATTTGTTAAAGGGAGGAGGGTAAGGTAAATATGTTTGAGAATCTATGTTAGAATTTCCATGACCCATGGCTATAACCTTTACAGAAGCATATTGCACCTTCTTTCGCTCATGAAGCAAGCTGCTAGTGGGTTCAAACCAAGAACCTTTCAATTGACAGCTGAGTGCTTAAACCACTGCACCAGCATGGTGCCACAGAGACTGTATCAAAACATCAGACATCTCACTGCTCTCAAGTTGATGGTGACTCAAAACCCTATAAGAACAAGACTCTTTGCCAACAAGTCAATGCCAACTGACAGTGATCCTGTAAGTCAGGCTACAGCTGTGCCTGTGAATTTCCGAGACTATAACTCCTTAGAATAGAAAGCCCCGCCTTTCCCCCCAAACAACCCTTTAAAAGGTCCTAAATATGTCTGGTAAAAGAAGGGGCACATTTCTTTCTCTCTCTCTCTTTTTAATACTCTTATTGGGGACTCAGATCTCTCATCACAATCCACACATTCATCCATTGTGTCAAGCACATTTGCACATATGCTGCCATCATCATTTTCAAAGCATTCTCTTCCCACTTGAGCCCCTGATATCAGCTCCCCATTTCTTCTCCCTTTCTACCCAATCCCCCCTCCCTCACAAACCCTTGATGATATAGATAATCATTTTCATATTTTGCATCATCTTCTGTCACCCTTTACCCACTTTTCCATTGATTGTCCCCCTGGGAGGGGGTTATAGGTTGATCCTTGTAATTGATTCCTCCTTTCTCCCCCCACCCTCCCGTAGTCCTCCTGGTATCTCTACTCTCATTGTTGGCCCTGAGGAGTTTATCTTTCATAGATTCCCTGTGTCGCTGGCTCTTGTCTGTAGTAGTGTGCATGTTCTGATCTAATCCGATTTGTAAGGTAGACTTGAGATCATGATAGTGGGGAGCAAGGAAGCAACAAAGAGCTAGAGGAAAGCAGTATTTCAACGGTGCTATACTGCACCCTGATCAGCTCATCCCTTCCCTGTGACCCCTCTGTGAGGGGATGTCCAATTGTCTACAGATGGGCATTGGGTCTCCACTCCATGCCCCCGCACCACCGTTCACTTTAGGTATGATTTTGTTGTGGGTCTTAGATGCCTGATACCTGATCCCATCAACACCTCATGATCACACAGGCTGGTGTGCTTCTTCCATGTGGGCTTTCTTGCTTCTCAGCTAGATGGCTGCTTGTTTATCTTCAAGCCTTTAAGTCCCAGACACTATATCTTTTGATAGGCACCATCAGCTTTCTTCACCACTTTCGTTTATGCACCTATTTTGTCTTCCGGGATAATGTCGGGAAGGTGAGCATCACAGAATGCTGGATTATTAGAACAAAGTGTCCTTGTGTTGAGGGAGGACTTGAATCGAGGACATTGGGACACATTTCTATTCCCAGTAACTGCTGGTACAAATAAAGAGCCCTCTGAGATGTGTTAAAAGTTGCCGGTGGCAACTGTTTTCTTAATGGTGATAGACGTGATTGCCTATATTTTAATTTACTGTTATGCTCTGAAGGATGTTTAAGTCACTCATGAATATCTTTTAGAGATTGTCTTATAATTGTTGACACATGTTATGTCCTCTTTGCCCCAAGTCACACCACATGGAACTCAGTCTTCCCTAGACCAAAGTGATTCAGAGATAGAGGTGTTTTGAGGGCTTCTCTATGGGACCCAATGCTGAGGTTAAATAAAAAGGGGCCATGACAGAAAGTTTCCTTACAACGCAAGGCTCTGTTTCGTTACAGTTGCCTACCTCTTGTCATCTGCATCTGTTAGTGAAGCCGGCCCCAGTGACAGACAAGAAGTACATCAGAGATTTAACAGGAGCTTCTCTTGAGCAGCTGATCTAGCATAACAAGACTGCAGCAAGCTGTCAATTCTGTATGTCCCTCGTCACTGGACCTCTGCACCCTCTCCCACTCTGCATTTCTGCTGACCTATTATCCTCCCATGTTAAAGAAGAAAATTCTAGCTCGCTGCCTGTCAGGGAGTTTTCTGTGAGATTTCACTATTTGTAAGACGAGGACTAGGTGTTCTAATGCCTTCTCCCATTCCCGCAATTTGGTAAAGCAAATTTAGCTAAATGGAAAGTACTACAGTTTTCCAACCTTAAAGTGCCGTTGAAAATGCACATAGCTACACTGGTGCAGATAAGAGTGGGAGGCACAGGGAATCCAGGGTGGATGATACCTTCAGGACCAGGGGTGTGAGGGGCGATACTGGGAAAGTAGAGGTAGAGGGGGTTGGAAAGAGGGAACCAATTACAAGGATCTACAAGTGACCTCCTCCCTGGGGGATGGACAACAGAAAAGGGGGTGAAGGGAGACGTTGGACAGGTTAAGATATGACAAAATAATGATTTATAAATTATCAAGGGCTCATGAGGGAGCGGGGAGGGAGGAGGAAAAAAGAGGACCCGATGCAAAGGGCTTAAGTGGAGAGCAAATGCTTTGAAAATGATTAGGGCAAAGAATGTACAGATGTGCTTTCCACAGATTGATGTATGTATTCATTGTGATAAGAGTTGTATGAGCCCCTAACAAAATGTTTAAGAAAAAAAAGAAGAAAATGCACATAGCACTTTATCCCAAGCCCCACTGTGATAGAAAAGGGTTGCTGAAGGAACAATAAACAGTGGCTACATTTGCTTCCCAGGTGAATGCTCCAGTAATCTGAAAATCTAGACGAGATGAAGTAGTTACTCCATGACCAGAAAGGCCTCGCATAGTCATTCATTCAGAAGAAGTCCTTGGAGCGTTTGTCTACAGCCTTGTTTATTTGCTTTTGTTTATGTAGCGATAAGGCAGTCTTGCATCCCACTTTGTGATACAACTCCATGAAATACTCACACGATAATTTGTGTGAGATCACACAATGATTCCATGAGATATTCACACAATAATTTCAATATCTGTCTAGTTGTCTTAGGTTAATAAGTTAATAATCATAATGCCAAGTGCTGATATTCTCAATAACCCAATATTATATTCATTATTCATCCATTTTAAAAATATTTCCAAAACATATCTCCCTCATTATTGCAGAAAGATTAAATATCAGAATAAGCCTCATGGGGATACCTGTATTCACAAAACTGTTCAGAAGAGAAAAATATAATAAACTTCAGTAGGTCGGTTTATTTGATTACATTTTTTGTCTCAAAGACTTGTTACTTAAACAAACACATGCTGAAGAGGCTCAAATCTGTGTGTGCTCCCAGAATCCACTAAGCCTCATTTGTTTGCAGATGTCATTTCCCTCTCCTGTCATTCAGATTCTTGAAATAAACAGAGTTCTCTGAAGTTGGTCGTTCTTCCTGGCAGTAAAGGTGCCCGGGGGTGAGTGGGATAGGTGTTGGTCTGCTAGTCTAGTCACAATAGCAGTGGTTCAAACCCACCAGTTGCTCCACAAGGGGAAGAAGAGACTTTCTGCTCCTGTGAAGGTTTTAACCCTCTGAAGCCCCACAGGGCAGCTCCACTCTGTCATCTGAGTAGGATTATAGGTCTGAATTGACTCAATGGTAGTTAGGTTTTGTGGGTTGTTTATCTTATTGGCAGCAAGAACAGAGAAAGATAATCCATATTTAAAATAAAATGCCAGGAACACCCAGCCATGGCCAGTAACATAATAAACACTAAATACGAATCCGAATAGCTGTTCATATCCCAAAGATATCCAGGAATTAGCACTGAATTATCACAAAACCTCTTCCTGCATCAGGATAAAAGGAGCCCTGTGGCACAGTAGGTTGAGCATTGGGCTAAAAAACACAAGGTCACAGTTCAAATCCACCAGTAGAACCACAAAAGAATGATGAGGCTTTCTACTCCTGTGAAGATTCTAAGCCTCAGAAACCCGAAGGGGCAGTTTCTCTCTGTTCTATAGTGTCCCTATGAGGCGAAGAGTTTGGTTTTGGTCCCAGAGCATATGCAAACCCTAAAATTGTCCAGTAGATGGAGCAAGGCTAACACCAAAGTAGAATTCTATCAGGTTCTTCCTGGTTCGGTTATGGCCAACGAAGGGAAACTGGAACAGACTGGAAATTGCAGTGTGTGGGTATCCAGAATGATAAAGGAATAGGGGAAAGTATGAGTTAATGATCTAGAATGGAGACTTCACAAAGGCACTATGAGCCTCTAACCAGGTGCTGCTCTAAATGACAACTGTAGAAACTCTCTTTACTACGGTTCAGAACCTTCATGAGGAGTTCCCTATGGGACAGAGAGCATGGCTACCAGGGCCCTGACTAGTTGGAACTAAGGGAGTCTCATATAATGTTATATGCTTACTGGAGTAATGCATATTAATTTGGGGTGGGGAAATTCCAAGAAGCCCAGCTCACAGGTGGTTTCCTACTGCAAGGGGCCCTGAGATGGTGAATTGAACTTATGGGATGGCCTTTCCTGTTGGTCAGTCATTCTGAGTCAGAGGCCGCATCTTGCTCTCACTGCTGGACATGTGTCAAGTCCCTCCCAAGCCATGCTGGGGGGGCCAACAGGAAGGGTTAATATACAAAAAAGAATCATTCAGGTATAAACATGATATGTGACCTTTTGGCTAAAATCATAGACACGGTACATAATCTTTCAGTTGAGAGTAATACAGCTAAGTTTATAGTGATAATTTATATTCTTTTAATTAAGCAAATACTTTAAATCAGTCAAAAATTCAAAGACAGTGGAAGAATCCCATCTTGCATCCTGTCACTTTCTAAAATTGTTTTTAATTTTCCCACTTGTAAATACTTTAAGGTGACACACCCTGTTGCCTTCTGGAACTCAGCTGTCAGTGTTCCCCATTGTTAACACTTTCTTGGGAAGGCCTCATAATCCTTTCTTGGACATACTACACTTTCTTTGGCGCATCTCAGCCCTCACTCTATCTCAAGCCTTTCCAGAGTATGATGAGCGGATTGCATTCTCGCCAGGACCTTGGAGAGTGACAGACACGCAAAGTCTGACAGACACTGTCATCCTTGAGCAGGGCTCCTTTGTTTGGGACTCAGGAGTTTTGATTATTATGCAACATGTACACTGGCCTGGCTTTCAAAGAGGGAGGCTGTGTTTTTATCAGGAAGGCAAACCATCACTGTCCTATTCTTGGTAGTAGGCCAGGTACCCACATTTCACACATTCTAGTCTATCCCTGGATTTCATTGGCCATAACCATACCAGGAAGAATTGCTTCAAAGTTCCACTCCAAGTCTTTGGGAAAACAAGAAAGTGTCCATAATCTGAAATGTTGTGAATGTTACTCTACAGGACAAAAAATGTTATACAACTTCTGAGACATTACTTTTTAATCCAGGTCTTCTAATTGAACATGATCCTAGTGATACCTGTTGCATTCTCTTTGCCTTTCTCTTTACTGGTAAATTTAAGAAATCTGGGTAGTGTTAAAATAGTAAAATAAAAATAACTAAAGTTATATACATGTTTATTCCACTTACCGTAGTTTAATCTACTGGATGTATTTATCTTTGTACAAATAATTGGGATATGAAGATCTATGGTTTTTCCATGTGATTTATCCATAAACATAAAAGATTTTTAAGTGTGAAAAACCTTAGAATGGAAAGGAAGAATTGAATGATCTTTATCGATGCATGCAAAGAACAGGGCTCTCTTGTTTACTAATTTATAGCCAATACTCATCCTCAAAATTCCTTAAGCAGTTTTTGTGAACAATCCAAATGTAATTACTTGTTTATTATACAATATTCAGTTAAGCATTCTTAGGAACTAATTTAGAAACTCCTCAAGAGGACTCTGATGTTTTATCACAGTGTTAATCAGAGAAGTGAGAGTTGTTCGGAATGGAAAATGCATTTCACAGCTGAACGGTCACAAAATCCTACAGTGATTTCCTTTTCCCCCAAGACCACCATTAAGTTGTGATCTTACAACACTGTCCAGATAATCCTGGGATGATCTCCACATAGCAGATTCCTTCAGCACAATTCAGAGCGAAGCCTACGACGTATTTTCCAGTTATGAATACAACCATGTGTTTTTCCTGCTGGCCTTTGTTGCCATTAACATGCTATATTGTAATTTATGGATTATATACTTACTTTCCCAACTAAGTTGTAAACTGCTTACCAAGATGCTTTGGCCTTTATATGCCCTCAGGGCCCCGGTTTTCAAATACATGTCCATGCCACTGCTAGCCTAAGGGTGGAACCCACCCCAGAGCTTCCCAGAAGGAAGACCTGACTATTAGCGTTTGTAGAGAAAACTCCGTGGGGCCATTCTTCTCTGTACCATGTGTGGCTGCCGTGAGACTCACCAGCAATGAGTTCAGGTTTGCTGGTTTCTTTGTTTTCTTTTGTCCTAGTATGGAGTAGGATGTGACATGCAGTAAGTGCCAAACAATGGCTGTGGAGTAGAAATGAGGCTAGTTTACAATTGCAAGTGAATCAAAAAAGTTGAGAGCCACCAGTATGTACAGCCGTCACAATCTGATCTTTTCAAAGGTGACAGCAAACAGTGCTATCTCAGGGTGTGGTGGTCCCTTGGCTCAGACTCCCACTGAGAACTGCAGATGATCTTCCTTGAAAATAATCTGGCTCCATCTCACCTGTGGGAACACAAGAGACACAATTACACGGTGAAGAGACCTAGGAAGAACCCCATCTCCTACTTCTTGGGACTTAAACATGGTTGGAATAACCATGCAGGAGTTGGAATCGGCATTGTCGCCATCCTCTCATGCTGTTGTTGCTAGCGGCTGGGAAGTTGATTTTCCTTCATAGCAACTGTAGGCACAACAGAGCACAACTGTATCCTGGCTGGCACCCTCCTGACAGCCATCACTGCAGCCACCATGTCGATTCATTGAAGACCTTCTTCTTTCATTTGAGGACCCTCTGCTTTCCCAGAAATGAAGGGGGCTAGTCCCTCCTGATGGCATAGCCAAAGTGTGAGAAAGGATAGCTCCCCATCCTCCCTTATACGAGGATCCTGGCTGCACTTCTTTCAAGACATATTTGTTGTTTCTTTTGGCACTTTCAACATCCTTGACCAACACAATCATTCAAAGGCAGCAGTTCTTGAGTTTTGCATGCATTTGAGGGGAGGAGAAATGCCATGGCTTCAGTCAGGACCACCTGAGCCTTCGAGGATACATGCTTGCCCTTGAGCACTCATGTAGAAATTGCCAATGAGAATCAACAACCCAAACTCGGCGACATGCCTCCTCTTAGTTGATGGCTGTCAACAAGGATTGTTTTTGCCACTCTCTCTGTTTTCTCACAATTCTACACAAGTCCTTGTGCTCTGTTAATTGTTCCCTTTGGGGAATAACTTGCATGTGCATTCTAGCAATCATACTGAAAAAGAAGTAGGAAGGAAAACTCCCTCCACGGCGATGTGGAAGCAAAGATCACATGACTGGGATCTATCTCATGTGTCGTCTGTGCCACCTATCTATCTTAAGGCAGGCTATATTCAGAACATTCGGAAGGCCAAGTTTATGCCTTTTAAAACATGTTTGATGATGTTTAACACTGCATCAGTAATGGATGCTGTTAACGTTTCTCCATTATTTACCAGGGTCTACACTATGTCTCCATCCCTACAACCACCCCATCAGTCCCATTTTCCAAAAGGATGATTGCTGTTAAGTTTTCATTGCTTTCCAGAAACCATCTACGGCGGCACCAAGATTGTTGGGAGACTCACGCTTGAGTAAACCTTGATATGTAGGTGACACCCCCTTGCTTACTGAAAGCCAAGAGAACTTAAAGCACTGACTGCTAAAGACCATCAAAGGTGAAAGTCTTCAGCATGTATCATACCGCAACCGAAGAAAACAAAACCCCTCACACCTGAACCAAAAGGCAACATTGTGATAAACAGAAAGACTTGAATTGTTAAGGATTTCATTTCACTTGGATCTTTAATCAGTGTCTTTGGAAGCAGTCGTCAGGCATTCAGACAATGTACTGCGCTGGGAAAATCTGCAAAGGTCTCATGAAAATGTTACTTTGAAGCCTACAGTGCACCTCACACAACCCTTGATATTTCCTGTCAGCTCCTATGTGTGTCTAACCTGGAGAATGAATAAGGAAGGCTGAGGAAGAATTGGTGCTTTTCAATTATGATATGGCAGTGAATATAGATATGCCATGGACTTCTAGAACAACAAGGCTGTCTTGGAAGAAGTAAAGCCAGAATCATCCTTAAGAGTGAAGATGGCGAGCCTTTGTCCCATGTATTTTGGATGTTTTATCAAGAGGGACCAGTCCCTAGAAAAGGACATCAGACTTTGTCAGTAAAATAAAAACAAGAGGGGGAAAGATCCTTGATGAGAAAGATTGACACAGTGGCTACAACGATGGCCTCAAACCTAGGAACAATTGTGAGGATGGTGCAGGATCAGACAGAGCTTCCTTCCTTTGTACATGGGGTCAGTGTGAGTCAAAACCAACTCAACAGCACCCAACAGTGTAACAACAGAAGCAAATATACTTATACACTCACATGTATATTTTTAAAATTTTTGAATCACACTCCACATACTGTCCTGTAACTTACTTTTTTCAAAACATGCGACTTGCTCCAACTATGAGTAATAGTTCATAATGAGGTTGTAACACAATATAATCAACCAAATCTCTTATTATTGGCCAATATTATGATTATTTACAATTTCTCGCTTTTATAATCCTGCTGTGTGGATCTTCACCTTTATCTTTGCACATATGCATGATTCTATCTGTATGGTAAAATTCCTAACAGTGAACTTGCAGGAACAAAGGGGATTCACCTTTTAAATCCTATTAGGTATTCTTGAATCGTCCCTGAAAACAGTGCTCCAGAGGTCTTTGTCACCATCTGGGAACATCAGCACTCCCCTGCCAATCATGACTAATTCCCTCTCTGTCTTTATACTCAGAAAAATAATACACAATGTATTTAACATTAGTTCAAAATAATTAGTTCAAAAATATACTACCTATGAATAGTTATCTTTTTAAAGAGAGCAGAAAGGTAGGATAGAGAGGCTTATTCTTCATGGTTCACATCAGAGTGATTTGTGTTATTTTTTGCAAGCATGAAAGTCACACACACACTACAACAAAACACAGAAAGATAGGGACATAATCAATGGACTATACATTCCATTTGGCTTTGTGAGAACCCTGCTTGCTGAGATAAAAGAAGCATGTGGTTGGCTTCAATCAGGAAAAAAAAACTATTACCCACAATTCCTTGCAAGTTCTCTGTTCAATGATGCACCAATGACAATACAATAAATCTGGTTGCTCGTGAGAGCCCAATGTAAGCCCAAGTTAAGAAGGTACCATTTGCAGACCTGTGTCATCATACATCATTTGGAGGTGTCGCTGGCATGCTTTGGAGAGTGACACTGCTCTGATTTTTCTCCTTTTTGTCACACTCTCCTCTAGACATCACTGTCTCGTTGAATGCAGTTGATTCTCTGCCATATTTCCTCCCGTCCTGCCACCTTCCATTACTTAAACTTAGATAAATCTCTTCACTTGGCAGAAGCAGTTGAATATACAGTCTGTTCAGCTAACAGTGATCAATACCTGCACAGAGATAAGCTGGGCAACAAAAGGTAGTTGGAGCAATAGGACTGTCTCCTTTCTTCTGTGATTATGTGTCATGTTTGAAGGCCTTTGACCTTCACCATGTAATTCATGATAGTAGATGTTTTTAAAAGGGCATTGCCACGAGATGGGCAGCAACGTGATGGTATGATACACATACATGAGCGGTTTTCAGGGATGGGATAAGGAATCTGGACCATTGATTTTTGTAACCCAAGTCTTCCCAGGCCTGGAAGTAGATGTGATTCACAGTATACATGGTAACATGAGTTACAGTGACATTGGCCCATATCCCTTTGCAAACCCCTTTGAAGTCTGACCCAATTCTTCAGAAACAAAGTTCACCCGAATGTGCTCCCAGTTCCAGCCACAGCTATCATGCAGAATTTGCCATGTTCTCTCTGGCCTCTTGCAATCTCCCCCTTTGAACTGGCTCTCTCCGAAGTCATGTTTTCTCTATTTCAGTCAATAAGTGAATCTCCTGACCCCGATTTTCCAGAAGCTAGTGTGATGCCGCATTCCTTGAGATAGTGGAAGAATGCTCTTCTCTGCCCCACTGCATGCCTTGAAATATTTGGGCACCAATCCACATTTGCGTCAGCTGTTGGTTTCAGATTCCCTTGTAGATGCAGTTCCTTCTGGCTCTACCTCTGACTCCTCCCTACAGGACTTCACATGCCGGCAGTGTCTGGCACTGGGACACAGGAACCAACAGACATAGGTTGGGCTTCTTCCTTCCCGATTCCCATTTCTCCTAAATCTACTTCACTCAGGCTTACAACCCTTGTAAAAAGAGGCCTGGAGAGGCCACCTCTGTCGGCTCATCAGTCTTCTTCTTAAAGTGCTTCTAATTGGAATTCTGGTGGAATCCTATAGCTCAAAAAGAAGGTATATGCATATCTGCATTTCATAACTCCTATGCAAAGTAAAACAGTTGCCGCCAAGTCATTTCTGGTTTAGGGCAACTCCATGTGTCAGAGTAGAATTGTGCTCTGTAGGGTTTCAGTGACTGGTTTTTGAGAAACAGATTGCCAGATCTTTCTTCCAAGGTACCTCTTGGTGGATTTCAATCCTCACTGTTTCCCTTTGCAGCTAAGTGAGCTAACCATTTGTAATACCCACAAATGGCATATGAAATGTAGGCCTGTGTGATTAGGTCTTTACAAACTACATTATAATGGCCTTCTGGAGTTACCCTTCGCACAGAATTGTTGAACCATTCTTATTTATTTTAGTTCACATTTTTTAGCACATTTGAGTATGCTGTGTTCTTCTCAGGAATTTTCCATGTACAATCAGTAATGAAACCAAAATTACTGTGCCAGATAAAACTAGAGGACTTCCCGAGATTATTGCCCTCAGATAGATTTCAGTTCTTGAACCAAAATTACCCCCAAAGGTCCCCTTCTTCTGAAATAATAGCTGAGAATACAAATTAAAGAATATTGCCAATTAGCGTGGTGATTCATTAAAGAAAAAAATCTATAATACACCAATATATCAACAATTACTCCAAAACAAGGATGAGAGGATAAGTGGGGAGGGAAACTAGAGTCTGGAAATAAAGCAACCTGAACTCCACTGGAGAGAACATGGACACATTTGAAAAACATAACTATTGTCACCGATCAACATAGAAATTGTCATATGGGACCTGATTTGATGTGCATACTTTCACCAAAGAACACAAAAGGCTTTACGGGTGGACTTCTCCAGATGATATACACAGAAATGAGTTTGTCTACATTGTAGGAAGAGACAACGGAGAAGCTCAAAATCAGCAGCTAAAATCAGGCCAGAGGCCAACTACGGAACAGGCCATCAGTTGCTTATTTTTAAGTTCCGGTGGAAGGCAAAGAAACAAAACAAAATCACCTGAGCTAAAATGTGACCTTGAGTCTACCTTATCTGAATTTTGAGTACATCTCAAGATCAATGAATTTGAACTACAGTGTTGGTAAAGAATATTGAAAGTGCCATGGACTAGAACAAACTGATCTATCTCGGAAGAAGTACGGCCAGAGTGCTCCTTAGAGACAAGGATAGCGAGACTTCATCTCACATGCTATCACAGACATGTTGTTAGCAGAGATCTGACCTTGGAGGAGGACCTCATTCTTGATAAATTTGAGAGGCAGTGAAGTAGAGGAAGGTCCTCAACAAGATGGATTGACATACTGGCTGCAACAATGGGCTCAGCTATCAAAATAGTTGAGAGGATGGCTCAAACCTGGTGGTGATTTGTTCTGATAGACACAGGGTCACTATGCGTCAGAACCAACTCTGACCCACATAACAACAACTACATGTGGTCTAGCTTGATGTAAGCAATGCATGATGGGATCTGCTGTGAGGAGCCAACCAGTTATTAGAAGATTAGGGTGGGAATGCAATCCCTGTATTCAGGTCACAGACCTGATACAACTGAAAGGTGGTGTCTTTGTGAGTGTGACCTAGTTCCTATATAAGCAGAGGCTGTATAAAGGCTTGTTTGCTGTTTGCTCTATTTGGATCCTGCTTTGGGCTCATCTACTACCAGTTTTGGGGACTTGAGATAAAGCGTGACATATTGCCTACCTACCCTGGGAGTCCTCAGTGGCCTGTGACCTGAACTTTCGACCTTGGATCCGTTCCCCTCTACAGTCCCAGCCTGTAGTCTTCCTGACGATCTTGGGCTCATCAGCCCCTATAGCCAAATGAATCTTAAGAAATCTCCAGCCTAATAGACCCATGGATTTTGCCCTACCCAGACTTGAACTTGACCACTTCTACAACTGTATAAATAGTCTTCTGGATATAAGTGTCTTTCTATGTATATATGTATAAGTGTCACTGGTTTTGCTTCTCTAGAGAACCCAGCCTAACACCTTCCTTCACTTCTGTTTCATGGGAGCACTTTCTAAAAGCTATTTGCCTTTTCTTATATGTTGCTTTCAGAGTGACAAAGACAAGGAGGAATTTAAACTAGATCACTGGTCATTGTCCAGAAAAACTAGCCCACCCTCTTCAACCTATTACTTCAGGGAAGGAGTATTATACTTTGTGGAAAGAGTCCCGAGATTCAAAATAAAGGCAACGTACGTTCTGGGTTGAATCCTGGTTTGCACAAGCCAGACATTTAAGGGCTATTTTTGAGACAATTTTTCAATTGTCTGGGTACTCGATGAGATGAAAATATACTGAAAGGTAGACATTAAGTAAAGAAATCATTTACTCTCAAACAATTATATGAGTATAATTATCTGTGTGTAATAAACATACACACACATATCCTAAAAGACAAAAAAATATATGAAAAGAAATGCACTAAAGGTGTTAACAGTGCAGTCTGGTGTTTCCAGAATAATGCTTTGTTCTCTTAGTTTTGCTTGCCTGTATTTAAAAATATTTGACTACACACATATAGACAAACCTCTGTGCTCAAAGATATGCTTTTAAGAAGCGAATGTTGCTGTCCAACTTTTTTTCACCCAGTGATTTTATTCTCCGAGGGCAGTTTCTGTGCACTGCTATGACGACTGCGTCTGCGAAACAGGGAAGAGCAGCAACCAACCGAGGGCCCCATCTGCGCTGCAGTGGACTAAGGCCAGGCAAGCCGTGACCGGGTCCTGCGCACTTGGGGTGCCGTAAATGTCAGCTGCCCATGCTCTCGGAGTTAAAGCCAGCCTGCCCATGAACGCATCCAGGTGTGCTCACCCAAACTCGGAGCACAGTCACACTCTTCACCGACAAGGAGCAAGGCGCTCACTTTCACACTTTCCTACTGTCTGATTGCCAAGCAGGAACCAGCCCTCCTGACGGAATGCACCCCTTCCCCTAAACACTCCATCCTTGCCCAACCAATCCCTTCAGAAGAAAAGGCATATTTGCAGATGAAAGGAGAACCGCCTTCTCCTGGGCCCAGCTGCTGCGTGCATGCAGGGGTGTGGTTAAAGGACAGAGACCACTGAGAGCCAGCGGACCGGACCTCATTCCCATGAGGCTGGTGGCAGCAGATAAAGATCCGGAAGGGAAAAGCTGCTGCGATGGCTCATTTATAAAAGCGCCTGCTCGCGGGCGCTGGGCTTGCTTGCGCTACAGATAAAGAGATGTCAGGAAAAACCACCGGAAAGCAATGCATAAGCGAGCGGGAACTCGCTCCTGTTAACTTAATTTGTCTTTCTGCTAGCCAGGCACTCAGGATCGGAAAGCAAATTTCCCTAAAATCAAGATCTTTCAAAAACAGCCATCGATCATGTCTTCCCTGGAAAGCCAATAGCATAAGCCCCCACATGCTGGATCCACGGCTACTGTCTGACCCCAGCGTCCCCTTCGTTCACTGCAGCCTTTTTCCAGACTGAAAGCGAACTGCTTTTTCCTCAGGCTGAAGCCGGTGGGGGTGCCTATGATGAACGTGATCACCTAGTTGGAGTTCATCCAGAGGTGTCTTGCAAGAAAGGCCTGGCAGTCTACTTCTGAAAAAGCAGCCATTGGAAGCCCTATGGAGCATCGTTAGACCCTAACACATGTTGACCCGATGGCCACTGGCTATGATTTTTCCAGAGGATTCTGGCTGCTGTGGCAGTTCCACAGACAAGCTGAGATGCCTGACCTTGCAGACCTCTCACTTGGATAAACTAACAGCCACCAGGACAGCTCTTGATTCCTTGTCTTGACCTTCAGCCATTTGTTGGGATATTCTAGCCCACTGCACCTTACCACCACCTGTCCCATTGTACCATAGCATATGGTCATGCCGATAGACACCGAGGTAACCCTTCATTCTTCATTTATTCAGAAAAACATGCCTACATTTATGAGTGGCAGTTTATTTCACTTGAAACACGGATGATTTTTTTGTTTCATTTTCTCATCATGGAAATCCCTTCCTTCAAGCACTCAATGCTCCCCTAAATCCTACTTTCTTCCCAGTACCTTTCCTGATGCCAACCCATGGCTTGACTAAGAGCCAGTGATTTTTAGTCTTCAGAAATGCCAGCCCACTGAGACAGGCCTTCATCTTCCTCTGGGCAAGATGGAGGCAGTGTCCACTTGCGGCCAGGCACATAGAGGAGAAGGGACGCGTTACTCCATGAGACAGTGAGCCAGTGTACACTTAACCTGAGTCTAATTAGGCTCTCCCTCTTCATGTTGCCGAGGGAAAGCTACTTGCCATTCTTCTTTCTTGGGGTTGAAAATTAATGGTGGGGGAGGGATGATCTCTTGTTATTTCCCAAAATCTTGGAGATAATGAGGAGGCCTGGTTGTGACAGACCTGAATTTTCAGGCACACACTAATTAGAACCCTGCATGACGCTGCTCACCGGTTTCCCGGTGTCAGTCAGGAGCATCAGCCAAGGAGAGACAAAGAGGGTTAGAGGCCGTTAGTGTCACACATTTACCATTGCTGATCAGTTTCAGGTTTTAATAACAGTTTTGCAATTCAGATTCTGCACTGAAAACGATTTCCAGATCAGATATCAGAAGGTTTCTTCTGAAGTTGTCACCTTTGAAAAACTAGAGACATGGACATGTTCACCATTAACTGCTCTCAAATTGATGCATCTTGCACATGTTCAGGTTCCATAAACACGATTTTAACAGCATGTGCTTTAGGCTAAGGTCAGTTAAGAGAACCAGAGACAATGGGGTAAAATGAGGGCGTATCTCCTCCTGCAAGGATCGCTAATGAGAAACAGCAGGGCAGGGACGATACTGAGGAAACAGCAAAAGCCGCTACCACCTATAACTGCCTGTGCGGCGTTCTACTCAGTAGCATAATCTTAACATGTGCTAACTCATGTCATTCCCTGAATCGCCCTAGGACATAGGAAGTATTATCTTTATTCTCCAGGCTTCAAACAATGTAAGGAAGTTTCTCTAAGAGTAAATACCAAGTAAATAGAAGAGACAGGATTCATCCACGTTTCTTGGTCTTTGTTAGATATAGTAGCAAATAATTTGTTGTGATTTAATTTTCTAACGATACTATAGTTTATGACGGATCTGTAAAGCAAGTAGTGGACCTGTCTTGTTTAGTCCTCTCATATGCATATCTTCAGGGAATGTTTCTTCTCCCCATGCGACCATGACATTTACGGGTACAACTATCTTCTTACAGACCCCCAACCACTCTGTCCACCATTGATGGGCCCAAGTGGATCACAAGACGCCAAACCTAGGAACTCTCCCCTCGCTGTGGCTCAAGTTGATTGTAAATGAACGCATGAAACAGAAACAAGAGTGATAACTAAAGTGTATTCGTATGTGTAGCCATTTTACATTTTCACCTATCTAATTCTCATCTCCTAGAGGCAAAAATGGCGAGAGAGCAGTCCTAGAGAAGGACATCATGCGAGGTAAAGTAGAGGGGCAGCCAAAGAGAGGAAGGCTCTCAGTGAGATGGACTGAGCCAGTGACGGCATCAATGAGCTCCTGTGAGGTCGGCACGGGACCGGGCGGGGTTTCCTTCTGTTCACAGGGTCTCTATGGGTGGGGGCTGACTCGATGGCCCCTAACAACAATAACCCTTCTCACAATAGTCAGTGAGTTAGCACTGCGTTAGCTCCATTTTATAGAAGTAGAAAGTGGGAGAGAGATGGTGAGGCATCCTGCCCAGGGTCACACAGCTAGGTGCGGAGCTTCGACTGGATCCTATCAATTGGCTACTGTCACAAATGGCTAGTTAGAAATAAAAAAGTCAGTGACTTAAAACAAGTTATGCAGCTATTTGGGTAACATGTCCAGTATTGAAAATATCTAAGTGCTTACTCTTTGTAAAGGATTGTGTTACAGGAAAACAAAATGAGTGATCTTGAATCCCTGCCCTCTCAATCTCATAATCTAGAAGGAGCCACCACACACACTACTGGACCTTCTGAGGCGAAGCATGGTTTTCTAGGAGGAGACAGGGAGATAGATGAAATTCTGACCTGAGCAGCAAAGGGCAGGTCTCACCGAGGAGCCGACGTGGAGCTCCAAGTGCGGGAAACAGGGAGAAGCTACCTGAGCCTGTGAGTAGTGGAAACTGTTAACGTGACAGGCTGCTAATCAAAGGATTGTAGGGTCAAGTCCACCCAAAGGCACCAACAGAAGGCTTGGTGGTCTGCTGTGGAAAGGTCGTCCTCTGGAAACCATACGGAGGACAGCTCCACTCTGGTGCACAGGGCATCGCCAGGAGCCAGCATGGACGTGACAGTCAGCGGTCCACCAGCACAACTGGAAGCAGAAGAGGGGCAGGAAGCAGTCGCTGTGAGGGAACTTTGGAGGAAGGAAGGGAAAAGGAAAGTGCAGAGGACAGTGAATAAAATCAAAGAGGTATAAAATGACACATCTGGTGATAGGACAGACTGTCAATGTCTAAGACAGTGGAAAGTTGGGGAAAAAGAATTTGTCAACATGGCTCTAACAATTATGCAAGTGAATGGGCCTTGTTTAGTTGACAGTCTTGTTCTGCCCTACTTAGCAGGGGTTATGTCCCTAGAGTACCATGGCTTGTCAAAAGTGCCCTTTGAGATCGTCCTGCTTGTTTTATCTGGACATTGTCCTGGCAAAGCCACGATTTCATCTTAATTTGGTTTCCCACAGAAGCTGGCCTCTTGGGAAGAGAATGAGCTAATCAGCCTACCGTAATATTCCAATATGACGTGACAGTTATATTTCTTAGCAAGCAAATGCTTGGGAGTCTATTGTATAGCTGGGAATATTTATTTTCCAGAACCCCAACACCAATCGAACACTAGAAAAATCACTGAGAAGTTACCAGTTTGGCTCACAAAGAGCTACTTCAAGAATCATGTCTGCCTCAGGACTTTGACTCTACCCATAGAAGGGGCCCGGGTAGTGTAGTGGATGTGTGTTCTCCTGTCAACTGCAAGTTCAGCAGTTTGAAACCACCAGCTGCTGGGCAAGAGAAAGAGGAGGTTTTCTGCACCTGTAAAGGGTTACAGTCTCTGGACTCCCTAGGGGCAATTCTAACCTGCCCTATAAGGTCAGTGCGAGTCAGGAATGATTTCATGGCAGTGAGTTCAGAAAAAAATCCTAAAAAAATAAAATATACTACAATGAAACAAAAAACCCACCTCTGTACAGACATGGATGGTGTGCTCCATGCAGATTCCGCGTGTAAGATAAACGACACTGTCTGGCCTGGGTCCATGTGGTCAGCTATGAATCAAAATTCAGTCACATGGCCACCTCAAATTTCAAAGGGGGCTGAGAAATATAGTCTAACTGGGTGCCCAGGCAACAGAGAAGACAAGTTTGGGAACAGAGCACCACTCTCTATTACAAGTAAAAAGAAAACTTTTGATAAATTTTATTTGTTATTTTTAAATTAAAGTTTTCCATTAAGCACTGTTTTGAAATGGCAGCTGTGTTTGTTGCTGTTGTGAGCACAGGCATACATACAACAACAGGGCTTACAACAAGACAATCTAGATATTGATGCAATCTGTACTTTCATGAACCTCATACATCCATCGAACGATTTAGTCCTTGGTAAAGCCAGCCATTGAGAGAGATCTTTAATGGATAGATTTCATGGTTTCACAGAACAGTAGGACCCTATTTAGAACCCCCTATTTTTGTTTGTTTCAAGAAAGTATAGGTCACCCTTCCTTTTGTGGGTCTCAGCAAGTAAGATACAGAGCATAACATGTTTCAGATTGCCCCACACCTGTGAAAGGAAATTCAGAACCAATAAGTAATATGACTAGGTATGTCCACTGTACTGCTTAGAAACATCTTTTGAAGGTAATCTGATTCTAGCTTTCTGTTGCTTGGAATGACATTACAGTGAACAGCTAAGTTAATAATAGATGTCTATGCACATGCAACATGAATGGTATTTGGTTGAGGGAGAGCCCTCCTCAACCCTAGAAAATATCTTTAACAGACTTTCTTGTACTTTAACTACATGAAAGCATTAACTCTATGCTCCTTTGAATGTATCGTTTACCACCTGTCATGGTTGGGAACCGAGGGTTTGGGCAGCAAGCAATTGCCAGCCTTTCTTGTCCCTCTTTTGTGTATTTCTTTAGTTTTCTTTTCATGTACTTACAATTTACCTCTTCTCATTGCCACGAAAGCCGGCATGCAGTAGAGCATAAAACCAGGCCTCTACACAACTCCATTAGCTTCTACTCCCCACCCCCACCCCCCCCGTGTTCGCACGTGACACCACCACATACTATTATCAGAGAGCCCGTTCTGACATTTCCAGCTCCCACAGAAAAATGCTATGAATCTTCTGAGCAGGCCTTATTTGCAAGATTTGCTGAACAAAGAGGCCGGATAAGCATCTTGGATTAAACTTTCCAAGCAGCAGGCCTTTGGTTACTTTTCCAGATTAACCTAGAGACACTTTGAAATTCTCGCCCCTATCATACTACGTTTATGAAGCCATCCGTTTTCATAATGAGAAACATTTTTGTAAACACACTGCTTTATTCGTTTCCTTCTAATGAGCAAAACCTTTATTGTGCACAAAAATGTTTCCATAGTTAAACGTTATCGCTAAAGAATATTTAGTGGGAAATATGAAAGAACTAGGTGGTTAATGGAAAATACATTTCTTCCTACTGATAACACATCAAAATCTGTTAGTCTATTCATTAATTTCTAGCTGCTTAGCCTCCAGGAAGCTCAGAGCCAAATTTGGGACTCAACTTTAATAACTCAGTGGGACCTGCACGTCTGCATTTTACCTTTCCGCAGCCCTGACCTGAGGTCCTAATTAAAATTTTCTACTTTTCTGATTTTTTACTTATTTCTTCTATTTCATGGTATACATTTTATAAGCCATAGATAATGAGACCAGATATGAAAGAATTTATGGAGATAGATGATATATATATGCATAGATATATGTATACATATATTTGTTTCCATATGTAATTCTAGAAAATAGATTATTGGAAAAGTATAATCCCCATTGTCATTTTTTCCTTTTTTTACTCATGTTATTCAAAGACAATGATGTACATGAATGTAATATTTAATGTTTACATTATATAACTCAAATATATTTTAGAAAAAGTCAGTGATGTCCATTGGTGGGTCCCAGTTCCCACAAGGATCGAAATCACTTAAATGATAAGAGAGTTTCAGTTTTGGTGCAAATTTTCCAGCCATATCACTGTTTTATTCAAGTATTTTCTAAACGCTAGGATCCTATCAGACGTTCTGTAGACCCTTTACAGATTTAAAAAGCACACTACAGTATGCTACAAGGTCAAGAATGCGCTCCACCAAGTTTACTCCTTGGGGGTTTGAGGGGCGGCAGAATCACTCTGGAGGCCCACAGCTTTCCTGATCCCCTTTACACACATGGAATCTCTGGAAAGAATCTAAACCCCTCCCTTCTTGTTGTTAAAGTGTCCCCTTTTCAACTCACAGCGACCACAGGGTTTCTCAGCTGCAATTTCATGGGAAGGAGATCTGGCTGTACAGGGTAAAGTGTTCAATTGCCTATTGAAAATCAGTGGGATGCCAGACAGTGTAAGATATGACAAAATAATAATTTATAAATCATCAAGGGTTCCTAAGGAAGAGGGAGAGGGAAGAGAGGGTGAAAATGAGCTGATACCAAAGGCTCAAGCAGAAAGCAAAGGTTTTGAGTATGATGATGGCCACAAATGTACAAATGTGCTTGACACAATGAATGTATGGATGGATTGTGATGAGTTGTACGAGCCCCCAGTAAAATGATTTTAAAAACAGAAAGAAAAAAAATCAGTGGGTCAAACCCACCAGGTACTCGCAGGACAAAGCCCCAGGGATCTGCTTCCATGAAGATGATAACCCCGGAAACACCACGAGGCAATCCTACTCTGTGCTAGGGGGTCGCTATGAGTCAGAACTAACTCTTGGATGCTTTCGCAACGACGGCCATCGGTCCAGGGGCAGGTTCCCCGGCCTTCTTGAACAGAGCTAGGAGATTCAAATGACTAACCTTCAGTTAGCAGACATGGCTCAACCATCACCCCGGCAGGACTTCGAGTTCTGCTTTAATTGGGGGCGTAGGGCGGGATGGGCTGGTTTGTTGCCTTCCGGCTCTTATGGGGAAGGCCACTCCGCAGTGTGGTATTGGAGCTGGATTTGGGGCTCTGAACCCAGGTACACATCTTGGCTTTGTTACTTATTAAAGTATACTTTCCTTCAACTGCACAATGTGGATCATGACTCTACTTACCTTGCCGTAGCTGTAAGGACTCAATGTGAACATGTTTGGTCCCCAGCATGACTCCTCCACTGCTGGCCCCACAGGAAGAATGAACTATTCATACATATGATCTCAGGCCCATGTATGGTGGTGATGGTGGTGTGGGAGTTGGCATGGAGTCCGCTCCAGTCCACGAGGGTGCCATGTGTGGAGTCCCTTTGTTTTCAGGACAGTGAATATTTGGAAGCAGATGAACAATTCTGTCTCCCAAGGCACCTTTGGGTGGATACAAACTGGCATCTTCCCTGCTGGTCGTTCAGTACACATCAGCCTGGCGCCACTGAGAGGTGTCCCTCTCAGCAAGAGCTCCTCAGAGCTGCAGGTTTCATGCTTTCTGAGGCACGCCTGGTGCACCGTGCTCAGACACAGACATACTCCGTTTTACCTTTCTTAAACTACAATGAAACATCCATGTGTAGATTTATTTGCCAATTGGTGTGTAAAGGTAAGTACAAATTGGTTTCATTTCCCCTGGTGCTAATAGGGAAAGAAGAAAAAAAAAATCTCACTGCCATCGAGGTGATTCTGGCTCACAGTGACCCTAGAGGGGAAAGATTGGGAGAACTGCCCCCGTGGCTGTTCCTGACAGTGTACGTCTTCACCACAGTGGAAATCCTCCTCTCTCTCCGGCAGAGCGACTAGTGAATTTGAACTGCTGCCCACGTTCTTACCAGTCCGAGGGGTAAAAGTATAACCACGATGCCTTCAGGGGTTTCCAAGGGAAAGAGAGACCTGGTTTTTCTTTAAGCATTTACTTTACAAAACTTGTCAATTCTTTCTCTGCCTCCCTTGAAATAGAGATATGTAAATTCCTTTAAAAGACTGGATAAGCTCCCAGCCAATTTACAACCCAGGAATGTTCTGTCCAGGACCTGGAGCCATCTCTTTGGGGTATAATCATCCAAGAAGATAGGGCCCCTGCTTCTCGGGGAGGATGGAGGCTTCTCAGTGAGAGCGGAGAAGCTTAACCTCCCTGGGCACCTGGCTCCAAGCTGCACACACTCTGTCACACAGATATGAAGAGGATCCAGTTCCCTGTGGTGAAAGACAATTAGCAATCTCAGCAAGTCCTGGTAGCTTAGTGGTTACATGTCAGGCTGCTAACTTCAAGGTCAGCAGTTCTAGACCACCAGTCACCCTTCAGGACAAAGACAAGGCTTTCAGTTCCCACAAAGAATGACAGTAGTCAACGCAGTGGGCCAGTTCTACCTACAGGGTAACTCAGTGAGAACCCACTTGATGGCAGCGGAGGGCATGGCAATGGATGCCCTAAGCTCTCCTTCTCTCAGGCTAATTATCATTGATCTGGAGAACATGTATGAAATGAGATGCATCTATTGACTGCATAGAAAGGGCTACATCTCTCTTAGTGCATTGCCTGTGAGACATCACATTCTGGTGTAAGATTTATTCAATAGTAAAATTGTTCTCACTTTCTTTTTTGTGGAGAAGTTTTCTGGGTTGGAAGCAGACTTTCTTTCTAATTATTTCCCCCTGATGGATTTCAGACTCTGTTTCCAAAGATGTCCACCTCAATTTCTACCATCCTATAAATTCTTTGTTCTGGGGAAGCAAAGTGTAGGAAATCTCTTTTGCAAACAAATATGGATATGGAAATATTTTTTTCATGATATGGGACCGGTGAGCAGCTAAACATAATTTGAAAAATTGACTGTATGAGTTACCTATTATACCAAAACAAATTAACATGCACTTAGCTTAAAACAACACTATTTATTATCTACAAATTCTGTGGGTCAGCAGTCTGACCACAGCTTAACCGGGGTGTCTGTAAAATTACAGTTGCTGTGTCAGTGGGCTGGGTTTTCCTGAATACTCCAGTAAGAAAGGACTCCCTTTCCTGCTCCTCGGGTTGCTGCAGGCTTCATTTCCTTGGGGCTGCATGAGAAGGGCTTCTGACCAGTTCATTCGGTGTTGACCCCACACTGGTCATTTGTGTTTGTACGCCAGACACACTGCATCGAAATCTACCCTTTAACAAGATTCTTACAGAGGCCCCAGAGGACTCCTAAGCCCTTGTTAAAATGCAGATACATAAGCCTTTGTTAAAATGCAGATTCTGATTCAGTATACCAGGAGTGGATATGCAAATTCTGAGCAGGTGGTCAAACTACAATGAATCAAGTTGAAGCTCTGAGTAGATAGTGTAGAAAATGAGCTCATTTTCCTGCTGACCCGTTGCTGGAAGCCATCCACCATTTCTCCAGGCTCTCTTCAGTGCCTGACAGCTAGGCTACTCTTTCCTCGAAGTCATCTTACATCATACATTTACATACACATCATCGTGTACCTCCTACCTTTCCCGAAAATAATTGATTAGAAGCAAGGTAAGCTCAAAGGGAAGCATTCCATGAAGGATGACTCTCAGGAGGTGGAGATTCTGGGAGCCACCTTACGAGTTGGTCTCCACACTCCCCTGGCTATTTTGTTATAATTTTACTCTCTGTCCTGATACATGTACCAGAGTTGCACTTCAAAGACCATTTTGGGAATATGTGTCTATGAAGGAAGTTGAGAGATGCCTCCCTGAAGAGCGGAATCTATTTTAAAAAGGAGTTTAAAATATCCAAACACTTGGGGATTTTGACACCTTTTCAGAAACCCCATGGCTCTTTTTAAACCATGGACGGAGCCCTGGCCAAGGGGTGAGGATACCCATTTGCAGGGCTGCCTCTGTCACACAGATTCGAGCGGATGATTCTGAGGTGGAAATGATTTCTCTTGGTGGAGAGGTAAGATTACCTTCCGGCACTTTAGATAAAAAATATAATCTTAGCATCGGTGAAGAGAGTATAACCAAAACACCAAACTCACTTCCACATCGAGTTGATGCTGCCTCATAGTGACCCCTGTTTATGGAAGAGAAAGCCTCATCCTTCTCCTGCATAGCTGCTGGTGGTTTCAAACCTCTGACCATGAGGATAATAACCCCATGTGTAACCACTACCCCACCAGAGTTTCTGGAAAGAAGGTATAAGCCTCCATTACTCTTCAAGCTAACATTCAATGGGGCCTGAGTTCACTCTTATCTTGAGGAGTCAGGAGTTGATTCCTACTCAGAGTTACCCTGTAGGTAGAACTGGCCCACTGCGTTGACTACTGTCATTCTTTGTGGGAACTGAAAGCCTTGTCTTTGTCCTGAAGGGTGACTGGTGGTCTAGAACTGCTGACCTTGAAGTTAGCAGCCTGACATGTAACCACTAAGCCAACAGGACTTGCTGTGATTGCTAATTGTCTTTCTCCACAGGGAACTGGATCCTCTTCATATCTGTGTGACAGAGTGTGTGCAGCTTGGAGCCAGGTGCCCGGCGAGGTTAAGCTTCTCCGCTCTCACTGAGAAGCCTCCATCCTCCCCAAGAAACAGGGGCCCTATCTTCTTGGATGATTATACCCCAAAGAGATGGCTCCAGGTCCTGGATAGAACATTCCTGGGTTGTAAATTGGCTGGGAGCTTATCCAGTCTTTTAAAGGAATTTACATATCTCTATTTCAAGGGAGGCAGAGAAAGAATTGACAAGTTTTGTAAAGTAAATGCTTAATGAAAAACCAGGTCTCTCTTTCCCTTGGAAACCCCTGAAGGCATCGTGGTTATACTTTTACCCCTCGGACTGGTAAGAACGTGGGCAGCAGTTCAAATTCACTAGTCGCTCTGCCGGAGAGAGAGGAGGATTTCCACTGTGGTGAAGACGTATGCTGTCAGGAACTGCCATGGGGGCAGTTCTCCCAATCTTTCCCCTCTAGGGTCACTGTGAGCCAGAACCAACTCGATGGCAGTGAAGCATGAGAGTTTGGGCACTGGAGGAAGTGCGCTGGCCCCATAGCCTGGGGGGTAGTGGCTGGAAGCCCCACGGAGCATGCTCTGAAGCGACGTTGGGGTCCAAAATGGAGGCAGGTGCATGTATTCTCTCTATTATCCCCTCCCCAGTCCACAGTCTACCTTTTGTGGTTTCCTGAGGGGCACTTGTCACTGACAAATAGAATTCTTTCTTCTGAGCCTAGAAGGCAAGTGTGGGGCCTTGAACAGGGACAAAAAATATATAAAAATAAATGTTGAACAAGTGCAAAACAAGAGGAGCTTGTTGATGGCGATTTTCTTTTCGTGTGGCTGTGCTACCAAGAGAAGTTCACCGCTTCTTTTATGTCTTATAATAGACACGATGGGCACCAGGAGTTTAGATTTCCCTTTGACATTTTGCCTGTTCAGTGAACTGCAGAAAACTGCAAACCTTTACAAGTCGGGGAAATATATCTTCCCGCATGTGCTCGGAATATTTAAACATAATCTAACTTTTCTTAAAGTTTTGGATTTTATCCTTTGGGGGGGGTGGTGAATTGGTTACAAATACTGTGACATTACCCTAAATCCATAACCATATTCCTTGGAGAATAGACCAGCCCAAGAGGAAACGAAGGCAGATTCTGGCCTGGCAAAGAGAACGTGAGGCAGTAGAAATACACAGTGTTGATGTGGCTCCCGCAACCCACTCCCTGCCATCAAGTCGATTCTGACTCACTGCAACCTTTAGGAAAGGACAGTGGATTTCTGAGGCTGTAACTCTTTACAGGAGTGGAAAGCCTTGTTTTTCGCCCATGGAGTACCTGGTGATTTTGAACTGCTGACCTTAGGGTTAGCAGGACAACTCATATCTGCTCTGCCACCAGGGCTGCATGACTCAGGTAGGTGAGTTTTTATTGCCGAGTAGAATTTGACGGTATAACTATATAAAGTCAAAGGACATTTAGAGTTGTTTCTAGGTCTCGGGGATGATAGGCTCTGTTTTTCTATAAACACTCCTGGGGCTACTGACAGATCTGAGGAGAAAGTCAGGGAGCTTTGTTCTGCACAATGACAGAGCAGATTTCCTCAAATGCAAATCGATGGTGTAATTCCCTGATTAAAATTCCTCACTGGTTCCTTATTGCCTACAGCAGGGATTCGCTACCGTGACTGCACATTAGAATCAACTGGAGCACTTTTTAAAAATGTCTGAAGCTCAGGCCCCAGCCCCAGAAATTCTGATTTATTTGAGCTTAGGATGGGGCTCAAATGTCACTTAGAAACACAGAAAACGTCTGTGATTTCAATATGGACGCAGTTCTACAGAATTCAGTCCAAGGCCTTACCAAACCCCAAGACTTTCCCTAAGTTACCTCGTCCTCAGTTCACACACTCATTTCTCATTCCTGCCCTTTGTTCTCTTGAATGTAGACAATGGAAATCATCGAAATCGTCGTTGCCCTTTAAAAATGCTTTGCCTTTGCCTGTGCTATTTTATTGCTCCGAGACTCTGCCTTTGCTACTCCCTCTGATGAAACCCAAGCCTACAAGGCCATGCTCGTTAGTTGTTTTTTTTTTTAACAATTTATTGGGGCTGATACAATTCTTTTCACAGTTCATACATATACATACATCAATTGTATAAAGCACATCTGTACAGTCTTTGCCCTAATCATTTTTTTCTCTTTTCTTCTTTTACATTTTATTAGGGACTCAAACAACTCTTACCACACAATCCATACATATACATACATCAATTGTATAAAGCACATCCATACATTCCCTGCCCCAATCATTCTCAAGGCATTTGCTCTCCACTTAAGCCCCTTGCATCAGGTCCTCTTTTTTTTCCCCCCTCCCTCCCCATTCCCCCCTCCCTCATATGCCCTTGGTAATTTATACATCGTTATTTTGTCATATCTTGCCCTATCCGGAGTCTCCCTTCCCCCCTTCTCTGCTGTCCCTCTCCCAGGGAAGAGGTCACATGTGGATCCTTGTAATCAGTTCCCCCTTTCCAACCCACTCACCCTCCACTCTCCCAGCATCGTCCCTCACACCCTTGGTCCTGAAGGTATCATCCACCCTGGATTCCCTGTACCTCCAACCCTCATATGTACCATTGTACAGCCTCTGTCCTATTCAGCCCTGCAAGGTAGAATTCGGATCATGGTAGTTGGGGGGAGGAAGCATCCAGGATCTGGGGGAAAGCTGTGTTCTTCATCGATACTACCTCACACCCTAATTAACCCATCTCCTCTCCTAAACCCCTCTATGAGGGGATCTCCATTGGCCGACACTTGGGCCTTGGGTCTCCACTCTGCACTTCCCCCTTCATTTAATATGATATATATATACATATATACACATACATATATACATATACACATACATACACACACATATCTTTTTTTTTTGCATGATGCCTTATACCTGGTCCCTTGGGCACCTTGTGATCGCACTGGCCGGTGTGCTTCTTCCATGTGGGCTTATTTGCTTCTGAGCTAGATGGCCGCTTGTTCACCTTCAAGCCTTTAAGACCCCAGACACTATCTCTTTTGATAGCCGGGCACCATCAGCTTTCTTCACCACATTTGCTTATGCACCCATTTGTCTTCAGCGATCCTATCACGGAGGTGTGCAGTCAATGATATGATTTTTTTGTTCTTTGATGCCTGGTAACTGATCCCTTTGGGACCACTCGATCACACAGGCTGGTGTGTTCTTCCATGTGGACTTTGTTGCTTCTGAGCTGAGCTGGACTAGAAAATGCTCCTAAGGGCCAGCAAATGATCCCTGAACTAACTACAAGCTTTTCTCTTGTGAACGGTTTTGTTCTGTTCTTTGTCAGTGGTTTGTTTTTGTTGTTTTGTTGTCTGGTTGTATACTGTTGCTTTGTTTTCCTCTGTCTAGTTTTCGTGCATGTTAGTGACTCCACAGGTCTGTCTGAATAGGACAGGCTGGATGAACTATCTGGAGGAAAAACAACGGGACCGACAGTTCCGGGGGGACTTGGGGTGGGGGGGTAGGGGGGGTAAGGAAGTGGTGTTAACAAACCCAGGGACAAGGGAAAAACATGGGACCCCAAATGGTAGAGAAGGGGGAGTGGCAGGCATGGTGGGAAATGATCAAGGGTAAGGTTGCTTAGAGAAGAGGTATACTCTAGCCCAGGTGGCGATGAAGCATGGTAGTAGGGCAGGAGGAAGGTCAAGGGAGATGGAGGAAAGAGCTAGGAGTCAAAGGGCATTCATGGAGGTCTAGACAAAGACATGTACATGCAAATATATATAGGAGGATGGGGAAATAGATCTATGTGTCTATATTTATAGGTCAAGTATTAAGGTGGCGGAAGGACCTTGGGCCTCTACTCAAACACTCCCTCAATGCATGAATACCTTCTTTTATTAAATTGGAACTCTATGATGCTCACTCTCCCGACACAACGGCTGGAGCCAAAGTGGGTGAACAAGTAAATGTGGTGAAGAAAGCTGATGGTGCCCGGCTATCAAAAGAGATAGTGACTGGGGTCTTAAAGGCTTGAAAGATAAACAAGTGGCTCGTTAGTTTTATAGAGAGTTTTCCCACCATGAGGCTTATTTAACTGCTCTGCCCTGGTGACACAGTGGCTATTCATTGGGCTGCAATTCACAAGGTTGGCAGTTCAAGACCACTAGGCACTCTGCAGGAGACAGATAGGGCCTTCTGCTCCTAGAAACAGTTACAATCTCAAACTCGTGGGGGCAGCTCTATCCTGTCCTATAAGGTCACTATGAATGAGTTGCATCATCAAGAGTTCTCTGGGTTGCATGATACCTGTTATTAACTCCTACTGAAGGGGCTACATCTATGTTGTACGTGAAGGAAAAGACAGGTCACTGCACAGTGGGTAGCTCATAGAATAGGCTGCTTAGGGAATCAATTTAGAAACAATCATCAACATAAAAGCAGACCTGGAATAATAGGTACTATGATTGAGGGAGCAAATGTAACTGAGCAGCAACACAGCACGGCATAGGGGGTAAGGAGAAAGTATATGTTAAAGAAGTGAGGTGGCCAGCCCTTGATATCAGCTACTCATTTCCCCCCTCCTCCCTGTTTCCCCTCCATCATGAACCCTTGATAATTTATAATTATTATTATTTTGTCATATCTTACACTGTCTCCCGTCTCCCTTCACCCACTTTTCTGTTGTCCATCCTCCAAGGAGGAGGTTATATGTAGATCCTTGTAATGGGTGCCCCTTTCTACCCCACCTTCCCTCCACTCTCCCAGTATCACCACTCTCACCACTGGTCCTGAAGGGATCATCTGTCCTGGATTCCCTGTGTTTCCACTTCCTATCTGGACCAGTGTACATCCTCTGGTCTAGCCAGGTTTGTAAGGTAGAATTGGGATCATGATAGTGGGAGGAGGAAGCATTTAAGAACTAAAGGAAAATTGTATGTTTCATCGTTGCTACCCTGCACCCTGACTGGCTTGTCTCATCCCCACAACCCTTCAGTAAGGGGGTGTCCAGTTGCCTACAGATGGGCTTTGGGTCTCCACTCTGAAATCACCCTCATTTACAATGGTAAAATTTCTTGTTCTTTGATGCCTGATAACTCTGCTGATCTATCTAGATAAGATAGGCTGGATGATCAGTCTGGAGGAGGAAAGAGTGGAACTGATGGTTTGGGTGGGACATGGGAGAGTGGGGGTTGGGGTAAGGAGGTGGTGTTGACCAACCCAGGGACAGGGGAGCAACAAGTGATCCAGAATTAGTGGCAAGGAGGTTGTGAGAGGCCTGGTAGGGTTTCAGCAGGGGAAATGTAACTGAGAGAAATTACTAAAAGCTATGCTCTTAAGAGTTCTATACTGTAGAGTACTCCTGGACAAAGGGAGAAATACATTAGGATAAAGACAGGAAAACAAGATTTACTGTGATTGAGTTGCTTCCAATTCAAAGCACCCCTGTAGATCCATGCTCTGTGTTCACCAGAGTGTTGTCTCTTCCCTGGCAGACATTTAAAACTAAGTCCCTGTAAAACTGGCACGGCATCAGAGTATAATCTCTTCCTTCACAAGGGAGAAGGCGGAGGAGGACCATCAAGCAATCAAGACCATCAGCATCAGCTGCCCAAGCTGATTCTCCATGTGTGATTCCTATGAGCAGGAGGTCAGACGAGCTCAGCCTTCAAACCTTTTCACCAATTCTAGCACCTGCTACTCACCCCATGGCCACTATTTCTCTGCGGGCTAAATCATATCATGCCAATGACACTCCAAAGTTTCAGACAATATTCAGAATAATTGTATTTATTGGGGAAGAAGCAGGTTACAATTCAGGATCAGAAATGACCCAGGACACAGTCCTTTGATCAGGGCAGTCTCTTTATCAGCTGTGTTTGGAGTTACAATTCTCTGGTCCCAAGCCTCTCTCAGCCCCATGGTCTCTTGACCTGTGCCCCCCTCAGGCAAGTGCTGCAAAACTGTTTGAGCTCTGCCAATTAAGTGCCCAGAGCAACCCACTCTGCCAATGAACCTTGGTTCCAAAGTACTCAGCTCTAGCTCCAGGAGTCAGCAAACTTAATTAACTCCACCAAGTGCCCAGAGACACACTCCCCACCACACTCAAAGGCACTCAGTTTTCTCACTCTGTGCACCCAGAATCCCACTGCTCTGTCCTGTTTAGGTCGCCTGAGTCCGCTGCCTCTGCTGCTACTGCTTCTCAGCTGCTCTGGCATCACAGCTCTCGGTTGCCCGATCAAGGAAATCGGGCATGGGAACCTCAAGGTCAAAAGACATACTCCAATTCTGGCTCTTTCCCTTTATGACAGAGAGATCCCCTTTGCTGCCTCCAGGCTGGCTTCTTTTAAGCCTTTTTGGGTGACAACATTGACCGATCTCCATGCTAGGGGAGGTTCTATCCCTTATCTGCATAGTCCCACTTCCCCAAGGGTGTCATGCCTCTTATTTACATTATTGACATATTATTTCATCCACTTGGTGAGCACCAATTACCTCACATTTGCATCGCCTACCCAATCATTTGTGAAAACGTTACCATGACCACAGCTGAAAGAGTCATATACGGTCATTTATTTTGCCTCACAACATTTTCAGCCTTTTTAATACTGGACTTCTTGCTGCTACAAATGTAAACGGGTGACGCACCCCTTGGGGTCTGAAGTAATGGAGTGTGTGGTTGATTGTGTGTGTGTGTGTGTGTGTGTGTACACAAAGGCCTCTGAAACACACACACGGATGCGGCTGTCATTAAAGAACAGCCAAGGAATGTCACCTGATCTACATCCGCCAATGTTTGTGAAAAATAAAATTTTACTGATTTTAATCACTGAGACTTCGGGGATTAGTAGTCTTCTGAGCATAGTGCAGTGTGACTAATATAGCCATGAAGAATTGATTCACCATATTCCCCAGCTGTTTTTCTGGGATCCTACACCTAAAGAGAGAATGTGGAATTCTGTGGTAAAGGGTTTCTGAGCTGCTGGAAGACAGGGATTGATGAGCTTGATTCTCGGGGGTCTAGATAAGATGCCCTAGGAAAGAAAGTTCTGAACAGAAGACGCCTGGCTCAGGTGAAGGAAGAAACTCAGAAATTGGATCTTTAGAAGGGCACCTGGATCACCATGAATTGGTATTGATTCCAGAGCATTTGTTTTGTTTTGTTTTTGCCTTTAACACTTAAGACAAACATCTTACTAATATATTTTATATAAGACTATTCATGACGTCCAGAATGTGACATAATCAAACACAAAATTTCAAACCCAAATCAACACTGTGAAAATGATAGTTGAGAGAGAGAGAGAGAGAGAGAGAGAGAGAGAGAGAGAGAGAGAGAGAGAGAGAGAGAGAGGCTGTCCCTGAGAGAATGAATTGTAACATTGAACAGATGTTCCGTTTGTGAATGTGATTTTCACTAACAAGGTATGTTTGGTAGGCATTGCAGAACGCACCAGTTCTGCCCCTTGTTAGGATCATCAGAAAGATGTCTTGGTTCAACAATGCTTGGAGGCTGAAATGTGTTCTCCTTTATGATTTGCAGCTCTGATTAGCTCTGTTTTTCTGCCTAAGGTGCAAAAATGCAAATATGAACTGAGAGTCTGTGTAATTTCTGCTTCTTACATCATTGCTAATAAAAAATAAACATCTTCTTTTGTACTTCACTAAACATGTGGTCTGAGGTGAATGAAGCAGAAGACACTGCTGCCTACCCCTCCACCACTGTGCCGACTGTTTCACATTACTAGGAAACACAGCAAAATGTGCATCTGCCGTGGGAAAAACATATCAATCCCATCTCTGATAACTGCGCAACTGTGGGGAGGAGGAAAGTGTCTGTGTGTAGGAGTCTCGAATCTGATATAATTAGGTAGAGAGAGAAGAAAAAATAAAGTTGGTGTGCCAAAATCTTGATGTTCTTAAGATCTGAGTGAGGATTATGTGGGAATAATTTTCTTGACTAATGTGTATTTGAAACTGTTATAATAAAAATATGGCCCTGTGCTCGCTTTGGCAGCACGCATCCTAAAACTGGAACGATACAGAGATTAGCCGGTCCCCTGCGCAAGGATGACATGCATATTTGTGAAGCGTTCCTTAAATAATAATAATATGGTAGTGAGTTCAAAGGCTTATTGACGAATTACTTTTCTAAAATGTGCCTAAATTTAAGGACATAGCCTAGAGAACTAAGTTCTTTAGTCCTGAATTTTATTGCCAATTGTCAAAAAATAATGATGATTTGTTGTTTTAACAAATAATAGGTTCTTTTTTCCCTTCTTTTTCTTCTTCAGAGATCTTACACATGTGATTTCATTATGGAACAGAGACTGATGGATTCCTGGTGTGATTATTACCTCCTGTAATCTGATCATTAGCTCTTTCTTATCTTTCTTTTTGTAGGTACTATTTAAGTTGCCTTTCTCATTTCTCTGAATTCTGAGTATCTTAAAGTATTCGTCTATCTTTAAAAGCCACAGTGACTTGCGTCACCTTCAGAATTAGACTCGTGTTAAAAACGATAATGATGGACAGCGGCCTAGATCACAGGGACCTGCATTTCCTGCAGCAGAGCACTTGTCTCACAGACGGTGTCCATATTCAGGCTTACCCACTCGACAGCCGATTCACGGTCTATTGTTTTCTAGAAGCCATGTCCACTGATAGTTTGAGCTTGAAAAGCAAGGCTATGGAACTGGCGATGTTATTTTTGCTACGCTGCAGTCTCGCTGTAGCTGGCAATCCTTGTTTTCTGGAGTAGGAGATTTAGTGTGCTATAGGTGTAACTAAAAGACCTACACCGAGAGACGAAAGTGGACCTTCCAGACGTTACTGTGATGTAGGCTGGCTTATTACGAGTCTAATGGTATCCCATGTACATAAGAACACATAGGTGTCATGCTGGGAAACCAATGAGCTGACTCTCATCTTGACTGCAGGCAAAGAATATCTCATCAAAGCTATAAATTTCAGGAGTCTGTTCCCAAATTTAAAACCCTTAAGGAAAATGGTTTTCATGGTTCAACAGTTTTAAAGGGTTGTTCTTACTTGGCTTTGTAACAAGTGAATTAATAGTTTCTCTAAAACAAATCCGCATTATGCCACTGTTACATGCATCTTTGTGCTGTCACCACTAGCACTCAACTTCCTCTCCAGGTTACAAAGCCATAGCGGCCACATGGGGAGACGTTTATTACCTGGTGCGTTTATTACCTGGTGCGATTGCTCAGGTTAGTCCAGGATAGGGCGGCGGAGCGGGGGGGGGGGGGGGGACTTACGCCCACCTTCCATTTCAGAGTGGACCTCAACCTAATACCAGGAGCGGTGAGTCAGTCACTCCAGTCTCTCCTGAAGCAGCAGAGATGCACACAGGCCTCAGGAACCAAGCCCCTGCAGAAAGATCATAGCGACTGACTGCGCTTACTTCTTCTATGGGTGTCAGCGAGCACCTGTGAAACCCTTCAGTAACTACGCGAGAGCTGCTTTTCTTGGAAACTTTCTCCTTTTTTTTTTTTTGGCATATGGTTGATTTATAGAGCAATCTTTTTTTTTGGGGGGGAGGGTATTTTTTCTTTTGCATCTGGGGCAAACAAGACAAAGTATAATGTATATGAGATTGAAGATATTCAGCAAATGCCTCCAACTGTTTAAGCTTAGAGGAAAGTCATTGATTGTTTTACAAAACACACACACATAAAATAAGCAGTTGGAATGTCATTATCGTTTTCCAAAACCTATTAGGACAGTCAAACTACCTAGACTCACCTCATTTCACCTGACTGATCAGAGTTACAAATGAAAATCCATTACAGCCTAGGAGGAGCATGCACTCTTTGGTGTGCCTGGGACTGAAGCTCGAAGCAGTACAGCCAAAGGTTTGGTAGCAACTTGAGCACGTACCTCAACGTCCCCCTCAGACTTTCTAACACAATGCAAATGGGCAGAAATTCTCCAGCAGATATAGCTGTGATTTAAAATTTTAAATTGGATTTAAATGTATTTTTAACTGCAAAAGCACATTCAAAGTAAGAGAATATCATTAAAACATGGAATCATTACAGAGTTCTAAATACATGGCACATTTTCAAATAAAGCACTGAATAATTTTTGAAGCGTGATGGTTAGATTTCCTTTGATTTCCACCGGCATCTTTTGTCGATAGTAATTACTTCTGACTTAGGCGCCTTTGATGTTAGAAATACGATTGAACACTACTTTTGATTTTCCCTGAATGAAATTGAGGGAACAAACTTTAATTTTGTGACCCATACTGCACAGTAGAGTGTGACAAATGGTTTCTGAAAAAAAAAATCAGGATAAAGTAGGACTTTTGTGTGAGAAGGGGAAAAAAAGGTCAAATTGTCTCCATTTCGAGGTCAGAATAAGCGGTTACAAATACTCACGCCACAGCCTTTGTGGGGGCTTTGCTTGCGTTTATCCCGCTTACGTGTCTAGTAGTGTAATTATGAGCTGGGACCAACTCATTGGCAGTGAGTTAGTTTTTTGACTTGAGATTCTGTTTGATTTCATAAGATCTCTTTTCTAATGTGGCATCCATTTCTATATCCCTCCAGTAGCCAGAGTTCTATTTGCTTCACATGGCGAAAGGAAATTTAAGGAGTTTCTACTTTATGGTTACTCTCCTAAACCACAGGATGGATTTATAAAAAGCATTTAAAAAAGAAAAACTGGGGTTTTAAATGATTAAAGGCACAAATATCAGTATGTAAAAGGCCTGTAGACAAGCCTTGTCTCACGTGTTTCTCCACATCGAACTTATTTTAGAAAGGCCAGTTGTGACGAGGTAACATGGCAACATGCTCATCACTGAATCATGACTCGACTCGACTAGATTCAAAGATCGAGAAACAATAAAGTGGTTTCATATTGTGACTCAAGGTGAAAAAAATACTGTTTGGAACAGGTAGAATGGTGTTATTGGTTTGTTTTTGTTTTTTCATCTCACATAAGCCAAAGACTTCAAAATAAATTAAATTGTTGTGAACTCGTAGGGAGAGAGATAACTGAAGGGTAGCTGATGATTTGCTGACAGATGCTGATGAGACGGATGAAGTGCTGACAAGACGGCACGCTTTAGGGAAGATGCTGAAAAGGCCTGGATTCCAATTTCTGCTCTGCCAGGTACTAGCTGTATGCTGTGTGTTATGTGCTACATGCTGTATGCTGTAGTCTGTATGCTACATGCTACATGCTGTATGCTACATGCTACATGTTGTATGCGGTCTGCTACATGCTGTATGCTGTATGCTACATGCTGTATGCTGTATGCTACACGCTGTATGCTACATGCTACATGCTGTATGCTACATACTGTGTGCTACATGCTGTGTGCTGTATGCTACATGCTGTATGCTACATGCTCTATACTACATGCTACATGCTGTTGCAGTTAGGTGCCATTGAGTCGGTTCGGACCACAGCGACTCAATGCACCACAGAATGAGACACAAGGTCCCGTACCAACGGTTCCCACGCTCGAGCCCATGGACGCAGCCACTTTATCAGTCATCCATTTCTGCTGGCCTCCACTTTACCAAGCATGCTGTCCTTCTCCAGGGACTGGGCTCTCCTGACAATTGTCCACAGTGTGTAAGACGAAGGCTCGCCGTTCTTGCCTCTAAGGAGCACTCTGGCCACACTTCGCTCAGGACAGCTCCATTTGGCCCTTTCAGTCCAAAGTACTTTGCTTAGTCTTCCCCAGCACCACAATTCGATGCACCTGTCCGACTATGGTCTTCTTTATTCAGTGCCCAACTTTGACACGCATATGACGCAATAGAAGGGACCGTGGCTCGGGTCCAGCACCCCCTCAGAGTAACATGCTTGTGTTCAAACCCTTGCATTCTCGTGCAGCAGATTTCCCTAACGTAACACGGCTTTTCATTTTAAGAAAGTCTGCCTCAGATAAACAAAGACGTCTGCCAAAGACACTTGGCTCTGAAAACTACAAGTGGATTCTTGCTCCATCTGTGGTTGGCAAATGATAGCTCAGGAATTGGATCCAGGAGGGTAAAAAGGCTGATAAAGTTAGGGATCAGAGGAATTTGAGGATATTCTTAAGCCAGAGAAAATATGTAAGAAAATCTGTTTTATAAAATTCAAGGAAAAGTGCTTAAGGCCCTGTACCTAATAGATACTTAGTAAATATTTTATGAACTAAAACTCATGGCACGGCTTTTTGCCATAGAGAATAAGGTACATCTGCTGCTTCCCTGAGCATTGATGGTGGATCTAAGAAAGACGCAATCTTGGAAATTTCAACTGTTTCTCACTTATGATGCTATTTACTGGTCCATTTTTAAGGATTTTGCTTGTCTTTACATTGAGTTGCAGTGCATACTAAAGCCTCAATTCTAGATCTTCATCAGCAAGTGCCTCAAGTACTCCTCACTTTCACCAGAAAGGTTGTGTCATCTGCATCTTGACACACTGTTAATGAGCCTCCCTCCAGTTCTGATGCCACGTTCTGCTTCATATGATGCAGGTCCTCCTATGATTTGCTCAGCATGCAGACGGAGTAAGGTTGGTGAGAGGACACAACAGGAATAGACCCCTTCCCTGAGGTTAAGCCACGCAGTGTCCCTTGTTCTATTGGCACAATGGCCTCTTGATCCATGGACAAGTTCCGTATGAGCACAATCGAGTGTTCTGGAATTGACCTTCTTTTCACGGTTATCCATGTGCTCCACATTGTCAAATGCAAGATTCATCTGAAGTTAGCACTGCTGTCGCTTATTCCAGCTCCTATTTGGAATCTAGCCTGAACCTCCAGTGGTTCCCTGTCAATGTACGTGTCTGTCAGTTTGTCATATTTTGGTGGCTTGTGTATTGCTGTGATGCTGGAAGCTATGTCACCAGTATTTCAAGTGCCAGCAGGGTCCCCCGCAAAGTGAACAGGCTTCAGTGGAGCTTCCAAAGTAAGAGCAGACAATGAAGAAGGATTGGCTCACCAAAACAAGGGAAGTGGCTGCTGAAAATCATATCCATAGCTACAAAGCCAGCTGTAGACCATTGGGTGATTTATTTCCCCCTGTCGCAGCCTCAGATTCCTCACTGGAGAAAAAGGAGCCCTGGTGGTGCAGTAGGTTTAGTGTTGGGCTGCCAACCCAAAGGTCTATAGTTCAAACCCCACAGCAGCTACATGGGAGACAGGGCAACCTGCTTCCATAAGCACGTACAATCTAGACTTTGAGCATTGGACACTTTGTAGATCAGTTCCACTGTGTCCTATAGGTTGTCCACTGGACAGCAGTGGGTTTGTTTGTTAAAAGATCACTCAAAGCATTTTAAGTGTTCAACACTGTACCTGGAACGGAATAGGCATAATGTACGTTGGCTAAATTGTTACTGGCTTGCAAGGCCACAGGGGCTCATCAACCTTGCGCTATAAGGTTGCTATGGGTCAGAATCAACTCAAGGGCAGCGTGTCATGATATGAAGCGTAGCAAAAGTATGCAGAGAAATTGGCAAGGGTAGTGTATAGAAGATCAAAGGCATAAATCTGCCTTGAACAGTTAAAACCTTGTCTGTTGATCCTCCCTCTGTACCATGTTGGACCTGATTTGGTTTTGAACACTTTCTGTATTTTTGTTTTGTTTGTTCATATTAGAGTGTATCTCAGAGGTGGACGTCATTGGAGGTTACTCTCTTGTCCCTATAGAGACAGCAAGCAGAACAGTGTTTCCGGGGTGGGGGCCAGTACAGCAGTAGGGAGTGGGGAGACGATGTCATAGAGTCTAGGAAGAAAAAGTTTGGAAACTGGGGGAGCAATTGAACAGTTCTGCTTAATGTGATTGAACTACGCAATGATATGATATACGTATTAACTCCCAATTAAAAAAATCATTTTCATGGGGAAAAACAGCAGCAACAACAAAATGTATACCTTGAAACATACAGAGCTCAGCGGGAACTGCCTTGTTTGTCTGGGTCCTGTGAGCCCCGCTGTGGACCTGGCGCAGTGGGACCGCTTTCCAGGAACTTCGCGCTCCGTGCAACGGCGACACTGCTGCTACTCACCTGCTGCGTGTGCATATGGGGATCGGCGCCAGAGCAGTGGACGAAGAGGGTCAAGCAAATTTTAAATCTCCGACTGCGGAGCTCCTCTGCCTTGCCTTCTCAGCCCGATCTTGGCCTCAGTCTTTGCCCTGAAACGCGCTCCAGGAGCCCCTCTGTGGGACAGTGGTTTCTAATCTGGATGGTTTTGTTGCATTATTTCAAAGCTTAGAAGGAAGGCCTAAAGACCCACTTCTGAAAAAACCACCACGCGGCGCACAGTTCTCCAAGGCGCAGAGCCCCACGCACCAGAGTCCACCGGGTGCCTGTGCCCCCGGGGTGCCTGTGCCCCCGGCCGCGCGCCAATGCCGCCTCTGTGACTCACGGAGTCTTTCCCATGCCAGCACCATAGCTGCCACTTTGACCTACAGCTCATACCTTTTGTGAGATTCTCAGGGGCATGTGAGAAAAGTAATGCCCACTCCATTCCCCTCGGGAAGTTGGACATTGGCATTCTGTGATGAGCCTCCCAGAGTTTGAATTTTCATTTTAAGAACGTCTGCCTCAGATAAACAAAGACATCTGCCAACGACACTTGGCTCCGAAAACTACAAGTGGATTCTTGATCCATCTGTGGTTGGCAAATGATAGCTCAGGAATTGGATACGGGAGGGTAAAAGGCTGATAAAGTTAGGGATCAGAAGAATTTGGGGACATTCCTAAGCCAGAAAATAGTGCAAGAAAAGCTGCTTTATAAAATTCTAGAAAAGGTGTTTAAGGCCCTGTACCTAATAGACAGTAAACATTTGATGAATTAAAGCTTATGGCACTGCTTTTTTAGGCACAGAGAAGGTTACATTATATCGTTCCAGTTTCTCCCTGAGATCTTAGAGTATTACTTCCCATGTCAACTGATTAAACCCAGAGCAGTGGTTGGCTTTATTTATTTTCATGTGCAAACATTTCCTATCAATTTTTGAACTGTGCTGCCTTTTCTTTATGTTACTCACTGGAATTCTGTTAACGCTTTTGAAAAAGACATCAGAAACTAGAAATGGAGAAAAAGACTTTCAGACTTTTTTTCTTTTAGGTCAGCCAGAACTATTATCATTTAGGTTACAAATAAAAATCGATTTCTATTTTGTTAAGGAATTCTCTTTTTAAATAAAACCATTTTAAAGGTTTGGGTTTTAAGTAAAAGTTTAAATGGCTCTAAAAATCATACAAATTGCAAATGTGGGTCTTATTTTATTTTTAGTGACTTTATTGAGCACATTGGCAAATTAGATTTTACAATTTAACATTTTACAATTAGAAATTTGATCTACTACTTAAGTTGCAAACTTTTCAAAATACTACAGAAAATCCTGTTAGTTTTTTGGATTTTTCTGTTCCATGCTGAGCTCCTGAGATATATTTTTTCTTTCAGCTTCATTTTCATCTTCCTGTGAAATAAATTTTAGAAAATATTAAAATAGGTACTTTAGGGCATTTTATCAGCTATAATTAATACATTATAATTGTACTTACCTGAAGAAGTATTAACTATTATGATCTCAGTAATCCAAGGAAAATAGCAATAAATGCAGAGGGCAAAACTATGTAATATTTAAATATTTGCAATGGGTGCTCATATACTTTTAACAAAATTTTTTGATATGTTTCAAAAGCAACCAATTTCAACAATGTTCTGGAAATTATGTTTGAAAACTGCTGCTGGAATGTGTCCACTTTAGGGGGTAAGCTAGGTAGTTTTACTTCACTGTTTGATAAAAAACAATAAATTTAACTTCAGAGACACTTTCTGTGCTCCTGCATGGCAGTTCTGTCCCATCTAGCATACTTTCTTGACAGGTCTGCCAATTTTCCAATTACTTGTACCACCATCTGTTATCTGAAGATCAGTCAGGTCTAAAATGGGAAACATGGGCATGTCAGGCGATAGAATGCTTGCAGTCTTCTATAGATTCGAGTCTAAGTGGAGGCCTCCTAATTCACAGTAGATCTCTGTGAACATGGTGAATGGATGAGAAGACATGCTAAGGCCCAGTTCCAGAGGAATGAAGCGCATCCTGTGTTCAATATTAAGTGGTGGCCTTCGGGCTTTGAATAATGAACGTCTGGGGAAAATATTTCATCATATGATTTGTGACGCATCTCACCATACGTGGTCCTTCAACAATACTTTGTATAACACAATCTTGCTTTTATTGATTTATCACATATAAGACCCTCCATTTTTAATAAACGGAAATAAAAGACACTGTCTAAATTTTATTGAATGAATTAAACTTGATCACAATTTCTTATGTTATCTAACGATCTCAGCATCACCAAGGATGTCATCCAATATTATCTGTAACTTTTAAAACCAAATGCAATGTAATTATCTAATTTTTGAACTCTGCTTAATGAACTGACTCTATTATGTAAGTGCAAATCAAAATACATAAATTTGTTTTCTGTGAAAACCCATAATCCTTGGCTCTGAGTCATTATCAATGTAGAGAGCCCTCATGACAGCTATTATCAATCAAAATCAATGCAGAGGGAGGAATACACGAAATAGAGTTTTCTTTATTATTTTTGGTGACATGCTTTTAATACATTTTCTAAACCTAGCAGTCATTGCATATCAATTTCCCCTCAATTTATCTCTAGGAGATAGAATAGGTATATCATATTCAATTATACTTGATTTAGTTTTGAAATGCCATTACTAAAAAGACAGTTTTTACTGGTAGACATACATTTGGGGAGATTATATAATTATATCCCAATAAAGAATAACTCTGACTCTACACATTGCACTGGGATTTTTGTTTATTCACTTGTTTTCAGTTCGGACATTTGCAGAAATTATGGAATGTCTAGGTAAAGAGAGGTAGCAGATAATTTTGGCTTGGTAGCATTGCACTTTGCTAAGTAGCATTGATATGTTCTTCAAGTTAGGGTCCTATATTCTTAATAACAATATTCCTAGAACCTAACAGAATTCCTTTAATAAGTCATGACAGCCAAATGGATGGTGTCCGTGCTCTGTAAAGCAGTGGACTGAAACGTGAATGAGATGTCTGCTTGAACCAAAGGCTTCTGGGTGGCAAAATGGTTTGCACTCGGATAGTCATCGAAAGGCTGGGCTCTACCAAGCATTGTGTCAGAAAAGCCTGACGATATACCTCCACATGATTACTAAAAATCCCACTCACTGCCATTGAGTTACTTCTGACTCACAGTGACCCTATAGGACAGGGTAGAACTGCCCCTGTGGGTTTCTGAGACTAAGTCTTTACAGAAGTAGAAAGTCTCGCCTTTCTCCTGTGGCACTATCTGGTGGTTTTGAACAGTTGTCCTTGTGGTTAATAACCCAATTTCTAACCCTCGCACCACCAGGGTGCCACAAGATTACAGCCACTGCACACCCCACGGAGCACACTTCTGCTCAGACCTGTGTGCATTGCAATGATTCAGAATCAACTCCGTGCCAGTGGGTTTGGATTTGGCCTTGGCCCCTACCAAAATGCCATCTGGAAAGGCATCGCTTGTCCTCTTATCCAGCACTTATACTTCCCAGCAATCGTAATGTACGCGATCAGCAACAAAAATGAAACGAAGCCAAAAAATGCTTGCACGGCATTAACCAAAGTGTCTGTTACCAAGCTCATAGGCTTAAATGTGTAAGAGTGAGACGGAGTCTTTATCAAGTGGACAGTACACATTCCACATTAATAGGATTAGTTTTCTCTGTCAACCTTCAATGCTGCCCTAAGTAAACGGGGCTGTATACTTAATAATGGCAGTCAATTAAGTTCCTAAAGTTCATGTTCTAGCGCCTAGCTTGTTGAGCACTGTCGCGGTCTTAAAGGCGTGTGAACGACTGAGATGCAACTACTGACCTCGACTCCTTCCGAGCGAAAGGGAAAGAAACAAGTCCAAGACTCACAGATGACACGAGTTCACAGGCAACAGTCTACACAAACCACAGGCTCGTTTACTCGGAGGCCCCCCACATTAACTGGAGCCCGGCTACCACTACCAACCGCTCTAACGAGAACTTCATAGATGGATCCTGATAGAATGGCAGAGAAATGCAGAACACAATCTACAATTTCAAATAGCTACACTCACTGGACTGGTCGATACTCTGGAGGATTGCCTGAGCCCACTGCACTGAGATGTTCTCGAACCTTGAAACAAAACTAGCCCTTGAAGTCACGTTTAGCTAAAGAGCAGATTGGCTGACAAAATAAAGATCATCACTTGAACACTGCACTTCTTTTAAAAAAAAACATTTATATGAGATCAGACAGGCAGTAATTGCTTTAAATCAAAGATGAGAAGGTAAGGTCTAGGAGAATTAGATCACAGGAAATAATTGGAATGCTCATACATTGTGATGAGGGGATCCAAGATGCGGAACAATTTGTGTACAAATCACCTAGTGGGGAATCTACATTTCTCCGTAAACCTTAAAAACACATTTTTCTTTTTAAAAAGATGTAAACATGACCCTGATGGCCAACAAGTATCTGTATCCTTTGCTCATACCTTTAACTATGAATACAAGTCCGAGGACCACATTTTAAGTGAAAAATTCATGTAACTCCCATTGATTTGGATATGGTATGGTATGTGGATACTTCATAAGCTAGTAAATTAGCATTCTTAAGATAATGGTTGTTTTCCGTGGTTTTTTTTGCTCTGCTGTCTTAGTTGTGGAGTATCATTTAGGCGCATGTCTCTTCTAGCACTGCCTCCTGTTCAACACAGGTGCACCCTCTTCCCCATTTTCCTTGTGCTCGGCTTCAAAGAAACAGCAGTAGATTTTATCGTGAACCAAAGCAGCAGAATTTGCTCTGGAAGGACTTTGAGAGATTTTTTTTTTTTTTTTGCTTTTCCTTTTGGAGCAACCAGGAGAGATATTTTGTGTTTCTAACATTTCCAGGTCAATTTTTATTAGAAATTTATATATTCAGCTCAAAATGAATAAACTCATTAAAGAAGCTCAGACACTAAATCAATTATCATTCACAAATGGCTTTTAAGATGAATAACATGGCAAAGAGAGTTTTTTTTTTTTACCAAAATATATCTTTCTTACTGGGTATAAAAGGCAAGAAAAAATTCTTAAGCTAGATGGCAGGTTTCTGTTGCTCTGTGCTGAGATAAGACATCTGTTTGTTTCCCAACGGAAGGAGACCCTTGCTGCACGGAGCACGGTCCTAGCGACAGCCCTGACAAGTTTGACACTGGTTTCCAGAAGAATTCTGCAGCAAGCAGCAAAAAAACACATCCTTTGGGGCTATCGGGAAATCTTAATGTTTAAGCCTGCTAATTCATATTAACAAAATAAAAGTTGATTATAACAGCCTTGCAGATCTGGTTATAGGTAACACTTAGAGACTGTGCACTGCTGTCAGAATGTCCTCATAGAATGACACTAAATGACTACACGTGGATCCGCAGTGCTCCTGCTCTGTTCACTGTGACATGACTGTGAAATGACTGCGACAGCCAGGAGTGATGGTTTCTAGGGCACATGTGGGTCTAATGCACCAGGTGGCAAGAGAGACTAAAGGAGAGATTTTCTAGCAAGGAGAGCAGTACTAGGTTGCCATTCATCCAAACTAAACACGAAGAATACACAAGCCGTATTTTTTAACTGCTATTTTCAGCAGCTTACACTATCCCTTTAGGGGAGAGGTGTTCTTTTATGGTTCATTGTTTGTGAATTTGGTTTAGTTCTCATAATAGTTCAAAACAATCTATGGTATACAAAAAATATATGAAATAGGTCTATCCATCTTGTGTTTCCTTTCTCTTGGGAGGTAACTGATTCCAAAACAATAAACAATTATTTTATCACCTGGAATGTCTATTTCTTTGGTGGTATTTGAATTCCAATTAGAGTCCACAAGTAAAGATAGTTCTGTGGTTACCCTGTAGACTGCTAACTTTTCGAATTATGTCTTTTCAGTGTAGGATTACACAAAGGGACAACTTTTCCTATCAGGAATTCTATGTTTCAAAGTAGCAAATACCATCTTAACCAAGTGCAAAAAGGTTTAACATGACTAGTAATTCATATTGACAGGAAGATCCTGGTTTTTGCTAGTAATGCGCAGCTTCACTCTAATCGGGAGAAAACAACAGGTAAACCCACACTGAAGACACTCTGCAAAGTGACAGCACACTTCCCAAGTATCAAGATCATGAAAGACAATCACAATAATAGAGATAGAATTAAATGTAACGTGGGATGTTGCAAAAAGAAAGAAAAAAGTCGAAATGGGAAAACTGGAAATTGTGGTTCCAATTCTTGGATTAGTTATCAGTATCTCATTGTTACTTGCTTGGTTTCATAATTATGCTATGGTTACATAAGACATTAACACAGGCAAGCTAGCAAAAGAATAAAGGTGAATTATCTGTAATTTTACTTTTCTGTAAATCTGAAATTATTTCAAAGTTAAAAGGTATATAAATAAATATAAATGGCTACTTACTGAGAAATTTCTCCATTTAGCTTATATACAGGCAGAAACAAAGAAAAAAACAGAATTCAAGGCACTGCTAATTATTACACTAAACATACAACTGAAATATTTTGCTTTCCTTCATTCTGCTTATGTTCCCCTTCTTCAGAACTTTAACTTCTCAGTAGGGTGATACTGTTGGTTTTTATTTTTATTTCTTGTCTTTGAGTATTGGTATTTTCGCACTCTGACCAAGTGCTGCTTTCAGTAGTCAGAAAACCCCACCGCCAGCCCCCGAAGGACTGTGAGCATATGATCGGAAGCTAGAGACGGGGGCTAGTAGCAGAGGCCAGAGTCGGAGAACGTGCTGTGCAGAAGGTGAAGGGTGAGTGACAGTGGGAGCCCAGACTCACTGGTGGAGCTCTACAGCACGTCCCCTCCAGGGGACTCCCTCTACCCACAGTTGAGGAAGAGGAGGAAAGGGGTCGCTCAGCAGAGTGCATTGGTGAGTTGAGCACAGGAGGTCAAAGGCAGAAGCCTGACTGCTGGACCTGATCTGGGGTACTGTTTTGTTAGGTTTTTGATTGTACTCATTAGAGGGTATGTCAGGAGTGTTATGTCATTGGGAATTACCCTCTTGAAGTTGTGGTATATATTTTTCTTTTTTAGTCTGTGGAAACCAGGACTGATGGCCCTACAGAGTCAGCAGGTGGAATAAGGGTTTGGCGGGGTAGGAGAACACAAGGTGGTTATGGAGTTAAGGAGTAATGACATCAAGGGTTCTATGTAGAAAAAGACTGTTTGGAAACGGATTGTGGTACCAAATGTACAATTCTGCTGGATGTGATTCAACTGTGGAATGATTTCATATATGTATTAGTCACCAAAGTAAAAATAATATAAAAAATAAAATAAAACATTCTTTTAATAATTCCCTTTGTAATCAGGTCACCTGAACTGTTTTCAGAAATAAGGAAGAATAGGGACTCCATCTACCATAATGGGCTGTGGTGGTGCTATGGGAAAAGTCTTCCTCTGCTAACCACAAGGTTGTCAGTTCAAGTCTGCCAGCTGCTCTACAGAAGAAAGATGAGAATGTTCCAGTAAAGATTTGCAGCCTCAGAATTCTAGTGAGCACTTCTAGCACAGTTCAACTCTGTCCTTCCGGGTGGCTCTGAGTCAGAATTCACTCCAGAGCCGTAGGGGTGGTTGGTTTCCTACGTTTGACATAATAATGGCAGTTGTGGTTTTCTCCTCCTCCTCCTCCTTCTTCTTCCTCTTCTTCTTTTTATTAATAAATAAGCTATTCACAGCAAATGTTATGTTTTTACAACAGTACAAAGACATAAGAGGTGAAAATAAGCACTAATCTAAAATGGTTCTCTCTGCTTACAATATTTTCTTCAATGTTACATATTCCTTTGACTAAAGATAGAATCAAGAATTATTGTGCTAAATTTAAATTAGTAATAGAAATTGCCTCCATGTTTTAAAAAATCATTCTGTAAAAAGGAAAAATCTAACTGTTTACAGTTGTTAGGAAAAGAATATAGTGGCACACTCCACTGGTTCTAACTGTTGGTATTTACAGAAAAAAAAGTGTAGAAAAGCAATATATATTGTTCAAATCTGTGGCCTACACGGCTTCTTGTACATATTACAAACATACAACAAGCAGAGCTCACAGCAGTATTTCAGATAGTGCTTTTAATCCAGAAAATATGCTGGTGCTGCACAATGAGGAAAAATTTATCTTAATAACAGAAAAATACAGACGATAATGAAAATGTTTTAGGCAAAATGAGCATGCTGTATGCGTCAGACTAAAATTAATTAGAGTTTTTACCATTTTACAATCCGACCATAATTCTTTAAATGGTGCATTTACTTCATGGTAATAAACACTTGGATCATTAAGTAAAGTGCAGCGTGTGTGTGATGTGCTACATTTAACAACCTTTGGCCTTTTTTTCTGTATTTCTGCACTGGGCTCTCCAAGGCGTTGAATAAGCAATTGAAGACCACAATTAAATCTCCTGACTTTGCATATTTGAGATTCTTATTTCATTTAATACAAAAAGCAATTAATCTGCCATTTTACAACTGAATATCAACTTTAGTGGGCCATGATAGATACTGAAATGAACTTACACGAAATGCTTAATTAAATTTACTGTCAAATCATAAGCTTTTTTTCATATGACAGAGCTGCATATTTAATTAAAAAGCTATGGCAACATTATAAAATTAACTTGGGGGGGTGTGGGTGCTAATTAGTAAATCCAGCTGAAACGTGTATGCCATTCAACAGAAAGGAGATATTTTAGTAAACTGCTACCTTTTTTATACTACTTAGTGATTCAAACATGAAAGAATGCCTCTTTAACATCAAAAGCATATCATTAGGTTAATAGCAATTGAGTTATAAAGTAGGGCAATAATTGATTTATGATATCATGTTAGAAAATAGATAAAGCTATTATTTAAGAAGGTAGAAAGGTAAATATTTATAAGATTATGGAGCAAGTTAGTTTTTGATTCCACAATGTATATACATTTTCTTCTGTGACGTGCGCTGCAGTCCCCACAACGGAACAGCACTCTGCGCCCTTCCTCCCTGTGCTCACCATTTCCATTCATTGTTTTCTTCCTATGCCTTCCACATTTTTGAGCTTTGTTTGGGGGCAAATGGAGCCCTTTGGGTCTTGTGTGGTTGATTTTTCTATCTGTTCCTTTTGTTGTGCAGTCATTTCTCGCCAACTCATAATTTTGGAACAGGCCTTGTGAAAGAGGTTTGCTTTTCTAAGTCTTAATTTTAGTTTCTCCTGTAGCTTCTAACTTCTTTATGGTGGCTTTTGGTAACATGAATGGGGGAATTATAAGTAAGACTATATTTCCCATGTATGATTTGAGATCAGCAGGGACTCTCCCTGATTTGGGAAGCAAAGTCCTAAGAATTGGTCCAGTCATCTACTGCCGTGGTTGTAGCTAGGTGCTATCTAGCTGGTTCCAACTCATTGCAACCGTATGAACAACACATGTTCTCCCACCATTCTCACAGTGTTGTTATGTTTGAATCCATTCTTGCAGCCACTTAAGTGCCTTCATCTTCTACAGAGTCTTCCTCATATTTTGCTGACCCTTTATGTCACGGAGCATGATCTCCTTTTTCAGGGACTGGCTCCTTCTGATAACACATCCAAAGTATGTGAGATGAAATCTTGCCATTCATTCATCCAATGAGCATTCTGGCTGTACTTCCTCTAAGACAGAACTGTCAGTAATCTAAGGAAGGTATAAGTCTAGTAAAACAAATGAGAATCAGTGAGTAGAAGGAAATAAGCTGTCAGAATAGGTTCGATAAAAGAACGAGTAAACATATGATGGACTTTAAGGAGCATATGCACAATTCTACAAGGTTATCCTTCTTTACAACGTTTATAAAGTAAACACCTAACTGCTTCCATAGTCTAAGGTATAGCAGTGACCTGTTGGTGTTAAGATATCAGGCTACCATTATCTTCTTTTGATCTATGAGTTCATGAGCAACAAGCATGCTTTGGTAAGCTTGCAATGTGTGTGGTCTTGAAGACACGGACCCTCCACCCTAGCAGACTTCTCATCCAGACAGTCCCCGACTCAAAACAGGATTCTGATGCAATGAACGCCAAACACCTCACTTATAAAATGTTGTCATGGTTATTGATTTTTATTATCAGTAGCTTTATAAAACCAATCTTTATTTGTCTTTGGGGGTTTAAAACATGACATACAAACAGCCGAGAATGAACATTTGCAATTATAACATCAGCACATTGCTTTCTGTAACACTGTGTGTATGCAGTATATATGACTAGTTTTAAGATATACAAAACAAAACAAGAAAGGTGGTTGTAACTGCAGTTTTCCAGCATACACTTTCATGCTTATTTCTCAGGTACAGGTAGTATTTGAGTTATAAACTGCAGATACAAACATATGTTTTCAATCTCTCCACTTATATTAAGCATTAAACATGTTTTAAGATTACCTTAATGCCTAAAGTAATTTCTATTCCCAGAACCCTCCCATTTGCATTTGCCATTAAAATGTACTAGGTAAGGACTAAGTGCCTGATACTGGGCAAGGAACTGCCCATAGGAGTTCAAAACCTAATACAATGGAAAGGAGTACAAATAAGTAATTCCAATACAATGGAAAGAATGTTAGAATAAAGTAGATCAGACCTGTATGAATGTGATAGAGAAAAAATCGAGCCACGATGCTATATAAGGAGAGTGTTTTGTTGTTGTGTAATGCCTAATACTCTACAGAGCAGGATACTCCAGATCAAAACATACCCACTTTTGTCCCACAGATCAGTATTGGAATCTCTTAAAGCAAATATTTCCCAATGTAACTTACCACATATACTCCAGTATAAGCTAATCCGAATATCTGCTGGGCACCTAATTTTACCACAAAAACAGAATTTAAAATGTGCTAAAAATGCAGCTTATACATGAGCATATACAATATGCTGTTTTCTTATTATGATAAAGTCAACATTAAGAATTAGAATCTTTCAGATATAAAGTTATGTTTAGAAAATGAAATTTTAAAACTTTGTTCCCCAGGGATCCGATTAAGTGGCTTCAAATATCTCTATTTGAATTCTACTGCTATTTTCCCTAGAGTGAACCTATTAATCTTCATAGTCTTATTGGAAATTAATAGCTCATTAGATATCTGAGTAAGATATCTCCTATGGCACATTAATTTTTCATAGATTAAGAAAAGCTGATTTTGCCTCCAGAAAAATTAAAAATACAATTTTGAAATTTCACACAAAAAATTCTATTCCATGTCAACAATAACAGCCACATTCTCACAACTTGAATTGATGTAGTGTCACATAGCCATTACTTTAAGGCATTAAAACACTGATTTAGGCTATTTGCTTTAATTTATCACCATAATAGACACCTCTGTTGGCATATAGTTAGATGACTCATACATGAAGGCTAGCACCCACCCACGGAGAGGGCATTGTTTATGTCTCCACAGGAAAGGCAGAGAAGAACCAGACCACAACCTGGTGCACCAAGCCTTAAAGGCAGCATACTGGCATGAAGGGCCCCAAGTCCAGCTACGTCGGCCCCCTCCCCAGAAGAATGCACTACAGAGGACAGCACTGAAGATACAGCCAGGGGGACGGGTGGGTCTGCTCAGACCACCTGAGAACAAACGAAGGGGGAAAGAGAGAGAGAGTGGATGGCAGCCTGGCCCACCAGGCTCTGAGTATAACATTCCTGCTTGGAGCCGCTAATGCACAGAGAGGACCTTAGGGCCAGCCCCACCATGAGTCATAGCATTCCCTCACTGACCCCTAGTGCTACGGGGACAGCACTGGAGACACAGTGTGCGAATTGTGCCCAGTTTGACACCCCCACATTGGGTGAGACATCAAGGGAGTGCAACAGAGCAGCAAGGGGAGCAAACTAGAGTTCCCCAAGGAATCCTGAAAATAGACTTTGGTCATAGGATTTGGCACCTAATCAGACTTGATTGGAAAACGTTCATAAGGATCAACAGACAGACCTAGAGCTATATATAGGCTTTTTGGGGGGTCATATCTATCTATATAAGATAGCCAGGATAAACAATCTCAAGGAGAAAACAAAACTGAGGGATGGATGGTTCTAGGGGATATGGGAGAGGGGGAGTTGGGAGAAAGGAAGGGGGGAACTAACAAACCTAGGGACAAGGGAATAACAAGTGATCTACAAATTCATGGCGAGGAGTGCATAGAATGCTTAATGGGGTTGGATCAATGTAGCCAAGAGGAATTACTGATTGCCAAATGAAGGTTGAACATAATAGTGGGACAGGAGGATAGTAAAGGAAATAGAGGAAAGAACTAGGAGGCAAAAGACATTATAGAGGTATAAATATAGGCATGTACATATGTAAATATATTAATATATAAAGATAGGGATATAGGTCTGTGTACCTTTATTTATATGTTAAGTATTAAGGTAGCACACAGATATTGGGCCTCTACTCAAGTACTCCCCTAATGCAAGAACACTTTGTCTTAATAACCAGGCATTCTGTTATGCTCACCTTCCTGACATAATCCCTGAAGACAAAATGGCAAATGTGGTGAAGAAAGCTGATGGTGCCTCAGTATTAAAAGATTTAGTATCTGGGGTTTTAAAGATTTGAAAGTAAACAAGCGACCATCTGGCTGGGAAGCAACAAAGGCCACATAGAAGAAGCACACCAACCTATATGATCACAAAATGTCAAGAGGACCAGGTATCAGGCATCAGAAGGCCCCCAAATGAACAATCATATTGATATGAAGAAGGAGGAGGGTGGAGTGGAGACCCAAAGCCCATCTGTAGACAATTGGACATCCCTTCATAGAAGAGTCACAACAAGTGATGAGTCAGTCAGGGTGCAGTATAGCACCGATGAAACATACAAGTTTCTTCTAGTTCTTGAATGCTTCCTTCCCCCCACTATCATGACCCCACTTCTACCTTTGCAAATCCAGCTAGACCAGAGCGTGTACACAGGTACAGATGAGCGCTCTCAGCACACAGCATCCAGGACAGATTAAACCTTTCAGGACCAGTAATGAGAGTAGTGATGCCATGAGGGTAGGGGAAGGCGGGGAGAAAGGGAGAACCAACAATTCCTTAGCTAAATAACAGCAAATATTATAGATGCAGTGGCATGAACGCAATGGTAGGGAGTTCGGTTTGGTGTTTGGAATGGAAGAATAGTGCTGCAAGAAGTGTTAAAATGTCTATTATTGCTAGATCCCAAATGTTTGAGGAAAGCCTCTCCTAACCCCAAGACAACAAGTACATTGAGTCTTGAAGGATAAGAAGGAGCTGTCCGGGCAAATAGAAGATTGACCGTGCCTGGAAGAAACTAAGCCGAACTCACTGCTGTTGAATAAATTGACTTATAGTGACCCAATACAAAAACACGTTCACTGCCATGGATTGATTTCTGACTCATACGACTGGATAGGACAAGGTAGAAATGCCTCTATGAATTTCCAAGAGTGTCACTTTTTTTTAAGTTCCATCAAATGCAAATTTTAATGTATCAATATTTTAAACCATGATTCAAACTTAAACTCTAAGAATTTTATTAAAATTGGATAGATATTGTAAGACAAAATGATTTCTTTTTTTGTTGTTGCAGAACATGTGGAATATACTTTTTTAAAATCATTTTATTAGGGGCGCATACAACTCATCACAATACATGCATACATCATTTGTGTAAAGCACATTTGTACATTCATCGCCCTCATCATTCTCAAAACATTTGCTCTCCACGTAAGCCCCTGGCATCAGATCCTTATTTTCCCCTTCCTCCTCGCTCCACCCTCCCTCATGAACCCTTGATAATTTATAAATTATTATTTTGCCATATCTTTCCCTGTCCGACGTGTCTCTTCATCCACTGTTCTGTTGTCTGTCCCCCAGGGAGGAGGTCACATGTAGATCCTTGTAATCAGTTCCCCCTTTCAAACCCACCCTTCCCTCCACCCTCCCAGTATTGCCACTCACACCACTGATCCTGAAGGGATCATTCGCCCTGGATTCCCTATGTTTCCAGTTCCTATCTGTACCAGTGTCCATCCTCTGGTCTAGCCAGTCTTACAAGGTAGAATTCAGATCATGATAGTGAGGTGGGGGAAGGAGGAGGAAGCATTTAGGAACTAGAGGAAAGTAGTATTTTTCATCGTTGCTACATCGCTCCCTGACTGGCTCATCTCCTCCCTGAGACCCCTCTGCAAGGGGGTCTCCAGTGACCAACAAATGGGCTTTGGGTCTCCACTCCGCACTTCCCCCCTCATTCACTACGGTAAGATTTTTTTGTTCTTTGATGCTTGATACCTGATCCCTTCGACAGCTCATGGTCACACAGGATGGTGTGCTTCTTCCGTGTTGGCTTTGTTGCTTCTGAGCTAGATGGCCGCTTATTTACCTTCAAGCTTTTAAGACCCCAGATGCTATATCTTTTGCTAGCTGGACACCATCAGCTTTCTTCACCACATTTGCTTATTTACCCGCTTTGTCTTCAGCAGCTGTGTCGGGAAGGTGAGCATCATAGAATGCCAATTTAATAAAAGAAAGTATTCTTGCATTGAGCGAGTACTTTAGTGGAGGCCCAATGTCCTTCTGCTACCTTAATACTAAACCTATAAATATATGCACATAGATCTATTTCCCCATCCTCATATATAAATATATTTGCATATATACATGTATTTATCTAGACCTCTATAAATTCCCTTTGCCTGCAAGCTCTTTCCTCTATTTCCCTTGACTTTCCTCCTGTTCTACTATCATGTTCAGTCCCCACCAGGGTTTCAGCAATTCCTCTTTGTTATATTACCCTTGATCATGCCCTACCAGGCTTCCCACACTCTTCTCACCACCAATTTAGATCAATTGTTGTTCCCTTGTCCCTGGGTTTGTTAACACCACTTCCTTTCTCCCACCTCCCCCTCTCCCATGTCCCCCCGGAACTGTGGGTCCCATTGTTTTCTCCTCCAGATTGTTCATCCAGCCTGTCTTATTTAGACAGACCTGCGGAGATAATAACATGCACAAAAACAAGACAGGGTAAAACAAACAACAACATACCAAAGGACTGTCACTTTTTACAGAGTAGAAAGCCCATCTTTCTCCCGGGGAGCAGCTGGCAGTTCCCCGCTGCTGACTTTGTAGTTAGCTGCCCAACAAGGTACTCACTATGCTACCGGCGCTCCTTTTAGTGACCTCACAGGACAGCGTCCAAGTACTGGATAGGATTCCCAAGGTGAATTGAATTTATGTAAGCAGTATGCCTTATTTCTCCCCCAGAGTCAGTGGTTAGTGGATCTGAATTGCAAACATTCTGGCTAGCTGCCCTGTGCTTAACTCAGTGCCCCAACAGGACTCTGTGTTGCAGGTCGAAGGAACAGAACATGGTAACAGAGAGAAGAGTGAGGGAGTAGAATGGGAAATGTAGTGGGGAGTCAATACAGTCTGATTCTAGCAGTAGGAGTAACTCTTGCTTGGCCACTGTCCCTCCCTCGCTGCAGTGATTCTTTCTGACTCGTAGGGACACTATGGAGCAAGTCCGTATGCTTCGGGGCTTCCAAGGCTGTAAATCTTTATGGGAGCAGAAAGCTTTATTTTCTTACTTTAGAACAGCTGATAATGTTCGAACTGCTGGCTTTGAGGTTATCGACCCACTGTGTAACTCATTATGCCACCAGGGCTCCTGGTTAGTTACTTTAAATACAGTGTTTATTCATCCTTTTTCTTCCTTGTGGTCAGTGACTGGCAAACTGAAACTCAAGTCCCACCTGGACCCATACACTAGATCCATGGGTACGTAACTTTATGTAACCTCCCTGGCCTTCATTTTGCTCACCTAAAAATGGCAAATTAACTCCACTTACAACTGGAAGGATAAAATAAAATGTGAGCAACCTAGCACAAAGAAAACTCTAAAGAAGCTCTATTCCTTCCTTGAAGGTTTAGCCTCTGACAGGATTTATCAATGGCCTGCCAATATGCAAGTAATGTGAATATCCTGTAAAAATGGTGCTTTCTTTCTTTCCTTTTTAAAAGTTGTATTGGCATATAATCCACATAGCGTACAATTCAATAGAGCAATCATTAAAAAGGGTTGTACAGTCATTACCACAATCAACTTTTTCCCCCTTTTTTTGTACTCGTTGTTGTTAGTCCCCCATTTCCCCCCTACCATGCTCCTGGGAAATTATTAATGATCACTATCTCTATGGATTTACCTGTCCAGGATTTCATGTACAAAAATATATACAAAATATCCCCCAGATAATGGCCAAATGAAACAGAGAAAACTTTGATAAAATTGAAAGCAGAAAATATTAAAAACTAGAACAACTTTAAAATGGGTCAAAAGGGAGATCAAATGATAAGGTGTTGCATTTTACTCCAGTTGCAATAATCTATTTTGCAACTCACTCAGTCTGATAGCAAGGCTGTCACATCCCTGGTCTACGGCCAAGAGGCTTGGTGGGGACCTGGAAAATGGATTTTGAGCTTTCACTGTCATCCATCACTTCTACACGCAATTAGAACTTAAGCAGTAACACCATTCCCTCCTCTTGATTTGGATTTTATGATTTATAATCATTGGGTCACACAGGTTGGTTTGCTTCTTTCATTTGGACTTAGCTGATGCCTCACCTAGATGGCTACTTGTAAAGCAGTGCTTTCCTAATTGAAGAATCATCATCATACGAAATAGTACCAAATTCCACCTGTGCCCCTTGAATTTCTTGATCTTGCAATTTTTACTGTTTTATTATTAGACTCAAAGACAGAAATGGTAAGTAAATAAAAATAAGTTAATCGGGTAAATGATTGCCTCAAAGAAATTAATTGGGAATGATTAGGGAAAGCTAATAGTTAATCCCAAAAAATGCATGGACATTTGTTAGGCAACTTTGACTAAAGTTCTCTCCAGAGCTGCCCTATAGCTTCTAAGATATTGTGATTATAGCTTAATGTACAGTCATGCTTCTTCTCCTGTGAAAAAACACCAGTCAGTGCAGTGATCCAACAACTGAAATTAAAATAATCTTGGGTTCTAGACAGAAACAATATGTAAGAAAAATAAGAATGATTGGGTATGAAAATTAAACAAATATAGTTCTTATTGAGTTGCTTCTTATAGAGTTACTTCAATGGAAAGAGGCCATCATTTTACAGAGGAAAAATTTAAAACTATTTATAGAAATTTGATGCTTGGAAGTGAAAGGAGAGTTCTTATTTAACTAGCTTCCATTAAACAATATCTGCGTTTGCTTCTCTTTCACATATCTGTCTACATACAGATATAACAGATGTATATGTTCAAATGGAGATTATTTAATGAGAAGCCTTTATAAAATATAAAAATGTTACTTTCCTTCATTATAAATAAAATAGCAACTATTTGAATAAATAGGTCACACTACAGAACTGAGGCTTCATTGCATGATACATTCCATACAAATAACTTGGTCAGATCTATTAATTTCTTTCAAATGTGTCCAACTATCAATGATAGACCTCCTGGAGATGTGAACTGGCTCTGGATAAGGAGACAGTACGAAGCTTACTGAAAAACAACACAAGACAGAAATCACTTCCATTGGCTTGCCTCTCTGTACAGACAAAATACTCGGTGATCCCATGAGAGGACAAGGTCACAACTCAACATACTGAAAATGCCAAAAGGCAAAGAAAACGGTAAAATTGATGAACGAATTGACCCTAACCTCCTAATCTCCTCAAATCCAAATATACACGATAAGAAATGTTAAAAGTAGTTGGGCTTTCTGTTACTTACAGTTAAAGCACACTTGCTGAGGATTGACATTGGCTCTTTAAACAATTTCTCCTTCTACTTCTCTGATCTTCTCCATTGCCATTTAAGTCTTTTGGTTTCTATTGAATGCTCCCAATAGGACTCCGCTGTCCCTTGATAACCTTATTTGGAGATGGCTCTGGGGCCTCAAATGCCATCAATTTTCTGATAAGTCTCCAATTTATGTCTTTCCAGTCCTGACATTTTACCCTGGCTGGTTTTTGAGTAGATTATTCCATAAACTTTGAATAGGCATCTCAAATATAACACACACATATATATGTGATATATATTATACATAAAGTTATATATATATATATTCTTGATTCACCTCTGTCAACTTCTCCATAGCCTAACATACAAACCACCCTTAACTTCCTTTAGTCTACAATTCATCCAGTTTCTGAAACATACCCTCTAATGTCATTCCACAATGCCTTTCTTTCTCTCACACCCCATAGCTAACTCCTGTTCCTCCCATTCCATCCAGACAGAGGAGGCATCACGCTGACTCCACCTTCGGGTGATCCGGTGCACGAGTAAGGCTGTGCTCCATTTCCAATGGCCGACTTCAGTCGCCATCACCAGGCTAGTCATCTGAGGTGTGTCTGGGTGAATCTGAGTCTCTAACCCTTCGATTAACAACTGAGTACACTACCCTAACATGGAAGGGTAGCTAAAATTGCCCGGTGCATTTCCTCTCCCCTGTGATCGCCTTAATCCAAGTTACTGAATTTCTTGTCAGGATAATTTCAATAGCCTCCAAATAAGCCTTCTTGCTTTTATTCTTTCATTTGAAAAACCCATTTTTTGCATAGCAAGCAATGATGTAATTAAAAAGTCACATCATATCTAACACCTTGCTTTATTCCGTCACTATCTTTTAGAATAAATTCTAATTCTTGCCATTAGCATCCCCCCTTTCTAGCCAACTTGTTCACCTGTCTCCCAGCACTTGGGCCTATGCTTTGAATTGAATCCTCTGTCCCAGTTGTTTGTATGGCTAGTTATTTTTTTCTGAAATGGGCACTTATATACTTGATTATTTACTTATCACCTGTCTTTCTTCACTAGAAAAAAAAGCTCCAAGATAGTTTGTCTTGCTTACCACCGTATACTCAAAAGCCAGTGTCATTTTAATCATATTGTATTCCCCTTGTTGAATAGTTATTAACTGTATCAATGAATTCCTTACTATATGGAGGATTTTTGAGTGCTCACTAAATACCTTCATTACCTATAGTCTTCACAAGTGCCAGTCAAGATAAGTATTAAAATGCCCATTTCCTATTGAGGAAATTAAGATTGTGACATTAAACAAATTGTTCTTGGTAATACATGTTGATTTATAATGTTACAGGGGACTCAAGTAGAAAGAAAATATTTTGAGAATGATGATGGCAACATATGTACAAATGTGCTTGACATAATGGATGGATGTGTGGATCGTGATAAGAGTTGTATGAGCCCCCAATAAAATGGAAAAAAAATTAAAAATTTCTTTAAAAAAGAAATATTACAGGAACTGGCACTCACATTTAGTTTGTTCAACTCTAAAGAGTGTTCTCTATCCAATATACACTATGGATAATTAAAATTGTTCATGATCAATACACTAAAAATGACCTTTCCATAATTTCCTCCCAGGGAATAGTCACCTTTTTAATCAGTTATATAGGAGAGTTCTCAATTTATCTACTGGAATTGATATAACAGCAAATGATTAAAATCCAAAATAGTTTTACAATTATTCTTTTATATGATTATGATTATCTTTATAAACATACTAATTTTCTTTTTTCTTTTAAGTTGGTTGACAATGGTTAGGATTTTAGGATGTATTCCCTAAATTTTAATGGAATACAGAGAAAAAATGTTAACAAAGGCATACAAGTAGTCTCTAGGTTATGAATGAGATCTGTTCCTCACTGTGAATTTAAGAATATGCAGTTATCAGACATCAAAGAACTAAAAATCATATCAGTGGGTGCCCACCTTCCTTATACGATCACTGAAGACAAACATGTGCATAAGCAAATGTGGTGAAGAAAGCTGATGGTGCCCGGCTATCCAAAGATATAGCATCTGGGGTCTTAAAGGCTTGAAGGTAAACAAGTGGCCATCTAGCTCAGAAGCAACAAAGACCACATGGAAGAAGCACACCAGCCTGTGTGACCACGAGCTGTCGAAGGGATCAGGTATCAAGCATCAAAGAACAAAAAAATCATATCACTGTAAATGTGGATGAGTGCAGAGTGGAGACTCAAAGTCCATTGGTAGGCAACTGGACACCTCTTTACTGAAGGTTGTGGGGAAGAGATGAACCAGTCAGAGTGCAGGGTAGCAACGATGAAACATATAACTTTCCTCTAGTTCCTAAATGCTTCCTCCCCCCACCCACTATCACGATCCCAATTCTACCTTACAAATCTGGCTAGACCAGAGGATGTACATTGGTACAGATAGCAACTGGAAACACAGGGAATCCAGGACAGATGACTCCTTCAGTACCAGTGGTGAGAGTGGCGATGCCTGGATGGTGGAGGGAATGTGGGGTGGAAAGGGGGAACCGACTATAAGAATCTATGTAGAGCCTCCTCCCTGGGGGATGGACAGCAGAGAAGAGGGAGGGGATAGACGTCAGATAGTGTAACATGACAAAATAAAAATTTATGAATGATGAAGGGTTTATGAGGGAGGGGGGAGTGGAGAGGGAGGGGGGAAATGAGCAGCCGATATTAAGGGCTCACATAGAAGGCAAATGTTTTGAGAATGATGATGGCAACAAATGTACATATGTTCTTGACACAATGGATGTGTGTATGGTTGTGATACGAATTGTACGAGCCCCCAATAAAATGATTAAAAAAATAGAATATGTAGGTCAGTCACACCAGGTACATAGGGTTCCTATAATATTACTTTAGTGCAAGGAATGGCTTGAAGCTTCTTCAATGATTTAAAAGCTATATTTGCAGCAATGCAGGTGCCTGTGATGATGATTTGTTGTGAGCAATAAGGTAGGAGGTTTGAATACACTAGGTACTCTGAAGGGGAACGATAAGGTTCACATGAAGATTGATAGTCTTAGAAACTCTAGTGGGGTATTATGAGTCAGAATTCATTTGGTGGCAGTGGATTTAGTTTTCTAGCTTAGGGGTTTCGGTCATTTCAAAGTGGGGCCAATTGACATAACATGCAGGGCACGCTGCAGTTGTCCACAGTCCGAGTTTTAACAGAGGAACTGCTGAAAAGAGGTGCAGCGACCGGTTTCTGAGTAACATAGAATTCTGCCACCACCGTGGAAGGACTGTTTTTATGCCTTCATATAAACTCATGTAAAAAGGATTTATTATCAAGGTCCCTGGCTTTCTCTATTCTTTGACAGCTACTAAGATAAAAGCTTACTCTCTAAGCAAGAAGTAATAGCTTAGATTTTATTTATAAGCAAAAAGCCATAAACTTCTAGAGAAGTAGGTTCATGTAGGACTCTTGGAGGTTCTTGGGAAGTTAGGAGTTCAAATCCCCTACTTTTTGAGTAAACTTCTACAAGAACAAGTGCTAAAATGTTCAGTGGTTTGTTATACAGCTATACTTGCTACCATAACAAATGGGTATAATGCTTTCACACAAAATAAGAGTAATCAAAAAGTGAAATTATACATTTAAATACATTAAATGAGAAAATATACAAAAGTTAATGATCTCAGAGCCACTTTATGTGACAACCACATTGTTCAATCAGAAATACATCAAACGTTTAGAAAGTACTAATTTTCATACTACGGATGTCTAACAGTCAATTACCCAGCAAATTTAAATTTATCACCCCCCACTGCACTGTTAGAGAATTTAAATATTTTTAGTTTGCTTTTTAATGCTTTCCATTTCTGGCCTATTTTGTATCACACGTGAAAAACAAGAAAACTGGAATGTGGGTTCTTTCTTACAATTTTCTTTTTGAAATTGAAAAGAAATTGTACCCTTACGATTTCACTGTTGTCTGAAATTTCTTATGGACATACTGTATTTTAAAAGACTGACGATAGCTGGAAAACAGCCCAGCCTGCCAGACCCCACAGGAGCAAACTATGAGGGAGAAAGAGACCGAGTGGACCTCATCGTGGTGCACTGAGCCCTGGGAAGACATCCCTGCTCAGAGCAGCCAATGCACAGAGAGGACCCTGGGGCTGACCCCACCATGAGACCCAGCATTCCCTCACTGACCCATAATGCTATGGGGGGCAGCATTGGAGACACTGGAGAAAGTGTGCCTGGTGGCCCCATGCACTGCGGGGTGAAACACAAAGGGAGTGCAACAGGGTAGTAAGGAGAACCAAGTCCGGAGGAATCCTGAAAATAGACTTCTGACCCAGGGGACAGGGCCTGGCACTCATCCGACTTGACTGGAATACATACATAAGGCTCAGCAGATAGAACTGGAACTATCTGTTGGTTTTTGGTTTGTTTTTTCTTCTTGCGTTTTCTTTTTGTTTCACCCTATGTCTATCTACATAAGATGGGCAGGACAAACAGTCCAGAGGAGAAAATGAGACTGGCAGTTCTGAGGGGACAGGGGACAGGAGGAGATGGGGAGGGGGAGTAGGGAGGGGGTGGAAAGGGGGAGTAGGGAGCCAACAAATTCAGGAATAAGGGAAAAACAAGAGATCTAAAACTGATGACAAGGAGGCCTGGTGGGGTTTGATCAAGTGCAAAGTATGTGAGAGGAATTACTTAAAGTTTAATGGAGGGTGAACATGATAGTGGGATAGAAGGAAGGTGAAGGAAAATAGAGGAAAGAAATAGGAGGCAAAAGCAATTTATAGAGGGTATAGCTATAGGCATGTATATATGTACATATATTAATTTATAATGAAAGGTATACAGTCCAATATACATATATGTATAGGTTAAGTATCAAGACAGCAGATGGACTTTGGGCCTTTACTCAAGGCCTCCCTCAACACAAGAGCACTTTATTCTAATAATCTGGCATTCCATGATGCTCACCTTCCTGTCACAATCGCTGAAGACAAAATGGGGGCATAAGCAAATATGGTGAAGAGAGAAGATAGTGCCTGACTATCAAAAGATACAGCATCTGGGGTCTTAAAGGCTTGAAATTAAACAAGCACCCATCCATCAGGGAAGCAAATAGGCCCACATGGAAGAAGCACACCAGATTGTGTGATTAGGAGGTGTTGACAGGATCAGGTATCAGGTAGCAAAAGATCCAAAACAAACTGTATCAATGTGAACAAAGGGTGCTGGAGTGGAGACCCAAACTCCATCTGTAGACAATTGGACATCCCTCCACAGACGGTTATAAGGACAGTAAGATTCAACCAAGGTGCAGGATAGAAGCAATGAAACACACATCGTTCCTCTTGTTCCTGAATGCTTCTTCCCCCCACCTCCACTACCATAACCCAGTTGTACCCTATACATCTGGCTAGACTAGAGAACACATATTGGTGTTGTCCAGTGTGTCCAGAGCTCTGGACAAATGGAATTCAGGCCAGATCAAGCCCTCAGGAACAGTAATGGGAGTAGCGATATCATGAGAGTAGGGGGAGGGTTTGGGACCTGGAAAGGGAAGAAAGATTGGATACATAGCCTCCCCACGCCGAAGGGGACACATAACAGCAATGTGGGTGCAGGGATACAACAGACAGTGTGAGATATGAAATAATAATAGCAGTATATAACTGATCAAAGATTCATGAAGATAGGAGAGTGGGGGAGGGAGGGGGGGAAATGAGGAGCTTATACCAAGGGCTTGAGTAGAAAATGTTTTAGAAATGATTATGGCAACGTATGTACAAAAATGCTTGATACAATTTCTATATGGACTGTTTTAAGAGCCCCTAATAAAATGATTTTAAGTAAGTAAGTAAATAACCCAGCCCCAGCAGGCATATGAGGCCATGATCTTGACCTTCACCGGAATGGAGGTGGCATGAATGGCTGTGAGAGGCCAGTAAACAAATGGTGACTACCGTGTTTCATGGGCAGAGTGGGCGTGGCAATGCAGCTTATGTAAAAATACCTTGAATTCTAAAACATGTATATGTAAAACTCAGAAACATTCTGTTTTTTTAAAAATGCAGGCTTTTAATATACAAAATAAATCTATTTTGTATGTTTAAACTATCTCAACATTACCAATAAATGATACGTGTGAAAAAAGGAAAAGATACATATTTTTTTAAACCGGTGAAATGTGCTCTTCTCTTTGACCTACTCTCACTCTTTCTGGTCTCTATGTGTTGATTTATTTAGTAACTATTTAGTGAATTCTATTCCATTCCTTTTTTTTCTCATCAGATGTGACCAATACATTAAGTTAGCTATTAACTACTCCCACTCATGATTTCACCACGTTTCTGTCACTTTGTCATTTATGGCTTGTGTGTCGCCGTGATGCTGGAAGCTCTATCACTGGTGTTCCAAATGCCAGCAGGGTCGCCCAAAGGGAACACGTGTCAGCAGAGCTTCCAGACAAAGAAGAGATTGTCAAGAAGAAACCAGCTGTCTACTTTGGAGTAATTAGCTGCTAAAAACTTTATCCATAGCATCAAACATTGTCAGACACTGAAGGCCGACTGAACAGCAGCAGAGCATTGTCAGACATGGTACCAGAAGATGAGCCGCTCAAGTTGGAAGACACGCAAAAAATAACTGAAGAAGAGCTGCTTTCTCAAAGTAGACTCGATCATGGTGAGGTAAATGGAGTACAAAAGTGGTGACTATACACATGAACATCTCCAGATGGAGTATATAGAAATCACATAGGCTACGTCGGTGGGAGAAATGATGGAGAAGTTCAGTGTCAGCAGCTAAAACCAGGGCAGGGAATGACTGTGGAATAAAGCACCAATTGCTCAGATGCCATTCAGGTTAAAGCTAACGAAAGTTCGAAAGGAGTCCCCAAGAGCTAAAATAGGACCTCAGGGTCTTGAGCCCATCCCACCTGAATGTTGACATCTCAAGAACAAATTTGCTGCAAAGAAAACTAATTACAGGATACCTGATGAGCTGGAGGGTGGGGGGACATCAAGAATATCAATCATGAAGAAAGCAAAAGGTCATTTAAGACAGGAAAGAGAGATAAAGAGACTGGAGTAGCTAAGGCAAATGGAATAAGTTATGCCAAAGAACGGAACAGGAATTTTCATAGGGCAGCTCAAGAAGACAACATAAAATATTATAATGAAATGTGCAAAGATCGAGAGTTAGAAAACTAGAAAGCTCAAGCTCAGCCAATCTTTAAACAGAAACAACTCAAGATAAATTCAAGCCTCAAGTTGAAATATTGAAAGAGTCTATGAGCAAAACATGAACGATTCAGAAAGCTTCAAGGGAAGATAGAAAGAATAGTCACTGTACACAAAGGAACTAGTTGACAGTCCACCATTTCTCAGGAGGGAGCATATGAGCAAGAACCAATGGTGCTGAAGGAAGAAGTTCAAACTGCACCGAAAGCAGGAGCAAAAAGCAAGGTTCCAGGAGTTGATGAAATACAAGTTGGTGAAGCATTAGAAGCACTCACTAGACTTTTGCAGGGAATCTAGAAGGCAGTTATTTGGCCAACTGACAAAGAGATTCATATTTGTACTCATTCCAAAGAAAGGTGACCCAATAGAATGTGTAAAGTACAGACCAATACCACTGACAGTACATGCAAGTAAAATTTTGCTGAAGATAATTCAACAATGGTTGCAACAGTACATTGACAGGGAGCTGCCAGAGGTGCAGAATGGATTCAGAAGAGGACATGGACCAAGGGATATCGAGGAATATCCATCCATGACGGATGGATCTTGGCTCAGAGCAGAGAATACCAGAAAGATGCCTGTGTTTCATTGACTATGCAAAGACGTTCGACTGTGTGGATCCTAACAAACTATGGAGAGCCTTGAGAAGAATGGGTATTCCAGAACACCTAGTGCTCATGTGGATTCTTTACATGGATCAAGAATCGGTTAGTTGTACAAACAGAAGAAGGGAATACTACAGGCTTAAAATCTGGAAAAATGTGTCCCGGGGTTGTATCCTTTCTCCATGCTGATTTAATCTGTATGCTGAGCAAACAATCAGAGACCGGATCATTTGAGAATGCAGCATCAGGATTGGAGGGAGGGCTATTAACAACCTGCAGTATGCAGATGACATAAGCCTGCTTGTTGAAAGTGAGGAAGATTTGAACATCTTTATGGTTTTCTCTGCTTTCAGCCCAAATTTGTGTGAGGTCAGCAGTGATGTCCCTTGTGCCATGTCCTTTTCTCACATGCTTCGGACATTTTGTCAGGCAAGACCAGTCCCTGGTAAAGGATGTCATGTTTGGTAAAGTGGAGGGATGGTGAAAATGAGGAAGGCCCTGGACAAGATGTACTGACACAGTGGCTGCAGTGTACTTCAATGGGCTGAAGTACAGGAACAATGGTTAGGATGGTGCAGGACTGGACACTGTTTTGTTCTGTTGTGCAGAGTCGCTATGGGCTAAAGCATCGCACCTAATAACATGTCCTTTCCTGACACCAGCGTGAGCTTCAGACAGTTCTGTGTATGTGTTGCTGCAACCTCTTTTGGATTATCTTTAGCAAAATTGTACTTGCATGTGACGTCATTGATATGATTTGCTAATTTCTGCATTCTATTGAGTCACTTTTTTTTAAGTGGACACAAATATGGACCTCTTCCAGTTGGTGGGCTAGATAGCTAGCTATCTTCCAAACTGCTAGGTACAGAGCAGGCCTTGGCAAACTTTTGAAACAGAAGAGCCAATCTTGTCCTTCACATCTTAAACTTTATTCAAGAGCTATACAAATGTATTATCGGTATCATAGCCTTTACATTTTTTCAGTTTTACTTCAGAACCACGTGTAGGTGCTGAAGGAGCCATGCAAGGCACTTCAGCAGCAGCACTTCTTTGATGCGTCCTGTATCATCCAGTAGTTTGCCCAGAGACTCTTTCTGCATTCCAATTCCAAGTTTGATTAAAAAAAAGTTGGCTTGAGATATGTCAAGTGTGTTCTTATTTTTAGGCTAACCCTAGGTGTTTGCGCATTCTTTGTATTTGGTCTTCCTGAGTCGCTCTCTGTAACTCTCTGCTCAGTCCCTGGACTTCATCATTTCTTCTATTTGCTTTAGAGCAAGTTTCAGAGTCTCCTCTGACATCCACTTTGGTCCTTTCTTTCTCTCCTGCTTCTAAGCTGATTTCTTTCTTTATATATAATGTTCTGGATGGCATCCCACTGCTCATCAGATTTTCTGTCATTAGTGTTCCATGTGTCAAATTAATTCTTTTTTTTATAAAGCCATGAATGCAATACCATTCCTCTTGAATTTGTCATTCCTCCACAGTAAACAATGACGATCTAATAAAAATTGCACCATTTCTTAGAACATCGATTTCATTTTTTATGGCCTCCGATTTTCCTGGATCCATACATCAAACCTTCCACTTGCTATTGTTATTAGTGGAGTCTTGCTCCGTCCACAAATGAGGGCCAGGGAAGTCCTGCTCCCTCCACAGCATGATGGTCAACTCCCTTTTGAAGGCATAGCTCATCTCCAGCCATATTTCGAGTTCCTCCCAGCTTGAGAGGCTTTTTGTCCAGCACTATATTTGATCGTGTTTCCTCTCTATTCCTAAATGTGCCCGTGGCTAATCCCTCTGAAGTAAGCAGTCTAGTTCTTCCTCACAGTCTGTTAGTCTGGAAGCTCTACTGAAGCCTGTTCACCTTGGGTGACCCTCTTGGTATTTAAAACACTGGTGACATAGCTTCCAACATCACTGTATGACAAACTGACCATAGGTAAGCAGTATAAATAAAAGTATTGGTAATATCATTTAAACTAGCTCGAGGAAAAGCAAAAAGCAAAACACCCACTGCTATTGAGTCCACATCAACTCATAGTGATCCCATCAGACAGAGCAGAACTGTCCCTGTGGGTTCCAAAACCACAACTCTTTATCGGAGTAGAAAACCTCGTCTTTCTCCTTCAGAGAGGCTGGTGGGTTTGAACTGCTGACCTTGTTAGCAGCCCAACACGTAAGCATTAAGCCACCGGGGCTCCTTAGTTATAGGAAAGCAATGGGAAAACAAATTAATAATTTTAAATGAATTAATGCTAGTCAGTTATTGATAGAAAATATGTCAAAAGTAGCTCATGTATTTTATTTAAAAATGTATTACATAGATCCTTTTTCAAAATATTATTTATTAAAGGAAAGTTTCAGAACACAGATTATGGTTCAATATAAAAATGATTTTCATTGTTGGAAAAGCTAAAACCAAAACCTCAATCAAGGACTGCACAACTAAATTCCTGGACAATTTCTAAAAATTCTAAGATGTTCTTATGCAATATGGATCAATTGGTATACAGCTTTTCCTATCCTAAACAAATAATTAAGAACAAAAAAGAAACACTGCTATTTTATAGGGCTAGACTATTCAGAAACATCTAAGTTTTTGTTAGCCAACTAACCATAAATCATTAATATGTTACTGAATAATTAGGATAAAAATTTAGCTTTGAGAACTAAAATTAGAAAATTATGAGAAATTATTAACAAAAGTTTATTTCACTAATATTTTACACATTTTATGATTTGTGTAAAACTCTTGTATAGTAAACATATGACTAAAATAAAATTTTAGGGTTTTTTCCCCCCATCAAACAAACCAGGATCTTCTCTAAAATAGGTGATATTAGGTTAAAGTTGCTACAGTTATTTTTAATAAAATACTGTTTCCAACTTTAATAAATAGAAGATATGTTTCCACAAAGGAAATGCTGATGTTATCTTGGTTATAAGCTTGCTGCTGAAATGATTTAGATAGTTTTCTCTTTCACACAGTATCAGTGTTAGACCTTTCTTTTCTAGCAATGAATTATAGTTGATGCTTCAACTATTCTATCTGTATCTCCTAAGCCCCCAAATAAGAGAACATAAATATTTATTCTACATTAACAGAATAGACACAAGATGCAGATAAAAATGATGAATCACAATGCAGTAAATAATTGCTGAGTGTGTCGCTATGAGAATATCAAAGAACATGAAGCATTTCTACTAGCGTTTAATGTAAGGATTTCCAAAAGTTACTGAAAAAAATCTTAAAATGTATACATTTATGTGTTTAGAATATGATTCATGTTGTTCACTAATAACAGATTTAGTATTGTAGAGGAAGCACAATAAAACCATTAGCTTTCATTGAAATGCATTTGTACCAGCAGAACAAACAAAGAACTCTTAATCCAAGTGCAACATTTTTGTTTAAGAACATTATTCATTTTACTTTGCCATTTCTGCTATTCAGATATGTTTAAATGGTTATTAAAAGTTTTATAAGTAAGTAGTATTTTTTTTCCTTTCATGAAGGACTGTTTTAACATTTTCCAGCTTACATGGTAGGGAGTAAAAAATCAGAACTAGGAACAAAATACATTTATTTTACTAATTAAGGAAGTATTAAAAATTACAGGTGCTGGAAATGAACCAAGTTAAATAAGTTTTTTTAATGGAACACAAAAATACCAATAACTAGTTAGAGATTTATATATTCCATCAATGTAAAATGAAGCTGATAATTTAAAAGAATAACACTTTTCTACAAGTTAAATTTCCTTTGCAATCATATATTAAATTATACTCTTGAAACAGATAATTTAGCACAGTAAAAAGAACCCTCTAAAGTAACAGTGAAATAATAAAAAGAGATTTTTAGTTCTTTTGTCTATAATACCAAGTAATAAACCCATCTAAAATTTCTTGGAAATTATCCAGTATTTGAGAATTGGGTATGTACTGTGAGAGATTTCACAGGAAAAAATGCACGTAAATGAGTCCTGGATATTGGAACTGCACAGGGCCATGGAGACAGAAGGACCAAACCCTGATCTGCACTCTGCCAACTACAGATATGTCTTTCAGGAACTTGTTCACAGACCTTCAAAGTTTCCCATTTCTGAACTCTAGCACCGACAGTGAGGGAAATGGAATCTAGTAACATTTGACAAGTTTACTTACAAAGTCACCTGGAGATCTAAAATTCCAACATTTGTAATGACTATGAAGTAGACTATTCTGAATAAAACTCATAAGGAATAACTGGTATCTTCCTTTAAATAATTTTGGAGGACCATTTTCTCCCTGTATCAATACCTCATCACTCAAGCAAACTTTAAAGTCATATATTGTTTGTATGGGTAATTCAGAGCATATGTTATTAGTAATATTTTAATATTATTATAGGTAAGTATTCATTTAAGGTAAAAAATTCAGTGCTAAGTACCTGAATTAAGAAATGTAATATTCATAAAATCAACAGTTGAAGAAATTGTGCAATAGTACATACTACAATTCCATACTAATTCTGAAAAGTGGGGAGACAATGGCAGCTCAGTCTTAGAGTTTACATCTTCTCTGTGGGAGACTCAGATTATTTCAAGTACCTATATACCGAGTACAAGCCGACCCGAATATCAGCCGAGGCACCTAATTTTACTACCATAGCTGCATTAAAAATATGCTGAAAAACTCGGCTCATCTATGAGTCTATACGATACTTCAGTGCAGGCTTCTATCTTGGTCTGAGGCTGAGCGTGGTTCGTGTTTTCGTGGAGCTTGCAGATTAAGATGCACTAGGAAGAAAGGCCTGAAGATGTACTTCTGAAAATCAGCCAATGAAAACCCCGCAACTGTGTGATCTGCAACCCATTATGGTGTGATGCAAGACTGGAGAGACTGTGCTGGCTTGCATGCGTTTGCCGTAAGCCGAAGGGAAACAACACTGAAAAACAATGTACCACTGAAGATGGCACATTTTTTCTCAAGCAATCTTCTTTGACTTATATAATTACTGAAAGAGCTACTGGGCTACTAACTGCAAGATCAGCAGTTCAAAGCCAACAGCTGCTCTGCAGGAGAGATGAGGCTTCTACTCCTGGAAAGGGTTACAATCTTAGAAACCCACAGGGGCAGTTCTACTCTGTCCTTGAGGGGCCCTGTGAGTTGGAATCAACTCGACTGCAGTGAGTTCTTGGGAAGCTTTTAGGTTTCTCAGCCTTTATCCTTGAACGTTCGTGCAAACAAATAACAGCTTGGCTCTGGTCTTAAATCAGGATGAGCCTAGGATTAACAGGAATATTCACAGTAACTATAACAATAATCAAAATAAGATTATATGTATTAGAATATATAAAGGACTGACTGAGCAAAGAATTGTGCTAGCATTCGACATCTGCTATTTTGGGATCCTCAGAACACCCCCATAAATGATCCTTACTTTATTGATGAGCAGATGGTGATTCTGAAGAGTTTCCCCCAGGGTTATATATCTACTACGTAGCGGAATAAATATTTAAATCCAAGCCTGTCTTACTACAAGCCTCATACCCCTCGGGCATATTTCATTTTAATATCATTTTTAGGAAAACCGAGCCATTTTCTAAATGTTGCCTCAGAGACAATAAACACCTATAACAGAAAACAGCATTGGCTTTCTTGACATTTACATGACAAGACTGACCATATATCAAAAATTCCCACACTTTCCGGAAATTAAGCATTTCTTTGTGTTAGTAAGTAGTTGGAAACATTTTCAGATACTTCTAGAACCTGCAACCTACTGTAGGGTTCTCTTGTTCAATAGGCATGAAGCCCTTCATGTTGTCAATAAACAGGAAGGAAAATTAAATCCTAGCACCCCATTTCCCTGACCAAACCCAATTCTCTGATCAGGGTAAAAAGCACCCCTACACCTCTCATTACATCTTCTCATATTCAGTGGTAGTGCCACTTCCTGCAGTGTCTTGTAGGAGTCTCAAATATCACACCTCACAGTGACCATATAGAGCAGGGGGAGCTGCCCCTGGAGGCTTCCCGACGATACATCCTTATAGGTGCAGAGCGCCTCATCTTGCTCCCATGGAGCGCTTGGTGGATTTGTACTACAAACCTTGTGGCTAGCAGGCCATGCAGCCCACCTCGCCACCAGCACCATGAGTGGGAATGGACTCTGGCAGTGAGGTGTCTGAGAACAGTGTCCTGACAGCATTGCCTGCAGCGGTGCGAGGACAGACAGTGGGGGTAGATTGCTGGGTCAGCTCTTACTCATAGCAACCCTGTGGATAACTCAAGGAAAACAAAATCGGAGCCCATGCATTAGCTGTATCCTGGGGGTTCCCCAAGTGTGTGGGAAAATAGAATTGAAAGCAAATCGGATTTTTCCACAACCTTTTCAGCCTGATGAGTTGGTTAGTCCCCGTTACTTGAGAGGAATCCAGAAGTCTTCATCATTATTACCTGGGCTCCACCGTCACACGGATGGACTCGGACAGTGTTAGGAGGAACACAATGACTCCTATCCATTAGAAAACGATTCCAGTCTCACCACTTCCATAAGCATGTCTCTTTCGTTACTGCAATACAGCGCTTGATTCAATGTGGCTCCTCTGGCCAGAGCCTCTGGAACACTCACCAAATGACCCTTTTCTGCTGCGTCTGGGTGAGAGCAGGTGGGGAAAAAGCACTGATAGGTTGAGTCGTGAGTGATGGTTATCAAGATCGATTGTGATTGCCATATTGCTGGGGACAAAGTGAACTATCTCAAACCCCAAAGAAGGAGTTCACTAACAGCAAGAACCAGGAGTAGAGCGCTACCTCTGGATCCCGGGGTTCCCACCCAGTGAACCTCCTTGATGCAGAAAGACAGCTTTGACATCAGAGAAGCAACCTAGGAGTAGCAGTAGAACGGAAGCCACGGCATGAGCGAGCGGTGGACTTCCCAGAGCAAATAAAGCCGAGCGCTCTGGGCAAGAGGCTGACTTCAGGGAGCAAGGCTTACTGACCCACACAAGGAGCTGGAGATGGGACTGTGCGTCTTCAGGTTGAGGTATAGGGGAGTGGCATGGCCTTTGGCCATTTATTAGCAGCCCTAAAAGAGCTTTGTGGGAGAAAGATGAGACTCTCTACTCCCATAAAGTGTCTGAAGCCCACAAGGGCAGTTCTACTCTGTCTTACGGAGTCAATTGGGGAATTTTTACCCTTTGACATTTTGAATTACCCATATTTTAAGTTTAGTGTATTAAAGATATCTATCATCCATTTAAGTTATTTTTATAAAATTTTTTAAAATGTGACTTAAAATCAAAGTTTGTTGATTTCTATATTTCTTTAATTTTCTCTCAATATAAAATTCATTAGAGTGTAACAATATTTTAACTTAATGAGGCTAATGATTATTCTCTTTAGTAAAACTTTTGTCAATATGTTGATATGTAATGATATTCAAATTGAGAGGACAGCATGTCGAATTAAACTTTTTATAATCTAAAATGACACTGTCATACATATTAAACATCCACATAAATATCAGAAGAAACAAGTAAATACATTGAAAGAAATACAGTGATTCTGAAAGGTTAAATACTGAAATCCCATTCTTTAATAAGAACTAAATTTATTTTTAGTTTCCCTCAATATGTCTACAGTTAATAAATCTGTAAAACTCACTTTATGGTGGTGGCAAATTTGCCCCTAATTGCAGTCTACTGTCCATCTCAGGAGAACGTAAGTACATACACAAAAAAGAAAAGTTCTACTGCAAAACGAGTAAGAGACATCTTTAGGTACATAAATATTAGGAATATGGACAAAGATAATAGCACTTCTTTGTAGATCTCTCTGCTCATTGAGGATTTAAAAAAATAATTCAAGGGCCTTTACAAGATTAAAAAAATTCAGAGATGGCAAAAATTAAGCATTCAAAAAACTATGATCTCCGTAAGTTAGGAAAAAAAGGGTAAAATATAATATCCATGTAGTCATATGTGGTGGGTGAGGTGAGTTGGGTTGGAAAGTTGGTTACTTGGATGGCAAGTTCCCTTACAAAAGGAATATGAATTAAAAAAAATAAAGGGGGTTAAGTCAAGGAATTCACATTTTAGTGATGTTGAACTAAAGAAAAAAAGCTGAGTTAAAAAATAGAAGGCTTTAATCAGTTAAAGGAAGAAGGAAAACATAAAATGCACCGGTCCCCCTCCTGGTGACTTACTGGTTATGTGTTGGGCTGCTAACTTCCGGGTCTGCGATTCAAACCACCAGCCAGCTCAGCAGGAACAAGATCGGCTTTCTACTCCCGTAAAAAGTTATAGTCTGGGAAACTCACAAGGGCAGTTCTACGCTGTCCTGTTAGGGGGGCTGTGAGTCAAGATTGACTCAATGGCAGTGTAGTTTTTTGGGTTTTTTTTGCTTCCCCCTTAACCCGTAGAGTTTTAGAGTATTTGTCTTTCACATTATTGTTTTGTCCTAAGGTTCTGTGCTAGAACTGGAAATTATTATGTATAAATTAGACACACTTTAGAAATTAAATTTTGTTCAAATATTTGACATGTGACTTATGTATATAACGAAATAGAATTTATTATTTTAATCGTGAAATTCGCTTTTTTTTGGTTCAATTAAAGAATGTCTTAATTCTCTATTTCTACTATATCACGTAACTTGTACTTTTAGTGAGGCAATAAGTTCCTTAATTGTTTTTCTTTTTAAGTGCCTATCTCCTTAATGAGACAGAATTACTTGAGAGGAAGAATTCTATCTTTCTCATTTTTAAATATTCCTGGCACAGGGGAGTCACGCTTGTGAAGGCAGATGCAAAAATAAGAGCAGTAACTAAAGTAAAGATGGTTGGGTCACCATTTGAAACCTAATGCTTCTTTTAAGAAGCATCCCTTTGAGAACTTTTTTGGCTGTTTAAGATATACAGGTGAATAAAAATAAAATCTAAAAAGATACACAGGTGATAACATTTTTAATATTTCCAGAATTCGTATTGTAAATATTTTTTCTTCAAGTGTTAGAAATTATTCGTGATTCAACATATCAGTTCTCTTAAGCTTTTCAAGTTTTTGAAGGGAATATGTGGAAAACAGCAAGAGACTTTCGTTATAAAACAAAGCACTTGGGTGCATCCCGGAAGAAGAAGGCTATACCCTAATTGGTTAGGAGCCCAGCTGAAGGTTACAGTCTCAGTGGAATTTCAGCTATCTTGTCCAAATTACTGGTACGAGTGAATAAACTGTATGACTACTGGGGAAAACAGTCTCTGCTAAAATAAAATTTCCTTATCGAATTCCCCTGGTTAGCGTTGAGTAATGTACTCTTCAGGGGACACATGAAGATAAAATGTGAACCACACATAAACAAATGGAAGTTACGGTAACTTGCTGCGTGCTAGATTATTTTAAATTTGGGTGTGTCCCTCAAAATAGCTTTAGAAGAGTTCATTGATAGACATGCCAAATAGTCACCTGAGCAAGAGCAACTTCTCTGGCATCTGAAATAGACCATTTGGAAGGTTTGTGAGGATGAGGTCATGTACGCGACCTACAGGTGCGCTCCACCTGCAGGACCGAGATCATTTTCTGAAGCCATTTGAGGAGAAAGTACGTTCATATTTCTTCTGTGAACGGAAGGCACCGAATTATTTCATGCATATTATTGTAGTACACAGGAGACGTGATTTTGAAATTAATCTCTTGCAGATACCAAAGGGCGACCATACTGGTTTCTCAGCTCAAAGAACAGTGCAGATCTCCGACTCCTTCAAGCCTGCATCTTCCGACCGACAACAGTGTTGAGCGGCAGCGAGGCCTCGGGGCCGTCCCACAGCTGCCCTCTGTCTCCATCCTCCCACGGAGAGGTAAGTGATGAAGAACATGAAGCGGCGCTAACATTGTAAAAATGCAAGCAGACTTGACACAAGGAAAGGACAAAGAGCAAGATTTGACAGAAGATGATGGGCATTTTTAAAAGCTGTTTATAAATGTTATTTATGTGAAGCCAAAGCTTACCAATTGCTCGTCTGCCAGTTTTACTCTTTCTCCTCTCTCGCTTTGTTTAAATACCAGGTGACTTTAACAAGATAGGCCTGAATGTACCATAAGTCAATTCTCTATCAGTTTTCATACGTCATCCTTTACCTTGGTCAGCCAGCTGAAAATTACGCAAGCTATAAATTAGCTTTAAACAAGCTCTGAATCAGGTTAGAACTGGTTTTCAAATTACAGAGCCCTCAGTATATCACAAGGTGCTGTCATTTTATTACCCCAATCAATCCTCTGTGGCCTGAGGAGGAAGGAAAATGAATACTGTCTTCATTTGCAGTGGGTTTCTCTCTCACAGCAGGCTCTGGAAACAAAACCGCAGCAGTGAATTGAAAGCTAACGTTCTGTTTAACGCTCACAATGCAGAAAACAGTTGGCTCCTTAACACAACTGAAGTTTCAAATTAAGAAAATTCATTTCTTTAACGTGTTAAATAAAGAAAAACAATTATGCTTACATATGAAAACCATGAACATCTCAAAAACTGTTTTCAAGCAAGTATATTAATTTTAAATGTACTTAATAAAAAGGAGATTAAAATGGAAATAATTGGATCTGTCGCCTTCCGTGTTTCAGAAAAATTATACAAATTTTTTAAATCATGTACTTCAGTTTTTATCTTTAAGAGAATTGGCTCATTCTTTTTTCTGTGGACATGAACAAAAGAAAAATTGCAGGTCACAGACACCACCGCTCTAAAACAGAAACCAAAACAAATAAAATAGCCAAAAATGCTCCAGTAAGTAACATACTTTAATTGTCTCCATGTGAAGAAGGAGAACAGCGAGGTGCTGGTACACGCTTTCATCCGTCTCCAAGTCGTTCAAGGTGAGCCTGGTCACTTGACAGCGACCGTTTGGATAAGAGGACAGGGCCACTTAGTGCACCTAAGAGACGGAATCTCGGGAAAAACTACTGAGCAGTCATGAGAGCGAGAGAGAGGAAATAAAACCAAGTGTACAAGCTCTGGAATCAGGGTTTGTCGAGTGAAGGGAGAGTGAGGGCCGGGTGGAAAGGCAGAACACTCTCAACAAGGTTGCTGGGCACGGTGGCCTTGTCAACAGAGCTGACGACGATGAAATTAAGCAAGATGGAGCCTCGTGGCAGAGGCAAAGAATCAGTTTACTAAGGTGTGTTCATATAGCACAAAGAAGCTTTTAGGCCTTTGATCAAAGTTTTCTTAGAGAACTGATTTTGTGTCTGATTCTCACTCGTGCCTCTTTCTGTACTTAGCAGTTTGCTCATTTTTGCAAAATGATTTTTACCGGCACCTGTGTTCCACCACTGAACTTGTTTTTTAATCATTGAACAGAATTTATGGCAACATTAAAATAATTTCTGAAGTACTCAATGGACTGAACTACCACATGACTGGTTTGGTCATAGCTTTATTTCTCACAAACTCTTCTACAAATTAAAATGTCTGGTTGTATGAATGTAACTCTTGGGTTAGGAGGTAAAGTGTCCAGCAGCAGTTGCTTTAGGATCGAGTGTGCATGCGGTAACTCGACCATTCATAACCCCGAAGGCTTCTGGGGCAGTCCGAGCTCATTAGCTGCTCTGTGGAGAAATGTGCGGTCACCTTCTTCCACGAAGCATGTGGTTTTGAAAACCCTATGGGGCAGGTTTACTCTTTCTACACGGTTGCTATGAGTCAGAACTGACTTGATGGCAATGGGTTTGGCTTGTGGGTTTTTTATAACTTGGAGATTAATGTGAGGTTATTTCCCTCGGTTTCACTTTTCTTATCTGTAGAAGAAAGCACTTGTATTAAACCAACATGTTTCACGCTTTTTAATCCTGTAAGTGGGTAATAAAAGCATTATAGTGGTTACTGATCAACAATTTCTTTGTCTGAAAATATCAGCAGTATGCTTTATTCCATGAAATACTCAATGTACATAAAAATATAGTCCCCACTCAAAAAATGTTGCTAGTTTCTAATGAAAAGGATTTAATGCATTGAACACTAATGGCCTAAGACTAGTGAAGTTGTGGGACGACATCAAGAACATCATACATGAAGAGAGTTCAAAGACAAAACCACAATGCTTCCACTGCTATGGAGTCCATTCTGACTCATGACGACTCTACATAAGCTTTCCAAGGCTTCGGTGAATCTTTATGGGAGCAGACCGTGGCATTTCTCTCCCGGAGCGGCTGGTCAGTTTAAACTGTTGACGGTGGGGTTAACAGTCTTGTTCACTGCACCGACGGCACCACTAGGGCAAAGGTCACTAAAAAGACAGAAAAGGGAAAAAAGAGAGACCAAATGGACATCAGAAGACATTCTGAATCTTGCTCTTAATCATACAATAGCTAAATGGAAAGGGTGGAATGATGAAGTAAAAGTGCTGATCATTCTATCTCTGCTTCCTTAAGTTTAGGCTTGACTATACTTTTCAAAATATGAGCAAGTTCCATATGCCAATTTCCACATATGATATTCAAAAGTCAGGATGCGTCAATTTTCAAGAGTCACTCAGTAGGTAGGTTGACATAAGATCTCCAGCAGCTGGACCCACCGCGTGCGGGACCATGATGGAGCGAGCTGTGCCGTACGCCAGCACCGACAAGCCGCTGTGTAAACGAGAAGTCAGTGTTTGTGTTCAGCTCCTAAAATGTTGGGGTTGTGTTGCTATATAATCTAGCCTATCCTGACTTCTATAACTATCAAATTCTACCTAGGATTGGGGGTGGGTGGGCCAAAAGCAATCTTCTCATGGTACCTTATCTGCACCTTTAAATGTCACTAACACTTATAATCTTATAAGTAGACACACACTGTCTTATCTGTCCCACAACCATATACGCTTCTCAGAGGAAGATTCACGTCTAATTCTCATGGTAGCTCTTAAGCATAGTAGTGCTTATTGGAGTGTATGGCACTCTTGTACTCAATAGATTTTTATTCAATAAAAATAAGGCTCTTAAATCATCTTCGAGTTGCCTTTAACAGCAGAAAAGAAAAATAAGGCTCCAATCATAGATGCATTGACAGGTGCATTAGGAGAAAGCAAGTATCTGCAGGCCTAAAGAGGCTACTGTTTCTTCTCAAATAGTTTTAGGGCAAAAATGAAACACATTTCCTTGCAGATTTGCTTTACACTTTTTAAACAACCCCGTGCACTTAAAAAAAAATAAAACAATGTCTTTCAAAGAGATCTGATTTAAATAACAGGAAACAAAACAAAACACAGTTGGTACTATATATTCCAATTCATAGAAACCCCATGTTACAAATTAGAACTACTGGATAAAGAGTTTTCTAGGCTCTAATTCTTATGGAAGGAGATTGCCAACTGAAATGCTTCTGGGTAGGTTCAATGCTATTCCTGAGGCCAGCCTGTCATTAGCCCATCCTAAAGCACTTGCACTACCCAAGGACATTTCCTATAATTGATGTTACTGTTGTGTACTGCTGAGTCGATTCTGATCGATAGTGACTGATAGAAGGTAAGTCTACGGAATCAGATTGCTACATCTTTCTCTCTTGGAGTAGCTGACCTGCTGTAACTGCCTGTGGTTTGTAGTGCTGAGCCACTACGTCAACAGGGCTCCTTGCTATATCCATTACGTACTCTTAAATGTCAATGACAGAATGCTGAGTCAGCTAGAATAAAAGACTCTAAATAAGTACATGATTTTAAACCTGCTGAATAAGTATTTATATCTCTTATTCTTGATCTTTTTCTTCTTCATTATTTGGGTCACGGAGGTAAAAATTGTATACTTCAAACAGCATTTGTTGCTTCAATAAATAGCCTCAGGGCTCTAGAGTCAAAACTAGAACATGCACAACCTCCACTGCATTCAGCAAATTACAAGTTCAAAAAACAATATCAAGTATAACTAATACGGGGATAGGCTCAGAGAACAGCCAGGGATGATTTTAAATCTTAGACAGAAAAATGCGTAATAGGAGACGCTCCCTGTCTGCATAAACATGACAGAAGTGGTCTCTGCCATAAAAGAGTGTGTAATATGACTGGTAAGAAGAATTTATAGACATAAACAGATGAATAAAATTACAAGGAAACATCTGCTGAATGCTCACATGAGCAGTCCAGCCACAAGTGAAAGAAAAATCCCGTTCAATCCTAATGATTATGGGGAAACTGGGGTGTAAACTCGATAGAATGAAAAACACACACACACACAAACACTAGTGATATCAGACTTTTCAGAAGAGTACTGACAAAGATATTTTATATCTCTATTATTGACCTGAGGTTAAATTACTTCCCTGGAAAGTAAAGACAAAAAACACAAAACAAAAATACTTGGTATTTTTCTTAATGGTGGACAAGATCTAGAAAGATACATGGAAATTATCTCTCAAAAATACTACTTTGCAGATGGCTCCTATCCAAAAATTATTAATATGGAGGTCATTCAACTTTAGTTCGGATTGTTGTTCTGAGGGTGCCCAATGACTGGCAGCTTGGGACTACTGAATATTTGTGATTTTTGTGCGCTTTGCTTTTCACATGTCTTAGGCGAGCAAGCATGGTTCTGCCTTTGTGAGTGAGCATGACTGAAAGTTTGTCCTATCTACAACTTTCACTGTGGGCATACGTGGTGTCCAGTCACTGGAGATTTTGATCTGTACAGGTCAACAACCCATGTCTTTTCATCTAAAAGGCTGTCCTACACATGTACACTTTCCTTGTCTAACCAGTATTTGAAATTCTTTAGCACTGGCTAAGTTAATGATACTCTCAGTAGAATATGGTCCATGGGAATGACGTCTATGGTTCCCAGTAAAAGGATAATGATGTCCTCAAAGTGAACCAGAGACATTCATAAACCACAGATGCATGTACAGATTTTGAGTTCACACTTAGTCTTAGCCCGAATCTAAAAGCAATTAGTTCTTATGACATAGCCTTACTCTATACTTGTCCTCAGGAAGAGTTCACTGAACATAAGGGTGCATTAGGAGACAAAGGGCATACATAGAAGCCTAAATACAGACATGTACATATGTAAATATATTTATGATTAGGGGGAAATAGACCTATGTACATAATTTATAAGTTTATTATTAGGGTAGCAGGTGGACATTGGGCCTCCTTTTGTGAATTGTCTTAATACAAAGAGCACCTGGCTCAGCGAAACGGTCATTTCATGATACACATCTTCCCGACATGATCGCTGAAGACAGATGTACACATAGGCAAATGTGGTGAAGAAAGCTGATGGTGCCCGGCTATCAAAACATATAGCATCTGGGGTCTTAAAGGCTTGAAGGTAAACGAGCGGCCGGCCATCTAGCTCAGAAGCAACAAAGTCCACATGGAAGGAACACACCAGCCTGTGCAATCATGAGGTGTTGAACAGATCAGGTATAAAGCATCATCATACCATAGTGAATGGGGGGCGGGGGGCAGGGAATGCAGAGTGGAGACCCAAAGCCCATTTGTCGACCACTGGACATTCCCTTACAGAAGGGTTTAGGGGAGGACACGAGCCAGTCAAGGTGTGATGTAGCACTGATGAAACATACAACTCTCCTCTAGTTCCTAAATGCTTCCCCACCACCACCACTATCATGATCCAAATTCTACCTTGCAAGTCTGGCTAGACCAGAGCATGTACACTGGTGCAGATAGGAACTGGAAACACAGGAATCCAGGGTGGATGATCCCTTCAGGACCAGCGGTGAGAGTGGCGATACTGGGAGGGTAGAGGGAGGGTGGGTTGGAAGAGGGAACCGATTACAAGGATCTACATGTGACCTCCTCCCTGGGGGATGGACAACCAAAAGGGGGTGAAGGGAGACATCGGACAGGGCAAGATATGACAAAATAATAATTTATAAATTATCAAGGGTTCATGAGGGAGGGGAGAGCGGGGAAGGAGGCGAAAAAAAATGACCTGATGCCAAAGGCTTAAGTGAAGAGCAAATGTTTTGAGAATGATGAGGACAATGGATGTAGATGTGCTTTACACAATTGATGCATGTGTGGATTGTGCTAGGAGTTGTATAAGCCTCTAATAAAACTATTAAAAATTAAAAAGAATCGATGCATTTGAATTGTGGTGCTGGAGAAGAATGTGGAAAGTATGAGGGACTGCTGGAAGGACAAACTGATTTGTATGAGAAGAAGGAAGGCCAGATTACTCCTTAGGGGCAAGGATGGCAAGACTTAGCCTTATATACATTGAACAGATTGTCAGGAGGGATCAGTCCCTGGAGAAGGATGTCATATTTGGTAAAGAGGAGGGACCTGGCCGAGATAGATTGACACAGTGGCTGCAACAGTGGGCACAGACACAAGGAACAATTGTGACCATGGTTCAGGACCGTGCAGTGTTGGAGTTCTGGTTGAAATGGGTAGTTGCCGACTGGATGGCACCTAACATAAGAACCTGTGGATGAGGCCTCTGGGGAATCGCCTCTGGCCATTGACCAAGGATATGACTATCATTACTGTCAGATAAGGTACCATGGAAATTGGATGGATGTAGATGTTGTTAGGTTTAACACCTTATTGTTTGTTCTCCCTTTTGATTCATTTTAAATTTGTTCTACTTTTTATAATTATTATATTTTCAATTAAGCCTTTTCACTATTTTGTTTTATTATTCTTTTTTGTTTGTTTGGGTACTGCTTTTTGTATGTTTTTTCTTTATGTGAAATAAAGGATAGGTAAATCCCTATACACTAGATTAATAGTTTCTTGGGGTTAAGACAGGGAGACTAGAAGGAAATGAGGGTTACTAGCATTAAGTACAACAAAGAAGAAAATGCTCTATTGATTCTAGTGATAATCATCACAACGTTTTTTAACAAATGGCCAACATGCACATGTTCAAATTATTGAATTATGATATGAAGTTGTAGTACCTAACCCTTACGAACCTTGCCAGATATTCCTAGTCAGAGATATAATGGTAGAGATACAGCAGATCCAGAGGAAATCAGTCAATTATGAGAGAGGACTCTAATGTTTCTAAAAAGTACACATTAAAAATGTCAATTCATGAGTTAAAAAGCTGAGGAAATTGGGAAGCTTGGCAACCTGCCATCTTGAGAGACAAGGAATTGGGACAAGGTGATTGAAAGAATGGAAGAGTGAGATAAGGACGTGTGTGGGGTGGGGGAGACAGAGAGATCATCGCTGTGTATTTAACACAATTGTAGCTATATATATGTGGGTGCATATCTATTTCTCAGCAATGGATTAACATACTTGTTTTCTAAAGACATGCAGGTGTAACATAGAAAACCGTCTCCTTAAGTCTCTCACACAAACTGATGTGGTAGCTCAAGACAGAGAAGCCTAAAGAATGATCAAATGTGATCTTGGGAGAGAACGGGTTTCTCTTAAAGAAGCACTTTCCAGAGAGCTCATCATGTAAGTGGGGTTCTCTGCGACCTGCTCAGAGAACGTGTCTCCAAGCAAGGTTACACAGGAGGGGCGAAGGATTCGTATCTGTCTAGATTTTGTGGTAGAACAAACGAAAAATCATGAAGAGCCATATATCAGATAAGAGATAAATATACAGAAAAGTAAGTCATATATTCTAACAGCAAAAAGACAAACAATCTGATTTTAAAAGTACACAGAATTTGAAAGAAACAACACAGCAACAAAACACTTTATCGATGAAGATAACAAACAGCCAGTAAGCACATGAGAAGTTCCTCGATTCCTTTAGTCATTTGGTCATTCTCCATAACTGACAGGGAGTTGAATCTGACGCATAGTGACCCTTTGTGACGGGGCAGAGCTGCCCCTGTGGGTTTCTGAGACTGTAACTTTGACCAGAGTAGAAAGCCTTGTCTTTCATTCACAGAGCAGCTGGGGCCTTAGAACTGCTCACCTTACAGTTAGTAGCCTGCTGTGTAGACACTACGCCAAGTGCTCTCCCTCATTTCATCCTTAAGGAAATGCAAATCAAAACCACAACCAGATGGCTAGAATGATAAAAAATAGAAAAATAAAAATTTGGCAAAGATGTAGACAAATTGGCACCTTTATCCATTTCCAGGGAGAGTTGTAAAATGGTACCACCACTATGGAACAAGGTTTGACAATTTCTAAAAAATGGTCAAACAAAATTATTATATGACCCAGCACTTCCACTCATAGGTCCTATCTAAAATAATTAACAGCAAAAACATAAAGACAAAGCTGTAAACCAACTATTCTGCAGGAAGTGACTTAATAAGGCTTTTCCAGCCAGTCTTTGTAACAGCCACCAAAGGACTGAGTGGGGCCATGCAGATGGGGAGTATTTCCCCCTTTCCTGGTGAGTCTGGGTAAGAGATGGTAGGGGAAGATGCTGATAAGATTATATGATTCCCTTGTGAGTTTTGGCAGGCTAATTATGAGTGTAAAAACTTGGAACTCTAAGGAGGTGATTGGTCAATTGTACCATATGTTTGGCTATAAAATGGAGGCATCTCAGAAGGAAGAAGAAGGGCCCTTGACAACCAGCAGAAAAGAAGAACCAGAAGTGGTGTGTGTGCTTTGACCCTGTGATCGCTGAAACTCCAATATGTGGACAGAAAGCTGTGACATCAAACAAATAGCAAAGGGGTAACAGCAGAGTCAAAGCCAGAGCACAGGCAGATTAACAGGCTTCCTGGCCCAAGGACCAAGCAGAACTGAGTGTCTCTAGCAGGAGGCTTGCTTGCAGAATAGGGTGCCTCCAGGTACTTATTCGGTTGGGCTACACGTGCTGAGCCGCACAGCTAGTGCCTGGGGGCTGAGGTTTACGGGGGGGGGGGTGCCCTTTGGACATGCATCAGCACTTCTAAAAGAGCTTTGCGACACAGTCAAAGGGCAGAGACCAAAGAGCTACGTGGCTGAGTCCAAGGATCTGTATGAATGGCTAGGAAGAAGCTGTCCTAACTGTCTTGAGCACTTCTGACTTTTAATGGTAACCTGTTCACTTCCCAAGCAAGCCCCAGAATCACGAGTCTCATCGGTGAATTCCGAGAGGCCACTGCAATGACTGTTCAAACCTAGAAGAGAAGTAGAGAATGCCCTGGAAGGGACAGCCGGTGTCAGAATCAGTACCAAGGTTGGAGGTTGTGGAGGCACATGGGACGCCTGCCTCCCAGGAATTGGCTTTGGGCTCAGGCTAGATTTGATTCTCCTTTGTCCTAGTGAAATCAGCTGCAGCCTCCACACATTTTTTGCATCATTGTTCATTACATTGCTACTTACAACAGTCAAAAGGTGGCGACAACCTAAATATCAACGGACATATGAATGACAAAGTGTGACATATACACACAATGGAATCTTACTCAGCACAGGAGAAGTGAAGCTCCGATAGGAAGTACCACAAGGCTGAACCTTAAAAGCATGATGCTGAGTAAGATGAGTCGGACACAAAAGGACAAAGGAGGCATGAAACATCACTGTCATAGGAAATGCATACTTCACAACAGAAACTATCTAAAAGCAGGAGAGGCCAAAGCTTCACAGTTATCAATGGGAGGTAGGGAGTGGGCACAAAAAAGACCCAGGCTAGGGGGCCACTGGCTTTCTGTTAATGATGATTACTTAAAAGCTGTAGAAATGGCTATCAAAGGTTCCTGCAAAGTGTGATGAGCATAATTCCTGTTCCTGAATTATGCACATTTATAAACACTGAAATGGCAAATGTTTTGTCATATATGTTTACTACAGTTTCAAAAATAAGAAATAGAGAATTAAGATGGTAGTTGGTGTAGTCTTTAAGATGTGAGCAGACTGAGGCTCCAACATCATCATCAAATATTGCCCCCAAAAAGGAATATGTTTTAAATTATACATTACTTCATCTTCTTGTAATAAAGACATAATGTTTGTAAAAGAATTAGTTTCATTCACACTCTTAAATAACTAAGTCAAAAGCATAACTGATAATTTTAACTAATGATCAGAAATGGAGCTAATTTTTAAACTGGGTTACTGAGTAAATGACTTAATTGTGGTTGTTTGTGTACATTTGAAATTGCTGTATTAAAATAAGGAAATAATGTTGAAACACTTCATGTATATGACTTGTTTTAAGCTACCTCTATAACTATGTATCAAAAATTGGTTTACAAATGTACGATAACTTTACTTTAGAAACCCGGCTTCAGAAACAGAATAATATGTGTCTCTTAGAGTTGAGAGAATAGGTCGGTCCCTGAAGAACACAGAAGTGAATATATTGCTGATAGAACACTTGGATGCAGCTTGAACTTCTCAAAGCGATTGATTTCTTTTTTAAAATTTAACCTCTGTAAGAGTACATTAAAAAGTTTCAAGCCAGTGAAGCAGATAATCATTTGCAACCATTATTGAAGGCACGCTGAACAAAAACTCAACTCAACTACACTGAAGATCTAACCGTACACTATAAACCTTTAAGAAACCTTCAGAGAAAACATGAAAGTCTGTTGAATCTTGGTGACCAGAGTAAAGGATTAGCATTTAAAAAGACCCAAAGCAAAAGATAAGAACAACATAGTGAAGTTACAGTAACTTGCAAAAGTGTGAAATCACACACACACACACACACACACACACTCGCATACACACCCAGAAGGCTAAATTGAATCACTGGTAAAAATAGGCAGAGTAACAGCAGGTACATAACGATCTGTACCTGTCAATGAGAAGGAAACAAGCGCTTAATAAGTGATGTAGTATTTTGAGTACACTTTGAGTATTTGGCAAAAATATTAACAATAAAATTAATTTTCAGCTAAAGATTAACCCAAATTAATCTAATGTAGTAATGGCTACTTACTACATTCATTTTGTGAAGAAAACATCTTGAATCATTATAACCCATTTTCCTCATCTTCAATGAGACTATCTTTAATCAGTCTATTTGTTTTAAGTATCATTTTCAAGTTTTACTCTCGGTTACACATTGGGCTGCTTATTGCCAGGTCACCTGCTCGAAACCACCAGAGTCTGTATAGATTTATAGTCTCAGAAACCCACAGAAGCATTCCACCCTGCCCTATAGAGTCACTGTGTGTTGCAATCAACTCAATGGCAGGGAGAGTTTTTGAGTCCTGATAAAACAGTGGTGATATATTGGGCTGCGTACCTCAAGGCCAGAACTTGAAACCACTAGGCTCCTCTGCAGGTCAGACATGAGACATTCTATTTTTTTAAGTTTTAAAAATATATTAGACCAAAACAGACCTCAATTAAGAATAAAGGGTTTCTTTTTTTCTTGCCGTATTGTTTGGTACCATTTATAATTAAAGATTTATTGCTTCTTGGCTATGAAAATTAGTGGCATTGTCAGAACTAAATTTAAGAATTTTTCCTATAAAGAATGGAAAATACCTGTTTCAACACACTGAAGCAAGCGTCAAGGAACACTGGTTCTGGAGTCATACATATGCGGGTTTGTATCCTTATTAGACAACTTATTAATTATGCAATCTTTCACTTCTTTTAAATACTTTCTTTTAATCTGCAAAAGGAGATATAGTACCTGGTATATAGGCTTTCATGAGAATTAGGTTAGATTGTCCATTTTTAAAGTGTAGATAATGTTAGGCATATACTGATACTCAGTAAATGTTAACTGATATAATTTTAGTAGCATGCTAGTTACTTTTAAAATATTCATATTCATAACTTAGAGTTGTTAAATGGGTACTTTGTCCCAGACTTGCTAGAGTTGAGAATCCTGAAAGATTTCAAAGAAAGGTCCCATATGAAATGCCTATCTCTCTCGACCTCATTGGTATCCACAAGCATTTCTATTTATACACATTTTGATTTGCCTACCTACTTAGTGGTTAGCTTAGATAACTTTAGATTTTCGTATTTCTTATATATTTTGTTCTGTTGGTAAATTAATAATATGATATAAATATATTACATAAATGTTCTCGCTCTCTGTCTTTTGTTTTCTATATAATCTCTGTGACAGCCTTAATCTGGGGTAACACTTCCTAATCTTATTACTGCTGAGTGGCTTGATTTCAGATTTTTTTCTAAAAGCAAAATCAACTATAACTTGACTCGCTGTCAGATTTTCTTTCAACAGAATGTATCTGAACAAAGGAGTACTGTATAGCACTTTTAAATCAGGTTAGAAGACTATGTAACAACATGGACAACTGTCACACATACACTTATATGGAGCTAAAAAGCCATTATCATTTCATCAAAGGATATACACATGTCCAAAAGTACATACAACAAAATGCTCTACTTTTAGTCACTGTTGTGGCCATCTACTTGATTCAGCAACTCTGTATGACAGAGTAGAATTTCCCTATCGGGTTTCCTAAGCTGTAATCTTTAGGCAGCTAGGTCATCTGTCCTCCCACACTGTGGCCGGAGGCCAAACTGTCAACTTTTCAGATAGCGGCCCCACACAGTCATTACACCAGTAGGTCTTCTCTCATTAGCTGTGATGGGACAGAGGACAACTGCTACCTAAGGTTTCCCAGGCTGTCAATCGTAACAGGAGAAGAGTCTCCCTTTCTTTCAGGGAGCTCCTGATGAATTTGACCACTGATCTTGTAGTTAGTAGCACAAGCATGTGGCTCACCAGGGCTGTATTGATTAGGCATTCCAAACTCACTGCCATAGAGTCAGTTCTGACTCAGGCGACCCTAGGGGTAGAGAACTACCCTGTGGATATCTGGGGCTGCAAACCTTTAAAAGAGCAGAAAGCCTCCTTTTTCTCCAGTGGCTTCTAACTGCTAACCCTGTGGTTAACAGTCCAATGGGCAAACCCATCAGGACTCTTCATGAGCCATAAAGGAGATGCGAATCAAAGCCAAGTTACAATGAGAGATACTGTCTCTGCTCAAATAGCTATAATTCTTAAAATTCTATGATGAAAATGTGGACTAATTAGAACCTTCTATTGCTGGAAGAATGGTGAACTTGTGCAGCTGCTGTAGACAGTACTTCAAAAACTTGAACCTAGAACTACCACATGGCCCCGCAATCATATTCTAGATTATACACTGAAGGGACTTGAATGAAAGTTACACACACAGACATATGTAAGACAAAGTTTGCTGAAGCAGTATTCATAAAAGCCAAAAGACAGAGAAAACACCGAAATAGTTATCATGAAATGAACACATACAGAAACTGTGGTACACACGTGCCATGGGCGATTACTCAGTCATAAAGAGAAGTGAAATGCTGTCATCCTGTCATCACATGCATGAAGCTTGAGAAATTATACTGAGTGAAAAAAGTCAATCACAAAGGGATACATATTGTATAACTTCACGTGTATGAAACACCTAAAATAGGCTAACATCTAGAGGCTAAAATGTACATTTGTAAACCAGGGGCAGCAGGAATAAAAGGAAAAGACAAATTTAAGGTTTGGAGAAGTCTTGAATTTCTGTTTATGTTGATAAAAATCAGCAACACATACTAGTCATCGTACATGTACACATTATACAATATGATTAATAATACTTGTGTCACTGAATTGTACATGTGAAAGTATTAAATAAGCAATTACCGGGTTATTTAGTAAGAAAAACCATTATATAACAGAATGTTAAGTGTGGTTGAAATTTTTAAAAAATCATTTATAGGAGGCTTTTACAGCTCTTTTAACATTCCATACCTCAATTTTATCAAGCATATTTGTAAATATGTTGCCATCATAATTTTCTAACCATTTGGTTGAAATTTTATAAAGTAGGTTGTAGTATAATATATGAATTTCAAAAAGGTCATGGAAAATTGAATTAAAATATAATTTTAATGAAAAGAAATTAATACCTTATATTGCCATAACTTCCAAAAGTTTAATATTTTCTTACTTATGAGCATAAAATGTAATTTTCAAAATACTCTACAATAACCATTTTTATACTGTGATAAAAACAACTAATTTTCTTCTTTCTGACTCCAACTTTCTCCAAGAAAAAACGAAGGTGGGTGGGAGGGAATAAAAGCAGTGAGGTATAAAAAATTTTAAAACACAATTTTATTGAAAATATATTTGTTTTATTATCTCAACATTTCCCCTAGTTTAAATTATCTTTAGCTTTAAAAATTGAAACTTTTTAAAGAGTCCATGACCTTAATTATTATAGCATACTTAATCATCTATCTACAAAAATATATCACTTGGACTTCAAGTTGAGATATGTATTCTGCTAATAAACATTTGTATTAAAAGGAGACAACTAGTGGAAGCAGATAATTGACTTACTGATAAATTTATCACTATATTGTATCTTAATTATAGACAAAAGAATAACGTTTTAAAAGTATCAAGTCTTTCTTTACTAACCTTGACTATGAGAAAGTAGATGGATCAATAAATCCTAAATCCCAAATGCTCCTGCAACATGGATTTGGTATCGAGCTTAGGTATGAGCACTGACACAGAATGAAAAAGGAAGGCAGGGCAAGCCTAGCGAAGCTTATCCACCAAAGAAGTGGGCTGCGAAGAAGTTGGAAAACAGGTTCAATGAAGGTGGTTTCTAAAAGGAAGAAAGAAGTTACCAGCAATATTAACTGGTACAAACATGTGGATGAAAGAAGACGGGGTAATTGAGGAACATGTTTGATGGAGATAAACTCTTGGCACCGTTGGGCAAGCAGTTGCTTGCTAACAAGGTTCATGGTTCAAACCCACCAGCCATGCCACAGGAAAAAGGAGAGGTTGTCTGGTCCTAGGTTGAGTGAAATAAGATTACGGCTTGGAGTCCCTACGGGACTGCTTCACGTGGGAATTGATTCAGTGGTGGTGGGTTTGATTCTTGCTTAGACGTGTATGCTACTGAGAGAGCTTGCCTGCAGCCACCCACTGGACACAGAGACACATTTAAACTCTTGCTGTTGGGAATGAACCCAGGCATGTACTCAACTAGAATCTAGCAGCAATCCTTTTTGATTTACCCTCAATTTTGATGTATGGTACAGTTCTTATTTAGCATCACTTTATTTAAATGTGTCTAAGTATAGATGAAATATTTTACCTTTCAATGCATACTAGACCCTTAAAAAAAACTTCCACATACACTAAAACATCGTCAATAGTACAATACAATATATAAAATAGTAATAATAAAAGTAATTACCTATGGTACTATATGAATCTCATTGCTATCAAGTTGATTCCAGCTCATAGAAACCCTGTACCAAAATCAAACTGTCCCAAAGGTTTTCAAGGATGGAAATCTTTATGGAAGTGGTCTGCCACACCTTCTACCATGGAACAGCTGGCCGGTTAAAACTAAAGGACATATGGTTAGCAGCCAAGAGTTTTTCTTGTTGTTGCTGTTTTTAACAATTTTATTGGCATATAATTCACTGTACAATTCACTAATTTATATATATTTTTAAAAGCTGTGCAATCATCACCACAATCAATATCAGAACAGCAGCCAAGAGTTTTATCCAATGTGCTGAGGTATAAATTTATTGCTACCAGGTCAATTACAATTCAAAGCACCACTCTATAGGGCTTCTAAGTCTATGCATTTTGATAGGAGCAGACAGCCTCATCTATCTCCCTTGGAATAGGCTGGTGGGTTTTAACTGCCAACCTTGATGTTAGCAGCCTACCACCTGACTCACAGCACCACCAGGGTTCCTTTGTGTAGGTATAAAAAACTCTGCCATCTCAAAACCCATTGGTAGCCAACTGGACACCCCTTACTGAAGGGCTGTGGGGAGGAGATGAAGCCAGTAATGGTGCAAGGGTAGCAACAATGAAACACTTAACTTTCCCTTAGTTCTTAAATGCTTCCTACCCCCCCACTATCATGATCCCAATTCTACCTTACAAATCCGGCTAGACCAGAGGAAGTACACTGGTACAGAGAGCAACTGGAAACACAGGGAACCCAGGACAGATGACTCCTTCAGGACCAGTGGTGAGAGTGGCAATGCCTGAAGGGGGATCTGATTACAAGAATCTACATATAGCCTCCTCCCTGGGGGAGGGACAGCATAGAAGAAGGTGGGGGAGACATCGGACAGTGTAATATATGAAAAAATAATAATAATTTATGAATTATGAAGGGTTCATGAGGTAGGGGGCAGTGAGGAGGGAGGGGGGAAATGAGCAGCAGATATTAAGGGTTCAAGTAGAAGGCAAATGTTTTGAGAATGATGATGGCAACAAATGTACATATGTTCTTGACACAATGGATGGATGTATGGATTGTGATAAGAATTATATGAGCCCCCAATAAAAAAATTTTTTTAAAAACCCACTCTGTCATCAAGTCAATTCCAACTTATAGTAATTTTATAAGACAGGGCAGAGTTGGTCCAAAAGGTTTACAGCACTACTAAAGAACAGAAGCAGTTCTTATACATTCTACCTAGGGGGGAAAGCGATTCTGACTACATGTTCACATTATCATATACCGTATATACTCAAGTATAAGTTGACCTGAATATCAGCAAAGGCACCTAATTATACCACAAAAACTACATTAAAAATGTGCTGAGGGTCTCTGCTCCTCCTTGTGCGACAGAAAGCTGCCTCTCCAATTCCCCGTGCAGTTCCAACCACATCCTGGAGACACGATGGTGAAGGTCGGAGTGAACGGATTCGGCCGCATTGGGCGCCTGGTCACCAGGGCTGCTTTCAATTCTGGCAAAGTGGATATTGTTGCCATCGATGACCCCTTCATTGATCTGCACTACATGGTCTACATGTTCCAGTATGATTCCAGTCACGGCAAGTTCAATGGCACCGTCAAGGCTGAGATGGGAAGGTTAACATCAATGGGAAGGCCTTCTCCATCTTCCAGGAGCCAGATCCCACCAAAATCAAGTGGGGGGAGGCCAGTGCCGATTATGTCATTGAGTCCACTGGTGTCTTCACCACTATGGAGAAGTGAGCTGGGGCTCACTTGAAGGGTGATCAGCTCTGCCCCTTCTGCCGATGCCCCATGTTTGTGATGGGCGTGGATCTTGAGAAGTAGGACAACTCCCTCCAGAGTGTCAGCAATGCCTCCGGCAACCACCAACTGCTTAGCCCCCTGGCCAAGGTCATCCATGACAATTTTGGCATCGTGGAAGGACTCATGACCAAGTCCATGCAATCACTGCCACCCAGAAGACCGTGATGGCCCCTCTGGGAAACTCTGCCATGATGGCCGTGGGGCTGCCCAGAACATCATCCCCGCTTCTACTGGCGCAGCCAAGGCTGTGGGCAAGGTTATCCCGGAGCTGAATGGGAAACTGACTGACATGGCCTTCCATGTCCCCACCCCCAATGTGTCCGTCGTGGATCTCACCTGCCGTCTGGAGAAAGCTGCCAAGTATGATGACATCAAGAAGGTGGTGAAGCAAGTGCCCGATGGTCCCCTAAAGGGCATCCAGGGCTACACTGAGGACCAGGTTGTCTCCTGTGACTTCAACAGTGACCCCCCCCCCCAACTCTTCCACCTTTGATGCTGGGGTTGGCATTGCCCTCAAAGATCACTTTGTCAAGCTCATTTCCTGACATGACAACGAATTTGGCTACAGCAACAGGGTGGTGGGCCTCCAGCCCCAGCAACAGCACCAGAGGAAGAGAGTCCCTCAGCTGCTGGGGAGCCTTTGCCCCCAACTCAATCCCCAACACACTGAGAATATTCCATCCAGACCCCCTGAAGAAAGGGAGGGGCTTAGAGAGCCCCACCTTGTCATGCACCATCAATAAAGTACACTGTACCCAGCAAAAAAAAAAAGTTATACTCAAGTGCAGACGGGTCCTCATTTTGAAATTAGTGAATCAATCCCCACTCACAGCAAATTCTTCATCATAATCACTGCACGGGCAGCTTTTAACCCAATCTGTTAGGTCTGTATATATGAGCGGACTTCACAAAGTACCTGAAAAAAGTTCTATTCTTTTGCTTCCATTGTTTCACAAACTTTTTCATGCCCTCTTGTTTCAGTTTCAGGCTCACAGTTTTCTTTGTCTAGGCGAGGAAAGAATACCTCTCCCTAATCTATAATTTATTACCAAATACAGGTCCCCAAACATCTCCAATTAAAAATAATTTTCCCTTTTATGCTCATAATCAGTTAATGACTCTTCTACCACTTAATACTTAAACAAGCAGAGTAAATATGAAAATAGGACCTTTGAAATATCATGACTTCTATCTATAAAATAAATATATTATCTCATGATCACCCATTCAATTAGGAGAACCATTATTGCAATGTAATGTGAAATAGGAAGTACAATACACATATTTTTAAAATCCAACTGTTTGTTAATGATCTACAATTAATTTAGAAAAAAACTTTGAAAAATATATGTACACAATTAATTTATGATTTTATAAGTTTGCACTTCTAGCTGCTTTAAAATGCATTCATTGTAAAGATGGTTTTCATATTCTCTTAATTGTAGCAAGAGATTAAATCATACTGACTTTTCTGCAGGTACAAGTTATACTTGACCTTCGTTTATTCAATATGAGACCCTGAAAGAGGCAGGTAATTATTTTTCTTGATATGTGTGCAGGTAGAATAGCAGAAAATTGCTCTTCTGGAAAGTTTTTCTTACATTTGAAAATGAGACGACCAATTTCAGTAATGTTGAACTTTTTGATGTGTGGCTAAATACTTGCTTCTGTTTAAAATAAGAAGCAATGCTATGCACTCTTACTAATAGAACACCTCTATTTAAGTATTACCATCAACCTTTTACAAATGAGCCATTTGAAACTTATTGAAGTGAAGCAACTTACTAAAGGTCATAGTATTGTAAATATTTAAGATTTGAACCCATCTTGCTTCTATCCTAAAGTTTTTCTATTACATCACAGTGTATACTTCAACCTCATATATAACTTTACTCTTTTTTCTTATTCTGTGTTGCCTTAGACGGAAATAAACCCACTAAATCAATGGCAAATGTTACTGAGAAATAAATATCATTTAAAGATACAAACTACATATACACATTCTGATTTCAGAGGTATCAAAACTGAACACATTAAGATGTCAGCAATATAACACACTTCCACTAATCCATAATTTCTAATCATTTTTGAAGAATCTATGAGAAATTAAAAAATAGACTGCTTACATATATTTTATTTCAGAACATAATTCCATTAAGAATAATAGTACATTCTTTGGATTTTCTTAGCTTAGATTAAAAGCCTGTCTTGAAGAAGTCTGTCTAAGTTGTAGGAAAAAGGATATATCTTAAATTACAATTTGCAGGTTAAAAGCAAAAATTTTTAAAGATAATTTTGCAAAATGAATGATTTTCTAACTAAAACAATTAAGCTGTATAGTTAATAACATAGAAATAACAAACTAATTTGTTTCTATCATTTAAGTGTTACTTTCTCAACTCTGAGAATGAGGTACCTTATTTCAACTAGACTCAAGCCTTCACAATGAACAGCTCTCTCATCACACACTGTGTATAATTACAAGCTTGTGTAATTAATGCATGAGTTCCACAAGAGTCCTTCTGATTTTTAAAACATTATGATCAATGAAACACTAATATTATATATAACCTGATTTTAATATTTTAAATACTGGGTAAGTAAGGTTAAAAAATACCCTTAATAACAGTTAAAAATATCCTTCTGCCTAACTCCCATGCTTTTAGTAAGAGAGTAATTATTTTTTTCAAAATAAAACGCTTTTATTTTAAAACGAGAAAAATACGAGTCAGTGACTGTTGAAAGGCATTTTTTAATGTACGGAACCCGCCTCTCCTTTGATGAACCACTTCAGTAACGACTTAGCTTCTCATTGCGTGTGGTACTCCCACAGCATGCTATGTAAACACATCAGACCCACATGCCACCCCACTTAGAAAAGGGCTTGGGCTATCAAGTGTATAGTATATCACTTATAAAGTGACTTAGCTTTTCAATTTCGTAATTGATAAATGTAAAATACATTGGTGGTGATTTTTACACTTTCTGATTATTTTTCTCTATAAATATAATATTTGATCAAAATGAATGTTTCATAAACATTGACAGGATTTAAGTGGAAGGAAGAAATCATAAATTCAAATAGAACCTTAAAAAAGAGTTGACCATGACTTATTGAAATATACCTATATACTTAATGTGTTTGCATGGTCTCGGGGAACTGATCTTAGGATACAGAATTCAACAGGTCAGAGGCTAATGAATTAATTCTCAATGCCAATTCGATTATAAAGTACAGCAAAGGATATGTGTTTTGTTGAAAATAATTACTTGATAAAAATGTTTCCTAGGTGCACACCCTGGCCCACCAAGCCTTGAGGACCATATCCCCGCTCAGAGCAGCCAATGAACAGAGAGGACCATATGGCCAGTCCCACTATGAGACACGACATCCCTCACTGACCCATAGCCCTACAGGGGACAACACTGGAGACAAAGTGTGGGAATTCCACCCGCTCTGACCCCCCCACACTGACGCAATACACTAAGGTCTACTACTACACTAATATCATGTAACAGAACAGCAGGGGCACAAGGATGTCCCAAGGGAATACCAAAAATAGACTTTGGGGTCAGGGTGTGGCACCCCTTCAGACAGGACTGGAAAATACTCCTAAAGGTCAACAAAGAGACCTTGAACTATTTACAGGCTTTTCTCTTTTTTTTTGTCATTGATTTTTTTGTTGTTGTCAGGATTTTTGTCTGTTTGTTTTTGTCGATTTGTTGTGCTCTGTCTTATTTTTTTGTGTGTGTGCACAGTATTATCTCTGCAGGTCTATCTAGATAAGATAGGCTGGATAAACAATCTGGAGGAGAAAACAACAGGTCCAATGGTTCTGGGGGGACACGGGGGAGGTGGAGGTGGGGGAAAGGAAGTGGTGTTAACAAACCCAAGGACAAGGGAACAAGAAGTAATCCAAAATCAGTGACAAGGAAGGTGTGAGAGGTTGGTGGGGCTTGATCAAGGGCAATGTAACCAAAAGGAATTACTGAAACCAAAATGATGGCTGAGCATGATAGTAGGACAAGAGGAAAGTAAAAGGAAATAGAGGAAGGAACTAGGAGACAAAGGGTATTTATAGAGGTGTAAATACCGGCATGTACATATATAAATGTATTTATATATGATAACGGGGAAATAGTGCTACCTGTACATATTTAAAGGTAAAGTATTAAGGTATCAAATGGACATTGGGACTCCACTCAAGTACTCCCTCAATGCAAGAACACTTTGTTCTCTTAAACTGACATTCCATAATGTTCACCTTCCTGACACGATCGCTGAAGACAAATGTGTGTATAAACAAATGTGGTTAAGAAGCAGATGGTGCCAACTATCAAAAGATATAGCATCTGGGATCTTAAAGCAAACAAGCGGTCAACTAGCTCAGAAGCAACAAAGCCCACATGGAAGAAGCACACCAGCCTGTGTGACCACAAGGTGTCGAAGGGATCAGGTATCTGGCATCAAGAAACAACAAATCATGTCATTGTTAAAGAGGAGGAGTGTAGTTTGGGGTCCCAAAACCCATCTGTAGCCCATCTGTGGACATCCCCTGACAGAAGGGTCTCAGGGAGGAAATGAGCCAGTCAGGGTGCAGTATAGCAATGATGAAACATACAACTTTCCCCTAGTTCTTAAATGCTCCCCTCCCTCCTCACACTATCACAATTCCAATTCTACCTTACAAATCTGGCTAGACCAGAGAATGTTCACTGGTACAGATAGGAACTGGAAACACAGGGAATCCAGGACAGATGAACCCCTCAGGATCAGTGGTGAGAGTGTTGATACTTAGAGGGTGGAGGGAAGGTGGGGTGGAAAAGGGGAACCGATTACAAGGATCTACATACAACTTCCTCCCTGGGGGACGGACAACAGAAAAGAGGGTGAAGGGAGACATTGGACAGTGTAAATGACAAAATAATAATAATTTATAAATAATTTAGGGTTCATAAGGGAGTGGGGAATGGAGAGGGAGAGGGGAAATGAGCTGATACCAAGGGCTGAAGTAGAAAGGAAATGCTTTGGGAATGATGAGGGCAACAAGTGCACAAATGGGCTCTACATACAAGGGATGGATGGATGGATTACGCTAAGAGTTGTATGAGCTCCCAATAAAGTGATTTAAAAAATAAATAAAACAAAAAGTAACCACTTAGAGATAATATGACAAATAAATAACACATTAAATTCATTAAATAAAAGTTCAGTTTAAACAACATAACTTCCTTTGGAACAAAGCAAGAGAAGTATGATACCAACTATAATTATTAATAGCTTTTTAATGAATCACAAATCATTTTGACTAGTCCCAAAGGAAAGTACTCACTTGGATATTACACTTAAAATATATTTAAATAAAGACACTGCCATGAAAAAATGCTCTAGCCTGAATTTAATATAGATGACGTATAAAGTGAATTGGATATCTGTGATTTAATCCTTGCTTATAGTAGCAAAGAGGAAATCTAAAGTTTAGATTGTAAAATTATAGCCATCATCAAGGTTAACAATGCAAAAGTTTTTAATTCTTATATTTTTAGTAATAATCTACAAATCACCATAGATTTATTCTACATAATTCTGATGTATGATATCATATACTTTCTTCTCCATAATGTTACATACCAATTCAAGTAAAAAGGCAAATTTAAACACAGAACAGCTTAATATAGTACCATGTTTTAATCTCTAATGCTTGTCACACAAATGCTAAAAGTACTGAATTAAAACAGTTAAACGATATAAGTTTTATCTGTAAGTGACTTATCAGTCAACCATGCTAATGTCAGAAACTTAAAATTCAACCTAGTGCCAGGGAAACTCCCAGAGGTCAAATGAACATTGAAAATATTAAAAGTCTTTTTTAATGGGTCAGTAATATGCTTCAAATTTAAAAGAACTTTAAAGGATACTTCATTTTAATTTTATATTTTTCATAAATCTTCATAATACATGAAATCCAGCCATTCAATTTCCAATATCACCAGATTCAATTAAAAGTGGCTGTTTAATGTGTTGTGGCGAGATATCCTTGGAGAGATTGTTCCATTCAGTTCATAAAGAGGTATAATTCTCAGTGACTGTTTTGCTTGAAAATATATGTTCATACGTGTTGTTCTGAGATATGTTAGGACAAGAATATTTGTGAAATTCTAGTAGCACACTTCAGAACCTTTAGGGGGAAATATATGTGCATGTATAATATTTCCCCCACCCAGAGGTTTCTTTCTAACATAATGCTTATCAAGAAGTGCCACTTGCCCAGCTGTCATGCAGCTGCAGTTCCAGAAATCCTTCTCTAAGGGTTTAGTGAGGACTCTGTACATGGGAATTCACTGATGATTACTGCTCACAAGTAGCTGTGATGAACACAATGGCATCCCCCCACCCCACCTCCAAAAATGTCACCTTGGCTGGACCATGGTCTTCGGAGGAGTGGCTGGTGGTTTCGAATTGCGATCGTGCTGACTCAACCCACCATAATCCACCATGACTGTCAGGGTCTAATCCCATCACAGCCTGCTCTGAAGGAAGAGAAGTTGCTCTGGGCGGGAACCAATAACACATTTGATCTTACAACACAGCAAAGGACGAGAAGTGAGCAGAGAAAGGAACCCAGTACCACTAAGAAAGAAGAATCACAGACAGAGGGTGTCCTTTGGGCCCAGATCCCTGCTCTTAGAAACTTCTAGATTCAAGAAAAGATCGACGCCAAGACACCGGGAGATGTCTAAGAAAGGACAGACCTGCAGATGCTAAGAGGAGACAAGGATCTTCCTTCCCAAACTGTGAAAACAACAGAATGCCTTCTCCCACAACTGCCGTTGTCAGCTTGGACGTCTTGCTTCCTAAACAATCATTTTCCATTTGTTAAAGCCATTCACTTGGATTTCTATTATCAAAGGACTAAATAACTAAAATAGAAGGACAAAATAAAAATGACCAAATAGAGGTTTCTAGGCTAAAACAACTCATTTTGTGATAATCCGATAAAGACTTAGCATACACACACACACACACACACACACACACACACACACACTATGGCTTTTCCCAAATGAGAGCTTTAAGTAAAATGAAAATCTAGAATACTGACCCATTCGCTGTAAATTCTCTGCAGTATTTGAATAAAGCACATTTAAATAATTATTAATATATGTTCATTTACCCAAGTACATTTAATGAAAACAAATTATCATTTTGTATGTTTCAAAAGACAGTTGTATCCAGTGTACCCTATTAAAGATAAAATAAAGAATTACAGCCTATTTAAGACCAAAAAAAGCAGCTATATTAAGCCTACTTTAAATCTTTATGTAAGTGTACAAATTAACTTTTCAACATCAGTTTGTGGAGGTTTGACTTCGACTGTATACTTCATGTATTTTTATTAATTTCTAAGAAGTTAAAATTTTAGCTATGCAAAGCCTACCTGTAGACCACTAGACATCCCCTTACAGAAGGGTCTCAGGGAGGAGATGAGTCAGTCAGGGTGCAGTGTAGCAACGATGAAACATATTAACTTTCCTCTAGTTCTTAAATGCTTCCCCCCCCCCCCCCCAAATATCATGATCCCAATTCTACCTTACAAACCTGGCTAGACCAGAGGATCTACACTGGTACAGATAGGAACTGGAAACACAGGGAATCCAGGACAGATGAACCCCTCAGGACCAGTGGTGAGAGTGGTGATACTGGGACGGTGGAGGGAAGGTGGGGTTGAAAGGAGGAACCGATTATAAGGATCTACAGATAACCCCCTCCCTGGGGGATGGACAACAGAAAAGTGGGTGAAGGGAGATGTCAGACAATGTGAGACATGACAAAATAATAATAATTTATAAATTATCCAGGGTTCATGTGGGAGGGGGTTGGGAAGGGAGAGGAAAAAATGAGGAGCTGGTACCAAGGGCTCAAGTAGAAAACAAATGTTAAAAATAAATAAAATAAGTAATAAAATTATTTAAAGGCAAATGTATTGAGAATGATGATGGGAACAAATGTACAAATGTGTTTGACACAGTGGATGTATGTATGGATTGTGATAAGAATTGTACGAGCCTCCAATAAAATGATTTTTTAAATTTAAAAAAACTTTATCTATGAAAGTTTGTTACTAGGAATTTCAAAAAAGAGATATAATATTGATCTTTAATCCTGACTGCTCCATAGAATTTCCTGTGGAACTTATTAAAAATAGGCATTCTTATTCTATCCCTTCCCCATCCCATTCCTGAATAATTCAGCTAAAAGCCACAAGTACAGTGAGTACAGAATGTCATGTGAAGTGGTAACAGATATGCCATTAGGTACAGATGAGATTATTCAGTTAAACATATAAAGGATAATGAGCACCAACTTTCTGTCTAGGAGTTAAAAACATGGAAAGGGAAAAAACTAGAAAGTTTTTCAGCATACATCAAGACAAAATATATCAATTCAAATGTATGTATGTATGACTAATTACACAGATAACTAATCTTTGGCCTTGTCTATCAGAAAAATACAAAGAGTAACAACATTTCAGTAATAAGGAGCATACTTAGCACCTGTATCGTGGCTTCTAAATACCATTCTCCACAAAAAGCAGCCAGGATTTCTTGGAGAAATGGCTAAGTCCAGGAGTCAGGAAAGGAAGAGTCAAATGGAGCCTAATAAATCTTTGGTAAAGAAGCACTCCGAGCGGGGAGGGAAGGGGGAAAAAAAAGAGGGCCTGATGCAGAGGGCTTAAGTGGAGAGCAAATGCTTTGAGAATGATTAGGGCAAAGAATGTACGGATGTGCTTTATACAATTGATGTATGTGTATGTATGGATTGTGATAAGAGCTGTATAAGCCCCTAATAAAATGTAAAAAAAGAAGAAGCACTCCAAGAATGATGGAACCACATCAAAGGGCACTGAATTCAGCCTGCAGAGCACCCAATAGTCAAATCAGGAGGAATTTAAATATCAACATAAGTAATGATAATAATTATCCTATTTCATTATTAAAACAAAATGAAACTTTGATAAGGACAAGAATATTTACTTAGTCTCAAGTCTTTCCTTCACAAATTACTCATTAATCAGGGAGGGAAGAAAATGGAGAAGAATGCACACTATATTTTCGTCAAAAGGTGAAGGTCAACATCACTATCTGTGGGGTAAATAAAACTCATGAGTCACCTAACAGAATGTTGTAAGAACACATTATCATCCCTGCCATGTCCTTACAGAAGAGGCATAAAAGTATTATAACCGTGACAAAATATCAGAAAAATGCAACGTGAAGGACATTCTGCAAATTAACTGGTGTGCAGTCTTCAAAAATGTGAAGGTCATGAAAACATAGGAATAACTAAGTCACAGGCCAGTGAAAAACAAAAAAAACCCCAGAAAACTAAATGCAATATGTGATTGTGTGGCATCCCTACAAAGGACATGTTAACACTTCAATGAGGTTTAAGAATAACATAGTAATAAAATATCAATCTTAATTTTCTGAATTTGTTACTTATCTTTTGGATATAGGGAGATAAAAAAGAGACTTTAGCATAGATGTGATGACTATGCCTTCAGAAAAATTACTCTGGTAATCTGGTATTGGTTGTCTATTTCCAATTTGTTTTTAATGATATAACTCAAAATTAAAAATCCTTCAAAGAAGATGCCCCAACATAAATATTTATGTATGAAGTATATATAGTGCTAATATGTTAAAATTACCAAACATATAGAGAAATGCACATTAAAATAAGATGCTACAGAGAGTTAAGTTGGTTGAGCAGATATATTTTCTTGGGTCCATCTTAATGGAAATACTCAACTATACACTTTAACCTACTACGATCTAAAATTCTAAGCAAAGAATTCTAAGAATTCTAAGCAGTCAATTTTCTATCAGAAGAGTAAAGACTTGTTGAACTTAATAAAATGACTGCCTCAGAGAAAGGGAGATGAATTTATACCGTATGGTTGTAATGACAATTTGGCATTCACTTCCGCTTCACTTAAACTTACTGGCAATTTACTTACTGTATCCTCAGCATGAAAATAGCTAGCGTTCCATACCACTGAAGCCCGTGAACATAACAAATAGCTAAAAAATAACTTCACCAAAGTATATTGAAGATAATAAAGGATAAGTAAATTTCAGGTTGCTTTTGGGTCCCAATATCCTACTAATTTTCCCCCCTTTAACTCGGGGTATATTGCTTTCTGGATTTGAAAGGTTTCTAAATTTAAGGAATCATACAGCATGACACTATCCATCAGTACTTTCTTATTTAGCATTTTTGTACTAGCAAACCTTTCAGGAGACTGTGTAAACAAAAATATACTCTACAGTGCTGAGAAATGAAAGTCTTTAAGTGAAAAAAGATTGGTTAAACATAAATATTCAAGAGCATAAATTAAGTCATCTTAATTTGTTGGTTTGGTGTCACGTTAGATTTAACTGCTAAGAATAATAGGAACAGTCACAATGGTAAATGAAATTACATCCCATTTTACTGTTGCAAAATCTTTACAGGGTGCACTTATAATAAATTGCTGTGACAATCCCAAGTTTAGGAACACTGCTTAAATAAAAAACTGAAAACATTAGTTGTTTATATCTGATATTCAAACATAGGTCAGAGTACAGCAAACACAAGGCATGCTTTTTCTAACAATGTGCCTCATGATAAATTTTTATTCATCCTAAAACCCATTCCTTCTATAGAGAAAGAAAAAACAGACAAAAATCTGACCTTCTTAATGGCACCTGGGCCTGCAACATGTACAAAATATGGAATATGCTCCCAAACCATCTGAAACACACTCCCTTTCATTTTTAACATTTATTGACCACATTAATTGATAACACAGCAAAGCTTCTTGTTATATTTATTATTATGCTACATACTTAATAGTATTATGAAAGGTCGCAAGCTCTTTTTCATAAACTGCTTTTCTAACTAGTTTGTTGTTTAGATACATAGAAAACCTACAAGACCACAACATGTCCAATGAAACAATTATTTAAAACTTCAGTACCAAAAATCCCCATTATTTTCACTTAATTATGATTTCTTAAATATGTTTTAATTATGTAATAAGTTTTATATTAAATATGCTTCCTCTTAAATCTGTAACTTTTTTAAATGACTGAAAAATAACTTACTACAATTGCATAGTTTATATGTTTGGGCCCAAATTATTTAATTACTAAATGACATATATAGTATAATCTATTTTTTAAATTATTATATGAAGCTATAAAATACTAACTAAACTCTGGTTATTAATAAAAACCACTTTAAATACTTTAAGATTTATTCCTCAATACATAAACTTTTACAGAAGGACCTCTTCAGGAAGATGGAACAAATCATTAAAGCAATGATAAGAACATCTGCAATTTCTCAACAGGACCGGAATTTAGGATCAATTTTATTTCCCTGTAGTATGAACAAATGTGTTTAAATGGCATTGAAGAAAAAGATGTCTTGAGGTCCATCATACAACAGCTAGCTAATTTCTATTGTTTAAGGAAAAACAATTTGACTAACCTAAAAATAATCAGAATTTCTTAGTTCTAATATGTTTAATATTTGTGCCACATGAGTCAAAGCACCAGAGCCTAGACATTCACACACACACTTTACACAATCATATGATCATCTTAAACTGTAGATGAGCACAGTTTAGGATTAGAATATTGATATTTAAAACACATAATATCAACAGTTTAGTTTTAGAATACAGTATAAAACAACTTCATTATAAAGTTCTCCCTTTCCATGTGGCTGAAGTAGACATCAGGAATATGATACAGGATACGAAAACTGGTTTCCCTAAAGAACCAACCAAAAGCCACTCAGCTGACTGTGAGTCCATTCTCACTCGAGGTGACACCATGTATATCAGAATAGATCTACAGAGTTTTCAGCGGGTGATTTCTCAGAATTCTTATTGCCAGGCCATTCTTCCAGGGCACCGAAAGGTAGGCGCAAACCTTCAAAGTTTCCATAAGCAGCCAAGTGCATTAACCATTTGACCAGTCAGAAACGTCCCTTAGACACACCTTACAAAACATTCAGAATATATTGATTGAATTTAAGAAGAATCATCTATAAATTAAAATGGGATTTTATTGGCTATTCTGTTATAATGCACACACAATATTTGTCTAACTTATAAGAAATAGGCCAGGATTTTCCTACCACTGCCTAGGTGTGGCATCTAGCAGACAGTGACGTTTGTGGGATATTAGAGTACTATTGATATGCTACAGTAACACAGAAAACCTCCAAACATTCTATACAATAAGCTCCTTTTTTCTTTTTTGCTCCTTAATAAAATTTCCATAGCAGTATAATTTTTAATGCATGAGATTAAAGCATTAGTCCCTCATTATTCAATTACTTTAAAATTTAAGAAGCTAGCGGCATAATACGGAAAACCAATGAAAACTAAGGGAAGCACGTCTGAGAAGCTCTTTGTTCTTTTACCTTGGAAGATGAGGAGTCGCACTCCTGACATATCCATCCGTAGCCTGTTTGCTTAGGAGACTTCTTCAAAGGGGGATCCAAACAGCCAAAATGGTAGCAGAGTCTGCATTCATCACACCTGCAGAGTAAACAGATTTACACAATATCTAAATGATGCAAAACGCACGTTTTCCAAAGGCATAAAGACAAACTGCTGCATATTCACCTTTAACACTGTGAATTCTATTCTTGGCTTGTAGAATTATAAGTGGATCTAGCAAAGGCAACTTTAGACCAGAAATAAGTGCGTTAAGAAAAAGGAAACAAAACAGTAAAAGTGACAAGCAATACAGATATCAATCAGAATAATTTGACAGTACAAATACTAAGAGCATATGGAAGTATTTTTTACTCGGGTGCTAAAGAATAACAAAACCACAATTTTTATTCTAAAGTTAAAGAATTATGCATTTACCTATTACCTGAAAGAGAGATTTAAAAACAGTAATACAAACACATAATTCAAGATTACCAATTCAATTCAGTACGTTGTGAATATTTTACGAATTTCAGAATGCTAAGAAATTCTATTAGGCTACAGTAAACTAGAACTAATGACTCACAATGTAGATCTACCACTCTCTACAAGTTAGAGTAGATTATAAAAGAACTTTATAATATTTACAGCATGCTAACACAATACATAACAAAATAAACAATCTTATATTAGATCACAGAACACTTAAACAGAAGAGGTAAAAAAAATCTCTGTATTATAAATTATTATTCTAAAATGTGCCAGTCACTTTTTCTCAGTGCAGTTTTTCAAAGTCCTACTACATTTTGTTGCTTCTTAGCAAATCTATTAAAGTGGCTGGACCACCTGTGATGTACAAAATCTACAGAACTATCATACCTACTCTTTGTTTCAGACCGTCTCATCCTGCCGACAGTGCAGAAAGATCTGTGTGATTCAGTGTCTTGTAAAAGGAATGTTGCATCAGTTGGAATGCCAACACCCACATTTAATCATCAATAAGCTGTAGGCAGCTAATACAAGGGGCTATCCTCTTCACTTCACTGTGTAACATTTATCCTTTAAATATTCAAAAAATAATTTCTCCAAACTAGTTGTTAAATTGCCTTCATTTATTATTATTCTTACTGATAAAATTTCATTGAGAAATCCACAACTAAGAAAACTTCTAGAGACAAATTACTTGAATAAACTACAAAATTACTATCAATAACCTTTGCTGGAAGAAAAAAGAAAAGTCTGGTTATGAACAGCACTGAGTAGTAGCTCACTTTAGAACTCTTATCGCAATATTGGGAAATGTAACTCTTATCTTCATTGTAAACATTTTATTTCATGCTATAATTAATCTCCTGAAGAGCCCCTGTGAAAACCAGAGTTTCAGAAAAGCTGAGCAACTCAGTTTTAAGTTATTGAGGTATAATAAAATTTAAAATACAATTATATATAAAAAATGTATGCATTCTTCTTTTCTACAATTTTTCTCTTTACGAACCAAATAAGCTTATGTATTTTTCTTCCTCAAAAACATACCCAATCATTTTTAGGCTTAAGATACTAATTCCTGTAAAAATCTTACGTAGACTTTGAAAGAAATTGTATTGTAATTCTAGCTGTAAGAACAGATAAAATAAAATAGGATTAATAACGTACTTACTATGCCAACATATCAATTAACTATCCAAAATATATGTTGAAAAGCAGTTAAAATGGTCGAAGGCCGTTTTCGTCACATACTAGCTTTACAAGAATTAAAACTAATAGAGTTTACCTTATGTCATTTAACACAAACTAAATAAACTTACTTAATTTTGTGTTTGCTTTCTCAATACAAGGTATTCACTTTGCAATACCTAAAATTTCATTAATTTATGCATATATGGTTATAGGAAAACACAGACTATAAGTGTTTCTTGATTTATGAGAACATTGAGATGGCTAGATAGTTGAAAGCAGACTCAAATATGAAAACTAGTATATCAGCTATCGTGGATACAACCTTGAAAAAAATTGCCTTCATTTGTTTTCTTCATCAAGAACATATACTCTATTTGATTCACTGTGCCTTTGTCACCTCAGGAAACGTGGTAGCTTAGTGGCTACATGTTGGGCTATGCAAGATCAGCAGTTAGCAACCACTAGCTGCACTGTGAGAGGAAGGATGTGCTTTCTGCGCCAGTGAAATATCCCAGAGGCAGTGCTACTTTGTCCTGGGGGTTGCGATGAGTCGGCATCAACTTGATGCGGTGAGCTTTGGGTTACCTCGGAGCCGTAGTGTGGTTATCAGATACTGCTGGGTATTTTGCAGTGTGGCACCATTTTACAGCTGTAATGAATACCGCTAGCTGACCTGTTTGGATGCTCTTGTTCAAGTTCCACATGTTTTCAAGGTCCTCACCAGTTAGATATACTAGCCACTGCGCTTCCTGATATTGTCAGGGAGCTTTGCTAAGCATCTTTCCCCAACAATAACCTGCTGTAGATCTGGAAAATACGTCTATTAAACCTAATATTATACAAATTTCCAGAGAAAGTCATGGAAATGAAGACCTTCTACTGAGTTACGTATATGGATACAATTTTTGTTTTTATTATTATTATTTTAGCTAAACGACTTGTTTGGAGGCTAATTAATGGGAGCTCTTGGTTCAAATTCAAATTACTATTTGCCGATGAGTATTTATTTTATACCTCTATCATATCACTTTATAAGTTAAGACTGCTAGTGTATAAGATGACAACCATCACCAGGATTGTGAAGGTGAACTGCAATTAGTATTTTTGTGTAGATATGGGTTTCCAATTAATAAATTAAGAACATCTGCTACACTGATATAATTGCTATCTGTTGCCGTTTCAAATTAATATAAATATCAGTTTTCAGCTCAAGAAATAATGCAATGATTAAACTATTGAATTGTATGATATTTGAATTGTGTGCCAATAGAACTCTTCATAAAGTAAATAATTTAAAGGATAAAAAAGGTTTTATATGTTAGTTTTGTAAAACTATAATGTGAAGTGTAGGCCATTATCAAGTGACCTAATGATCTATATTGATTAATCCCTTCATTGGCGACACCTTAACAGACTAGCAGTGGCTCCAGCGGAAAAGCTTGTCAGAATCCGTTGGAATCCGAGGTAAAATGAAGTCACAGAAACTTTTAGTTCATTAGTGGGGAGCAATAAGAGCTGCAACTGTTAAGCTCAATAGTAAAAAGATAATGCTCTTAGTAACTGCCAAAATCAAGACAACAGAAAAACTAAAAACACAGAACCCAATCCTGAAGCTAACCCCCCTGTTAATGAACCAGTAAATATGAGGTCGGTCTAGAGAGACCTGAGGTTATCTCTAAGTAGAAAAATTTCTCGACATTAGAAGACTAAATTAAAATTCATAGCTTATGGGCTGCTACCATATATATACTAAATAACACACGTAAACACTAACATGGTCAGAATTCGAAAGAAGCAATACACCATAGACCAATGTAAACCATATCGATAAGAATCTTAGAAATTGAAGACTGTAGATAAAATAGATGACATATTTCATACATGCACACTAGTTTTATTCTTTAGTATTTCTTGTCAGCAAGAAATGCTTGCTGTATTACAAGTTTAGAACATTTTGGAAATTGAAATATTAGAAGTTTATGTGTCTGCAATCATGTCTGCTACCTAAAAGTGGAAATGGTGTTGAGGTAGTTGTTGATCAAATGAATATTTGATACTTTCATTTCTTATATGTATTTGATAACACACCACTGAGACACATAATATATTACAGAGTGGATTTATCAAAATAAATATTGAATAAATTTTAACATATCTTTTGCCAAAGCAGTCATTGACCAACCAAGGTATAGTGATAAAACACAATATATTTTATTAAGTAACACAGATGTCTATGTACTATGCCAAGAGCACATTGTCAAATAGGGAAATGCAACATCTTACAATCATGAAAGAGAATACAAAATCCAACCTCTAAAGAAAAGCCATGGTCTTTTTCTTAATAAAATGCAAAGTGGACAATTAAGAATATCCATTAAGTATCTAATAAATATTGTACACGTTAACACTAAAATTACAATTTTAAATTAGATAAAATGAATCCCATTTATAAGATAAAGTGAAACCTTATTGTTAAATTAGGTTCTTACTAAGCACAACTTTCTAGACATCAGATTCATAATGGATACAAATGTAAACAATAAAGCAACTGTATATATGGCCTTGTACACATTAATTTAACAAAATGTGGTGACCAAAACGCATAGTTCTATATATATTTTAAATACTTAGTGTATTATTAAGTATAGCACCCTAGACAAAGAAGAGAAAGAAAAGATTTATGTACATAAGTACTAAGGTCCATCTACCAAGTCAATGGAATTATCTGATTACTGAAATGATGCATACGAGTAAGAAGCAACTGATTTATTTCCTCCTGCACCTAACAAAAAAACTGGGAGGCAGTTTGAAAAGATTCTTTTTACTCTTTCAATTTAGCTAGAGGAGTACACTAAATAAATATCTGTGTATGAAGTAGTGCAATCTTATGCATATATTTTACAGCCAAACAACCTAAACTTCTCATAAAAGAGAAACATGACATTCATAAAGGGATTCAAAAAGAGGTGTACATTTTTTTATGATCAAGTTGATCAATGCTGGGATCTTTTTGGTCAGTGAAGCATAGTATTTACATCCCCTCTAAGAGTAAAATTAAGAATTGATTCTAAAAATACTATGCATCTGTTCACACTTCAAACACAAGTACATATCAAGATAATTGATGATTTGGATTTACTTCATCTCTTTAAGGAAAAAAATCTGTATCACAATGTCAAAAAGATTTTAGTTTTGAGATTTAAATAAAAATCTCAATAACAACTCAAACACCTATACAAATCCATTCACCAGTAATGATAAATTTTCATTGAACCAAGGCTAGTTATCTTAATTACAGATCTTAGCAGATGGAGAACCTGTTAGACAGTGGTCTTAAGTAAAATTATTTTTTAAATAATAGATGCTTGTACAAAGTTCTATATCCTACCAATATTAGAATAGCATTTAATATCAATAAACAATAATTTATTCCTTGTATTTTACAATTTTGTGCAAATATATGCATGAGCAAATTTATTAGAAATTATGTAGGAATTGAACCTGTTTCCATTAATATCACTAAAGACTTCTATTTCTAGCACAGGCAATAGGGAATGAATAGGTAGTAAAAAGGACAAAAATAGGTTACCAATAGGATACCAATTGGAAAAATTGGGGGATAATTACTCAAATCCATATTTAATAGACACTTTAAGAATAGGATCAGTTCAGCTACATCCGCAGCAGCTAGATTTCCAGGAAAAAAAGTGAAAAGACAAAAACAAAGCAAGAAACAAAATTTTTCATATGAAAACATAGAATAAGGTCAAGTACCTCCTCACAGTAAGAGAGATTGATTAGACATCTCTGTACCTGAAACACGTCTGCTTTGTTCTTAATAAAGTGCTCTCCATCTGCCCGTGCCCTTGGAAAATTGTCACACTACAACCTGCTGTGCCCAAGCTCCACATCACTTTGCATTTCCCTATTCATAATTAACTAATTACACTCTAATCAACAGTATAGATCCTGATTTTACACTGTAAATCTGATAAAGGAGATAATGGTTGGGGGTCAATCTCATTTTGTTTACAAAACCCAGCATGAGAATCCAATTTCATTACATCCTATGTACCTGAACAGCAGTGTATCTTATCAGCAGGCCTGCAGAAAGTCTTAAGAGTGAGCACTGGGGGAAAGGGGCACACAGTTTAATAAAGAAGTACTTGCAAAGCATGCCTATTTCAGAGATGCTATCAATCCTAATCCTTAATGTTATGCACATTTGCAAGTGCTGACTTACTCAGATTAGGAAGGAAAAAATTCTGCTTTCATATGATGTCACTTGACTTAATGCTGAATGTCTTAAAGGAATTTCAATAGTCAAAAACCATGTCAGAAGCTAAATAATAATAATGTAATAAACAGGCCACTCTCTGCTGCAGAGTCGCTAAGAGAAAATTTGGTGAAATGCTCATAAAACATTCCTATACTGTGAGTCAAGTAAATATTTGGCAAGCTTAGTCAATCATTGAGTTTAGGGATTCACAAAGAATAGTGCATGAAGCATGAAGAGGAGATAACCCCAGGGAAGTAGGATCATGAGTATGAATATTATTTATTTGTCAGCAATTATTTTTAACAACATAACTATTCAAGACGAATGACAAAATGATAATGAATACAATTTCTAGACTTAGGATGGTTTATGTTCATACATAATTATTAACTTATTTCAAGTCTGTTCTTACAAAAAACTAGTTCTGTGGACAAAAGTTAAGATCTTTGAAACTTCCTTTGTTCACCTCAACTCAACATTCAATTACACAGTACTGTTCCAATAACAAGTGGAAAATAAAGTTATAACTGAATTCACCCGAATAGTTATATTTTAAGTGTTGCAGGAGAGGAGATTTTTTTATCTCTATCTAAGGCGACTTACGGCACATTCATCAATCAATGTTGGACAAAACACACGGGTTTTTTTAATACTTCAAATATGATTCTCAACATTGAGTCTCCAGCCAGCAGATTCAGATCAGTTGGGAACTGATTAAAAATACAAATTTCTAGACTTCTCAGACCCACTGAATCAGACTCACAGTGGGTCTCGGGGAGAACGGGAAAGGAAGAGAGTTTGAGAGCCATTGCTATGTCATGCTGTTTGTCTTTCTGCTTGCATTTCAGAGCAATTTCGCTTCTTTTTCTATTGTGTCATTTAACTGCCACATTGTTCTCTTTGTACCTATGTTTGTGAGATATGAACCACATAATATATATTTCAATATACAGTCGTGTCTTCTTTGGATAACAATTGGACCGATTATGGACAAAGGTTACTTGTTTACTGTTGAAATAGAAGAGCATTTAAGAGATTACTCCGGACAAAGTGTTTTACTCATTTCCTTTCCAAAGTGTCACTAGTCCAACCACATTTTCAGGATTTCTCATCTTCTAAAAGATAAGGTTTATATATGTGCTGTGTAGCCAAGATTTTTTTTAGGTTAGCACCAAAATACAGAATAACAATCACCACTAAAGATTACAAGATGGAGACTGATGAGACTTAGTACTCTAAATGGAAGCAGGATGGGAACTATTTTACTTAAAAAGTGATTCAAAACCACAGGCTTACTGATTCTCAAAAAGACCTAAAATAAAAAGACCACTAGTAATTTCTCACAATATATTAAAGGAGAGCCACATCCTCATTCATTAACATGTTCCGTGAAGGAAATATCAATCTGTCTTTTAGTTTTAAAATAAGCTGAAGTACAGCAAAAATAATTAGTACCTACTTTTTCTTGAGTTAGTAGGGTGATAATTAGTACTTTAATACATTAACAAAAACAGCTTACTGGTTTTGCTATCAGTTATTAATATTTCCCCTCTAAAGTTATGAGATTTTCCATACATTAATAATCTAAGTTTAGATGCAACTTGATACACATAATATTTTATTAAGTATATTATCCAAATATATGGTTCCTTACAATAATTATAGATTACTGGCACACAGCAACTTTATATTTACACGTTTTTGATTATCAATAACAGTGTCTTCTTCTCTATTCCTAAAATTTAAACTAGCTTGAATTGCCACCAAACCTGAAAAGATGTCCCAAATCACATGCTTAAATCAGAAAATTCCAAGAAGCATGTTGACAATTTACATGTAAATGTGTTTACATTTCAATTTCAGCAACGAGTCTCTTCTAAATCAGTTCAAGACGGAGTGAGGAATAGTCAATGTATTTCTGTCGTTGAGTTAAAACTGGTTCATTAAAACTTGGTGATCAAATTTTAATTCTGTAAACCTCTGGAAAGACAGATGTTGATGAAGATCTTATAGTTGGTAGGTTGTATATATAGTCAATAAGGTTTGTATATCCCTTCTTACAAATCATCATTTCATATTTAAGGTTGAGAAAATGAAGTTATCTTGAACACAGAAAGTTCATAATAAAACAACAAAGATTGAATAAATTTGCATATTACAAAAATTATCTATAGATCAACACATATATACTCTTATTCATGGCCTTGAAATCTGAAATTTAAAAAATGCTCATGCTAATATTAGTGCTTACACACTAGGACTAGTGAGTCAAATCTAGAATGTCACAGCTGTACAAGTCTTTCACTGTGACGTTCACCTCTGCTGATTATATAGAGAAATACATTTGATAGAAGAGAATAGAGTTGTTTCACAATGCAGCGGTGCATATATGAATAAGTGCAGGAAACTGGGTGGAACAGAACAGCGGATTAATGGGAGCATCCTTTCCTTCTTGGCTACTAGAATTGTTCAATAATAACAAGGAGCAGCATATCGCATTGAAGTCCGCAGGCTTCCATAACACTTCAGTAAGTCCAAACACTGTATATCATCATTTGCCCAAAAAAGCAGGGGGAAGAGACATTACTTAATAGGACAATTCTGATGAAACATTTATCCAGTATTTTCAACGATGCACATATTAAATGTTTCTGATTAGTGCAAAAAGAAGAAAAAAATTCCACACAGGCAAATTAACTGCCTTGTCAGTCCAAGTAATAAACCAATCAGTTATAGTCTATCCAAACCTGACAAGCAAATGAAACTTTTTGCAGTGATAAGCTTATGGGAAGGACAAGAGAGCTGTTCTCCTTTACTTATGGACTCTATTGAGCGTTTTATCCACATTTTAAAATCACGCTTATAAAAGAGGTTGCCGGGACTGCCTCCGAGGATGAGCTGTGGCAGATGGGTCTCATGAAGGGCATCTACACAGTAAAGTGATAAGAAAAGAACATTAACATTTCAAGATCATAGTAGCTGGGCACTATGTCTTATGAAACACGCTAACAATAGCACAGTAGATTCAAATAACATATGATCTGACCCAAAGAGACAGATATGCTAAATCAAAGGCTATGAGTTTGCACAGGCTCTTATTGGTTAAAATGTTATTATTTGAAACAGAGTTGCCTCCTCTTGTATTATTGTCACAAGCATTAAATCTACCTTATTAAAATGAAAAGGAAAATAATATTAAAATTATGTAGATTTATTTTTACCTAGGCAAACATGCTTTTGATCAATAAACACTTTGAAAGAACAGTTTGCTCCTTTTGCATTAAATATAGCAATTTAACAATGCCTAAGAAAATATGCAACTTTGCAGAAAAAAAGCACAAACTATAATACAGAGCTGGCTATACTTTATCATAGAGTCCCATGATAAGCATGCCATGATTTGTTATGAATTTTATCTACTGCACCTTTACTGCTTTCCATTTTAAAACACTGTACTACAAAATGCTGACTATACTCCTTTAAAGTATAATCCAAGCCAGTCAGTTTATTAAACTGGGCAACAAGCACGACATGGAATACAGTCACTGCAACAACCAGGTTAGTGACGAGAAATGATTCTGAGTATACTGACTTGAGAGGGAAAATTTAAATAGATTTGCTTACATCTATTTCTCCAAACCTTTGTCATTGTTTCTTGTATTCATTTTCCTATTGATAGGAATTGATTTGCTACTTTCTTAATATCTTTATTTTCAGATGAGAAAGTTCAGGTGTTTATCATATATTATTAAAATATATCATCAGGGATTGTCATGTATGTTTACTTTGGGATTATATGGTGTTTTTACTTTGGTAAACATACAAACTTATAGATAGAATTGAAATTGCCCAGAAGTGACACATCCCAGCAAAGGTTTGTATTTGCCTCACGATGAGAGACGTGTTTCATGCTTCCAAGTTCCATTGAGCAAAAGAAAGGGAAAAGTGGCACAACCATAGACAGAGAAAGACGGCTGAGAAGTTACCACGCCAAACTGAAGCATCTCGACAAACAAAAAGCAAAGAAAAGCAAAGTAATAACAAAATTTATACAATAAGGAAAAAAGAACTTAGTGTGAGACAGTTTCAGAGAAATTTTAGTTGTCCATGCGTGAGGCGTAGAAAGAGCTGGATTCCCTGTCTTGTTGTTGTTTTGAGTCTCCTTTTACACAGTAAGCTCACACGGGCTAGCTTGGCTCAGGGTGCGGGTCTCCTAGGTGGAGAACTCGGAGCACACGCTGACTGACGTCCTGAGACGTGTTGCAGGGTAGACACGACAGGAAAAGCATAATGCAAGAGGAAGCAACCACATCATTTGCAGTCCAAATGCAACTAGCAATTAACTATGTGCACCAGTTTTGAAAAGTAGCAGCAATCAAAATTTTATTTGTATTTGACTTTGATATGCACTTGAAAAGACTGAGAAATCTGCTTCACGCAGATTAAATTCAATTCAAGTTAGTCACCTTTGAAAAAAATTAAACGTATTGCCAATATCTCTCCATCCTAAATTTCATTTAACATTCCCAAATCAAGGATATGCACAACCCATATCTTCCTAGAACAAAAGAGAGTTCTTTTCAAATAAGATATCCCATCTGGGTTTTGTAATGATACCATATGTCATTGAGTAAACTTAATTTAAAAAAAAATAGTAGGGTGGGGTGGCGAGAAGGAACAAAGTGTTTTCAAAGGGCTTTTCTGGTGCACACATCAGTAACGATGATGACAGTCTATACTTTCGCATGGTCGAATTGTCCCCAAAGAAGTATCTACTTTTGCTCCATCCAAATCAATATCCTAAAGCCGTGGAGTGCGGCCAGGCAGCAAAGCCATGCTTGAGTTCTCCTAGACAAGACTACCTAGATTCAAACTCTAACTCCCCCAGTTCCAACTTGTGTGATCTGTGGCAAGCAATTCTCAGTTTACTCACCTGTAAAATAGGGATAAGGTTACTATCTACCTGTGAGGTAGCTGTGAGGACAATATAGAATAAAGGATAGAAAGCACTATCACACACATTAGGAACTAGGAGGAGGATTTGTGGGGGAAAAAATCAACCTTTAACCTCATTTTTTCATGATTAAAAAAATCCCTCATTCTAATAATTTTATTTATATAACAAACTTAAATAGAGAACAACCTCTTTCATATTGTTCAGTAATTCTAAACTTGTCAATCTCCCTTTAAAGGTCGATAGTCATTCCTCAGAGGGCTGCTATAAGAACAGAAAGAGATAAATACATTTGCATTAAGTCCCAGGGCAGAATCTGGGATATTGTTTTAACATCAGCATCATTAGAATTCCAGGACAGAAATATATATTTTTTAAATAAATCTTTCTGGGGTTCATTTACAAATGTTAAAAATAGAAGATTCCTAAACAACATTATTTACAAAACTAAATCTATCACTGCGAAACTCAATGTCCGCAGTTCACAACAACCAGCTACTCCACGGGAGAGACGAGGCTTTCTACTCCCATTAAGACAGACAGTCTCATAAGCCGCAGGGCAGTTCTTGTCTGTTCTCTGGGTGGCTATGAGTTGTCATGGACTCTATGGCAGTGAATTTGGAAATAGGGTCGCCATGAGTCAGTAATTTACTTCATGGCAGTGAGTCTGGGTTCTTTGTTTTCAAATCAGTTTTACTGCTCATTTCATTCATATTACAAAATGTCGATTCTGTATGTCCAGAAAGGATGTAAATCTAACCTTGTTATGTGAGGAACACATAAAATGAGGTGTTTAAATGAACTTCTTTAAAAAGGAAAGAAAACAGAAAGCAATATAGTTGGGTTTTTTTCTCATAAAGCATTTGAGGAGAAACATAAGTTACCAGTGGTCAGAAATGCTTTAAGAGGGAGTGGATTACACACCTCTCTCCCGGAGCTGAAGTTTGTCCCTGTCACTTACTAGAAGAGGGCTCAAGGATCAGATGGATGATCAAGAGTGTTGGATCTTTTCATAATTTTTTTGTACTTGTTTGGGAATATCCTTGAGTTAAAAAAGTTATAGTTAAGAAAGAAAAAAAGAGGCTGATGCTCTTGTTTTACAAATGAGAAAAGGTTTAGAAGTAACTTGATTTAAAGACATTCAGAGAGCGAATAGCAGAACTGGGGCTACAATTCTAGGCCTTTTAAAAAAGATACTTCCTTCTGTGTAACTTAATATTTGCACACTTGCAAATAACAAAAAAGTAGAAAATGACAAAAGTAAACCTCACTGAAAAATAAAATGAGTGAAATGAACTACATTTCAAAGCTCTAATACTAGAAATGATAAAGCATGTGTCCATAAAATGCATATTCCAAAATATCACACTTCATGCTATAATGTTCAGGCTCTGATTTCTTTATGATAAATCATTTGTCTTCACTGGATTTACTAAAACAATACAAAGAAACCTTCAAAATGAAAATGTTTATAACATAGAACATAAAATATCTTTATGAATTAAAAACTGCTTAAAGCTTCCATATTTTAATATACATTTTAAAGTCAGTGGATGCATATGCTAAAGGCACGAGGCACCGAAGCCAATCTACTTGTCTCACAGTCTCTAATCAACTTAATTATCAAAGAAATATATGCAAAATAAACATTCTTTACACCCTCAATTTCATAAGAATTTTAGCTTTTATTAAAATGTTTCAGTTGCACCTAAGCTACATTCCTTTCAAAAATATATTTTAAAATTAGTCCTTTTTCTATTTTTGCTAAGACATTCTTCAGAAATCACTTTAAGTGTCACTTAATAAGAGCAAATTTATTTCTTAATGCCCTCATAATATTAAAAGCATTCTAACTTTAGAGCTTAAAACTAGGTTCAATTATTGATCCCTGCTTTTTGCACTGTCAGGTCTAAGATAAAAAGCTGCATTCTTGGTGATAGGAAGGGAAATGTAACTTTCTTTTTAAAATTTTATTGGGGGCTCCTACAGCTCTTATAACAATCCATACATCCATGATGTCAAGCACATTCTTTTCAAAATATTTTCTCTTTAAAAAAATATTTTGATTGGGGGCCCTTACATCTCTTATCACAATGCAGGGTGTCACTCACGAAATGTAACTCTTAATGATGATCCAAAACATTCCATTTTAAAGAACTTGAGACTGAAAGGCCTTTCTATATTACCCTAAACTATTGTGTAAATCTCTAAGACTGCCTTGGGATTCGATATTTAGAGCATGAAGACAAGCAGAGACGTAAGGAATGAAGAAACAAGGGCACACACGCCTACGTGGATATTCACAAGGAATATCTAGTTTCATTGAATAAGAAAAAGATTCAGAAGACTGAAGGAAATGAAGTTATGTTAGTCTCAGAGAACCTGCTCGTATGAATCAGAGGAGGGAAAACAATAGGAAAGGGCAAGAAGAAACACCACAGCCATCAAGATCCACGTGGCTGAGACCAGGGAAGCAGAAAGAAAGGTCTCATGGAAGTCCTGGGAACGGAAAAGGCAGACGGTAATAAGTATCAGGTAGTGTCATGAGGGAAACTCTTCCTAAATTCTTCTGGCATGTTTATATCTCAAGTTAAATCCAGTGGTTAAATCAGAGCATTGTTTTGAACAGAATAACTAAAGTACATAGACGAAGATGTTCAAAGAAATATAGGTGGTTTCAAGCCTTGGTCACCCATAGATAAGGTGACCAGATTTTAACATTGGTAAAGCTGGACACCATTGACCAGGGTGGGGAGAGGTTCTTAATTAAAAATTTGGTCTATGAGGAACAACAAAAATTTTCATAGAATGCAAAAATAGTATTGTAATATATATTTTTAAATTTCAACATAAGTACAATTTACAAATAGAATACATTAAAATTATGTATTATTTTATTCTTTGGCATATTTCTCATTTGAGTGAATTTTTTTAGTAGATTGCTGTCGTTCAAAAAGTCATGAAATTTTCACAAGAATTTGTTAAATTATATTTCACACATAAAATGGCTTTCAAAGTTTCAACACTTAATTGTGATTTTTCAGATGTCCACAGTTTATTTACCGTGGAAAAAACATGTTCAGTTGCAGCATTAGTTCCTGGTAAGGACAGCGCGTATTCCACAATTTTTAGTGCATTATTGTATGGAACATGGTTTGTTTCAAAATGATGACATATTTCTAACCATTTGCTCTCTATAGAGATTTTTGCTGATGCCCAAGATTTAACCTTTTCCTTATCAATATATATTTTTAATAATGATATCTCATTAAAAAGGTCATTTTCAGAAATATTACTATATGGGAAATTTTAAGTAATATGATCGAATGATTTTTGCACATCATTCCAATTAAGTTCTTGTTTTAATGTAACCCAATGAAAATGTCCAATATCATTGTAATGTACTGTCCACTCTTCTAAATAATCTATGCAGTTACTATAGAACTTTTTAACGTGATTCATGATATCTGCACCTTGTTCTTCTAGCTGGCTTATACTATTATGTATAGTTAACAGAAGAAAATTATTGTCTAACCGCTCTTGACATTGAAATCTTAAATTATTAGCTTCATTTGCTACTTCTATTACCGACATTTTGTCACCTTCAATGAGTTTCACAGCATTTTGAAAAAGAGCTGCTTGATTGTATACAAACTCTAGCCAAATTTTTGAAGATTCTTTTTCAAAAACTTTCCTAAAATTCTAGGACATTCATCCTGTGATAGAAAGCAGGATTCCAAAGGATCGTATATTTTCAAAATTCTTTCAACAGCTGGCAAAAGAGCTAACCAGCGTGTTTTACTGTATCCAAGTATTTTCTGATATTCGACTCCCGCAGTTTCACAACATTCTTTAAGCATTTCAACACGCACAGTGTATACATAGAAATAAGAATATGTTTTAATAACAACATTTCCCACATCTACGGGCAACAAATCAGCAGCTTATTGAACGGCGTATGTATTATGTATGTTCCCCTCCCGTTCTCCGGCCATTCCTAGCTTGTCGTGCATTCTTTCCAAAAATCAGGACATTTTTAAAAGCGCCGAGGGACAAATTGCTAAAAATCAAGGCTGTCCTGCCAAAAGCGGGCCGTCTGGTCACCTTACATAGAGGCAGTTGTACTGTCTTCTGGGTTGCTACAGGCAGACAATTCTGACCAAGTGCAAACGATCAAGTTGATTCTGAATATGTGGAACCCCACAGGGGGAGGAGAACTACTCTTTATGGTTTCCAAGATGGCAAATCTTTCCAGAAGCAAAATGGTCTCATCTTTCTCCAACAGAAGAAAGTCTTTGAACGGACAGTCTTGTAGTTAGCAACCCAGAGCTTGCCCCAGGCCTGCCCCACGCCCCTGCCCAAGGGCTCCTTCCTGGGCAGCAGAAGGTGGTGAAGAAGGGCAAGTGAAGAGAGACTGGGGGAGAAAACAAGCATGCAAAAATTTGACTGTGCACGTCACTGAGTCTTTCTCAATGCAAGCAATCGATTTAGCAAGTTCAAAGGATGTGAACACCAACTTTGAGACTGTGTAAGTAAAGGAGACCCTCTGTTGGGAATGTTACTGGCCTTCAAGGAGGATTAAGTGAGCATTGTTGCTGAAGGGGGACTGAGTTTCACTTTGGGGTGATTAAAAATTTCTGGAGTAAATAGTGATGATGGATGAATTAAAACATGTTGAGTGTAATGACTGTCACTGAATTTTCAGTGGTAAAAAAACAGTTCAAGTGGCAAAATATTTGTTATAAATATTTTAAAATATTTTTAACTGGAGTATCTATAGTAATATCAGGCAAACATTCACAACAATAATGTCAGAGATTAAAAAATATATTCTATAATAAAGGGGGTCAACTAACCAGAAAGTAATAAAAAAGAGATTCAAAATTCATACAGGAAAAAAGAATAGAACCAAAAGGTGAAATAGATAAATCCATTATTTTAGGTGGAGACTGTACTAGCCCTCTAAATAATTATACAGCAAGTGGACAAAAAACCATTAAGTATATAGAATATCTGAATAGCACCATCAGTCTATATTTATAGAATATTCCACCCAGTAATAGAAATATAGGTATTCTTTTTAGATGCATGTTGCATAAGATAAACCATATCCAGGTCTATATTACAAACTTCAATAAATAGAAAGTTGTTAGAAAGCACTTAAAGTATATTTATTGACCGCAACCGAATTAAATTAGAAAAGTCTAACAAAGTGACAGAAGAAATATCCCCAAATGTTAATGACTTAACTCACTTCTAGACAATCTAAAATAGAAGTTTAGATTCCAAAATCTGACAGCACTTTCTTAGTATAGTCAAAACAGAAGTTTAGCAGCAGTAGGCCAGGGTTTCTGAGAGAAACCGTTAGATATGACAGGATGTCAGGGCTGTCTTAGAGCCATGGCTGGTGCCACGCCGGTTTAAGCATCACCACAAAAACCCCATTTTTTAACTGGTCTGTAGTCATTTTGCATGAAGAGCTCTAAATGATTCAGAATGTATACACACCCTTGATTCAACATTTCATCTATCATTTTGAATAAAATAACAGTGTTTCCTGTATATAGGCTTCAAGAATCAATGATCAAATTCAACTAGCACCAAATGAGACAATCTTATGTGAGCCCCACATGAGTAAATACTCCTCTGTAAACAAAGGGAAAGTCAGCAGATATTTAAACTCAGGTAGCATCCCTGTATTGATTTCCTTAGCATCTTCAGCACTAAGGTCAATACATGGTGCAAAGAGATACATACTACTTGTTAACTAAATGGATACATGTTTTCCTCCCTAAAATCAGTTGGCCTTAACTCTGTAGAAAGAAAAAAAATTAATTTATGGGGCAAGTACCTTCTAGATTTAATTTACTGATTCAGAATATCCAAGTTTAGGGTCCTGGCCTGCTCTTGGTTTGCTTGTTTGTTTGCTTTCGTAATTCCAATTACAGATTATCTTCATCCCATGCCAAGCTGAGAAAAACTATTTTAGAGTTTCGGGGTATTCTCTCATTAAAAATAGTGTATCTTTTTTTAAAAATCATTTTATTGGGGCTCATACAACTCTTATCACAATCCACACATACATCCATTGTGTGAAGCACCCTTAGACATTCGATGCCCTCGTGACTATAAACGAAAAGAAATAGAAGGGTATGAAATGCATGACTATAATGACAAAGAAAATAAAATTACCGAAAGAGAGAAAAAAGTGTAAGGGTAGAATCTAGCCTGTCAACTGGAGATAGCCAATGAGACCTCTTTGTGGGCGTGGCCTTCTCCGGAGAATTCTGGGAAATCCAGTACTTCCTCCTTGGAGGTGGGAGACTCGGCTCATGTCCTGGGAGACACAACAGCTGCTAAGACACATGGGCCCACCCTGATGCAGAGACCCCTGCCAGCACTGAGATGTTTCCAATGACACTGGATATAAAGCCTTTCTACCCACTGGCCTGTGATCTTCTGCATTCTGCATCACTACACGTGCTGTGTGAGTCTGAAGAGGACTTTATAGATTGGTATCGGACACATGGGCTAAAATCGGACTTATGGACTTGATTGGGTCTGGGCTGAGATGTTTTCTCAATGTTCAATTACTCTTGTATATAAATCTCTTTCTTATACACACAGACACACACACACACAAGGTGTGGACCATAAATCAGCAACATCAGCATCAACTGTTTTAACAAGTCTTTCAGGGGGTTTTCATGCATCCTAATGTTCAACAGGCACTACGTTAAATATGGGAGGAAGCATTATAAATATCCCTCAAGTTTACTTAATGCTAATTAATTGACAATTAGACAGAAGCAAATATCTTTACTTGAGAAACATAGCAGAAATTTGTAACAGTTACCAAATTATTTCCAAATTTTGGTTCTTCTCTATAACAAAAGGCCCACAATTTTAAATGTCTACTGGAAATTTCTATTTCAACTCCATAACACTTTGACTCCACCATCTGTTCTACCTATCTCTGACAAACAAGCGCAGCCATTCATTTCATCCTGCCATTCAACTTGAAATCCGCTGATTTGGTTTCATCACGTTCCCATGTATCCTTTCCTGTTCATCCCTTAATCTCAACGCCTCCTGTAATAGCAATCTACCCAGCAGACCGTCATTCACATCATCTCTTGTTTGTAATCAATCTCAGTAGGACTTCAAATTACTTACACTGCCTCCAGACTCAAATGTACCTGATCTCTTAAACTCACATCACACACGATCCCATGGTCTCATCCCAGTATCATCAGTCATGTTCTTGAACATCCTTGAAAGAATGTGTTATATCCCACGTCAATCTCCCCAAAGCGGTTTATACGTCAAGACTTCCCTCAGTGGTCACCTTCGTTTATTAGAAGAGTGCTGCAGCACCCTGTCGGGAATGACCCCATCGTCCTCCAAATTCATGTGACTGACATGTGCTCATAAGACCTTTTAACAGACCAATTTCAGAAGAGTGAAATAAATTGCAATGTAAATTTTAAGAAAATGTGTTCTTTTAGCATAGAGGAAAAAAATATGGCACAATTTCTTTACAAATAAGCTTCAGAAAAACACTGAAAAAAATTGCTTCTTGCCAGTTCCCTAAGGTTCTTCTAGAAAACTCAGCTTTCATCTTGAAATAGATCTATGCTTACAGAACATGTTACAACAAAGTCTTTGGTATTATTAAGTGATTTGGAGATTATTTATTAATTGATACAAATGAGTAATTTAATAGAGAAATTTGCGTCTGAAGGATTTCGGTCTCTGCAAAGGAACATTATTGACTGATGTGACTTCACTTGGATGAGACGGAATCTGATTGATTTAGTCCTTCCGAGACCTTGCTGCTTGTGCAGCTGTGCGTGTCTTCCTGGTTCACCGGGCAATCACGGGAGCACCTACACATTTTCATTCTAAGCAACGCTCCTCCTGCACTGGTTATTTTTGTAGACACCATGCTTCTAGTCACTTTCATGGAGTTAAATCAATTCTTACAGTACTCAGCTGGTTGCCTAATCAATCACACATCAGGTCTACTGCTTCATTTAGCAGTACTAAATCCCCCCCCCCACACATACACATGCACACACACCAAGAATGTCTGAACAATTCAACATCACAAGCCACATCATAGAGTCACAGTACAGGCAGAAATAATCAGCATTTCTAATTGCCTGCTCCCCCATTCACCCAAAACATTTACCTCATTTGCCCAAGTGTTTTAGAAACAGAGACATACATCAAATGCCAGAGTTCTGAATTTTACCTGTTCATGAAACACGGGCTACTCGCCTAAGGTTTACAAGAAAGCCATAAAGAATTAAGACCGTACCATGGAATGAAGGCTGAAAAAACTATGTATTCATTCTTAACAAACATTATAGTTAGTATATCCTTGCCTAGGACAGAAATCACAGTAACCAATTGGGGTAACTGAAAAAAGATTGCTTGAGGGGAAATAATAAAGTCTGGGATTAGTAATTTAATTTCAGATAACAGGAGATAGAAGAGGGTAAAGAATATAAAAATTGGGAGGTTACATATATATATTAAAGAAATATAAATGCCTACTGAAAATTCTTTTCAATAATTTTGTTTCTTTGTATTCTAGTCTACCTAATAAAGTTAGTATAACCTAAAGCTTTAGCTGATGACAAATGGAGATAAATATTATAATTCCAAATCTAATCCTTATACTGAATTACTAGAGATTGTGAAACTACATATAAAGGGAACAGCTATATATATTACATATATAAAATAAATATATGTATATATAAAGTATAATATATACAATGTCTCTTCTTTATACACAATATATAAATATATACTATGTATACATACTATACATATGCAGTTACATATGTATATATGTAAACATTGCATAAATATATGCATATATAGTACACACTGTATATACACCATATGTAAATGCATGTTTAGTTATAAATATTCTACATAAATATGTCTTTGGACAGATTACATAGATGTGGAGCTGTGCGTGCACAGGTGGACTTCCTCACTACACAACGGGGTTCTTCTACTCCAGTGCATCTATTGAAGGTCAGCTCTCATGTGTCCTGAATACCTCAATCTTTTTTCAAGTCCAGCAGTTCAAAACCACCAGATGCTGCATAAGAGAAATCCAAGACCTCCGCTGCAGTCGAAGTTACAGCCTGGGAAATCCACAGGGGCAGGGCAAGCCCGTCTTTCGGAGTTGCTAGGGGTTGGAATTGACTCAAAAGTTTTTGATTAATACCTTTTATTATCAGTAGCTTTATAAATCCAATTTATATATTGTCTTTGGTGCTTGCAAAAATTATATGAAGGAACTTCACAAGGTTTATGGTAAAATTCCATTTTCTTTTAAGTCCATTTTTCTTTCTTTTTCTTTCACTCTTGCAAGTTTTATTTAAAAAAATATATACTGACAGATGATCACGAAGACCAACCATCACGATCATGACAATAACATAGTCGTTCAGTACAGATCAGTGTCCTGGTTGTCAGAAAGTTCAAGTGCCCAACGTCGAGGTACAAAGCGCCCGACTTTGTCTTCCATTCATCCTTCTCTTTCTTCTCCCTCTCCGCTTCTGGCTCTTCTTCCTCACATTTTTGAGAATTGCTCTGCTTCCTTTTCTTTGAGGACTCAGAGGTGTTTTTATTCTCCTGTTCGAGTGGCGATTTCCCCTTGTCCGGCAGAAAGCTGACTGAGGTCCATGGTCTGATTTAGCCCTTGGATAGCTAAGGCAAGTGCAGACTTCCAGGTCATCTCTCCTTGGTAGCCTTGCTTTCACCTTGACACAAAGGCAGCGCTATTGTTTCCAATGCACGCGGCTTTCCATGCCCCATAATGCCCAGTAGTGTGGCTGTGATATGGGCAGGGCCCTAGGGCTAATCCCCGCCAGCAGTCAGCAAAGGAACCACCCGCTGGAGCCCACACAGCGCCAGAAGCTACCGCTCCGGACCATTGTAACCAGACCTGTGCGCCGGAGCGCGCGCGGTCATCAGTGAGAACACTGACGTCAGAAGGCAGGCCGGCCACGCTACAAGCCATGTCCTCATGGACTTTAGAAATCGTTTCGGGAAAAAGACTTCATCGAGAAGCTCATGCATGTAACGTCTCTGCTGCAAACAGAACGCCAATGTTTGCTTAAGCCCTAAACAGGTGCCTGCATATCCAATCGCTCCTGTGGCATGTTCACCTTGGTATAGGTGACCTTCTGGAGGAAGGATGATGGTCCTCGAGTCATACTCTTCATACGTTGTTTCCTGTTTTCCATGTGATGCTAGGTGGAAGAGCTGAAGAATCCAGCGCTACACGAAGCGCATTACTCTGGGAGCAAGAAAACCACTGCCACTGCCCAAGTATCGGCCACACAGCTGTAACTCTAACTGTCTGTGGGAGCAGAAAACTCCATCTTTCTCCCGTGGAGCAGCTAGTTGTTTCAAACTGCTGACCTTGAGAATCGCAGCCCAATGTGTAACAACGACACTATCAGGGCTCCTTGGAACACAACGTGTCGTAAAAATTTACTTTGGAGACTGGATAGCATTAGTATTTTATATGTGGTAATAGTGCCATTTATGGAAGGTCACTGGTCATCTCTGAGGACAGAGATGGATTTGCTAGTCAGGAAATAAAAGAGAAATGTCTCTATGGTCCCTTTTTTTCTCGTCATATATGTTTGAAGTAACATCTCACTCTGTCACGAATCTGTCTTGGCAGCTTCAACACCTGCTTCTCCAGTAATATGCGTGTTCTGTGTAAACCACACCTGTGTTGCAGGAATGAAAGCAGCCCGTGCAGGCTAGATTAAAGTACTTGTCCTCCTTATTGCCTTGCTATTCCCTCAGGTTTTCAAAAAGGCTACATACTTTTGTTGCAATTGCCAGCAAACACACAGTATCCTCTTTTGGATTTAGTCTTCTATCCACATCACCAATGTTGGCCTTTGCCCTATCTCCAGTTGGCCTTTGCCCTATCTTTATTAAAATTGGTAATTTTATGTCCGTTACTCCTTTGCCTGCCTCCAACATCCTATTTTTTAACCTTAATGATTACAAAACATGGTTTGATTTGACAGTCCTTACTCACATGCTAGTTTGCAAGCTTTTCATTCTCATAGACCTTAATGATCTTCATTTTTATGCTCATGCCTCGAGTCTTCCTAAAAATTTTTGAATTAGATCTTTTGGTGGCATGACTTATTTTGCTATACATTATGATGGGGTACAAGCAGTGTATATGTTGCAGTTAGAGACAACTGAATAACTCAACTTCAGGTTAACAACTGATACTTTTCATGGCATGGAACACTGAATGAATAAAATCACACTACAGCCCTGTTCTACAAAGAAGTTCGTATCATATCGTTACCAAAGTCACAGTGATACTGACTGAGCTCAAATGCCATCTGTTGTTAAGAGGAAAGCCCAACTTTCCAAATGTGATGACTCCTCTCGATACCAACACTGACTTCACTGCAGTATAATCCAAAAGCCAAACTAGTCGCTCTTTAGTCAGTTATAATCGATGACCCAATGTGTGCCCATGTAGAATTGTTCTATCTGATTTTTAGAGGTTGTCATCATTTTTAAAAAGTAGTTTTATTACCATATAATTCACATGACATACAATTCAATAGTTCAATCACATTTAAAAAAGAGTTGATCAATCATCACTACAATAAGCTCTAGAACTTTTTTCCTTCTTGTACTCATTGTTGTTAGCTCACCAACCTTGCCACATCCCAAGAACCACTAAGGGCCATAACTGTAAGCAACTATATCACCGGACCTTTTATGCAGGCATCTCTACAACAGCCTCTTTTCTGTAGAAACAGCACCATGCTGAAAACTAAAGTCAATTATGTCTGAACTCATATTAATTAACTATGTGAGGTTTTACAAACCATCTGCTCAAAAAACTACTGAGAGACTATACCATTCCAAGGGAGCCCTGTTTACACAATGGTTAAGCACCTGGCTGGCTGTTAACCAAAAGGTCGGCAGTTCAAACCCATCAGCTGTTCCACTGTAGAAAAGAGCTGGTGATCTTCTCCTATAAAGATTTAAGGCTACAAAATCCAGAGGGGAGAGGGGATCTCTGTCCTATAGGGTCACTAGAAGTCAGAACTCAACACCATACAACACAGTATGTTAATACCCTGGATCTTGAGACATAGGCAAGATATAATCATAAATAAAGCTCCTTCATCAAATGCATAGTCTCCTATGGGAGTCAACAATGGTCACTGAGACCTGAACAAACAACTAATGTGACTAGAAAACCTCTGCTTGAGGAAGGAAAGAAGTAATGGCTGGAAAGAACCAACAAAGTGGCAACCTGAAATAAATCTTAAAAGATAAGGAGAGATTTATCACACAGAGAACACAGAGAACGAAAGCTGGGCTAAAAGGAAAAGCACTGAAGAAAGGGGAGGGGGGGAGGTTTTATAAAAAGAAAATGGGAAGTAATTCACCCAGCTTACTATGATTGAAGGAAAGGGTATTTTGTGATGGGCGATGAGGAACTCTCTTGAAGACTTAAGCAAGTACTGGTAATATAATAAATATGTAATGTAAGCAGAGGGCTGTGGATGCATAAACTGGATGAAAGACACGAGAAAGGAGGACATGAGTTAGAAAGTTATCTTAAAACTGTTCAGATGAGACCGTCGGAATGCCTACGCTGAGACAGGAGGAGGAAGATGGAGATCAGTGCAAAGATCACTATGAGATTTAAGAAACTGAGTCAACAGTTCACATAGTGAAGCCAAGGTACTTGTTTTCTCACTGTCCTGCGAGGCACCTGGCTATTCCAGCCAAAATCTAGAGAGAGAGATCTGGCAAGAGTTAAAACTCAAAGTCTTCATCTTCACTATGATAACTGAAAGCATGTCCAAGATTTGATCATAAAGAAGCATGTCAAAGGAGAAATGCACCTTCAACAAAATTTTAGGAGTACTAAAGTAGTACAATTTATATTCTAAAATGTATTTTATTTTTGTCATTGCCATATAATCTTTGAGATACACAATATTTGCTTTAGTGATTTGCTACAGATCATTCACACTCCTATGCAATAAATAAACCATTTTTATTTGGGGAGAAAATTCATTTTAATATGTATTTAATCTGTAATTGCAAAATAAACATTGACACTATAAGGAGACTTTATAGACTCATTATGGCAATTAAGTGTACACAATATAAAACAGAGTTCACTTTATCTCATGCCTTTCTGTTATCGTTTTACTGAATTACCAATTTTCAAACAGTCAAAAAAGAATCCATGGTCCACTTGTACTCTGCAACCTCCTTCCCTGTCTTGTCTAATCCACACATCTCCTATCAGAATTCTATAAACACTATTAACTTTCTAACTATCTTTTTCTAATTATAAAAAATCTTGAAAAACTTTTTAAAATAAAAATATTTCTATTTGGAATATAAATCGTTTAAAAGTACTAAAATCACACATTATTAAAATATTTTATTTAAATGTACATGAATATTTTCCCTCTCAACATAGCCTCTTAAAAATTGCTGAATAGGTGATTAAATAAGAGAACATTCTGTAGTATGCAATAAGCCATTCAAAACAAGCCCTGATGTGTACTGAGTTACATTTTGGGCTGCTAACCACAAGGTCAGCAGTTCAAAACCACCATTGCCTCCTCAGGGGAAAGATGAGGCTTGACCCTTCCTTAAAGACTGACAGCCTTGGAAAGCCAGAAGTGTTGTTTTAACTCTGTCCTCTTCGGCATCTATATAAGTTAGAATCAACTCATTAGCAATGGAATGAATTAGCTTTGGGGATTAATGTAATTGCATTCTAAAGCACTTGCTTCCAAATTTAATGACTTTCATGAATGATAAAGGGTTAAAAGGAAGAAAAATTAGAAAATAGAGAAAATTAACTTTGAAGAACAAATATCACTTTTGAAGATATAATAGAGCTAAATGATTTTGTATAACACAGCTAACAAACAGCATAAAGAGAGAATGTTATATTCTTAAAATATTTATATTTTCAAGGTAGACTTTCCTATAATAGAATTCAGTGCTTGGTCACTCTTCCCCTACATTCCTCTCCTAACTCTGGTTTCTTTTTAATGGAAAAAAGGAAAGTCAGCAAAACAAAATGCCACCATTAAATCATTTTGCAACATTTTGTGTCAAAAATGTAATGGGAAATACACACATCAAGGGAAAGGTTACTGGTTTTCCAGAACATCTTTTCACTTGGTTCACGGCTCATCTTTCTACAAACTGTGCAGGCACCACTGATGGTTTTCTCGCCGGTTCAATGTGGCATTTGAAGGATTCTGGCATTTTCAGGAAACCACAGTGCAATGATTTTAGTGATTATCTGGCCGCAAGTTATACAATGATTTAAAGTAACTGCTGTTTATATGTTAAAAGTCAGCAATCAAATAACCTCACAATATTAACCTAATTCTTGATTGCTTATTTTCTTATTATTTCATGAGGCCAGTCCAGAACGTAAGCCGGGAAATAAAGGAAACTTCTTTTTAAAAGCGTTTACTATATATAAGTATGTTATCTTAGGTTTAAATCCTACTAAGCACATTATACTACAAAGAGCTAATTCAAAGTTAGATGACCACAATGCTTCTAAATTTAAATGTAACTGGGCCTTCAAACCATTTCAGAAAAAGTATTTATAAATTTAAGAATTAAAATGGAAAGCAATCTAATACAACACATGTAAATTAGAGCTTCATATAGTGAATAAATATGAGAAATGCTATAAACATTTACCCGGGTAATATGTTATTTTTATCTACAAATATATGCTATTTTGTTTAAAAGTTCAAACGACATTTTAAAGAATTATGATGGAAAAAAACAATTTTAATTAAAATAAGACATATCCTACATTGGTTACCAAGTCTTATAAATAAAAATTAAGCTCACTCAACTCACTGCCATTGCCTATATTCTGAATCACAATAACTCTATAGGGTAGATTAGAACTACACCTTTGAGTTTCTGAGACTTTGCAGAAGCACACAGCCTCATTGTCCTCCCGCGGAATGACCAGTGATTTTCAGAGGCTGACTCTGTAGTGAGCAGCCCCACCCATAACCCGTGACGCCACAAGGTCACCAGGACTCCTTCAGTGAAAACTCGTAGCCTTTCACTAACTCACAATCGGGAAGTTATGAGCTACAGAACATAACTAAAATAATGTTTAGTTTGGTATGCAATTAAAAATTGAATTATGAATTGTTACAACATCTGTCAGAGCTCCCAATTTATAAATATATATAAAATTGGCAGTGAGAGGTTTATACTATAAATTGATCAGAATTCTCTCCACTTGGATAATATTTTGCATCTCCAATTCCTTTCTCTTCTTGACTCTTATCAAAGTACAAAATGTTGGTAGGGGAACGCAAACAAAGATTTTCAAATCAATATTGCAGGTTGCTCATTTTATGAATGAAATCATTGGTTTTTACGGTGATTTGCTTTCCCCAAGGTTAAATAGCCACTTGCTTAAAGCCTTACTTAAAATTCCAACCTCTCAATGTTATCCCTGTACTCCTTCCCATTCATTTTTCTTATTTGTTCCTTTATTTAGTTTTCAAGTGAAGTCATTTGTTGCTTTCATTAATATTAATAAGATTTATACTAGTTTTATATAGGACAACTTTGACTTTACTCCCAATAGAAGAACTGCATTCTCAATATGAATGAATTCTATTTTAATGTTTATATTGAACATAATTTATATTATCATTACTATTGCCAAAAAGGGGGAATTTTCCATGAAGAAGAAAGAAAATGATCATTCTGGTTTTCCTAATTATCACCCTCCAAAATACGTGATTACCAAGAGGAAATGTATTGCTATACTAATGATATGTACAAAATTGAAGAATGAGTCAAAAATAAGATGAATTAGAGGCTAAGGTTTAATAGCTTCTCATAATCTCAAATGGAAACTAAAAATATGCCAAATATTTCTATTTAAAATTTCAGTGTTAACTAAAAGACACACACACACACGCACAGACTGAGGCATCTAAATACCCGAGCAAGGTCACTCTAAGGTGATATAATGCTGAAGTATATATCACAATTTCATAAACGTTAAAGAGAGAATCAACATAATGCTACAAAATTTCTCAATTGAGAAACAAATTGACAGTTCGTTTATGAAGATTCTGAAATAGACAATGTTTTTATTTCCTAAGATTTCTAAATTTCAGAAGCCTATGGTTATTTGTCTATATTTTAGTCCTTTCACTTAATAATCCCTCCCTCCTCTCAAAAAAAAAAAAAGGAGGGCATCCTCAGACCATAGGTTAATAAGTAGACTACCTATATTCAACATGACTTCTTCTCCAAATTTAATTCACAAAATGCAAATATACAGTGCTTATGAACTTGTGTTTCACCATAAGAGGTAGCTAAAACAAACACTCTGATTTTTAAATTTTCACATTATTATGACTGTATATTCAGAAATTTCTTCAATCTACCACTGATGTGTATTGTTCAAGACAAGAAAGAGGGGCTACAAAAGTCTTTAGAAAGTAGATGATTACAATTCAAATTTAATATAAAATATTGATTCTAATACAGGAGGCATCACAGATCTTACCAAGCTATGAAGTCAAAAACTAAATGTAACCATGTGTGAATTAAGTGTATGCATATATACCATCTTAATATGCATATACATGTATTTCAAATATAATTTAAATCTCTAAAATTAATATGCTATTTACATATTAACATACCTTTAAATTATCAGAAAAGATATAATCTTGTCAAAAAACAAATACATAAGCTTACTTTTAAATAAATTTCACAAAGATATGCTCTTGCAAGAAAGGTTGTTTTATTCATAGTGCAGAGAATTTATTTATTATTTTATTTATTGTAAAACAAAGAATACTTCACTATATTGGAAATTAATAAGGAAAAGTAGTACATTGTAATAAAACCTTTTAGCATCAAAGAAATCAAATAGCATGAATACTCACATAGTACTGATACCTTAAAATAACAAGATATGGCCTTTAAGATGATGTCATTATGCATCCTGCAATAAACCCCTGATCAAGAGCAAGCAACTAAAGAAGCTGACATGTAAACAATGCAGACTGCAGTGGTTAAAGGCACAGACTCTGGGGTGGACAGCCTTGACTTGAGTTCCAGTTCCACCTCTTCTAGCTATAACAACCTTTGTGAAGTTGCTTAAACTCTCCCTACCTCAGTTTCTTGCATGAATGCAATGGTAAAAATAACACTACTTACAGGCCACCACAGGATGGTTATAAAATTTTACTTATGTGTGTATAACAAACACACACACACAGACACGTATGTATCCTGATTCATATATCAACCCCCTAAATCACAACCACTGCCATCGAGTCAATTGCAACTCATAACAATCCTATATAGCCTTTCTGCGACTGGAGACCTTGACGGTAACTGGCTCCCTCGTTCTCTTACAGACTACTGTTGAATCAACAGTTCTATAGTTAGCAACCCAATACCTAACCCAGAGCGCCGCGAGGACTCCTTCGTGAGCATTGTGTGTTTTATTGCCGTGGTTGGTGTCCTTCAGATAGAGGGCATTTCCCATTTCCAAACTACTATGCCAAACCTGTCCTTGCATTATTGCACTTAATCCTCCAACACTCCAACAAGTAGGTAAGGTGATTTAATGTAATCACTTGCTATGTAATAAGCAAACTGAGCTCACTGTCATCAAGTTAATTCCCCCAAAACAGCGTAAAACCTAATAAAAATCTAAGTTCATTATATAAAGTTAATAGGCTCCCTTCTGAAATATCTAACAATAAAAATATCAACTTAAAGAAAAAAGGGATTCACTAAAATATTTAGAAGGTTCCTTTTAAGTAGTAAATATTTTTAATTTATATATAATCAGAAATGAGAAAGAGGTCTAGAGTGAAAGGAGGAGGGAACCACATTATAGCACTGTTAAGATGAAACAAAAGGCTTTGGGCACCCAGTGACGGAAGATTATCTACGGCGATTACCTAGGGCTCGGGCTAGACGCCAGACTGCCTACATACTACATAAGGATAAGGATATTCCATTCTAAGATGGAGCTATGGAGATAAACAACTCTAAATTTATTCAAAATCATTAAATGCTACTTGTAATAAGTGAACTATTTTTTCCTTCAATGAAATCTTATTCATTTATAGCTCAGGTGTAAATGAAGAGAATGTGTCCCAAGCAACAGATGCTAAGGAAGAGAATGGGTGGGTCACAGGTTAGATATCACAGCCCATTGAGTACTGCCTCAAAGAAAGACCATAATAAAAAAGTGTGTTCATTGCCCCCCTTTGGTTTCAGGTGAGCACAAGGTCCAAAAGACAGAACCAAACTCACGGCTACTGAGTTGAATCCATCTCATCGTGAGCCTAATGGTAAAACTAGAACTACCCTCACGGTTAGCAGCTGACCTGGCAACACACTATTCCACCAAAGCGCCACTTAAACTGAAAGACATAAGAAGAGATAAGTCCAACTGGTAAGCAAACACTTAAAGCACACTTGGCACTCATGTCTAGGACAGAAATTTGGTTGTGGTAACTGGCAGATGGAACTGACTTAAAACAATTCACTGCTGTTCTTCCATTGAAATCTCCTTCAAAACAGAGATTTTTATATCATCTTTCTGCATGACCATCTCAAAGTATCTGTCCAAGGACAACGGGCAATGAGAGGCAAACTAAACCATTTAATTGTTTAGCAAATCCCTTCATTTTTCTTTAAAAAAATCACTTTGTTCTTATTGACAATATGCATTGTAACACATAACACAAACTCAACAGTTTTTACATGTTCAAGTTAGTTACAATGATTACATTCTTAGATTTGTGAGTTGTGCAATCATTCTCACTCTCCTTGTTGGAGATGGTCCACCAGAATTATTATAAAATAAATGGCCTAAGACATCCCTATATAATTTGTTAGTTGCTCTTGTCACTTTGAGCCCATAATAGATAGCTATTAAGGGAGTCTAGGTGGGCTAAATGCTGAGCTACTAGCCACAAGGTAGCCACAAGGTTGGTGGTTCAAATTTACCAGCTACTCACAGGAGAAAGATAAGGGTCTGCACTTGTTTAAAAGTGGATAGTCCCGAAACGATGGAGCAGTTCTTTTCTGCCCTAACGGGTCACCATGAGTCAGAACTGACTGGTGGTGATGGGTTAGCTAATTCATAAAAGACTCAGGACAGACATTTTTTACTAGTTATGCTACAGGTTTAAGGAGACTTCTCAGGGGGTATTTTTGGCTAAAGGTTTAAAGATGGTCTCAGCGTAGTAATCTCTGAGGATTATCTAACCTTCATGGCTCCAGAAATTCTAGAGTTCATGAAAATGTGATATTCTGTTCTGCATTTTTCTTCCTTTGATCAGGATTCATTTACAGATTCTTTGATCAAAATGGTCAGTAAATGGGTAAGATTTTATGGTATAAAAACTAGACCTCTGAAGGGCTGGCCTCAATACCAACTACATGGACAGCCAACCCTTCCTGAATTTATGTCAGAGGACAGCACTGAAGCTACAACTCAGGAAGAGACATGTCTGATCAGAGCACACAGGAGGAAATGAAGAGGTAGGAAGAGAGGGTGGAGCACATACTGGCCCACCAAGACTTGAGGATGATATTCCCCCTCAGAGCAGCCAATCCACAGAAAAGACCATACGGCTGGCCCCACTACAAGACACGACATCCCTCACTAACCAACAGCCCTACAGGAGACAACACCAGAGACACAGTATAACTGCGCCCAATATGACCAAACTGCACCAAGGCAAAACAATAAGGGCGTGCAACAGAACAGCAAGGGGAACAGAGCAAGAGAGTCCTGAGGGACTACCAAAAAATAAACTTTGGGGGCAGGATGTGTCACCCCATCAGACTAGACAAGAACACACTCCTAAAGGTTAACAAACAGACAATGAACTATTTACAGGCTTTTCTTATGTTGTCATTGGTTTTATGTTATTGTTGTTTTGTTTTGTTGCTCTCCTTTGCTGTCTTCTTTTTGTGCATATCATTATCTCTGCAAGCTTATCTAGATAAGATTGGCAGGATAAACAATCTGGAGGAGAAAACAATGGGACCAACTGTTCCAGGAGGACATGGGAAAGGGGTAGGCGAGAGAAAGGTAGTGGGTGTTTACAAACCCAGGGACAAGGGAACAACAAGTGATCCAAAATCAGTGGCAAGGAGGGTGTAGGTGGCCTAGAAGGGCTTGACCAAGGGCAATGCAACCAAAAGGAATTACTGAAACCCATATGAAGGCTGAGCGTGACAGTGGGACAAGAGGAAAGTAAACAGAAATAGAGGAAAAGAACTAGGAGGCAAAGGGCATTTATAGAGATCTAAATACAGGCATGTACATATGTAAACATATTTATATATGATGACCAGGAAATAGATCTATGTGCACATATTTACAGGTTTAATTTCAAGGTAGCAGATGGACATTTGGCCTGTACTCAAGTACTCCCTCATCCAAGAACACTTTGTTCATTAAACTGGCATTCCATGATGCTCACCTTCCCAACATGATCACTGAAGACAAATGTGTGCATGAGCAAATGTGGTGAAGAAAGCTGATGGCGCCTAGCTATCAAAATAAATAGCATGTGGGGTCTCAGAGGCTTGAAGATAAACAAGTGGCCACTTAGCTCAGAAGTAACAAAGTCCACATGGAAGAAACACACTAGCCTGTGTGATTATGAGGTGTCAATGGGATCAAAAATCAGGCATCAAATAACAAAAAAACATATCATTGTGAATAATGGGGAGCGTGGAGAGGGGCCCCAAAGCCTAGCTGTAGGCAACTGGACATCCTCTTACAGAAGGGTTGCGAGGAGGAGGCAAGCCTTACAAACCCGGCTAGACCAGAGCATGTACACTGATACAGATAGGACCTGGAAATACAGGGAATCCAGGACAAGAGTAGCAATACTGATAGGTTGGAGGGAAGGTAGGGTAGAAAGGGGAAACTGATCACAAGGATCTACATATAACGCCCTCCCTGGGGGACGAACAACAAAGAAGTGGGTGAAGGGAGACATCGGACAGTGTGAAACAAGACAAAATAATAATTCATAAATTATCAAGGGTTTGTGAGGAAGGGGGCGTCGGGAGAGAGGGGGAAGATGAAGAGCTGATATCAAGGGCTCAAGTAGAAAGAGAAGGTTTTTGTTTATTTTTTTAAACCATTTTACTGGGGGCTCGTGCAATCCTTGCATCCATCCGTTGTCTGAAGTACACTTGTACATATGTTGCCATCATTGTTCTCAAAGCATTTTCTCTCCACTTGAGTCCTTCGTATATTAGCTCCTAATTTTTTTTCCTTCCATTCTCCTCCATTCCTCCACCATGAACCCTTGATACTTTACAAATTACTATTTTTTCATGTCTTGCATTGTCCGATGTCTCCTACTACACCCTTGTATGTTGTCCATGAGAATGTTGATGGCAACAAATGTACAAATGTGTTTGACACAATGGATGGATGGATGGATCGTGATGAGTTGTATGAGCCCTCAATAAAATGATTTAAAAAAACAAAAAACCTGGACCTCAATAGAGCTATTTCTAAAACAGAAAGATATTTGCTATCAGTAGGGAATTTTAAATAAGCAAAATAACCAGTCCTTATTAGTTAAAAATAGAAAGGAAAATGAGAAACTGATATTTACTATACAACAATTAAGAAAAATAATTACATTCTACGTAGTTGGAAGCTGGCTTGGGAAGGGATTTTGCTAAAATTAGGTTCACTCTACAAGAATTTGGAATCAAATCTAAACAAATGAGACAACATGACTGTGGAACACAGAACATCACAAAATATTTGAATGTCAGAGTTAGAGTTTAAAAAAAAACAAACACCTCACTGCTGGCGAATGCATTCTGAATCACAGCATTTGTTAAGACTTAGAAATAATATAATCTAAATCCTCTTCTTAAACAGGGAAATCAAGATTCTTATGGGATGAAGTGACTTGTGCAAAATTACAGAACTTGTAAATGACAAAACCTTTCACTAACTGCAATCTTCCCTCAGTTCATTTTTAAAAACTATGAAAATCATCAATCATCAACCACTATTTGTTACCTTTTATGTGGTTGTTTATTCATAGATAATAAATACTCTACTGAGTTAAATGATATAAAGACACTAGCCAAGACAGTCTGGGATTCCTGGTAGCGTAGTAATCCCATGTCGGGCTGCTGACCACGGTGTCAGCATTTCCAACTAAACCACCAGCTGCTGCACAGGAGAAAGGTGGACTGTTCTACACCAGTAAAGAGTTACAGTCTCGGAAATCCACAAGGGCAGCTCTACACTACTCTACAAGGTCCCTTTGAGTAAACATTGACTTGATGGCAGTGAGGGTTTTGTGGGGGGTAAGGAGGTGGGGATTGGGGGCTTGGTTTTTATTTGGGGAGGTTTTTTTATTAAGACAATTTACAACTAATTGGTGGATTGGGTGGGGTGGGTTTTATATGGGTTCTCAGGGTAATAAATTTTAAAAAATCAATATTGGAGCACAGGATCTATAATAACTTAATGAAAGAAGTAAACAATAACCTAGTAGTAGGAAGAATAGAATGTAATGTAAAACATTATAATCAGCAGAAAAGACCCAAGTGAAGAGTTGTATTGAACATGTAAGGGGTAAGCATGCGTGAAGGAAAAGAGGATGACGGCATAGAAGCAGCCATGGATAACTTAGATAAAACACATGAACTCTTTGACAAACACAATTTATTAAAATTGATGCAGAAACATGGAAGGTAAAATGGTCTATGAAGCCATTTCACTTTTATAGTTACTGTTACAAAAATGAAGGTAAAGATGATATTTTAGGAAGCCCAGGCATCTAAGTTTTAGAAAACCTTTTTCTCCATTCCTATCTTCCACGAAGTAATAAAATATATCATATTTACTTTGGATAGGTAAAATCTGGGAGACCTAGCCTTATTCCTAATTTAATGTAGACTTTTTATAAAGTCTATTTTTAACATTAATATGCTCAAGTCAAGAAATTGCTTCAATTCTACTTTTGTACAGGTCTATTAACTATTTCCAAATCTATATTCCTACATAATACATTGAAAAAATTCATGCACATTGTTTTAGTGACAAAGCAACTATCCTTTATGAAGTCTTTTAAATATCTTAATTAGGCACATATTTAATGACAATGTGCTCTGTAGTAAATTTTTTATTAATTCAGCAATTGTTAGTTGTTACTTATGTAGTCTTTCATTTGTCAACCTTTACTGAGCATTAAATGTGCCAGGAACTGTGGAAATAAAATAATGCTACATGAACAAAGTATTTTAAACTCTTAAAACAAAAAGCAGAGATACATCATTAAGTAGGTACCCTGTTAATGTAATACATTGGGCTGCTAACCTCAAGGTCAGCAGTTCAAAACCACCAGCTGCTTCATGAGAAAAAGATAAAACTTTCTATTCTCGTGAAGAGTCAGTGTCAGAAACCCACACGGGCAGGGCTACCCTGTCGTAAAGTGTCACTCTGAGTCAAATTCAATTTGATGGCCATGTGGAGACCACAAATCTCCCAACAATGAACATTCATCACAGAGACCTGTGCCTTAGAAGGCCTCAGAATTGACAGAATTTCAACTTGGCTATTAGCATTCAATTGCACCAGACAGCGCCTGGCTGCTAACCGAAGGTCTGCAGTGGTCACCCGGCAGTGTCTCCACGGCAGAGCAACCAGGAAGCCTTGGGAACCAAATGAGGCAGTTCTACGCTGCCCAACAGGGGTGCCGTCACTTAGAATCGATGTGACAATAACAAGTAAGCAGTGATCTTTAATGAGAAATCTCACAGGAAATTCTTAAATACATTTCAAGAGTGGATGGCAAAAATATTATTTTTCTAACTTGGGAAAATGCTATAAAGCATCTAAGATGTAGTCAATTCGTATGGACTTTCTTAGCTACAATCCCTTATGTGACGAATTATGTATTTTAATCTTCATGCCTGTGGTTATGCCTGTGGTTGTTGAGGGAGTTCTAAGCTATCCTAATGGAGAAGATTAAGATGAGATCAAGTCTCCACCTTAATAGTACGAGTGACTTAAATTACCACCTTTTGTTTCCTTGGGGATATGGTATGCTGAGAGACAAAAATCAGACCTCCATCAGAGCCACTGCTCTGTGTATAAGAGCCATCGGGGGGGCACAACAACCCCAGGACCATCAGCAGCAGCATGATCCGTGCACCACAAAAAGATAGAGAGCCAAGCTTCCCCCACCCGCCCCACCGCCAGACAGACAGACAGCAGAAGCTGTGCCATAGGGAGCACAAGACGCAGCAAAAAGCAGTTAGTCCAAGGCCACAGGCTGATGCAGGAAGACATGAGAAAGGAGCAGAAGAGCAGCACTCAGACTATGGCGCTAAGGCAGAGTGGCAACTGGGCTTCCTGGCTGAGAGACTAAGGACCAGAGAGAGCGACAGGGCAGCGGGCTGAGGAAAGAGATCGCTGTGGGTCAGGGACTACCCCTACTATTTACTGACCAGGCTTTGTGATGCCCTGTTCATTTCATTAATAAACCTTCACGGTCGTGAGGTTTGCCTGCGAGCTCTGTGTGGCTACTGCAACAGACTATGGGAACTAGCAAAGCAGTCGAGTGCCCTGAGAGGAACAGTTGGCGTCTGAAAAGGCAAAGAAGGATGGAAGGGGGACGCAGATCTGGCCTCTCCTTTGTGGCAATCAGGAAGCCAGAGGAGATCGGGATATGGTCACCTTTAAAACTTTAAAAAGTTTCACATCTCCTATATCTGGTGGAAGCAGTTATCGAATTACTTTAGAGAAAATATAACAAAAATCTCAAATTTATTCCTGTCTCCTATATTCTACACACAATTATATATAAAATCTGAGCATATACATTTCTTAAAGATATGAAACAAGTATTTATTACTACTGGAAACAATCAATTTGGCCCTTTAATTTTACACATACATATATGCATATTTTGAGTTACTACATAATACTATCACCTTAAAATTTTTACACAGAGGGTTTTAAAATCATGTCACATTACTTAAGTCTCTAAATGAGCACAATATAATTGTGTCACAAACAGATGAGAACCTGAGGCATATAAATGCTAAATTATTTGTCAAAGATGATAGAAAAACTTAGAAACAGAACATAAAAAATTGGAACTCACTAATCTCAGTCTACTGACAAATGAAATGCAAGCTCCCAATGAATAAAAAGAGTAAATACACATAAGCTTATGTATAATTAATAAAGCAAAGAAAACCATTAAGTAATTTTATATATATGGTAGCCTGAATTACATAGACAAGTGTAGTTTCAAAATCAAAGCTGCTAAACAGCAGGTCTTAATGAGTCGTGTATAATTGCTCAAAGAAACTTGGGAAAATAAAGTATATGCAATGAGAAATTATTATTATTGAGATTAAAGATTATAAAGAGAATCTAGTGTACAAAAACTCAATCAATATAACATATTACTGATCTAGTACTGAAATGTATCTTTAAAAAAATAAAGCATTTTTAAAATTTAAAATTAAAGTTGAAAAATAACATACATATTTAAAATGCAACTGTGTCATAAAAAGAATGGGCTTTATTTGCAAAAAGTATCAATGTTAATTTCAACATAAGACATGTTAGGGAAAATGGTAGATATTAGCTTATAAGTTTACTTTTAATTAAACACATAATTATATTAAAAATTTTTCTTTTCCTTAAAGTAAAAGTGCTGAAACTATATATATCAGCAGACAGACCACAGTATAGCCATAAAACATTCTTACCACATTGCTTTATATTGTTTATCTTGAACTAAAAATAGATTGCTATATGATATTGATAAAACAATTAATTCCTTCTTCATGAGCAGAAAATTTATGTGATATTCTTTACCCAGGGGATGTCATTGGTTTTACAGTGTCCATCATTTTCACAGTAACAAAGATATCTGTGCCATTCAGATTTTCACAATATCCTAAACACTGGCATGTTGTAAGAATGCAATTAGGAATTAATTTTTTGTAAAAGAAATTAAGGAAATAAACTCTAAAAAGCTTAATATTGCTCAAAAATCTTACCAAAATTAGATGATGCTACTCTTTTTTTTTTAAAGGATGGCTAAAAGAAAACGGGCGGGAAATGCTGTTGTTTGAACACACACAGTTCTTAAAATGCAGATTGCGTAGATTCTGAAGGCTCGTTCAAATATATGATCTAAAATGTTGGTAATATTGTACAGGAGCCCTGGTTGACCTAGGTGGTTACAAATTGGGCTGCTAACTGAAGATTAGCAGTTCAAAGCCACCAGGTGCTCTGCATGAGAAAGATTAGACTTTCTACTTCCCATCCTTGGAAACTTAGGGAGTAATTCTATTTAGCCTATAGGGTCATTCTGAGTCGAAATCAACTTAAAGGCAGTGGGTTTTTGGTTGAGTACAGCAGAGGCCTGAGATAATCTAATATTATTTTTAAAATAAGTAAGAGGACAGATGTTCACAGAAGTCCAAATAATCAAAAACTAGATCAGTAGCCTCTCAAACTTTTAAACGTTTATTAAAAATGAATCATGCTCCAGAACTCCATCCCAGCCAACTCTAGGTGAATTCCCCTGGATAGGATTTTTATTCACTCATTACATAAGATTTTCATGTTTCTTCTTCTTATTATTTTTTGTTGTTGTTTGAACTGAGTTATATCATGCTTCTGCTAGTGATTTTTTTTAAACTTTATTTGAGCAAATTATAGGGTGGTCAGAATTATTTGTGTGTCTATTAGTCTTGAAACCACTTTAAATGAGAATTCCCAGGACATTCTACACTAACTCCTTCAAAATATACTGACCAAATGTTGCAGTTTCTGAGCACTGCTGAAACACTATGCATTTTTATTTTCTCCTTAACTTCAATGATACAATAAGAAACTCAAAATCTAAGACTATGTTTTTCAGGCATTAAAAAACATGAAAGTTGTATTTTAATGACATTATTTTAGAAGCAAATATTTGCTACCACGAAACAATATGATTCTTTCTTTATATAGGTTTTTCTTTTTGAAATATCTAATTTATATGCCTTCATTATCATAGTTTTACCAAAACGTCTTTGAAGGAAATCAGAAAGGATTAACTTATGGCATGTCTGTTGCTTGAAAGTGCAGTATCCTTTTTTGTTTAATGAGCACACATCTATTTTCCAGCCTACTCTCCCATCTCACCCAAGGCTTTGATCACTTTTTTATTTCCGCAAAAAAAGCAAATTGGTGAATCTGGCGCTCTCTGGACCTTCAGGAAGAGCCACTGTGAAGCCTCCGTTGAGATTTCTCATTAGCATTATGTCCGATTAAAAAATAATAACAATAAAAAGTACTAAAACAAAGAAACAACAAACAAAACAAAACAAAGCAAAAGCTATCTAAGCCATCTTTTCCCCTTTCTTTATTTCACAAGAAAGAAGCATTTAACACATTCATTTGATAAGCAATAAAGAAGTGCTAATGAAGCTCATGTCAATAAAAGGCATCTTTTATCATCATTGCCAATACATTTCAACTTTTCTCATATGCTAATAGAGCTTAATCATTTCATTGTCTTATGAGATAAAACACAATCATCCTACTACAAAGTATTTGAAACAAATTATTTGTATTGCCTCCAGACACACGGCATTAATTATCAGCTTCTCTTGTCAAGAGAAAATTAATTTTCTTATGTTCAAAATCCAGATTATTGCTCTTAATTACATCTAAACCTACATTATAACTATGAGTGGCAGGCTAATTAGTGAATGAAATCTGCTTGTGAAGTCCTGCTTGCGCTACATACGTTTTTCAAAAAGGTCCTATCCTGTGACTTTTTCCCATCATATCTGTGATGAGAAAATGATGAAGATGGAGCTTTAATCCCTAAAGGCAAGGTCTCAGGATGATCCAATTTACCTGACAAGGTTTTCATTGTCTCCAGTCCCCTTGCAAGTTGCACATTCCGTTCTTAAGTCCTCAGCCTTGGGCTTCTTTTGTAAGACAGACTGCCTTTGTCTTCGTTCCCTAGGAGCTCTTTCCTGGCATGCAGGGAAGAACAAATGACAGCGGAACAAAACAAAGTCAACGTGTGAGGAAAACATTAAAAAATTAAGCAATAAAACATCTCAGATTAAGTTTAGAGATATGCTTAACTTATTCCAACCTCATGCTTTTCTTCCTCAGGAACGAAGCTTCGTTTTCGTCCTCTGGTTCTCTAAAAAGTGGAAGAAAAAAATCCACAAAAATACTTCATGAATAATTAAAAGAGGGAAAATAACTTTGTTAATTATCACTGCTTAAACTAACACAGTTGGGATATTAGTATTTCTGATTAATACTGCATTGCTCATTTTTCATTTTACTTGATTTATAACACAGGAAATAGAACATGTCAAAGCAAGCAATCTTTTGAGGCATTTACTTTGAATCAAACAAGTACCCGATAAGTAAAGTAAGTGCTCCTGAAAATTGTAAAGGCTTTCTGAAACAATTCATATGTCACCCAATTATGATGTACCCAGAATATCTACATTTTCTTAAATTATTGCACACTATTTATCCATCCAAAACACTAATCTGAGAGTCACACAACATCTCCTGACCACACTGTGTACAAATTTGTGTGTACACTGTCTGGTTTGAATTTCTTACAGCTCCCTAGCTTCTGCAGGTGTTTTTGCATTGCCTTAAGCAATTACTTGTGTGTGATATTAATGATACTGTTCAATATATCTACCTTCTATAGGATAACCTTTCTTTAAAATGGGCACACATATTGATGACTTCCCATCAAATTGGCGGGCACTGTCTAGTGAATGCTTCTCGTGCTGCATCAGCTAGGTGACATATTTTCTACAGGTATTGTGTCCATTACTGGAGCCTTGCTTTGCACGAGTGCATTTAGCGCAGCTTGGACTTCTTCAATACGATCCCCTGGTGGGCTAGTGGTTACACAGGAGACTATGGTCCACATGGTCAGCACTTTGAAATCACCAGCTTCCCCTTGGCAGATGGATAGTGCTTTCTACTCTTAAAAACAATTACAGCCTCAGAAACGCAGAAGGACAATTCTACCCTGCTCTCGAGGGCTCCTGTGAGTCAGCACAGACTAGCTGGCAGCACGTTTGATTTGGGTTTGTTTGTTTGTTTAATTCTTCCTACAATGCTACCTTTTCTGTCTTTTTAAAAATAAATAATTTTATCGGGGCTCTTACATCTCTTTCTAATCCATAAATCAATTGTATCAAGCACAGTTTTACATATGTTGCCATCATCATTTCCAAAACATTTTCTTTCTACTTGAGCCCTCGGATATCACTCCTTTTTTCCCTCCCTCAGCCACCTTGCGCACCCCTGTGAACCCTTGAAAATTTTATAAATTATTTTTATTTTCATATTTTACACCATCTGCTGCCTCCTTTCACCCACATTTCTGTTGTTCATCCCCTGGGGGTGGGAGGGTTGTACGTTGATCATTGCCACCAGTTCCCCTTGTTGCCCTCTTCTCCCCCAACACTTCCTCTACCCTCCTGGTATTACAACTCTCATTATTGGTCCTGAAGGGGTTCTCTGTCCTGGATTCCCTGTGTCGAGAGCTCTTAGCTACACCAGTGTATATGTTCTGGCCCAGCCAGATTTGTAGGATAGAACTGGGGTCAAGAGAGTGGAGGAAATACTACCATTTCTTAACAATATGCGACCTCTTGAAATGGCTGAATTTCATCAATTACTTTGGGTATAGTGATTCTGTGTGTTCTTTCCATCACCCTGTGTTGCTTTCTGACCCAGTCAATATTTTTTTTCCATAAAATCCTTCACTATTTTAACTCAAGGCTTGATTTTTCCTGCAGTTCTTTCAGTTTGAGATGCGCTGAGCGTGTTCTTCCTCTTCAACTTCTCCGCCCAGGCCTCTGCGGGTTCCTTATAATACTTTACTTTGTCTTCTGGGGTCGCTCTTCAGATTTTCAGATCTTTTTCTTCATCATTTCCTTCGTTAGTCTTAGACAGCCTACTTTCAGAGCAAGTTTCAGACGCTCTGCTAACATCAACTTTCATTTTTCTTTCTTTCCTGTCTTTTTAATGACCTTTGGGTTTCGTTGGGACTAGGATGAGGCTTGCTCTTCCCATAACAAGTTACAATCTTTGAAATCCACAAGGCAGTTCTACACTGCCCTACAGGCTCGATATACTTAGAATCGAATCGATGGCTGCCAAGTTTGTTTTTGCTTTCTTTATGTATGATTTTCTCAATGCCATCCTACAGCTCATTATGTTGTCAATCATTAGCGTTCATTGAGTTAAATCTATTCTTGAGGATGACCTCTTAACTTCAGGTGGAATATGCCCAAGGTTGTATTTTGGCTATTATGGACAGGTTTTAATTTTCCTCATATTCAACCTGAACTTAAAAATGAGCAATTGATGGTCTGTAACAAAGTCAGTCCACGGCCTTGTTTGGCTGATAATACTGAGCTTCCCCAGTTTTATTCAGGCAGATGTGGACAATTGTACAATCCCGTGTATCCCTTCCAGTGATGCAGGGCCACATGAACAGGCAATGGTTATGCTATTGGAAAATGGCATGTGCTATGAAGAAGTCATCAGCCTTAAGAAATTGAACATGGAATCTCCAGCTTTGTTTCTGTCACCAAAACCACATTGTACAACGACTGATCCTCTCTTTTGTTCCTAACTTTCACATTCCAATTACCAATAATTATCCATGCATCTTAGCTGCATGTTTGTTCAATTTCAGCCTAGAGAAGTTGGTAAAAATTTTCAATTTCTTCAATGTAGTGGTTGGCACAGAAATTTGACAAATATTTCTATTAACTGGACTGTCTTGTAGGTGTATAGTAGCTTAAGATAGATATTGAAATATTCTTTTGACGAACATTTTCCTGTTCAATTTATCGATCTTGATATTGTAAATAACACTATCCCTACTCAAAATGGTCACTACTCATCCATTTCAGTTCTCTAATGCCCAGAATATCAATTGTTCACACCATTTCATTTTTGACAACTTTGAATTTTCCTGAATTCCTACTTGGAACATTCCATGTGCTGATTATTTGGGATGTTTGTAGCTGTTTCTTTTCTCGTTTTGATTTTTGTGCCATTAGCAAATGACAGTTCCAAAAGCTCTACTCCATCCACATTATTATGGTCAACTCTACTTTGAGGAGGTAGCTCTTTCCCAGACGTATTTGGAATGCAATGCCTGCCAACCTGAGAGGTAATTTTTGGTGTGTACTATATCTGACAGTGTTCTCCTGCTATTCACAAAATTTTCAGTCGCTCATCCCTCAGAACTGGACAGTCTATTCCTTCTCCCAGATCCGCTCTTAATCTGGAAGCGCCACTGAAACCTGTTTACCCTGGGTTGGTGTCTAAAATATTGCTTTCATACCTTCCAGTACAAACAACATGCAAGCCAATACAGTACAACAAACTGACACACAAGTGGTGAAAGACGAATACAAACATTTAAACAATCCAGATTATCACTGTTCCTAGTCAGATATAGTTCTAAATAAGAATAAATGACAATGCAAAACAGATACTATAGGAATGCCTCAATATTTGGAGTAAATTTCAAACTATAATCTCAAACAAAAATAATCTAGAGTGAAATTGTTTAACATTTATCATATTAATATTTCCAGAAGAAAAATAATACAGTAGCTTTAATCCAAATATAACTAATCACAATGGAAATTGTGGATTTATTTCAAGTCTTAGTAATATGGTAGCAACTGGAATTATGATCATTCATAACTAATATCATGTTGGAAAATACTTTAAATATTATTTTCCTGAATAAAATAAGAAAATGGGGAGTGTAAAACAAGAAGAAATTCCTAATAAAGGAAAAAGAAAGATAAGCAAAAGCATGCCTGATTCATCCAACAAATTGCAACTAACAAAGAGCTTCCGCATTCTCTGATGTGTGCAAGGAAGCAGAACTCAGTGATCAGTTTCTAGTAGATGAGGATACTTTTTAGACAGATTATTTTAGGGGGTGGGAGAAGGAGGGGAAGAAGCAGAGAGAAACCAATATGTAGAAGGATGAATTATATTTAGCAAGTATATGCAAATACATATCTACAAGTATTAAGTGATTAATAGTTGATCAATTGAGAGTTCAATTCCAAATTGAGCTTCATTTTGAAAATTATTAAACGCTAATTAAATGATTTTTTTAAAGTAAATCAAAGTTTGAAATTCACTCCAAATGTTGACACATTCCTATTACTCCTGTTTAGTCTTGTTATTTTTTCAGAGTTCTATTTGCCAAGGAATAATGATAATTTGAGTGATTTACAGGATCTGGCTCTTTATTAGCCTGTGACGTATTTACTTGAATAGAGGAAATGCAAAAATAGCCATATGCATGATAGTGCATAAAATGTATCTAGGTTGAAAAGAATAAAATTATTCTAGCTGCAAGGTATCAGTCTAATATTATAACAATCTGAAACATAATTAAATGCTTCAATAACTTCTCTTACATTTGGACTAGACATATAACAAATTAATTTTTACATGTTATTTTAATACATACTAAATACATGTTTTTCCAAGTTAAAATGTTTCATTTGGCAACTGACTATTTTTAAAACTAAAAATACCTCAAAATCACTAAACTCAAATTCACTTATTAATCGATACACTGATTTTCTAAATGTAAGTTACCAATATTTCTACAAGAAAGATTTAATAGTTAGCCATATATAGTTAAATGCAACATAAGGAATGTTTTGGTTTAATTTATATACAAAGACATATCTCAGCGTTATTGTAGTTTCAGTTGTAAACTACCACATAAAGTGAACAATTCAATGAGAGTTGTATGTTTTTTCCCTTTTGCTTTCCCAGTGTATGTACAATTTATATTTACAAAACACTGTGGTCTAAAAAGTATGAACGAGCATTATGTACAATTTTTAAATACTGTGAAACTGACCAAAATGTGACACAGAGTCATAAAGTAAACATATACTGTTGGAGAAATGGTGCCAACACAGGACTGACACAAATCTTCAATTTGTGAAGACCACAGTATCTGCAAAGCACCGTAAGTGAAGTGTGTCGATAAAAAAGAGGAAATGCTTATTTATAAGCAAAACTCCAAATTCAAGGTTAATTAGGGCAATTAAGTCAAACCTTAAAAACCTCTATCAAACTAGAAAGCTTTGGATTTATGCTGTTCAAAATGATTCAACATAAGTTATTCCCAAATAAATGCAATTATTTTTAAAAAGTATTTTCAATTATGAAACAAATTTTTTTAAAATCACAGACTAAAGATCACAAAACACTTTTGATTTAGTGGTTGGCACTAAATAATATATAAATATGTGTGTATATATGTATACATATATACTATATACATGTATATATGCACATTACCTGTAACTACATGAATATGCATACACAAAATAAATATATTTACAAACACTTTCGATACATTATCAAGAGAGCCCAAGGACCATCCTGCTTGGTGAAGTGGAGGGCAGAGAAGAAGAGGCAGGCCCTCAACAAGATGCACGGGCACAGTGACTGCCAACCTGGGCTCCGACATAAGAACAATTGTGAGGATGGTGCGGGTCTCTGCAGGGTTTCATCCTGCTATACAGAGGGTTCTACGAGTCAGAGCCAACTTGAGCGCACTTACCTATAGCGGTACACCGATACACGCACATGCATTGGGGGATTCAAACGTTTGTGAAAATGGAATTAAAAATAATGGAATTTTCCCATGAACACTTGAAGCCTCTTCAATTGAATATGCATATATCGATATGGATATGGACATACGCACACACATGTGTGCACATATACAAAGTGTGAACAAAAAGCAATCTGCTTGTACTGGCGATCATTGTAGAACAGACAACATGGAAAAGTAAATGTTCCCCTCATGTCCGTTGGCAAGGAGCCTCGTTGGGTAGTGGTTCCATACTGGGCTGTGAACTGCAAGGTCGGCAGTTCGTGAACACTGGCCACTCTGAGAGCCAAAGACAGGGCTTTCTATTTCCATGAAGTGTTACAGGCTTGTAACTCATGGGGCATTTCTACCCTGTCTTGCAGGGTCACAGTGATTCCTCATCATTTAGAAGGGCAGTGGAGTTTGGTTTGGTTTGGTTTGGTTGGGTTGGGTTGGGTTTGGTTTATCAACTGGCTGTAGCAGTTATTTTACCTAATTCAATTTATATTAATATGATGAAGAAAACTGCACGAAGAAGGAAAATAATCATTGCCGATTTGGCTTACCTGTAAATTAAAATCACCAGAGATCTAAGGAGATAAAATAATCATTTGATATGATATAGTTCTGCAATAAAACCATTCTCACATATAATATATGAAATAAGTAAATATCTGTTCTTCACTCTCCTGATCTGGTACACTCAGAAATATGCAACAGGATGGTCTTTTCAAGAGGAAACGTGTGGTTCTGCGCATGGCCACCTGTTCTCAGGACAGAACTGAACCACTTTCACGGAGCCAGAGTGAAGTCAGCAGGGCCCAGTTCAACACAGAAATCTTACGCCGATGCTTTCTAAAATTTTATGACAGCCAAAGGTTTTAAAAGTTGTCTAGTGTCTCAGAGATGGCTGAGTCCCCCATAACAATCCTTCCCAGAAGTACAGTAGCTTAATTCAAACAGTATCATAAGCCGCACAGCAAATGAAGACAAAACACAAAATACAGAGTGATTTTCAGTAAGTTGAATAAGGCTGGATGCCAATACTCCAACATTTTTACTAAACAGGACCAAAAAGAAAGTAACATGTCTCAGATTTTCCATGACTTGAGCTCTAATTCTCCTATAGGACCCTACTTGGCATATGTGTAAAACAAATTAAGATATAAATGTAATGAAAGTTAACTCTACGACATTTACATATCTCACATAGAAAGACTATCGCCCGTAATGGCCTCAAGCAGCGTAAAAACTCAAGTGTTTAAAATGAGGTAGAAGGCAGATTAAACGTGTGCTAAAATCCCTTTCTACAATAGTGATCTATTAAAAATGGGAAATTCGGCGAAATAATATAATTTTCAGTCTTTGCTGCAAAAAATCTTAGGACTTTTTGCCGCTTTTAGTTTCTTTTAAAAATAGAGACACAAAACACACCACAAATGTATGAGTCAGGAAGAAAGAGCTGAGAACTTCAAAGAGAAAAGATGATGGTGCAAGCTAGTAGAAGACCAGGGAAAGACAGGCCCCTGCATGTCCTTTGGCACTGGTTTAAAAGATGAAAAGTCACTGGATAACACAGAGTATATAGAAAATGAAAAGAAAATCGGAAAGCTTTCAAGTTACATTAAAGTTATTAGGAAATATGCCAAAAACTACAAACATCAATTTTAAAATAACTTCAAAAAGGAATCACGGGTAAGCTAATCTACCTTTTCCCCAAAAAAGTGAGTATCTTGCTTAAAGGGGAAAAGTGTCCACATTTAGAATAAAATAAAATGTCTAAAACACAAGCTACTTAAATGAAAATATTCTGGGCTGCCTTATCAGTAATTCTATAGCTTGGGTGATGAAATAATAAACAGACAAGCAGAAAGCTACAATTCCTGAACCAGCAAAGAAGGGCTAGAAAGACTCCCCCAGAAACATTGATTTCACTTGCAAAGCTGTAGTGGAAGAGGATAAATAGCTCATTTGCTAAATACTCAATGAGCACCTATTGTAAATCAAACTCTGAAGGAGGAACCAAACCAAATCCACTGTCCATTACATTGAGTCTAACTCAGGGATCAGAGAAGACAGAGTAAAACCACAGTACAGGATTCCCTGTGCGTCAATCCTGACAAAAGCAGCAGAGGGCGCACATTCCGCCTGTAGAGGGAGTGATGGGCCGCAACTGCTGACGCTTCTGTTAGCTGAATGCCTCCAGGGCTCCCAAAAGTATTTATATCATATTATAAACAATGTTCCTCTTTTAGTTTTAAGTTTTAAATGTATATGTCACTATGGGTATTGCTTTTTTATCACTGCCATAAGAATATATGACAATGTGGTAGCTTCCCACAAAACAAATTTATTCTCTTAAAGCTTTGTATGTCAGAAGCCTGACACAAGCCTCAGGGATATTACAATGCATGGACCCAATGTCAGTAGTCTTACTTTTCCTTACTGAGGAAAGCCAGGACAGGGTGGCTTGTTTTCAGGAACACATAGATAACCTAGATCATCTCTGTATCTCTGGGTCTGTAATTCTGAACTGTGTTTACTCAGAAAGGCCCTTTTGTACGTTAGGTACTATAGTCACAGGTTTCGGCAAGTAGAGACATGCCTATATGTAGGGAGCGATGATTCTGCCTAGCAAACCCATTGCCATCGAGTAAATTCCAATATGAAATGAAGTCCATGTCAACATCAGTCTTTTCTACCTACCACACCATTGTCATCGAGTTCATTCCAAGTCATAGGGACCTACCGAGGGCTTGCCAATGTAAATCTTCACAGGAGCAGCCAGCCTCCTCTGTCTCTTACAGAGCCTCCGATAGCTGGAACCACTGACACTATGACAGACGGCCTATGAGTTGAGATCCACAATCAACTCCCATGGAAGCAGCAATCAAGAAATCAAATAAAATACTGCACTCCGCAAATTTGCTGCAAAAGACCTTTTAAAAGTGTTCAAAAGCAAAGAGGTTGCTTTGAAGACCAATGTGAGCCTGGCTCGAGAGAGGGCTTGAAAATCTCCTTGTATTCCTTCAAAAGCAGGACAAGGAAGATGGGAGAGTAAAACCTTTGGACAGTGGTGCTGGCAAAGACGACGGCCTATGCCAGCAGAATATACAAACATGTCTTGGAAGAAGTGCAACTGGACTGTTTCTTAGAAGGGAGGTTAGTGAGAGCACTGCACATCCTATGAACATGTTAACAAGAGAGACCAGTGCCTGGAGAAGAACACGGTGCATGGGAAAGTAGACAGCAGAGGCGAGAGAAAAAGAAGGCCCTCAATGAGATGCACTTGGCTGAGACATGCAACAATTGTGAGGATGGCAGGGTTCTGCGTCAGAATCAACTGGATGACATTGAAAATCAGCAATAATAAAGATGTCAACAAGAAACTAATTATAATTGGGATATTATGAAATCATAGACTAAAGTGTGTGCTACTAAAGCGTGACTGCATCACAGAGCAGTGACCAGCAACCTACAAAGTCAATGGCATTACAAAGTTCCCTTGAAATGTCTGTGTGACGGCTTTCATTTCTCTGGGGTCTATTAGCTAGGTCTGGGACTATGGCAATTCAGATGGACAGCAAGGAGGGAGGGAAGAAGGGGAAAGCAGAGGTAATAATCATAAATACTATCTGTATAGTTATGTTCACAATTTAGTCTGTATAAAAATAATAGCATCCACAAAATTGATTTTAAAACGATATTACCAAGCTCATCTCCATAGAATCTAATTAATTAGATCTCAGATGGGTCCAAGGATCTCATCCCAGAAAACACCCCAGATCAGCGATTCTCAACCTGTGGGTTGTGATCCCTTTGGGGGTTGAATGACCCTTTCACAGGGGTCGCTTAAGACCATCGGAAAACACATAAATATTTCGCAATATATAATTATATATTTTTGTGATTAATCACTATGCTTTAATTTTGTTCAATTTGTAACAATGAAAATACATCCTGCTGTACACTGGTACAGATAGGAACTGGAAACAAATCCAGGGTGGAAATTCCCTTCAGGACCAGTGGTGAGAGTGGCGATACCGGGAGGGTGGAGGGAGGGTGTGGTGGAACGAACAACAGAGAAGTGGGTGAAGGGAGATGACGGACAGGGCAAGATATGACAAAATAATAATTTATAAATTATCAGGGGTTCATGAGGGAGGTGGGAGCACAGAGGAAGGGGAAAAAATGAGGAGCTGATGCCAGGGGCTTAGGTGGATAGCAAATGTTTTGAGAATGATGAGGGCAATGAATGTATAAATGTGCTTTACACAATTGATGTATGTATGGATTGTGATAAGAGTTGTATGAGCCCCTAATAAAATGATTAAAAAAAACAAATGAATTAGAAAATACTTTTGACTAAATAAAAGAACTTATGGTTAAAAAACAAAAAGAGTTGTATGAGCCCCTAATAAAATGATTAACAAAAAAAGAAAATACATCCTGCATATCAAATATTTACATTACAATTCATAACAGTAGCAAAATTACAGTTATGAAGTAGCAATGGAAATAATTTTATTGTTGGGGTGTCACCACAACATGAGAAACGGTATTAAAGGGTCGCGGCATTAGGAACACTGGGAACCACTGGCCCAGATGATCCTAACATATTGCAAACCTGGCCCCTTAGAGTAGTTCTCTGTGCTGCACAAATTTGTTTTGAAAAGAGGGCTCTTTGAGTTAATGAAAAATAATAACAATCATGTTGCAAAACAGTTTTTCATCTTCAAAATGCATTATAATTTCCCGGTAAGAAAATAATCATAGTGCATTTCCTAAAATCACGAGCCCAAAATTTTAGACCATTCTTGTAGTTTCACTCAGCAGTAACTGAAATTAAGCCTACCACCCCAACACAATATCCTAGAGTCAAAGAATAGGATAAATGAAATTGAGCAAAATTAGAAGACTTTAAAACATCCTTATAATTTTAGGCTAAAAAAACCAGAGAAATTAAATAAGTAAAATAATTTCTTAAGTTATTAAAAGTTCATCTTTTATCTTAAGTAATACTCAACAGTTATCACATAAATATCACAATAATTTCCCTTTTACCATAACTTCAAAATTAAAGGTCTTAATAGTGGTCATAAGGATTTACTTAAACAATAAAGAAACAAGTTGAGAATATTTCAAAGGAAGATATTCTTTGTAAAAAAGACATAAAGTAATAATTGCTTTTTTCTAAAATATTAAGGATAGCATTATCAACCAATTATAGTTATAAAAATATGGCAGCTGTATGACATGTGGATGTAATACCAACAAAACTTTAAATTATAGAAAATATTTTAGAAACAAAAATTAGCAGAGCTATTCAAAGAAGGAAAATTCTCTTCAGTATATTTAAATACAAAATATATTTATGTAGCCTAAGAAATCATTTTAAACAGTAGTGATTACAAATAAAACTATTTCAATTTGATCTCTTTACAGGAGTTGAATTAAACTACTCCAATTACCTAAGAGTTAACAATCCCAGGTTTACCTACTTAATGGGTAAAAAGAAAAAGAATTGATTTGATGTATCTAATGCCTCTTTAAGTGACCACAGCGGGTACTACCCGGTGTTTTGTTTGTTTGGTTTTTTTTAGTTAGGGAGGGGTAACTAGTTTAAAGAAAAAAATAAAACTATGTTATAAGAAAACATATTATGGATACATTGGGTGGTGTAAGATATGGCAAAAATAATAATATACTAAGGGTTCCTGGGGGGTAGGGTAGGGGTGGGAGGAGATAAAAGGAAGCTGATATCAAAGAGTTCAAGAAGAAAGAAAATACTTTGAAATGATGGTGTCAGTAATTGTATAATTATGCTTGATCTAATTGTATTATGGATTGTTATAACATCTGTAAGAGCTCCCAATAAAATAATGAAAAGAAAACACATTATGAGAAGTCCCCTGTAGAAAGTTAAAAATATCTCCCCTGAGAATTAATAACTTCCAGCCAGCCATTACAGCTTTGGAACAAAACGTCAGTCACTCACACTACTCAGATAAGAGAAAGCACGACAGTCGACTTCTGTCTTAAATGCTCTCAGGTGGGAGTCCCAGGATAGACAGGGAGATTACCAAAGAGCTCTCAAAGGTTTAAAAGGCTTTGGTGAAGGCCTTTTTTTTTTTTATATAAGTGAGTGGGGATACAGTGGGTTTTCATTATTACTAGTCTTTAAATCAAACACAAAAACTAGAAATTCTCAGGTATGTCTGGTATAGTCCATAATGTAATCATTTTTAAAAGAATAACAAATAGCAATATACACATTTCATTCTTTGGCTCCTGGGCAGTGTTGTCCCTTTGTCTTTTCATCATCTTAAATTCTGGTCTCCAATGTTCATGATGAGTATGATACATAAAGTAGTTCTGATGGGACAGAGGTTCGACACTCGGCTACTAACCTGAGGGATGGTGGTTGAAACCCACCAGTTGATCCTTAAGAGAAAGATGTGACAATCTGTTTCCATAAAGATTACAAATGGGGAAACCATTTGGGTAGCTCTACTCTATCCTAGGATTTGATGGCAATGGCAGGAGAAATAAGGAATACATTACCGTGTTTCTTATTGGAATCTTCTTGGGTTCTGGTGGTACATCCTGTGGAACAAATTTCACTGGTTCCTTAATCTGTCTCCTTGATCGTTTGGTCCCATCTGGTAAGGTTTCCATGGCCATGTCTGCTTCCATGTCACTACTCCCCGCTTGGTCACATTCTGAGCATTGCCTATATGAAGAGAGAAATCAGTTTTTAAGTTCACAATTGTACATTTTCCTTGAAGCTTTAGCAATCACTGTAACCTTTGAGAAGTAGATCACGAGACCTTTCTTCTGAAATTTCTCTGGTGGACTCGAAATCTCAATATTAGTAGGCAAGTGCTTAAGCATTTGCATCACCAGAAGTCACACAGCCATATATGCAAGTACATGTTTAAAACCTGTTGGGGAAGGTAACACTTAGATTCAATGTATGTGTCAATCTCCTTACCATGACAATTTCAAGCTACCAACCTGGCATCAGTGACTATGGAGTTGGAAAAAGATATGTAACAGCATATCAGTGTATCGTTTCTCTACCATATAGTTAGAAGATACAATGGAATAGACCCAAGATCAACAGCATGAGGAAACTGATGTAAATTATTTAGGAAGTGATGTACTTTAGCATTTAATACTCTTGTTTTTTAATATAAATTAAATAATAAACTAACACTGGGAAAAATTGCTTTTCAAATCAAGGTACATGAAAGAAAAAAATAATTTCTAAAACTTACTCATTCCAAGATTAATATACTCAATTGTTAACCAAAACGAAGCTGATTTTAGAGGCAAAAATCTGACTAGTACATCTCCAAGAAATTGAAAGCTTCACTACCCTGCAATATTAGCTTCAACTCTTACTTAAAATTTTAAAACCAGTGTATAGGACCAAAGTAGCTAACGTCAATTTGGAATGGCTTTCAGCCAAAAGAGTATGTACTTTCTTTTTTTTTTTTTTTTAAGACTATGTACTTTCATTAAACTTTCACACAAACAACTAGAAACCAGATCTCTACAAACATAAAAGTTAGGAAGATGCATAACTTATTTTAATGAAATAATTGCACATCTCCATGCCCATGACCGGGACAAAACACCCAGTTCATGGAGACTACCAAACTCACTTTTGATTTAGAAACCCAACAAGGATGCTTATTAACATGACTAGTATCCTAATATGCTACAGCAATGTCTTCTTAAAATTGAAAGTTTCAAATACACAAAGATATCAAAGGAAACATACCCTATTATATTTGAAAGCAGAAGCCAGAATAATGTTTAAAACAAATAGACTAAGAACACTACTTTAAAAGCTATCCTGTAAATCAGTGGTTTTCAATCTTCCTAGGGCCGCGACCCTTTGATAGCTCCTCATGTTGTGGTAACCCCCAAACATAAAAATTTTTTTGTTGCTACTTTATAACTATAATTTTGCTACTGTAGTGAATTGGGTGATCCCTGTGAAAGACTCATTTGACCCCCCAAGGGGTTGCAACCCACAGGTTAAGAACTGCTGCTGTAAATCAATAGATGGATAGATAGATAGATAGCTATCCTGTGACTGTGGTAAAAGGAGAGGAACAGAAATATTTCTAGTGAATGAAACAATGTGCTTAATAGATTTGAAGAACAAACATGAATTTTTGTGTGGTTACCATTTAAGAATTTAGGATTTACTCTTATTTAAAATTGAAAATAGTAGCTTATCTAAAAAGATCACTCTTGTTCATTCCAAAGCTTTCAATTTCCTATATCCTCCTTTCTATAAAGAAAATAGGCTATTAAAATCTGAACATCTGTCTCTCCCTTGGACTAAAAAATTAAGGAAAAGATGAAACTCATTATACACATCATAAGCATTTATCAAACATCTGCAGTGATTCAATCTGCCTAAGTTAATGAAAAAAAATTCAGAAACATATGTCAAATGTTCCTAGAGTTTCCAAGAATGTTTGAATTTAAATATAACTAACACAAGCAACAACATACCAGAAGTAAACCTTTAGGTGAAACTAATTTAGAAATAAAATATTAAATTACAAGTACAAGAATGACTATGGAAGTATATTTTTGATGAATGCACTCAATTTCAAAATAGAAATAAAGCATTTAGCAAATTCTTACAATAAAGCAAAAGATAATTATAACTACATTGTTTGAAATGAAATCCTATTGCTAAGATACAAAAACAGACTCAATTAATTGAAATTTCTTTCTTTTTTTTGGAATTTATTTCTTAAGAACACTGTTAGAGTTTTATTCATACTACAGTACAGAAATATTTATGGATATATCTATTGTTAATACGTGCTACATATTTATTATGTATCAATATGACACAGTATTTCCTTACATACTCCTGAAACATAGAGCAAACCAGTTTTAATAAGCAAATTCCTTCTCTTTACTTACCAATAACTGTTTTTGGTCTTTCTTGGCATCCGTGTTAGAGGGGGGTCCAAACACCCAAGATGGTAATGGAGTTTGCAAGTATCACATAACAAGAGAAGATGCTGATCATGGTTCTTCTTACAAATTCCACAACTTTGAATGAAGGTGTCAAATAAAAGATTAATTTGAACATTATCATGATGAAATACACTGAGTTCATAGCATATTTTTCATTTCCAAAATTTTACCAATCATTAAATCGTCCATTAAAACTCTTAACCAACATCTATGCTATTGAAAAAAATGATTTTTCATAACTCATGTCATTTTATATGTCAATAACTGATTGCTAGTTCCAGTTACTTAGGAGAATTTCTACTTTACATTTAAATACTAATATGTCAAAGTTTCAAAGACGGCCTAAGAAATTTAGTCCCAACATTTGATTATTTTAATTTAAATCCTGACTTAAATGTCAACGAACATTAGCTCATTTTTCCCTCTAAAAGCATAAATTAAATAAACAATTTCCTACGGTTTTTCTCAAACTACAAGCTACTTTACAAACAAACCAATTTATTGTCTAACATTGAAAACAGTTTGAAGATTCTTCCAAGTGAAAATAAACTATTTATGTAAATCTCTTTTCAGAGTGAGACTTGACTGAGAGTTGTTGCAAAGATAGATGTTTACTATTACTGTTGTCATTTTGATTTCTTTTTGTTTTTAAGAAATCTAATTGTTCTTGTACAATAATGCAACTTTAATTCTTATGACCCAAGCACAACAGTCTGAAAACCTAGGACCTATTTTATCGGGAATGTACAAGTGAAGGAGAAGTTAAGAACCTAAAAGAACCATCCGTCCAAATCCTGAAACAGCAACGATCTTGGAATTTGGGGTTTGTTTTGATAATTGAAAAAAAAAAATTACTGTGAGAGCACAAGAAAACATGTGCCTGATCTGAAAGTTGCTTACGGTTAAAAAGAAAAACTACTAAAAATATAATCTGAAACCAAATGAACTCTGATCTTTAAAACTCCGCAGCTTACTGATAGGTCTGATGGTTCCCAAAGCAAGGAGCATGCGTTCATCGCTGTGCTGTGCACGCGAACAACAGTGAGCTTGGCCCACCTTTCAAGGGGTTTCCTACTATCGATGGAGACAGCTTCCACAGAACAGGTGCTACCTCCAGAGATGAGTACTGCCCTAATGTTGTTCCTGAAACGGATGTGGTTGTTCCTGAAACGGATGTGGTTATGGGGACACTAGTAATATATATATATTTGCATATGCCTATGTATATGTATAGGCATGTTTATATGTGGATATATATATCAAGGGGCAACTAAAAGTTATGCCCAAATGGAAAGTTTTCACAAATAGTAGAAGCCCCCTCATAGATTTATTTACATATGAACTGCATTGTTTTATCAATATAGTAAGTTACAAGAAAAAAGTGTGATTCTAACACATTTAATTATACATAAAAATCTTAACTATGTAAAATTATTATAATGGTTAGCACTAAGAATATTGAGCTAAAAAATTAAAGGATGAAAGTATGTCTAGAAATTGAATTAGTACAATTGATTCTGTACAGGGAAAAGAATTTAAGGACAGATTTTAAAATGTTCTAAATCATTTTATTAGGGGCTCATACAACTCTTATCACAACCCAGACATACGTCAATTGTATAAAGCACATCTGTACATTTATTGCCCTCATCATTCTCAAAACATTTGCTCTCCACTTAAGCCCCTGGCATCACTTCAATTTTCGCCTTCCCCGCTCCCTCCTCCCTCATGAACCCTTGATAATTTATAAATTATTATTTTGTCATATCTTGCCCTGTCTGTTGTCTCCCTTCACCCACTCTTCTGTTGTCTGTACCCCAGGGAGGACATTATATGTAGATCCTTATAACAGATTGCCCCTTTTCACCCCACCCTCTCTCACCCTTCCAACAGATTTAAATTAAAACTTACCTTCACTGTCCGCTTTAAACAAAGATTATATCCATCATTACCTCAAAACAGAGACAGACCTCTTAACTGAGTGAAGCAAAACAAAACACAAACATGGCCCTTTAGCCTTTAATATTGTTTCCATTATTTATGAGAATCATCTCTAGTACTGTCAACGGCTGGTTCATCTCCATGGAGATTATGCAGGAATATCCATTAATTACAGAATCCAAAAGGTCAAGGAAATATCATTAAAAGAGCTATAAAAAAGTCTTCTATTCTTTGACCAGAAAACATCTTTTATTAAACTATTAATATAATGAACTTCAAAGCGTTTAATAGAAATTCTGATAAAGATAAAATTCATTCTTAGATCCTATCTTATTAGCATTGGCTAAGAATCCATACTAACACTCTATGATCGTTCATTAACCCATTATGAATTACTTGCCTATAAAGCACTGCTGGAAGAGTAGATGTTTTTTGTGTGCCTCCTTCCTTTTTACTTGGTTTTCTCTCTTTTGGTGCTCGCAAAATAGCCGGTATGTTCAACTTCTATTGATTTGAAAAAATGCAGTTTATAAGGAAGAAATGGAAAGCCGCATTTTCTTCTACTCGCCAATTGAGCCAACTCATTATACCACAATGCTAAGGGGGAAATCTGCTGTGCCAGTATTACACTGGAAAAAATCATTATAATGAGTTTTTATCTAACAGTTACTTACATTAGAAGCCTATAATTCTACACGGTCATCAGTTTTCAATGGAAACTAAACATTAGGTATATTAAACTTCTAGCTTTAAAAAGCAAAAGACAGGGAGACAAGGGTTTCAGAGATTTAAAAAACAAAAAAGCACAGTACACTTGACAAAAAGAATATTGAAGCCGTTTATTTTCCTTAGTATCCCAGCTATGTTGGTGCTCCATAGGTTAATTAGAAAAATTATCTTATTGGGCCAAGCCTTACACAAAGCACACAGATTCTCTCTGGCTTCTACTAATCTGTGGGATACGAGCTTCTCAGACAGCAGCCGTCTATCAAAGTCATTTCCCAGTGGCCCTGCGGGCCAGCATCTGTTCAACCGACTGGGAAAAATGCCACGCTAGTGGTACAAATGAATTCTACTTCTGCTGTGTATTTTACATTTGCACATGAAAATCTGTGAGCCTCTGTGAAAAGTCATTTAATCTATGAAAATGTTCTTTTATGGTAGATGACGTGTATTTTGCAACAGGGGATTATTATGAGGCAATCTTGCAAATTAAGCCAAAAAATAATGAGTTTGGCAGATAAATTAATGATAAGCTTCAGTTCAAGATTCACTACTCTAAATATGAGATTTAAAAACACTGTATTCCTATAAGATTCCATCAACAGCCTGTCAATGGAAGCAAAACTCAATTCTTCCACTCATGGTTTCTCATTCTTACCTTTTAAAAGTCATTGTAATTTAAGCCACATACACCCTTGTTCACAAAAAATTATCTTCAAAGCTAGCAGGGCACAATACAAAGTAGCATATATTACTTCCTAAAATACTAGATATACACAAATTATATGACAAACATCACTCTGTACACCTATAAAACAAGTGCAGTGAAAAAATATTTGTACTTGGAAAAGCCTTCCTCACAAATTAAACTAATTTGTAGTAAAAACAGAAACGATGGGTCTCTAGCCCCCTTAAAAAGATAAATTATTATGTAAATCAATTCTCAACTTATTAGTTCCAGGCAGAGTCTTCAAAACATTCATAGAAAAATTCCATTATCTTTTCATTCCATTTTCCACAAACTTTGAGAAGCTCCCTGGTATACAGTTTATGGAAGAAACATTCAAAGAAATCTACTTTGCACAGATTCTTTTTTTCAACACCAAGATCATTATTGTGCTGAAAATTAAGGATACAGTAATTTCCCATGACTACTGAAGGAGAGAAAAACTACACTTTACCAATGTTTCCAGATCTGTCTCTTACACAGCTCACAATAAAATCAACACAGAAATGAATCTCTCCAGCTTGCCTTTTTTTCAAATGTTTACATTTACCTCCAAACAAAAGAGAACTAAGGATAACACAAGAGCAGGACAGGTGGGGAAATATGATAGGAAAGTTGCGGCTGCTAAATTCGAGAATGTCGTAGGAGTAACTCATGCTTCACATGTTACCTTCATCACAAATGACAGGCCAATCAGTTAGAGCAAATGAAAAAAATTTGCAAGCAAGATAGCTGTTAAAAGGATCAAATTGAGCTACCGGTTCTCAGTATGCAGCTTACAGTGAATGCGCTAGCTGTGTTTCAGACAGAAGTCATTGTCTCCAGAGGATGAGCAGGGCATGATCCAACAGAATTCTTTAGTTAGCAAAGTGACAGCTGTAGCAGGAGTCTGGTCTTTGAAAATTATGGAGGGCGCCCGAATAGAAGGAGATAGTTATGAGAAAGAAACTAACCTGCCCCGTGATCCTGCCAAGCAAGGCCCATATGCCTTGCCCTTCACTTCGAAGTTTTCCATTCAGATTCTGCAGCTCTTCTAAAGATTCACATAGCTATAAAGTAAGTCAGTCACAGTCTTAAACTTCATTACCATGTGCAGTAAAACTATGTGAAAATGTGAACAATGTATCAACATTCCATGTAACATTAATACACTCAACTCTCAATGGAAAATGGGGCTATACAATTATTTAACATCACCAATAAAATGTGAGCTATTTTATGATATCATTTTTACTAATTATAACATAATTAGAATAATGATACTGGCCTTTATCATTTGTTATAATTTTATACACATTTTGCTAATATTTTGACCCTATGAAGAGACATTTCCATAATTTGTTTAATGGGAAAACTATTGGCAGAGTTTTGGTGAATTAGCCAAGATCACAGAACTAGGAAGTACCAAATCTAACTTCAGTATGTTTTTCACTTCAAGGTGGTTGATTATAGAAACTTCTAATTTTTTTAATCACTTAAACAGTGTCTTATGCTCATATTACTTATTATGTGACAATTTAGTAACAACTTTCTTTGATATACTTCTTTTGGTCTCTCAACCCTCATTATTAAAACGTAGCCAAAAAAAGAACCAAGCAGGAAAATACATACTTAAATTGAGTTTATTATTTTTTAATCAAAAGAAACATAATAATTTAATTAAATATTAAAATATTTTAAAATAAATATCTAAGTTTCCTACAAATTTAGAAAAAGGACCTCTAAAACTCTGTGTATTCGTTAGAAATGAGGATTAGCATTATCAGACTGGTTAACTTATAACTCAAGTTCAATTACTTGCTTCACCTCTGAAGGACTCAAATTGTTCCTTCAAAAATGAGAATAATCATATCTTCTGTCATAAAGGCGAGTGAGAATTGACACATGGAAAGTGCCAAAGGTGTACTTTGTACACAGAAAATGCTCAGCAAGTGTTAGTAATAATAATGAAGATACTAAGGGATCGGAATGGAAGGGAAGGTTGGAAAGCTCTAGAAAAAATTCAAAATGAAACAAAGAGAAATTCAATAAAAATACAAAGAAATCATCAACAGTATCCAATCATGATCTTTTTAATAGTCAACTCACCTTATTATATTCCACATGAAGCTTTTCTTGTTCATTCTCTAATTTATCCTTTATATTCTTTTGTTCAGCCATATTTTCCTGAATTTGAATCATGCGCATATTTCTCTCTGTTTAAATTAAATATCCAATTTTACTTTAGTAGAAATAAAGCTAAAGTACAAAATACACATATGAAGGAGTTGACATGATCACTTGTGCAAACCTACATTGTTTTAGTCTATTCACAAATTTCATGAACCTATCATTTATAACAGCTTGCAACTTATTAGGGAAATAAATATGTTTTTACATGATAAATGTACAATGCCTAAATATTTCTAATACTTGGTAGCATATAAGATATTTTCTTTTTTTTTTTTTTAAATTTTTTTTTTTAAGATATTTTCATTAGAAAAGTATTATAATTTAAAAATGGGTAAGTACAAGTATACTGACCAAAATAATAATTCACAAAATCAGCAGTGAGAGCAGGTTGCTTATGTTTTCTCCTTCCATCCACACTAGAACTAGTATCTGAATTGTCCACCGGGAAGATATCTGTACTGATACCCATTAGTTCTGCTTTCCGCATCAGTTTACGAATGGCTGAAGCACTACTGGTGAGTGGTCTGGGCAGTTTTTCCCTTGGAACCCAGGCCTGTGGCCTAGTTGATCGAGCTAGCTCTGCTTTGGCACGATATTGTTGAAGGCGGGCATTGATCCTTGCCTACAAAAAAAATGCATGCAGGTTTAACAAAAAATGTATACAGATTAAAATGGAACACACATCTTCCTGTGATTTTTACTTCTAATCGCATTGACAGTAAAGATAACGAAAATCTCCTACAATGAAGGCAAATTATATCTGTCCACAGACCTTAAGGTATATTGTATGATTCCTGGATTATAATCAACTAAGGAATGACTCTTCTAATCAAGTTCAGAATTTTGAGAAACTAATTCCATTAACCTTAACTTGCAGTAACTGCATGAATCTCTATAAACTTAGTTAATTTAGACAGTCAATCAGATCAAGTCTTTTGCATAAATGAACATTACAACAACCTGAAAAAGATGGGGTCAATATCTGACACTGTGAGAATTATTCTTGGTGGCATCTTGATTATGTATTAGGCTGAGATCTGAAAGGTCAGCTGTTCAAAACCACCATAAAGATGAGGTGCTTTCTACTCCTGTTAACAGTCTTAGAAACTCACATGGGCAGTTCGACTTTATCCTAAAGGGTCACTAAAGGGCACAGACTAGATGGCACTGAGTTGGGGGTTTTTGTATTTGGTCTTCTGGTGGCTAAATGAAGAGTATTGGTTTTAATCACAACCTATATTGGCCATCAACCCTAACAACAGTTTATTGTCTGGTTTACTAGCCAGATTACATATTTATACTTGACGGGAAAATACCCAGACGTTCTGAAATGTATAACCCTAAAAGAAAAACACAGCAACTTGGACATGAGTTCCATACCTGTGCTTCTGGTGATAGTTGTTTCTCTCTCTCTTGCAAAGACATTTTACAATAGGATTGTAGAGCCAAGTAATTTTTTCTCTTCCACTTTCTGTCTAACCTATCTGCGTGTTGCTTACAATAAGCAAAAAATGGATCTGCTATATCCTATATCAAATAAAGGAGGGGAGAGAGGGAGAGGACATGAGCAGTTATACTTAAAGGGTCATTATAAACCTAACATAATAGTATTTCTTTCTGAAAACGCTCTTACTGTAACTTATTTCATTTTGTTTTTTTATATCATTTTATTGGGGGCTCATACAACTCTTAACACAATCCATACATCCATTGTGTCAAGCACATTTGTACATATGTTTCCATCACCATTCTCAAAACATTTTCTTTCTTCTTGAGCCCTTGGTATAGTAATTTCTTTTTTCTTTTTTTGATATGGTTATTTTTATAATAAAATTTTAAAATAACCTTTATACAAAATAATAAAGATTACTGATTCAGAAACTCAGCCTTCCATGTCAATTGCAAATTACCAACCTCAACTTAGCAAGTATTTTTTGTTTAAGGCCTTCTGGATTTAAATTTCAACCAAATCTTATGTATTATTTAGGTATAATTATATATATATATATATTACACTCTATTAAAAACAACTTGGAAAGATGCAAAAGTTAATGGAGAATGAAAATGACTAAGCAATTGATTGCTAGCCGAAAGAGTGGTATCTAGAGTGTACCCCCCGATCCGGAAGTTCCTTAAAGAAGGGCCTGGCGATATGCTTCTGAAAGGACACAGCCCTGGAAACCCAGCAAGCAGTTCCCCTCCATACACACAGGGGTGGCCCTCACGTAGAACCGCCTCCATGGGAACTAAGAATCAAACTAGAACGTTATGGACAATGTGATTACCGATGAGATGGCAGTCCATTCTTTAGATATACTCCAAAAAAGAAAACTGAAAATGGGATTATCACTTCTGCTCTTCACGAACAGATGCTAAAGGGATCCCTTAGATCGGGTTTGAAAGTCAAAAGGAGCTGGTCGAACAAGAAAAGGTGGATCGTGAGACTCCGGATAGGGCAAGATATGACAAAATAACGATGTATAAATTACCAAGGGCACATGAGGGAGGGGGGAGCGGGGAGGGAGGGGAAAAAAAAGAGGACCTGATGCAAAGGGCTTAAGTGGAGAGCAAATGCCTTGAGAATGATTGGGGCAGGGAATGTATAGATGTGCTTTATACAATTGATGTATGTATATGTATGGATGGTGATAAGAGTTGTATGAGTCCCTAATAAAATGTAAAAGAAAAAAATGATTAGGGCAAAGACTGTACAGATGTGCTTTATACAACTGATGTATGTATATGTATGAACTGTGAAAAGAATTGTATGAGCCCCAATAAATTGTTAAAAAAAAAAAAGAAAAGGTGGATCGTAAAGAGCACAGAGAAATAGTCAGAAAGGGAAGAATGAGGTTCATGGCGTTAACATTTAAAGAATGTCCATGAGGCCATTCTTTTGTGCAATGTCCACAAATGTCACAATATAGAGATGGGGATAAAAATGACAGAATTTGGAGATATAAAACCTGTATACAAATCTTGGGTCTAACTGCAGGATTGTGAAAAGGGCTCACTGAAACTATTACCGTAGTAGTAAAATAAAGTTTTGTAACTTCTTCATATGGTTATTAGGATAGAATATGAAAATATATGCCAGGAGATTACATTACACAAATAAAACTGCTTTCTTGGGACATGCTCTATTTCACAAGGAGAGACTATGTTAAGTGGGAATAAAGATTATATTTAATTGCAAAACACCCAATCTAGATCATTATTTTATTACATTTAAAGAAGGTGAGTTGAAATTGAGTGATTCAGAGATAAAATTTAAACTTGAAATAGAGAGCTAAGTACTAGTTAGTACTCAGGTCCGACTTAGGAGTTAAGGATATCTAAGAAATAACTCAGATGCAAAAGGAAAAATATCTAAGAAATAACTAAAAAAATATCTAAGAAATAACTCAGACACAAAAGGAAAAATAACGTATGCCTCAAATTAAAAAATGCATTAAAACCTAAGTTTATTAGTGGGTATGAGGGAGAGGAGGGCGGGAAGAAATGGGGAATTACTGCTTAGGGTACCGAGTTTCTATGAAGGTTAGTGAAAGAAAAGTGAAAGTAGATAGAGGTGTTAGTGTCCTAATTGGAATGGCTAATGTTATCTATATTATGTGTTAACTTGGCTAGCTAGGGTTCTCAGTGGTTTGGCAGATGTTGCATATTCACCCTCTATTTTGTAGTCTGATATAAGAAGTCAATCAGTTGAGAATGGATTTTCCTGAGGGTGTGATTTAAATCTACTGTATATGGAAATTCTGGAAAAGCTCGTTCACTCTATCTCTTACATTCATCTTGTCACACTGACAGCTGGTTCTTGGGAAGTGAGGCAACAATCTGCCACCTGATATGCAGATTTGGGATTGGTCAACCACACGAGTTAGAAACTTTGAATCTACAGCCAGATCCCCGGATCTGGGACTTGCCAGGTATGGCAGTTACATAATCTGGTGTCAACTTGAGACTATTCAGAATGAAGGGTGGAGGTTGTCCTGTCAATCAGGTCGCAACTTGATGATCTCATTTGTAAACACTATGGAAATAGATAGCTCACTGGAGGCGGGACACACAGACTCTCCCTGCAAGACATTACTGTTAACAAACCACATGGAGCTATGCTGATGGCAGCCAGAGTCTGGGAGTTGGAAGAGCCACGTGGAGACCCAGGGCAGCACTAAGATGCTTCCACCACCACTGGATCCACAAGACTTCCCACCCTCTGGCCTGTGATCTTCCTGCACTTGGTGTCATTACACGTATTGCATGAGTCTGAAGAAGAATTTACAGACTGGTATGGGACATGTGGGCTAATATCGGACTTATGGACTTGATCTGGACTGGGCTGCGTTGTTTTCTTAATGTCTAATTTCTCTTTTATATAAAGCTCTTTCTTATACACATATGAGCAGACTAACACACCGGCCTCCACAATTACATGAACAATCTTCCTGAAATGCATCTGCCTCTATGCTTCTCTAGTGAAAAGGAGCTGTACTGACACTGTTACTCAAAGCACTTGTATTTAAAACCTTGCCATAGACCTGCATAACCTTCAAGGACAGGCTTAATAATCTCTACCTGGAAATCTCTTTAAATGAATGTGATGATAATCAGGTAGAGATGGAAAATACAAATTTTCCTTATTTATTAGGATGTTTGGCCAGAAACTTAACCTCTGTTTTTAAAGGTTTTATCCAGGAAATCAGCATTAAAATAATAGAATCCCCTTCGGTGTAGGTATAAACTGGAAGGTGTCCTGAGAGTGATGAGGGTAAGCATTTGGCTGCTCACTCCAAGGTCGGCTGTGGTTCAAACCCCACAGCTGCTTCCAAGAGCAAAAGAAGAGGCTATCTGATCTTCTTGTAAAGGAGCAGCACCCCCAGCATCCTATAGTGTAGATGTTAGATCAGAATGGACTCAAAAGCAGTGGGCTTGGGGGGAATATGAATTCATTGAGATAGTGTGTGAAAGGGTCTAGCGCTATGCCTAGCAGAAGGCAGATATTAAGAAAAGTACTTCTCCCTTTTCACTGGGAGTAGAACCTTAAAAGGCCTTCCTACCCCATCCCAAGCATGCTGACTCACCTACACAAGGGCTGTCCATGTGCTGTCATGGCTGTGATGCTCTTCCCTCCAGCATCTGCATGCTCCCCATCACTTCCCTCAATCAGAGTCACAAAAATCACCTTATTATATATAAGGCCCTTCTCTGACTTCCTTCTATAAAATAGTACTCCTCTACACAGCTATCCCTCGTTGGTCTACATTTCGTCACACTACTAATCACCACGTTTCTGTGCTCACGTTTCAATATCTGGTCCTACCCCATTTGCCACACTCTTAAGAACACAAAGGGAGCCTTCTGAAAAGATGGGGAGCTAGGCAGACCTACTACCGACACCCTGACAACAAAGGCGAAAGAAAACATTACCCCGAGGGACGGATAGAGAAGTGAGGTAAGTAGTGAGTATGAGGAGACGCTGACAAGACTGGCAGGAAATGGGAAGATGGAATGGAAGAATTGTTGCTGGCCTAGTACGGCATGGTCATTTTGAACGTTCACCATCAATATTCAATCAAAACATCAGCCTAAAAGCATAAGCGCCCATACTGGTGGCTGCTGACCCGAAAGCTGTGGTCTTTCACTAGCTCCCCTCACCCTCCTGAGAAGCAGACACATGGCCAGCCTCCAGCCTCCCCAGTCCACACCAGTGACACTCCCACCGCTCGGCATGGCCCTGCTCCTCCTGAGCTCAGCTGTGTACCATCAAAACAGAGCGCCAGGTATCAGATCCCATTATAAAAATTTTAGCATGTTATGCAAATGTCTGACTAGGTTTAGGACTGACAAAACTCACACATAAGCATTGTTTACACTTGAAGTTTTCAACCAGTGATCTAGATGAAGACCTTAAAATAAAAAGTTGAATTTGTTTATGATCAATTCCTCTGGTAGAACACAAAGGAGGCATAAGGAGCTTCCTGCACATGGACCCTGCCTCTGGGTTTAACTAAGCATACCTCTTCTGCTGCCGCCTCTGAGAGCAACCCTTCCTTCTGGGCGCAGGTAACATGAAAATAGGCTCGGCACATCCCTGCATCGCAGCTAATGCAAACTCCAGTTCTAGCGAAGCGAGGGTCTTCACAGAAGCTACATTCCTGCAACAGAGTAACAGGAAGCCTTAGCAGAGCAAAACCACGTCACTACTCTAAATAAAGCATCCAGACAATATTATGATGGGACCAACGTTCACCAGTCATCCTTTCTATTTATACTGCTAAAGAACATCACCTGGAATACAGAAAAAGAAAAGGCGTAAAGAACTGGAGGAAGACGTGGACTATGTGGCTAACAGCCTCCATGAGCAACAGCCTCCTCCGCCATGAGTTGACAAGAACTAGATGGTGCCAGTCTATACGAGGGCTGAATATCTTGTTCAGAGAATCTATACAAAAATCCTGGTCAAAGCGAATAAATACAGAACCAAATTTCAAATTCTCATGAACTCCAGGCTTTCTAGAGTTTAGGGGATTGATGAAGCTCTAAAATTCTTACTCTTCTATAATCTTTAAGTCTTAAATCAGAAATATCCCTGGATGTCACTGAATTCGACCTGCAGAAATGGTGGAATTCATAGGTGTTCTGCTGGGCATATTCTCAATACCAGAAAAATTTTTTAATATGGTGCTAAAGAAGTACCAATAAGGAACCAATTTTGTACTAATGCAAACAAAAATTGTAGGTAAGTCAGAGTTTATATTTTAAAAATATGTAATTCTTTGTACTATTCTAATTAGCCAAATGCCACTGATAAAATAACAATAGTAAATGAAATTGATTATTTACAATGTGCCAACCACTACTGTAAGTACTTCACATATATTAACCCATATAAAAATTTAATATATATATAATTATTCTCACTTTACAAGTTAGAATTTAATTAAAGAAAGGTAACATTACCTCCTCAAAATAATACAGAAAATTTACTAGGAGTCAGAATTCAATCTAGAAAACTTATTTCAAAACCCATTCTCTTAACCAGGGACCCTGGACTGCTAACCACGAGGTTGTTAATTTAAACTCCTTGAGACAGAGCAGCACCTATCTGCTTTCACAGAGACAGACACTCTCAGCAACTCTGGATAAGATCACTACAAATTGGAATCAACAATATGGTGGTAGGTAGGTCGTTCAGGAGGTCAGGAGGTCCGTAGGTCGGTAGGTAGGTAGGTAGATAGGTAGGTAGGTAGGCTCTTAACTATTAAGCTATATTGGCTCTTGAAGAATAAAATACTATTTGAAAAGTGAAGGAAAATAAGTATGAAGCTACAAATATTTCACCATAATATATAAGCATCTATGCAAACAAACCATTCACTTTTTAATTTCAAGTATCTTCAAGAAACAATTAACAAACAATTTGGTGAATTCAGTATTGATACACAATATAACCAAAGATTTACATTCTTCTATATACAAAAGGGGGAGCTATAAAACCTTAAATATAAATAGTTGATATTAAAATCCTCCTCCAAAAGATATATTACTACAATAATGTTTAATTATTTTATAAATCATTTTAATCTTGATAACTGAAAGCTCAATCACTCATTGCCATTGAGCCCAGTGACTGAGAGTGGCCACAAAAGGCAGGTAGAACTGTCTCATAGCTTGCAAGTCTATAATCCTTACCGAAGGAAAACTCCACATCCCTTTCCATTTCATCAGTAACCCAGAGCTCACCCACACACCACCCAGAGCCTTCATTCGCTTTTCACCAACTGCCATCAAGTCCATTCTGACACATGACAACCCTTTAGGACAGAGGAGAACTAATCTCAAGAATTTTTAAGCCAGTGGGTTCTGCTGACCTTGTGGTTTGTAACCCAATGAATAACCAACCCACTCTGCCACTAGGGATCATTAGACATTTAAAAATACATCAACCACCGCCATCAAATTGCTCTGATTCATACGGGTTTGCTAGGCTTTATAAATCTTTATAGGAGCAGTCAGGCTCAACTTTCTCCCTCAGAGCAATTAGTGGACTTGAACTTCCTATCTTGCAACTAGCACTCCATAGCTTACTGCACAGTACCACTAGGGATCCTCATTAGCCATTAGAGAAATGCAAATCAAAATGAGATACAATCTTACCGTAACAAAATTGGCAATGACCACAAACAACAACAACCAAAAAGAGTACATCAAGGTTGTGAAAAGACTAGAACTCATATATTGCTAGTAAAATCATAAAATATAGAAAATAGTATGACAATTACTCAAAAAAGTATAAATAAAAATACCATACAATCAAGCAATTCTATTCCTAGGCATGTGTGTATACATACATGTAGGTGTGTATACATACATATATATGTGTGTGTATACAAATATACATACATATACACACAAATACATATATTACCATATATACTTGAGTATATGCTGACCTGAATATCAGCTGAGACACCTAATTTTACCCACAAAAAATGCATTAAAAATGTGCTGAAAAAGTCAACTTATACACAAGTATATACGGTGTGTGTGTGTGTGTGTATATATACATATAATATATATATATATCCTAACAACACTCATCCAGTAGACATATATAGACTTATGTTCACTGTAGTCTTGTTCACAATAGCAAAAAGATAGAAACAACTTAAGGGACCATCATCAGACAAGAGGATAAATGAACAGTGGACGACTACAAAGAATAATGAAGTCTACAAAGCATCATAAAAGGTAAATATCACACAGTCCCCCAAATCCAAAAAACCCATGGCCATTGAGTCGATTCAGACTCATAAAGCCCCTGTAGAAACAGAACTGCCCCCACAGGATTTCCAAGGTGGGAGATCTTCCTGGAAGCAGGTTGCCTCGACTTCTTCCAGTGGGGTGAGTGGTGGGTTTGTCCAGGCCACTTTGGGTTAGCAGCAGGGCTCTCAACCACAGTGCCGTCAGTCTCCGTGCGTGCTCCCACTATGATTAACAGTCAAATGTATATCAAATGCGCACAGAAAGAACGTGTTTTTGATGGCTGCCAGTGATGGGAGAGGAAAATAGGAGAATCATTTTCTAGACAGCAGACACGTCATTTTGGTGATGAGAAATGGAACACCAAGGAAGCATTGGTGACGTCTGAACAACGTGACCGAGGTAAATGGTGACACAAGAAGAAGGGACACAAGGAGAGCAACTTTGGTAAATGATATAGAGAATTTTGCAATAAGAGTAATAAAAAAAAACTGTTACATAAGTAAATCTGTATACATCTGTATGAATAAAAAGGCATTTGAGAGGCTTGCACATGCAAGCAGGCATATATAATGCACGTTTGTGCAGGCTATGTTTTATTGTTGCTGGGTGTTGCTTCCGATTCAGAGTGACCTATGTACAGCAGAACAAAACAGTGCCGTGTCCTGCCCCGAGTTCACATCCGTTGTTAGGTTCGAGCCCACTGTGTCACCGTAGCTTGTCATACACACTGTCACGGCATGCATGTCCATACGTATAATAAAGGACGCCTAGACAAATTCAAGCAGCCCAGGGCTGGTTCACTCGGTAGCAAGGCACGGGACCAGATTCCTGTGGGATAAACTAATGTTTGCTACAACAGAGTTCATAAAGTTAATGTCCAGTGAGTCGAGTGAGAGTGAGGATGTAGGTTCGGGCACTTAAAAAAAACAAACCCAATTTATGATTCTCATAGCCACAAAGATAAAAAGTTCTTGAAACGTGAGTTAAAAAGGTGCTTTTTGTACTCGCTTTCATAATTTTAATATATTCCACTTCAAAAATCAAAACTCTTTGGTCCAACTTACTATTAGTAAGACTTTGGTCTGAACATTCACTATGTGGCAAGCAATGTGTAAAATGACAGTGAAATCATTTTCCACCTGCAGGCATTCTCAACTAAGGACACATGAAAGACTTTGTGTATTATTAGCTTTCTGGAAAAATTACTATCAAGGATAAATGGCTCTCAGCACTAAATTTCTCTACAAATAGCATGATGGCTAGAAACCCTTTTTTTAGTTATCAGTGACATTGAGAAAAGCCCCATGAATTACAAAGTAAAAACTCCTCTTTCAGGTCCCCAAATGCACTTTCTCTCACCTTGGCACCGTATTTGGAATAGTTCATTTCCGTCAGTGTTACCGGACGTAACTTGTCGATATCCCCAAAGGCTACGCCGGGAACGTACAGAGCACAAACAATGTGGACCCATCTATAAAGAGAAAAGATACGGTTTTGCTATCAAACCCTTTCATGAAATTCTCACATGGAAAATAAATATGCAAAATATCTGCCATATCAAAATATTACTGAAAGCTTTCCGTGATCAGATCTTTCAACTCTCACGACAGACTAATATGGACCACAATCAGAACGACGGCACTCAGCTGTAGCAAAAGGAGCTGCAGACCACATACTTCTGCAGCCGCCGAGCCGCCCGAGGTAACCCTAAAGGCCTTTGCTGAGGAGGTACTGCACTTGCACTTATCCTTTATTCTTAAATATTCGCATAAGACTACCACTCAAATGAAACAAAGCCGAATTCTCATGTCCACAGAAAGGCATTCACATTATTTTAAGTACTTGGAGAATTAAGGACTCTAATTTAAGAATGGTAAACTGCAACAATTACGCAAAACGGCTTCCTTCTCCTTCCTGTTTTTCAGAGGCTGCTGGGCAACACTTCGGGACAGATTTGAAAGCCAAGTTCTGGTGTACAGCGTGAGTGTCTTTCTTGTCAAGTAAAAACTACTCTTAAAGGACTGTACAGAACAAACTCCAAAACGTAGAAGGAAATTTTCATTTACCTCATCTGGTCATCAGACAATCCACAACTTACATATCACAACATATTTCATAAGGTCTGAATGATACTGAACATTAAATAAAGAATACTCCAAGTTGCTATGGACTAAGGGAAGTGAGGGGGGAAAGGGGGAAACTGAGTATATATATATATATGTATATACATATATATATATATATATACATACCTGCTCTGAATCATTTTATATATTAGGCATACTTTGCATTGTCTTAAAACCAAACAAAATGCGAGTTCATTGACTTTAAAATTTAAATAGTAGATCTACACTATCTCCATAAAGGGATAAAAATGAGATGGCAAATATTTCTGAATTTAAATATATTAATGCATTTTTTTCTTCAAAATAGCTTTAGATAAAAAGTGTAATGTCATCAAGTCAATCCCAACTCATACCACTGTTATATAAGATTCTAAGCCTGTAAAGTTTTCTGAGAAAGGATGGTCTCCTCTTTCTCCCACTGAGGGGCCAGTGGGTTTTAAATGACTCGTGGCTAGTAGTCTACAAGGCAGTGAGTGCTTTATGGTTCTGTTTTATGATGTACTATGAGTTTTAAAGAAATAAGACTGATAATAATTTGATAGTAGTACTTGGGAAAATAAATATATATCTTTAAAATGTATCTCTTCAATATAAAAGAAGGAACCCAAGTTTCTTTTCAGATTTTCTTGATACAATATTTTGATCCAACCTCCCAAATGCAGCCTGTGAAGTTCAATATAAAGATACGCATCTTCAACAAGCAGCTGCCTTCTCAATTTAATTTGCACAGTTTGTTCATGCTCCACTGGTGTAGGAAATGCCGTCATACTCTGTAGGAGTTTATCTTTGATGATCCCAACAGCTGGCTGTTTGCCTCAGAGTGACCTTCTTAAGATGTTCTAGTGCATGTCACCATGAATTTAAATTGTCGTCTCAGTGTGATCGGCACACACGTGTTCCACTTCCTTCAGCAACCTAGTCAAGGATGCCAACCTTTTCATGGAAATGCATCATCAGAGTCGGTGAAACCCCCACTGGAAAGCATCTTGGACTTTTAAATACGAGCTCTGCATAGTTTTCTGTTCATTTGTTTAGCTACACATACTTTACAAGTTTGTAATTAAGACAAATTGGGTAATCAAAGAAGAATCATCATGCTTGTTACTTTCCCATTCATTTTGCTTGCAGCTATGATGACAGATGTTGATGAGAGAAAAGAGCAGAAAACAAGCAGCTCAGAAAACCACCAAAGAACAAAGAGTCAGACTTGCCTTTCTACCACAGAATTAGTAAAAGAATACTTAAATTCTTATATTTCAATAGAGCAGACAAAGTAGGACACTTTTTAGAGGAATCTAATTTCGGAATGGAAACTCTTCAATAAAATTTGATTTTGAAAAGCTTCGCATTTGTAGTGCCTTTTGCAGCAGATGCAATGAACTCCCTTCAGTATAACAGCCCTTCATTTACACACCCAACAACCAACCTCTACGTGTCTGTATGCACAAAGTGCTTGTGGGGAATTTGGTCATATAATATGCTAATAGTAAAATGTCTTCCACCCAAAAATATTTATTACGGGGGGAGCGCGGAAGAGGGGGTATAACTAAAAGATTCCTGTGAGCACAAGATTGCTGTTCTCACTTTACACATCAATAAATGAGCGCAGAAAGAATAAATTATTTCCAAAGAAAACAAGGCTAGCAAGTGTTCAACCTAAGGCTTAAAGAATGCAATGTTCTCATCTATTGCACAACAATATTTATCTTAAAATTACGGGATTTTTGTCACAAATATATTTAATTTCACAACAGACGAGAACAGCCACAAAGAACATTAAGGAAGGGGCTGTGCCTGACAGGGGCCCACGCCAAGTGCATGAGGCCACTTAAGAAGGAGTAAGACACTCCCCCTAAGAAATGAAATAAAAATTCAGTAAGCAAAGGTATTGATAGTTTTCTCGTGTGAAATGACCTACTTTCTTATAGAGAACGTATGGCTCCATCACCAACAGGGAAAACAATTAACTAGCCCATCCGATGTTTCCTTCAATGTTTGTTTGTTTGTTTTTTCCTACATGCCATACTCTCTTTTTCTCCTATTTTCCATTTGAAGCTAGAATAACACTAAATAGCTTGTTAATTTTTTGTGACTTTTTATGCCTTGAATCAAGCTGGTATTATACCCTTCTAATTGCATCAAGGTCTAAGTTCTGCAATATTCTGTAGGAATGTGGACAGAGCATAAATAGCATGTTAAAACAATATTTTAAAAATATACCAGGCTGGATCACCAAGGAAGGCACCCATGAATGTAGCATCCACAGCTGCCACTACAAGCATTTCTCAATAATTATCTAGTCTCTCTTTTCTTTATTCAGAAACAGCTTCAATGTCATTTTGTATATTATGAAAGCATGAAGAAATACTAATTTATAGTTCTTTAGTAGCATCTTTAAATAAGTAGGAAGTAAAACCTCTTTCCTAAAAGGAACCACCGCATTTTGAGATGTAGCTTTCCTTACTCACCATAATTTATCATAAAAAATTACAACTCTCGGAACTGAGAGTTACCAAATTATGCATGATTACCTGGTGAAACTACTAGAATAACTGCCCAGAAGAAAGCAGTAGTCCCTTGTCCTTGGCATGCTCAGCTCACACCAGTACACCAACTCATTCTGCATACCAACTTGCTAACCGCAGACCAGTTCCGGCCTAGGCAAAGCAACAAAACCCTCTAACATCAAGTGGGCAGCAATTATACCTTCTCTGAACCACACCCAGAAGGCAGAGCATCCTTTCAAGTTTATCCTTCCTTGGACATTCTCCCTAATCCTAGGGTGCCCGTTGGTGTCCTTTTATAGATGATAAAACTTTGATCACAACTGAGAATCGTTTATATTAAACTTTATAAATCATTTATGGCTTTTTGTTCCCTAATTACACCTGATATATTCTGAAACTACGGAGATCACTATGTTCAAATCTGAATATTCCCCAGTTCGTGGACTTAGGCAAATTACATAAATGCTCTGAGATCTCAGGTATTACATTTATAAAATGGGGTCATGGTCACCTATCTCTGCATAGGGTCATTATTAGGATTAAATGTAATTATAGGTATATTCAATAAATGTTCTGAGTAACAAAAATAGTCAACAAATACTTCCTTTACTTCATCTATAGGTATTGCTTTATGCCAAGAAGATACAAAAAGCAAACAAATGACAGAAAGTAACAAAGAAAAACACGATTAGAAGAGTAGTATAGTCAGAGGCAGACAGATTACAAACCAGGCATATAGGTGAGACACACTACAAAACAGAATTATGACATCAACCTTCCAGCATCTGTCTCCTTGAAAATTCCATCCTGATTCGGGCAGAGTTCACAACTCGGGGAAACACCACATTTACAGGCATCACAAAACCACGGCTCAGTGGAGTTCTCAGACGCTGAGCTCATAATAGAGTCACTTTCTCCATCAACGCCATAGCAACCTAAAAATAAATAAATAAATGATGAGGCTTTACTCGTATAAAAATCACCAAAAATCGTATAAAATCACCAAAAATCAACACCATAGCAACCTAAAAATAAATAAGTAAATGATGAGGCTTTCTTTACTCGTATAAAAATCACCAAAAATCAACGCCATAGCAACCTAAAAATAAATAAATAGATAAATAAATAAATAATTAGGCTCCCCTCCCCCTAAACAAACCCAAATTTACTGCCATCAAGTCAATTCGGATTCATGGGGCCCTATGGGACAGGGAAGAACTGCCCCTGTGAGTCTCTGGAACTGTAACTCTTCACAGGAGTAGAAAGCCCGCCTTTTCCCAGAAACAAGGTATAAACACCAACTAATAATGACAATTTGAAGTGTACTAGGAAAGCTACAAGTTGGTAACAATGAAATGGAATCCATAAAGATCGTTATTCTAGTTGTTTGTGACCTGAAATGGACAGTTCTTGGCCATTTTGAAACAGTCATATGGTTTTCTTTTTTTCAATCATTTTATAGGATCTTTACTCATATATAAAAATCACCAAAAAACAAACGTGATATTTTGTGGAAAAGCAACAGTTCAGAAGAATGACACAGAACTGAAATCATTTTTAAAAAATACCTTGACACCTAATATGGTATATGAAATGGAATAAGTGGCCTGTTTAAAGAGCTTGTCAAGTCGGCTCCCACACATGGAGACACTCGGTAAATCAGAGTTAAAAGTGTCAGATACTGCAACATCTCATAATCATTATGTTTGCGTCCATTATTTCAGACATTGTATCAATCCATCTCCTTTGAGAATCTTCCTCTTGTTGGTTGACCCTCTACTACCAAGCATGATGTCCTTTTCCAGGAACTAGTCTCTCCCAATAACCTTCAAAGTACATGAGACAAAGCCCTGCCAGCCTCATGGGAGCAAATTATTGGCATCCTTGGAGCCCTATGCCTATATGACAGATCAGTTTAATCTTCTGGCAGTCCACAGCACAATTCGATATTCTTTAACAACACCATAATTTAAATGCGTCAATTCTCCTGATCTTCCCTAGCCAATGTCCAAATGTTGCACGCATACAAAGCAAGTGAAAATACCACGTATTCGGTCAGGTACGCTTTAGTCTCCAAAGCGCCAGCCTTGCCCTTCTAACTTTAAAGAGGTCTTGTACAGCACTTTCCCAAGGCAATACATTGTTTGATCTCTTGGCTGCTGCCTCCCAACTTTAAACCATGTGGTATTTCTTGTTCTCTTGAGTCTGTGTACCAGTTCCAAATGAGCACAATTATGTGTTCTGGAATTCCCATTCTTCTCAATGTTAGCCATAGTTTACTTTGAACCACACAACCAATTGCCTTTGCATAGTCAATAAATCATAAATAAACATCTTTCTGGTGTGCTCTGTTTTCTGTAAAGATCCATCTGGCATCGGTAATGCTATTCTTTGTGCCATGTCTTCTGCTGTATCACATGCGAATTTCTGGCCACTTCCTGTCACTGTAATGCTGCAGCTGTTTAGAATTCTCTTCAGCAAAATTTTATTTGCATGGGATTTTAATTATATAGTTTTGAATTATATTCTCTGAATTTTTTCAGTAATCTTTCTTTAGAATAGGCACATATTCTGGTCAGTTTGCCAACAAGCTGTCTTCTAAATTGCTTGGCATAGAAGAGAGTGTGCTTCCAATGCTTCATCCACTCATTGAAACATTTCACCTGATATTTCACCAATTTATGGGACCTTGTTTTACACTAATGCCCATAGCAAGTTGGATTTTTTTTTTCCTTCCCTGACATTGGTTCTTGATTACATGCGACTTCTTAAAATGGTTGAACGTTGAGCAATTCTTTTCGGTATGACGTCTCTGTGTATTTGTTCCCTCTATCATCTGTTGATGTCCTTGCATTGTTCAATAGTGCACTCCTAGAGTCCTTCAGTATTGCAACTTGGAAACATGCCAATGCCTTGGCTTTAGAATTTTATTCTACAAAGTGTGAGACAATAAATTCCTGTTCTTTAATCCACCCATGTGTGGTATTTGGTTACGGCAGATCTAGGAGACTAAGACAGTAATTTGGTGGCGGTGGTAGGTACCGTCAAGTCAGTTCCAATGCAGAGCAACCCTCTGTACAACAGAACGAACGACTGCCCGCCCTGCCCCATTCCTAGAACTGCTATTACGTTTGAGCCCACTGTTGCAGCCGCTGTGTCAATCCATCTGGACAAGGACTTTCCTCTTTTTGTGCTGCACCTCCACGTTACCAATATAATAATAATGAACCAAAAACTGTGATAAAAAGGAATTCCAAAGAAAAAATTGTAAAGGTATTAAACTATAGTACATAAGATAGCAAATAAACCAACACTTATTCATTTCTTTCATCTCAATAAACTGTGATTGGTAGCTTTGTTTTTGCCAAGTAAATGACTTTTATTCTGTATTGTAAAAATACAGCAATTTGTGGCCATTTTAAATACATTTCTATTGTAATAATAATATACGATTTCTATTTTGAAGAAGACAGTATGAGAAAAGTTGATCTTCAAAGGCAAATAGACATTTTGTTTACAGCTGGTTTGCATTAATGCGTGATTGTTTTTAAGAAAAGGGGGATTGTTAAAATCAGGTACATAACAGCCTACTTATACCAAGGTTCTGTGTGTTCATTGTGTTTTGGAGAAGTTCATGTAAACATCGAGGAATTTTTTCCAGGGGTGTTCTCCAAACAGTGGAAGAAGGTCCTCCTTGGCTGGCCAAACCCAGGAAATGAGGCTTGGCCGTGACCAGATCACACAGAGCTCCCAGGGAGCCCTGCTCCCTCTGGTGAAGCAGACATGTTCAGAAATGAACAACTTTGGGCAACTTGGTTTGGGGTGCCTATAGCTTGGGAGCATCCAAAATATCTTCATGGTCTGCACTCATTCCCTTTTCCCAGCGACCAACCGTGACCAATCGATCGGCAGTCTTCGTTTCCGGGCAGTAGTCCTGATAGTGTTGCACAGAGCCACAAAGTCTGCAGTCACCACCATCAGCATAGACGCCTTTGGGGTTGTCAGGGCAAGATCTGGACAGGTGCCCCATCTCCCCACACATGAAACATTTTGGGAAAGGAAATTCACCAAGAGCTATGTCTACTTTAACTTGGCACGTAATTATTTCATGCTTTGTCGACCCACAACGATACCATATACCAGTGCCTGTATCTTGAGTGTCGGGCAGCTGGGCAGTCTGCAACCCCATGTCCAGGATGTCTACAATGGAAACAGACCATTGCATTGTTCTTTGCTGTTTGCCTTTTTAATCTTCTTCCTTCCCTCCAACTGTCTTTCTTTCGAGCAAGTGCACTGTCTTCCCTATTTCCGCAAGGACAGGGTTTCCCTATCCCCATTGTGAGCTACCGGTGAGCTCTGCCTTAGGTATTCCATGAACCCATTCACATCTTCATTTAAGTACTCTTTTTTCTTTTTGTTCTTTTTGTGTTTTGTTTGGAATGTGTCATTTTTCAGGGACAGTCCATGGGCTTCGAAAGATTTCCCCTTGGCTTAGCTTTGACTTCCTCCATCATTGGGTCCCTTCTTCATATTCTGTCATGGTGCTGCCGCCAAGGCTCTCTTGTTAGCTGTGGCCTTAACTCGTGCCCACCTATCAATCGCGCATGAATCCTCCAGAGCAGGGGAGTCTGCCAGGTAGAGAAGCCCGCCCCTTAGGGCTACACTCTGAGCCGGAACTACATTGGCCTGGAGCGTGTGTCACTTCCGGTGAGTCAAATCCCGCTGGAGAGTACAGTCGCGTCTCTGCTTGTGTGGGTGAATGTGGCTGAGTGGCAGGTTATGGAGCATCTGGTGCTTGAAGGATCCCTGTTGGACGCTGGAGACAGAGAGGAAGCACGCTCCATGGATGCTTTCTCTGGTAACTGGTAGCTAGCTTCTTCACCACTTCTGTTTGGATATACATTCTTTTCAAATGCTGAATCATAATATCAAAGGAAAATGTAATATTCTTCTTAAGAGCAGTTATTAATGATTGTTGTTAAGTACAATAGAATCAGTTCTGACCCACAGCAACCCAAGGCACAACAGGACGATATACTGCCTGATCCTGTACAATTCTCACAGTTGTTTCTAATCGTCAGCCCATTGTTGCAGTTCTATAAAATCCATCTAATTGAGGCCTGTCTTCTTTTTCCTGCCCCTACACTTTACCAAGCATGACATCCTACTCCAGGGACTGGTCTCTCTCTGACAACATGTCCAAAATATGTGAGACCAAGTCTCGTCATCCTTGCCTCTATAGAGCATTCTGGCCGTATTTCTTCCAAGACAGATTTGTTTGTCCTTTTGGCAGACCATGGTATTTTCAATATTCTTTACGAGCACTCTAATTCAAATATATCAACACGTTGTTGGTCTTCCTAATACAACATCCAACTTTCACATGGATATGAAATGATTAAAAATACCACCGCTTGTGCCAGGCCCAATTGAGTCCTCAAAGTAACTCCCTGCTTTTCAACAGTCTAAAGAGGTCTTGTGCAGCAGATTTACCCAATGCAGTCCATCTTTGAGCTCTTGACTACTTCTTCCATAAGCTTTGATTATGGATCCCAGTAAGAAAAGAATCCTTGACAACGTCAATCTTTTCTCCATTTCTCATGATGTTACCTATTGGTCGAGTTGTGTGAATTTTGATCTTCTTGACATTCTTGATCTTCATGAGCAAGTGCTCAAGTCCTCCTCCCTTTCAGCAAGCAAGGTTGTGTCATCTGCATATTGCATGTCGTTAACAAGCTTTTCTCCAATCTTGACGTGTCATTCTTCTCCATATAAGCCAGCATCACTGATTATTTGCTCATCATAGATTGAATAAATATGATGAGAGGACACAACACTAGGAGACACTTTTCCTGATTTTAAACCATGCAGTGTCCCCTTGTTTCTTTCTACAACTGCCTACGGATCCAAGTACAAGTTCCTCATGAGCACAAAGAAGTGCTCTGGAATGTCCATGTTTCTCAAGGCTATCCAGAGTTTATGATCCACAGAGTTGAATGCCATGGTTTAGAAAATAAAACACAAGTAAACATCATCCTGCTATTCTCTGCTTTGAGCCAAGATTCATCTGACTTGAGCAATGTTATCCCTTCTTCCATATCCTCTTCTTAATTCACAGATTTCTGTTGATGTACTGCTGCGAACATTGCTGAGTGATCTTCAGCAAAATTTTTTTCTTCAGCAAAATTTTACTTGCATGTGATATGATATGATTTTATAATTTCAGCATTCTGTTGAGTCACCTTTCTTTAGAATCAGTAAAAATATGGATCTTTTCCAGTTGGTCAAGTAGATAATTTCCAAATTTCCTGGTATGGACAAATAAGTGCTTCATCAGCTTTCTAACTCAAGGTCTTTGCACATTTCTTTACATTTTACTGTCTTCTGGAGGTCCCCCTTTGAAATTTATTATTCAGCGTGTTGACTTGACTTCTTCCATTTGCCTTAGTTACTTGTGTTAGACCAGGTTGACTAGAGAAACAAATGCAGAGACATTCCTATGTGTGTAAAAGAGAGTTATATATCAAAGAGTAATTATATATTAAGAAAACATCCACTCTCCTCCCCCATCATTCACTTCAGAGGACAGCACTGAAGCTACAGCTCAGGGAGAGGGACATGTCTGTTCAGAGTACACAGGAGCAAACAAAGGGGGCGGGAGGGGGCTGTACAGAGTGAAGCACACCCTGGACCACCAAGCCCTGAGGACAATATTCCTGCTCAGAGCAGCCAATGCAAAGAGAGGACCACAGGGACAGGGTCCACTATGAGACACACAAGACACAACGTCGCCCACTGACCCATAGCGCTACAAGGGACAACACTGGAGTCACAGTGCAGGAATTGGGCCCGATCTGACTGCTGCACAAGGAGGTGAAACACTAAGGGTGAACAACAGAACAGCAAGGGGAGCAGAACAATGAAGTCCCCATGGAATACAAAAAATAGACGTTGGGTCAGGGCATGACACCCCATCAGATTCAACCGGAAAACACTCCTAAAGGTCAACAAACAGACCTTGAACTATTTATAGGCTTTTCTTTTTTTTTGTCGTTAGTTTTTTGTTGTTGTTTTGTTTTCCTTTGTTGCTGTGTTTTTTGGGCATATTATTATTTCTTCCGGTCTACCTAGATAAGATAGGCAGGATAAACAATCGGGAAGAGAAAACAATGGGAGCGATGGTTCCAGGGGGACATAGGAGAGGGTGAGGTGAGGGAAAGGAAGTGGGTATTAACAAACCCAGGGACAAGGGAACACCAAGTGATCTAAAATCAATGGCAAGGAGGGTGCAGGAGGCCTGGTAGGGCTTTATCAAGGGCAATGTAACCAAGAGGAATTACTGAAACTCAGATGATAGCTGAGCATGATAGTGGGGAAAAAAGGAAAGAGAGGAAAGAACAAGAGGCAAAGGGCATTTATAGAGGTCCAAATATAGACATGTACATATGTAAATATATTTAAATATGCCAATGGGGAAAAAGATCTATGTACATATATTTATAGGTTTAGTATTAAGGGAGCAGATGGACATTAGGCCTCTACTCAAGTACTCCCTCAATGCAAGAACACTTTGTTGTATTAAACTGGCATTCCATGATGCTCACCTTCCCAACACAATCGCGGAAGGCAAAATGGGTGAATAAGCAAATGGGGTGAAGAAAGCTGATGGTATCAGCTATCAAAAGATACAGTGTCTGGGATCTTAAAGGCTTGAAGATAAACAGGCAGTCATCTAGCTGAGAAGCAACATAGCCCACATGGAAGAAACATACCAGCCTGTGTGATCACGGGGTATTGATAGGATCAGATTTCAAAGACCCAAAACAAAAAAATCGTATCATTGTGAATGAGGGGGAGTGCAGAGTGGAGACCCAAAGCCCATTTGTAGGCAATTGGACATCTCCTTACAGAAGGATCACAAGGAAGAGATGAGCTAATCAGGGTACAGTATAGCACCAATGCAACATACAACTTTCCTCTAGTTCTTTAAAGTTCCCCGCCCCCTCACTATCATGACCCCAATTCTACCTTACAAATCTGGCTAGACCAGAACATACACATGGGTGCAAGTAAGACAGGGAATCCAAAACAGATAAACCCCTCTGGACCAATATTGAGAGTTGCTATACCAGGAGGTTAAGGGGAAGGTGGAGGGAGATAGGGGGAACCGATCACAATGATCTACCTATAACCCCCTCCCAGTGTAAGACACGAAAAAATAACAATAATTTATAACTTCGCAAGGGAGGGGAAAAATGAGAAGCTGATACTAAGGGTTCAAGTAGAAAGAAAATGTTTTGAAAATAATGAAGGCAACAAATGTGCTTAACACAATGGATGCATGTATGAATTGTGATAAGAACTGTATGAGGCTCCACTAAAATGATTTAATAAAAAGACAAGAAAGAAAATGTCCAAGTGCACTTCAGATCAAATCAACAAATCTGATATTAGCCCATATGTCCAATACCAGTCTAGAAATTCTTCTTCAGACTCACACAACACATGTAATGATGCTGAATGCAGGAAGATCACAGGCCTGTGGGTGCAAAGTCTTGTGGGTCCAGTGGTGACAGAAGCATTTCCAGGACCCGGCTGCCATCAGCATTGCTCCATGTGTCTTGTCAACAGGAAGGAGAAGCAGAAAGAGTGTGCGTCCTGCCTCCAGGGAAGAAGACTGCAAGTTCAATACCTGACAATGTTTCAATTCTATGCATAAAGTTGTCAGTGGCTACTTCCTAGAAGTGGGCAACCAATTTCTTCTTTATCTGCTTTCAGTCAGGAAGCGCTGCTGAAACCAATTCACTTCGGGGGACCTTGTTGGCATTTGAAACACTGGAGGCATTTCATATCTAGCTTCCCAACAACACACAAGCAAACCACCACAGTACGACAAACTGATGGTTACCAAGAAAATAATGTTTTTCTATAAAAGCAGCTATAAGCAAAATATTCAAAATAGACTCATAATACAAAACAATAAAAAATAGCCAATCTTTTTTAAGTAGACATAGTTTCTCAAACTTCTGCAATACCATGTAGAAATAGGTGGATCTATTTTCTGTACTTTGGAACAAGTTTTTTTTCAAACTAGATAGAATCTGTATTCACACAAAGTAGGCAATTACCAAAATAATAATTCATTTAGAAAAAAAACCCAGAGTAAATCACAGCAGTACTCTCATTCAGAATAAAACAGACATATATTTTCTTCTCAAATATAGACTACACACACATGGCAAACATTTGCATGTCTTTCCCCTTGTTATTTGGATGCACAAAAATTAAACCACCAAAAGAAATCTCAGGAAAGACTTCTCTGTGTCTCTCAAAGGAAATTTCTCTTTTATGAAATGAGAATCACATAAGCACATTACCTCATTCTACATCTCATTACCTCTATAGTGTTCATTACTTGCCATTTTCATCTGCCAATTCCCCCCTATTTCTGTGTTGTATCTTTGGGGCCAAGTTGTAGCATTTTATATATACTCACGTTCATTTTAATGAATGACTGACTGTATTTTATTTTTAAATCATTTTATTGGGGACTTGTACAACTCTTATCACAAGCCATACATATATCCATTGTGTCAAGCACATTTGTACATTTGTTGCCATCATCATTCCCCAAAAATTTTCTTTCTACTTGAGCCCTTGGTATAAGCTCCTCATTTTATCCTCTCTCCCCCACCCTCCCTCCCTCACAAACCCTTGACAATTTATAAATTATTTTTTCATAACGGACTATATTTTAAAATAGTTTTTTATCCCCCATGTAAAACAATTAAACTATCATAAAAACAATGGTTATTCTCTAATTCTGTGAATGATCTGTAAAATTTGTATCTTCAACATGAATTTTTTAAACTTTTCCGTATGGATACATGTTAAAATATTTTAGATGGCCATCTAATTAAGACCAAACTCTAGGCATACACTGTAGGGTTTACAATTATGTTTACCCAGAGAAATTGGTTGTTATCCTAGCTTCCAGAAAGATAACCTTGAAATCCTGGGATTTTCACCAGTAATTGCAGTTTCATTGAGGAAGCCTTCAAACTATATCTAAAAGCGTAAGTGGATATGGTAATTCAGGAGGCTGCTCATGTTAGGAAGGCCTACCCTGCATAATATCTGCTAACCTCAGAAGTAGAGTGGAGTGGGGTGGGGTGGTGGTCCTTAAGTCAATGCATTTTGAGTACTGTCATGAAGTTCTAACAAAGGCTCTGAAGATGGGAGTTTCCTGGGCTTCCCGGTTGGTACTAGACTTGCTATAAGTTGAGAGGATAGCATATCCTTTTGGGGGACACAGAAGCTCCTCATTGAGAACACTCCCAGGCCTCACCCTATACATCTCTTCATGTGCATTCTTCTTCCTACATTAAAACTACAGTCATAAGCATAGACATTTTGAGTATTGAACCACAGGAGTTATCCAAGCCAGCAGGTAAGAAGTGAAGGACCTTCGAGATCCCCAAGCTTACAGCTGGCACCCTGAGAAAACAGTAGTAAACTCCTGAGTTTACAGTCAACAGGTCAGTAGTGAGTATTTCACAGGGACCCTCATACTTGTGCTTAGTGTTGGCAGTCTTGGGCATATTTAGCAGTCTAGAAAATTGTGCCCTTCTACTTGTGAAAACTGACCAAACTAGTTACAGTCAGAGAAAAAAAATATTGATTCTGGTGTCAGAATTGAGTGGAAAAGTCTGATTTGACATTGTTTTAAGTAATAACATACAGACATGCCAACAGGGGACAGATAAATATGCTTATAATTGTTTGAGATTGTACAACATAGAAGTAATCCAAAACAGTATAATTTTACCCTATTCAACTCATCATGGATACCAGATGACTGGCAATCTTACACATCTAGCTGTAAAACTTTGGAATAATTAATCATACCTCTGCAGCTTTGTTACCACATCTTATATCTGGATCAAATAATATTTATATTCTGATATATTAATATAAATAATAGATCATACAGGGAAAAACTAGGGATAATTCTTACACAACCAAGCACCTCATGAGATTTACAATATCTACTCGAGTATAAGTCGACCCGAATATCAGTCGAGGCTCCTAATTTTACCACAAAAACTGCATTAAAAATATGCTGAAAAACTCGGCGTATACATGAGTACATATGGTAATTTCTGGGCTTAGAAGGAAAGGACCATATTCTCATGGGACATATCTCAATCAAATAGCATAATATAGCTCATAAAGTTATGTTCTTCATTCTAATTCAAAGAGTAGAATCTAACATCTTAAAAGCCTGCAGGAAAAACCTTCGGTCCTCTGGAGACAGAGAAAGAAACCAAAAGCTCAAAGGATAAACTAGTCCATGAGAGCCCAAACTCACTGACCATGAAACCAGAACTAGATGGTGTCAGACTATCACTGGCTACCATTGTAGTTAGGACTACAATCTATGGACCCTGATAGAATGGGAGAAACATGTAGAATAAAATCTCAAGTTTCAAAAATGCAAACATAAAACAGGCTTAGTGAAGTGATGGAGCTAGTACTCCCTGAATCTACTGCCCTATGCTACTCATTAAACCCTGAACCCCAACTAACTCTGAGGTCACCATGTGGCTAAGTAACACATTCGCTAAAAGTAAGAATAAGGATTATCACTCATAAATTCTGTGCTCTTTGGAAAAGTCACCTAGATTGAAACCAAAAAATGAACAATTACTTTAAAGCAAAGATGGCAGTGTAAGAAAGCAGGGAAACTAGATTAATGGAAACAGAACAACCACAACCAAAATCATTATAATGTTTACCCAATGTGAGGAGCAGCAGTTCTTAACCTGTGGGTGACGACCCCTTTTGGGGTTGAACAACCCTTTCTTTCACAGGGGTCTCCTGATTCATAACAGTAGCAAAATTACAGTTACAAAGTAGCAACAAAAATAATTTTATGGGTGGGGGGGGGGGGATCACCACAACATGAGGAACTGTATTAAAGGGTCGTGGTATTAGGAACTTTGTGAACCACTGGTGAAGAATGTAACCAATTTCATTTGTATAGAAATTGTCAAATTGAAACCTAAACAACAGTGTTTAAAAAATAAAGACAATACAATAAAATATTTTTTAAAATAATGTTTTAATGTTAGTTATCTCTCAGTATATGATTTTAGGCTTTTGGCTGCGATCACATGTGAAAGTTACCATTTAAAAACTGAAGACAATACTTTTTCTGTATTTGATATCCTATCACTGAAGTTTTAAGATAAAATATTCACTTTAAAAGAAAAAAATAATGAGTAATATTCTCATTTATAAGAAAGGACCTATAACAAGCATTACACCTAAAGTAAACATATGGAAAAGCATAAAAAACCAGCATCTACTAACTTGTAAATTCTAAATAGATATAATTTGAACCCACTTTATTACCTAGTAAAGATTCATAAGGATTTATTTTGTACATACACTACAAAATAAAAATGGTCTAGACCTAAGCTAGTAATAAACTGAAAATAAGCAAAAAGGGAGGGAACATCACTTAGTAGACCTTATCACAGTTAATGCCTAACAACTAAGCATAAGGGCAATTGTTAGTAAGTGCACATCCTAATGCTCTGTCATGTACTGTGATACCTACCTGACACTTTCCGCCAGACACGCTGCAATCAGTATATCAGGATACCTGACATCACAGTCAGGGGTGCCCTACTATTACAAGTCAGTGACAAGATCTTGGCACAGAGGTATTTATAATAAGTGACAGACTGCAGCCCTTAGAAGATTTCAGAACGAAAAGAGATTTGCTCTACATCTTTATGAAGTAAATACTTTGAAAAATAATTGTATGGTTATAAATTTAATAAGTGGCATTTCAATATGTTTGAGCAAATCTCTGCTTAAAATCTTTTAAAATTATGATTACTTGAGAATAACTATTTTTAAAGAAAGAAAAATAAAAGAATATGTACCAAACCTAACTATGGTTATATGGATTACTAGGACTATTATAGCTGTTTTTTTCTCCTCTCTGTTCCATATTTCCCCCATTTTATTTAATATTCTTACAGTACTTTATGATGAGTAAATATGTTTCTATAAAATAAACTGGGAAGTTCATTTCTAACATGTTGAATGGATGAATGATAATATGGAGGTCTGTAATTTATGTACTTAAGTTTAGCTTCTTATACTTCAGAAAATTGTCCTTTGCTAGATCAATTCATTTTAATAATTTGTACTAAAACTTAAAAAGAAAGGAACAATAATCTACAGATGTGATTACATTAAAAAGTAAACAAATAGGGTAACCGATCACAATGATCAACATATAAACCTCTCTCACGGGGACGAGCAACAGAAATGTGGGTGAGGTGTAAGACTTGAAAAAAAATTATAAATTATCAAGAGTTTGCAAAGGTGAAGGGAGTCGGGGGAAAAATAAGCTGATACCAAGGGCTCAAGTAGAAAGTAAATGTTTTGAAAATGATGATGGCAACATACATACAAATGGGTGTGACCCAATGGACACATGTATAGATTGTGATAAGAGCTGTAAGACCCCCCAATAAAACAATTAAAAGAAAAAAAAGTAAATAAATAAACATTTTTAAGTAATAGAAAATACCACAACATTAGAAGGCACAGAAGAGGGTGAACAAATGTTTGCAAGGATTTAAAATATTTGTAACACATAACATTAAATTTTAAAAAGTTCCAAGAAGTCAATAAACAAATTAATTTTACTTAATATATGTGTATGATATAAAGCAATATTCACTGCCATCAAGTCAATTTTTCACTCATAGTGACCATATATTTTGATTATATTATGCTGTTACTAAGAAAATAAACTAATATATTCTTTAAAGGGCAATTTGACAATTTAAAAATATAAATATATGTATCCTTTGATTCAGCGATTTTACTTCTAACAATCTATTTCCAGAAATAATTACATGAATATATAGAACATTTCTCAGCACTACATATAAGGGAGTAACAAGAACAAAAATGTAAATGCCTTAGTTAAACCATTGTATGGATAACTATGTACCACTGAATAGTAATATTCAATATAAATACTCCGAGTTTTAATGATGCAATGTGTAAGAACGAGGCTATGAATCGGAAAGTTTACAGTTCGATACTATCCAGAAGTTCCCCAGGAATAGACCTGGTGGTTTGCTTCTGAAATGTTTACGGAACAGAAAACCCTATATTGCAATGATTCTCTCCTACAGGGTTGCCATGGTTCAGATGCACTCAGCGGTACTAACAACTACAGATATACTAGCATGAAAAGAATCACAAGATTGACAGATGAATAAAATAAAGCAAGATGTAAAAAAAATATCATGATTTTTTCCCATGTATTTAGAAGAGAAAAAGAAGAGAAACCTGCTCAAAGGGGCTCTTGCTGATAAAATGTAGACAATTTAAGATCAAGAAAAATATTCAAAAATGAATAATAAGAGTGTACAATAATACAGAAAGGGGAAAAGCTGAGAGATTGTTCTATAGAGAACTGATGCCAAAGAAATGATAGGATTACAAATCCCCCATCTTGCACAATTACATGTGTAACTGATTCCACTAAGAGAGCTAAAACTATAAAACAAAAGGTTGACATGGACAACGATAATGGAATCTGATAAGAATACATGACATATTACTCAGGTAGGTATTAATTACAAGAAGAAAATAGCTTCAAAATGCAGGTGCTTGGCTAATATCAATTATAACCAATAATGCAAAACACCAACATTACATTAGGAGCCCTGGTGGCACACTGGCAAAGCACCGCCCGCTAATCAAGAGGTTGGAGATTTGAACTCACCAGCCCCTCCAGGGGAAAGATGGGGCGGTCCACCTTTGTAAAGATTTGCCACTCTAGAAACTCGACACGGCAAGTCTTGGTCCTACTGGGTCACGGTGAGTCAGAGTTGGCGCAACAGCAATATGCTTTCTATATGTCTTTGTTGGGCAACATATGTACAAATGTGCTAGATACAGTTGATGTATGGATTGTTCTAAGAGCTATAAGAACACCAATAAAATCATTCATTCAAATAAAAAACCTTTTTAAAAAAAATCCTTCCTAGACTCCAAATAACAGGAGGACAATGGTAAACAAAGGCTAACCATCTCTAAGTTGTACAAGTGAAGCACATGTGAAAAACACCCAAACGCGGGTGAACAAGCAAATGTGGCGAAGAAAGCTGATGGTACCCGGCTATCAAAAGAGATAGCATCTGGGGTCTTAAAGGCTTGAAGGTAAGCAAGCAGCCATCTAGCTCAGAAGCAACAAAGCCCACATGGAAGAACACACCAGCCTGTGTGATCATGTGGTTCTGAAGGGATCAGTTATCAGGCATCAAAGAACAAAAAATCATATCATTGGGTACACACTTCCCTGATACAATCGCTGAGGACAAACGGGTGCATAAGCAAATGTGGCGAAGAAAGCTGATGGTGCCCAGCTATCAAAAGAGATAGCATCTGGGGTCTTAAAGGCTTGAAGGTAAACAAGCGGCCATCTAGCTCACAAGCAACAAAGCCCACATGGAAGAAGCAACCAGCCTGTGTGATCACAAGGTGTCGAAGGGATCAGGTATAAGGCATCATCGAAACAAAAAAAAAATTTTACCATAGTGAATGAAGGGGGAAGTGCAGAGTAGAGACCCAAAGCCCATTTGTTGGCTGCTGGAGATCCCCTCACAGAGGGGTCTAGGGAAGGAGATGAGTCAGTCAGAGTGCGATGTGGCACCAATGAAGAATACAGCTTTTCTCCAGTTCCTAAATGCTTCCTCACTCCCAACTACCGTGATCTGAATTCTACCTTGCAAGTCTGGATAGAGCAGAGGATGTACACTGGTGCAGATAGGAGCTGGAGGCACAGGGAATCCAGGGTGGATGATACCTTTAGGACCAGGGGTGTGAGGGGTGATACTGGAAGAGTAGAGGCTAAGTGGGTTGGAAAGAGGGAACCGATTACAAGGATCTACATGTGACCTCCTCCCTGGGGGATGGACAACAGAAAAGGGGGTAAAGGGAGACACCAGACAGGGCAAGATATGACAAAATAATAATTTATAAATTATTAAGGGCTCACGAGGGAAGGGGAGCGGAGAGGGAGGGGGAAAAAAGAGGACTTGATGCAAAGGGCTTAAGTGGAGAGCAAATGCTTTGAAAATGATGAGGGCAAGAATGTACAGATGTGCTTTATACAATTGATATATGTATGGATTGTGATAAGAGTTGTATGAGTCCCTAATAAAATGTTTTCTTAAAAAGTACAACATTCAAATAAGTAGGGGATAGCATCTGATAGGGCAGCTAGGAAGCATCTCACAGCCATTGTGTCGATGCCGGCTCACAGTAACTCTAGGACCGAGTAGAACTGTCCCTGTGAGTTCTGAGGATACAATGTTCACAAGTACGAAGCTTTGTCTTTCTCCCACCTGGAGTGGTTGGTGGTTTCGAACTGAGTGGCTGGCCTTTCATTTAGCAGTCGGATGTGTGCCAAATACGCCACCAGCAAGCTTGCTGTGAAGTACACACTTTATTCTAGGGACACCGATTTTAAGCAGGGAGTAATAGGCATGTAGCAGCATTTCAGAAAAAGAAAAAAAATCCCTAAAGACAGTAAGGAGGCGGGCGCAAGAAGAGGTACTATCAACTTTGTGTTGCCTCTAATACTATTAGTTTTTATCCTCCATGTTACTTTTATAGCTCTTCTTAACTCTACTTGCTTCAACCTTTAGTAGAAAGATGGAAATCTCTAATTTTTAAAAACAGCAATATGAGCCTGATACTCGCCTTCTACCACAATATAAAAGTTATTCTTCAATGCCCTGGCTCTCACATTGACCTAAGCTCCAGTTGGCATCTGCCCACAAAGCAGAATTCCTTTTCCCACACTGTTTTTCTCAAGCAAAGTCACCCAAATTATCATCACACCCATCTCCTTCAGAAGATTCCCACAGTATCTTGTAAAATGATACCTCCCCTCAAACATAATGAATCAGAATCGCTAAGGGTGAAATCCAGGAATCTGCGTTTTAAACAAGCACCTTGAAAAAAAAAAAAAAACAAGCACCTTGAATGATTCTTCTCCACCATAAATCTGAGGTCACTGAGACTACCATAAATAATGTGAAGCTGAGGTTTACCACTCTCTTCCTGTTATCTGGAGATTTGAGAAAAAAATCTAGTTCCACCTAATTCCCCTAAAGTACAAAATCAGGGTATAAAATATACCAAAAATTATAAAATCTTTATTCCCAATGTCATATCATTAAAATATAAAGACCAAAACAATTATATTTGTTCTCCAAGAACAAAATCCTTTAAAAACATAAATCTGATATAAGGAAATAAATGAATCATTTTTATGACATGAAATCACAAAATGCAAAGTATTATATGCTATTTTTGCTAGCCATCTAGTCGAGACTCTATTTGGGGAGATTTATGTAAAAGTTACTCTAAAAAACGAGAACCAACTTCCTACAAGGAGAACTGAGACCAAGGACCAAATTCACTGCCATCGAGTCAATTCTGACTCATAGGAACCCACTAGCACAGAGCAGACCCGCGCCCCAGGGCGTCTAGGAAAGCCTCATCTTTTCCCACAGAATAGCTGACCATTTCAAGGTGCTGACCTTGTGGTTAGCCCAGCATGTAACTCATTACGGCGCCACCTGGGCTACTTACCAAGTACCAACGAGTGTTATCCTGCCAAGGTCATGTTCTACTGGATAACAACAACAAAAACCACTAACTCTCAGAAAGCAGCTTTTAAAGCAACTTCACTTATACCCTATTCTCACAAGATAAGCAAAAAATAGTACAAGTAATGATAAGCAAACAAAATAATAATAATGCGGTATCAAAAAAAGGAGAAGGAAACGCCAAGAATAGCTGCTGATGACAGAATCCCTAAATGAGATCTTTCTGAAAAATAGCAAGATTTAGTAGGAAAAATTGGAATATTACAAATAATAAAAGTATAAATTGAGATAAATTCTTAGACAAGATAAATCACTGGCTCATGCTGAAGGAAATCAGATCAGTGTAGCAGAAGGCAAATTTCAGAATACTGAAGTAGAAATTGAGAAAACAAGAGAATGTGACACAAATTAAATAGCCAACTGGCAGACAGACATTCTTAAAAGAGAAAATTGTGATGAGTTATATGAGCCCCTAATAAAACATTTTTAAAAAAAAGGACAATCAAAAACTGACTTAAGAAAAATTCCTAGAACATGTGATGGTTCATAACAGTAACTCTAAAAATGTTATTCTTTCTTCTCTATGTAAACAAGAAAAAGCAGTCAAAATAAACTCTATTAATCAAGGTTCTCCTTTATCAAAAGTGACATTATTTCCTGGACTAGAGACATTATGAATATTAGAATACTTTCAGCCACGCACCACGCTACACACTTTATAATTACTACACTCCCAACCCTGCAAACCAGTGAGAAAAAGATAGGCTCATAGCAGGTAAAAACTATGTCAGAGTTCAGAAGCAATAAAAATCTCTCTCTGGCAATTTCCAAGTACTAAAGTAATTCGGAATAACCACATGAATATTTTTTTAATTCACATTACTAAGCTTAACCCACCTTAAGACTTGAATTTCCATTGAAATCAATGCTATCTTATCATCTGTTTACTAACCTAACACCAAACATAGACAAATTACCCACTGTCCGATGTGCTTATGTGTCAAGCAGCTAAGCAACACCCGTCATTTGCCATCAAACACGTAACTGCAGTTTAGATTCCTACGTTGCCATTGTTTGGGTCAGACTTTTTTTGTAAGGGCTCCTAGTGAGGCTAAGCCAAGTACATGACTAAGACAACTTCTCCGAAGTCATGCGCTGGTCACAGGGGCATGTGCAAACACACCTTGTTTGCAATTAACCCAGGTATATATCAACTGGAACCTTAAAAAGAGACAATTTCACTGGACCTATACTCCCATAGCACAGAAGTCATAATTCCCTATTTATTACGCACTATTATTCCTTACCATTTTTATGTACATATCTTTTCTCCCCTACTAGGTCCCAGGGTGGTACACAGAGTTAAGCATTGAAGTACTAACTGAAATAAAAGACTGATAGTTCAAATCTCTAACAATCAGTTCAAAAAAAGGTCACAGGCATAAAAACTGGAGCGCTCTGAAACATGGGTTGCCATGACGAGCCACTGATTCAACAGCAGCTGGTGGTGACACTTCCTATTAAAATAGGAACAGCGAGAAAGGAAACACCTCTGCATCGCGCAGTTTCCGAGCATGATGGCATTTATAGCATGAATCACTATCTAGGTTTAAAGAAGCTACGTATGTATGCGATTTACATAGCACTTAATGCAGCAGGAATCCAAGGGAGCAGTACTGAGAAGTCAGAAATGTTAGAGGGCACTACAGCTGAGAATTGGGAAGTCTAGTAAGTGAGCGGAGATGGGGGTGGGGGGGTGGGGCCGTGGCATCAGAGAGTTTGTGGATGGTGACTCTGTTCATTAGAAGGGAGGTACAAGGCAGATCCGTGCATTTAGCCACTTTGGTCTACTTTGATCCTGGGGTTGGTAGCGAACTGGCATAAGTGCCTCTGGTTTTGTTAACCCTTTCCATCCCTGCATTAAAACATGACCTTTGCTTAACTTTCCGGGTCTCTTATACCAGAAACCTAATTGAAGATGTTAACGCTCTTGCTCCAAAAACACTTTTGGTTAAAAAATGACCCCCAACAGGCATACTGCATCTGAATGAAGAAAAACTATCAACGCTTGATAACCACCTTATTTGGGTTTCCTAAAAGCGGTAACCAGTAAAGTAGCATCTGTGGAGCAGGCACGTCTGTGCACCATTACAGGAACTCTGCGGGCAGGCTTTCGCGCAGGACAACTCCTGGGCCATCTTAGACGGAGTTCATTTTCTTGCACTTAAATTGTAACCTGTGTTTTCGGAGACGGAAGGGGATGGCGTGTCTCAAACACAGATGAATGGACGGATGGTAGAAAGACACGAGGAGGAATCCATGCTATTACTTGTCTAGCAAGCTGTATTCTTGCCCATCCTTGTAAATAAAGTGGTGTTGAGTTTCGTCTTGACATCTGTATGAGACAGTCCAGCTATCCCTATGAGATACTTCTGCGCTCACACCTGTTTCACTGACGGTGTAACTGTCACCGTAGCAATGGCAGGCTCGTGCGACTATGACCTGTAGGGAGCGAGGTCAAGGAATGGGAGGCCGCCTGCGTTGTTCTTCTGTAGTAGTGTTCTACTTACCTGGAGGCGCTTTTCTCTTCATAGAAAGTAGGCAATCGATTGTTCCATCTCTTGTAGAGAATGGTGATGGAGTCTGAATCAGGATGCTTTATATTTGCAGATTGCTTTGAGTAGTCTTGACATTTCCCTAACTTGAAGCCTTCCTGCCCATGAGCATTTTTTATCAGTTTTCTCATTTATGTCTCATTTGGTTTCTTGGGGTAGTGCCTCACAGTTTTCTGTGTACAGGTCATGATTCCGGTTAAATGGATCCCTGAATATATGTGTGGTGTGGCTACTGTAAACGGTATTGTTTTCCTCATTTCCCTCAGAATTCTCGTAATTTGATTTTTGTATGCTTATATTGTATCCTGCGCCACTTTGCTGAATTCTTCTATTAGTTCGTATCGTTTTCTAGTTGCGTCTTAAGGATTTTCTACATGTAGGATCCTATCATTTCAAGCAGAGTGTCACTTCTCTGCCAACTTAGAGTCCTTTCCTTTTCTTGTCTTACTGCGCTAAGACTTCTAGTACAGCGTTAAAAAGAAGGGATGGTAAAGGGCACCTTTGTCTGGTGCCATTCAGAATAAGACAAGCCCTTGGTTTTGTGTATATTCCCTATAGGTTGAGAAAGTTTTCTACAATTCCTGTTTTGCTTAGCAGGTTCCACAAGAATGGGTGCTGAATTTTATCAAATGTTTGGGGGGGGGGGGGGCTTTGCATCAGTTGATATGACCATGTGGTCCTTTCCTTGATTTCATTTATGAGGTAAATTAAATGGATTGTTTTTCTCTTGCTGAACCACTCTGGCATACCAAATGTGAATCCCACTTGAATGAATATAATTGTTGTGTGTGTGGGGGGGGGTTATTCCTATTATTTTATTGAAATTGTCCCTCTCTATGGTCATGAAGGATATTGGTCTTGTCTAATTTTCTTTTATAGGAGCTTCTTTGCCTGGTTTTAACATTGGGGTTAGACTCGCTTAATAAATGAGTCTTTTCTGTGTTTTAAGATAGTCTGAGTAGAAATGATCTCAGATCTTCTCTAAATGTTTGGTAGAATTCACCAGTGAAATCAGCTAGGCCAGAACTTTGTTTTTGTTAGGAATCTTTGGTCTTGTTTTTTTATGACTTTTTCAGTTTATTCTTTTGCAATGGGATTCGTCAAGTTTTCTAGCTCTGGTTGTGAGTTTAGAGGGTAGTGTGTTTCAAGAAATTTGTGCATTTCCTCTGGATTTTCAAATTCATAGGAGTACAGTTTTTTATAGTATTTTCATACTTTTTATTTCAATTAGTTATAATACACCTCACGTATTTTCAATGTTTGTGTTACTTGTATCCTCTCCTTTGTTCACTTTTCCAGTTTTTGTCAATTTTATTACTCTTTCAAAGAACCAACTTCTAGTCTGGTTGATTCTGTCTGTTGTCTTCTTTCTGCTCGAGCCTTTTTATGTCCTCTCTTCTGGCGGCTGTTGCCTTTATTTCCTCCCCCGGCTGGAGATGTTGGATTAAAGTGTTGCTTTAATTCTTCCTTTATGATGTGTATGTTTATAAATACATGTATACATGAGCACTGCTTTTGCTGTGTTCTTCTAAAGAATTTGGTATGTAGTAATTTCATTCTCATTGAATCAGAAATTTTTATTTTCCTTTTTTTAAATTTCTTTTAATACCCAGTAGATTCTAAGCAAGGCATTATTCAATGTCTGTTAATTTTATTATTTTGTGTCTTTAAATTCCTAGTGTTGATTGATAATTTCATAACGTGACCTATATGAAGATGCTTTCTAGTATTTCAATGCTTCTGAATTTATTGAGGCTTATTTTAGGGCTTAAACTAGAATCTATGTGGAGAATTTTCCACATGGGCTAGAACACATTCTGTGCTGCGATGGGTGGGGTATTCTGTATATGTCTATGAAATGAAGTTGGCTGATTATGTTGTTCAAATCTTATGTATTTTGTTGAATTTCTTTCTGATTGTTCTGTTCTTCAACAAAAAGGGTATATTAAAGAATCTTATTATAGAATTGTCTATTTCTCTTTTTAGTGCTCTTAAAGTTTGATTTATGTGCTTGAGGACTCTTTCTTGAGTGCATAGATATTTATTATGGTAATATATTATTTATGAATTGATCTTGAATCATTACATAATGTCATTTTGTCTCTTTTGCTAGTATTTTTTAGTTTTTGCCTTAACATTTATTTTATCACAATTAATCCTGCACTCCTAGTCCTTTTTGGTTGCCATTTGCTTGTTGTTGTTTTTTTTTATTTACTTTGAATTTGAGCCATATTTTAGTATCTAAGCTGTGACTCTATGGACAATATATTATATACATGTGTGTTTATATATACAAACATATCCATACAAATGTATATAAATTATACAAATATACATTTATAAAAGGGAATTTTTTCTTATCCATTTTGCTACACTCTCTTAACTGATACATTTGATCCATTTACACTCAGTGTAATTGCCGGTAGGTATAAATATATGCTGTCATATTCCTGTGCTGTTTTTGTTTTTTTTGTGGTGTGTCTGTGGGTGTGATTGTGTGTGTAAGTGTGTGTGGCTATGATACTGATGATTTCTTTGCTGTATACATTTTTCTGTCCACGTTTATTTTGTTTATAAGCTTTCTTACTATTTCCTTCATAGCTGCTACTTCAACAGGTACTGAACTGACAGGATTTTATTCCTGGCCATTGTTGTAAGAAGGTTTATTAATTTTCTATGAGGTTACCCTGTAACTTTTTATCTATTCAAGCTTAAGACAGTTCATTCTATCTTGATATCATCTTGACTTCCTCTCTATTTGGCAGTATACCATTTATTCTTTTTTTTTTCTTTTGCCTTGAAGTTGTAATTTACCTATTGATGTCTCTAATTCCCTAGTTCCAAGTCTTGCAGTTTTTTTTCATTTAATTTTATCCCATTTTTAAGCTTTTTACTGTACATCACCTGGGAGATTACATTTCAGATCATCAATTTTGCGTTCAGAAACTTTTCAAAGCTCCCTACAGCTTGCCCTGCCCAGCTCCCACCCGTTTTCTCTTCATCTTCTTGTAGAATAGCTACGCCACTTTACCTTCCATATTGACACTAGTACTATTCACAGCTGGCATGCCCGGCCTGACTCACAGCAACCCTGTAGGACAGAGGAGAACCGCTCCTTTGGGTGTCTGAGACTACAAATCGTTACAAGACAAGAAAGTCTCATCTTTCACCTCTTATACTGGCTAGGGATCCAAAATCATAGTATATAATATAAATATACATCATCCTTGCCTTATCCTCATTTTAATGGAAATATTTCTATCATTTCATTATTAAAATTTTTATTAATTTCATAGAAAAAATTCATGTTTAAGTAATTCCTTCTATTCTTGTTTTATGAGTTGCTTGAATCTTATCAGATAATTGTTGAAATAACATATTTAGTTAAGAGATTTCTAAAACAAGACCATCATTGTAGTTCTAAAATAAATATCCCCAGTCAGTGTCAGTTGGAAATTATATATTAAAAAAAAACAACACCTCACTCCCATGAAGTCAATGCCAACTCACAGCAGGCCTATAGGACAGAGTAGAGCTGCTTCTGTGAGTTTCCAAGATTACAACCGTTTAAGAAATTAGAGATAACCACCCCTCCCTGGACCAATAATGAAAGTAGTGATGCCAGGAAGGGAAGGGGAAGGTGGGGGGAGAGGGGAGGGACTGATCACAATGATTGACATATAACCCCCACTCAGGGGGATGGACAACAGAAAAGTGGAGAAAGGGAGAAAAGGGAAACAGCGGTCAGTGTAAGACATAAAAGAATAATAATTTATAAATTATCAAGGGTTCAAGAGGGGGGAGGGGAGGGGAAAAATGAGCTGATATCAAGGGCTCAAGTAAAAAGAGAATGTTTTGAAAGTGATGGTAACATATGTGCAATGGTGCATGACACAATGGATATATGCATCGACTGTCATAAGAGCTATATGAGCCCCCAATAAAATGATTACCAAAAAAAAGTAGAAAGCCCTATTTTACTCTAGCAGAGTAGCTGGTGGTTTCGAACTGCTGACCTTGCAGTTAGCAGTCCAACACATAATCACTACAATACCAGGGCTCCAATTATGACAAAATAAACAAAAATGCAAATATTAAAAATTGTTTTAATTAAAAAGTAAACTTAACTAAAAAGATTCAAGAATGCTAATTGTCAAAAATAAAATAATAAATAATAGAGGTTCTTATATCAGATAGTAAAAGATGAGCTTTACAAATCCTCCCTACAAAATGAAAATTAAAAATTCTAACTCTGAAACAAGAAATCCTAACAAAAGGCATAAAGTGTATGCTTTATACTAATGCATCCTAGTGGATGAGCACACCAGACTTTCTCCATTTTCTAAACGAGAAATTAAAAATTCCAAAGAAATTAGCATAACACTGGTCTTCACACAAGTACTTTGATTTCCATACAATATTTACATTTTATCATTTATCGGTGTTTAAATTAAATGCATCTATAAAGTATTATCTCTCATATTTTGACGATTATCTCAACTAAAACACTATAAAATATTGTGGAAACTGCACACGAGTACAGATGTGAAAAGCTGCTTTAACTCATCGAAAGCAGGGAAGTCCTCCCTAGGCGGAGAGGAATTACCTTCGTGGACTGTGATGCCACAGTTGTCACACTGGATTATTTCATCAGCATCCTCGCTATTATCGCCAAGACAAACACAGCAAATCATAATGTGGTCCATTTTTTGAGAACTCCAGTTTTGACTCTTCTCAAGAATCAGCGAGTCCTAACATTAAAATATAAACATATACAGGAAAATCACATATTTACAGTAGGAAGCAATTTCAATACAATCGTACTTCAACAAATTATTTTATAATTTTCTAAAATCATGCCATTTCTATTAACTTAATAATTCAAAAGGGAATATTTAAGGAATATACCTCTTTGCACAGACCCTTAAAAACACCCTCATCTCAAATAATTTACTTCTCCAGTCCCATCTTCTCTTCTTTTAGTAAATGAAAAAGCAGACATTCAACTACCTCGTCACTTGCTTTGTCATTATGAATTATGGTCTGGCTCCTTTAAAGTATAAGAGAGAATTACCCAGCAAGTAATTACTAAGCTTATATATGCATTTAATAAGTGGAGGGCATGGCCCCTACACTTTGGGAGCTTATAATCCTGCCTACAGAGACAAGACACACACATATAAAACAGGAATAAATAAGTTCCAAGATAACATATAAAGCAGTATATATATGATGGCTTGCTACATATTCTATAATCCTTAAATGCTAGGGAATTCTATAGTCATCACATTTTAAATGATAGACCCTGGAAACCTACATAGGAGTATGTGCAGGTAAAGGTAGAGAAAAACATCTTTTTTTAAAAAAAGATCTAGATTGATTGGTTGCCTCAGGGAGAGTCCAAAAGATTTAGCCTGTTTGGAAGACTAAATTGCTATATTTATCTCAAGAAATATCTTTTATAAATGATAATAAAAACATCTAGTTCATTATAATACAGATAAGGGGGAAGAATTAATAGAAAAAAATTTAATTAAAGGTTCAAGGAAGAAGTTTGCTTATTTTAATTAAGCTTTCTTCATTATAATTTATATTTTAAATGATATATTGAACTTTAGGTGATATAAGATAATGATTCTTGCCATGTTGAATACATTATACTTGATATTACATATAATAAAAGCTGTCACTTAGGTCTACATTTAAGAATCTAATCATATTTAGAAATAAAGTTAATTTCACAGCATTTATCCACAACTATTTTGTTTCATATTAGTATTTTTTCTACTTTTAAAACTCAACCAATATTTAAAGGTAACATTTAGTCATTTGGTGGAAATTTAAATGACATTGGAATGCTATGATTAATAAAATTATTTCAATACATTTAAAAAAATACATTTTAAAGTGCAGCTGATTTATAAAACAAATCAGAAAAAATGCAAAGTGGACAGCAAGAAATGTTATTTCTCGTGTGATTTCTAGTCCTTTAATGTTTTACACTGTTCTCTTCATTTTAAAGTAAACTAAAATAGTTTAGGGCCTTTAGCCACAACTAGCAAATAAAACTGAGAACTTCCAAAAGATACAACTCTTATCTTGGGTTTTATATCACTTTAGTATCACAAACAAGACAAACTTCTGGCCAGACTTTCATATACTGACTCTCCTTCAAAGTTAACAGCACTGGACTGAAGGTCCAGCACGCAGGTTGCATTCCAACTGTCACTGAAATGCTGTTGAGCCAGCAGCTGCAGCATGACCCTCTCTAGAATGGAGCTGATGAAAACAGCACCTGCCTCAGGACGTTCGGTGAGGATTAACAGTAACATGTATGGAAATAATGTGCCTGGCAGACACTAGCTAGTACATATTGGCTCCATTTCTCAGTTCTCTGTATCTTGCACGTAGCCCAAGAAGAAAAATATGAGCACACCACAATTTTATACTGGGAAGTTTTCCTTTAAATATTTTCCCCACATAAGTCCCCAAAATGCTTTTCTAAGAAACCAAACATAGGTTTAAAAAAAATAAAAATCAAGATAAAGGAACATCTACCTAAAAACCAGTTTCATGATGGAGAGAGCCCGCTGGTTTATGAGATCTGTCAGTATTTCTCTGGTGAAGGTAGAACTAATCAGCCTTTCTAAAAAGACTTGCCCAGTGAGAAAACTAAGACTTTCACCAGTAAGAAGAATGATGAATGATGAATGCATACACCTAACTCCTCTATGTTCTTGTTGTTCCACATTGCTTTCTCAGAAAAGGCTCTTGCCTAAATTATTTCTCTGTATCATATATCCCGATCTTACCATTGAGAGGCAGAAAAAAAGAAACAAAGTTAAGTGGTATTTCTGGTACTATGATCTGATCATTTGAAACTGTTAAGAGAAATGTAAAGCAAAGGGGGAAACATCAAGGAAACTAAGGGGTTAAAAATGTTTACCCTAATCAATGCTAGGGAGACATTTCCTGGGCAATGTTTCAATAAGAATATCTGAATATGTCATGCTTTTTTTAAAAAGTTATCATCTAAATTCTCTTTCATACATCAAACATGGGCTTAAACACACTTGTGATCAGAAAATAAAAACCTACTTATGATCACTTTCTGCTATTTCTAAAGTTTTATGTCATCTTTTAAGTTTCTGGAGAAAACATTGAAGCTAAACTTTAAAACTATGGTTCAAACATAAAAATTATAAATTAGGAAAGTGGGCTCTGAATGGCAAAAGACCACCCACATAAAAAACAACTTTTTTTTTTTTTAATGAACCTAATGCAATTATATGAAGAGTGGGCATGGCACTGTAAAGGAGGCCTGGTGGCCTAGTGGATTAGATGTTGAGCTGTTCACCATAAGCTCGGTGGTTCAAAACTACCAGTCACTCCAAAGGAGAAAGATGAGGTTTCTGTTCCTGCAAAGATTTATAGCCCAGGAAACCCACAGGGGCCATTCTACGCTGTCCTATAAATTCAGTTAAAGTCAGAATACATTCAATGACAGCAAGTTAGACATTGGTTTGAATGTGATGTTATAGTAATATAGTATAGTATATATATCAAGTTCTTTTAATTTTTACCTTGGGATAAAAAATGTACCCACAAAATAACGGATAATATTGTCCAATATTCTTTAAGGTCCTATTATATGTTTAATCTATATAAAGAATTTTAAATCATATATATAACAGGATAAATTTTTAAGTTAATTGCAAAAATGTCATGCAAAACCACTTTGAAGTATCAAGAATTATAATTAATCAGAACTTCAAGCAATTTGTTTTGTCTTAAAATGTGTATAAAATATTCAATTAATAAGACAGAGGCCCCACAGAGAAAAGGTCTTTTATAAACGTTAGCAAAAATGTTACATTTTAATTGGCAACAATTGGGAGGTACTGGCCATTTTGTAACATGGCAATACAATTAACCCATTTGACATTAAAAAGAGGGTTTTCTAATAAGCAAAGAGGATAAGAATGCATGCATAAAACAGTACTTCAAATTATTTCATAATGCCTTTTTGTGAAAATGGAAACTCTTATTTCCCTACGAAGATAAAAACAAAATATTGCTATCTGACAATTTGTAATGAATAGATTTTCTCTCATATATATTAATTTTCATTAAAGGCTGGAAAGTAGAGCCAATTCTCTGAAAATGCTACACAGCCACTCCCAAAATAAATCCATCTCAGAAAATTTTAAAAGTAAGATAATTTAGCAACACTATCAAGATAAAATAGTGGAAAATGGAGAGAAAAATAGAACTACATTCCAAGGGAATTATTCAGGCTAAACTGAAATTGTAAGGTGTCAGAAAGCCATTGACAAAGGCGGGTGCCCACGCTTAGAAAATAGAAGTTGTCAAGTAGTCAATTCTAAATAATACAAGACACCCACAAGGTCAAGGCTAATTTCAAACTACTGCTACCTTAATAATTATATCCTAAGATGGTATTTGTTTTTTCACTTTCCTTTTCCTGAATCAATGGACTCAATGGTTATTAGAGTTTTTCCTTATGGGTATGCAATGGAGTTTTGCAGAAACTACATGGTGTAATGGTATGACACTATGCATCTATGGTGCTATTTCTGAAATAACCCACCTGAAACAATAATTGAGGCCCTCGATATTATGTAAGTCTAAAATCAAGACGTTTTCACTAAGAACAAAAATTATAAAAGGACCTACTCTAACTTAGAAAATTCTCTTATGAAACGATATAGTTATGATAATTTCTGGGCATCATTAACCTACAAATGATGCCCCAAATTAGGTCCCTACAAATACGTTTCATATAGTTGCCATGAACAGAAGTCTGCTTATAAACTAAATATGTTAATATTTCTATTCTAGAGCCATTTTAGAGCCACATTATCAAAAGCAATAAACTTTCAAATTTATACTTAAACCAAGAAGATACAACAGTTTGCCTAAAAGCAATAAGAATTAAATGTTGTCTTTTCACATCTTTTTAAATCCCTATCTCATGAACAGAAATGCACTCCTTTTTAATTAAAATTTAATGTCTAGCTTTAAGAGGCATAATTTAGGTAGAACTAGAATCATCAAAAAATCATCAGGACTTAAATTATAGAGTACTGGGGGTAAAATGATCAATCTTTTAGCTAAAATAATATTCTGAGGAAAACTACCTACCAATAAGCTTTTCTACATGTCTCCACATAACAGAACAAAAAGAAAATTAACATAAATTAGCACAAAATAAATTTAATCTACCTAATATAAAAAGACACTTCTTGACAACTATATCAGGGCACTCATCCAGGAGATGCTTTAGAATCTCACTCCTGGAGTATATTTAAGCCTATTAACCTAAATTTTACCATTCTTCTAGTGGTAAAAAATCTGAAAAACTCAAGTGGTCTTTAAATGTATCCTATTAAGTAATATGTTATAAATTATTAATGAAAAATTTATATATTCTACATGGAAAATATCTAAGGAGGTACAAATTAACATCAGCTACTAAAAATGAAATTAAGAAAGTAATCCTGCTCCTAAAGGTAATTTTGTTCAGTAGATACCAAATGAGTACTAAGTGCTATAAGAAGAATTGAATACATGCCAAAATAAAATATTGGGTTTTTAAATCTCTCTTTTCCCCTAAATTAGTTCCCTAGACCTGCCTGTGTTACATCATTATCAATATTTCATTCCAAAGGTAGATATGGAATAAGAATTAGAATGGCATTAGAAGTAGGAACTATTCTTCATATGAAAGTGGGCAACCTAGAAGCCAGCTGATAATTTTATGATCTAAAATGCAAACAGCTGTTTCACCTTTACTGACAGTCACCTCTTCGTAGCCTACTTAAGAAAATCTCCAAATATTTTTAATTAAACTTAATTATAATAGATAATCACCCCTCTGTAAAATGTTTAAGCAGAAGAAATGTGAAGGAACAAATAAAGCAAAGGAAAATAAAAATACTTTCTACTAGTTTAACCTACTTCAATGAAATGAAACAGAAAAAAAAAAGAAAAAAATGTTTAGTAAGGGAGTGAATTTTGGTGACTCTAAACATATTAACAGAAATGTCAGACTTTATTGGAGTTCTACATGTGATGTTAACAGTTACATCAACATGTAAGATGACAAGTCAGTCCTTCGTGTGAAGAAAAACATAGACATAAACACACAGACAAAGAGACACAAATGCGTTTGACTGAAGAGTCTTGAAGGCTGTAGCTCTGAGCCCAATGGATAAGCCTAACTTTCAGCAGTAGGACTTCAAGTGCAAGGTCTGAGCCATTACTGGACTTTTACGATAAGCAAAAGAAATGGTTTTTTGTTTTTGTGGTTTATTCTCTGTAGACACTGATTAATTAACTATATGTAAACACATAGTTCATATTTACTTCCACATATATACACCAAAGATTCGACTTTTCAGATGGCACGTGTAACAACTATTAAGGGATTTTAAATTAGGTGTCTAAAAGTATGAGGCAAGCCGTACCCAAATTGTCGCTCTACTCTAAATTCTACTCAAGCAGAATCTTTATGTGGATGGGACATAATGAAGGTGGCCTTTGTTCTCACAACCCACTCAGCACTATTCGGCAGTCCTATGAACAATGGGGTGAGGGGATGGAAGAGAGAATGGAAAATTCTAACATTTTCCAAGTCTGGATATAAAAACATTTCTCTAATGTCTCTAAGGGTCTAATGGCCTGTGAGCTCCTTGCGGACGATCACAAAAAGATGCTCAATACAAGGTGGCTGGCCAAATGAATCAATGCTACAGGGAAGGCTCGCATTAATGCCCACAGCTGTCTACACAACAGGATTTCAAGGAAGCCAGAGTATAACTAGTAGAGTGACTTAGAGAAGAATTCCCTTTTCCCCAAACAGACAGATATCATAAAAATTGGGTTGATCTACCTCATTACTCTTGCTTTGAGAAAGTGTCAGGCTATCATTGGTCAGTTCTTCATCGTCAGCACTGTTTCTGCTAAGAACTTTGCTCTTCTTCTTCTTGCAAGCCTCGCTGGCGGGGCTGCTATGACCATCGTCATGGCCTTCGTCATTGTCATCCTCATCACTCCCACTTCCCTCATCTTCATCATCGTCATTGTCACCATCACTCCCCTCTCTCTGTGAGGCAGATCTTCCCTTCCTCTTTGCAACAGTGGGTCGCCAATCATTGTCATCCTCACTGTCATAGTCATCCATGTCATTCAGCTCTTCCATGGACACAAAATCCAACAGCGGTCGGTTTCGACGAAGGTTCCACTTTTTGGGCTCACTAACTTGCTCTTCGGTGGCAGCTGTCGTACTGGGGACAGATGGAGATGCACTGACGGCATGAGGGCTCGGGGCAGGTGCGGGGGCAGCAGCAGGAACTGCCATGCTATCAGACACTGCTGCTTTTTCTGGTTCCTTTTCGCTCTCTTTCTCTTTCTCCTTCTCTTTCTCCTTTTTCTTCCTGGGTCTTTCACCACTCTCTTCCTCCTCCTTTTTTTCCATTTTAATTAACTCTTTTTCTGATGAGAGTATTTCTTCCTCCACAGAGGTTTTTATTGGTTCTTCTTTTACTTTAATGCCTTCATTTAGTTCTTCCTCTAAAATATTCTCTTCAGAATCACTACAGGAGCCTTCACCACTGTCCTTTGATGGGTCTTCACTTCCATTACCACTCCCTTCAGAATCTGTTGAAAATATGAGAAAAAACCACACATATGTATATACATACACACACACACACAACACGCTGACACAAATGAAATCACCAAAATTTGTGGATAACTTGCAAAATAACATAAACAAATTTAGGTCAAATAATGGCAGACATTCCCAACCAGGTTAAATAATAAATCAATGAAGTTGGCGCAATGGTTTTAGTTCAATATAGCAATAATGAAGATGAATATATATATATAATTCTAAATTAAAACAGACATTAAAAATAAAAACACCACGTTGTATCATATTGCTCATATTCTATTTGGTACCCTAGAGGCAATGTTTTTTTCCTAAAAGTAAATATGCTTGTAGACCAAATTCTCCTTCCTTACATCACCTTTTTACAAACTATCTGGACTTGCAAACGTCAAAAGATTAACATTCAGAGTAAGAAAAAGCTTACCCAAAAAAACCTGTGTTTCATTGATTTCACTTTTCACCAAACAAAAGGGAGGACATGCATTTAAGTCACTCCACTTTCCACAATCCTAACATACCACATGAATTTTAGAAGCAAGTATAGAGGTAAAATAAGACAACAGCAATGGCATAGAAAATGTCTCAAAAGAAGTTACCAATTTTCCTTTTTTCAAGAAAATATTTACCTACCATTTTAGTTTCAATTAACGCAAGTTAGCCCTGTTGGTAGCTATAAAAGAAAAAAAATAGCTACTAAGCATCATATGTAGAAAACATTATCTGTAGTTAGTATCCTGCTTGTTAGGATTCAATCCATATTAACAAATTAAGAGTTATTTAAACTGTCCTAAAATTCTAGTCAGTAATGTGTATAGCCCCAAGAACAGAGAGAATTGATGAACTGCAAAAATGGATCCATTTTAGAAATGAACCGCCACCGTACGTGAGAAGATTATAGAGCTCAGGCACGTCTCTAAGCGTTACGTCAAATGCCTTCTATTCCTGCCTAGGTAACCTAGTACCACTACACCAGCATGCCTCGGTAATCTCCTAGCCCTCTTTAATACCGATCAAACAAAGAAAAATCTAAAACATCGGCTGTTAGGCGGAGGGAAGAATGGGCAGGGAGCAAGAGAAAATGTCATAGTCAAGCCTTGGCCAAACACCAAGAGTAAAATCTATAGTACAAATTTGTTGCACCTATAATAAGGGTAGAAAGGGATAATAATAATAGGATTAAAGAAAGCATTTCTATACCATTTCAGTTTCTATTAATTCAAACTAGCCTGTGATTAACTGTAAGAGGAGCTTAGCTACTAGGCAATAGACATAGAGGAAGTTATCAGTAATTAGTGTTCTGGTCCCATAGAATCATTAGTCTCAATCTCTGATTATCATGCAGGCAAACACAACATTGTCCAAACTGTTCTAAAAAGAGCACTCTCATCCTAAACAATCTGGCCCAGGGCACAAAATCAGTATCATGTATAGGCCTATAATGCCTTATCTGAATTTTTTATTTGTATTTCAAAATTCAGAATTTCTCAGATTTGAGAAGGGTAGTTTGATCTATGGCATTACTCTAGTAATCGCTCATTATTATTTCTACTCACAATTAAAAACCTGTGTGATCAAGTTGACGCTAACGCACAGTAACTCTATAAGATAGAGCAGAATTGCCTCATAGGGCTTCCAAGGGGTAAGGTTCATGAAGGCAGACTGCATATCTCTCTCCAAAGGAGTGGCTGGCATGTTCAAATAGCAAACTTTTTGTTCAGCCACTAACCACTTAACCTCTAAGTCACCAATGAAATTCTGCTCTTGAGGCAAAAGAAGTTGTTCATGGATTAATCGCCTCCATGAACAACTTCTTTTGCCTCAAGAGCAGAATTTCATGGTTCTCAGTTACCATTACTGAATATTTGTAGCAGACATTCCAAAGAAGAATCCTGATTAAATGAGGAAAAATGCAGAACAGAATTTCATATTCTCATGGGCTCCAGAATTTTCCAGACTCATAAAAGAAAAAGACTCACTCCCATCAAGTCGATTCCAACTGATAGCAACCCTAGAGAGCAGGACAGAACTGCCTCCGTGGGTTTCCAAGACTCTAATTCTTTACTGGAGTAGAAAGCCTTGTCTGTCTCTCAAAAAGAAGCAGGTGGTTTTGAACTGCTGACCTTGTGGTTAGTAGCCCAATTTGTGACCACTACACTGCCAAAATAACTTTTGAAAATGAACTACATAGGATCAAATCAACAACGTCAAAGATTAGAAAGAAAACTCAGGGAACAGGGGGTTTATGTTAACGGGCGTGGAGCAACTCAGCAAAGGGCACACCTGAAGAATGTTGGCACACCTGAAGAATGTAATCAATGTCACTGAATTGGACATACAGAAACTGTTGGATTGGTGTCTGTTTTGTTGTATAAGTAACTAACAACCATAAAATTTTAAAATAATACTAACAAACATTACAAATAAATGTCTATTGGTGTCAATCAAAGGACTCTCTTCAAAGATTAGATGGGAAGCTTGGTGAGGGGATGTGAGGTGAAGACAATGACACTGAAATGCCCTGGGAAAGGACAGCAAGACCAATAGCACAACTTGAAGAATGTAATCAGTGTCAATGAATTATACATGTTGAAAGTGTTAAAACGGTGTATATCTGGCTGCGTATGTTTTCGCCCAAATGAACAGATCAACATTAAAAATCACAAAAAGATGGCTTCAATTCTTTACTGCCCAAAATCTCTACGAATAGTTTTTTATTTTTTAAACTCTACAATTAAACCTGCCCAAAAACCACATCCTGTAAAAAGAAAAGTTCAGCCATAATATTTATATGTATTTTATGTAATAAATACTTCTTAAGCACGTATTGTAACAATATATTCATGTTCCATGATACTTAGTAAAATGTATAAAAGCTCTCTGTATAAAGAATTCTAATGTGAATCAGTTGCCATCAAGTCAGTGGGCTCTGGGACGCCTATATGGGTCATAGCAGTCTGGAACTTGGCACCATAAGGTTTTTGATAGCTGATTTTTTTGAGACAATCAGACCTTCCTTTTACCAAGGCAACTCAGGGCAGATGCAAAACTACAATCTACACTTCAAAACAAACACATGAACAATGTGCACCATCAAGGGACTCCAATTTTGGTATAAGAACCTTGTAAGCAGAGTTAACTGCACACATCTAAGGCAACGAGGGCCTTTGGCACACACCGACTAAAGAAAGTTAAAGCCTACTGAAAGCCAAGCCAGTTTTACGCATTGGCTGCTAACCACAGGGTCAGTAGTTCAACTCCACCAATGTTTTTGTGGGAGAAAGATGGCAAGGATGTCGCACCCATGAAGATTTATAGCCTCAGAACCCAGAAGGGCAGCGCTACGCTGCCTGGAGGGCTGCTTGCTGAGTCAGAGCGCGCGCCGGCAGTGGGTTTGTGGTTGGGGTTTGAGTGTCCTTCTGAACTCATTTTCTAAAAAGCTTTCTTTTTTTACCCATGAAAATGTCTGGTAGTTATAAAAGCACACTGGGGCACAAATGTGGGCACAATAGAACTTAGCTATGATTTGGAAAAGTTTTACAGAATGTCAGGAATTTTTGTGGTGGTGTTTTGGTTGTTGTTTCCAAGGCCTATCATTTTGTTGTTGTTATTTAAGTGAAGAGAAACTGATTTTGTTTTCTACTCAAGCCAGAAAAGAAGGTAATGGCTTTTTAAAATTAAATGCTTCAAATTTATTTTTTATTAACAGAAGAATGTGAAAATTTCCCACAAATCCAAATCAACCCTTCATTCTTCACACACATTATAGTAGCTGTAAGTCCATGTGATCAGGAATCTATTAAAAGATATTTAACTATAAACACAATTTGGTAATGTCAGTAAGAAAAACCAGGTCTTGGATGTCCATAGTTATAATTTATAGTTTGACAAGAAAAATACAAACTCAAAAGATGATTTTGTGACATCTTCCAAATACTTCACTCCCATATCCTAAAAGAGAAAAACAAGGACCAGACTAATGATGGGCCAGACTCCAATCTCATGTCATGGAGTCAGAGTTTCTAAGGCTGTAGACACTCACAAGAGCACAGAACCCCGTCTTTCTCCAACAGAGTGCCTGGTGGGTTTGAACTGCCATCTTTGCAGTTATCAGTCCAACACTTACGAGGCAGCATGGCCCAGGGCTCCTGTCCTAAGGAGTCAACCACATCACTAAAAGCTATCTTAGGTATAACACAGTTAAGATCAAGTGTACAATAAACTTGTCTACACTGAAAAACAATTTCATTTAAATCCCTACTTCCCACTCAGCTTAATGAAAGACAAAAAAAGCTTTCCCAAATGGACAATCTGAGAAAAGTTCCCTGACAATACCTATTTCAACTATATACAATATAAGAATTATTTGTAGTTATAAAATTTTAAAAACCAACCTTCAAGAATCCCTTCAGAATATTAAATAAAACTGAAATTAATTAATCAACCATCAATACCATTCTATTCAATACCTAAGCTTCCCCATGATAAATATTAAATAAAACCAAATAACTTATTTCAGAGTTTGTTAGCTTTACAATATAAAGAACCATCTTTTGCAATAATTGCGTCTATTTTAAATATTGAATTCATTGATCCATAAAAAAGTGATTAGTACTATACATGTATATAATAGATCATAAGTCTACTGGTTATTTGGAGCTATTATCTTAGGGTCATCTGTCACTCATTCTATAAATCTCTTAGAATAGCCAACCCATCAACAAGTCTTGTCAACTCATCCTCTACTTCTAACTCTAGTTCCAACTGTCACCTTAAGTTTTCTGAATAAATGCAGACATGTGGTTCTTAAGCAGAGACCACCAAGCCCCTAAGGGGTCAATGGTTACCATAAAGGAGGGGGGGTCTGCTATTGGCTTGCTTCTAGTTGATACAGACTATGGATACTGCTAAACATCTCACAATGTACAAGGAAACACCTGATCACAAAGACTTATTCAACACAAAATGCCAACAGTGTCGAGATTGAGAAACCCTGGTCTAGTAGGGAAGACTTCAATTTGACATCATTCTATTTGCCCGGACTTATTTCTTCTACTATTTTTTACCCAATTCTGATCCTCAAATATACCTGACATTTTCCTATCTCCACGTATATATACTTCAGGTTTTCCCTACCTGGATTGTAATTTATCTAAATGTTCTATTATCTCTTTCAGTTCAAAATTCAACTCATATTTCCTCCATGAGCTATTTTCAAGATCATCCAGCCTAAAATAATTGACTTCCTCTGAAAGTCTTGAATTAAAAGTGGTATAATAGCCATGCTTTCAATGCATCCTCATTTTATTTAATTGCTCTATTATCGTTAGTATTATTACTGCTTTACAAATTCATCAAAGCACATAGTAAAGTGATACAGAAAACTATAGATGGTTAATGGACATAACTTGATACACTTATCCAAAGTCAGATTAGGCACAAAAATCAAAGTCTCTAACTCTTCCTCCAGTTAAATTGTTTTCCAGTAATATAGCCTAACCAAACTCACCACTGCACAAGGTCTAAAGCTAACCTTCTTTCTTTTGGTGGGAACTCTAGTCCTCACTAGTCCTAGTTGGTTTTGTTTAATAAAAGGTAATTCATGATGCATGTATAAAAGCATTCATTTTATAGATTGTTAAATACACATAAATAATTGACTCTACTCCCAAGCTTGGCCTAAATCTCAAATACACTCATTTTAATGAGGAGGAACCATGAAATTGCCAATATTCTACTGTTTCATGTGACTCCCCCTAATATTTTTATCTCTGATTCTTCTGGTGATTATCACCATATTTCTAATATGATAACACCCATTTCTAGGCTTTCAACATTATATACAATTTTATTTTAAAATTTATTGACTGTCTTAATTGAAAAATGAGCTTTGCTCTCCCCTTGGGAATAAACGATCAGCTGTTTTCAGTTTCTAAGTTTTAAAGGGTCGTTGCCATCGAGTTGACTCCAACTCATAGTGACCAAGACTGTCAACTTTCATGGGACTAGAAAGTCTCCTCTTTCTCCAGTGGAGCAGTGAGTGGCCCAAGGCATTAACATACTACACCACCAAAGATGGGCCCATATTTATTATCTTTATTAAGATCACTAGCCAATCATTTGTCAGCAATGTTGATTTCTTTTTCCTATTGCATCACCTGAAAGGTATGCGACTAAAAGTGTGTATCTGCAAGGTTGAATATAACATTTCAGTGTTTTATACATTTATTATTAAATTCAAAGAGATATAAAAATTTTACAGACAAAATTTCAAAATGAAGATCAGAAGAAGCTAATGCACAGAATCCAGTGAACAAAATTGTTGCCAACTAATCTATTTTGGCGTTTAAGTCTAAGAAAGCCAATGAGCCATTTCTAGATGGTGTTGTACAAGAGCTATAATCGGGAGTTTCTCCATCTCCAACTTAATCTCCATATGTTTGAAAACTAGTAATATTGCTAATATTTTATTTCCTATAAATTCCAACTAAAAATACTACCTTAGGTACAGAAAAGATTCAAACAAAAACTACCAATAATCTATACTAAACCAACATCTGAGCTGTAGAGAGGCACCAATATCCTATGAAGCAATAGTAGAAACTATGATTGTTTCCTTCTTTTCAATGGCATAATTTTCTACTGAACTCTCATTAGCATGAATGTATGAAGAACTATTTAGATAATCAAAATAAAGTAATGGCTAATGAAAATCAGTAATGTGCAATAATGATCTGAAGTCACATGTTTAAACTCTCTCCAGGCAAAGTAAGGGCCTAGTACAGCAGAACAGATACAACCAGAGGCAGAATATATATATATATATATGTCATCCCTAAAATCTATCAAATTCTAATTAGGAAAAAAAAAAATTGCCAACCTAACCAAACTCACCCTACAAACTTTCACAGATTGAGCATTCTGATCAGGATTTAACAAGGTCAGGAGTCACTACTTAATCTGAAACCATAAAGTGGTGTGAAAATGTAGTTTACCTTTGTATCAATAGACGGTGCTATCCCTCGTAAAGAAAAATGAGGTCTGTCGAGAATGACTCAATATCAGTAAAAGAAGAAGAAGAGTTGCCAACGAAAAGAACCACAGACATCTTGTGACAAAAATAATTACAGAATACTTACAGAAAATATGGAGTTTTCCCTATAATGGTACTTGAGTAACTCATACTTTCTAAGACCCAATTGTTACTGTCTGTTTTTAATTGCTACCATAATTTTTATTATAAACCGAAAAGAAAATGCTTGCATGTTTGTAAACCAAAACGCCAAAAAGAACATGCTTGCAAAAGTTTCAACAGAACTAAGATAGATTTAAATGTTAACTCCTGTCACTTCTCCAGTGTGACTTCCTTTGTTAACTACCAAACATCAGTGAAGGTGCTACAGAGAAGGAGCAGTCCTGGTTAACAGCCAGCTACTAAATCAGTGAGCCACTCGACTCCTTGACTAAATAAATGGCACAAGGATTGAAGACCAAGAAGCAAAGATTAAAAAGCACTTAAACTTAGCAACTTCTGATTGCTAAGAATGAACTAATTAATTAGGCAACCACAATATCTATGTGGTTAACAGTTTAAAAAATACATATCCTCTCAGAATTGAACAGTGAAAATATTTTGGAATCTAAAGATAAAAAATCAGACTTATTACCACCTGAGTGGCTTCATGCAACTTCTATAAGCTCAGTAGCCTGATCTTTATAAATAAAAGAATGTGTCTGTCACTGGTTTATTATAAAAATTAGTATAAAAAGAAAAAGTCTCAGTAGAGCATGAAACAATATTGCTTGCTGACATTATGAAATGTGCAACAAGTAACACAGTACAGCTTAATTTCAAATCTTCCTACTGACCCTCCAGAGAATGTCTGAAATTAGGAGGGCTACCTAAGAAACTCTCCGGAAGGATATTAAAAAGCCGGATGAGATTGGAAGGTCTTTGATTTCTCACTTTATTTAACTTCCATCAAAGAACAGGATAATAATTAATTTTTGTTTCTCATGTGTGTGGATTAGTATTTTTTATAGAAAAACATAAGTGTTTTTCAGTTACAGGAGGTACTCAAAGCTATGTAGTTAAATTTTTTTAACAAAACCTTATCACCTTCAAAGTATTCTCCATATACTTAATCCATTTGTCAAATCTGTGATTCCAAAACTGGTGCACTGAGATATTTGTAGGAGCAAGTATATTGTCGTGGTGGCTAAAGCAGTCCCCCATCTGCCCAAATCAGGCCTTTTTTGTTGCACACTGCTATGCTATCTTTTCAGAACCACTCAATAGAAAGCTTGATTAACAGTCTGACCTGGTAAACAAACTAAAAATGCACTATGAGACAACAATTTTGTCCATTCAAGAAGCTGACGGACATCCAGAACCAGGTTTGTCATTAATCGACATTTCACCCTTTTTGAAAGGAGAAAACCACGCATACACTTTAGTTCTGGCCATAGCGCTCTCCTTGTAAGCTGTGTCCAACATCCCAATAGTTTTTGCGGCATTTTTCCCGAGCAGGAAAGAAAATTTCACAGCCGCACGCTGTTCTCTTAAATCGGCCATCACAAAAAACGAGGTCTGAGAAAAACTGCTTTCACGAAAAAATTCCCTGTGACCAGAGAGAACATCCCAGGCCACTCAACTGGGTGCACTCTCTGAGCGAGATGCGAGATGCCCGCATAGCGTGGAAAACGCTCTGCTCTGCCCAATGCAATTCCAGGTTTGGGGGGTACCCCCTCGATACTTTCTTATTTTATATATAAATTATTACGTTTAAAGTCATTCAAATCACAAAATATGATGAGTAAGGATACATGTTTTATGCCTCGGAGATTTCTGGAAGACTCAAGCCACAAAGTGCAGCCCCTACTATAACTTAAAGTTAAAATTTTTATTCTACTTAAAGATAGAAAAAAGCAAACTCCCCGGGATAGGAGTGTGATTTGAAAATAAAAGAATCCTGCTCCTGGGCCGTTTATGGCCCGCATGACTCTCACAAGCCAGAAACCCCAGACTCTTTTTTACCCATGAAATGTACATACCTATATTTTAAAGTATACATAAAGAAAATGCTTTTGCATCTTTGGAGTAAGACCTTCCCTGCTTGCTAATGAATAACAGCAAAAACAAGCAATGGCAGGATCTTGGGGAAATATGGGAAACCAAATGGACAAAATAAATGAGGTTAATGTGCTTTGACGTTAAATCGGCATGTAAGCAAAACGGACTGTTGAAAAGAGGGGGAAGAAGTCTGAAAGTAAGCCAAGTCCAGAAAGCTGGAAGAAGGGAAGAGTGAAGCAAACGATTACCTGAAGCATCTCCAACTTTAAAATCACTGTCATCTGAACTATCATAATCGAGAGCTTCTAGCAGAGAAGCTGCCAAAGGCTTCACCTGCCTCCTCTTGGAGCTGCGATCCACTGTTAAGAGAAAAATATTACCATCGTCATTCATCATCACACCAAGGGGAAATTATGGTGCTGTGGGAAGATACAGCCATCACGCAGGAAACCTACTTCAGTGCCAGAGAAGGTTTATCTGGGGCTGGGGGGCGGGGAGGGGGGGTGTTAGGGACGAGGGCGCCAGCCTGGAAGGGCTGGGAAGTGAAATGGGCACCTGTGCAGACAACGGGAACCCACACTGGACGCCCAGCCCCAGAAAGCAAACCCTCTGCCCTGCAGCCATATCCAGGTGACTCGATGTGACTGAGTCGAACTGCCCCGTGGGGTTGCCAAGGCTGCCCATCTTTCTCCCCAGGAGCAGCTGGGGGTTCCAACCGCCTGGTGGGTTCTAACTGCCAGCCTGAGCAGCCAAACGCTTAGCCCTCGCAGGAGGGCTCAATGCAATCCCAGACGGGCCGAAATCAAAGCCGGCCCTCCTCCACGTCCACACCTTGCGGGGCTGTTTCTGGGGCTTGCTCGCAACGCGTCATTCAGACACGGGTATTAGTTATCAGTCCATAGAAAAAATGCCAAGCCCAGGGAATCCAAGACACCCTGTGCATTCCTGCAGACCCTGGAGGGGGGCCGGCCCGCCCACGAAGGGTCACCACAAGGCTCCCCACCCGCCCGGCTCCTCCTGGTCCGCAGGAGGGCTGAGCTGGACCTCTCTTCCCTCGGAGGCCTCGGACACACTTACTAAGGAATCCGTGAGGTGATCGTTGGGAGGGCACCTAGGGAGAGGACGCCAGCGCCCAGGCAGCACCGAGATCGGGGAGCGGGCCGCGGAGCCAAGTCCGAAGGATGCTATTTAGAACCGGAGGCGCCGCCGACCCGCTCGGGGCGCAGCAGCGGCAGCCCCGCGGGTCCCCTCCCGCCCCCGAGTCCTGGCCGACCCAGCCCCTGCCGCTCGCGCCCCTGCCCACGGCGCGCCCCGGCCGGAGGCGCCCTCTGGCCCATGCAGCGCGGCTGACTGGCGGCCCGGGGCGTCAGTTCCCCCGGCTCAAACTGGAAGCAAAAATAAAAGAAAGAAAAACTTTATTAGCCTGCATCAGAAACAACAGAAGACCCCGAAGTGGCACGGTCTGAGGCCGACTGCCTGAGACAATGGGCAGAGAAACGACCCGGATACAGCTCCAAGGAGAAGGAAGTGAAAACACCAGACGGAGCGCGACCGGCAGCGGAAGGCGAGTGCGCGTGCGCCAAATTGACGTCCGCCCGGCCCGAGCCGGAGCCGAAAAGAGCCGAGTGCGTCTGGAGGAGCCGAGTCGGGCCGAGCAACAGCAAGCTGCCTCCCCGTCTCTGTGCGACTCCGCCCACAAATCTCTGCGGCCCCGCCCTCTCTGCTCCAACCACCAGGACTCGACACTCTGTCTGTTTACCTGCAAGGTCTGCAGTTCCAAACCACCAGCCGTTCTGTGGGAGAAGAGGTTTGCTACTCTGGGAAAGAGTTACAATTTCAGAAACCCACAGGGGCAGTTCTACCCTGAATTGACTCCATGGCAGTGAAATTTGTATACAAAGAAATCATTCAGAATAACCTTTCTGCCAAAAGATGTTTGCTACTTTAAATCAATCCCAAAACTTAGGGATAAAAGTGTCATTTGCATGTTAATTACTCTAGCCATGATAATTGTACTGTAAACAGACAATTCTGCATAATAAAGCATATAGTGTTCATAATAGAAGAATATATCTAAAAGAATATATCCCTTCTCAAAAGTGTATTGTGTAAGACCTCAGAATGTATGTCCACATGAATGTAACATAGTATCCCACATCAACCTGGGGCATTTATTTTTAGGTTGACAAAAATCAGATCAACCTCACTGCCATCAAGCCAGCTCACAGTGACCCTAGAGGACAGGGTAGAACTGCCCCTGTGAGTCCCTAAGTCTATAACTCTTGACTCATGCAGGCTCCTGGTCGTTTCAAACTGCTGACCTGCTTTAGCACCATGCCACCGGGACTCCGAAACAGCCACCGCTCTTAGAGTGAGATCAAACCTTAGCATTGCATTAGACATTAGGTAAATCTGCTGCACACGACCTCTTTAAAGTATGGAAGAAAAGGGATGTTACTTTGAAGATAAAGATGTGCCTGACCTGAGACATTGTATTCTCAAGTGCTCCACATGCATGTGAAAATTGGACAAAGAAAACAGAAGACCAAATAAGAAGGGAGCCATTTAAACTATGGTGTTGGCGAAGAAAATTCAAAGTACCATGGACTGCCAAAAGAACAAACAGATGTCTTGGAAGAAGTTCAGGCAGAATGCTTCTTAGAGCACAGATGGCCAGACTTTGTCTCGCGGATTTTGGACATGTTATTAAGAGAGACCAGGCCCTAGAGAGGGACATCATGATTGTGAAAATGCAGAGGCAGAAAAAAAGAAGGCCTTTGATGAGATGGGTTGACTCAGTGGCTTCAAAAATTAGCTCAAAGCAGATCTGTTATCATAGAATGGACCCTAAAGGTCAAAGTAGAACTGCCCCATATGTTTGGCATTGTTGAAACATTTCAGTGGGTAATCTGTTCATTCCTGGGGCCTTGTTTCTCACTAATGCCTTCACTTCAGCTTGGATTTCTTCCTTTAGTACCATCAGTTCTTGGTTCTATGTAATGGTGGCGGAGTGAAATTTCTTAATAGACCTCTTCCACACAAGTCTCTGTACTCCCTCCAAATGATTGGGTGGGGCACCAGCCCCAACCCCTACCCCTACCCCCATTCCCACCCTCTGCCAGGCTGAGATATCTTTAAATCATGAGAGTGTAAGAGCCCGAGGACTTTGAAAGAGGGTGTCCAGTAGCTGTGTCTGAAGTTGACGAAGGCTGGCAAGATCAGGTGCATCACACAGACTGTGGCACGGAGACTCAGAGGAACAGCACCAAGACCATGGGGTACCTGCTCCTCATCTGGCCTGAGACTATGGATGAGGCCTATGGATGAGGACTGAGAGACAGGCAGGCTGGCCTCCTCTCTGATTGAGGCAAAGGTCAAGGGAGTATGTATGTGTCTGAGAGACCAAAGAGTGGAGAGAAATCGGCTGCTGGTTGAAGAGTGAAGCTGTGTACCAATGACTGTACTCTTTTTGTTGGCTGGTGCTGACTTCTGGTGTCCTACTGACAACCCCAATAAACTCCCTTAATTGTCAGTATTGTTTGTGAGTTCTGTGTGGCCACCGTAATGAATTTTCAAACCCTGCATAGATGAAGTGTGGCATGGAAGATTGAGTGGTGCTAGAATAGGTAACTAAGGATGGAGAATGGAGTCATAACTGACTCTTGTCTCACGGCAATGGAAAAGCCTGAGAAGGTCCGTATGGCAGTTAAATAATCTGACAGCTTTACCAAAGGGGCAGAGTCTAGCCTGTCAATCAGGTCGCAGTTGATGGCCTCATTTGGAGGTGCAATGGCAATAAATACCTCACTGGAGGCCAGACCTCTCTCCCTGCCTTCACTTTCCTGCCTTCACTTTCCTGCTTCACTTTCTTTCAGTTCCAGAGAACTGAAGGAGACACATGTTGTCACATGCCAACACTGACATGCCTCTACTGCCAATGGATCCACAAGACTTTCCACCCACTGGCCTGTGACCTTGAATTTGGCATCATTGCATGTGCTGTGTGAGTCTGAAGAAGAATTTGTGGACTTGGATTGGATATATGGACTGATATACTTATGGACATGAGATGGACTGGGCTGGGATGTTTTCTTAATACACAATTACTCTTTGATATAAAGTTCTCTCTTACACATATACAAGTGTCTCTGGATTTGCTTCTCTCGTCAATCTGTACTGACACAGTCAGACATGTCCAACTCCATGCTGTTCACCAGTTACCTCCTGAAATGGTTGGCAGTTGACCAGTTCTTTAGACACTCGCACCCACTGCTCTTGTTGTTGGGTGTTCTCAAGTCAGTTCTGGCCCAGAGTGGCCCTGTGTGCAACAGAACGAGATACTGCCCAGTCCTGCTTCGTCTTCACAATCGTTGCGATCACAATCCATCTTGATGAGGGCCTTCCTCTTTGTTTCTTGCCCCGGTACTTTACCGGGCATATCACACACACATTGACCATAAAATCCGTCACCACTTCAGCTCTAAAGACTTGATTTTTCTCTTCGCTTCTTTCTCCTTGAAAAATCACTAAGCAATAATAATTTATAAATTATCAAGAGCTTGAGGGAGGGGGGAATTGGGAGGGAAGGGAGAAAAATGAGGAGCTGATGGCAGGGGCTTACGTGGAAAGCATATGTTTTGAGAATGATGAAGGCAACAAATGTTTAAATGTGCCTTATACAATTGATGTATGTATGGATTGTGATAAGAGTTGTATGAGCCTCCAATAAAATGATTTTTAAAAATCGCTGAGCTTTTGGTTATCCAACTCTATGTCTTTGCACAGTTCGTTGTAGTCCAATCTGTCTGATGACTTTATAAAAAAGAGAAATAGACACACAAGAGAGCGACAGAGCGAAGACAATCACATAAAGACGCTACAACCCCAGAAAGACAAGATGGCTAAGAGTTCCTACAAGCCAGGAGAGCAACGTGGAGCAGCTTCTTCCTTGAGCTCTCAGGAGTCCGCACTGCTAGCTCCTGGTTCTGGAAGTAAAGCATCTAAAACTGCAGCTCTAGAGCAGTGTGGTTCTCAACCTGTGGGTGCCAAACCCTTTGGGGGTCGAACCACCCTTTTCACAGGGGTCGCGTAATTTATAACAGTAGCAAAATGACAGTCATGAAGTAGCAACAAAAATAGTTTTATAGTTGCAATGCTAACTTGCCAATCCAAAAGTACACTCGTTTTTGTTATTTGTGACCCCAAAAGGATAGAGTCCCTGTGGTGAATTTGTGACTCATTTCATCCTGCCAGACTAATGTTTTCAGAGAAATTCCAGAAAAAGAATAAAAGATTGATTAAGGAAGCAAAGAAATTTCTAAACTTACAGAAAATCCTAACCAATCCCAGAGAAAAGACAGGATATCTACAATGTCTATTAATCAAATTAGAATCAGAACTCTTATGTGTAAATTATGAGGACTGGGAACATCCTAAATCATTTCACTGATAATTAACTATTTCAAATTATGTAAAATATAGTGATGACATAGTATTCTTCAGGTTTAGGTAGCAAAAATCAACTTTGATATAACAGGAATAAAAAAATTTTTTAACATAAAAGCCCCCAATAAAATGATCTTTTAATAATAATAATAATAAAATAGTTATAGTCACAGAAGAGTTTTTTAAACTTTAATATCTATAATAAAAATACTAACATTTCTGGTTTAAGTTAATCACTTGAAATTTCATAGCTTATTCACACGGAAGAAAAAAAAACGGAATGCACAAAAGAGTACCATAAACACTAAAATTTCCTTCCACCTTTGTGCTGCAGCCAGCCAGGTGTCTATCTATAACAAGGTCTTTTTTAAAATTTAAGGTGTCTGCTTTACACCTGAAAAGTAAAATAGCCTCACTCAGATATAATTCACATACCATAAAATTTACCCTTGATGTTTGCTTTTAGTATGTTCACAAAGTTTCGTCATCATTACCACGAGTTCCAGAACATTTCGTTTCTCCAAAAAGAAACCCCATAGCCTTTAGTAGCTAGTTCTCGTCTCTCACACCCTGGTCCTACTATGGAGCAGGCGTTGGGCCATTAACCTTTGAAGCTTCAAACCCATCAGGTGCTCTGCAGGAGAAAACGAGCTGCCTTCCCCTATATAGATTTACAACCTGGGAAATTATATTTCATCTCAGGATGAGTCAGAATTGACTTGACGGCATTGGATTTGGGGGGTTTTAACACGGGGAAACCACCAAAATCTCTATAGCGTTTCCTAATCCAGATTATTTCATGTAAATGGACTAATGAGTGGGGTTTTTGTTTCTGATTTCTTGCCTTTAGCACAATGTTCTCAGGTTTATCCATGTGGTAGAAAACCTTGTGTTGGAACTGTTGTGATGGTATGAAATGCTATCAGCATTCTGAATAAAGAAATGACAAAAATGAGAAGTGGATACTTCAACATTTGATGTAACAGCTGTTTGGTCTGCAGTTCTGTTAGAGGAGCTTAGGTACTTAATATGTTTCAGAACATACGAATGGCCGTCTTTAGAGCTGTGGTTCACATAGGGCATATCCCAAGAAAGCAAAGCAGGTGGGCAAAGACACCATTGGTGGAGCAGCATCAGAAGGTGTGCATGATCGCGTGGGCATAAACAAGGCTAGCGACAGACAGGAGATTCCAGGTCACTACCTCAAAAATGCACCCATGATTCCTTCTGTTATTTTCACTCCAGCAAATCTTTAGGTGATAAATCATAAGCAGACTCCTTAACTTTTATGACTCATTTTTTACAAACCTTTATGACTCATTTTAAGAAAGTTGGGGGGGGGGCATCTGAAAAATAAACAGAATGAAAAACAAATCAAATGTTCACATTAAAGGATCATCATGAAACAAATACCCTTTTAAATGGCACTCATGTCAACACCAAAGGAGCCTCCTGGGAACCCTTTCAATTGAGACCCTCTGACTGCTGCCTGAGGGGAGTAGCAGTGACGATAGCATGACTTTTTTGCTACATATATTTTGGCCTTTATGGTTGTCTTTTGTTTGTTTGTGTTTTTAATTGTGGTGAAAACATACACAACAAATCTTAACCATTTCAACAATTTCTATGTACATGATTCAGTGACACAAGCCCAGTTTTTTAATTTAAAAGCTGTGGAATCATAGTTTGTATTATTTTGTTTCTGGCTTCCTGGATTCTACTGTTTATAAGAATGTCGTTATATATAGTTGTACTTCATTTGCATTGGTGAAGCACATGCTTGAATATACCACAATTTATTTTTTCACTTTGTTCTTGATAATTATCCTGATACTTTGCAATCTAAAGCTATTATAAACAATTATTCTATATACATCCTTATCTGCTTCTTGGTGCTCATGTGCCACGTATTGTTAAGTTTATACTTAAAAAGTACAATTACTGGATCACAAGGTATACAAAATTTCAATTTTAGTTGAAAAATTAAAGCAGTTTACAGAGTAGCAGAGTATAAGACCAATTGACTTCCCACCTGAGAAGTATTTTGGTGTGTTTTTCAGATTAATTCCCCATCTCCCCCACCCCACCTCCACGCACATACACTTCTATGTGATATTTAAAGAAAGTTTAGAATCCCTGACTCTATTTCAGACTTGAAAAATTCCTTGCTAGTATATATAGCTATACTTTTTTCCCCCTGTTCTAATCTACCCTTTCCTTCTAAGACTCTAATTCCATGCATTTTGGACATTTTAACTCTACTTTGTTTTAAAAAATAGTCTTATTCACATATAGTTCACATACCATACAATTCAATGGTTTAAATATATTGAAAAGAGTTTTAAAATCCATCACCACAGTCAATTTTAGAACACTTTCTTCATTATTATACCCATTATTATAAATTCCCTATTTCCACTAACCTCCCCTGGCATAATCCTAAAGAACTATTAATCCAGTTACTGTCTCTATGGATTACCTATCCTGAATTTCATATACAGAGAATCATACAACAACAACAAAACACAACAAGGGCAACAAAATAAAGCACAGAGAAAGCAGAAGACAATAGAAACTGGACAAATTAGAAATGGGTCAAAAGGAAAACAAGTGAGAATATGTTACATTTTAGCCTAACTATATCTGCAGTAATCCACTTTCCAATGCACTCTGTCTGAGGACAAGCATATTCACAGTTGGCCAATGATCTAAGGGAGCTCAAAGGAGGCTTAACCTGGGGGGGGGGGGACGCTGCAAATAGATTTGGGACTTCCACTGTCAACCTGGGACTTCTGCAAACCAGGTGCTCAGAGCATAATCCAATTTCTTCTTGTCTTTGGGCCACATCGGCTGGTGTGCTCCTATCATAGGTACTTAACTGACATCTCACGTAGATGGCTACTTGTTTAAAGACAAGCCTTTTAGGCTTCAGGCATTGTTCTTTCTTATATCTGGTCACCATCTGATTTACACTTAGTTTTAGCACCCATATCCTCAGTGCTGACCTCATGAGGGCACTTATGGTCTCACTCTATCTTCTGTCTCTCTTCTCCCCTCTTCTCATATCTTCTTTAAGAAGCCCTTGTGAAGCAGTAAGGAATCCTGATTGGGTAGTGGTTAGTGTTGGACTGCCATCTGCAAGGTCAGCAGTTCAAAACTGGTAGTTTCATACTTTCATGTCAACTTGATAAATAAAATGTAGGGGTGGAGTTAAACTGCCAATCAGGCCCCAGCTTGATGACTTCATTTGGAGGCAAAACTGAGATCAATGGCTCCCTGAGGCTAGCCCCCTTCTCTCTATGCCTCACCGTCCTGCTGGTGAGGCACTCATGGACCTGCTGGGGACTTGGAGACGGCGTCCACTGCCATTGGATCCACATGACTCTTCACCCACTGGCTTGTGATTGTCCTGCATTCTGCATCATTGCATGTGGCTGCATGAGTCTGAAGAGGGATTTATGGACTAGTATTGGACTATGAAGGGGTATCAGACTTATGGACTTGATCTGGACTGGGCTGGGATATTTTCTTGATGTCCAATTACTCCTTTGCATAAAGCTCCCTCTTACACATATATGAGTGTCCTTGGATTTGTTTCGCTAGTCCACCGGCCTAACCAAAACACAACCCGTCTTTCCTCAGGGAAAGACAGAGCTTTTTACTTCCATAAAGAGTTACAGTGTCCGAAACTCCCTGGGGCAGGTCTACCCTGTCCTATAGAGTCATTAGGAGTTGGCATCAACTCATATAGATGGCAGTGAATACGGGGTGGCGACAAGTCAAAATCTATTATATGGCAATGAGTTTTTAAACTTTTCTTTTATTAAGTCTTCATTTAATATATATTATATTGGCTTGTCTACTAATCCACTAAAAGTGAAACCATATATTAAATTATTAATATTGGTTTTGCATTTCTAAATTTTAAGATTATCAACAGATTTTTCACCTTTTCCACATTCCGTTTTTTTTAATTCATGTTCTAGCATACATTTAAATACCCCCTCCTTTAAGTCAGTGTGACAACTTTCCAATACAAACGACTTGAAGAGAAGCAGCTTTGGTCAGAAGTGGAATGAAGTAGCAAAACATTTACTGTTGCTTAAAAACAAAAGCACGTCTTTCACCGGTGATATTCAGACTAACTCCTGCACACCTGAGTCTCCTGTTCCTAGTGTTTCTTGTGGGCTGGGAGGCTGAAGGTGGAGGCTGGTGCCCTTAAGTTATCCCTTTGCTATGAACATTATCTGAATTTGTGCTCATGCAATTCACTGGCTTCGCATGTGTCCCATCACCCTGAAGTAGAACGCGTGGAGTGGTCTTTACATGCCCACTTGAGGTTGGGCAGCAACACTTTGATTTGATACATTGGGGGTTGGGGGCCAGGGAGTCTGTTTGGACCCAGAGCATCCTGTGAAAAGTAGCCCAGGGCTGGGCCCCCCTCACGGTTGTTCTTATGTTGGAGCCCATGGTGGCAGCCTGGCTCAGTCCATCTTGCTGAAGGTCTACCTACTTTACTGGCCCTCTCCCAAGGATGAGGTCCTTCTCCAGGAACTCAGGCTCCTGGCAACATGTTGAAAGTCCTGGAGAGGAAGTCTCCCCATCCTTGCCTCGAAGGAACATTCTGGTGTCCTTTTTCTAAGACAAATCTGTTTGTTCTTTTCACGGTCCATGGTACTGAGAATAGTCTTCACTAGCCTCATAATTCAAATGCATTGACTCTTCCTCGGTCTGCTTTATTCAACGTCCAATTTTCACCTTGATATTAGGTAACAGAAAATCCCATGACCTGAGCCAAGCACACCTCAGTCCTTGCTTTTCAGTGCTTTAAAGAGGTCTTGTGCAGATTTCTCAACACAATGCACCAGTTGATCGCTTGACGGCTGCTTCCATGAACAAGGATTGTGGACACAAACAAGATAAAATCCTTGACAACTTCAGTCTTTTCCCCCTTCCTCGTGATCCGGTTGTGAGGCACCTATTGATCCAGTTGTGAGGAAATGGTTTTCTTTACGTTGAATTGTGAACTCTACTGAAATCTACAGTCCTCGCTCTTCATCAGCATGTACTTCAAACCTCCTCACTCTCGCTAAGAGAAGGTACTGCAGATGTTCTATGTCGCTGGTGCTATTTGTTAGAATCCATAGGATTGAGAACCAAGGAGGAAAGGGAGAATGATAACTTTTACAATTATCCATAATAATCTATGAGCAAAATTTCGCCAACCACCCTGTTTTTGTATATTGCCTTACCCTTCACACAAGTTAAAAAATTGACTGATTTATTCTCCCTTAGGAAGTTCCATGACTGAACTATTCCTCCCTTTTGTTGTGTAATTGTTTTATTTACAAATTGATATCTCTGACTCTCTAGTTTCAGTCTGAGTGACAGAAATAGGGAAATACTGTAGCTGAAGTATAGAAGTATCCAAAGAAAACAAGCCTATTTCCAACTATTTATATGAGATGGGAAACAGGGTTTGTTTTACTTTGGATACTTGTATATCTGGGCTGACTTCTGGGTGGTGTTGTAAGTATGTTAAACTCAGGTTGTTGTCTGATGTTGTTTGCTTTCAGTCTGAAGAACTCTCTTCAGTATTTGGTGTATCATTGGCCTGGTTTTGCAATTCTTTACATTCCTATTTATCAGGAAATGTCATAATTTGGCACTTGTAGTTAAAGGATCATTTTCCTGAGTATATGATTTTTGGTTAATATATTTTTTTCTCTTAGAATTTTATATATGTCATCCCATTGCCTTCTTCCCTGTGTAGTTCCTGCTAAGATATCAGAAATTAGTCACATAGGATCTCCTCTGTAGATAACTTTTCATTTTTCATGAGTTGTTTTCAGGGCTCTTCTCTTATTGAGAGTTTGATTTATGTTATGGTTTTCCTTTGGAGCCTCTCATTTTGGGGGTTCATTCAGCTGACCTTAGATTCATCTACCTCTGCATCCACTAGCCTGTGGCCTTACTGCTCTGCCATCCTGACTCCTCTTGATACGCTTCTGCAGCTATGGGAGTTAGCAAAGCCTTCAGCTCTTATCTGACCGACCAGCTAGAACTGGACTCAACTGTGCAAGCCATTTCTGAACCCACCTCTCTTTATATGTGCATATATACACACATGCAAGCGTCATTCATTTCCTTCACTAAAGAACCCAACCTAGCACACTGGACAATAATCAGACAAACATTAGTAGGCAAAAATAATGTAATAACTAAAAAGAAAACAAAGGAAAATAAAAACAAGGAATGACAAAAGAAAGAAGAAATACAATAAGCAAAACTAATGAGGGGAAACAAAGAAAAGAGAAATGGGGGAAAAAGAAGAGAGAAATAGAATAGATGAAAATAGGAAAGCAGCAAAAGAAAGGATTAAAAACAGGGAGAGGAAATGGCAAGGAAAAAAATGATGGGGGACAGGGGTCCCTCTACTGGACAAGGTGCAGAGGGGAGGGTGAGAGTTGAAGGGTGGATGCTTGGCCCAAGCCGAGGTTCCTGGAAGCAGGTCAGGGCACCAGATCCAAGTCATTCTTGTCAGCTCAGAGAGCAGTTAGGTCAGACTGCTTGTTCCCAGAAGGAACTCTGGAGGCCGAAGAACAGTTGGGAGCAGGGTGACTGGCTATGGCAGGAATGTCTGCCCGCCGTGGGTGGCCAGGGGCCTGACCAGGTGCATTCTTGTGGTCTGGTGAATCAGAGTTGGTGCGCCTCCAGACAGGAGGGTGGTGCGCCGGCAGCCTGATCCTCCAGGATGCAGCTCCAACCTCATTAGTGCAGGCACCGAGGAGCACATCACTGGCTGTTGGGTGGGAGACAGTAGGGCTGGACATGCTTCTCATCACCAGGAGGGTGTGGTGTGGGAAAGTAGGGGGAATCATACCAGTGCTAGTAAGTGCTGATGTCGATTTGCACCTGTGTGAACGTGTAGGGCTGGAGTCCGACCTATCAAGCAGGTCAGAGTATGATGAGGTCTCATTGAGGGTGTGGCATTTTTATGATAGACATTGGGAACTTCTCTCTTTCTGTCTCTTTGCCTTCCGGCTGGCCAGAACTCTGCCTGCCCCCAGGGGTGGCCTCGTATGGCCCGCTGACCCTGGGAGCCAACCTCTGAGCTGTAGCTACCTGCCGTGTTCCCACTGACCTTGGCTCAGTGGGACTCTGCACACACCAGCCCGTGAGATCCTGCTTCCCCTTCCTTCCTCGTGGGCCAGCGCTGGGCGAGTCTGACAAGGAGCTCCGACTAGCACCGGACCTGAGGGCCTGCGTTGGTTTGGGCTGGGACGCCTTCTTGATATGAAATCGCTTCCTGATATAAAGCTCTTTCTTTTACATACAAAAGTGTCACTGGTCTTATTTCTCTGGAGAACCCGCCCTCACACAGTACCTTTCTCATGACCAGTCACTACGGTATGTTTGTGTTATTGGGCCACGGTCTTGATCAAGTGCTGCTTGCAAAAGTCCAAGACAGAAAACCAGTTCAGGCCTCCCGTGCCACACCAGATCGGCCCGCACCAGCTCAGCCAACAACGCAGCAGCTGGTTCCTCGCTCTCTCTGCTTTTGTTTAGCTTCTTCTCCTAGTTAGATTTATCTTTTAAAAAAAAATCATTTTATTGGAGGTTCATACAGTTCTTATCGCAATCCATATACATGTCTACTATGTTAAGCACATTTGTACATTTGTTGCCATCATCGTTTTCAAAACATTTTCTTTCTATTTGAGCCCTTGGTTTCAGCCCATTTTCCCTCCCCCCAACACCCTCCTTCCATCATGAACTCTTGATAATTGATAAATTATTGTTATTTTCTCATGTCTTACACTGACCGATGTCTCCCTTCACCCACTTTTCTGTTGTCCATCCCCCTGGGAAGGGGTTATATGTATGTAGATTATTGTAATCAGTCCCCCCGACTGCCCCCACCTTCCCCTGACCCCTGGTATCACTACTTTCATTATTGGTCCTGAAAGGTTTATTTGTCTGGGATTCCCTGTGTTTCCAGCTCATATTTGTACCCATGTACATGCTCTGGTCAAGCTAGATTTGTAAGGTGGAATTGGCATCATGATAGTGGGGTAGGGGGCTAAGCATTAAAGAACTAGAGGAAAGTTGTATGTTTCATCAGTGCTGTACTGCCCCCTGACTGGCTCGTCTCTTCCTGTGGCCCTTCTGTAAGGGGGTGTCCAATTGTCTATAGATGGGCTTTGGATCTCCACTCCGTACTGCCACCTCATTCCCATTGATAGGATTTTTTGTTCTGGATCTCTGATGCCTGATACCTGATCCCTCCTAGTTAGTTTTCTTTCTTTTTTAAATCATTTTATTAAGGGCTCATACAACTCATCATAATTCATACATATATCAATTGTATAAAGCACATTTGTACATTCATTGCCCACATCGTTCTCAAAACAGTTGCTCTCCACCTAAACCCCTGGCATCAGCTCCTCATTTTCCCCCCTCCCTGCCCCACCCCTCCCTCATGAACCCTTGTTAATTAATAAAGTATTATTTTGTCATCCTGGTTAGTTTTCAATACACTTCATTATCCTTTTCTCTGAAGCTCAGGGCTCTAGGATTGTCATCTGTATTTTCATTTGGTCTCTTGTGTCTTTATTGTAGAGGGTCTTTGTAGTGTGTCTCCCGAGTCTGCTATCTTGCCAGATGTCCATTACTAAAATGTTGATTCTCCATGCCCATATTTCTATGTTTGCTTGTCTAAAAATGTTTGTCCCAAGGGAGGACAAATTGCCACTAGAGATGTTGGAATGATTCTGTTAATTTGAAAGGCAATACTCTCTCCTGGTTACTTTAGACTTTCATGCCAGTAAATCAACAGACACTTGAGTGGCTTATTTTATTGGCTGGAATGGTCAACCTTGAATAACAAGGAGAACCTGAGATACTACAATCTAATGGGGCAAGAAAAAGCATGTCTGGAATACATGCACCCTATTGTACCTCTTTAGCACTCCTGTTCCTATCAATTTCCTCCTTCAGTTTCTAGACTCCTGGGCTAGATTTGTGTTTACTTTTGTGATGATAGCCTTTAGCTTCCCCACCCCCGGCCAGGGGCACCCTGGGAACTGGCAGTTTAGAAGCAAGAGCAGCCCGATGGTGTTCCATTCTATTATGTGATAGCTCAACAGGAGGGTCTCCTAGGGAGACAAGCAGAGCGAGTATCTGGCCTCTGGTGACTTATTTATTTCCTTCTGCCTCCAAAACGAGGTCATCTAGCTGGAACCTGATCGACAGGCTCGACCTCACCCCTTCGCCAGGTGACGGGAGATTCTGTAACTGCAACCATGGGCTCAACATGACACGTGTGAGGATGGCATAGATCTGGGCAGCGTTCTGTTCTGTTACGCATGGAGTAGCTGCGAATCAGAACTCACTTGACAACATCCAACAATAAGGTATCCTCAATTCAATATTTCCAAAACTAAGTTTCTACTGCAGACCTTGAAAACGGTGCCGCCGTGTGTCCAGCAGCCTTAGTCAAATGCCAGTGTCGACTGCAGTGCTTACTGATCATAAAGCTTCATAATAACTAGGAGACTGAACGGACTCTACTGCAGGCTGGGAAGGACATTCAGTGTGCACTTGTAAGGAAGGACAGGACATCGTAGGCGTTGAATAGATAGTTATTTAATGATGAAGAACAGGAATAAGCAATGACTGACTAAATATTCATAGGCAAGTAGGGAAACTGCAAAGGGATGATAAGTAAAATTATAGAAGACTAATAGAACATTGATATCCTAAAGGATTATAATTTGAAGAGCTAGGAATTTTGTATAGTATCCTAAAAACCGTATGATACACTGTTTTCATCAAATGTTATTTAACCAGAAGGTTTTGGTGAAAAGAAGTACTGCTTTTTAAATCTGCTGGCGTTTCTTTGCTTTTAAGTATTCATTGAATTTTGTACATGAAATGCTTCAGGTATTTAATTTACACTGATGACAATATGTGAAGCTTTGAGATTTATAACAGTGGAAGGAAACTTTCAACGACCAAAAATGTTTTCATTTTTCTAATATAAATTTTATAATTGAATATAGTTTATGCTAAATAATCAAATGCTAGTGAGAGAACATATTGGTTTTTAGATTAAGGATAGCTACAGAATCTTTATTAATAACTGAGGTGCAATTTGTGTTTGTATTAGCCAAACAACTGCAGTTGTCAATTTATGTGCATGAAAATAATTAAATGCCTACATGCAAACAGAATAAAAAATGGCTCTCTCTTCTCTTTGTATTAATATAATTGTATTCCGTGGCTCAATTATCAATGTATTCCTCTCACAAGAAGCTATTTCTTTCCTGTCACACATTAATAACATATCATCACTATACCTTTAAATTTCCTAGGTGAGAATACAAGTATACTGTTTCATGAGTGCAACTGGTTCACTGTACAGTTTTTAGGAACTATTCATCATGTGCCTTTGATTTTATTTGGATAACTAGCATTGAGAGTATTTTTGTTGTACTCCAAATTGTTCACAAGATTAAATCAAGTAACCATTCAAATAAACAAGAAATTAACAAAGAAACAAGAAATTCAGAGGGTATAAGATTGGAATGGTACAATATTTCTCCAGTTCATTTATTAATTACACATGTATTATAATTTTAATAAAAGTTTTTAGTCTTTATTATTGGAAAGATAAACTCTCAAATCTAAAATTTTCAAAAGTTTGGTTTATATTTTTCCCAGTTTCATTTCCAAATACCCCCAAATTCTATCTGACCAAACTCATATCAATTCCTTCCACACACCATGCACTTACATTATGAATTTTTATATCTCTGCTTTCTTCAAGCTACAATTCTCCATTTCATACCCCTGGGCCCATTTTTAATTTTTTTTTTCATTTTGCTCATTCCAGAAAGTTTTTGTTTTTGTCCAGGTGGACTAGAGAAACAAATTAATGAACACTCATATGTGTATAAGAAAGAGCTTTATAGAAGGACACTGGGCCTCCACTCAAGCACTCCCTCAATGCAAGAATACTTTCTTCTATTAAATTCGCATTCTATGATGCGCACCTTCTCAAAACAACTGCTGAAGACAAAGCGGGTGAATAAGCAAATGTGATGAAGAAAGCCGATGGTGCCCGGCTATCAAAAGATAGAGCATCTGGGGTCTTAAAGGCTTGAAGGAAAACAAGCAGCCATCTATCTACCTCAGAAGCAACAAAGCCCACATGGAAGAAGTACACCAGCCTGTACGGTCACGAGCTATTGAGGGGATCAGGTACCAGGCATCATCAGAACAAAAAACCTTACCATAGTGAATGAGGGTGTGGGGGAGCGCAGAGTGGAGACCCAAAGCCCATATGTAGGCCACTGGACATCCCCATGCAGAGGGGTCTCGGGGAGGAGATGAGCCAGACAGAGTGCGATGTAGCAACGATGAAAAATACAACTTTCCTCTAATTCCTAAATGTTTCTTCTCCCCACCCCTATTATCATGATCCGAATTCTACCTTGCAAGTCTGGCTAGACCAGAGGATGAAAAATGGTACAGTTAGGAACCAGAAACACAAGGAATCCAGGGCGGATGATCCCTTCAGGACCAGTGGTAATGAGTGGTGATACTGGGAATGTAGAGGGAGGATGGGTTGGAAAGGGAGGAACTGATTACAAGGATCTACATGTGACCTCCTCCCTGGGGGATGGACAACAGAAAAGTGGGTGAAGGGGACGTCGGACAGGGCAAGATACGACAAAATAATAATTTATATATTATCAAGGGTTCATGAAGGAGGGGGGAGCGGGGAAGGAGGGGGGAAATGAGGAGCTGATGTCAGGGGCTTAAGGTGGAGAGCAAATGTCTTGAGAATGATTAGGGCAATGAATGTACAATTGTGCTTTACATAATTGATGTATGTATGGAATATGATAAAAGTTGTATGAGCCCCTAATAAAATGATTTTAAAAAGAAGAAAGAGATTTATTTACAGAGCAATTGAATGCTGAGAAAACATCACAGCCCATCCAGGTTAAGTCCGTAAGTTCAATATTAGCCCATAGGTCCATTACCAGTCTGTAAATTCCTCTTCAGACTCATGCAACAAATGCAATGACGCCAAATGCAGGAAGATCACAGGCCAGTGGGGGGAAGTCTTGTGGATCCAGTGGTTTTGGAACCATCATAGTGCTGGCGCGGGTTTCCTCGTGGCCTCTCCAGTCCCAAGGCTCTGGCTGCCATCACCATCGCTCCGTGTAGCTTGTCAACAGGAATGTCTTGCAGGGAGTGAGCATGTGTGTCCTGCCTCCAGAGAACTATTTATCTCCTTTGGGCCTCCAAATGAGGTCTTCAAGCTGTAACATGATTGACAGGCTAGATTCCACCCCTTCACAAGTTGACACCAGATTATGTAATACCACAGTCTTGCATGTCACCATATTTATAGGCTTCATAAGTCTTACGTTTTTTAGTATTATCAGATTTATTACATTAGTATCCAAGCCTGATATCAATAGGGGGATAAAATATATTTTTTCCTCTTAAGGACATTAGCATTCGTGAACAAAAACCTACGCTATCAAAGTCCATCCTTCTGATCAAAATCACTCAGCTCTCTCCATTCTCCATGCTTTTGTCTAAGGTGAGCAGCCAGTCAGTTGGAAGAGGAGGCTTCTCTTCCAGGCTTGTCATGCAGCCAATGCACAAGGAAAAGGCGCTGCTACAAGATCACAGAAATCTTTTGTTAAACACACAAACATGGTAAGTGCTTGTTTCACAACATATCCACCCTCTAGTTGTATGCACTTCCAAAGGTAGTGTTTCTCTCCTTCTAAAGAACCCAGGTGGTGTTGTGGGTTACCCATTTGGCTGCTAACTGCAAGGTCAGCAGTGAAAACCCCCCATCCACTCTAGGAAGAAGAGCCTTTCTAGTTCTGAGAAGACGTACATTCTCGGAAGCCCACAGGGGAAGTTCTATTCCGCCCTATAAGGTTGCTCTGAGTTGGAATTAACTAGGTGGCATTGGGAAAACAAAACAAAAACCTCTCCTAAAGAATTCTGCACCCTTAGATTGACACCGTGCCAACGTGACAATCCACACACGCCAAAATGACAAATCACACATGCCAAAGTGGCAATTTTAGGATCCTCGAGGGACTCACATCATGTTCCTTTTAAGTGTTCTTTGAGTTTGGGGACAAAAAGAACTTTGAAGGGTCATGTCAGGGCTGGTGGATGGGTCGGGTAAGGCTTCCCAACGCCATTCTCTTGCAACTGTCAAAGAATGAGCAAATGCCTTCTTTTTATGGGGAGAAATGATCAGCATAACCTTCCTGGCCTTTTTGTTAACAGTGCATGTTTTAGTATTCTTAAAACTTCTTAATTCTTCATAATTGTCCTACATTTTTTAAGAACATTTATCAAAAGGATTCCCTTGGAATCCCAGCCCCCTCTCTACCCCCCGCAAAAAAAAAAAGCTGTAACCATAGCCTACTAAGCTGACATTTTAGCTTTGAGTTTAGCCCAGCAGATATCTTAGGAAGCCACTGCTTTGCTAGATTTTTTTTAAACACCCTAACAAGAACTAAGATGTCTATTACTGGGAGAACTTGCCTGCAGCCATCACTGACTGCAGACAGGTCTAAATATGATTAGAAATAAATCCATCTAAGAACTGAACCTCCGTAGCAATACAAAGCAATACTATTTAATTTACTCATCATCCCTGCAACTATGTGAATCAGGAGAAATCTCTGGCCTGCAGCCTGATCCACAAATTTGGGACTTGCCAGTAGCTAAGTACTCAGCTGCTAACCAAAAGGTTGGAGGGCTGATCCACCAGCTACTCTGCGGGAGAAAGATATGGCGGTCTGCTAACAGAAAGACTAGGCATTCGACCCACTATGGGGAAGTTTTACTCACATCTATACCGTTCCCATGAGTTTGTGTTCATTCAGTGGCAATGGGTCTCATTTTTAATTCACTCCCCCTAATTTTGTGAGTCTATCATAAATAGCATGATCAAATAGCATGGGCCTCTGGCTTCCTCATTTCCAGGAGGCTGAGGCCAGACATGCTTCCACCCTCCATCCTTCTTTATCTGTTCTGAGACCAACCGTTTGTCCATGGCACACTACTACGCTGGGTTCAATAGTTCATTGCAATGGCCACACGAAACCCACAAGCAACACTTTTCACATGTTGTCAGGTGAGACCCATCTGGGGAGAGAGGATGCCATGCTTGGAAAAGTAGAGGGTCAGGAAAACAGCAGACAACCCTCAACATGATGAATGGGCACAGTGGCTGCAACCATGGGCTCAAAGATAAGACTGACTGAAAATGGTTCAGGATGGGGCAGTGTTTCATGGCTGCCTTGTATGCACTTCCAAAGGTAGTGTTTCTCTCTTTCTCTGCTTTGTGGGCACTTAACAACAACAGGAGGGAAGGAGATAGGTTACCACTAGTTGGGATCAACAAACAGTAGTACGGGAACAGCCATTGGTCTACAGCAACCCCTCCCCTCAGGCAGCAGCCAAGTCTCCCTCAGGTTCTCAGTGTCTCCGCCTCCGCCTCCATGGACCAGGAGGCCTACCTGTTTCACAGTCTCACGGTCCCCTAGTCTTGGCACTGCTCCTCTGCTCTGTCCCATGGTTTCCTTGCATCCACCTCTGATCTTGGCCTGGCTGCTTTGTTTGTTCCACTGTCTCTCGTGCCTCTGGTCCTGTCCTCTACCACTCCAGACAAAGATTTCAAACATGTCTTCTTCTTCTGGTCCTGGCATTTTCCTCTCTGCTACTGCGAACGCTCATCCTCCCAGGCAGGAGAGTGGCAACTAACACTGACCTGTGGGGGACCATCCTCCCCCAACCGAATGGGTCAAGGAGCAGTTGTGTAATTGAGGGGTGATTAAAGAGACACCAGAGAAGATAAAGCACCCAAGGGCTCATCTCCTCGGTCATGATTTCAGAAACCAGGTCTGAGCAGAGAGAGATGGTAATGTAATCGTGATTCTATATAATCTCGAGCACTCAGGCCATGGTAAGCACATAAGTAGCAGGAAGAGATTGTGAAGAGGCATACACATAACCTGCGGGGGACCAGCTAGGGGTGTTCACGTCATAGGAAGGGGAAGCACCAGAGGCACACATATGACAGGAAGTTACATGCATAACAAGACGGGTGGACTTTAGAATCAGAGAGGACAGTCTAACCTGGATCGTCTCTGAACTGGCTTGACTTTGGCATGACTACCTGGATACAGATGGGCTACAAGGGACTTCACTGTCCTCAAAATTAATCAGGAGCTTCCCCAGAGCAAACACACTCTTTCAACTGTCTCTGGTTCAGTTGAAGCCTCTCTCCTTACATTCACCTAATGAGAGCATTAGAGAATCGTGTATTTTTCACTAAACGCATGGCCACATAAATAATGCACACATGTGATGGGAAGAAATAATAAAATCATGTTAAATTCTGGCAAAATTCATGCATGTACATACCACTCATATCCTGTGACACTTCCAAAAATGAATTTTGGACCCATGCACCCTCAAATTTAGCCCCCGAAATGTTACTTTTGATCATATTTATATAACAAAAGTTGTAAGCCATAGTCAAGAAATTGTGGATTAAGTTTCATAGTAACCAGAGACAGTTGAAAGAGTGTGTTTGCTCTGGGGAAGCTCCTGGTTAATTCTGAGGACAGTGAAGTCCCTTGTAGCCCATCTGTATCCTGGTAGTCATGCCAAAGGTGGACTGAGTACAATAGGAAACATAATATCTTCCAGCATCAGAGAAAGCTGTTTGCAGAGGTGGGAAGGAAACTTGCCTGAGCTGTGGGAAACTCGAGGGTAGGCTGGTGGGGTGGTTGCTACTAGAAACTAAACCTCCACTTTAGCAGGCACCAAGGTAAAGACTCAACATTAAAACTACTGGACAAGAGAAAAAAACAAAACTGATGTTAACGTACAAAAGAACTGGCCCTAGAGGGCTTCAGAAAGTTCATGGAAAAAACAGAATGAATGAAAAGACACCAATCCTTAAAAGCTTTAAGACATATGATCTTAATGGCCACTATCTTCCCCCTCCTCCCCATCTCCTTCACTGGACCTAGCTCTTCTCCCAAACATTGCCTGATGGAATTCCTCAGATGTGAGCTCTCTTATTTTACTCTACCTTCCCCCCCCCTTTTCATTTTTTTTCCTCTTAAAAAAGCAATAAAACCTCTCATTCAGTTCATGTGGATATAATTCCCATGAATAAATCAAGTCCTAATCTTTCCCTCTAGTGAAGAATCCTTTGTTTGTTTAATCATTTTATTAGGGGCTCATACAACTCTTATCACAATCCATACATATACCAATTGTGTAAAGCACTTTTGTACATTCATTGCCCTCATCATTCTCAAAACATTTACTCTCCACATAAGCCCCTGGCATCAGCTCCTCATTTTCCCCCTTCCTACCCTCTCCCCACTCCTTCATGAACCCTTGATAATTTATAAATTATTATTTTGTCAAATCTTGCCCTGTCTGACATCTCCCTTCACCCACTTTTCTGTTGTCCATCTCCCAGGGAGGAGGTTATATGTAGATCCCTGTAATCAGTTCTCCTTTTCCACCCAACCCTCCCTCCACCCTCTAGGTATCGCCACTCTTAGCACTAGTCCTAAAGGGATCATCCACCCTGGATTCCTTGTGTTTCTGGTTCCTATCTGTACCCGTGTACATACTCTGATCTGCTGGATTTATAAGGTAGAATTGGAATCATGATACTGGGGATGAGGAAGCATTTAGGAACTAGAGGAAAGTTGTATGTTTCATCGTTGCTACACTGCACCCTGACTGGCTCCTCTCCTCCCCACACCCTTTTTTCCAATTGCTTACAGATGGGTTTTGGGTCTCCACTCCACATTCCCCCTCATTCACAATGATATTTTTGTTCTGATGGTGCCCGATACCTGATCCCTTCTACACCTCGTGATCGCACAAACTGGTGTGCTTCTTCCATGTGGACTTTGTTGCTTCTGAGCTAGATGGCTGCTTGTTTACCTTCAAGCCTTTAAGACCCCAGACACTATATTTTTTCATAGCCGGCACCATTGAAGATCCCTTTGTAAACCACAGAAACCCACTCAAATAGGGATTCATGGACTTACTCTCATGAGGTCTAAATCAATGACGTCTACTTCCACACAGCTGGTCTACAGTGAACCTCTGTAATTATCCTTGACTCCTCCCTCTCATCACTTCCGCACTCTCAACAATCACTCAGTGTATTTGGGGGATCTTTTCCAATTCATCACACATTTCCTTCTCTAATCCCAGCTACCCCTATCTGTCATATGAACAATTTACAATGGACCTTTAAGTGACCCCGCATGTCATGCTCTCTAGTGGTTTATGAGTTGGACTGTTAGCCACGGGTCTGCATTTCAAAACCACAAGCCCATGCCCGGGAGAAAGAGAAGGCTTTCTACTCCGCAACCCACAGGGCAGTTCTACCCTGTGCTACGGGGTCACTATGAGTTAGAATTGACTCGATAACGGGGAGTTATTCTTTATTAGATAACACAATCATCAAAAATTAGAGATCTTGCATTAGTTTAACTTCCCAACACTGGTTCCATAAAGCTCATTATTTTTAGGTGTTCATAGTCCAGAAGCTCCAACGTCTAGCTTGTTCTCTTCAGGTTCCAACTTTCCAGCTCACTCAATGTCTCCTTCACAGGTACAAAATTCCCTGGACACCTGCATCGTACTTTTTCACCTGGTTAACTCCTTCTTCTGTTCTAACTAGCCTGCGTGTAACTCTTGCCTACTTCCAGTGTTTCCTACTCTTCTTACTCCCAGTTACTGGCAGTTGCAGTTAATTGCTACTTTAAGTCAGACTGGTTTCAGGTGAACCAGTTTGCTGTTGACTGTTCAGAATGGAAGCCTTTCTTATGAAAGAAAGTTCATGAGCGCTGAAGATCCCCTTGCAGAGGGGTCTAGGGGAGGAGATGAGTCAGTCAGGGTGTCATGTAGCCCAGATGAATACAGCTTTCCTCTAGTTCCTAAATGCTTCCCCCCCCCCCACTATCATGATCCGAATTCTACCTTGCAAGTCTGGCTAGAGCAGAGGATGTACACTGGTGCAGATAGGAGCTGGAGGCACAGGGAATCCCGGGTGGATGATACCTTCAGGACCAGGGTGATACTGGGAGAGTAGAGGGAGGGGTGATACTGGGAGAGTAGAGGGAGAATGGGTTGGAAAGAGGGATTTGATTACAAGGATCTACATGTGACCTCCTCCCTGGGGTACAGATAACAGAAAAGTAGGTGAAAGGAGATGTCGGACAGGGCAAGATATGACAAAATAATAATTTATAAATTATCAAAGGTTCATGAGGGAGCAGGGAGCAGGGAGGGAGGGGAAAAAAAAGAGGACCTGATGCCACGGGCTTAAGTGGAGAGCAAATGCTTTGAAAATGATGAGGGCAAAGAATGTACAGATGTGCTTTACACAATTGATGTATGTATGGATTGTGATGAGTTGTATGAGCCCCTAATAAAACGTTTAAAAATTAAAAATAAAGTTCATGAGCGAACAGTGGAATTGCGGGCGTGAAAGGGACATTTTAAATAATGTAACTTCGGAACCAAGGGCAGGAGATAGTAGTGACTTGTGGCACAGGTTTTCGTGGCGATGGAGATAAAGGGGGGGGGCAAGAAACAAGGGATTTCGAGAGACCAGGACCGTTGACATCTTTCAACCACTGACTAGTTTTTAATGACCGCCTAGCACAGGAAGCGGCTGCAGTCTTTCTCAGGCGGCTGACCTCTGCAGCCGGAGACCCGACCTAGCCTGCAGGCGCCTGGCGCTCAGCCACCCGAGGCGCCGCGCAGCTCCCTCTGCGGCCGACGGGGCCGACGAGCGCGCGCCGAGCACGCGCGTCACCCGCGCACCGGCGCGCGACCTGATTTGCAGGCGCCGCGCCATAGGCCCACCCGCGCAACCCATCCCTCACCGCTGGCCTCCCGAGAATTTGCCTGACTCGACAATAGAAATGTCCTAGTTTCAACGTAACCAGGTTCCTGTCATAAATACACAGAGTTTAGGACTAAACAAAGTTTTGTTGTGAAAGGGAATAATGATGGTCGATTCAGGTTAGGGCAGATGCGTTAGGGACTATAAAAATCAGGCACTATCACGGGCAGCCGTATCCGGACCCTCCTGCCGCAAGCTGCCCTCCGAGCCAAGGGTCCTTCAGGTAGGAGGTCCTGGGTGACTTTGGGCGCCCGCAAAATCAGCGTGCGGAGTCCTAGCTCCTGGGTCTGCCAAATTTGTTTTTCCTTCCGGACCCGAGGCCAGAGCCGCAAACATGCTGCGCCAGATCCTGGGTCAGGCCAAGAAGCACCCGAGTGTAAGTTCAGGACCCCATGACCCGTGTCCCCACTTGTCCAGATGGTGTTAGCTGCCTGTCTGCCTCCTGGGAGCTTCTTTCAAAACTACTTAACGGTGGTCGGGGCCGAACCCTGGTTTGCTTTCGGCTGCCCTTCGCTTTGCCCCAGGCAAACTTGACCGTTGACTTCCACTCCTCTCATTGTAGCGTTTGCCTGGAGGCCGAAGGTTAGGGACACCGGTGAGAAAATCAACTGCAGATCGGATTAGCCATTTGATCTCACGCTCTTGTAACTTAGAGGGATAGGTGTGCTCCGTGTAGGTTGGTGACCCGCGAAGGTTTGGTGTCGTTTTTGTCTTCCTCCACTTTCTGGCCTGGTACTCACCGCCTTGTTGAACCACCAGGCCTCAGAACAAATATGAGAGAAGGGTCCGTCATTTTGGATTCTTCAATTTGCCTCGAAGTCTTGACGTTTGGAGCGTTTGGGAGCTCATAGTTTACTTGCGGTCAAGTTCTTTTGAATCTCGTACTATCCGCCTACCCCCAGCACAAGAGCGTGTGATTCTTAAATCTATTTACACAGTGCTGAATCTTAGTTCCGTAAATAGCAGTAAACATCAGAAGCAATACGTTTTCAGAGCATATGTTTTAAACCAGTATTTGTAATAGGTGTGTTTCTGTTTCCTTATTCTTTCAGGGATGTTTTGTTAAACATGCAGGCAAGCTTAAATAATTGGGACATGGCACGGTTTTCAATTCTAGAGATAAAAGCTTTGAATTATGGAAATTATGTGTAAATAGGCAAGATTTGATACATTTTAAGATTTAAATATAATTCACCCAGCGTTAAAGATTAGACACTTCAAACCAAAACTGTTTTCACATGTTTTCAGAATTCCGTGTCTTTCCAATATAGTTTAGTAAGGTTAAGAAAAGATCGCAAATTAGCTAGTTGAGGCTTAGGAATCAATGTCTAGAAACTGCTGTAGCCTCCCTTGCCCAGTGTCTAGCATCTGAAGCCAGCTATTAATTTTCGTCTACTTTGTGCTTGGTTCTAGTTGATCCCTCTCTTCGTGTTTATCGGAGCTGGAGGTACTGGAGCTGGACTGTATATCTTGCGTCTGGCATTGTTTAATCCAGATGTCAGGTAAATCCTTAAAAATGGGTTGAATATGGATGGTTTTTCAAGTTGGAGACATGTGTAGGAGACAGCATCAAGGAGTAGAAAGAACCTGAGATTTGTAGTCATGTAATAAGTTTAGAAACTTGTTTTGTTAATACATTTCCTGATTCTCATGGTAAAGCAGAACTACTGCTAACTACGTTGTAATGTTTTTACAAACTGCTAATCAAGGGTCTTGTCCTTTGTAAATATTTTAACCTGTGTCCATTTCTCCCACTGCAAGGATAAAGTTGTGGCTAATGGGTTTTTGTTCTGCATGCTTTTCCACCAGAGGGAATGTCTCTTTTTTTGCAGTTGGAAAACAAGAGGACAAGAGAGATGAGCTCATTTCTCGTAATTTTGTGCATTTGGCTATATCTGACTTTATTGATGAAATAAGAGTTTTAGGAAAAGATTAGGGACACAGTATCCTGTTACAAAGACCAGAATCAAGACATTTGCCCCTTAAAGACCCTCTACATGGTATTTATTATAGTTCCTATCTCTTTTAACTCCATGATGGAAATAATACTATGCTCTGCTTAATGGAAAATGAGACTGATTTGTTTAAAATACTAGTTTTTAGAAAGTACGAAATACTTTTAAAGACTGTAACAAGGTAATCCTCTGTTCTGTTTAGTTGGGACAGAAAGAACAACCCAGAACCATGGAATAAACTTGGTCCCAATGACCAATATAAGGTAAGCATCAAATTGCTGAAGGTGTTTCTTTTTCAAGTAATTTACATAGCATATAATTCAGTAGTTCAGTCATTTCAAGAGAATTGTACCGTCACCCCACATCAGGTTTTTTTTAGAACATCCCCCCTCCCATGGTAAATCACCCTCAAGATGAGTTATGCAGTCACAAGCGATTCTAGTGCTCCCTGCCATCTCCACCATTACTCCTGAGACCCCTTTACCTCTGCCCCCTATCATCTCCCCCCCCACCTTTGGTTTCCCTAAATCCCCTTGAATCAGTTATTCTCATTGTGCATGCACTCTGCTTCACAGCTGTGAGACCCAACAGAAAACAATAAAAAACAAAATTATGCTAAGGTGGTAAGGATAAAAGCATAATAGTATACAAATATATAAATGCATAATGAGGGATAGACACCCCCACACACACACACAACAACAACATTCCCAAAGCCAGGGAAGATGTTTTTCATGGGCCCAATAAGAGATCAGGTCCTGTCTACAGGGGGGTCAGCTGGCTCAAGTATCAGATCGATCCAGCATCATCAAGATTACAATGGTCTCTGCCTGGTAGTAAGGCTGTTTGAGACTTACCTGTGGCCTGAGCAGATCTGCCGGTGGCTCAGTCTGACTAGATGCTCTGCAGATGGGTTTTGGACTCCCACCATCCCCCACTGCCCTCCACGAATTGGGTGTTCATAATTTTTGCTCTGGTGCTTGAAAGTATCGGAATGAATTTTGTTATGGGTAGTTTCCCATGAAATTGAATGTACAAGTAAAATTTCACTGTAATGAACACTGAGCCTCTTCTAGACTGTTCTGTAGAATTAAAGTGGCATGTTGTTTGAATAAGTATTTTTTCTAGGAATTTTACTCCTAATCTTCAGCTGAATCTGAAATCAAGACAATCCAGTTGTTACATGCGAGATATTTTTAAGGACCAGAATCGCAAGGGCCTTTGTTGTTCTCTCTGCCATTGGCCAGCACTCACTTGCTCACATGCCTCTCGGCAGCTGCACAGGGGCAGGGAAGTCTTTGTGTCCAGAAGAAAGAAACCATGCTGACAGTCACATTGACTTACGGATTTCTCTTCTTTCCTTTAAGCTTCCTGAGGGAAGAGCCATTTTCTCCAGAATACAGCTAAACAATTTTTAAACTATTTTATTGGCACATAGGTCCCATATACAAATCAATTGTTCATTAATATTAAGAAGAGTTGTACAAACATCAACCACAATCAACACCAGAACTTTTTTTTCCTTGTATTCATTGTTAACACCTTGCCATTTTTCTCCAACCTCCTCTGCCATAACCCCAAGAAACCCTTAATCCAGTTACTGTCTCCATAGATCTACTTACCCTGGATTCATATACAGAAAAACAGAAAGTAAAACAACCCCAAACAAAAAGAATTCCACATGTGTTTGTTAAAAAAAAAAAAACAAACAAGATCAGTAGGGAGATCAAATGATGAAGATGCTACATTTGAACCTAACTTGCCATGCATTTGCCATAAGCAAGTGTATAGGAGAGAGGCCAGTCAAAAGGAGCGTTTATCATCTTTCGTGTAAAAATGTAGCATGCAGTTCTGGTAGCTTGTTTTAGCGTGGCCAGCACATTTTACTTGATTCTTACAGGCATCTAGACATGTGTAGAGATTTGGAGCCAAGTTAGAATCCGAATGATTGGGAAGCTGGGATCAGCAAAGGGTGGTGATTACCATAAAGGGTGCTGTCATCAGCAGCGATTGCCTCCGTCCTGTCGTGTTGCTATATTCACATTAAGGGGTTTTGAACACTTTTCTGTAGAGTGCTAAATCAGATTCCCAGTTTCCTTATTTTGATGGTCCAGCTTGGTGTAGAAAATGCTTGGGTTTCAGTGGTTCTCAACCTTATGTTGTGGTGGCCCCCAACCATAAAATTATTTTTGTTGCTACTTCATAACTGTAATTTTGCTTCTGTTATGAATCAGGCAACCCCTGTGAAAGGGTCATTCAACCCCCAAAGGGGTCGCGACCCGCAGGTTGAGAACCGCTGGTTTAGAGGCTCAGTCCTGCCTCTTCCATTAGGTCAGTGTTTGGCAAGCCATATAACTTGATCTGTAGTTCCTTCTTAAAAACTCAGAGTGAATAGTGTTGCTGCAATAATTAGCTAAATAAAACACATTCAGCACAATGAGAGAAGTTTCGGAGATTTGAAACCTGAAAAATAACAGTTATTTAAAAGCCTTGGTAACAATCTGGCTAGACCAGAGCATGTACACAGGTACAGATAAGAGCTGGAAACATGGAATCCGGGAATGATAAACCCCTCAGGACCAATACTGAGAGTAGCCATACCAGGAGGGGAAGGGGAACGGTAGATAAGGGGGAGCCGGTCACAATGATCTACCTATAACCTCCCTCCCAGGGTGATAGATAACAGAAAAGTGGGTGAAGGGAGGCAATGATCATTATAAGACATGAAAAAATAATTTATAAATTATCAAGGGTTCATGAGGGAGGTAGGGCTCAAGCAGAAAGAACATGTTGTGAAAATGATGGTGGCAACAAATGTACAAATGTGCTTGACACAATGGATGGATGGATTGTGATAAGAGTTGTACGAGCCCCCAGTAAAGTGATTAAAATATAATAAAAATGAAAGCTGTAACAGGAGGGATCGGGTTCCAATTTGATAGTGATGCAGTTTGGGTTATGTCCGTTATGAAATACTGTGACTTGAAAGGCAAAGAAAGAAAGTATAAAAGCCATTGAGCTGAGCCATTTGGAAAAAACTACACAGCAAAGCATTAGCTTATATAAGAGGCGGGGGGGGGGGGAGGAAAAAAAATAAGGCAATGAAAACGTTGATGGAAAAATGACATCCTCTTAATTTCATTTTTCTGTGAACTTGACCCCTAATTCGCTGTGTATAAGCTCTTGACCATCTAAATTATAGCAGTTAACTAACGGAGTAGAGGTGGTAATTCGGGTATTCTACCCCTTTCAAGAACTGGAGGCATATGTCGTCCGAAAGGATGATTAATTAGTCACTTGGAAATAAATATCTATAGGTTCTCACTTAGTATATGAACATGGCCATCTGGGGTATATTGACATTTTTACCTTTTACCCGCCCTCCCCCCCCCAATTATGAAAGGGCTAAAACTATGGTGTCTTTGAGTGGTTTTTATGTTGTTCAATATTTTTATTTTAAAAAATTATTAGAAACTAAAGAATCCTGAAACTTGTGTATCATATCTGTGGAGTTGATTATCTTTTCTGTTCCAAGTTCTTCGCTGTGAATACAGATTACAGCAAGCTGAAGAAAGAAGGCCCTGACTTCTAAATGAGAAGTTTCCCCTAAAGCTGCTGAGAATGAAGGTCTTCCAGAAGTTATCCGCACAATTTTCCACGTGACCAGGATATGGTTATCTCCTAAATGCACGAAATCATGTTGGAGTGTCGTGTTGGGGTTTACACTGAATAATAAACATGTGAAACTTGATGCTGTTTCTGTATTTAATGCTGAAATCTCCTTTAAACATTGTAGCTAGGGTATAGAACATAATTGAAAGAATTTCTTGTTTTTCTATTAGTATAGCTGCAGAGTTTTAGGTGGCTCTATTTTGTGCATAGTGTGTTGGTAGCTTCACCGAAAATAGGTCTGTAAATCGTGCTAAAGTAGATTGGTAAAAGTAGTCAAACATTTCTGACCATTGGCTAAATGGAAACCTGTGAGTTTCTGTTACTGGCAAAGTTGAAGGGTGGGATTTTTTTGGCATAGTAGTCTGCCGCGGATGTTTCATGTGGTCTGTTTCTGTGGTCTTGGTGCTGCCTTCGTACAGGTTTCCATGTTCTGCCTTCACGGTACTAATTTCCTTGCATTCTATACTGCTGAGTTGGATAATTAATTGCAGTGGCCACACAATGCAAACAGGCAGTGTTCCTGTTTGTGGGGTTTACTAGGGAATTCAGATGAGTCCTCGGGGTACAGACTAGTCTGGAGAGTTTCTTCTCTGCCGTGACGACAGGCTTCTCTGGCCGCTGTCTGCTCCTGGGCCTGGCGCTTACATCAGGCAATGTTAAAAAGCTCTTTTCAGAGGGTTCAGAGATGCCCAAAGGACATGCTATGGTCTGAGCCTCACCGTAGGCTCTTGGCTCCAGCTCTGCTCCTCATCTACAGCTTTCCAGATAAAGTGCCCAGAAGCACCCCATTCAAACCAGCTGCTTGGCCCAAAGTACTCTGATGGGAATCCACTGCCCTACTCCATCCTCGAATTCTTGGTTCTGTTGCTGCTCCTCAGGTATGGAGGCTGTATCCTCGATCAGGAGATTCAATGTGCAGGAGTCTTGGGATATAAAGGGCAACTTCATGCCTCGCTCTGCCCTTTTACTGCTAGTGAGGTTCCTACCTCCCCCATTCATGCTTATCAAATAGCTTATTTTATACCCAGCAGGACAACATCACCATATTCCTTGTTTAGCAATCATGATTGAGTCATCAGTGTCCCCCAGACCCATCCGGAATGGGCCCCATGGTGGGAGTTAACAGAAACATTAAATATTTGCACTGCACATTCCAACATCTCAAGTTGAATAGTTTTCATTATTGCCTTATATTACCAGTATTTTTATAAATCTGATTTTTACTTCCTTTAGAGCAGTTGTGCTCAAACTACGGCCCGCTGAGGACATTTATCCAGCCCGCCAGGTGTTTTTGTCCCTTTTTAAAAATTTCAAAATAAGATACGTGCAGTATATATAGGAATTTGTTCATAGTTTGTTTTTTTAACTATAGTCCAACCCTCTAATGGTCTGAATGACAGTGAACTGGCCCCCTGCTTAAAAAGTTTGAGGAACCCTTCCTTAGAGAATAAAAGCTACATAATCTGGTAGATATTTTGTGTTACTGAGCCAATTTTTGGTAGCTTCAACATCGACACTTCCTGCTCCTCCCAGTTAGACATGTACGAGCAGCTTTTTGAATGGAAACCATCCCATCATGCCATTAGCAGCAGTTTTCCTGCTGTTCTTTCATGTGTGCTTTTGTTCAGTAAGTTCATAGGGATCTTCTAGATTTTGTCTTCTAGTTTCGTTATCTCAGGAACCGGTTCTTCCCATCTACTTGCCAGAAGTATCTTATGTCATAACACTCCTTTAACTGTCTACAAAATCCTGTTTTTAAACATTGAAATGGCCAAATACCTTTTCCCATGTGCTTTGTCACACATAATGGTATGCTTTAATCTTTATATACATATTCAGAGTTTCCTGAACTTTTTTGGATGAGAATTTATAGTGGCATGGCAAATTTAGCTAAATATATTATGTGAACTAAGTAGTGCAGGTGTGTGTTGAGTTGTTGGATTCGAATTGCCTGATGGTATGAGATGCTGAATAAAATCACTATAGGCCTGGTCTTCTGTGGTGTTATTACCATTGAAGTCAGCCCTAGTTTGTGTGCAATCCAGTTCTTTGAACAGTTGGCCATTGCCTAACTGCCTGTCCATTAGGACTACCTGCACCTCGTACAAGGCCTGCCGTAGCTGGATGATGCATAGCAATGTTTTGAATGATTGGTAACATTGGACATCAAGGGAACATTTGAGAACAATTACATCCACAAATTACGTTCCACAACATTGTAGTGTGAGATACACAAAGAGATGTGGGTGCAGATTGTCCTAACTCAGATTTGTCTTCAGTAAGTCTTGTAGTTGGAGTCTCAGTCCATCACTGCTGATGTGGGACTACGGGCTCGAACACTGCTGTTTGGCAGGTTTTCAAAGGCACGGAAGTGTATTGGTAATAATCTTAAGGTGCAAAGAAGTGAGAAACCTTTTTGAGCAATGGACTAATAAAACAGGAAATGTTGAATGTTTGTTATTACCAAGTTCGTAGATTAGACCTTTCGATTTAACCTGAACAATTTCAATGAGCAGAATATGTTCATGTTGGCTAATAAAAAAATTAGATGTACTCATGTGAAAACATGAGTGTTTTTAACTCATCTCATGGACATAATGCCGAACATTTTAAACAATTTGGGATTATAGTACATAGATTTTTCAAGAACTAGATGAAGCATTTAAACCATATAAGGTGCTGTCAAATTGGTTCTGACTCAACAAGCCATCAATACAAGAGAATTGAAAACACTGTCAGACCCTGTACCATCCTCACGATTGTGCTGGCGCCCCTGCTGGAGCCACTGTCTGTCCATTTTATTGAAGGTCTTTTTCATTTACCCTTCACCAAGCATGATCTGAAATACGAAGTCACTTTGAAATTAGTTTTTAATTGTTCCCTGTTTTAAACCACTATAAAAAAAAGACTTGGGATTAACTTAATTACCAATTTCATTCAGCTAGTATGAATGAATGGCAAGGTAGCACAATAGTTAAGCACTCAACTGCCAGTTGAAAGGGTGGTGGTTTGAATGCCCTGGGCTGCTCTGTGGGTGTAGTGCTCACAAGTAGGGCTGCTAACTGCAAAGTTAGCAGTTTGAAACCATCAGCTACTCCTTGGGAAAAAGACAGGGCTTTCTACTCTGTAGAGAGTTACAGTCTTGGGGACTCATACAGGGGCAACTCTAGCCTGTCATACAGGGTTGCTACAAGTCAGCAGTGACTCAATGGCAGTTGAGGGAGTGAGCAGTCCTGTGGGAAACAGAGCTGGTGATCTCTGAGTTGACAATCAACTCAAAGGCCCCTAATCTAGAATATGCAAAGTGCATTTCAATTACTCAAGTCTAGATGTAAATTCCTGTGTTTCATTGTATATAATTTTGTGTAGAGCTAGTGTTCTCAATATTGCCCTTTGTTAGTCATGTAGTTCTTTGTTGAAGTGGACATCCTGTGCATTTTAGATATTGTGGCAGTTACAGAATTTTCTGTCAACTTGAAGATATGAAAGTGTAGGGATGGAATCTAGCCTATCAATCAGGCTACAGCCTGATGATGCCTCCGTGTGGGCATGGCCTTCTCATAGAAGAGTCCTGGGGACCTCCCCTTCTCTGTCTGCCTTCACCTTCCTGCTGGCTGACCCTGATTGCTGCCAGAGCCCTGTGATGTGTCCACCAGCTTTGGATCCACGGGACTCTGTATCCATCAACCCACGATAGCCCTGTATTCTGTATCATCATATGGGAGTGACTGTGAGTCTGAAGAGGGACTTAGGAGCTAGTACTTGACCTAGGAACTTGTTGATATAAAGTTCTATCTTACACATATATGAGTATCTCTAGTCAACCCATCCTAACATTCAGCAGTGACTCTGGGGTCTATCACTCCATGCCAGTTGGCCCCTAGTCTCACTAAAACCCAAACCAAACTCTAGTATAGAATCAGCAGGCCCAACAGAAGAAGCATGTCGGCCTGTGCGATCGTGAGATGTCGAAGGGATAAGGTAACAGGCATCAGAAGACCCAAATCAAACAAAAACCATATTGTTGAGAATGAAGGGGTTGAAGCAGAAACCCCAAACCCATCTGTAGACAATGCAACATCCCCTCACAGAAGAGGTGCCAGGAAGGGATGGTCAACCAGGATATATACACCAACGAAACACCCAATATTCCTCTGCTTCCTTGGGGCGTCCTCACTCCCGAATATTGTGACCCCAATCCTGCCTTTCACTGTGGGCTGGACTATAGCATGTGCACATGTGCAGATGGGACCCCTCAGGGACAGAGAGAAGAGTAGCGATGCTGGGAGCCGGGAGAAGAGGGAGGAATAAACCGTGGGGGAAGGGAGACAGTGGTTGGTGTAAGATAGGAAAATAATAATAATTTGTAATTTATCCAGGGGTAGCAATGGTGGGAGGGTGAGGGAAGGTAAAGGGAGGAACTGTTGCCAAGGGCTCAATTAGAATGTACATGTTTGGAGAATAATGATGGCAACATGTACAAATATGCTTGATACAATTGATGTGTGGGTAGTTATAAGAGCTGTAAGGGCCCCCAATAAAATGACCTTTAAAAAAGTATGAATCTACTCCACAAGAGATTCTTAAGAGATTCACTCAAGATACAACCTAATCTTATAGATTGCATTCTTTCTCATTACCTAATCTTGCCTCATTATCATCTGAGGATTTACAAACATGGAATAATTACATTGATTCATAATGTGGAAGATAATTCCACAATACTGAGAATCCTGGTCTAGCCAAATTGACAGGTTTTGGTAGGACACAATTTAATCCATTAAAAATTTCATATAATTAGTTTATATATGTTTTTTGAACTGTCCTAACTAAAATATAAACTCCACGAGGACATGTATATTTGTCTATTTTGTTGACTGAGGTATCCTTGATACCTAGAATAATACCCAGAATAAAATCAGCATCTAATAAGTATTTGTTGAATAAAAAAGGGCCTATTCATCAATATATTAATATTTTAACAAAATACTAGTATCAAGTGGCTGTGAATGATTTGTCAGGAGCTGAGACTCAGAATTGTGACATGGAAGGTTTTTTGCAATAGGAATGAGATGCAGTCTCTCACCTAATACTTCCTGTTTATAATTTTAAAATTGGCCTTGTTTTATTTCCAAGGAGAAAAACAGGCTTGCACAGAAACATTGTCTTTTATTGGAGTTAGAAGGCCATATTTTCTATTTTCATAACATTTCAATCAAGATGAATCTGAATGAAAAAGAAAATAGGTTTAGGCACAAACAAAGCCAGAAAGGCCCTAATTTTATTAGTGTGTGTGTTGGGGGGGTAGGGGGGCGGGTAGGGGGAGCTTCTACACTACAGTCAATGCAAAATTGCCCTTTACTTTTTTGTCCCCATTTCTTCCCTCTCTTCTCAACTATAAAAGCTATGCATGTCAACACAATTAAAAGTTTAATTTGTAGCAAACAGTTTTTATGTGTGAAATGCTTTCTTTTTGGTATGGGGGATATATGAGAATTCTATTCTGTAACCTCTCTCAAAAGCGTCCAAATTTTGACATTCAGGAAGCTGTGGTTTTGACAGATACCAGTTGCTGCTGAGAAAAAGAGCTACTATAGGCTAAAGTGAAATATAAAATTCAAATCAAATCAGACTATCGATCTATAAAGGTGTTTTAAAAAGTTTGTGGAAAATTTTCATTTCATTTTTTTTTCCACAAAATTTTTGAAGCACGAGGACCTCTGGTAGTATAGCAGGTTATGTATTGAGCTGCAAACTGCAAGATCAGTGGTTCAGGCCCAGCAGCTGATCGTTGGGAGAAAGGTGAGGCTATCTACTTCTGTAAAGACTTAAAATCTCAGAAATTCTACTCTACACTACAGGGTCTTCATGAGTCAGAATTGACTCCCTGACAGAAAGATGGCAATGATAGGTAATAGTGATTGGGTGACCTAGAAACCAGAGTTTATCGCTACATGATAAGGACTCCCTTCCCCCTTTGCAGGAAGTTGGAAGCCTGTAAAGTCTAGAGGGCATGCACAAATGCAGGCCTTTGAGGCAGGAAGCCAGTACACCTGGGTGGGCCTCAATCGAGGCCAGGTGGGCTTAATTCAGTCAATGGGGTCAACCAGAATCATTGACCACGCCTCCCACCAGAGGCCCCTTTAAAACCAGAATCCTAAACTCACCGCCCTCTTTCCCTAGCTGCTCCTCTGCTGGGCTGTGGGTTTCTCAGACTTCAGGTTTTGACGTGTGGGTGTGAAGTGCCCTGAGGGGAGCTGTGTTAACCTGAAACTTCTGTCCTGTTTAAAAACTCATTCGGATCACAAACCAGGCTTCCACGGGAATTCTTCTGCAAAGCCATGGACCATGGACCGAGGTATTTCCCACCCGAGAAACCTAACAACGGAGTCACACTAAACTCTTACATTACTTCATCCACTGATAATTACATTCTAAGGCAGACAGTGATTCTTCACAGCTGGTTAAATATTTTTTTATATTTCATTTTATTAGGAGCCCATACAACTCTTATCACAATCCATACATATATCAATTGTATAAAGCACATTTGTACATTCATTGCCCTCATCATTCTCAAAATATTTGCCCTCCACCTAAGCCCCTAGTATCAGCTCCTCATTTTCCCCTCTCTCCCGCTTCCCTTCCCCCTCCCTCATGAACCCTTGATAATTTATAAATTATTATTTTGTCATATCTTGCCCTGTCTGACATCTCTCCTTCACCTACTTTTCTGTTGTCCGTCCCCCAGGGAGGAGGTCACATGTAGATCCTTGTAAACGGGTCCCCTTTCAACCCCACCCTCCCTGCACTCTCCAGGTATCGCCACTCTCACCACTGGTCCTGAAGGAATCATCTACCCTAGATTCCCTGTCTTCACAGCCTTTTTTAAACAAAAGAAAACACAGAGACGTACAAACTTGGAATGGTGGCAGCAGGATTTGAATCCAGGTAATTCGGCTTCAGAGTCTTGTCCTAATCAGTTGACTCTCTCTTACAGGTGCTTTTAAAATTAGTGAATCCTACGAACCTCATGAGTGCATATGAGATTGTATATTGTAAGGGGCCAAAGATGAGGACGCTTTGAAAAGTTCATAAAAAAATAATGGGATTTTGAGTGTTTCAAAGTCCCTTGGAGTCCTGGTGGCCTTGTAGGCTGCTCATTGGGCTGCTAACTGCAAGGTCAGCAGTTCTAAACCACCAGCTGCTTCACAGGAGAAGGGAGAAAGATTAGGTTTTCTGGTCCCTCAAAGAGCCTCAGACACCTACAGAGACAGTACTCCTCTGTCCTGCAGGGGGGCTGTGAGAAGGAGTTGACTGATAGCAGTGTATTTGTTTGTTTATTTAAGTGTATATCCTCTGGTAGTAAAAGCACTATGAGGGGGTACCCCCCCCCCAACAAAAACAACAAAAACAAACGGCATTGCTCTGGGTGGAGCAGAGCTTTCTTAGTATGCATTTTTCCCTCTAGGTGAGTTTCCGGCAACTCACAACTTGCATCTCTGAGGTATTGCACCCAGTGATGTCACCTGGGAAGGTTCTTTCAGGTCACAGTGAATTTTGTTGTAGAAGCAGTTTTGCTCCAATCTCATTTTTGGTGTTGGCCAATTTAAGAGAACAGCATGCAGCTGTGAAATTTGTTTCCTGCTTGGGAAAATGCCACAGAAACTTTTGTGATGTTGAACGCGGCTTACAAGTTTAGTGCTATGGGAAAACTCAAGTGTAAGAGTTATTTTCTTGTTTCAAAAAAGGTGAAATGTCGACTGATGACAAACCTTGTTCTGGACATTCACGAACTTCCCGAATGGAAGAAAATGTTAACTTGTAGTGCATTTGCCATTCATATTGCCAGGTCAGACTGTTAATCAAGCTATGTGTTTAGAGGTTCTGAAAAGATCGCATAATAGTTGCAACAAAAAAAGCCTGATTTGTGGCAGATGGGGGACTGCTTTGGCCACCATGATAATGCACCTGCGCACACAGCCATCTCAGTGTGCAGTTTGGGGCAAAAAACAGCATGCCTTTCCTGCCCACCTACTGTATTCACCTGACCTCACTATGTGCAACTTCTTTTTGTTTCCACAAATTAAAAGGGACATGAAATGACAGTGACTTGATGACGTAGAAGAGGTGAAGAAAAAGAGGAGGGAGGTGCTGTCAGTCAGATAAATTTGAAAAATGTTTCCAAAAATGGAATCACAGATTTGACAAATGTATTAAGGGTAATGGAGAGTATTTGAAAATTATAAGGTTGCTTTGTAAAAACATTTAAATATATAGCTTTGAAATAAGATTACATTTTTTGGGAGTATCCCCTCATATTTAAATAATAGCTTTCTTTTCTTCAGAAATTGTAATAGGAAACTTCTAAAAAACATATTATATAAAACTTGAAAGAAAATGACTATTTAGTAAAAACTACTTCAACTTTCAACAATCCGATCAAATATTTCTTTATTATAAATGTCATTGATTTCAATGTGTGGACAAGGTGACCGCCTTTTCCACCAAGCTGTGAGACCAAGAAGTAGGATGATTTATGTGTCTCCCCAGGTATGCTAAAGCAGTGCCTCCCACCTGCCATGCCGTACTGATGCTCCCCCTGTGCTGACTTGTATTATGACTCAGCGAATTAAAATCTCAATATGCAGGTCATTTCTCCCAGGCTGAAAATGACACCGAGTTAAATCATGCCTGATATTGAAAGAACTCTTTAATGCTATATGAATGACAAATAGCATCTGGGAAGACTTATTTCAGGTCTCTTCCTCGCTGTTGTTTTTTAATCTTAAAATAAGGCAGCAGTTTGTGTACTCTGTAATAACATTTTTCTCTTCTTAGCAAGAAGGATAAAGGAATTAATGCTATACAGATTTTCCAGGCCTCATACGAACCTATTCTAAGTAAAGATATTTTGCAAACTTAGATATTTAAAACTGGTCAAAGAGTCACTTATCCTTCACTGTAATATTTTGAGGAGGCTTACTGTGAAGCAAGTTTGTGGAAAAATCTTGTTCAATTGTCATAGTCCTAAAATTCTGACAAGGGATTTGTGTGATGTGTCTCATAACTTGTAGGTCGTGGTGTGCTGGGCAATGTTCAACAACCAGCTCTCTGTTGACGGCTGTGCTCCTGACCTGATTTGTAGCATGTGCCAGTTTTTGTTGTGCTCAGTATTCCCACTGGGATGTCATATCTTCCCCCAAAGATACCCAGACCTTGAAACCTGGGAATATACTAGCTTCTATGGCAAAGGGGGGTTAAGGTTGCAGGGTTATGTTTCCAACTCAGATGATCTTAAGTAGACACTAATCCTGGAAGATCCAGGTGGGACTAATGGAATCAGGAAAATAAAACCACCTCCATGGAGTGGATTTGTAGTTTCACTCAACACAGCTCACAGTCACGGGGTTGACTCCAACTCACCGCAGTCTGTTTCTGACTGGAAACCTTCACAGGAGCACACAGCCTCACCTCATCTCTCTCAGAGACACTGGTGGGTTTGAATGGATAACTTGGCAGTCCGGTATCCAACACCCAAACCACAATGCCAACAGGGCTTCAAAGAGGGTATTTTTGTATTCATGCTACTCAACCTCAGTTAAAATGACTGTTATTTTTCTTAAAGGATACACTCTTTTTATATATAATTTACAAGCAAACCATTTACATCCAAATAAAGCAAGACAGAAAGACACCCAGCCAGAGAATAGAGGAAAATGGCCACTTTCAAGTTGGTAGGTGAAATTTGGCTATCTCAGCCCAGAAATTACATGGCAAGAAATACATTAACGGTATATTTTATTAATTTGTTCTGATAAAGCTAATTATTTTATATCGCTAGTTCTGTTTCATTTTAAAATCCAGAGTGTGACTTTCAGCCAATCTGCCAATTTTTTTTGTCCTTCCACACCTCCCATAACCTATGACCCTGGATTTCCTATTTCTTATAGCTACTGTCCCCGTTATGGAGACCAGTCCTTGGAGAGGGGCATCGTGCTGGGTAGAAGAGGGGGGCAGTGAAAAAGAGGAAGGCCTCCAAAGAAACAGGTTGACACAGTGGCTGCCAACAGTAGGCTCAGCATGGGAACCACTGTGAGGGTGGTGCGGGCCAGGCCAGTGCTTCCTTCTGTTGCGTACCGCATCACTGTGGGTCGGAACAAACTCGATGGCCCTTAGCAACAAGAACAACACGGGTAGGCAGACATCAGTTATCAATCCTACTTCCCTGTGGCACATATTCTGAGTGTAGCTCTCAGCTTTTCCGGGATCTCCCCGGCCTGGAACATACTAGGCATGGACGTAGTCATTCGTCGAATATAAAGAATGTAGTGTGGTTGCAGGTGTTTGGGGCGCATAGACATTTTCTCTGTGCAGGTGTAATTTAAGTTATAGATGGTAGCTCAATTTTGAATGAATGTTTGTGACTGGAAAGTTATGTACTTAGAGGTTATTAACATGTAAGTAAAATGTTTTTTTTTAATAACCCCTGAAGGGATCATCCATAAAATAGCAATAAAATAGCTATTGATGAAACCCTAATTACTTATACTTGCTTACCATGCAGACACCTTATAACATGCTTCAAGGCAGATGCTGTTATCTAGAATTACTGTAGAAAAATAATATATAGGACACTTATCATTTATCATTATAATATTAAGATGTTTCCCTCTCTTTGCTGTGCTAGAATTACATACTGCCTAACAGCAATGACTACATTTATAGACATGTATTCCTATAGAAGCAAAATGACAACGAACATGGAATGTCCTCTTCTCCCATTTTCCTTACTGCAAGCAAATAAAACAAAGGACTTATTGGTTAATGAGAAAAAAAACTACTCCAGGAAGAAGTAAGGCTTATTATCAATTCTCAGGCTCCAAAGCAAACAACTATGAAAGGGATCTTATAACTGGTACAAACATTTATTGAATTTTAGCTTTGAAATCTGACTCATCGTGACCCTGCAGGACAGAGAGCTGACTCGGAGGGTTGTCAAGGCTTTAGATCTGATTGGAAGTAGAACAGCTCATCCATTCAAACCGCTGACCTTTGGGTTGGCAGCCAGGGGCCTTAGCCATTGGGCCTCTAGAGCCCTCCATGTTTCAAATCAGTGTACTTTTTTTCCAGTTCAAATAAATGTTGCCAAGAGAAGAAAATGAGTATAGAAATTGCTGGCATACCAGTAGGTAGACATGATCACAGATCATGCACAATTGCAAAAAAAAAAGCACTGATACTTATTTATTAGGATGCAGTGAGAATTAGTTCACTAGAAAGAAAGCAGAGACATTTTAGTTAATTTGTATTACTTCTGACAAAGTACAAACCTAATAAAATATTGTATTAGGGAAAAAATGCTTAGAAAGTGAAAAACACGAGGAAACATTGAATAATCAAACTAGTAAGGATAAAAAAATAAAGCTTGAGGAATTAGGAAAATCAGTTTTGATTTTGCTTCTGTACTGGGGAGGGGAGGGAGATCTTGTTCAAATGTGCACTAGGTTGTCTCCGTTTTTCTCTCACTTTTCTACGGGGCTGCAGCTAGTTCTCCAATTTCCTTATGGGGAAGATAAGATTCAAGGATGCTGCTTGAATAAGTGATTTAAAGTCACGCCATTGGATTACAAAGACTGGCATTTTAATAGAAAGCTAAATACTTGCCATCTCTTTCCACGGCAACCTGGCTCTGGCAAGATCCTCTTTACTGGAAGCTGTGTTTCTTGGATCCGCCCTGCAAGTTGGGGCAGCAATTTGAGCACAGTTGTTGGTGCTAATCCAACGTGGACCATTGGAACCCATCAACTGTTCTGGGAGAAAGAGATGGCAATCTGCCTCCCTAAATATTTACAGTTTTGGGAAGCTCAGGGAAGAGGGGTGGCTAGTTCTACTCCACAGTCAAGATGCGTCAGAATGATCTTGATGGCAATGGGTTTGCACACAACACAAATAGACCGGGACTTGAGACCAGGGAGAGTAACCCCATACGTGCATGCGCAAACACGGCCGAAAGCACCGAGCTTCACCTGCAAGGTGGCTTGGCGGGTGATGTGCGTAGGGTGGGTCAAAGAGGACTCAGGCTTTTAACTAATTGCACTTGGGTGGGTCCCTAGGCCCAAATGCTTATCTTTGTTGATGTTGTGCAGGAAGAGAAGCATAGACATATTTGCGTGGCTGTGCGGCGGTCATAGTAGTAGGTAGGAAGGAGCTCTGGTAGCTTAGTGGGCTAAGTGTTGTGCTGTTAATCACAAGGTCAGCAGTTGGAAACCACTAGCCACTCCTCCACAGGAGAAAGGTGAGGCTTTCCACTCCTGTAAAGATTTAGTCTTGGCAACCCACAGAGTCAGTTCTACCTTGTCCTATTTGGTCACCTGCAGCCAGAATTGATGCACTGGCATGACTGGGTAAGTAGGAGAATGTGTGGTTTAAGGTGTGTGAAGTAGGAAGAGGTAGGAGTGAAAGGCACTTTTAAGGGCTGATGAAGAGAGGCTAACACGGCTGATCTTTGTGGTATTGGGAGAGGAGCCCCTGGAGGAATCGGGTTGAACATAACCAGAGGTGCCTTTGGATAATTAAGCTGGAATAATTGAACATGGTGAATTAGAGGAAGGAGAGATTAGAAATAGGAAGTTCAATTGATAAGTTTCTTTTCAACTAATTCATCTAATCTAATATAAATTTAATGATGACTTAATAAGGAGCTCTGGTGGTGCAGTGGTTGTGGAATTGGCTGCAAACCACAAGGACAGCAGGGACCCCTGTGGGTCACAGAAAGAACACGGGCTATCAGTGACTATTTAGCTAATAAATATTTATTTGTTTGCACAGTCCCGTCGAGTCCCATTCATAGTGACGAAACAGAGCAGAGGAGAGCTGCCCGAAGCAGATAGCCAAATCGTCTTTCCCACCGAACATCTGGTGGAACTGCCAGCTTTTCACTTCACCATGGTGCCACCAGGGCTCCTGTTAATCTCAGTGGTTTCACACAACATAATTTAGTGACGTACTTGTTCCTGCAAGCACTTGTTATAAACTTGTTCCTGTAAACAGCAGGTTTGTAAGATAGGTCATGAAGGGGCCTTTTCTGTGGTTTCACTTCTTCAACGATCTTGGAACCTTCTGCCTTCACCTGTCAAGTGGGTGCAGAGCATGTAAGATGGGCCAGGAGTTTTCTAGGCCATGCCTGAAAGTGATTAACATGATTTCTAACACAATCCCCAGACTATAATTTGTTTATTTGCCCACACCTAACAGCGGAGAGGCTGAAAAATGTAGTTCAGCTGTACTAGTCAAGTTAGGCTAGGTTATGGGTGGTAAGAAGCAAGACCAACAATCTCAGGAGCTTAACCAGTGAAGGCTTATTTTTCACTCATGGAACTTTCCCCAAGAAGGTCAGCAAGGACATTCTTCTCAAAGGTATTCCACACTCTAGGGTTATGGAGACCTCTCTCCCTGCTCACTTCTGGTCACTAAAAAATGGACTCAGTCTCTTCTCAAGCAAAGTGGTCACATTGTTTCTGGGAGAAAATTACATTTGCGTCTCCATGTGCTCTGTACCTTAAAGTGAATGATGGGCTCTCAGGACTTAGTTCCTTTCAAGAGTCTTCCTTTTCCATTATTTATCTTGATCCCATCGGAAATGATCACTGGAGGATGTGCCCTTTTGGGTGTCTAAGCAATTGTCCACAGAGGGTTGAAAACCAAAGGTTGTTTTGTTGGCTTTTTTTGAAAGAAAAAAAAAATCTTTGAATTGGGGGCTCTTACAGTTCTTCTCATAATCCATACATCCATCCATTGTGTCAAGCACATTTGTACATATGTTGCCATCATCATTTTCAAAACATTTTCTTTCTACATGAGCCCTTGAGCTCATTTCCCCCTCCCTCATGAACCCTTAATAATTTATAAATTAGTATTATTATTTTCATGTATTACTCCAACTGCTGTCTCCCTTTACCCACTTTTCTGTTGTCTGTCCCCTCTGGGAGGGGGTTATATGCAGATCATTGTGATCAGTTCCCTCTTTCTCTCTCCAGTTTCCCCTGACCCTCCTGCAAAGGTTGTTTTAAGTCTCAAATAGTCACAGATGTTTGTAGTATAAGTTCATGGCTTATTTGAAAAAACAAAAAAATGCTCTGGAAAACTTAGTATACTTTTTTCTGATTCTGTCTACTTCTTTTTGCCCATGATCCAGGCACAATCTTTTGTAGACATCCATAGATTTCTGTATTGTTTTCCTTCTCGTTGCCACCTTGTCCCGTCTCTTTATTACGTTTACTCTTACTTCCCTCAATTGATAGCTTCACTGCCAGAAGCCTGAGTTGTAAGTAGTCCTTGTTGTTGTTCAAGTGTCTTCTTTGTGTTTTTTTGACTATTTGAATTTGAGGATAACTATTGCTTCCAACATTTCAAATATCTGAATCTGTGATTCTCTCTTAACCCCACATTCCTTGTTAAGTAGGCAATTCTTTTCATAAAACTCATTGTCTCAAAACATTTTATAGACTTGAGGCACAGCAACCCAAATCCCACTCTTCAACATCTGTTTCCTAACCCTTCCCCTCAGGGACCCAAGTTTATACTTCTTTATCAAAGTAATTCCAGTGGGCAGATCTAACAAAGGCTTTGGCTTGACAGAGCATTTGCAGCCACTGAAGTTTCCTCTTCACCTGGTACCAGACACCAATACGACATTCCTTACGCTTTGCTGTCCTGGACTAATTCTTGCATTTTCCAGGAGAAGACACATTTTGATACAGAGCCCCAAATCAACCCAACTTTGCATTTCATTGTCCAGGGCAAGTCACTTGGCCAAATCAATGATACGAGAGCTCTGGGAAGAGCAGCCAGGCATGTGTCTGGAAGGTGATGTCTCAGAAATAATTAGGCAACAGAATAAATGATTCCACACTAATTCTATTCCAAGAATTAGAGAAAATGATTTGGTAAGCAGTTGATCAGATGACAGGATTTATAAATAAAATAGTTTGTGGTGGCTTAAAATACTAAAATGTTAAAAGCTGAACAAATAAAATCAATATAAAAATGATAGAACTTTAGGTCTTTCTAGATAAGGTCAGCTGGATAAACAATCTGCAGGAAAAAACAAGGGGACTAATGGTTCCAGGGGGACATGGGAGAAGGGGAGGTGGGGTAAAGGAAGTGGTGTTGACCAACCCCGGGGACAAGGGAACAACAAGTGATCCAAAATCAGTGGCAAGGAGGGTATAAGAGGCCTGGTAGGGATTGATGAAAGGCAATGTAATTGAGAGGAATTAGTGAAACCCAAATGAAGGCTGAGCATGATCGTGGGAAAAGAGCAGAGTCAAAGGAAATAGAGGAAAAAGCTAGGCGGCAAAGGGCATTTATAGAGGTCTAAATAAAGGCATGTACATATCTAAATATGAGGATGGGGAAATAGATCTATGTGCATAGATTTATATATTTAGTATTAAGGTAGCAGATGGACAATGGGCTTCCACTCAAGTACTCCCTCAATGCAAGAATACTTTATTTTATTAAACTGGCATTCCTTGATGCTCACCTTCCCAACATGATAGCTGAAGACAAAGCGGGTGCACAAGGAAATGTGGTGAAGGAAGCTGGTGGTGCTCAGCTATCCAAAGATATAGCATTTGGGATCTTAAAGGCTTTAAGGTAAACAAGTGCCCATCTAGTTGAGAAGCAACAAAGCCCACATGGGAAAAGTACACCAGCCTGTGTGACGATGAGGTTTTGATGGGATCAGGTATCAGGCATCAAAGAACAAAAAATCATATCACTGTGAATGAGGGGGAGTACAGATTAGGGACACAAAGCCCATCTGTTGGCAACTGGACAAGCCAGTCAGGGTGCAGTGGAGCAACGATGAAACATACAACTTTTCTCTAGTTCCTAAATGCGTCCCCCCCTCCACCCCCTACTATCATTATCCCAATTCTACCTTATAAATCTGGCTAGACCAGAGGATGTACACTGATACAGATAGGAACTGGAAACACGGGAATCCAGGACAGATTACCCCTTCTGGACCAGTTCTGAGAGTGGCAATACTGGGAGGGTAGAGGGAAGGTGAGATAGAAAGGGGGCACCCATTACAAGAATCTACATATAACCTCCTCCCTGGGGGATGGGCAACAAAAAATTGCGTGAAGGGAGACGTCGGGCATTGTAAGATATGATAAAATAATTTATAAATTATCAAGGGTTCAATAGGAGGGGGTAGGAGAAGCAGGGAGGGAGGGGAAAATGGAGGAGCTGATACCAAGGGCTCAAGTAGAAAGCAAATGTTTTGAGAATTATGATGGCAACAAATGTGCAAATGTGCCGGACACAAGAGCTGTCTTTTAGAATTGGTTTGAGGAATGAATGGAAAATGAGAAAAGAGTATAGATAAAGATCTCCAGGCCTAAACTAATCACATTAAATAACAAACAGCTGTGATATAATTAAATTGTAACAATCTATTAGAGTAAATGGAAAATTTAACAATTCATAATTATATTACTTATCTTTAGATGGGAATTAATTAACAGAAGGTAGTAAGGAGCTGGAACCTAGAAAAATGAGTTGTGGTTCAGGAATCTAGAACAGTTAGCTCACGAGTTTCAGAGGGAGAGTGACAATGGACCTGCAAGACAGAAATGTGTGTATCCCTGTGTTAGGCTGGTTTCTCTACAGAAGCAAACAGATGGTGCCACACCATTGGAGAAGTGAGTAAGTCCAGTCTGGTGCAAGTCTGTGGGTCAGATGGTAAGGTGGAAGCTTTCCTTGACTCACATCGTTGCTGGGACCGATGGTGAACTAGGAAGTGGAAAGACCACAGATACATGGAGGCAGGGTTGCATGAATGCAAGGTTGGCAGGCAACATGGAGTGCAGTTGGGTCAAGACTAAGAAACGAAGAGACCAAGAGACCAATAAAATAGATGCAGGAGCTACAGCATCAAGAAGAAAGGCAAGCCTTCCCACAGAGTCTGCTCAAACAGGAATAGGCCACACTCCCAAGGGACCTTCGTTTTAATCGTAGCAGCGTGGTGGTCTGAGAAAGGAGGCTGCAGTTCTCCCCAAAGGTCTTACACCTGCTTTGCTGCTCAAAGAAAACTCCGTCCTGGAGTTGTTTGCATCCTGGTAGGTCACATCCTGGGGGAGGCCGCAAATGCCAAACTATGAGACTCCTGGCCCAAACAAGTTGACACAAAAGCTAACTAGTGAGATGACTGTATCGTTGGGCAAGGAAGTTTCTCATATTGAACTATTGTCCACATAAAATTTTCCTCAAGATCATCTATTTCTTTTCATTAAAATTTTTGTACTATTAAAAAATTGTGGTAGTTACATAATCTGGTGTCAACTTGAGGATATTAGGAGTGAATGGGGTGGAATGTAGCCTGTTAATCAGGTCACAGCTTTATGACCTCATTTAGAGGTGAGACGAAGATAAGTAGCTCACTGGAGGCCAGACCCACATAGACTCTCTGCTTCGTCTTCCTGGTGACGAGCCACATGGAGCTATGCTGATGGAACCAGAACCCTGGAGCTGGAGGAGATGCATGGAGACCCATGCCAGGGCTGAGATGCTTCACTGCCACTGGATTCACAAGAATTTCTACCCACTGGCCTGTGATCTTCCTGCATTCGGCATCATTGCATGTGTTGTAGGAGTCTAAAAAGCAATTTATAGACTGGAATCAGCTAATATTGGACTAATGGGCCTGATGTGTACTGGGCTGAGATGTTTTCTTAATATACAATTACTCTTTATATCAAACTCTTTCTTATATGCATAAGCAGGTCTATGATTTGTTTCTCTAGTCAGCCCAGACTAACACAAAAATCCTCTTATTAATAATTTAGTGTCCCAAAGTAATTTGATGGCAGAGAGAAACAGATAAAGAGGTTTTTATTTTTTTCAGATGTATAGCTATAGGCATATATATGTAAATATGTTGCATTAAAACGGAAGGGATAGAGGCCAATGTTAAATATTAAGATAGCGATGGACTTTCAGCCTCTACTCAAGGCCTCCCTAAACACAAGAACACTTTGTTCTAATAATCTGGCACTCTTTGATTTTCTCCTTCCCAACACCATCACTGAAGACAAAGTGGGTGCGTAAGCAAACGTGAAAAAAGCGGATGGTGTCTGGCTCTTAAAAGATCTAGTGTATGGAGTCTTAATACCCTGAAGTTAAACAAGCAGCCATCTAGCAGGGAAGCACATAAGCCCACATGGAACAAGGACCCAGCCTGTGTGATCATTAGGTGTCGACAGGATCAGGTATGAAAAGATCCAAAACAAACAATTATATTGATGTGAATGAGGAGAGTTGGAGTGGAGACCCAAAGCCCATCTGTGGACAGTTGGACATCCCCCCACAGAAGGGTTACAAGGAAGGGACAATTCAACCAGGGTGCAGTATAGCATGGATGAAACACACATCATTTCTCTAGTTCCTGTATGTTTCCTCCCCCCACTACCATGACCCAGTTCTACCTTACAAATCCAATTAGACTGGAGCACACACATTGGTACAGATAAGAGCTCTCAACACATGGACAGATAAAATCCTCAGGAACAGTACTGGGAGTAGCGGTATCATGAGGGTAAGGGATGGTGGGGATGGGGGCAGAGTGGGGAAGCGGGAGAAAGGGAGAATCCATTATAAGTTTGGATGTATAGCCCACCCCCCAGGAGGACAAGTAACAGAAATGTGGGTGAAGGGAGACAATGGACAGTGTAAGACAGGAAATAATAATATATAATTATCAAGGATTCATGACGGAGGGAAAAGGAGGGGTAAAAAGAGTTGATAACAAGAACTCAAGTAGAAAGAAAATATTGATGGCAACATATGTACAAGTGTGCTAATACAATTGGATGATGGATTGTCATAAGGTTTGTAAAAGACCCCCAATAAAATGATTAATAAAAAAATAAAAAATATTTTTTAAAAATGGAAATACGTAGACCACAAATGGAAGAACTTATTTTGGAAAGAGGATTTTTCTTTTCTAAAAGGACAAATAAAAAGGAGAGAATACTTTCAGATCTAACAAAATAGACAGGTGACTAAATACTCCTCTAGGATGATTTTACTCTTCTTGAAATAGGAGGATGCTGTCTCTGGTGACTAATACAAAATGAAAGGAATGTATAACCCTATATCACAATTTGATTGCTTTCCTAAGCAAGAGATAGCAGCCTGGGAGCAGAAATTTGTATAAACGCCAGCAGTTAAGCAGGACTGGGAATTGGTGTAGTAAATACAGCCAAGAGAGTGAGACAGTGGAGATGAAAGCAAAGAAAAGGTAGTATTTTGAGCGGGGACTGCAAACAAAGTCAGTGGAGGCAGGCAGATCTGCCCTCCTCTGGCTTCACTATGGCCATGAAGCAAGGGCCAGACAAGCCTACCTGATCCATCCTTCTTTACCTACTCTGACACCGGCCGCTCCTCCCACAACCCTCTACATCTATACAGGATTCGGTCATGCATTGCAATGGCCACACAGAACCCACACATGATACTCACAATGAAGGGGATTTTGGAGAAATTAATAGGTTTCCACAAGTCATTGATTTTGACTCCCACAATGAACCGTCATTTGTTCCACTTTCGTCTTTGTTTCCTGTTTCCATTCCCTCTTTCCTACCCCTTCTGACCATTGTCCTGGGGACATGCCCTCTGGTTATTCCGAAGGATGCATCTCCCTAGTGTGACTGGTCTCCTTATAGACACGCCTAATGTGTGCCTGAAAGATTGGCCATAGAGGTTCGTTCTCTATGAACTTGAGTAACAAAGGGTCATAGTTTCAGGAGTTCCAATGGCCTCCATCAGACCAGTAAGCATGGTCTTTTCATGATTTGGAGTTTTATTCCACATTTTTCTCCCACTCTATCCAGAACTTTCTAATGTGATTGCTGACAGAGCAATTGGTAGTGGTAGCCAGGCTCTATCTAGTTCTGTGTATCTTAGGGTCACGGGGCCTCTATGGTCCATTTACTCATTTGAATAAATGGAGGAACAAAATCCTAAGGAGGAGTTTCTGAATTGATCCTCAAGTCTAGCTAAATGTAAAAGTCCTGATGACTTGGCTCACATTTAATTCTAGCCCAACTCTATGAACAAGTAGTTCTTATGATATGACCCTGCTTGATCCCACTGAAGATATGGGTGTTATAATGAAGTTTGGTGAAGAAACCAGGTGGTGCCTGACTATCAGAAAGAACAGCATCTGGGGTCTTAAAGGTTTGTCTTCAAACAAAGAAGCAGCAATGTGAGGCATCAACTAAGTCCACAGGGAAGAAGCTCACCAGCCTGTGCCATCCAGGGAGTGTAAATCACAAAATACAAATAAGAAGGAGGGGATGGAATCAGAGCTTGAATCGCCCTTTTTGCAGAAGGCTACGGATGACAGTGGAAGCCCCAAAATCCATTTGCAGGGTCCCCCATTAGGTAAGCCTCTGGTGAATGCCTCTGTCCATAGTCTAGGGTTTTGGACAGCCTTGTGATCAGACAGAGAGCACCGTGAAGTTCATTACGGCAAATGTAGTGAGGTTAGAATGCAATACCTTACCATGACCTCGCCTTTGGCTCAGGTGGAGAGTGGGTGTTTTGAGAATGATGATGGCAACATAGGTACAAATGTGCTGGACACAAATGATATATGTACAGATTGTAAAAAGAGTGGTATGCGCCCCTAATAAAATGATTTAAAAAATTTTTAAAAAGGAAAAAAAAGGAGGCGGTGGGGAAACACATGGATCAAACCTCTGGTGAATCCTCCGTGACCATAGACCAGGGATGTGAGCAACCTTGGCATCGTGCCGAGCCCTTTGGGCGTGGATTATTGCAGGTACAGCCAGGTCCGCATGCACTGGTTTCTTGAGAGCATGGCAGGGGAGGTCGGGCAGAATAGGGAGCTAATACAGTGAGCACAAGAGAGACCACATGTTCTTAAAATGGATTGTGATCATGTTTGCACAGCTCTCCTTGAGGAGATTGAATCACTCACTGCATTATGTGATATGTGGATTATGTGCCAATAACATTGTTTTATAGAAAATAAACACCTTACACTTGATCTCCCTTTTGACCCATTTTAGATTGTTCTGGTTTTCAGTATTTTCGACTTTCTTTTCAATGGAGGTTTTTCTCTGTGTCATTGTGTGTTGTGTTGGCTTTGGTGTTGGTGCTTGCATGTTTTTTGGTATATGAAAATCTATAGAGACAATCATTGGATTAATGGTTTCTTTGGACTATGGCAGGGGAGGTGGGGGACATGGAGATCAAATAATAAGAAAGGATAAGAATAAGAATAATAAAGGGAAAAATGGACAATATAAAAAGGAAAAATAATAGCTAAGAGTCTCACTACTGGAAAAGGCACAACACTTTCTTCTGAATTCCTTTTCTTTGCAAAATTACTTTTGGCTTTTTCAGAGCAATCGCATAGATAGTTGAAAAATCAGAGTACAAAAGGTTTATATATATATGTTATTAGGTTCTTTTATAACCTCTATTAGATATAATTTGTATATATATATATAAGTTCTAATGGCTCTAATACCCAGTGGTACAGAAGGCACTGCCCGGCTTGTGGTGGCACTGGAAACACATGAAGTATCACCACCACTGGATCAAGTATTCATGAGAAACAGGCTCTGTGATTGTGTATTTGATACCTTTCAGCTTTCCATCTAACTGAGGAGTGCAGGGAGGCTTGTGGACCGGTTCTGCTGTTTTAGGCAAAGAGGTGAAAAAAGGGCGGAGCTTCTGGGCTTCTGAGCTACAGTTCAAGTGCCTCCTGAAAGAGCTGCATGCTGCCACTTGTGCCTAAAAACGAGAACCTTATTTCTGGTACAAACAGAGCTGATATTGCAGAACATCAAGTCCAAACTCTTATGCCAGTGTTGAATGGTGTCTGACGTTCAAATGAGGGTGTTGATTGGGAAGACAGGGAATCCTGAAATGTGAGGTGGGGACATATGAGCAGATAATCAGGGAGCTAGGGACATCGAGCATCTCAATTCTTTTGAAGCAGCCCTGCTAACGGAAATAGTCTTCTCACTTCCGTCAGAAGAGATTTGTTCAACTTTCTCTGCCAAGCCACCCTCCCCAGTAAGGTCATTATCCCTTCCAGCCAAGCTAATGCGATTAATCTTGTTGTGTCCAGTCTTTATCTGAGACATTGCCTGAGGTAGCAACTGGCCATTGCTTTATAAGGCCTGGCTGAATGTCCTCTGGATTCACCCATTATTGTTTCTAGATCTATAACTCAACCTAAGTCCCAGCAAGACCTAGAAGGTGAAGCGCAAAATGTGGTCCACGAGGAGATATGTTATGTTTCAAAAGAACTGCTTGAAGTTCCTACTATATGCAAACCTGGGGCGTCTCTGTGAGAATGTGGGATAATAATGCAAAGAACAAAGGGCTAGATGAGTCTGAGTTTATTGATGTGGCGCCAGGAAGCAGCGATTCTCCAGTCAACATTTCTGCGAGGTTAGAAAAGGAGCTAATAGCTTACTGGGTTGGCGGACTGCTGCATGGATTAAGTGGTGGCCTACATTGAATCAAGCTGAAATGTCAGAAGTGCCTTGGGATTTATAGAAGTGGGCATCCAAAGGCTTAGGAAAATCAGCATAGTAGGTGGATTTAGCTGGTTGGACCCACAGACATATCCAGGGAGTACCCAGAGGATACATCTTTAACCACAACAACGAGGAACACATCTGCAAAGGGAAGTCCAGCATCCTTGAAGACTGCTGTGATTGCTATTTTATTTAAGTCAGATTTGACAGTGGGGACTGTCCTAATTGAATTAACACATCAAACTGCAATGGGGCTGATTGGACTCCTGTGGTGGTAGGGGCCAAGAGAAAGCACTTAATTGACAAAGATGAGGTGGATGCAGCTATCTTAACAGACAGCAGTCAAAGAAGTAATCTGAAGAGACTGATTCATATAAATTTAAGGTGCAGGCTAATGAGGCACGGTGTCTCTAGAAGTGAAATAGATCAGAAGGTTACTACTTGAGCTGTCCAAATGGAAGAATTTTAGGTCCAGCATACATTAGGCTAACATGAATCACCAGAATAGTCACAGCCTCTGAAATGATTCCCAGACTTCAGCCTGTTTACATACTATACTCCCTTGAGTAAAAGGGAGGCCAAGTCCCCTTAATGAAGGACACATTGCACTGCCAATTTTTTTCTTTTGCTTAATTTTAATTTCTTTTTTGTATCATGTTATTAGGAGCTCATGCAACTCTTATCACAATCCATACATACATCAATTGTGTAAAGCACATTTGTATATTCATTGCCCTCATCATTCTCAAAACATTTGCTCTCCACCTAATCCCCTGGCATCACCTCCTCATATTTTCCCCTCCCTCCCCACTCCCTCCTCTCTCATAAACCCCTGATAATTTATAAATTGATATTTTGTCATTTTTTCCCTGTCTGATGTCTCACTTCACCCACTTTCCTGTTGTCCATCCCCCAGAGAGGAGGTTATGTGTAGATACTTGTAATCAGTTCCCCCTTTCCAACCCACCCTCCCTCCACCCTCCCAGTATTGCCACTCTCATGATTGGTCCTGAAGGGACCATGTGCCCTGGATTCCCTGTGTTCCCAGTTCCTATCTGTACCAGTGTACATGCTCTGGTCTAGCCAGACTTGCAAGGTAGAATTGGGATCATGATAGTGGGGGGGTGGGGGGGGAAGCATTTAGGAACTAGAAGAAAGTTATATGTTTCATCGTTGCTACATCGCACCCTGACTGGCTCGTCTCCTCCCCAAGACCCTTCTGTAAGGGGCTGTCCAGGACTGCCAAATTTTATATCGTATACTTCCCCGCCTCCCAGCACCCTCGAGTTTTCTCCAAAGGGATCTACGACCTTTGAGGAGAGTGATTGTTCCTTGGGGAAAAGGAAATAATCAGGCTTTGGGGGATTAGTAGACACTGGCTCTGCACAGATACAAATAGCAGGGAACCAAAGCTGTCACTGTTGCTCATCAGTCAGAGTGGGAACGTATGGAGGGAGGTGAATGAAGTAACGGAGTCTTAGCTCATGGCTGTCTTATGGCTTGTGAGCATGACTGTAGCCATCTTGATTTTGAGGCAAGAATGTTTAAATATAATACATTTTGCTCAGTATTTCATATGTCTTGCCACTGTGTTTCCAGTGTATGCTTTGTTTCTCAAGATTCAATTGGGTGTGTAGAATGTTGCTTTTTCTTTGGATCCTGCTTAAGATCAATCTGATGGCCCAGTTTTTCTGGTTATTGTATAAGAATTGATAAGGAGTAGTCATCTGGAAAGTAGATATCAAAATAATGAATTATAAAGTTCTGTTTGTGTATTACCTGTCACATACCCTAAACCCTTAGCCCACCTGCTTGAACTACGTGATTGACATTGTTAGAAAGATGGTTACGTGCTGCTTGTAAACTGAAACGAGCAGTACAACCAGCTAAACAGCCCTTCTTGCTATTGGATGCTCTGTTCACCTGTCTTCCTAATAAGCAGCTTTGCTCTTTCTCTGTTCCACTTGGAGTGGTTATTAATTTTGATCAATCCAGGACATGAACCTGATATTTGGGATAGCAAGCTCACAGTGGGTCCAGTGGGTCTCAGAACCCACTTTGTTCTGAATAGATGTACTCAGCAACACTGACATGCGGAGTTAGGGTCATTAAGAAGGAAAGGCCAAGTGGAAACCTTCGAGTTGCTCCCATCTGGGAAAACAGTAAATGCTAATTGAAAATCATTCCTAGAATGATTGTGGAGATGAGTGCCACCAAGGACTTGAAGGATACTTGGGTGGTAATTCCGCCCACATGCCCCATTCAACTCACATTTGGTCTGCAGAAACAGATGAATCTTGGATAACAGACTTAACCAGGTGGCAACTCCAATTGCAGCAGCTATTCCATATGCAGTTTCCTCATTTGAGGGAATTAATACATCTGGAACTTGGTATGAAAATATTGATTTAGCCAATGCATTGTTCTCTATACCTGTTTTGAAGGATCATTGAGAGCAGTTGGTTTTAGTTGTCAAGCCCAGCAATGAACCTTATTGTCCTATTGAGCAGTTGATCAGTTCTCTAATACTATGTTATAATTAAGTATGCAGGGACCTTGATTGCCTTTCCCTTCGATAAGATGCTACACTGGTCTGCTACACTAATAACTTTAACTTGATTGACTCTAGTAAGGAAGAAATATCAGTAAATGTAGTGTAGTGTGGTGGGTTGCGTTTATATGGTCTTTCTAGCCATTGCCTTATTATGTCCATCAAAAGGTTGGGCGGAACTATGTAATTGAGGTGCTGGCTGTGCCTCCTCATGAACATTGGGCAGTTTGGTAATAAGGAAATTAAGGTGCATGAAACCCTGGTGGGTGGAACAATGCAAATAAGGTTTTAGAAACCCCAATAAGATCGATTCGTGTGGCCATTCTTTAAATGAGCTATCCTAGAGTCAGAATAGGGGGGGCTTGACTAGCACAAAGAAAAGATGGGCATAGCGTGTGTCCTTTGACCTTGGGGTCTCTGTGCCTGGACCGTCATAGGCCCACGGGATAGAGAGCAGTTAGACCACAGCGGATAGGAGACAGTGAGAAGCAGCAGAAGCAGCACAGAAATGGTGGCAGGGATGCAGCAGAAGCAGGAGAGTGTGCCGTGGGCTTCCTGGCCTATGGAGTGAGGGATATAGTGCCTTCAGGCAGGAGGCTTGCTGGCAGAATGAGATGCCTGTGAACATATACTCAGGCCTCGAGGAACGTATACTCTCTGACTCACGGAGTGAAGGAACGGAATGTTACAAGGAAAACAACTGTGGTTTACCCACCAAGAGACTACGAGGAGGAGGCCAGGGACATGGGTGGGAACAGGGCAAGACGGGGAGGGGGGATCACTGGACCCCAAAATGGGAGTTTAACAGGAAAAAATAAAATAAAACATTGATCCATAGGGGGGAAAAGAACCCAACCAAGCCCCTCAGACTCATTACCCTCAGATCCAGATAACAGACTGAGTGGCTAAGAAAGGAGGAACAGCACAGGTGCAGTGGGCTTGGAGTCTTTCCACATGCAAGCGCTTTCACACGTACGAAAAGCAACACAAAACGGAGTGCCCTGGGAACAAGGGTAGTTCCATGTACCCGACATCGATCTTTCCTTGAACCTGGGAGCTTCCCAATGTAGTCCCCTGGGTCCAAAGTACACGCTGTGCTCCAGCCTCTTCATTCTTGGTCATAGTACTTTTCTTTTCTTTCTGATTGCTTTCACCTGTAAGATAAAAAGTGGTTTGGACCACTCTCTTCCACGGGAACATTACTTATGTTAAATCAGGGCTGTGATGAAACTAAGGGTGCTGTATTCCACCCTTCATCCCTTTACAACTGACTGGTTATCACACTTGATCCCAAGTGTTGTTGTCATTGTTGTTAGTACCAATTCACAGTGACCCTATGGGCAACCGAATGGAACAGTGCCAAGTCCTGTGCCATCCCCACAATCGTTCTTATGCTTGAGCCAAGACCATGTTATGGAGAGGTGGCGTCACAGAACTTCCAAATGACATTGCTATATAACTGCCCAACCACTGAGAATTATGGCCCAGATCATGTCACCCATAGTTTTGGTGGACATTATTTGATCCATGACAAACAAGCAAACACGAAACAATAAAAAAGGAAACCATTCCCCTGTGGTATAAGGTGATTTTTTAGAATTCAAGGTACTGAAGAGGAGTTAATTTGCGTACAGTCTAGCCATGAACTCTAATCCATGAGTTGTGATTTTTTACAGATTGAATTCTTAAATGATTGGTCTCAGTTTACATTGAGCATAGGGGTTGCTTCTAGGGGGAAATATCCTGCAATATTCCTTACAAGGGCAGATCCTTACCTATCAGATTAATCCCTGTCATATTAATGCAAAGGGAATATTGAGATAGTAAACACATGATGCTCCTGGGTCTCTTTTTGCTGAACACCCTCTCAGCTAAGGTTCCTACCCAAGATCCAGTGACTACCATTGCACAGTCTTGGAGTGGAGTGGTCACTTCCTTCCTTTCCCAAGGAAAGTGAATTTCAGTCCTAAGTCCAAGGGCTACATAGTTTTGAGGTAGGGGCCCACTTTATTCAGTTGGGCTTCCATGTTGAATCCTTCTGGTATAGCCGTTGGGGGATGCCATTTTCCTTGTAAGATCCGCATCAAAGTTCATCATAGTGCTTGGTTCACTGCGGGTTGGGTAGAAACTTATTCTATGCCAAGTTAATTTTAATTGCCTCAAATACCCATACGTGTGAATGCTGGATAATGGATAAGATAGACTTAAGAAGAAACAGCACATTTGCATTATGGTGTGAGTAAAGAACACTGATGTGTTAATCTGGGTTGACTAGAGAAACAAATTCATTGACACTCATATGTGCATAGGAAAGAGCTTTATATACAAGAACAATTGAATATTGAGAAAACATCCCAACCGAGTGCAGATCAGGTCCATAAGACCAGGATTAGCCCATATGTCTGATACCAATCTTTACATTCTTCTTCAGACTCACAAAACACATGCAATGATGCCTAATGAAGGACAATCACAGGCCAGTGGGTGGACAGTCTTGTGGATCCAGTGGTGGTGTAAGCATCTCCGCACTGGCAGGGGTCTCCACATGACTTCTCCAGCTCAGGACACCAGTGCAGTTCCATGTGTCATGTCAGCTGCATGTCTTCCAGGCAGTGAGCAGAGAGAGAAAGTGTGTCTCCTGCCTCCGGGAAGGAATACCAGAATTCCCAGAATCCCCAGGAGAAGGCCATGCCCACACAGAGACCTCATGGGTTATGACCTGATTGGCAGGCTAGACTCCATCCCTTCACTCTTAATCCTCTCATAATGACAAATGGTTATATGACTATTACTACTGAATAGGCATACCATGCTTTTCCAGAAGGACAATCAAATTTGCCTTGGAAGAAGTACAGCCATAAAACTCTTGAGAAGTGAGGATGCCAAGACTTCTTCTTACTTACTTTGAGCACTTTATAAGGAGGGATAAGTCCCTGGAGAAGGACATCATGGTAGGTAAATTACTGGATAAGTGAAAAAGAAGATGATTCTCTAGAAGGTAAAATGACACAGTGGCTGCAAAATTGAGCTTAAAAAATGCAACAAATATGAGGGGAAATCTGGACCAGGCAGTGTTTCTGTGGTGCTTGAGGTCACAATGAGTAGGAACAGCTTTTCAGATTCGATGCCCATTGAACAATGATAATATTTATATTTGATATTTTATATAGAATAAGCATTCCACTGTGCTTAATATGTAAATTAGCCTCCATACAAGTTGATTGCTATCCTTCTGTTAAATAGAGATACAAAACTCAAACTTATTTGGAAAATAATTTAGTCCGTGAGAAATAAAATGTGTGCAAATGAAAATAAAATGTCATATTGTACAAATCAGTTTCAAACTGAAATAATGTAATTGCTATGAACAATTTGTGCTTCCAATAAACATTAGCTTTGCCAATTCAAAGCCCTATCTTTAAATTTATAGCATTTCAAGGGTATGGTAATCTGAGTTACAGAAAATAAGATCCTACATGTAAAACTTTACCGGAATGAAAGTTGGAAGGAAAAGCCACGTTTGGATATTTTTTATGCCATTAGGCATATTGCATATTTTGCCCTATATATGGATTTTATACTTAAATTTCATATATAAAAAATAAAACATCACACTTATATATGTACCACCAATGCAGGCCCTGAGCCAAGTGCTTTATATTTAAAAAATCTTCAAATTAGCTTCAACTTCAGAACAAGGGAACAGTCTTTGAAAGGTTAAATAACCTGCCCGAGATGATACTGCTAATATCAGTGAAGCTTGGATGAATGCTTGTCTTTTTAAATGTAGCGTTTAGACTTTTCTGGCAGTTGAATATTTTTTCTGCCTCTCACATGACCTCAATGTAACGTCATTCTAGAGACCCGTGTGACTAAAAGAACATACAAAAAGGTAAAAACTGACTTCAGATCAACTCTGCTCTTTCCAATGGAAGTCTTACATGTTCCCTGCTACCCAGTGCTCACTAAAAATCTCTACAAATGCTTTACCAAGATGTGTTGACTAAATTTGGCTTAAGCACTTTGAAAACTCTGATGATGTTATTGATAGATGATGGAAATATTGTCTATTCACAACTTGAAGGTTTTTTTCCCTCCCCCTTCTGGCTTGCAAAAGCGATTAAAATTCACTTAGAAACATACTGTTTATTTGGTTTGAGCAAACTGCTGTGGGTCATGTCTCTTTGTAAAACTACCAATGAAATTGGAGGATTTTGGGAATCTTTGGTTCTTTTACTATGAGTCTAACAGTAGGAAGATTTATATATTTTTGCAAGAAAGTGTTTCCTTTGGAGAAGAGATTCTTCTGTACGGATGTCTTGAGATGCACCATGATCTACTTCATTACTTATTTAGAAATAACTTTAAACTTACAAAAGTGTTACAAGAATAGTAACAAAACTTTTGTTTTCATATTTTCCTATAAACGCAGACTTTTCCCCTATATAACCATAATGTAAGAGGGTTTCAAAGGTTCCTGGAAAAACTCTGCTACCTTTTAATTCCAAAAATTCCCCCTTATTCAATTGTCAACCTTAAGATGTTGTCATCCATAGCTTCACCAGCTGTCCCCATCGCACCCTTTGTAGAAGGTATGCTATTTAGGATCACGTGTTGATTTTATTATTATGTTTTCTTAGTGGTCTTCAGTCAAAATAGTTGTTCGGAACACCATTGGCTTTCATCCTTGACACTATTGGTTTGTTTGATGTTTCCTCATGATCAGAGGTAGATTATACATTTTTGGCAAGAATGTCACAGAAGGAAGAGAAGAGAAAAGGGGAATGTGTTAGGTTGGGTTCTTTAGAAAAGGAAAACCAGTGAGGCGTGTGTGTGTGCATTACATTTAGGACAAGAAATGGCTTACACAGTTGGAGAAGCAGGTAAATAAGTTCAGTCTGGTTCAAGTCCACTAGTCAGATGTGAGCTGAAGGCTTTTCTGACTCTTGCAGCTTTGGAAGCTGATGAACAAGAAGCAGGATGATGAAGCAGAAGGGCCACAAACTGGTGGATATAGAGGTAAATGAATCCAAGGTCCGCAGTCTACTGATGGTCCCTGGTATTGGCAGTTGACATAAAAGGAGATCTACCAGATAGATGCAGGATCCAGCTGGAGCAGAAGGTGAAGGGGGGGGGGGAAAGAACTCAGCTCTGCTTAGGATCTTTCTCTCTTATACAAAAGGTCACATCTCAGCCTGTGATCTGATCGATAAGTTGAGCTGTACCCCTACCTTCACCCAGGGGTGTCTAGTGGACAAACCCCCTAACTATTACAGAGCACATACTGCTGAGGAGATGCTGATTTCTGTGAAGAGTGATGAGAAAGTCGGAAACATAATGATGAGGATGGCACAACATGCTGTTGTTAGGTGCTGTTGAGTTGGTACCCACCCATAGCAACCGTATATGCAACAGAACGAAGCGCTGCCTGGTCCTGTGTCATCCTCACAGTGGTTTCTGTGTTTGAGCCCATTGTTGCAACCACTGTGTCCATCCATCTCGTTGAAGCTCTGGCTCTTTTTTGCTGTCCCTCTAATATTACCAAACATGATATCCTCCTCCATAGACTGGTCTCTCCTGACATGTCCAATGTATACAACACAAAGCCTTGCCATCCTTGCCTCTAAGGGGCACACTGGCTCACCACTTGCCTGTCAGTTTGTTGTACTGAGGTGGCTTGTGTGTCGGTAAGATGCTGGAAGCTATGCTATTGGTATTTCAAACGCTAGCCGGGTCACACAAAGTGAGCAGGTTTCAGTGGAGCTTCAAGACTAAGAACAGACAAGGAAGAAGGACTCAGTTTTCAACTTCAGGGGAAGTTGAACTACTGAAAACCTTATGCAGAGCTTCAAAACATTGTCAGTTAATGAAGGCCTAATGAACAGTGAGCACAATTAGTGTCACCGAATTTCATATACAAAAAATGCTAAAATAACAACTGTCTAAATATATAAGGTATATTTTAAAATGTATGGGTTTAAAGATATAGGAAGTAGTTTTTGTAAGTGCCAGTATGCCATGAAAAAGTCATGTTGCCATAAAATAAATTAACATGGCATACAAAAATATCTTCTAGGGAAGGGAGTTTTTGGCAGAGAGATGTGGAAGAAGCATATTATTCATAAAAATACAACGACACACACAGAATTCCATAAAACTTGCCCATATCACATGCACAAAAGAATGCCTCAAAAATGTGGTTGTCAAGAATTCTTCTTATTGCTTTGTAATAGCAGATTTCAATTTTTCTCTTAAGTAACAATATTATCATTGATCATTTCCTTGAGAATGTATATCAGGCATCTCCACTCCACTATAAAGTTTGTATATTTTTCTTACTTTGTAATTAAAAAGCATCTTATTTATTTATATATTAAATCATTTTATTGGGGACTTATACAACTCTTTAAAAAATCATTTTATTGAAGAAAGCTGCTGGTGCCCGGCTACCAAAAGATATAGCGTCTGGGATCTTAAAGGCTTGAAGATAAACAAGGGGCCATCTAGTTCAGAAGCAACAAAGCCCACATGGAAGAAGCACACCAGCCTGTGTGACCACAAGCTGTCAATGGATCCGGTATCAAGCATCAAGGAACAAAAAATCATATTGTAAATGTGGGTGAGTGCAGAGTGGAGACTCAAGGCCCATTGCTAGCCAATCAGACACCCCCTCACTAAAGGGTTGTGGGGAGGAGATGAGCCAGTCAGGGTGCAGGGTAGCAACGATAAAACATATAACTTTCCTCTAGTTCTTAAATGCTTCTTCCCCCCACTATCATGATCCCAATTCTACCTTACAAGTTTGGCTAGACCAGAGCATGTACATTGGTACAGATAGCAACTGGAAATACAGGGAATCCAGGACAGATGACTCCTTAGGACCAGTGGTGAGAGTGGCGATGCCTAGAGGGTGGAGGGAATGTGGGGTAGAAAGGGGGAACCAATTTCAATAATCCACATATAGCCTCATCCCTGGGGGATGGACAGCAGAGAAGAGGGCTGGGGGAGACGTCATACAGTGTAACATATGACAAACTAATAATTTTTGAATGATGAAGGGTTCATGAGGTAGGGGGGAGTGGGCAGGGAAGGGGAAAATGAGCAGCCGATATTAAGGGCTCAAGTAGAAGGCAAATGTTTTGAGAATGATGATGGCAACAAATGTACACATGTGCTTGACACAAAGGATGTATGTGTGGATTGTGATAAGAATTGTATGAGCCCCCAATAAAATGATTACAAAATCATTTTATTGGGGACTCGTACAACTCATCACAATCCATGTATAAATCCATTGTGACAAGCATATTTGTGCATTTGTTACCATCATCATTTTCAAAACATTTTCTTTCTACTTGAGGCCTTGGTATCAGCTCCTCATTTTTTCCTCCCTCCCTCCCCCTCCCTCCCTCAAGAAACCTTGATAATTTATAAATTATTATTTTTTCATGTCTTACACTGCCTATGTCTCCCTTCACACACTTTTCTGTTGTCTCTCCCCCAGGGAGGGGGTTATATGTAGGTCATTGTGATAGGTTCCCTGTTTCTCCCCACCACCACCTTCTCCTTCCCCTCTTGGTATCGCTACTCTCATTATTGGTCTTGAGGGGTCTATCTGTCCTGGGTTCCCTGTGTTTCCAACTCTTATCTGTACCAGTGTACATCCTCTGGTCTAGCTGGGTTTGTAAGGTAGAATTGGGATCATGATAGTGGGAGGGGGGTAGGGGAGGAAGCATTAAAGAACTAGAGGAAAGTTGTATGTTTCATTTGTGCTATACTGACTGACTCATCTCTTCTCCGCAACCCTTCTATAAAGGGATGTCTACAGATTGCCTACAGATGGGCTTTGGGTCTCCAGTCCACACTCCCCCTCATTCACAATGATATGACTTTTTGTTCTTTGATACCTGATCCTATCAACACCTTGTGATCGCACAGGCTGGTGTGCTTCTACCATGCGGGCTTTGTTGCTTCTCAGCTAGATAAAAATCATTTTATGAGGAAGTATTTTGAGATTATGTAAGTACTATCGTTAGTCTGGGTTGACTGAGAAACAAATTCATAGACCCTCCTATGTGCATAAGAAAGAGCTTTATATAAAATAGCAATTGTATATAGAGAAAACATCTCATCCCCGTCCAGATCAAGTTCATAAGTCTGATATTTGCCCATATACTCTATACCAGTCTAGAAATTCCTCTTCAGACTCACACAACACATTAAATGATGTCGAATGCAGGAAGATCACAGGCTAGAGGGTGGCAAGTTTTGTGGATCCAATGGTGGTGGAGGCATCTCAGTGCTGGCAGGGTTTTCCACGTGGCTCCTCCAGCTCAGGGTTCTGGCTCCATCAATGTGGTTCCATGTGGCTGGTCAACAGGAATGTGTAGCAGAGAAGTGTGTCTGGCCTTCAGTGAGCTCTGTTTCTCTGTTGCACCTCCAAATGAGGCAATCAAGCTGAGACTTGATTGACAGGCTAGACTCCACCCCTTCCTCAAGTTGACAGTAGATTATGTAACTGCCACAACCATATTCCACATTGACTCCCATTTACTATTTTTGGCATCTGTTGATTTTTCTTAATTGGTGAATTGTTATGATAACCCATCATTCCCACAACTTTTAGTCGTTCTACTACAGTTAAGAGTTTTCTTTCTCCTCTATTATTTTCAAACTTTTGAAAGGATGAGTTCATAGATTTTTAAAAATCATTTTATTGGGGGCTCATACATCTCGTATCACAATCTATATATCCATCCATTGTGTCAAGCACATTTGTACATTTGTTGCCATCATCATTCTCAAAACATTTGCCTTCTACTTGCATAGATTTTAATTTCTAATGAAGAGTGTGGCTTTTTGGTAGTCTTACAGAGGGTGCTGATATTTTGTGAGGATGGCGTAGGCCCAGGCAATGTTTCGCGCTGTTGTACATGGATTTGCTGTGTGCTGGAACCGACTTGCTGAAATCTGAAAATGGCAACAGCACCCCAGGTTGTGTAAACAACTTGGATTGTTTGGTGTTGCTTTTGTCACGTCTTCCATTTGAAATATTTGCCTGCGGGATTTCAAGTGAATGTGAGACTGGAGGAGTCCTGGGGGCAGAGCATTTTGGTGACCGGCTGCTAATATCAGTTAGCAGTTTGAAACCACCAGCTGCCTCGAGGGAAGAAAGACAGGGTTTCTGGTTGTAAAGAATTACTCGTAAAGAAACATACAGGGGCGGTGCTCCCCTGTCTGGTGGGGTCACTATGAGTCAGAATTGACTCAGTGGCAGTGCGTTTGTTTTTCTTATTTCTTGATTTTTGTGGCTCTAGGGAAAGTTAAAGAGTTGGACTGATGGATATCAGAGTTAGGCAAATAAATGGACGTATTCATTTAAGAATCTGTTGTATGTATAGACATTTTTATTAGCTCCACTATTGCCTTAACTTTAAAACCAAGTCTGATTCAGACTGGAAGCATCAGAGAATAGTACCTTTTGGATATATTTTTAGATTGTGCTTTTGCGATACCAAAATAACTCAAAAAGTAATTCAACTCAGTAAAAATGTCATTTTGATTGAATCCACATTATTATATTGTTCAAGGTCTGTCATGCTACCTATGGATACTAGAGGGCAGCAAAAGCCAAGATCTGGCAGGAAAAGGGTATCTTGAATAGACTGCAGCTCTGGCTGGGCCTGGCAATCATTTGTTCAGGGCTGGAGCTGAAGAGTGGGCTCAAGAAATCTACAAAAGAGGTTTCTTTTAAGGTTTCTAAGTGCGAGGTCAACTTTGTTTTCCTCTCTTTTAAAGTACTAAACGGGTTAGATGCTTCACAGCCACTTACTGGTAACTTAAATCCTTTTCTTCCTCCTCCTCCTCCTCCTTCTTTTTTTTTTGACAATAGAAAGAATTAAGCCCCAAACTGGAGAGTAGGATTAGCCCCCAAGTTTAAGTCCCAAACCATTCCTTACCAGGTTATCCACTGTAAGGCGCGAGCAGAGGAAGGCTGTTGTGAGGTTTGGAGTAAGTACATCAGGGAAAGGAAAGGTCTCTGCAAGAACGGAAGGTGATGGGGCACCGTGGCAACCTGTCCATTCCAAGAGGCCGCGTGCCAGGGTAACACATGAGCAAACAGGTGGGACTTCAAGGAGCGAGGCAGTTTGGAAACTTTCTCTCTCCCCAGGTTCCCCCCCCCCCCCCCCCACTCTCTCTAACTGCCGTGGAGTCAATTCTCAGTGACAACAACCCATTAGGAGGAACTAAAAGATGAGTAAAACAGTTTCTCACTTCAGGTTGGTTCATCGCCCTTGCTCGCTACCTGAGTCAGGCTGTGACAATAGGACCAGCGACACACATATATGTATAAGAAAGAAACAACAGATCCAGAGACCATTTTATTTAACAAAAGCGTAACTGGAGGCCTCTTTGGACTCACGTGGCTTCAGGCCAATGACACAACATGGGAGACGAGGGATGTAGGCAGATCACGGGAAGCAGGTGCCCAATCTCGTGGATCCAAAGTCGGTGGGAATACGGCAGGGTGCCGACAGCATGGAGGTTGGCTTGCAGGGTCGGCACACCACATGGGACTGCCTCTGGAGGCAGACGCAGAGTCCCAGCAAGCAGGGAAGTGAAGGGCCATAGGCAGACAAAAGTCACATCCCAAGGAGGCATCATTCAGCCATGACCTGATTCATAAACTGGTCTCCATTATCAGTCAGAACTACAGATTAGGTTCTGGGTTTAACTCCCACCTAGTTCTGCGAGTGTGAACAAAACTCTTACCAGCAGGAGTTTCTGGTTTCTTGTAGGTAGATCAGTGGATTGGAAGGGATAGCATCTAAGATATTAGACTACTTGGCATTTTATACCTTGCGTACAAGTAAGAGCATGAGGCCGGGAGCAAAGCATGTAGGATTTGTGGGATCCTGATTTAATAAGATTGGTATTGTGCCTGTGGAGGCCAACTTGTCATGGCAGTTGCGACTGTTCAGTTGCTGGTACCAAGTCCTGGAAGTGGGTAGATTTCTCAGGACTGTGTAGTAGTGGGTTGCTCACTGCCAGCCACAAACCTTGCAGGGGAGCGATGCGGCGTACTGGAGCCGTGAAGACTGTCTCCCAGAGGGCACTTCTCCTGTGGCCCATGGCCACCAGAAGTGAGAATGGACGCGAAGGCAGTGAGTTTGGTTGGAAGGGCATTTTGGATTTCCTTAGACAGAACTTAGCATTTGGGGTTCTAACATCCTAGACAATAGTAAACACTGAGTTGAAATGTTCATCATTTCCTTTTCCACCACTCTGATTCCTCCTCCCAAATTTCTTGTAAAATTTTTTTTAAATATCGATTTGAAAAGGGAGTTGTTGCTATTTGAGTTTTATGTCATTATGGAATAGTTCAGGAGGCAAATAAATGTGAGGAAACTGTTTACAAACAGCTAGGCAAGACAAGACTTTCCACTCCTGTGACCCTTTCCACTCTCAGAAACCCAGGAGGGCAGTTCTGCTCGGACCTGTAAGGCTGCTCTGATCGGAATTGGCTCTACGGTCATGAGTTTGAGGGGTTTTGTTTTTATTTTTTAAGTTGTTGAGGCTACAAGTATTTATTGAAGCATGCTTGCCTTCAATAGACATGGGAGGGTGATTATAACACATTTTAATAATTTAAAGCTTTAAAAATGCTTAGAAACAAAATATGACCTGATTTTAAAAATATAATTTTATTCAAAAATTTAAAAATATTATAAAAAGTCATGCATAATCAGCTTTATATTAAAGCTAGAAGATATCCTGGTATATTTTTGGTGTGTTTCTTGGCCTTTTCACAACCAAGGGCTCTTCTAATTATTTTTATTTGAAGATTCAGCATTTCAAGCTCCTTGGCTTAGTTTTCCCCACCAAAAGCACTCCACAAGTGATATTTAAGTTTTTCATTTTAAATGAATCAGAAGTGCTGATATCTTCAGCATGGGCTTACCAATACTACTATCCTGTGATGATGAATTTTGGTTGACTAAACAAAATATAAAATAATGGAATAATTTAATTGTGAACAAATACATTAATTCTATATTAGTTTTGTAAATTAAAAAGAAAATAGCTCAGGATTCCCATGATCCATAGACCCTAGGAAACTATTTTTTCTTAGCTCTCTTCACTTTTGGACGAGTAGCTCTGTCATCCGACCCAAGTCTAGCGTCCACCTCCACACTGGGGAATAATTCTAGCTTATGATCATGCAGGAAATAAAGTTCATAAATCTAACAAAAGGAGAATCTAGAAATTTGTGTGCTCCCACCCCCCAGCAACACACACACACTTAGAGAATATTTATACTGGATAGATCCAAACTTTGGAGGCATCTCAGCCTATATATCAAAGGAAACGATTTTAGATATTTCCTGAAAAAATAAATTCATAGTGATACCTATTCCTTTTAGTTTCTTTCTGAAATTCTTTAAGAATAAAACTGGAGAGAATATTTTCTGGCAGCATTTTTTTATGTCCTGTCATCACTTAAACTTTATTAGATACTAATAAGGTTTGCAAAATAGAAATTTATTCATTTCTAACTTCCCAGAAGTTAGAAGACAACACTGTATGTGTCTGCTGATCCCAAGTCTCCTTTCCTGCCCCAGCCCGTGACTGTGATGCACACGGGCCCTCTGAGAAGTGGAGGTGGGCGATTATGAGTACTCCGTGGGTGTTGACGAACAGGCTGCCCACTATTCATCCACTCAGCACGGGCACTCGTTTTGCCCACTCTGCACACGCATGCGCAAAGTGATCTCCTACCTTGCAAGTTCCGTATCAGCCCCTGTTAAAAAATCAGAACAGGTCAATGTGCTATCATAGAAGATTAACACAATGATTTGTTATGGACATGTCAAAGTCATCATGACTGTTTTGTCAACTAGGTTAACTAACTGAATGTAGGGATGAGAAAATGGAAAGATGGATTAGCGAGTGGGGAGATGAAGGATCATGGAATTCAGAAGGCCCCGTGACCAGTGATGGCAGCGAACATTACTAAGGAGGCACAAGAAAGTTAGACTTGGAGTGAAGAAAAAATGAATACATGAGCCTGGTGGAGAGGTGAAAGTATAGCACCTCTTATTCATAATCCTGAATGTCTTATTCATAATCCTACTCAGGCTAGTTCTTTATATAGTATTTGTATTGTGAGAATAAATAAAACTTAAACAGTGTTTGAAAAAGTCATATTTTTGTTTCTACTTTTTGAAGTGATGAGACCTTCACTGTTTATTACTAGAACTTGATTTTAATATAGCAATCATCAATAGAGGAAAATGAAAATTTAATTTTATGTTTCTTAAGGGATAAACAATTAAAATAATACTTTATGTGTGAAAGAAAACCTTATTATATTTTTATTTTAGGTTTCCATCTAGAGAATATTTGGAGAAGGGCATCTTTAAAAACAGAATTAAAATAATTTTGAGTAGAAACACTTAGAACTCCTCAAGAAACAGAACATTAGAGAATTATGCAATTCCTATTCTCATGGTGAATGTTTCACTTAGTACTGCCATAGCAGAAATATCCTAAATTGGTGACATTAAAGAACACAGATATTTTCTCATAATTCTACAGGCTCATAACTCAAATCTGAGTCTCAGCTGTATTGGTTCCTTCTTTGAACTTCTCTTCCAGTTTTTGGTGTCTGCTGGAAATCCTTGGTAAAGCTGTGCTTACATGGTATCTCTGTGTGTTCATGTCTGCTCTACTTTTTCAAAAATTTAGGAGTTGTTTGGATTACCGTTGCTGTCTGTGATAGGGCTAGTGCCAAGTTGGCTGCGCCTGGAGTTTCAGCCAGGTAGTTAGAGCCTCCTTCATGACGGCCCTTGTGTGATTAGCCAAGCAGTTTTGGGAAGACTAGGGTGGAATATTACCACCTTAATTCATCCATAGTTCTGCTGAAATTCATAGGAAATTCCATGTAAAAAAATGATGCTGTGTTATGTAAACGAGCCCTTGTTGGATCCCGACCTCTGGTTCTTTGGGCTTGAGCCAAGGGCCAATGCGTTGCCTTCTGACCCTAGGAGCCATCATTTGCCTTCCGTATTGTTTGCTGATCTTGGATTCATTTGATTTAGTCTCTACCAGCCTGTGGCCTCCCTGCTTCCTGTTTCACCAACACTTGCAGCTACATGAATGAGGGAAAGTCTCTAGTTTAACATTTGATCTATGGACTTGAACCAGACTGGGTTTACCCACTTCTACAACTGAGTGAGCTATTTCCTTTATATTCATGTTTATGTTTATATTCACACTCACATTCATATTTCTATGTATCATTGGTTTTGCTTCCCTAGGGAACCTGGACTCACACAGTAAGAAGGGGATCACACTATAAGGTCCTGGATTGAGTGGGAGAGAAATTTTGGACAAAACTCAAAATAATGAAAAAGACTAGATTTACTGGTTGGATACAGACTGGTGAAACCTTTAAGACTGCACCTTAGTCATTTTTCAAGTCTGATGATGAACTTATTGGAATAGCTCAATTCAGCCAAAACATAGATAGGTCTATAAAGGGAATAATAGTTCTAGGCAGGTAAACACACCTTGGAACATTCAAATTTTGAGATCAAAAAGGTAATGTTTATTCTAGGACAAAGTTCTGAAAGGTTAAGAAGGAAGGAATGGAAACAGAAAACAAAGTGGAACTGGAATAAGCAATGTTCATTGTAAGGATTACAATCAATGACATGAAACAAAATATGTATACATTTTTGAATAGAAAATCGATTTGCTGTGCAAACCTTCACTCAATTCACAATATGAAGCTAAGAAAAGAAGTCATTACATTTAGAACCCACCCTACTCTAGCATGACTTCAATAACACACAAATGAGCCCACATTTCCAAACAGGATCACAGCCATGGGTACAGAGGAGAGGTCGATCTTCAGTACACATAGTTCAATCTATAGGAGTTTATCATTGGCAAACAGGATCTGGAAGCATGATATAAATTAAAAAGGTTTTGCTTTCTAGATGCCACATTTTGTCAAAGTCAGTGGGACTTTGCATCAGCTCCAATTTTTGGATTATCCTGTAGGCATGGTAGCTAATATTCAAGGTGGAATGGCACAGATGTTAGGAGCACTGGGTTAGCATCAAGATCTATTTCCACATTATTTTATGGCTGAGTGGCCTCAAGTTTCTTTATCTGTAAGACTAGAATAAGTAATATCTGTCTCCTAGTTTTATACAAATAAGAAAAGTATTCCCTGATAACCAGGAGCTTATTAGCGCTATTGACTAGGCCATGATGTTATTAAGAATTGACCTGGCACCACGAACTCAGTCTTAACGTTTGCCTGTTGAACATAAATATTGTCATGAAACAGCAACATCAGACAAAATCCTTTTGATTGGGATAAATAAAGAGGAAAACAAGATAACTCTTTATCATATCCAAACAGATATAAAGACAAGAGCATTGCTCACACAACCATAATCACCAAACACCCCTGACTTATGGCTAAAATGAATGATTGAAATTTCTTTACCAATACCTAGCTGTCTTCTTAATAAGAATAATTAAGAAACCCAATTATATGATTACCTCAATTTTTCTGACAGCACCACATCTGGAGCAAAGCCCTACTTTCTTGAATCCACCCCAAATAAACTAATACAAGCACGCTGAGACAGTCTACTTCTCTCCACGGTGCGTGGTCTCCCTATTGCAATAAGACAACCCAAATTTGAGTACAGAGAGCTGCCTGGTGGCCCTTACTTAGAGAGAATTGAAATGAGGAAGGAATGTGTCAGAACGTGTTCAATACATAGAGGAGTACCTGACACCTCGTAAGTACTCAATTAATGTGATGTATGTGGTGTGTTGTCATCTTGAGTGACTGAAAGCTCCAGAGAAGGTCCACACGAAAACATGGTGGTGCGCTCTGACAATCTGGGATGTTTGCTGTGCTCGGGAGGAGTCCTGTGCTCACTCTTCAGACGGTTGGGCTTTGATTGCTGCCCTGCCTCTCCTGTCAGGAGGTGTCATTATGAGGCCCCTGGGCCTCTGATTTTGTCTTGATCTATGTTTAAAAAAATTTTTAAACAGCATTAAAAATCAACTGGTAATCTTTTCCATTTATGTAGAGGCTTATTAGGTGAAAGACCTTCCGATTTTCTTTCTTTTATTACAACTTCAGTCTTTTGATCATAACAAAATTCCCTTTATCCTTTGAAGTCTCATTGACTGAGAGTGCTGTGTAAGGCCTGTTAGCTTAGATCTTATGCAAGATAAGCTAGCTTGGAGGTAAGAATGCAGTAGCGGTAAACAAACCTGATGAGGAGAGCCCAGGGTTAGGCCAGACGTAAAAATCATCCAGCTATCCTGAAGTCACTGCGTGCAGAATACCAGGGGCCGTTGAGCAAAGCATCGGTCCCAGCGTGAAAGGCAGAGAGATGGATAGAAATGTAGGCTGGGGGTCTTTGTGCCCTTTGCACCCACACTCCAGCTGACCCATCATGAACATTTGTGTGTGCTCTTCAGTGAATTTGTCTCTATGAGCTGTAGGCGAAAACTGTGGGCCAGTTCTTCTCAAACTGCATTCTGGGAGTGACGGTGTCCAGTGAATAATTTGTGGGCTTTCAAAAGAAGTTTGAAGGTCAGGTTTTGGAATTGTTTCAAGTGTACTTTGTAAATTCACAAAGTCATATTAACAGCATATTAAAATCTCTGAAAAAGTGCAGTAAACATCTCTTTATTATCTGCAATGATGAATACAACACAGCATGGTGTGATAAACTTTGGATGAAGAATCACCTAATAGGTCTTAAACTCTAACTGCAGTCCCTTGTTCAATAACCTACGGCATCTTGGTAATGCAGTGGTTAAGCTCTCAGCTGGGAACTGCCAGCTTTAACCCACCTACCCGTGGCTCTGGGGAAAACATAGGACAGTCTGCTTCTGTAAGGACTTACCTCCTGGGAAACACCATGGTTTCCTATGGGGGTGGGGGGGTCTGGGAGTCAGGGTCAACTCAATGACAACAGGCATCATGTAACTGAATGCAATGAAAGCTAGAGAGGACCAATCAGTGTAATCATTTTTAATAGTAGATTCTTATTTGTAGTCATATTGGTTTATTGACAAGATTTTTTCATCCCACCTTGCCACAGTGAGCCTACCATCCGTTTGATTTTTATATTTTTAGAGCAGTGTTCCCGACCATGAGATCCATGAAGTCCTGTTGTTTTTGTTGAGGAGACTTCATGGAATTTTCAAGAATGTGGTTTTGGAACCAGATCTCCAAGGCTGTCTTCCTGTGTATATCTGTGCCTGTTTCCAAGCTATGGATTTTGGTGTAGGAGTGGAACACGTAACTGGCTGGGTCACATAGGACTCTTGGTGAAGCACTAGGCTGTTGTTAATCGCCGTGCAGCTGATGACAGCTCATAATGATGTCATTCTTTACACGTGGAGACTAGAGCTATTCCATGAGGTTTTCCAGGTCCTGATGCCTTTGTGTGAGTTTGAACCTGCCAACTTTTTGACTGGAAGTTGAATGCTTAGCCATAGTGCCGCCCAGGTGAGGAAAAGAGATTCCCATCCATACTTCAAACACGAGACATGCAACATTTCATTAGAATTTAAATCATTATCACTACACTGAAATCTTAAAAAAATGTTGCATGCATAATGTTTGAAATATGAATGGGAGTCCATTTTCTTTTTTGGAAGGATAAAGTATGGAAAATTTGCCAGAAAGTGAAGTTTTCTTTCCATTATGTAACTTGGAGAACTCCAATTCAATTATCTGTCAGTGTTGTCATTCCTCTGAGGATTGGAGCCCTCTCTTATCAAGGAGCAGAGGGAGCCTGGGGACCACAACGAATGGCCACCAGCAGAGGAGTGTGGAAGTCCTATCTGAAATGCTGGAGACAGAACAAAGTCATCGCACTGAGACAGCAGGGGAGCCCCACTGCTGAGACCATAAGATAGGGAAGCAGGGCAGCAGACATGTTTTTTGGCTCATGGAAGCAGGGGCTATGGGACTATGTGGCAGAGAGGCTGAAGACCGGAAAATGATGTGGTTGTTGGCTGAGGAGAGAGCAGAGATGTACTGCTATGGATCAAAGACTGTATGCTTCATATTTTATGATCCTGACTGGTGGCAACTTGTTAGCTTCCCTAATAAACTACCGTAATCTTGAGTATCGCCTGTGAGTTCTATGTGGCCATTGGAGTGGCTCATAGGACCCACCCAAGAAGTAAAGGTCTGTGAGAGGGACCGATGGTGTCAGGATGGTAATCAGCCTTGGAGTGGTGTGGGCTGGATTCCTCTTCTCCGGTAGGTAGCCAGCGTGGTCAGCTGTGGTTCCCGTGGTGCTGCTTTGAGTAGCTTGTGTATCCTCTGCTCAAAGCCTAGCCCCTTCCTCTTTCTCTGAGAAAGCTATTCTGGGTTATAGAGTCCATACGCTAAAGTGTGGTATGAAAGAAAGATGTGAGAAAAGATGATACGTGATGTTATTATCATCATGAAAATGCCCAAATCCAAGGGCGTGCTGTGGCCTCTCCTGATGTTGGAAGTCTCAGCAGCGTCTGCTGAGGCTAGTCCATCTCGCAGACAACACCCAATATTCTGAAATGGATAGATCCTGCGAAGTGGGAACATTCTAATTAGGTTTATAAGACAAAACAGTTCCATGTCCAGTACGCCTTTGGTAAAAGACCAAAGACTGGTATGTTCTGGAAAGAAACCAGAGTCTAATTAGGTTCAATATTTTCTTTTTTCTCCCAGCCAGTATCACTGCTCCTTTAAACACACCTGAAAACAGTTGAACATCTTAAAAAAATCCAGTGAAAGAATTTTTTTTTTCATTTATGGTCTTATATGTCTTGAGTAAGCATTGACTTTGTGTCTTTCTTAACAGATGACCACGAAGCCTGACATAGGTTGCTTAGCAACTGCCTTATGCCCAGAAGTAGAAATCAGTCTTTGATATACTCACTATGTGTATGTTCCTTGATTTATCTCATTTGTGTTTAACATGGTAGATCAAACAGAATCATTAGAATCCTACTACTACCCTCAAGGGTAGAAGAATTCCTGGTCCACTTTAAACTTAGGTACCCAGACATCAAAACAGCTTACAGGTCAGTACAGAACACTACTGCAGAGTAAAAGAACAACACAGTGAACTGCACTCAGTACCAAGGACAAGGTGTGTACATTTTCATCAGAACTGGCAACACACTGTCCTTTGAGACTTAAAAGGGAATTCTCAAAATGGCTTTTGTAACTCTCAGTTTTTGTTTAGTGATAAAAGACTATATATTATCCACGATGTTGTTTGCAAAAAAAGCAAAAAGCAAGTGTTTGGTATTCTGAAGGATAATCCATTGTTTTAATGCACGATCTAGTATAATTCATCATGCAGTAGGAACAATACTAATCACCCTTCTTGTTTGCATCAACCATCACTCTTCGATCCTCATTGTATCTGATTCAATCTGAGCTCATTTATATTATCCGTGACTTGTTTGCAGAGAAAGAAGTCAACCAAAGATAATACGTAGTGGTGTTGCCCTTTCAAAGCTACAGAGGGGCCCAGGTCTAGATTTTGAAAATGAAGAACTTTAAAATATTTAAATCTAATTTTAGAGTTTGGATATGTAGTTAATATTAGATGTAATGAACATGGACATTTAGAATAGTAGCAGGAATAAAAGAAAGAATTGTAATAGAGACAACTTTGCTTAGAATTTTGTAAAACTACTGTTTCTATCACAAGTTTAAAAACTTCACTATTCTACAAGCCTGCAAATGCTTTTTATGTCAAACTACATAACAAATAAAAATCTTCTTAATTTGTAAAAAAAATAAAATAAAACCCATGAAGTTATGAAATAATACTTAAAAATTCACCCTACATGCAGGATTAAGTTGTAAGATGTTAAACATTTTTTATGGACAATCATCTAGAAGTCACCTAGATGTTTATGAATGAAAATATGTTACATATATTACAGTTAGCTACACAGTAATATGTAGCTAAACAAATTAAAAAACTCACACAGTGGAGTACTCTACACTAGCGTTTTGTTCCTTTGCTAGTGCTCGCTAATGATCCAGTTCTCCACATTGCTGCGGTCAGGGGCTCTAAAGTCCCATCTGATTCTTGGTGATCCTGGGCCCGGCAGGCAGAAGCACTCTCCATTCAGCACAATCCTCCATCTTTTTGTTACTTTGGAGCTGATGGTTGCAGCCACGGTGTGGATCCCTCTCCTAGGCGACGCTCCCCATTACCAGGCCTGATGTACTACAGGTGGTAAATAAGCTTATTGAACATCTTTAGGCATAAAATAACACACAACACACACTAACCTAAAAATATACAGCTATTAAAATTGCCAGGAACTCCACTAGTCTCCAACAACAATATCTTTACCATACAGATGATTCAGAAAGACCCGCTGGGCACTTGTCTCATGGGTCTGTTGTAGCAGGGTGCCTTGTGTGTTTCTGTGACATTGGAAGCTATGCCACCAGGATTTGAAATACTAACAGAATCTTACCAGCCAAAAGAATAATCTCTTTAAGAATCAGCATAAAACTGGTTTCTATGAGGTCAAGGTTAAAGATGTCCTAAATGTTCAACTTTTCCAAACTGCAGGACCATCTCTAAATCCAATTACTCACCCTCCCCTTTGCCTCCTGTCATTGGGTTCAGTAATTCACAGCGACATCTCCCAAAACTCCGGAGCTTTATTCACAGTTCAGCGATTTATTTGGGAAGTAAGGAGGTACAGTTTGGGATGTGATGAACGAGGAAGAAACAGGGATAATGTAGGAGGCAGTCTTTCAATCAAGACAGCTTCCTCTCACACTTTACCCCCAGACTTCCTTGGGGCTTTTCATGGTTAAATGCTACAACTCTTAGCTTATGGATTGGCAAGGTACACTGCAGCTCTCTTGTGCTAGTCTCCTGGTTCCTGCTATCTTGTGCTGTTATTATTGATAAGATACTTTAAAAAAAACTGTCATGGGAGTACATTGCCAGGGAACTGCCAGAAATTCAAGCCATGCTCATAAAAGCATGTAGAAAAAGAGATCATTGCTGTTGTATGATGGATCTTGGCTCAAGCAAAGAAGACCAGAAATATGTTTACCCGATGTTTCATTGACTATGCAAAAGCATAACAATTATGGATAACCTTGCCAAGAATGAGTATTCTAGAGCATTAATTGTACCTATTTTGAAACTATATTGAGACCAGGAGGCTGATGTTGGAGCGGAAGAAGGGGATACTGGAAATATGTGTGTCAGGGTGGTATCCTTTCACCACGTGTGTCCAATCTGTATGTTGAATGAATCCTGTGAGAAGCTGGACTATACGAAGAAGAAGGCATCATCAGGATTGGAGGACGGCTCATTAACAGTCCGCAGATGGCACACTCGTACTGGCTGAAAGTGCGAATGACTATCAAAGGCTGCAGCTGTCAAGGCGAATTGCATTTTGACATAAGGAAAACCCAGATCCCCACATTGAACCCCGAGACAGCATCACGGTAAATGGAGAAAAGATTGAAATTGTGAAGGATTTAATTTTGCTTAGGTTTACAGTCAATGCCCACGGAAACAGCAGTACAGAAATCAAACTGCACCGGAAAAATTTACTGTAAAAGACCTCATTAATGGGTTAGAAAGAAAAGATACTTTGAAGACAGTGCATCTACCCAGTCCATGGTATTTTTCAACTTCCTCATATGCTTATAAAAACCGGACAAGGCATAAGGATGTTTTAAGAATAATTGATATATTTGAATTATGGTATTGGTGAAGATTATCGAAAATACTACCGTGGATTACCAGAAAACAACTCTGTCTTAAAATAAGTATAATTAGAAGTCTCGTTAGGAGCAAGGAGTGGGTGATGAGACTTCTCACAGATTTTGAACATGCTATCAAGTAAGAAGGATATTATACTTGGTAGAAGGTCAATGAGAAAGAGAGAGGCCCTGGATGAGATCAATTAACATCGTGGGTTCAAGAATGTCAGCGATGGTGAGGATGGGGCTGGCCCCGCAGTGTTTCGCTCGATCTGACACAGTGTTGTGATGGGAAACACCCGAGGATGCGTAACAGCAGTGACAGGAATCAATAGTGCGGATCTTTCTCATTGAGTCACCTTGGAAAAAGAACCTGGCTTCTGATTTTGAGGAGAAATTTCTGGATTTTATTTTGGGGGTCTATGAAAGACAGATTAACATTTTGATGTGTTCAGTAGTGCTATAAAGTCAGTCAGCATTTTGATGACGAGGCTAAGGATTCTCAACCCATGAATAAAATATTACAGTCCAGTTTCATAGGGCAGGTTGGGCCTTGGCATTCTTTCTGTGGAATTGGTACTTTGGTTAATATATTCGTAAATATTTTTAAAACAACTTTTTAGCAGTTTTATTGACATATAGTTCACACATCATGCCATTCAGCAGTTTAAACATAGTAAAAAGAATCGCGTAATTATCATCACTGCAGTCACTTTTAGAATATTTTCTCCTTTCTTGTACTCATTGTTATTGCTTCTCATTTCCCCCCAACCCCCCTTGCTGTAATTCCAAATTGCTGTCTCTATAGATTCACCTATTTTGGATTTAAAATAAAGAGAAACACAAAAGGCAAAAGTAGATAAACAAAGAAGCTTAAAAAACAAAAATCCCCAAGAGCAATAACAAAATAAAACAGAAAAATCACAGCTCAAAAGATCACTAAAACTAATAAAATCTAGAACAAATTTAAAATAGGTCAAAATGGAGAACAAATCACAAGTTGTTAAATGTTAACCTAGCTGCATCTGCGCTGGTCCTCTTTCCAATGCATTCTCTCGGCTAGCAAGGTGATTCACATCCCTGGTCAGTGCTCAGATGGGAGTCACTGGAGGCTGAATCCAAGTGGGGACCTGCAAATGGTTTTAGGTTTTATTGTCATCCACATCCTTCTGCAAACCAGGTGCCCAAGGTTTAAGTTCTGACACCATTCCCCCCTCTGTTCTTGGATTTTATTATTTGCCATCCTTATATAGCACAGGATAGTATGCTTATTCTGTGTTGACTTAGCTGTCCTCTCACTTAGATGGCTCCTAGCTATAAGATCAGGTTTAAAGACTCCACATGCTGTTCTTTCTGATAGTCAAGCACTGTCTGACTTCTCAACCTCTCTTCAGTGCCCCCTATGTGCTGGGGCCAACATTAGAATCTAGAAGTTAACTCTGCTCTCCCGGCACGTGGGCATAACAGTTAAGTGATACATGCTTTAAAGGAAATGAATTGGGTATATGGAAAATAGAAATGCTGGTGGGGAGGATGAGTGGGTTGAGATACCCTGACTACTTAGCGAGATGTCCAAAAAAGTCTCTGAGCAATTTTCCTTTAGGCTAAACATTTCAGAACAAATTGATCCCCTGGACTTGAGTATTCAGTGTGCATAGTCTCACTGTAGCCAATGTTCCCAGGAATGACCTTCCTTTGTCTCTAGGACTCTTGAGCGTGAAGGATGCAGTGTGATCTTCCATCTCCCTTCTCTTTATAAGGCATTTGGTTCTTATCTTTGTTTTCTGAGACAGCTGTTTCATTTTACTGATAGATGTTACGTCACCCTACAGCAACCTAGTGCTTTTTTCATTTTATGAGGATTGTTTTCCTCTACATATTTTCATTCCAACCCACGTCTTTTTATATAAATGAGGAGCTCTTTAAAAAGAAAATAATCTATTTTTACAGATCAGCAATGAGCTGCAATCTTCAGATTAAAGAGGGCTGTCCTAATTTGCAGGTTTTTCTATATTTTGATGACTATTTTCTCATGAACAGTTGAAGATTGTCCAGAAGTATGTGTGAGGCAATTTATATTATAATATTCCATTTTTATAGAATTTTGACTTTCAAGTTATATTATATAATTACAGACAAGATCCTGATTATTTGCAATAATAGAAACATCCATGCATCGGGGCAAGCAGTGCTTTCAATTTGGTTACCTTTCAAAATACCCATGAGTTGTAACAGTAAGAATATATTAATCTTCACAATTTAAACGCTAATAGACTAGCAGTCATGTTTATACACTTACATGATTAAAACTTAAAGTGAATAATTTCTATTTTAATATAAGTCAGTGTTTGCATGTCTGTTTAGATGATTGAGTGTTAAAAATTTATAAGTAGCATGTAGCAGCCACTAGAAATGTATGAAAAAAGAAGGCAAACATCATGAAACATAAAACAGAATGCCACATTACAATAACATCTGCAACCCATGTTTTATTTGCATTATGTCTAAATGCACAATAGGTGACCCTCTTCAACAAATTATGTAGAAAAGGTACAAATTTGAATCAATTGTGTACATAGAAAATGTGGTTAGCATTTATTTTTCTTCAAAATTATTTTATTGCTCAATTTTAATAAAAAAGCTGGGGGGAACTAAGCTGTTTTGCAATAAAATTTTCTGTTTGTAACCATTATACATAAGCATAATTATAAGAAATAAAGTATATTGAATATTAAGAAATATATTTTGACTATATAAACATTAAAATTGTTTTCAAATTATGTATATTCTTTTATAAATAGTTACTCAGCATATTGTGGGTATATGTGTGTATATCCATAAATAATCATAAATAATCATTCTGATATATACATATATCATAATATCAGATATACATATTATTTAGTAAAACATATGTACCATATATGTACCACATAAATACACATATAAATACTCATACACTGACACAAAGTCATTTGGAAACAAGCATGATAAAAGATTTAATTTACAAAATGGTGTTTTGCAGAATAAAAAAAATAGGGAATATTTTCAGTTCCACTGACATTTTGGCTATGGTTATTAAGACTTGGACTTACAGCAGTAATTTAATTGCATTTGATTAAAGGACTGTGTTTATGTTTTAGGTAAGCTAATAGGTTCACAAAATACTGATGTGTTCAACTTGACCTTCTTAGTGATCCAAATCAATTACTCCAGCTACATTTCATTGCAGATATCTCATTAATGGTCTTACTGAAGTACACCTATTTTTTGAGCATAGACTTTGTTTTACTCACATGGCTCACAATTCCTCTCCTTAATGAATTTATTAAGAAAAAACGAACAAAAAACTCCTGCCCATATTTTAATAGTTTAGGAAAATCAAGATTTTGTTTCTTTTCTTTTTTTTTTTTAAAAAATGTGCCCTAGGCATGAAACCGCTCTGGCCACAACCCAGGCATCAAGCTAGGATGAACAAAGGGCTGCCAGTCTGCTCTGCCCCTGACTGACAGAAGAGCACCACCACCAATCAGGTGTCTCTTTGCTCATAGCCAGGGTTAAGATTTTGTTTCTTGTCACTGATGGGAGTCCCTTGTATGCAACATCACTTATTTCATCATCTATTTCACTGCGTCCCAGTGTTTCTGTTTCCCAATCCTTCTGTCTTTCGCAACCCTTCTGAACTTTGTTGGGTAAATGGTTGGCTATTCGAGGTGTGTTTGCCTACTTAGCTTTACTGTTCTCTTAACACACCTGTCTATCTATTATTTGGCTGCCACCTGAGTCCCCTTAAACATCTCAGAAGTTGAGTCCTGGTTCCAGAACTGAATAGCAACTAACAGCCATATTCTTGAGGGTTCCACCAATCTCCATTCAACCAGGAACTCTGTTCTTTCATTTTTTTTTTGAGTCTTATTTCATGTTTTTCTCCCACTATAACCAGGACCATGTAAGGTGGTCCTGTTTAGAGCAGGTGGGAGTGGTGGGTGAGCATCATCGAGTACTTCTGGTTTCAGGGTGGAGGAGACTGATGTTTGTGTGGTCCATTCATTCATTGGGATAATTGTTTACATACACGTTCAATTTCTTCACTCTTCTCTGCTCTAGATGGGTGAGACTAATAGTTGCATCTTAGATGGCTGCTCATAAGCTTTTAAGACCCCAGTCACTACTCACCAAAATCTTCTGCCAATTTTTAAAAGAATACACCTACTTCTCACTTACCAACTCTTTTTTAATAAGACATTTCACAGTGACATAAATAGTAAAAAAAACCCCAACCACCTACTGCCTATTTTGTCCATTAGCAATGACAGCAATGAGCACTAAGATGTGTGGGGAGAAAACTATCTGTGATAGTTAAGGGTATGTGTCAAGGTGGCCTGGTCACATTTTTCAATCATTTAACAATGATGTAATCTAAGTTTGCAGTTATATAATGATATCATCGTATTCCATGATGCCATATGTTATGATCATATTTCCTGTAACAACCTGGTATTTGGAAACGAAGTGTCTACAGAAGATGGGTAGGCCTGCTTAGACAAAGGACGAAGCTGCTCCCACTGGGCCATCCCCTCACGCCTTTGTAAGAGCGCAGCTGTTCTCTTTAAAAGTAACACACTGACCAAGTGCATGGAATATGTCAAACGACTCTCCTTTCATCACGAGTTTTCTGATCTGCAATGACATGCTACAAATCCAAAATGGAAGAATCATAAAAAAATTCATTTCCCCTAAGGTTACCCCCAGTTTTAAGCTAATTAAAAATTTCAGGGTGGGCATAATATACTTTAAAACTATCTGTTTATTTCTGTTTCTACTAATACATTTGTCTATTTCAGCTATTTCTTTTAAGTGGGATACATACAATATTTGTCCTTTTGTGTCAAAAGGCAGCTCAAGAAGATGAAGTTAAGTATTATAATGAAATGTGTAAAGAACTAGAGTTATAAAACCAAAATAAAAGAACATGCTTGGTATTTCTCAAGCTGAAGAGCTGAAGGAAAATGTCAAGTCCTGAGCAGCAATGCGGAAGCGTTCTCTGGGCAAAATAGAGCAGTTCTGGAGGCACGGCAAGTTACGAACTGAGCTGCTAACCAAAAGGTGGCTGGGTCTCACTGCCGAGACAAGGCATAGTTGAAAGACAAGGCAGTCTGCTTCTGTAAAGATTTATAGCCTCAGAAACTCATGGGACCTTGTAGAGTCAATAGGAGCCAAAATAGATTCAACAGCTGTGGAGTTGGGGGTTTTATGGGCAAAATATGAACAACACTGGAAGCATTAAAGTGATGGGAATGGCACATTGAAAGGCATGCAAGAATGTCAATTTAGATAAGATAGGTCGGTTAACAATTTGGAGGAGAAAACAATGGGACTGATGGTTCCAGGGAGACACGGGGGAGCGGGAGGTGGGGGAAAGGAAGAGGGATGTCAACCAGCCCAGGGAGAAGGGAACAAAAAGTGATCTAAAATTGATGGTGAAAGGGGCATGGGATGCCTGATAGGGCTTGATCAAGGACAATGAAGCCAAGAGAAATGAAGGCCGAACATGATAGTGGGGCAAGAGGAAAGTAAAAGGAAATGTAGGAAAGAACTGGGAGGCAAAGGACATTTATAGAGGTTGAAATACAGGCATGTACATATATAAATATGTGTATATATGTAAACATATATACATATAAAATATATTTATATAGGGAAATAAATATATGTACATATATTTATATGTTAAGTCTTAAGGTAGCAGACAGACATTTTACTCAAGTACTCCCTCAATGCAAGAACACTTTGTTCTAATAACCTGTCATTCTGTGATGTTCACCTTCCCGACAGGATCTCTGAAGACAAAATGGGTGCATAAGCAAATGTGGTGAAGAAAGCTGATGGTGTCTGGCTATCAAAAGATATAGCATCTGGGGCATTAAAGGCATAAAGAGGAACAAGCGGCCATCTAGCTGAGAAGCAACAAAATCCAAATGGTAGAAGCACACCAGCTTGTGTAATCATGAGGTGTTGATGGCATCAAGTATCAGGCATCAAAGACCCAGAACCAAAAATCATATCAATGTGAATGAAGGGGGTGTGTGGAGTGGAGACCCAAAGCCCATCTGTAGATAATTGGACATCCCCTTACAGAAGGGTGACAAGGAAGAGATGAGCCTGGCAGGGTGCATTATAGTACAGATGAAACATACAACTTTCTTCTAGTTATTTAATGCTCCCCTCCCCTAGTAACATGACCCCAATTTTACCTTACCAATCTGGCTAGAACAGAACATGTACACCGGTACAGATAAGAGCTTGAAAATAGGGAATCTAGAACAGATAACCTTTCAGGACTAATAATTAGAGTAGTCATACCAGGAGGGTAAGGGTAAGGTGGGTGGAAAAAGGGGGCACTGATCACAATGATCTATATATAACCCCTTCTCAGGGGGACAAACAACAGGAAAGTACATGAAGGGAGAGAGTGGCCATTGTAAGACGTGAATTAAAAAAATATATATCAAGGGTTCATGAGGGAGGGAGGGTGGGGGAGGGGGGAAATGAGCTGATACCAAGGGCTCAAGTGGAAAGAAAATGTATTGAAAATGATGACAACATATGTATAAATGTGCTTGACACAATGGATGGGTGGATGGATGGATGGATTGTGATAAGAGCTGTACGAACCCCCAATAAAATGATAAAAAAAAAGAGGAAAGTCACGCTAGAGTCTAAAGGAACAAAGGTAAACACTGTTATATACTCAATCCCCCAACAGTGATAATCTACATGGAGATGCTTAGATGGAAATGCAGGTTGAACAGGTGTGGTTTATGAGTTTATCTCAACTAGACACGCCTGGGTGAAGGTAGGAGTAGAGTCCAACCTATTAAACTGGTTGGGCTCCTGATGACACCTTCTTGGGGATGTGTTTTTTTTGGTATAAGAGAGAGATCCTGAACAGAGCTATCTCTTGTTTGCCCCTCTTCCTTCTGCTGGATCTGGATCCTGCTTTTGGTTCATGAAATTCCTTTGGGGAACTTTCACTGGACTGCAGACCTTGGATTTATTTATTTATTTATTTATTTATTTGGCTGACCCCAGAGTCATTTACCTTTGCATTTATCAGCTATTGGTCTTCCTGCTTCTTCATCCTGCTTCCTGTTCATTGTCTTGTTGTTGTTGGTCCTATCAACTCAGTTCCGATCCCTAGCAACAATGGAATGAAACACTGCCAGGCCCTGCACCATCCTTACAACTGCTTGCACACATGTGTCAAGCCATCTTGTTGAAGGTCTTCCTCATTTTCATGACCCTTCTGATTTCCCAAGTAAGTTGTCCCTCTCTAGGGACTGATCATCCCTGAGGATGTGACCAATGGACTGAGATGAAATTTCACCATCCTTGTGCTTGTACTTCTTCCAAGAGATTTTGTTTGTTTGTTTTTCTGGTAGTCCCGGGCTGTTCTTCATTAGCACCATAATTCAAGTGCATGCTTTCTTCAATCTTCCATATTCAATGTCCAACTTCCCCATGCAGATGAGATGAGGGAAAATACTTTGGTTTGGCTCAGGAGCACATTAGTCCTCAAAGTAGCGTCTTCGCTGTCCCACACTTTAATGAGCTCCTGTGCAACAGATTTGCCCAGTGCAATCAATATACTATTTGCTTTCTTGACTAATGCTTCTGTGGGTGTTGCTTGTAGAGCCACACAATAAAATGCTTGATAAATTCAATATTTTTTAAATTTATTATTTTGTTATCTGTTGGTCTGGTTGTGAGGATTTTTGCTTTCTTTATATTGAGTTTAAATCTATATTTGCAATCATATGCAAGCCAAATTTTGTTGAAGATAATTTCTAAAAGGCTACAACAATACAGTGACACAGACTACTAGAAATTCAGGCTGTATTCAGCAGAGGCAATGGGGTGAAGGATAATGTTGTTGATATCAGATGGATGTTGGCTGAAAGCAGAGAATAAAAAAAGAGATGTCTGTGTGTGTTTTATTGATTATACAAAAATAATGTACCCTGTGAATCATAACAGATTATGGATAACATTGTAAAGAATGGGAATACCAGACCATATTATTGTGCTTTTGTAGAACCTGGCTATAGATATAGAGGCAGTTGTTCAAACAGAGCAGGAGAATTCTGGGTGGTTTAAAATCGGGAAAAGTGTGTGTCGGGGTTGTATCCTTTCATCATACTTAAGCTGTATGCTGAACAAATAATCCAAGAAGCTGAATTGGTATCAGAATTTAGCATCAAGATTAGAGGAAGGATCATTAACTTTCTATGACACACCATGCTTGCTTAATGGGGATAAAAATTGAAGCAGTTATTGATGACAATTAATGCAAATTCATTGTGAATTGTATCTTAACATAAGAAAACAAAATCCACACAACTGAATCAAAAAACAATATCATGAAACGGTGAAGAGATTTTTGCAATTTAATCTTACTTGGACACACCATTAAAGCACTTGCCAAGACATCAAATGACATATTTTGTTGGGCAAATCTGCTTCATGTTACCTCCTTAAAGTGGTAAGAAGCAAGGCTGTCATGTGAAGATCCAGGTGTGTCTGACCCAGGTCACGGTATTTGCAATCATCCTCTATGCTTGCAAAAGCTGAACAACGAATAAGGAAGAGTGAGAATAAATTGATGACTTTGAATTATGGTTAAGATGAATCCGATTAAATCTAGTATGAACTGTCAGAGGATCAAGTAAATGTGTCTTTGAAGAAGGGTCTGTGACATGGCTTTATTCACATGCTTTGAACAAATCACAGAAGAAACAAGTCCCTGCAAAAGTATATCGCGACTGCTAAAGTAGAGAGTGAATGAAAAAGAGGAGGACCCTTAATGAGATCGATGGACACCTGGGCTGCAACAAGGGGCTCTACCATCACAGTAACTGTGAAGCTGGAGCAGGTCCTACTGTTGTGCATAGGAATTATATGTGCTAGAATCAATTGGACAGCACCAAACATCAATGGATAGTCATGTTGTTTCTTACAGTTTCTGATTTACTTATTTGTATTTCATTGCAATGATCCTCAATTCATTTACGTTCAACATCTCTTCTCATTCTGTTTTCTTGACATTGGGTCTTGGAGTGTTGTGTTCAGCTGATGATTATCGAGTTGATCTTATAAAGCTTTGGGGATTTTCTTCTGTAGAGTTTGTATCTCTTCTAGCCTAAGGTTAGTGACATTTTTTTTCAAATGATCTTTTCTGCTGTCCTCTTCCTATGATCCTTTCTGGTTTGCAATGTATTTTTGTGTGTGTGCATGTACATGTGCATGCCATGTTTTATTTTGTTCTCAGTTGGATATTTGTGCAGCCCTGTCTCCAAATTTCATTTGGTAATCAGTTTTGACTCTGTGAGAGTATTTTTTTCTTCACCAATCTACTGTTGATGGCTTCCTATTGTGTACTCTTTTGTGATGAAGGTCTGTGAGGAGACAAGTTGAAAAGAGAGTTCAGCTGAATTCTCTGGAGTTTTTGTTAGGTACTTGGGTCTTATTCTTACTTGGTTAAATACACCACACCAGTCTGGTGAAACAAATTGCAGGGCGTGTCCCCTTCCTCTTTGCGGACATTCTTTGCGGGCATTGGAGCCGCTCGATTCCATATGACATAGAGAGCCCTGGAGTCTTTGCCGTCGTTAGAGGGATTTCGCTTCTCAGAGGTCACTTCACAAGCTTTATTTGCGGCTGTCTCCACTCTCTTCTTCACAGCACGACTCAGCTCATTTCCCCTAAGTCTTGGCTTTCTAGAGTGAAAGTGCAGGGTGGGATGTTATGATCATCCCTAGAAGCGATTTTCCACTTTGTTTCAGAATTTCATCTTTTTTTCACCCTCTCAGTTGCCAGTTTAGGAGCCCCATGCCATAGGATAGGATTACTTAGTTGTCACCTCTGAATTTTTTCCTTGCATTTTGCGTGCCTTAAATTGTAGGTTAGAAGAGGAAAATGATATGCAGTGGTTTTATGGTCTATCATCTATGGTCAGAAATTTCCAAGGGTCTTTATTAACCAAGAAAAATAAATCTATTCATTGTACAGAAATGAAAATTCTGCAAATACAACATTAGGTAAGACATTATCAGTGAACAAGTACTTAATATCATTAGCTATGCAAATTTTTGAGATTATACATTTGTAAACAAGTTGATCTTGTTATTACGGAGGATTTGTGATAACTGCAAGGTAAAGGAGCCTCGGAGGAAGTTTTAGGCTAACTGAGTATGGGAACTGTTCATTGCCAAGTTAGGAGTGTGCAGAAAATGCATCGAATACCAAACACACAGTTTTATTCTGTTCTTTGAAATGTCTGGATTACTTTTCTTTTTTTGTAAGTGAACTAAAGAAATGATGTCGTAGACTGACACATTTCTGAATGTTTTAAATCTCTAACAATCAAAAACACACTTGGCAGAGAACTAATTTCACACCTCAGGCATTAAAACCCAGATTCAGTATTCATTGTTTATTTTACATAATGTAAAACAGCATGAAGCATGATATATTATGCAATGGATGAATGGGGATTTTAGAAAATAGGGAATCATTTTACATTTACACCTGGTGGATGACATTTTTTATATTGAAAGCTAGCCTGATAGATTAAACATGATGATTTTTTCCAATACAACTGGAATTTTGTCACAAGTGTACATTCAAGAATATAAAAAGTAATATTGATTGATTATATTTTCCTGAAACACAATCAGTATTTTACACATTTTCATGATATCTATGTTGCTACCAAATAAACCAATGTAAAAAATACTGGGTATATGAAAGTTAGAGATCACAATAAAATTTATATTAATAAACTTATAATATTTTCCAATAGAATTATTGGGCCAATTAAAAATAAAGCTCAAGAATATAATTTATTTCTCATTACAAAACTTTGAATCATTAGTGAGTATATTAATAATTGCTGGTTTAATTGCTACAGCCAAATAGCAATATATTGGTGCAATTTCTATAATTTAGGAGGTATTAAAATTTTCTCAGATATGGTTAATTGGTAAATTAGTATTCAGTGCAATAAATAGCTTGGTAGTATGCCACTGTTATTGTTTACACTGAGAACAAAGTCCCCAAGTTTTCCCAAGTCACAAGTTAAACTATATGATATAGAATTATAACTATTAACTAACGGTGGGTGACATGTTAGATTATCCTGGGACTGACCATCTCCTATAGTTTTTCTTTTAGGTGAATGGCTGGATTGTGATAGAGAAACTAATGGTTAAAATGAGCACAGCACTGAATTTGGTGACTTCATCTCAGTTCTTGAGTCCCTGACTTCTTGTTGCTGTTAGGTGCTTGCAGTAGACGCTGACTCAGGGACCCCAGGTCGCGCAGAATGAAGCACCGCCGGGCCCTGCAGCATCCATTGCTTCCATTGTTATGCTTCAACTCAGTGCGGGTCTTCCTCTTTTTCCGTTTCTTTTGCTGATGCTCTCCGTTACCAAGCCCAGTGTCCTTGTCCAGGGACAGGCGTCTCTTGAGAACATATCCAAAGCACATGAAGCCAAGTCTCACCCTTTCTCCTCTAAGCAAGTGTGCTTGTGTGTTTTCCTGGCAGGCGGACCAGGGAACTTTCTGTGTTCTTCACCACTCCTGTCCTTCAGAGGCAGCGATTCCTCTCCAGTCTTCCTTAGTCCTTGCCCAGCTTCCGCAGGCATGAGAGCTCCTTGCAAATCCCCCTGCCGGGTCCCGCACACCTTCGCCCTCAAAGCGGCGTCTTTGCTCTCTAACACGGAATAGTCCTGTGCAGTGCCATTCCATTGCTTGGCTGCTACTTCCATGGGCACTGAGTGTACTGTAGAACAAGGAAAATGAAATGTTCGACAACTTCAAGAGTTTCTCCATGTATTATGATGCTGTCGATTGGTCAAGTGGTGAACATTTTTCTTTACATTAAATTGTAAACCATACTGGAGGTCATAGTCTTTGATCTTTAGTAATTGCTTCAGGTCCTCTTGGCTTTCAGCAAGCAAAGTTATGTCATCTGTATATCACTTTAATCATATATTAATGAGCCTTCCTCCCATGATGCCACTCTGCACTCCCATGATGCCACTCTTCATCACTTTACATATTAATGGGCCTTACTCCCATGATGCCACTCTGCACCCTCGTCATAGAGTCCAACTTCTCAAGTACTTGGTAAGTCAATAAATTGTTATAAAGCGGTTGAACTTGGATAGAAGAGAGTGCATTCTGCATACTCAGAGAAGTGAATTGGATTGTGCTTTATTTCAGTTACATTCTTGACTTTCCAACTCTTACTCTGTATCACAAGAGCTTTGGCTCTTTAATGTCATTTTCCAGGGTCATTTGCCAGCTAATGGAGCACTAGTGGAACAGTGGGTTGCACACCGACCTGCGGACCACAAAATCAAAATCAGTAGTCCAATCCCACCAGCCAGTTTACAGGGGATGGGTGAGGCTGCCTACTCCTGTAAAGATACAGCGTCTGGGGAACCCAAAGAGGCTGTTCTCCTCTGCTTTATAGCGTCACCGTGAGGCTGAATTGACTCTATGGCAATGAAGATTTCTGTCTGTCTGCTAGCTAGCTTTCCATTCCATTTGATTAATCGGAAGCACCGGTGGGAGACTGAAAACACGAGAAGTAATCTTAGCTTCTGGTGACTTTTCAAAGGGCAGAGACAGATAAAGGATCAAATGTCCTTTGGCAGTTCTAGCAGTGCTAGAGGGTCTCTGTGATTTCCTGATATAAGCAGTGAAGTAAATCAGTGGTTACTGTCGCAGTGGCTTTGGAGGTTTAGGTATGGGCATTTGTGCTTTCAGAAGCAATAGCAGGCATGGGCAGTGTTGGTAACCAATGTTCTTGGAGTTCTGGTTCCCCTCTTTTGTTTTTCTACCCAAGGTGTAGTAATATTTTCTGTGGACCTTACTCTTTGGTTTACCCATCTTTTAAAAATGATTCATTGTTGTGTGTGGCAGTTACATAATCTACTGTAGACTTGCAGAAGGGGTGGAGTCTAGCCTTGCGGAAGGGGTGGAGTCTAGCCTGTCAATCCGGTCATAGCCAATGAAGCCTTTCTGTGGGCACTGCCTTCTCCTGAGGATTCTGGGAACTCCTGTCTTCCTTCCTGGAGACAGGACACACACTCTGCTTCACATATCTGTTGACAAGACACATGGAGACACACTAATGGTAGACAGAGCCCTGGAGCTGGAGGAGCCATGTGGAGATGTATGCCAGCGCAGAGATGCTTCCATACCCATTGGATCCATAAGACTTTGCACACTGGCCTGTGATCTTCCTCTATTTCGTATTATTGCATGGCTGAGTGAGTTTAAAGAGGAATTTATGCGCTCATTTGGGACATATGGGCTAATATCGGATTTATGAACTTGATCTGGATTGGGCTGGGATGTTTCTTAACATACAATTGCTCTTTATATAAAGTTCTTTCTTATACACATAGGAGTCTCGCTGAATTTGTTTCTCTAGTCTACCCAGACTGACACAGGGTGGTAGTCACATAATATAAAATTGACATATTTAAAGTGAACAATTCACTTATAGTGCAAAAAGGACAAAAATGTCTAGGTGGGAAATTATATATCTGATAAGATTCTAGTAACCAGAGTGTATAAGGAACTCTTACAATTTAGCAGCAAAAGATAACCCAATTAAAAGATGGTTAAAAAGTCTACACTTTATCTGATTCTAAAATATTTTCATTGTCCCACAGTAAAATCTTTTAAACATTAATAAGTTTATCTTCTTTTCTAATCTTCCCAGTCCCTAGCAACCACCTATATGCATTTCATGTCTACGGATTTATACTCTGGAAATACTACTTAAGTGGAATCATTCTAAATGTGACATTTTGTGTCTGGATCCTTTCATGTAAAATAATATTTTCCCAGCTCATCCACATTGTCGCAGGTACCAGAACGTCATTATTTTTTATGATGGAATTATATTATACTGTACATATAGACGAGTATGGGTCACCTAACATTTGTGTGCTTTCACAATGTATAAATCACATGTCTTGATGCTAAGCAACTCATATTTCTACTTCTTGTACTATGTTCTGTTTGTTTACTGATAGGCATTTGCCTCTCTCCGCCTTTTGGCTTTTCTGAAGAGCGCTGCTATAAAGGTCTCATTGTTTCAGTATTGGTTTTCAGTGATTTTGTGTATAGATCCCACAGTGGAATTTCTGGGTCATATGATAATTCTATGTTTAATTTTTTGAGAAATGGCCAAACTGTTTGCTAGAGCAGCCGAGGGATTCGGCATCCCCACCCGCCGTGAACAAAGATTCCAGGTTCTCTGTAGCCTCATCAACATTTTTAGTTTTCTGTTGTTTTCTCATTAGAGCTTTCTTACTGTGAAGTGGTATGTGGCAGTTACATAATCTGGTGTCAAATGGAGAGGATTACAAGTGCAGCAGTGGAGTCTGCCCTGTCAATCAAAATATAACTCATAAGGCCTCTATGTGGGCATGGCCTTGCCCTGAGAATTCTGGGAGCTCCTGTATTTCATCTTCTCAGTCGACTCACTCCTTGGAGACTCTCTATTGACAAGGCTGACTTCCTGCGAGACAATCCTGAGGAGAAGCCACATGGACCTACCCTGATGCTGCCCGGGAACTGGAGAAGCCAGATGGAGACCCCTGCCAGCACTGAGATGCTTCTACTGCCACTGATTTTGCACCCATTGGCCCGTGATCTTCCTGCATTCAGCATAATTGCATGTGATTTGTGAGTCTGAAGAGGACTTCATAGACTGGTACTGGACAGATGGGCCAATATTGGATTTATGGGCTTGGACTGGGTTGGGATACTTTCTTTCTTTTTATTTAGAAAAGTCACTTGTGTGATATTCTTTTTTTAAATCATTTTATTGGGGGGATTGTACAACTCTTATCACAATGCATCCATCCATCCATTGTGTCAAGCACATTTGTTGCCATCATCCATTGTGTCAAGCACATTTGTTGCCATCATCCATTGTGTCAAGCACATTTGTTGCCATCATCATTCTCAAAACATTTGCTTTCTACTTGAGTTCTTGGTTTCAACTCCTCATTTTTCCCCTCCCTCCCTGCTCCCCCCTCCCTTGATAATTTATAAATTATTATTATTTTATCATGTCTTATCCTGTCTGATGTCTCCTTTCACCCACTTTTCTCTTGTTCATCCCCCAGGGAGGGGGTTATATGTAGAACCTTGTAATTGGTTCCCCCTTTCTACCCTCCCCTCCCTCCACCCTCCCGGTATCGCCGCCGACACCACTGATCCTAAAGGGATCATCTTCCCTGAATTCCCTGTGTTTTCAGTTCCTATCTGTACCAGTGTACATCCCCTGGTCTAGCCAGATTTGTAAGGTAGAATTGGGATCACAATAGTGGCAGGGGTGGGTGTGGGCAGAGGAAGCATTTAAGAACTAGAAGAAAGTTGTATGTTTCATTGTTGCTACCCTGTACCCTAACTGGCTCTGTCTCCTCTGCATGACCCTTTTGTAAGGGGATGTCCATTTGCCTACAGATGGGTCTTGGGTCCCCAATCTGCAGCATCCAAGTAAATACTACTAAGCATAATTGAAACAAACTTGGACTTAATTAAATTTTTTTCAGCAGTATATTGACAGCTGCCAGAAAATCAAGCTGGTTTCACAAGAGGATGTGAAATGAGGGATAATTGCTGACGACACAGGGTCTGAGCTGAAAGCAGAGGATACTGGAACGACATTTGCTTGTGGTTTATTATTGGTGTAAAGGCATTTGCCTCTGTGGACGGCATTTCAAAGATTGGGGATTCTAGAACAATTAAGCATGCTCATATTGAACCTGCATATATACCAAGAGGCAGTTTTCAAATGGAACCCTGGAATACTGCATAGTTTAAAATCAGGAATCGTTTACATCAGGGTTGTGCCCTCTCACCCTACTTATTTAATCCAGATGTTGAGCAAATAATCTGAGAACCTGCATGATCTAAAGAAGTATGTATCGTAAGAGAAACTAGTGCTTGGAAAAGTCATCAAGCTTGCTAATGCCAGGGATCAGTAGAAGAGATGAAGGTCTTCCAGCAGATGGCTTGACAGTGGCTGGGACAATGGACTCAAATACAGCAGGTGTGAAGCTAGCAGAGGCCTGAACCGTGTTTCTTTCTGCTGTATGTAGGCTTGCTATGAGTACCTAACCACACCCCCACAGAGTACCGGGTAGAATGATGCCCCCACCTCATGTGTTCTGTTCAGAAGGTTGGGTTCAATGCTTTTCTCAGAGCACTGCACCTGGGAATGTGGACACTGACTCGGAATGTGACCAGTGCTGGGAGATGGGTGGGGGTGGGGGCAGCAGCTAAATCCGGAGGGGAGAACCAGTAGATGCAAGAGGAGGTTATTGATTTGGAGCCTACGAGGCTGTTTAATAATATAAATTGGACTTGTTTGCATTTTGATATCTAAGTCAATGACAGATACTTAATTCTTGATGGAAAATCTTACTGATACTCTTTCCTTTGTTCCCTCATTTCCTGCCCCCCCACACTCTTTCCAAATGATTCATGCCATAGTAAATAAGAAACTGAGGGAAGTGCACTTTTTAGAAAACAGTCTTGTAACCCTCACAATCCTCAAGAGGTAGATGCAAATGATAACTTGACAGAACAAAATTTTCTTTGTGAGAGCAATCTTGATTCTAATTTAAGGGTTTCTAAATGAATTGCATATGGACATAAAGAATATTGAAATTTATAATGGTGTCTCCGTGCTGTCGTTTCCTTCTACATATTTTAAAACATGAAGAATATGAAATGCTTGCTTTGAATAAAAAAAGTTTGCTATCAAACAAAAGAATATAGTTTCTGAAAAGCAAAAACCCAACCCTAACCCAAAAATACAAAACACAAATGCAACAACAACCAAAAAGCTGTTCAAATAGATCTCTCTAAGATCATCATTTTTTATGAAGGCATAAAGAGATCAGACTATTTGAAGGTAAAAGAGAAAACATCATAATCATTTCCTTATGTTCTTTGAGTCAGAAAGCACTTTTATAGTAGCTGAGAAAGGTTTTCCAAAAATGCATTGGTGACTAATCGTGCCACAGTTGGTACACTTAATTCAAAAACAATTAACATGTAAAAATAATAGTACTTCTAAAGAAAATATTTTAAAAACGCAACATAATTAATTAAAACTTATTTGTATTATTTTGCTATTTTAATTTATTAGTTTTTCTATTTTCATTTTTAAATGAATGAATTTTTAATTATAAGTTAGATGGAGGCATGTTTAAATTCTTGATCATTAGTTTTGCAATCTATTTATTAATGATTTCAGAACTAGAATGTATATTAATATTTATATTTTTAAAAAGTAAATTTTACTGAGAATTTAAAATATTTTATCAAATGTGATCAAAGGGATCATTTTGCTTATCTTAAAAACATAATAAAACATGAATGTATTTTAATAAACAGAAATACAGATGTTGTCATTGTGTTTTTCTACTCAGGAGAGCTGTCTCTTCTTCATGTTACTTCATTAGGCAAAAGCTTCAGAGAGGTGGTACCAATGGTGTACTGCAGTCAGCTTTTATTAGCTTGCTATCACCAGTTGTTAACATTTCAAGATCTATTGTTGTTCTAACCAGATTTTATTTAGAAATATATTATATACGCGCACACTTACGTTGGACTGAAATCATATTATATCATATTATGTTAAATGAAAGTAATAATAACTATTGCAAACTCACACTTGCTAATTTCACTAGATTTTGTACTTATTTATACTCTTAAGGTTATGCATAGCTATTATATCTTTAAGGTAGAAATATTTTAAGACAGAAACACTTTACAGTGTGAGATACTGTGCCCTCTTCCCAACTCTGTGTTTCGTGATGGCTTGTTGCAGATTTAATATAAAATATGCTGTGTTTGTGCATGTATTGGATTGAAGGAGCTGAAATACTCTGTTGTATTTAAAATGTCCTGGTGTTACAAGAAGCAGATCACTACGATTTTAAAGTTGTGGATTTGTAAGTCATTGGACTTTGTTTCAAATCTCCTGCTTTAGGAGTCCCAATAATTGGAAATTTAAGACTACCATACATTTGCTATTTTCATACTTTCTTTGGTTTGGAAGACATATCTTCCTCCAGAAGGCATAATTTTGCCTTAGTGAATGAGATTATTGGAAGTTTTGGCCCATTTCTGTGCCTTATTGTTTGTGTAAAGACTCTCTAGTAATATACACTTTAATTTTATTAAAAAATCATTTTATTGGGGGCTCATTCCTCTCTTTCCACTACATCCATCCATCCATTGGTTCAAGCACATCATCATATACATTTTTAATCTGGACAAATAAGTAATCTATGTTTTTGAGTCTAAAAAGCTCAACTATACATGCATACATTCATTTTCTCAATACTACTTAAAATTTTATACCATTAGCTAAATTAGTGATGCGATTAACAGAATTACCAGATGCTCCATAGGGACTACTTGTAATATTGCCTAATAAATTGACAATGCTGCCTCTAAATTGGACTAGGGACATACATAAACCATGAATGGATTTTGAGCTTACCCATTCTTTTCTTTTTTAAAAAATCATTTTATTAGGGGCTCATACAACTGTTATCACAATCCATCCATACATCAATTGTGTAAAGCACATCTGTACATTCATTGCCCTCATCATTCTCAAAACATTTGCTCTCCACTATATTTTCCCCTCGCTCCCCGCTCTCTCCTCTCTCATGAACCCTTGATAATTTATAAATTATTATTTTGTCATATCTTTTCCTGTCCGATGTCTCCCTTCACCCACTTTCCTGTTGTCTATCCACCATGGAGGAGATCACATGTAGATCCTTGTAATTGGGTCCCCCTTTCCAACCCACCCTCTCTCTACCTTCCCAGTATTGTCACTCACAGCACTGATCCTGAAGGGATCATCCACCCTTGATTCCCTGTGCTTCTAGTTCCTATTTGTACCAGTGTACATCTTCTGGTCTAGCCAGATTTGTAAGGTGGAATTGGAATCATGATAGTGGGAGAGGAGGAAGCATTTAGGAACTAGAGGAAAGTTGTATTTTTCATCGTTGCTACATCACACCCTGACTGGCTTGTCTCCTCCCTGAGACCCTTCTATAAGGGGATCTCCAGTTGCCTACAAATGGGCTTTGTGTCTCCATTCACACCCTCCCCCACTTTCACCATGATAAGAGTTTTTGTTCTGATGATAACAGATAACTGATCCCTTCAGCACCTCGTGATCGCACAGGCTGGTGTGCTTCTTCCACATGGGCTTTGTTGCTTCTGAGCTAGATGGCCTCTTGGTTACCTTCAAACCTTTAAGACCCCAGACACTGTATCTTTTGATAGCCTGGCACCATCAGCTTTCTTCACCACGTTTGTTTATTCACCTGCTTTGTCTTTAGCATTTGTGTTGGGGGGGAAGGTGAGCATCACAGAATGCAAATTTAATAGAAGAAAGTATTCTTGCATTGAGGGAGTACATGAGTGGAGGCCCAATATCCTCCTTCTACCTTAATACTAAACCTATAAATATATGCCCATCGATCTATTTACCCATCCTCATATATATATTTGCATATGTACATGCCTTTATTTAGACCTCTATAAATGCCCTTTTCCTCCTAGATCTTTGCTCTATTTCCTTTGACTTTCCTCTTGTCCCACTATCACGCTCAGTCTTCATTAGGGTTTCAGTAATTCCTGTTGGTTACATTACCCTTGATCACACCTTACCAGGCCTCCTACACACTCCTCACCACTGATTTGGATCACTTGTTGTTCTCTTATCTCTGGGTTTGTTAACACCACTGCCTTTCCCCCCACCTCCCCCTCTCCCATGTCCTCCAGAACTGTTGGTCCCGTTGTTTTCTCCTCCAGATTGTTCATCCAGCCTATCTTATTTAGACAGACCTGCAGAGATAATAACATGCACAAAAACAAGACAGAGCAAAGCCAAGCAACAATAAACAACAAAACCACCACAATAACAAACCAATGACAAAAATCAAAACAAAACACAAAAAAGAAAGATTTGTGGTTAGTTCCAGGACTCTTTGTTGGCCTTTAGGAGTGTTTTCCAGCCCAGTCTCTTGGAGCACCATGCCCTGGCTCCAAAGTCCACCTTTAGCTTTCCCTTGGGACCTCGCCATTCCGTTCTCTTGCTGTTCTGTTGCAGCCCATTCGTGTTTTGCCTCGGTGTGGCGGGATCAGATCGGGCTTAATTCCCCCACAGTGTCTCCACTGTTGTACCTGTAGAGCTATGGCTCGGTGAGGGACATCATGTCTCACAGTGGGGCCTGCCATATGGTCAAAATATTATTTTACATCTTACACTGATGTCTCCCTTCCACCATACTTTCTTTTGTTCCTCCCTCTAGGGCTGTGGTTCTCAACCTTCCTAAGGCTGTGACCCTTTAATACAGTTCCTCATGTTGTTGTGACCCCCAACTATAAAATTATTTCATTGTTACTTAATAACTGTAATTTTGCTACTGTTATGAATCGTAATGTAAATATCTGATATGTAGGATGTATTAGGCGACCCCTGTGAAAGGGCCGTTTGACCCCCAAAGGCGTCAACAACCATAGGTTGAGAACTGCTGCTTGTGTGTGTGTGATTGTGTCTATCATTACAATCGGTTCCACCTATCTCCCCCTCCTCTCTCCACCTTCTCCCTACCCTCCTGATTTCACTACTCCCGTTTCTGTTCCTGAAGGGTTATAATCTAACCGAGGTTCCATGTGTTGTGAGCTCTATCTGTACCAGTATACATGGTGCAGTTTATCCCACAGTGAAAGGCAGGACTGGCGTCATGATAGTGGGGAAGGTGGTGAGGAAGCCTTGAGGAACGAGAGGAATATTATGTGTTTCGTCAGAGCTATCCTGCTTCCTGGTTGACTCATCCCTTCCTTGTGACCCTTCTGTGAGATAGATAGGTTTTAGGTCTCTACTCTGGCACCCCTCATTCTCAACAATATGTCTTTGTTTGTTTGTTCTGGGTCTTCTGATGCCTGTTACCTGATCCCATCGACAATTCAGGATCACACAGGCTGGCGTGCTTCTTCCAAGTGGGCTCCATTGCTTCTCAGCTGGATGGCCACTTGTTTACCTTCAAACCTTCAAGACCCCAGACACTAGGTCTTTAGATAGTTGGGCACCATCAGCTTTCTTCACCACACTTTCTTGTGCACCCATTTTGACTTCAGTGATCATATTGGGAGGGTGAGCATCACAGAATGCCAAGTTATTAGAACAAAGTATTCTTGAGTTGAGGGAGGGCATGAGCAGAGGCCCAAGGTCCATCTACTACTTCAATGTATTGCCATATAGATATATGTACATAGGCCAATACCTCTATTTTTATGAATTAATATATTTATATATGTACATACCTATGTTTATACCTCTATCCATAGCTTTGCTTCCTAGATCTTTCTTGTTTCCTTTTATTTTCCTCCTGCTCCCACCATGCTCACCCTTTTTCTGCCTGTTAGTAATTCTTCTCAGCGTGGTTGTTGTTGCGCCACACCCCAGGATCTCTACACGCTCCTCAATGTTGATTTTAATTCCCTAGTTGTTCCCCTGTCTGTAGCATTGTTTGCTCATCACTTCCTTCATCTGCCCCCCCCCCCATGCCCCTCCACGCCACAAATTCCTCAGAACTATTGGTCCATTGGTTTTTCCTTGGGTTTGCTTCCCATGGAAACCAACAGTAATGGAGACAAAACAAATAGAAGACAAAAGATTGAATAAAAAGGGGAAAAATAAATAAGTAGCAACTCACCAGTCTCCCCAAAACATACATAGTTCCAGGTCAGTCCCCTGACCTTTATGACTGACTATCTCCCCACCAGCAGTGACTCCTTTTGGACCTTTGAGCAGGGATGTAAATAGTCATGGTATCAGACAGAGTGCATTGGAAAGTGGATGTTGATTGTAGGGAGGAGGAGAGCCAGTCAGGGTGCAGTGTACCAATCACGAACCTTACAACTTTCCTCTAATTCGTAAATACTTCCTCCCTCTGACTATCAGGATCCCAATTCAACCTTACAAATCCAGCTAGACCAGAGGATGTACACTGGTACAGATAGGAACTGGAAACACAGGGAATCTAGGATGGAGGAACCATTTAGGATCAGAGGTGAGAGTAGTGATACCAGAAGGGTGGGTTGGAAAGGGGAAACCAATTACAAGGATCGACATATAACCTCCTCTCTGGGGGACAGACAACAGACAAGTGGGTGAAGGGAGAGGTTGGACAGTGTAAGACATGACAAAATGATAATTTATAAATTATCATGGGTTTATGAGGGAGGGGGTAGTGGGGAGGGAGGGGAAAAATGAGGAGCTGATACCAAAGGCTCAAGTAGAAAGGAAAGTAGATATTGAAATTTAACACATTATTATTTGTTTTCCCTTTGGACCCATTTGAAATTGATTTTAATTTTTATTATTTTCTGCTTTGTTTTGGATCGAGCATTTTCTCTGTGTGTGTGTGAATTGGATACATACACACACACACACACACACACACTATATGGTTTTCTTTATATGATATCCAGGATAGGTAAATCTATAGAGATTTTTACCTTGATAAATAATTTCTGATGGTTATGACAGGGAAGTTGGGGAGAAATGAAAGCTAGTAATAATAATACAATAATGAAGAAAATTTTCTAAAATTGATTGTGGTGATGATTGTATAACTCTTTAAAATTTCTCTAAACCATTGAATTATATGGTATGTGGATTATATGTCAGTAAAACTGTTAAAATTAGGGACTAATTGCTAATAAATATTTCTTTATGAAAGAGGTGTGCTGTGTTTGTAGCCATTAAATCTTAAATAGCACCAAGAAATTGAGAAGTTTTCTTGCAGTATTCTTTTTAAAAATTTAAAAATCATTTTATTGGGGTCTCTCCCAGCTCTTATCACAATCCAAACATCCTGATTTAGCTTTACTATTAGATCTTATTTAGTGGCATGCTCCGGCACCATGCTGAGAACAGACCTAAAGAAGCTCCAACGACCTTCGCCCAAGGCAACTGTGCGCCAGTTCTGGAAGCTATGACCCTCCAAAGGGGAGGTGTTCATCTTTTGGTGAATTCCTTCCTAAGACATGGCGGCTGCCAAGCCCCGCCATCAGGCAGGTCTGATTGGAGCCATCATCTTGGTATGTTCTCTGGGCTCCTCATGTCTGCCAGCCCTTCTCTGCTGGGCTGCTCGGACTCATCGCAGGAAGAAGAGGCACTGGTGTTCATCTGTCCTCACCCCCTCCCCTCGCCGGCCCAGCCAAGCCACAAATGAAACAAGCAGGTGTGAGGCCTCTAGGCTGCCGGGGCCCTTCCTTTCGCCTCTCGAAGTTTCAGTTCCTAATGCTGTAAAAAAAAAAAAATAAAGGAGCCCTGGTGGCACAGAGGTAAAGTGCTCGGCTCACCTAGAAACTGATTGTCCAGTTCCATCAACTGTGTCCACTGGAGAATAGATCTGGTGATCCACTTCTTGCCATGTGGATGATTGACGTTGCTCAATGTTGAGTTGGGTGATGTGCAACGCTCCCTAGTCCATCTTGCACCTATATTTCCATTCTTAAATTCTCTTCAAGGTTAGAGTGGAGTCCCTGCTACTTGTACAGGAGCCCAGTCTGCTCTATCAGTGGTCCTTAATAACAGTGATACCTTGTGGCAACTCTGTGTGTACAGAGGACTGCCCTCCAGAGGGCTTCAGTGGCTCGTTTTCAGAAGCTCATCAGCAGGTCTTCCATTCAAGATGTCTCTAGGTGCATCCAACCACCAGCCTTTCTGGGTGAATGAACAATTTTGCACTCTGGGACTCCTGGTAGGATTGTTGAGGGACTTAATGAATTGATACCTGTGAAATGCTCGGTCCAGTGCCTTGTCCACAGGAAACGCTGCAGAGGGGTTAGCTGGCGTTGCTGGCTTCAAATCTCTGAACATGGGTCTTATGAACTGGTGATGTTGTGCAGAAATGTGGCAGACATGAATGGACATGGACACACTTGAGGCTCTGCAAACCACTCTCTCCTGAGATCTTGCCCATGGAAAAGGCTGTCTGAGAGGTTGTGTGTTCAAGACCACGCATGTGATGTTTATAGGAGACATCGCTTGCCTGCCCTGCTTTCATTTGTGAAGTAATGGTCTAGCAAGAACTGACCCTTCTAGAAATATATAGGTCTTCATCACTTCCTGAGCTGGCTTCCAAGCTCTGGGAAACCTCGAGAGCTGTTGTTGAAAGCTGTACCTGGGACCTTGCAAGACACTTCTCATCCTGTGCTACCTTGGCTCTGTGATAATGTACTGTCTACCCATCACCCAGTCACTCCTGTGATGCATTGGCAGAGTCCTCATTTTTCTCAGGTTTAATCACACCTCACCCGCAAGGAGCTAATAGCACCACTATTTTCCTGTGCAGCGATCCTTTCAGGGAAGTGCTAGAGACTTGATCCAGCTCTCAGCTCCTCTTGGTGGTCCAGGGCAGGAGAGAACCCAAGAGCTTCTTGCAGTATTCAAGAACTACTATTGAATCCAGTAAAGTGATCCTTCCCATCATTGACAATTGAGTGAAATTCTGACATTTATCTTGGCTTGTTTATTAATGTTAAGGAAAACATCAACCAACAGTCACATTAAATAATGTTAATTTATCAATTGTCCCAATTAGTTGGCTATGGGCATAATAAGAATTGAACAAAAATGAATACGCCTATCCTGTGAGAATTAAGTGGCTGATGGGAACTTGCAGAAGAAAGCATTATAGAAAGTACTGTGCTTCTCATTACTATTTTCAAATTATATCACTAAAAGTTTATCAGGAAAATGTACAATATGTGTATTCACTTAAATATGCAGTACTTATTCTACCCTAATATACACACAAACTGAATTTTCAGCATTTATTAGCACACCATTAATGGTAGCTCTGGACAAAAAGGGTTTTATAGCCTCCTTTCTGAAGCAGGAACAACCCCCTCTAACTTCTGCTTCCATCATGTGAGCTTTGTTTTAGTCTGCAGAGAACATTTAGTTTCTATTAGGACTCCCACTCTTCGAGGGACTCCCACTCTTTGAGGGACTCCCACTCTTCGAGGGACTCCCACTCTTCGAGGGACTCCCACTCTTCGAGGGACTCCCACTCTTCGAGGGACTCCCACTCTTCGAGGGACAATGAATGCACCAGGCTCATGACCTTCATTACGATACTTTTTCTGGTCTATTTCCCGTCTAAGATTCAACAGCAACTCGATGGCAGTGTTTCATTGTTTGTTTGTTTGTTTGTATTTCTAGACTATCATGATTATCAAGACTATTTGTTGTCATTTTATATATCTATGTCATATAATTAAAAAGAGCACTATATTTATGGATTTATAGTAAATTGATGAGCTTATGATATAAACACCTTGTATCATTTTGATCTGCATCACTTCTATTAATATTTGGGTCTACAATAGCAAGCTGAGCACAAGCTGATATCCAATGATTTTTTTTCCTACTTAGGAAAATCTTGGTCATTCCATAACTTCAATGTCACTACTTCTATAAATCCTTATCCTTATCTCCCTATAGAATTAATTGTTTTGTTTATTCCCTTTATATATTGAATGCTTTCATTCAACAAATAATTACTGTTTTCAGAATGCTCTCAGTATACTAAGCACTGGGCTCACAATGGTGAGTAACATATATGTGGCCTTGGCCCTTGAGGATCTTATATTCTAGTTGGACAGACAGATGTTGGGCAATCATATAAATAAAAATATTAAAAATATGATCAATACTGTCAATAAAAATTAAAGTTTTGATTGCTGATGACAGAAGACCAAAAGTTTAGCATTATGGAAAGACTTCACTGAAGCTATAATGTAGAAGCTAAAATTTGAAAGATAAGTAGGAACGACACCTATTAAGACGAGAAGTCTGGTGTGTTTGTAACTTAATGGCAGAAATGAGAGTGGGAAGGAGTGTAGGGACCAGAGCCTATATGACCTTGAGAAATGATTAGAAGTTTTGATTAGTTGAATCACAATGTTTTTTTTAAGGAATATCACTTTTTTTTACCAGTGGATTGCAAGGGAGACAAAATAACTTATAGGTTAGACGGTTATTAATATATAAATCTAGTGAAGGATTATGAAAGCTTACAGTTAGGAGTAGTGATGATGTTGGGGAGAAATGTCTGATTACCGTTTATTTAGGAGACAACATGATTGGACTTGGTGATGCAATGGATATTGGGAATGAGGAAGAGGGCACTTTCAAGGGTGATTTGCATCCCTCTGGCATGAACATCTGGAAGAAAAGTTCCACCCATCACTGATTTGGAGAAAAGTGATGCAGGATCCCTTTGCAGCTTAGTCTGGGACATTCTAAGTTTGAAGTGCCCTTCAGACCTCATAGTATCAAAGAAGATAGAAAATTGTATGTTCAAACTCTGCTCAATATTGTGGAGTTAATTCCAGCTCTGATATTTCGTAAACATGAGTGAATTTGTTTTTAAATATGGTATTATTTTTAGTATCACTTTTGAGATTGCGAGGAGAGTCTTGGCCAGCAAAGTTTCTTATTTTTAAGCAGCGGATGGTTACTCCAATTAAGAAGAAAACATTTCATTGGGATTGTATTTGGTGTCTCCCAGATGGGTAGACGAATGCTAGGTATGAGAATAGGCTTTTAGGAGCAAAGCCCCAAATCCCACTTCAGAACTAGTTTGAGGCAAAAACCATAGCACAACACTTGCACTTCTGCCTGTTTGATGCTAACACCTCGACCCACTACCGTTGAAGCCACACGTGACTCCTGGGCCTTCAGCTTCATACTGCTTCCACAGGTGCTTGTGAACGGGTCCAAAACAAGTCAGGGACGGTTAGGGTTGAATCGGACTTGTCAGAGGCTCTATTATAAGACCCTTCACTACCTGCATGAGCGTCTGGCACTTTTAGCTCCTGGGAGGGAAGGAAAACATGCCCATTGTGCTCAGCGAGATCACACCTGGAGGCCCGTCTCCCAACATGGAAAGGAGTTCAAATTCTGGACGCTGAACCCAAATGGCAGGTTTTTACTTACACCTTTCTTCGTCATTGTGTTTGCATACTTAGCACCTCATAAAACAATAGCACATAAGTAATTGATTTGAAACTGAATTTAGAAATTGTGTTAACAATAAATTTGAGCCATTCTATTAAAAACTACCACCTTCATTTTGGTCATTTAGATAATATCTCTATTACTAGCTATGGAGACCGTCTATAATGGGCTGGGAGTCATTTAGACAATCTATTATGAGAATGTAGCATCTTACAATTCACTACTTATGTTTTTTTTAGAAATAAATGTGTGTTTTCCAAAACAACAGCAACAATGAGTTTTACCTTTATTTTAATTTTATATTTTATTCCCACAATGAGGGAATTTTGGGTGCTCAACACGTTGTACACATTTTATTTAAGAAGAATTTTCTCCCACTCCTCTTGCCTGTGTCTCACATGCTAAACAAATAAATACGTTTTGACATTTCCTATTGTTCCATGACGTGTTTTTGCCCTAGTACTTATTTCACATTCCATCAGTCCCATTCAGATTGATGGACTGAGATCACCTGGAATTTCTCTTGTCTTTCTCTTTTGTAAAATATTGAGAGCCTTTTGAATTTTGTTTTTCTCTTAAAAAACTAGAAAAAAGTGAACTTTAAAATCATCTTTATAAGTTAGAACAGATGAGCTACAAAGATCCTAGTTGCGTTTTCTCTCCTGGCAGTGGCAACGAAGGAGGAAGAGCAGAAATCCTGCTAGAACATGGCTCTCCCCACACGCAAAGTAGAGCATTTCACTTGCTTATTTTCATTCCACCTCGCATGTGTTGGTGGGAAAAAAGAAGGCTTCTCTTTTTTCCCCTCTTAATGTTGCATCTTGACCCTTTTTTTTTTAACATGACAGCAAGAATTGTCCATTTAATTCAGACACATGTGATGTTTTGTACTGTGTCCATTACACTGCTTTGGGGGCAGTTTCAGTTTAACACTGACCAAAAGAGGAATTTGTGCAAGATTTGGAACGCAGCAGAAAGCCACATGGGGTGACAGGCAGATGCTGAGATGCAGGTGGGTTTCAGCTCGTCCTTGCTCTGCGTCCGTTTTCTTGCTGACCACTGACCCTCTTAACGCTCACATGCTTTGGGCCCACCCTTAGACGCGCTCTAGCTGCAAGTTGCCTGGAAGCTCACTTCTCAAGGGCCTCCCAGCTAGTCTTTCCCTCACAGCTGCCTTTCAGTGGCTTTGATGTTTGAGGTTGAGTTTTATTCCATGTTCACTTTTTATCGAGTGCTGTGTTTATTGTCTACTGGAGAGTGAGCAAATGTCCCAATATGTTGTATTAAAATTTATATTAAGTATACACAAATATCAAGATAAGTAACAGACTAATGCTGACAAGAACTGTAAGCTCAACACCCTGGATTTCCCCATTTAATTCTTCAAACAATCCCATTAGGTTTAAGAGAATAAATGACAGAACTGCATTAAGAACCAGCGTCAGTGGACTCAAGCACTCTTTCTTCTAAGCAATACACAGTACAGCCTTCTTGGTCCCTGCCCAGCCCAGCATGTTAAAAAGAGGAGGGACTTTGAAGGCGTAACGTCACGGGGGAGAAATAGCAGACCTGTAGTTAACTCAATATCTCAACTTGAATGAGACACTTACACTCACCGTCCCACTATTCATGAATTATAATAGCAAACCAGTTTCACATTTCCACAAGTCACTTACACGAACCTGTTACATATATTACACTTTCCAGAGTAGTTATACATATAAAGTGCATTATGATTAGTTGTATTTATTTATTTTTTCTTTATATATATGTATAGATAGATATGTAGTTATAGATAGAGATGGAGATAGATAGATACTATAAAGCCAAACTCACTGCTATCAAGTCTTTACGACCATATAGGGCAGGGTAGAACTGCCTCTGTGAGTGTTTGAGACTCTAATCCCCACTTTCTTCCACTGAGTAGTTTGTGGTTTTGAACCACTGACCTTGATCGCAGCCCAATGCACAACCAGTAAGCTACCATGGTTCCTCAGACTTACTGTATATGATCCTTAATACTAAGTTCAGTTTTAAAAATAAAAATCACCCCTTTTATCATTTTGAAGTTGGGTTCATTATCCCACTATTTCTAGATACAAGAGGTAATGCTTAATTTAGAAATAAACAGTTCAATATTCAAAAATAAGAGAAATGTGGATGAATAGCATGTGAAATAATGATATTGATGAGAGTAAAAATAAGGTCAAAATAGCTGACGAGGGACATATGTTAAATCAACTTTGCTATACATTCTTAATGGAAAGTTACATAGCCATTGAACTCATCAAGAGTTTATGAGAATATATGAAACTGTTTAAAATGTATCAGCAAAAAAGGGGCACACAGAATACTATGTATATAAAATATGCTAAAAACTGGAAGAAAATACTTCAGTATGTCTATAGGGATGGGTCACTGGGTTCTTGTCCTATTTTTTATCGTCTCTATTTTTGGTGATGCCTTTAAAGTAAAGCACAGCTGTATTTGAAAGTGGAGACCTGCTGGTGAGAAAGGTACTCTGCTGTGTATTCATGTGTGTGAATCCCACCATAAAATGATCGAGAAGCTAATAAATTGCATTTTATTTCATTGTTAAAGCTAAAAAGGTATGAGAGCAAACTCCTTTTCTTAAATGGTCAGCATCAATTTTCTTCCTTCTTTTCCGCCCCCAACAATTATTGCTGGGTGCAAAGGGGCAGGCGCAAGTGCAGCATTTCATTTTCTACAGAGGAGTGCTTGCAATATTTATATATTATATATCATTACTTTGAAATCAGTTTATGATAAAGGGAGCCAGAACTCTTTTACAGGGCCACTTCTTTTTGTTTAAAGAGGCATCCTCTCACTGGAGTGTAGTAATGGCCGTAGTACTTTAGCAAATAGCTATAAAACATGAAAACGTCCTCCTTTCTTGTATTAATCCATCAGGAAGCTTTCAGGGACTCTTCTTGTCTAAAATATTCATAGGCAGCAAAATGTCCTGAATGCCCTACAGAATTTGTGCAGAGCCAGGCAGATGATTGATAGTGAAGTTCTGCTCAGAGTCACTCACAGTATGTAATTCTATTTGTCTTGCCAAATGCTGGGGAGCAGGCAACTCATAAAAGGTAAAGGTAACAGACACCATATTTTCTTAACATTTAAAAAAGAACCCGGTGTCTCCACTCCACCATACTCCACTGAATATAACAAATTTTTGTTAAATAAAATAAAAGGCAGGGGAGCTTGTCTTTTTAGAGTAGCATAAAGCTTTATTAAGCAGTGTCATTTATTTTAGCTTACATGTCTCTTCAACATATATCTACCTGCATGGATGAATCTTTAATAAATGGTTTACCAATGTTATCTAATTAAAGGAAAATCAATCTGAGTTCTGGCACTAGCAAGGTATACAGTTGGCATTTAATGAATAAAAGGAAATTGATATCATCCAGCATTGTGACAGTATTTCACACATATCTTTCAGTTATCCTTTAACTTAATGTTAAAACTGCAGTTCTGTCCGGGATAATCTCATGAAGTCAGGTAATGCAATAGAGGGACAATTGATGGCATTGCAAATGCTAGTTGGATTTAGCCCTCCGATCCACTCTTGTTTCCTAAGGGCATGATTTCTGTCATCTGCACTTGTGCACCAGTCCCTGAGTTTTGGCTGAGTCAGGACCTTGGAAGCAAGCCTGGAGGGCTGGCTCTTGGTTTTCATGATTCGGTATACAAGCCATCATCGCTCCGTGTCAGATAGTATGCTGCTCTGTGTCGCCAGTGAATTGCAGTATACAGGAAAGAGAATGAATTAAGTGAAGTAGTTGTATTTTACTTTTACAGTGAAAGCAATGAGAGAATACAGATATATAACAGTACTCTGAAGAAACTCCTGAGGTAGGAGACAATTAAAGGTATTTGGGACCTAATACTTATGCATTTGACCCCAAAGTTAATCATGTGTGTGCTTTATTCAGAAGATTATAATCAGCTAGAGAGTAGGGACTGTGTTCCAATATCAACTTGCTTTTTAAAATTTTAACGCTAAGATTTCAGTTTTATGCATTTGCATCACTGTGCACATAGTAGGGAATCAATAAATGTTGAATAGCGCAAAACACTGTGAAGGCTTAGGCTGCAGGAAACAGGAAGTCCAGCAGAAATAACCAAGTGTTGATTTTCAAAGGCATTTCACTGAATACTGAAATTTTGGCATCTCCTTTTGATTTTTGTGCTTTACATTTCTGAGTTCTTTTTCTACCATATTTCCTGTGTTTTCACAAAGCCTCCAAGTATCTTTCCCAGAATAGGAGATAAGGTCACTTTCCAATCTTTGAGGAACACAGCAAGTTTTCTTAGAAGTTTGTTTACCCAGCAAATAAAAGTATGAGTTGGTGCACAAAACTCAAGAGGTATCTACATTTAAGACATCCTGAGAGCCTAGTGTCAATTGAGAACGTTTATATTTTTCCGTTCAGGTGGTGAGAAATTATTACTCAAGCAAAACCTGAGGGGAAGTTGTGTTTCTGGTAGTTTATTAGTTTGATTAAAGTAAATAAAAGCAGGTATAGAAATACAAATAGATTAGGCTACTGAAATATTTTCCTTTTCAGTTTTCAGCTACTTCAGAATGGGTTTGATGATTGGGCTGAATTCATAAAATTTAGAGTGCATGACACCTTTTCTAATTTTTTTCAGACACTTAAATGCGATTTGTCTATAGTTAGTGCTATATACTTATGAGAATATTTCCATCTCCACTTTGTGAATGTGGTTGTGTCTTCTCTAACGATTTTGTTCCTTGATTTTTTTTGACACCTAGGGGAATTTCTATGGCTGGATTAAAAAAGCACCAGTAGAGGCAGTTTGGGCGCTCATTCATGTACCCCCAGTGCTTATCTACTTGGGCTAAGTACTTTTCTGGGCCTGGTGGCCCTGTTGGTTCTCCCACTGGGGTTTTATTTTCATGGAAAAATCAGATGATAACTAGACCTTCTGGTAAACTTTTTGCTATTCAATTAAATGGCAATGGCCAGGGCGGGGGTGGGGGCGGGGTGGGGGGTGGTACTGTGCGTGCACACGCACGCATCACACACACACACACACACACACACACACACCAATTTATATAAGTAGTGAGGCGGTGTATCCTTGGGGCAGTGATGTTCAGTCGAGCCCTGCTGGATGGGATGGAGCTAGTTATGTATACAAAGACAATGAAGACTATTCTCAGGTAGAGTAAGTACAGACACGCTCTGATGCACAACAGAGTTTACTTATTATAACAAACAAACAACCATAGTAGCTGAAGCTTTGTAAGCAAGGGGGAGACTTGTGTGAGGTAAAGTTGGGTTGCTATGTAGCAGCAATCAGACAGAGAAAGACTTTGTGGGCGATGTCAGGGGATTTTAATTTTTTTCCCCAAGACCAATGTAAAGTCAATGAAGTGTTTTAAGCATGAAAGGGACATAATTTGATTTGATTTTTTAAAAAAAGAATGATTACATTTTACGGAGATTGTATTTTAGGGATATTAGGGAAAGAAGAAAGGAAACAGAAGGCATATTAGGAATCATACGTAGTCAATCAGAAAAGGGATGACAGACCCAAACTCACCAAACTCACTTCTGCCGAGTCAATTCTGACTCACAGTGATCCTGCAGACCCACAAAGGCTTCTGAAGCTGTAAATCTTTATGGGAACAGAAAGCCTCATCTTTTTCCTGATGAGCAGCTAATGGATTTGAACTACTGAGTTTGTATGTAGAAACCCATCTCGTAACTCCATATGCCATCAGGCTCCCTCGATAGGATGGTAATTGAGATTAAAATGAAGGTTTGGAGACGGGGATGGTGAACTGATTGAGGATACCTTTGGAGATAGAATTGATTGGTCTCAATGGTAGATTTAAATGAGTGAGGGAAATTGTGGTATAAAAGTGTAGTAAAATTATGCAGTATTGAAATATATGCTGAGTTGCATAGATTTAATTTGAAAATATGAAAGAAGATTGCAAAGAGTTTGGCTGTAAGTGTTTGACCTTCTAGTCTAAATAGATGTGAACTTATTTGGTGAGCTCAGTTTGATCAGATAATGAAAGGAAGGCAGGAAAGTCCGTAGTTATGAGAGCAGATTTAGAAATGAGGCCACATACTAGTTCTGTGACCTTGCTGAGGAAATACTTCACTGTCCCTCCATTTTTTCATTTTCAACCTGGAGTAATAATTATGTCTACACCCCAGATGGTGAGAAATAATTGAGATAATTCACATAAAATATTTGGTACCCTTGCACAAATGGAATACTCCCTTTCAGTTGTTAGTTTTAAATAAAATGAATAGTTGTAAGCATCCATTTAAAGATACTTCAGAAGCAAGAAAAGAGCATCTCACATGTCTGGATACTTGTGAATTCCTCTTGTTCTCCTCTTCAACTTGCCTCTCCAAAAGTGCAAAGCTTAGGTCACATCTCTTGCAGATTGGAGGAGCTGCATTTGAAATATTTTGCTCACAGGTTGTAAAGTCTGAATTATATGGAAATATTTTCATTTGAAGCTACCAAATTTACCGTCGCAATTTTTATTTTTTTCTTAAGCCTTGAATAAAATACTTTACATGCGGCCAGTCTTCCACGATAATGCACACTGATTAGCTAAGGAAGCCCTGCCTTAGAGAACTCTTAGTTTCTTTCTAGTCATTTTATTGACTCGTACTTCCCTGGAGAGTCGGGCTCCCTGCGCATGGGATTTGCCTACAACTCTGAGTGAATGGCAGCAGCAGGATCAGCGCAGCTCCGATTCTTGAAGATGCTTCCACGTGGGAGGTTCTGGCAACCGAAGGGGTTGTTTCTGTCTGCTTCCCTGGCAGTCACTCTGAGGGGCACTCTGAGGCAGGAGTTGTATCTACGGGAGGGAGCCTCATTAGTGCCGCAGTCGTCATCAATTAAAACTTGTCCTTGGCAAAGGCAGCCCGTCTTCCAGCCAGTTTACTTGTGACGCCGGGCCTGTTTTCACAGAGTAGTTTGATTTGGCTTTCTCTCCTTGTTATCCATAGAGGAACAAGTGAAAATAATATTTAAAAACAAAAGTTATACTTATGGAGGATTAAATGTACCTTTAAAATCAATATTATATACTCATTTTTAATAACTCTTAAAATTTTATTAATCATATTTTGGGGGTTCTTACAGAGCTTATGACAATCCATCATTCAATTGTATTAAGCACACTTGTACCTATGTTGCCATTAACATTTCCAAAACATTTCTTTTTAAAAATTTTCTTTTTTTAAATAATCATACTGGTGTGTGTGTGTGTGTGTGTGTGTGTGTGTGTGTGTGGTGGGGGTGTTCTTACAAATCTTACGACAATCTATCAATTGCATTAAGCACACTTGTACATATGTTGCCATCAACATTTCCAAAACATTTCCTTTCTACTTGAACCCTTGGTATCAGCTTCTCTTTTCCTCCCTCCCTCCCCCACTCTCCCATCTTCTTGAATCATTGATCAAGTATATATTGTTGTTATTTCATGTCTTACACCATCCGTTGTCTCCCTTCACCAACATTTCTGTTATTTGTCCCCCTTGGAGGGGGGTGTTGTATATCCAATCTTGTGGTCAAGCCCCCCCTCATGTTATGACGCTTGAACAAGTGAGGAGAGAATGCTATTTGTGCAAACAAGGAGCACGCTTTCCTGTTTCACTCCCCTGCCCACCTCTCCTTTCCCCTTAGACTGCACTTCAGAGCTCAGAGGTGCCTGGGGACATGCACAGGGCAAATGCCCTCGAGATGTGATTTGGAATGGGGGCAGTTAAAGTAGAATGGTTGCATTTAGACAGGAGGGATTATGTGGTCTGGGGATGCTACACACGCGTGCATGCGTGCGTGCGTGTGTGTGGGTGTGTATGTGATGAAACCAAACACCTTTGCCGTCTGTGTCCCAGCTTTGATGAAACATGCTTTAAGGCTGAGCAGCAGAGCAATCTGCTTGGGCAATACTGAAAACCGTGAGGAATTCCAGTGTGATACTTGTTTTTCTAAATTGAGACTTTCTGGCGAGGGGTGCATGTCCTCAGACAAATGGTAGGCCCCAAATACTGCAGACATCATTAGCTCAGAGGCCGGGGTTCGCCGCAGCAGAAGCAGGACACAGAAGCAGACACATGCAATACAGACATCTGGATATAGGTGGGCCGTCGAAGTCTTCCAGCAGTTTGGAAACACTGCTTACTGACGGTTTGGCTCGGAGTAGCTGCGGCAGTTTGTTGTGTTAGGAGGCTTGGTGGCACAGTGGTGAAGTACTTGGCTCCTAACCAGAAGTTCCGCCGTTTGAACCTCCGGCTGTGCCCCAGGAGGAAGGCGGGGCACACTGCTGCGTCCATAAAGACAACTTTAAAGTCCCAGTAGATGGCTGCACTCAGCTTTATAGCATCCCGAGAATTTGTATATGGCAATATGTTTTGGACTTGGAATGCTATTGGGCTTTTACAATTTTTTTATTTGGGTATATCAGCTGGCGAGTTTTGAATGTCCATGGGTGAGGAGAAGAGGCAGGCCTTAGTGAGTAATAGGGGATATATTTTTTTTTCTGTCAGTACATACCTTTTCTTTTGTGAGGAAAATTTCTTACTTTGTGGTCCATGTTTAATTTGGGTTAATCATGCATTAAGATGGACCCAAGGAGGCCATAGGGCGCCTTGGTGGCAGAGTGCTTACACCTTGCACTGCGACCCGCAGGGTCAGCCGTTTGAACCCGCGGGCACTCCCTGGGACAACGACGGCGTTCTGCTCTCCTAAACCATTACAGCCTCGGAATCAGAAAGGGGCAGTTCTACAGTGGGCTGTGCACCAACGGCGACTTGGAAGTGATTTGATGGCGGTGCCTGTAAGTAACCGAGCCAAACAGGGATTATGACGCAGCTGCCTTTTCCACTGAATAGTAGTAGAAGAGAAGACGCCCAGAAAACACAAGCCTGAAATAGGATGGACATTCAAGACATGTTGGTTGAATAATTTTTTATATTTTAGAATGAACGAAGGGTCTGGAGATTCGACATGCTGAGGGTCCTTCTTGAAAATCTCCTCAATGTGCGAGGGAAGTGGGCCGCATCTTTACCCTGAGTGTGCTTCAAGATGAAAAGTACGCAGACATTCTGTGCCCAAACGTGCTATGGTCATTGCAATGGAAGAGTCAGGACAAGCAAACGAGAACATTGGCAGTGCCCGTACCTTCAATGCTAAATGCTTACCCGATTCCTTAAGAGTAGCCCTTTCTTTCCTGGTGGAGACTCCTGTTTTAGGATAGGATGGTGTGTTAAGTGAAGGTCCTTAATAAGGTGCTTGTTACTTCAACCCAGGGCCCCAAGGTGTGAATGCAACATTCCGGCGCGGAGTGGGGGACCAGTGGAGAGGTCTGGGAGCTGGCATCAGTGCCAAATACTAAGTGGACGCCTGCCCCTCCCCACAGAAGAATTTATTTCAAAGGGCGGCATTGAATCTGCAGCTCCAGGAGTGGGACTTATCTGATCAGAGCACACAGGAGCAGATGAAGGGGGAGGAGGAGAGAGTGGAGCACATGCTGGCTGACCAGGCCTTGAGGAAAGATGACCCCAATTAGAGCAGCCAATCCACAGAGAGGAACAAATGGCCAGCCCCACTGGGAGACATGACACCCCTCACTGACTCATGGTCGTGCAGGGGACAACACTGGAGATACAACATGGGAATTGCGCCCTGTATGATCCTTCCACACCGAGGCAAAGCACTGGGGGAGTGCAGCGGAACAGCAAGGAAATGGAGCAGCAAGGTCACCAAGGGAATGCTGAAGGTGGACTTTGGGGCCAGGCGTGGTGCCCCAACAGACTGGACTGGAGAACACTCCTAAAGACCAATGAAGGATCCTTGAACTAACTACAAGCTTTTCTTTATTGATGTTTTTTGTTGTTGTTGTTCTTTGTCAGTGGTTTGTTGTTCTTTTGTTGTATATTGTTGTTTGGTTTTGCTCTGTCTTGTTTTTGTGCATGTTATTATCTCTGCAGGTCTGTCTAAATAAGACAGGCTGGATGAACAATCTGGAGGAAAAACAACGGGACTGATAGTTTCGGGGGGAATGGGGTAGGGGGAGGTGGGGGTAAATGAAGTGGTGTTAACAAATCCAGGGACAAGGGAACAGCAAGTGATCCAAATTGGTGGTGAGGTGGATGCGGGAGGCCTGGTAGGGCATGATCAAGGGTAATGTAATGAAGAGGTATTGCCGAAACCCAGGATGGAGCATGATAATGGGACAGGAAGAATGTCAAGGTAAATAGAGGAAAGAGCTGGGAGGCAAAGGGCATTTATAGAGGTCTAGACAAAGACATGACCATATGCAAATATATTTATATATGAGGATGGGGAAATAAATCTATGTGCCTATATTTATAGGTTTAGTATTATGGTGGCGGAAGGACATTGGGCCTCCACTCAACTACTCCCTCAATGCAAGAATATTTTCTTCTATTAAATTTGCATTCTATGATGCTCACCCTCCCAACGCAACCGCTGAAGACAAAGCGGGTTAATAAGCAAATGTAGTGAAGAAAGCTGATGGTGCCTGGCTATCAAAAGATATAGTATCTGGGGTCTTAAAGGCTTGAAGATAAACAAGCAGCCATCTAGCTCAGAAGCAACAATGCCCACATGGAAGAACACACTAGCCTGTATGATCATGAGGTGTTGAAGGGATCAAGTATAAGGCATCATCAGAACAAAAAAATCTTACCATACTGAATGAAGGGGAAAGTGCAGAGTGGAGACCCAAAGCCCCTTTGTCGGCCACTGGAGATCCTCTTGCAGGGGCGCATAGGGGAGGAGATGAGTCAGTCAGAGTGCGATGTAGCACCGATGAAGAATTCAGCTTTCCTCTAGTTCCTAAATGCTTCCCCCCCTCCCGCCCCCACCCAACTATCATGATCCGAATTCTACCTTGCAAGTCTGGATAGAGCAGAGGTTGTACACTGGTGCAGATAGGAGCTGGAGGCAGATGGAATCCAGGGCGGATGATACCTTCAGGACCAGTGGTGTGAGTGGTGATACTGGGAGGGTAGAGGGAGGGTGGGTTGGAAAGAGGGAACCAATTACAAAGAGCTACATGTGACCTCCTTCCTGGGGGATGGACCACAGAAAAGGGGGTGAAGGCAGACATCGGACAGGGCAAGATATGACAAAATAATAATTTATAAATTATCAAGGGCTCATGAGGGAGGGGTGAGCAGGGAGGGAGGGGGAAAAAAAGAGGACCTGATGCCAAGGGCTTAAGTGGAGAGCAAATGCTTTGAAAATGATGAGGGCAATGAATGTACAGATGTGCTTTACACAATTGATGTATGGATGGATTGTGATAAGAGTTGTATGAACCCCTAAAATAACGTTTTTTGTCTTTTTTAAAAGGAAAATAAATAAATAAAAACAGCAAAAAAAGTGGCTGGTAACAATCCTTTTAGACATAGGCTTCCAAATTTATTTGGCTCACTGCCTCATTTTCACACAAAAAAGAAAAACTCTGCTCAGTGGCCCCCTGATAATAAAAAATGTTTGTAATATATCTAAACCAGGATAAAGTGTAGGCATTCACTTTTGCTGCCTCCTTGGATTTTTCCGGTGACCCTACTTTGGGAACAGACTCTATCTTGATTATTGACAAATGGCTTTCACTTGTATTCCATGAAATGAATTGTTCTCACGGTGCTTCCTTTGTGTTGTAAAACAAGTTCCATTACTTTGAAGGATCTTCATCACAAGTGTGAAACCAAACCAGACCAAATCGCGACATCGAAACAGATATGACCATGATTATCTTTTCCATTCATTTTCTTTTGGGCTGCATTGATAAATTGAATAGATTAGAATCTAGCTTATCTATTAATTTAACCTAGATCAATGTGATTTGCTTCATGGCTAGTCAAATTGAAGAGGAAAGTGACCAGGTTAAATGGATTTTGGATAGCCAAATCTGCATGATTCCCCTTAGCACAGACTTATTTTATTAAAAAACATCATTTTATTGGGGCCTCTTACAGCTCTTATCACAAGCCATACATACATCCATTGTGTCAAGCACATTTGTGCATTTGTTGCCATCATCATTCTCAAAACATTTACTTTCTACTTGAGCCCTTGGTATCAGCTCTTCATTTCCCCGCCTTCCTCCCCACTACCCCCCTCCTTCATGAAGCCTTGATAATTTATAAATTATATTTTTTCATATCTGACACTATCTGATGTCCCCCTTCACCCACTTTTCTGTTGTCCATCCTCCAGGAAGGAGGTTATATGTAAATCCTTGTAATCAGTTCCCTCTTTCCAATCCCACCCTCCCTCCACCCTCCTAGTATCACCACTCTCAGCACTGGTCCTGAAGGGATCATCTGTCCTGGATTCCTTGTGTTTCCAGTTCCTATCTGTACCAGTGTACACTATCTGGTCTAGCTAGATTTGTAAGGTAGATTGGGATCATTATAGTGCTGGGGTCGGGGGGGGGGGGGGAGAGGAATCATTTGGTAATTAGCCCTATAATTACGACAACGACATTTTCATAACATTTAATTAAAAGGTATGCATCAATATATATATTGATAACTATGAAAGTAAAGCATAAAAATGAAATTTTTTCCTTAAATTAAAAATTCAGGCATTATAGGGTTAGAGGAAAGTTGTATGTTTCATCGTTGCTACACTGCACCCTGACTGATTCATCTCCTCCCTAAGACCCTTCTGAAAGGGGATGTCCAGTTGCCTACAGATGAGTCTTGGATTCCCAAACTGTACTCCCCTAATTCACAATGATTTGAATTTTTTGTTCTTTGATTGCCTGCTAACTGATCCCTTTGGTACCTCATGATCACACAGGTTGGTGTGCTTCTTCATGTGGGCTTTGTTGCTTCGGAGCTAGAGGGCCGCTTATTTACCTTCAAGTGTTTAAGACCTAGACACTATATCTTTTGATAGCTGTGCCCCATCAGCTTTCTTCACCACATTTGCTTATGCACCTGCTTTGTCTTCAGCGATTATGTCGGGAAGGTGAGCATCATAGAATGCCAGTTTAATAGAACAAAGTGTACTTGCATTGAGGAGTACTTGAGTGAGCCCAATGTCCATGGGTGCAGGTAATCTTAAAGGGCAAAGCCCACTTTCTTATACTTGAAGAAACTGGCACTTTCATCCCAGTTGTCTTTTATGTTTCTAGCAGGATGAATTGGTACTTGAAAATTTTGATTTCCTGAAATCAAACTAGAAATATTGGGGTAAAGTTAAAAGCTAGGTAAAATCCAGTGAAGTTTCAGTAGAAACAGCTTCTGAAAATTTAACTACCCCTCCCCACCCTGCCCCTACCACACACACTGTCCATTAAAGAATGACAGAGAAGAAAGAAATGTGTCATGGAAAATGGTTTACAGAAAATGGTATACAAATTCTGATCACCAAGGCTGGGTTTCTAAGTGAGGAATGTATGTTTATCTGTGTATGCCTTGTGTAGCTGTATCTACATTTAAGTACACAATGGTCTAAACACAGCATTGAATTGAATTCCATAGTGTATCTAAGTAAAATTTCACATTTGATGCTGTTAATAGAGTAAAATTCGCTGCTTTGAAATTGTAGGAAACAGAAAGAAACTTTATTCATTTGTTGTGGATGTCTTGGACTCTGGGTGTAGCATATGATAGCATTCTATTCTGATAACTCCTCATTGATGTTTTTCTTCTTCCAAAGACAGTTTGTTACAATTTGGTGTGACTCACAATAAGAATTTAGAGACCCACTTTGACCTCCCTCCCAGGAGAACTGCTAGCCTGCAGCAGCCCCTTTGTTGACTGCAGCAGCAGATAGAAACAAGCCGCATTTATCTTTTGAGGTGATTCCATTTACAAAGCAGCCGACTAGTGATTTGTGCTGAAAAGAACCAAATTGAAGGAACACATTAGTAAAAGATTTTTTAACTCCCCAAGGAATTGAGTCCAATACTCTAGTATTATATAACTTCTCTATGATCACGATACAATATAATTTGCATGGACATAGGCGAATATACTCTCTCTTATCAAGCTTGTGTCTACTCAGAATAAACACGTGTGTGCGTGTATGAAAAGGTGAATACAGAAATGGTGAGTTAAGAGCTTGGAAAATTCTGATAGTTCTATAACATTAAAAATTACACAAAACAAGCAAAATAAAAGTAATTATGCAATCCCCCTGAATATTAGTTAGTTTTCCTACAAATAATGAAGAAGAAAACAGTTTTGAAAAAATGACAATGTCTTGCAAGGTGATGGATTAAACAAAAGGGTCCTCAGAGGAGAGCTGATGTCGGAAAGTTGATTATGAGCCTTCTGGAGGATTTAGAACTAAATTGAAGTAAAATAGGAACTAAGGAATGATGAAGTATTTGACTGAGGTTCATGAGAAGAGGCTGGAAATTGAAGGAAGGGAGGGTAGCTATGTAGTTTTGATAAATCAGATTTCTCTCAATCTAATTGAGTTTTAGTGAAACTAGGGTTATGAGTTCCCTTGAGAGGCAAGTGGCATATGTGGAAAATTAATTGATGAAATGACACCCCCAATTTTTTTAAATGACCCTTTTATCATTATGAATATTTCTTCTTTATCTGTGGTAATGCTCTTTGCCGTAAAGTCTTATAATTTTATAGCAAATTGTCCATCTCTCAGAACAAACTCAGAAGCCACTGCAGAACAGACTATTAACAGCTCACAGACAACTTCAACTTGAAGCTGAAGAAACTGAAGATGAGTCCACAAGTGTCCAGATGTGACCTTGAGGCTCTATCACCTGAGTTCAGAAACCATCCCAAGAATTAACTGGAGGTGTTGGACATTAATGAACAAGACCAGATGAATTCTGGGGTGACAGCAAGGATGTTATACACAGAGAAATCAAAAGGTCATTAAAAAGAAAGTAAAGTCCACAATGGATGTCAGAAGAGACTGTAAACCTTGCTTTTGGATGTGGATTACCTAAAGTGAATGGAGGAAATGATGAACTGAAAGAGTTGGACAGATGATGTCAAAGGGGAGCTGGAGAAGATGAAGTATCATAAGGAAACATGCAGAGGTCTAAAGTTAGAATAAGTACTGAATGAACTGAAGGAAAAATTCAAACTTGGAGTTGCTCTAATGAAGGATTCTATGGGCAAAAAAAGAGAATAATATAAGAAACATAAAAAAACAACCAAACAAACAAAGAGAAGCATCAAAAAAAGATGTGAAGAAAACACAGCCACTGTGCCAAAAAGACGTGGTCAATACTCAGTCTTTCTTGAGATAGTATATGATTAAGAACCTGTGGTATTGATGAAAAAAGTCTAAATGGCTTTGAAGGAATTGGTAAGAAACAAGGTAGTTGATGGAATAATAATAGAAGCATTTCAACACACCAATGCATTGCTGACGGTACTTAGTCTTCTATTCCAAGACATATGGAAGCCAGATTACCTGGTCAACATCAGGAAGAAATCCATATCTGTGCCTATTCCAGGAAAAGTGATCTAATGGAATGTGGAGATTATCAGACAATATTAGTATCACATGTCATAAAAAGACGGTTAAGAAATTAATGCAGTGGTACCTTCACAGGAAATGGAATAATTCAAGCTATTTTCAGAAGACAACATGGATGAAAGTATCTCATTGCTATTATCAAATAGATCTTGGCTGAACCAGAGGATATCAGGAATATCTGAAAAATTGTTTTTTTTGTGTTTAGTTGAATAAGCAAAGATATTTGTGTGGATTATGAAAAATTATAGATAACATAGAAGACTAGGGATTTCAAAATACTTATTTTGCTTGTGCTGAACCTATACAGAACAAGTGGATACTCCATGATTTAAAACTGGGAAAGGTGTGAGTTAGAATTGTATCTTTATTCAATTTGTATTCTGAACAAATAATCTCAGAAACCAGACATTATGAAGAAGAATGTAACATCAGGGACAGAGGGAAGCTTATTAACAAATTGTAGATGAAACAACCTTGCTTGCTGAAATCCAGGAGGATGTGAGGCACTTAGTGATGAAGATCCAATAATACAGCCTTCTGTGGGGATTGCAACTCAATGTAAAGAAAGTCAAATCCATGAAACACATTTGTCTTTAAAGAAATACAGCCAGAATGCAACCTAGAATTGAGGACAGTAAAACTCCATCTCCTCTCATTTGGACATACATCGTGGAGAGACCAATCCCCCGAGAAGGACCTAGGTGAAGTAGGTAAGTGCACAAAGGGGATACATACCCTCAGTGAGATCCATTGACAGAACAGTTTGACAGTGGGCGCAAGCAGGACAGCAACTGTGAGGATGTTGGAATACTGGGCGGTCTCTCATTCTTTTGTTGCTCAGATTCAAAACCAACTCAGTGGCACCTAAAATGACCCTGTTTGCGCTAGAGATTAAAATATACTCCTCTCTTGGGGGGTGGGGGAAAGGAGGGAGGAGCCAACCAACCCAGGGACAAGGGAACAAGAGGTCTAAGATTGATGGCGAGGAGGACAGAGGATGCACGCACGGTGTGGTTCGATCAAGTGCAGTGGAGCCTAGAGTCAGTACAGAGAGCTGAATGAAGGCCCACAATGATAGTGGGACAGGAGGAAAGTGAAAGGAAATAGAGGAAAGAACTAGCAGGCAAAGGCATTTATAGAGGTATAAATGAAGGCATGTTCATAGGTAAATACATTAATATATAATGATAGGGATATAGGTCTATATACATATATTTATAGGTTAAGTATAAAGGTAGCAGATGAACATTGGGCCTCTACCCAAGTCCTCCCTCAACACAATATAATAACCTGGCTTTCTATGATGCTCACCTTCCTGATATGATCGCTGAAGACAAAATGGGTACATAAGCAAATGTGGTGAAGAAAACTTTTGATACCAGTCTCTTAGAAGATATAGCATCTGGAGTCTAAAAGGCTTGAAGTTAAACAAGTGACCATTCAGCAGGAAAGCAACAAAGCCCACATGGAAGAAGCACACCAACCTGTGTGATCACGAGGTTTGACAGGATCAGGTATCAGGCATCAGAAGACCCAAAACAAACAGCAATTTCAATGTGAACAAGGAGGGTCAGAATGGAGACCCAAAGTCCAATTGGACCTCCCCTGACAGAAGGATCATAAAGAAGGGATGAGCCAGCAAGGGTATAGAATAGCACCCACGAAACATGCACTATTCCTCTAGCTCTTCAATGCTTCCTCTCCCCCCACTCTCATGACCCAACTGTACCTTCTAAATCTGGCTAAACCAGGGCTTGTGCATTGGTAGAGAGAAGAGCTCTCAACACATGACTCCAGGTCAGAGAACCCCCTCAGGAACAATAATGAGAGTAGCAAGACCATGAGGTATGGGGAAGGTGGGAGGAGAAGGGGAACCAATCAAAATGGTCAACGCACAGCAACCCCCACCCCCGTCCCACTCAGGGGTTTGAACAAAAGGATCAGGGGTGAAGGGCGACAGCAGATGGTGTAAAACATGAAAATAAAAATAGTTTATGAATTATTAAGGGCTCACGAGGTTGGGAGGGAGGGGAAAAAGGGGAGCTGATATGGAGGGTTCAAGTAGAAACTAAACATTTTGGAAATGATGATGACAACGTATGTATAAATGTGCTTGATCCAATTGCTGTGTGGATTGTTATAGGAGTTGTAAGAGCTCCCAATAAAATGATTGATTAAAATTATATATATATATATCTTCTCACACTCTAGTTACTATAGCACCTCTTCATGTGAAATAAAGAAGCCTTTGTAAAAGTTTTCACCCATTTTCACTGCTCCATCCATTTTCTTTCTGTTATCATTGTCATATGTATCACCACTGTACGCATGTAAAACCTCCAGGACAACATATGATTTTGCTCAAAACAGTTATGCTTTTTGAGAATGAAGAGAATGAGCAATGTTTTACACAGTTGTTAACCATTTCTGATGCTTTTAACTTTGTCCTGAAGATGGATTAGCAGCAGATCTGGGGAGAGTTTGTTAAAATTTGAGGTTCTCTCTTCCTTGGCTCTGTTTTACTTTTAAAATAATCTCTTCTCTTTCTAGTCACTGTGCTGACTCCTAACTCTGTCTTCTGGGTTTCATATCAGAAAGACTGAGCTGCTTTTTGCCAGAGTTTTAGCCGCTTTGTGAGTCCAATCATAGCTTCCACTTAAGTGAAAAGCTATAAAAATGAGAAATTCAGGCTACGCTCTTTTATACACGTTTTGACTCCCCTCTGCACTCAGCCTTGTTCTGTTGATTCTCTAGTGTCTTTCAGGCTTTTCCCCTGAGTTTAAAAATCATTTGCTGCATGTACAGTCACTGTTGGAGGAAGGCGTCCTCCAGGAAGAACTGCTTCACTCTGCTGGGAGCCACGTTCCTAGAAGACCAAGGAGAAACACTTCTACCTTCTCTTTGATTTGCAGGTGGATCTGTTTTGTTTTCTAAATCATTCTATTGTGGGCTTGTACAACTTTTATCACAACCCATCCATCCATCCATCCATCCATCGTGTCAAGCACATTTTTACATTGGTTGCCATCATCATTCTCAAAACATTTTCTTTCTACTTGAACCCTTGGTATGAGCTCCTCATTTTCGCCCCTCCCGCCCTCACAAACCCTCCAGGTGGATTTGTTTTGGGAAGCCTTGGTTGCTGGTTATATTGGTTTAGATCTGACATCGTTGCTCAGTGGTCAAATCAAAAAGTGAGTAATATAATGAAATAGCAGGCAAATGAGGTAGCAAAATTAGAGTTTTATTTCATAAATTTAAAATTATATATCTTATTTCCTGTTCAGTTTTACTATAAGATATAAAATCAGCTCTTCAAAATGTGTGCCCTAGACTTTGCAGAAGAGACCAATATAAACAAGATACCAACTTTCCATGTAAAAGGAGCCTAGACTCTATTGTGGTCCACAGACAGGTCCATGGAACCACAAGAGGAGGAACAGGTTTGAGATGGAAAGGATACTCTTACGGTAGCCACTGTAGCTTTCTGATTGAAGGGCTGGCAGCAAATCAAGGAACTGTTCAAGGTTTTTAAAAACATTCAGCTATGGCTCTGTGGATCATTTACATCGGCTAGGACAGAGACTAGTACCAGAGGAGATGGGAGTACCCAACACCCAAGCTTATGGACTAATTCTATAAGGGGTATATCCATGGCTAGAAAGCTTTACATTGTATCAAAGTACCACCAGAAATATCGATTAACCTTACTATGCTGCTGTTGTTGTTGTTTAGTGCCACCACTGTGGCTCCTAATCAAAGCGACCCTGTGTACATCAGAACAAAACAATGCCCATCCAGGGCCCTTCTCCCAGGCAGTACTGTATTTGAACTCACTAATGCACCCATGGTACTAAGGCATCGTAGTGAAGTCTTCTCTTTTTCATTGACCCTCTACCTTATGAAGCAGAATGTGCTCCTCCAGAAACTGGTCCTTCCTGATAACAAGTAAAACGTATTTGAGATGAAATATTGCCATCCTCACTTCCAGGAAGCATTCTAACTATACTTCTAAGACAACGTGACAATTGCGGTTTTTTTTGTGCCAGCATGGCTCCCACAGGAACATGTGGGCAGAGTTTAGCCAGCCACAGCTTGACTGGAGGGCGACTGAGGTAAATGGCTTTCTGAGGTTGGCCTCCTTCTCTCTTTCTCCCCTGTGGTGGGCCCTACTCTCGGCCCTCACCTTCATGCTGCTAAGCCTTGTTGAGGCCTGCCCAAGCCCTGGAAATGCATCCAGGGCCATTGGATCCACAAGGCTTTGCACCCATCAGCCTGTGATCATCCTGAATTGTTGCATGTGGCTTCACGAACCTGAAGATGGATTTATGGACTAGAATTCGATTTATGGACTAGTATCAGACTTACAGACTTGAATTGGACTGGGCTGGGATGTTTTCCTTATATACAGCTTTTTCTTACACATATACGAGTGCCACTGGATTTCTTTTTCTCGGCAATCTGGCCTACTGCAGATTTATTAATTTTTCTGGTAATCCAGGGTATATTCAACATTCCTTAATAAGACTTAATTCAGGTGCATTTCTTCTTTGATCTGCTTTATTCATTATCCAGCTTTATAATGTATGTGACCAAAACAAAAACAAAAATCCCACTGCCATCAAGTCAGTTCTGACTCATTGATTCTATCGGACAGAGCAGAACTGCCCCTTTGGATTTCAAAGCCTCATTTTTTCTCACACGAACCAAATGGTGGCTTTGAACTGCTAACCTTGTAGTTATCTGTCCAATGTGTAACCCACTATATCATTAGGATTCCTCACCTTGAAATCACTATGGATTGTGTCAGATGCAACATAGTATCCTTGCTTTTTAACATTTTAAAGAAGTCTATTTCAGCAGATTTGCCCAGCTCAGTGTGTTGTTTGATTTTTTTTTTTGACTGCTGTTCTATGCCCTGGATGGTGGATACAGGTAAATGAATAATTTGGCAACTTCAAACATTTCTTCACATTTCATATGCTACTGTCCGACTGGGGAGGATTTTTGTTTTCTTTTTACTTAAGTGCAATCCATACAGAAGACTGTTGTCTTTGGTTTTTCTGGAATATCTTTGCAGGTCCATAACTACAGGTAAATATTTTCCTGATATTTTTTTGCTTCCAGCCAAGAGCCACGACATCAGCAATGATATCTCTCATTACCTATCCTCTTCTGAATTTGACTTAGATTTCTGGTAGCTCCCTGCCAATATAGTGCTGCAAGTATTTTGGATTATCTTCAGCAACATTTTACTTTCATGTGATAGAAATGATAGTGTTGGGTCATTTCCATATTCTCATGGGTCACCTTTCCTTGGAATGGACACACACACGGACTGTATTCTGGTTGGTTGACCAGGCAGATATGTTCCAAATTTCTTGGCAACTAGTATATACATTGTAAAATTACACACTGACTGTGTTTTGTTTGGCATTGTTTCCCTACTTTTTTAAAAAAAAGTTCATTTTCTTTAGCTTTTCTTTATTTATAAAAGGACTGGATACAAATTCACAAGAATGGACTCATTTGTTAACTTTGGCTGAGTCTCATTTGGCCTAAAGTATATATTACAAAATTACCACACATTTGGCACAACTGTGCAGGGAAAATCTTTTATGCAAAAGGCCAAAATTAGCATAGGCACGAATGAAGAATGTTTCCTTTTTTGTACTCAATTGTAATCTTTCTGATATGATGGCAAAACGATGTTACATCTAGGTTTACTTTGAAAAGTTAAGTAAAAACCTGTTATTTTGAGAATAAACAGCACAACTTAAAGTTGTTCTGGTTTGGTTTACTCTTGAGTGAAACCAGAAGGAAGACATCCGCTGCATGCAGTTCAGAGGTGAGACACTGTTGATGTACGCGGAACTCGTAAGCTATAGCAAGAGGTGAGAGCTAACATACACATTATGTAGTAGATACACCTCTCCCCATAGTATTTGGTAAAGATTAATCAGAACTCCAGGTTATTTTCATATTCTGGCCTGAGATACTAACTACGATAAATACAAATTTTCTATAATGTGTCTCTTTGCCACTCTTGATCTACCACCTCCCTTGCAGAGGCTTTGTGGGCTTTACCAGGGCACCAAAACCCTTTGCCATCAAGTCATTATCCAAGGATGGGTTTCCCACGGGAAGTTTTCTTCTTTGCTTTAAAGGTAGATCTCTAACATCTGTGCACACACATCAGCATGCCTTTTGTCAGCCATGTGGGAGGCCACACTCATGGTTCTGGTGTAGAAATCAGAGTGAGGGGTTTTGATTTTGTACCTTGGAAGCAAGGTGGGTGATCTTAGAGCAAGCACAGAGAAACAGTTTAAAACTATACTGAGTAAAAAGATAAATATTGGCCATATTTTGGGGTTAGCAGGTTGTGTATTTTTTTCCATTAAGCATCGGTTGAAGACTTCCAGTAACACAAAACATATTGCTTGTTGTCTAAGGACACACAATTTAAGAATTCAGATGCATCATACTCTTTTAACTCTTAAATTTTACCCTTTTCTATTCTGAAGGATGTAAGGGGTAAGACAATAATTTAACTGATTGTTCAGAGTTCTTTGGTTGTTTTATTTGGCTTTGTTATGAAACAGCTTTGATTTTATGGGCAAAAGGTAAGAACATTGGTGGTTTCACAGCTATTTCCAGTACACCATAAGGGATAGAAACACACCACAGACTGCCACCATCCTAGTTGCCTTAGGATTTAGGAGACATCTGCTGGCTATGTTAGTGTGGAAATGACTTTGCTTTTGTATGAAAGTGGAAACATTGATTTTTCAAGAAGTTGCTGGAGCGTTTAGGAAGGCCATGTCCCTGAGAGGTGGTAATAGGTCACTGAATCAACCCGATTTGAAAACTGCTTTCTTGCAAGTTGTTGGTTTATGGTCTGGAATTGAGGTGGGCTTGAGTTTACAAAGGTATGAAGAGACAGTTTCTTTCAGTAAATGCTGTTTTCCTAGCTTTACTCTAATTTGAGTAATGTTTCATTTGCTCACAACTAAATTATTTGTCATTACATTAGGAAAGTTTTCTAATTAGAAAATTTGTAAACTAAACAAAGATTGTGCTCAGGCTCTGAAACTTTCCTCCTAAACTTGCTTTTAAGTCATGTGAATTCCCTCTGTCGGCATAGGTAATTCCCTGATATCCATGTTCTAAAGGGTTTTGACAAAATTGGTCTATTAAATCAGCTTTTAGACGACTGTAGCTGGATTCTGAGAATGTTGTGGAAAGAAAGAGTTGAAGGGGAATGAGAGGAAGAGGGCCCCAACGCTGGTTCCTGACAGCACACTCACTTCAGTATGGTAGGAAAAGCGGAGCATGTAAATAAACCAATGTGGCACAAAAATATGTTTTTATAAGGGTAAAAGATGAGGCGATGAATACTCACGTAGAATACAGAACAAGCAGGCATCTGTCTGTAAGATGTCCTATGAGGATACACAGGATCAAAAGAGCGATGAGACAATTTTAAGCTATTACTAGAACTGGAAGAAGACCAAAGAAGGTATGTGTTTAATGTTTGCATAAATGAAGTGACGGGAGGGAGGGAGGGAGAGAGAGAGAGAGAGAAAGAGAGAGAGAGAGAGAGAGAGAGAGAATTTTGCTACCCATTATTGTTCATGGTTGTGTTCTCTATCCAGAAAAATTTAACACTATGTATTTGGAGAGAACTCCCCCACCTCCATTCCCACTGCCCTTCCCTAAACAGAGCCATAGTTTCTTGGCTCATGGTTGGGAAATTCCCTAAAGAATGTGAACTTCAGAGAAATGTGGACAACTTTGGGCAATGGGCTGCCTAGCATAAGCTGGGTAGAATCACTTTGGCCTTAACTTTGTTTTCCTAATGCCATTGTGCCTCCATTCCTCAACAATGGTGTGTGCTCATTCAAAAACTTCTATGACTGTACAGCTGTTAGGTTACGTTTTCTCATTGAGATGGTGATACACAGCACACTTGTGTTGTGATGCTGATGTATTCAGATATACACAGCACACTTGTGTTGTGATGCTGATGTATCAGATATACACAGCACACTTGTGTTGTGATGCTGATGTATTCAGATATACACAGCATAGTTGTATTGAGTCTATTCCATTTACTGTGAACCTTTACGGAAAGACTGTGACATCCACCTAAAAAATGATTTTTCCCCAAAAACACTTGAATGAAAAATAGTGAAGGTCACAATGATAACAATCACATTTAAATTATTAAAACATTCACATTTACAATAAAATGTACTAGTATTTCATTTTGGAATTATAACTGACAAATGGTCCCCTTTCAGTCATCAGTGAACTTCTCTATCTGAGTAACTGTCACTCACTGATGCAGCTTGCAAGCATGGCTCAGCGAGGGGCGTCGTATCTCATTGTGGGGCCAGCTATGTGGTCCTCTCTGTGGACTGGCTGCTCTAATTGGGAACATCGTCCTTAGGGCCTGGTGAGCCAGGCTGTGCTCCACTTTCTCCTCTTCCCCCTTCATCTGCTCCCCTGTGCTCTGATCAGATATGTCCCTCTCCTGGAGCTGCAGATTCAATGTTGTCCTTTGAAATAAATTCTTCTGGGGGGCAGGGCAGGTGTCCATGTAGTAGTTGGGATTGGGTCCAGCCCCTCAGACCTCTCTTCTGGTTCCCTACTCCATGCCGGCATGTTGCATTCACATCTTGGAACACTGGGTTCAAGTCTTGTCCCTCTTTCCCTTTGGAGATATAAAAAATAGCCTCCTCTTTTGTGGGTTAGTGTCCTGTTCCCCCACTACCCATTTCATCAAAGCCTTGTTTTAGAGAATTTGGATAGGTTTGATATCCAGGACGGATTTTCTGAGCCTTCCAAGAAATCTTATGTGGTTGTTATGAGAAACTGGACATAAAGCCTAGGACGTAATGAATGAAAGCCAGTTGGCATTGGAAGTTGATTCTAGCTCTAGACCAGTGGTTCTCAACCTTCCTAATGCTGAGACCCTTTAATACAGTTCCCCATGTTGTGGCGATCCCCCCAACCATAGAGTTATTTTTGTTGCTACTTCATAACTGTAAATTTGCTACTATTATGAATTGGGCGACCCCTGTGAGAGGTCGTTCGACCCCCAAAGGGGTTTCGACCCCAGGTTGAGAACCGCTGCTCTAGTGACACCCACATCACAATGCCAATATGTGTCAGAACATTGTAAGCTGCAAGGCAACATTTCACTATAATAGCACCTTTATAGTTTGCCTTCCTTCAAATTCGATATAACCCATCCACTGGTGTCTAGTAGATTCTAACTCAAAGCAATTCTCTAGGACAGAGTAGAAATTCCCCATAGGGTTTCAAAGGCTATAAATCTACATGGAAATAGACTGCCTCATCTTTCTCCGATGGAGCAGCTGGTGGGTTCAAACCACCAACCTTTGGTTATCAGCCCAACGCTTAACACACTTTCTTATCAGGGATTCTCAGTTGTACCTCACATGAACATGATTCATATATAAATATATATATGAATAAATATATGTATAATGAATAAATCCAGTGTGTTATCTAATTAGATTCCTGGTAGTAGTTTATCTTTAAAGTAATATTTTTCTTAATAATTTAAATTTCAGTTGGAAATTAGAATTGTTGGAAGAGTAACATCTCAGAAATATTCTAAATTAAAGTAGCTACGAGTGATCTTTGAAAAAATAAAACAACCAATTATGTGATGCTAATATAAGATCAATAATAATTTAAAAAATGTTTTCTTTTGCAGGGACATACTTCTGTAAGTATTTTGCTTAAAAGGTGATGGGAAACTCTTAACCAGGATACTCTCTGTGAGGTTGTGAGAGCTCTCTTTTGGCTGTTCCTGCATTTCTTTTTCTCTGACTCTTCTATGAAATGAATTGTCCTAGCAGTAAGGGGAGGTAACTCATCTTTTCCTTGAACTGAAGCAATATCTGTTTCAAAACCAATGCTTAAAAATATTCCTCTAGACCGCCATGGTTACTGGGGGGAAAAGGTAAACAAAAGCAAGGATCTTTGAAAAGAAAAGTACTCTATCTGTCTTTACTACAGCAGAAAGAAAAGCAAACTGTATTTTCAGAAGAACACCAGAAAGCTTTCTGTGAGAGCTGACAAATGCATCAAGGCATTGTTTGCAGATATTACTTTTGATAGGTTTGATATACAGCATAGTTTTCTGAGCCAATAGAATATTGTCTTCTTACAAATCTATCAGGCCGGCAGGCCTGCTGCTATGGGCTGGCTTATCAGCTCCAGCCAGAGTCTGCTGCACTTGCATGCGACTTTGTAGCCTGAGAGGAAAATAAATTGTCCCCAAGCAGTTAATGAGGAAGAATTATTGTGAGTGAGATGCAGGGCATTATGAATGAGCATTGTGCTTTACAGACTAGATGTTGATTTGCTGAAAGAAAAAAAACAAAAGCTTCCTTACATGAAGTAGAAATTTTATTCCTTTTAAATGGTCATTTTATGTGCATTTAGTGGGTTTCTAGTTCAAAACGTGAATATTATCTCTTTTCTGTTGTGTTTTAGGGATAGTTCTAAAGAGGTAATTTTCATTTCTATAGCTTGCAGTGAACATTTTTATTCATTCTAACTATTTAATGAAACATCTGTGTTTGCTGTTGAAGCAGATATCGAGTACCTATAGATAAACTGAATGCATGTTTCCAAGCATCAAACATATGGACAGAATCTTTATAGCATGTCTGAATTGATTATGGGTAATCTATGGGCCTAATGAGCTCCCCTTTTGCAATTGTTTGGATTAAGATTTCTAACATCAAAGGTATGGGCTTTGAAGAACACGGTTAGTCGAATTTAATAGGTGTTCCCTACTAGCACACAGTAAAGTCTTTGCTAAAAGGGAAATGGCGTCAGCTCCCAGCTCTCCTCTTGAACTCTGCGAGCCCTCAGATCTGTGGGAACTCGTCAGGGCTTGCTCCGGTCCTATAGATAACCTGTGAAGGCCACAGGGCTGCTCTGTGAAGAAACTGGACTGCAGGCGGAGAGCGGTTTGACTCCATTCAGAAAATGCATATTTTGAACTAGTTTGGCTTTTCCCCCCTATACTTTGAAATGAAAGAAACACACAGCTGGTAAGGTAGCATTATTTGTTCAGGCAAATTAATCCCAAATTGTTAGTGGTTTAACCCAATATAAATATGTTTCTTGCTTAGAAAAGGGTCTGGAATGGATTATTCTTTTCTAGTGATTCAGGACATTGGACCTCTTTTCTCTGTGGCTCTACCATTCCTTAGAGCCTTGAAAATCATAGCATTCCTTTGGAGATTGAGAGAAGAGACCGTGGGGAAAGGACACCCAGGAAGGGAAACACGTTCCATTTCTGCTGATCTCTTGTTACTAAGACCTCGTCAGCACACCAGACTAAAAGGGAGGCTGAGTGTGGTAGGCAGACCATACTCCCGAAGATGTCTCATCTTAAGGCTGTGAATGTAAGACTTATCCCTCCCGTGACTATGTTGTGCTAAATGGCACACAAAAACAAACACCAAACTACTTCTGTTGGGTTGATTCCAACTCGTTGGGATCCTAGAGATTAGAACTGCCCCATAAATACAACATTAATTATAATGTTAGAATTCTTTTTTTTGTAACAGATTTTCTATTTCGGAACAGCTGATAAGCTCCAACCACCGACCTTTTGGCTACTCCTTAATGACACAGTTGACCTTAAAGTAGAGATTCTCTCAATGTGCCCGGTCTAATCATACAAGCCTTTAAGAGCAGCAAAATTTCTGCAGTTGATAGCAAAAGAAGTCAGATAGATTCTAAGCACACGAGGAATTAGAAGGCTATTGGTGTCTTGAATATAGAGGGGGTCCCGAAAGAAGCAATGATGCGAAGTCATACCCCCAGTTGACTGAGAGAGCAAATGAAACTAATGGCCACGACCACAGGGAGTTGGGTTGACCACAACCTGATGATCTTGTCAGGAGATTCTTTCCCAGAGCCTCACAGTCTGGTGAACATCTTCCGGGACACAAAACTGAGCACCTAGTTGAACCATGCCAGACTTTCGACCTATGAAATTGGGAAATGATAAATATGTGCTGCTTTAAGTGATTACATATGATATCATTTTTATCAAGCAAAAGTCAAAACAAAAACTGATATACTTAGAAATGTAGACCTTACTAGGGCCTATGTTTTATAATATCAGCTCATTCAAACAAACAAACAAACAAACAAACAAACAACCCAAATCAAAAAACAAGAGTTGTTCCTGAATGCATTCTGATTCCTGGTGCATGAATCATGATCCCATGAAGTACAGAATAGAACTGCACTGCATACAGTTCCCAATAGTTGATCTTTTGGGAGTATGTTGTAAGGTGCAGGAATGGATTGCCCAGTAAGCAAGGTAAGCATAAACTTAGGGAATAATGGAGACAGGGGCACCCATTGCCCAAAGCAAGCACCCAGAAATACCTGGTACACAAGACACAACATAAAGTGAGCACCCCATTGGAAGGGAACTGGCAGGGGACTAAATTAATTTGATTCCAGCTCCAGTTCTTGAGAAAGTACTGGTTCTGAGGATGCCCACGTGCAAGGTTGGTAAACCTAGGAAACCCCTATCACATCAACACTGGGCATCTGTCTCCTATAGTCCCTTCCCATGTAATTGATACTCTTTATCTCTGCAGGTGTCTTGGGTGTATATTATTTATTTCTACTGAACAAAATATGGAGTCTTAATCTACCTAAAACTAAAGTAATAGTAATGTGTGGTAATGTCCAGAGAAGGCAGCTTCCAAAACGTTGGGGGAAATTCCTTTAATTTTTTATTTTATTTCTTCCTCGGACTTTTTGAAACTCCTTTATATTTATTTTTCTGATCACTAAAATTATCTTCTGTGACTTTAAAATTTATTTATATAGAGTTGGAGTGTTTATTACAAAACAAGGATCAAAAGCGATGTATGAATTATTTAAAGCAAACTGATGGAAAGTCTATTTTTTGTTGTGAGAGAGCAAAAGACTTTCATAGTGAGGCGGAAACGACTAACTTCATGGACTCATTTTTGTTGTTGTGGAATATTTGGAAGCTGGTTTGTTCCCCCCACCCCCTTAAGTGTGGTATACTGTAAAAAACAAACAAACACTGCATCCACTAAAAATTCTATAATCTAATTAATCTTATTCTGCTAAAATGGCATGTGCCAATTTTGTTTAATTGTTAATACTGTAGTTGCATTAAATATATATCATGAATAACCAAGTTATACATGCACACAGATACACACACATTCACATATAACTCATATCGCATTCAAATGTGTGAGTAAACAGAGGAGCGTCATCACACGTAATCAGTGTTCAGGGCTCTCACTGCCTCCATCAAGCACGGGCTAGACTTGCAGGGAACCTCTGAGTGTGCTCACTGTGTCAACCGTGTGGTCAGCAGCCAAGCAATCCGTGCTTTGCATCATGCAGGGCACCATCATCGTGTCAAAGAGGTGCGCAAGTATCTGATGCAGACGGGAACGTCTGCGCCTGTCAAGATTGACAGTCTCAGAAACCCTGTCGAGGGGCCACTCTGAGTTGAGGAGGACTGAATGGCAGTGGGTAGTTATCGCTAAATATGTAGAATAAAGCACTAACGACAAGCCATTCACAAAAATAAAACATGCCTGAAGTGTCTGAGATTAAAAGTTCAGAAAAATCACCAGGCAAATAGTGAATAATGCAAGTTGATCCATTTTTTTCCAGAAGGGAAATGGTGACGCACCTGGTTCTAATCTCAAGGTCTGAAGTCGTAATCCACCAGCTCCTTACAGGGCAGAGATGAAACGGTGTCCAGCTGTGAAGACTACAACCTTGAAACCCCACGAGGCAACTCTGAGTCCTCCACAATCACTGTGAGTAGAAATTGACTTGATAGGAAAGGTTTTGCTTTTTTTGTTTGTTTGTTTAAATTTCTTTCAAATGACAAAAATAAGTTTCTTGAGAAGTCAGGCTCTTACTTACTTAGCCTGCTAACTGCCATGGGGTAGCTGGTAGTAGCATAACCAGATGGATATTTAAAAAAAAAATCATTTTATTGGGGCCTCGTACAACTCTTATCACAATCCATACATACATCCGTTGTGTCAAGCACATTTGTTGCCATCATCATCCTCAAAACATTTGCTGTTCACGTAAGCTCCTGGCATCAACTCATCATTTCTTCCCCCCTCTCCACTCCCCAATGAACGCTTGATAATTTATAAATTATTATTATTTTGTCATTTCTTACAATGTCCAATGTCTCCCTTCACCCACTTTACTGTTGTTCATCCCCTAGGGAGGAGGTTATATGTGGATCCTTGTAATCGGTTCCCTCTTTCTACCCCACCTTCGCTCCATCCTCCCGGGATCACCACTCTCAGCGCTGATCCTGAGGGGTTCAACCAGATGGAGATTTATGAACTAGATGAAAGAGTTAGAAGTGCCTCCTGGCATATACTATGCAGAGAATGAATCAGTCGCCATCCCTAGTGGGCAGTGGGATTTATCAGGCCAACAATGGCCCGATCAAATTTAACATTGGAATTAAACAATTAACTTCCTTAACTTTGATTTCATATTAGCATTTCAATTTATGATGATTGGGATTTCTAAAGGCCTGAAAATAATTTCTTGAAACATTGACATGATGTTCTTGTTATAATACAAATCACTGCTTTCTGGGAAAAATGGGAAGTCCATAAATAAAATGTACAAATGTGCTTGACACAATCGATGTACGTATGGATTGTGATAAGAGTTGTACGAGCCCCTAATAAAATGATTTAAAATAATAATAATTTAAAACATTTATTTTAAAAGGATACTCAGCACAGCATTTTGTGACAAAAATAAAGGAATAACTCATTTTCACACACAAAAAAAGTGAAACTTAATCTTGAAAACGAGAAAACTAACATGCTGCATAATTTGGTCTCTTTACAGTAAGTGAAACCATTTAACGTCTGAATTAATTGCTCTGCTACAAGAGAATCTTTTTCCTATCAAAAATATTTTAAACTCTGTTCACTGTTGGCGAAAATATAAATTAGACCAAACTTTCTGGGGAGCAAATTGCAAGTATGTTTGAAAAGCTATAAAATTAACATTTAATTAAGCAATTCTTCTTTTAGAAATAAATGCTCAGATTATTTAAGGTATACAACAGAGGTGTTTATCAGAGGGTTAAATATAGCTCCAAAGCGTTGGATAACAATATGTTCTACTTTTTAAAACATTGGTTGAATAAATTATGATTCATATACATCATGACATTTTATATAGATACTAAAATTATATGCTAAGGGATTATTTTAATAGCAATTTTTATTGCAAATTAGGTAGGGGGTTACATTTAAGATCATCAAATTTGTGTTCTTCAGTTTAGTCCGCCCACCGAACCCCCTAATCCCCTTCACCTGGTGCTTCCTTTCTCCTCTCCCTTCCGTAGACTCCTACCCTCCATTTCATCCAAGTTACCACCAGCCCATGCTCCAATTGCCGGGTCCTCAAACTATGGCTCTCTTTTTTTTACTGATACCACATGTTCTCTTGGTAAGTACATGTGGCTCTGAAGTAAAATTGAAACATTTTAAGGGATATTCAAATAATGGTGATATCATTTGTTTGCAAATATGTATTTTTGGATCTCGAATGATTTAAAATTTGTTGTGAGGCACAGGATTGGCACTTCCCTCTCAAAAGCTTGTCACCTCTGGTCTAGGCCATTGCTCTATCCACTTAGCCCATTGCCCTCCCTCACCCAGGCATTCTCCCATGTCTGTTCCCTTTGCTATGAATGTTTTTATCTTGTTTTTTATTTTCATCTTATAACAGTGGCCTGACATAATATCTGTCCTTTGTGATTGGCTAATTTCACTCAGCATAGTGGTGTCCAAGGCCATGAATGCGAGGAGTCCTTTCATGGCTTCATCATTGTTTTTTTTATTATCAATGCATAGTATTATTCCATTGTGTTTACGTACCAAATTTTTTTTAACCAATAAGAATATATTTACTTATGTGACTGCTAGTCTATAAAGTATATTTCTCAGGTCACAAGTATGACCCAAAATAAAATGCAAGTCTTATGGAAATAAGAACATGTTGATAAAGTAGTGGTAACACATTAGCATTGTACATCTCTTTTGGATTAAAAGCTCTTCTCGTCTATTTGTGTGGCTGGCTTTCTTTTTATTTTCTCTCTGAGTTTTCTACATTGAGCGTGGATTAATTCTGTAGTTAGAAAAACATAGCTTTTTCCAACATAGATATCATTAACATTTTCGTTTTATCCATTATTTAATCATCATCTGTTGAAGGTGTTCTAGTCTGGTAACAAGTTGGAGAGACAAGCATCGATTAAATAGACCCAGCTTGCCTTCAGGAGGCTTATTTATAGAAGGAGTGATTTTGCTGTCCTGAGAGCTGATGCGAACTGTTCTCATGCTGCTTCATCTCAGCTTAGGGCCATTTCTGTGTGCGGATGCTTTCAAGGAGTCAGCTCCGACTATGATGACCGCGTGTCGCACAGCAAGTGGGACCTGCCCTGCACCGTCCTCATGGGAACTGGCACGCGCGAGTCCAGTATTTTGGCTGCTGTGCATTTTGAGTGATTTCTAGTCTTGAAGACTCATCTCCCAGCATTCTGATGTTGTTAGGTGTTGTTGAGATATGTTCTGACTTCCGATTATATATAAATACGTACATATATATAATCGGAAGTCAGAATATATATCAATATGTTCAATATTATGCACCAACACCATAATAGAAAGTCGTACATTCTTCTTTGGCCTTCTTTGTTCATTGTCCAGCTTTCAGATGCATGTGAGAGGATTGAAAATGCTATGACTTGCGGTAAGTGCGCCTTAGCCCTAAAGGTAATATCTTTGCTTATTAGAATAGTACAGATAGCTTTTAGAGTGGATTTTCTCCCTGCAATACATTGTTTGAATTTTGGACTGCTGTCTCCATGCCATTGATTATAAGTCCAAGTAAAATTACATCTTAGAATGCTTAAATGTTTTCTGTTTCCCTGATGCTTCCAGCACTATATTGCACAATGTTGAGTGGTGAGCAATAGGATTTTCACTGGCTGATTTGGGGGAGTAGAAGGTTAAGCATTTTCTTCTGGTCTGTCTTATTCTGGAAGCTCTGCTAATACCTATCTACCACGCGTGACCTTGCTATTTCAAACGCTAGTGGCATAACTTCCAGCATCAGCACTTTGCTACATTCTGACAAACTGAAGGACAGGTGATAGGACTCTTTCTGGATACATATCAATAAAAGGAAAACACTCCCACTTAACTTCCTATTTTCATAAGCAATTCATCATTAATTGGTTAATGTGTGAGAACTGTGAATAAATGATATCTAACAACAAAACACCAAAGTCATATAAGTTTTAGTTTATAGAAGGTTCCTTGTTGCAAATATGTATGCTGTGGATTTTTCTTTTCTTTTAATAAAATGTCTGTTCTGATGCATGCTTGTCGGATGCATTTACAAATAGTATGACTTACTCTTTTCAGCCCTAAAACTTTATTGGGCTTCTCCGCGGAGCTTCTGGATCAGAGGAACTTGCTCCCCACAGTGGGCTCTGCCTCTTTGACGTGCAGGATTCTCTCAAGCCAGAGGGGAGGACATCCGAGGTCAAAGTTGAATCCTTTCTCTGTTCCTCCTTAAGAAGGGGTGGATTCTTTATTATGACACACTCTGATAGATTTCAAATTGGGGAAGAGGAATTTTTAACAAAGTCCTTTCCTGTTCTATTCAAGATAAGAACAAGTAACCAATTGCTGTCAAGTTGATTCTAATTTATGGCAAATTTGTGCATGCTAGAGCAAAACTGTGCTCCACAGTGTTTTCCAAGGCTGAGTTTTGGGAGGCAAATTGTCAGTCCTTTCTTGGAAGGCACCTCTGAGTGGAACTTTGGGTTAGTGATGGAGGACATTAACTGTGCATACCTCATAGGGATGGTGTATGCAAGGCATAGTTTTTAGGGTTTGGTTTCAGTGCGTCTGAATTCTGATTCAGGGAATCTATACTTTAAAAATTCTTCTTGGGTGACCCTGTGGCCCAGGTGACCTTGTGTTTAGGAACCAGCTTTCTAAGCCTTTGTGTCTGACCCCTCTTGGGAAACCAGGTTTCAGAATCCTAAATTCCAAAATTGAAAAAGGAAAGGCTATCAAAACGTAATCTGAGAAAGTGCTACCTGAACATGTCTTCTCTCTGTTTTTGTCCAATCCTATAATAACACACTTCTTCCCTCGCCCCCTTAATTTGTGTAGATAATTAGGGAAATTGCTTTGTTTTTGTGAAACACTGATTTTTTTTCCTTCTGAACCTTCCTAAAAGCATTAAAGCTCACCATGTAATGAAATATGCTTTTATTTAGAGACAGAAAATGAAAGAAAGAAACAACAATAATTAAATCCTCTAAATAATGTGAGCTTTGTGGTTAAATCTCCATGCAACTCCTTGAAAATTTAATAAGGGGATAAAGACTGTTTTCCATTTGTGTAATACACTGCCGCATTTCTCTCCTCAAGGAAATTGTCTCTGGCTAAAGAGTGCCTTCCAATTTAACTTGCTGAGTATCTAGCTTGAGAGACTTTTAGCTGTCTATTTTTTAACTTAAGTCACTCACGTACAGCCATATTATCTCACATCAAAGCAGGGTATAAAACAAAGAGAGTAGGTGAAGAGGAAAAAAGTCAGGGATGAATGTCATAGTATACGATGCAATTACACACAGTCTGTGACTTGTGAATATCCTTGCGTTTACAATGGGTTCCTGAGAGAGGGCCAGCAGACTGCTCCTTTTCGCTCACAGCCATCCTTTCCTATGTAGGCCATCTGTTGGGCACTTTCAAGCTTATGGCAGGGAGTCTGTGCCCGGTTGGCTCTTACTGCTTTCCCTAGGTGCGTGCTTTATTCTGTCCCAATACTCAGACTCCTGGGTCCCACAAGGTCAATTCTGACTCCGAGAGGCCCTGCATAGGGTTTCTGAGACTGGGGACCTTCACAGGAGCAGACAGCAGTCTTTTTCCTGAAGAGTGGTGGATGGGTTTGGACTGCCCATCCCGCCAACGCACAGAGCTATCGGATCTCCCTAGTACTCCAGTACAAGTGGTAGTACGTAAGGTCAAAGGATTTTGAAAAGAAGGGAATGGAACAGATTCAATTCCAGCTTTATTTCTTGCTGTACCTGTCTTCCTCCTTATTGCTCATAATACCTTTGCACACAAGAATGGGACATTGCATTCAGTCTTACCACTTCTCCTGTCATCACATCTGCGTTCCACCCTGCACTTGCTCTCTCAGTTCGTGGGTGCTTTTCCATTATGGCCTAGCGTTAGTATATCCTGCTCTAGAGATAAGACACTAGGGAGCAGGAAGATGTGCAGTTCTTGCTCCCACGGGGGAGAAATTGTTCTATTAACAGCTCATGCTGGAACTTGAGGTAAATTTTCCTAAAGAAACACTGAGTTGGTTGATAGTTATTTTACATCAGATTATGAATGCTCTTAGTAAATATTTCAATTAAAAAGACTGATAGCTAGCTTTGGAGCCTAATCTCATCAATTGATTAATTAATATGAATTTGTCTAGAGAGTTGGCGAATGAATGGATGTAACTAGAAGATGAATGTAAAGTTCCTATCATTGTGCTGGTAAGGTCCCCAAGTGGCACAGTTCGCACTTGACCTTTAGCCTAAGGAGTTTCAGTTCAAGCCCACCCAGCAATACCAGCACATGGTCATCTCCTTCCACTAAGAAGGTAGCCAAGGAACCCGCACTGAGCAGTTCTCTGTAACATATGGAGTCAGTCAAAACGGACACAAGGACCACTACCTACCTCATCACTGCACCTAACTCCTAGTAGTCAAGTCATTATTTCTCTCCCCTGTGATTTTTTTCTAATGGGAAGAGTTCTACTAATTCCAGATGGCTTATGCATAAACATTGAAATATTTCAGATGTGTTTATCAAATGAGTCTGGTGGTCTCGTAGAATCCATTGATAGCAGTCTGACCCCAAACAATCCCACAGGCTCATAAGAGGTTGGGTTATGTTGTACAAAAACTTTCACTGGACCAGCTTTTGTGAGTCAATTCATTTCTTTCCCCCATGAAATCATTTCCTCCATGGAGAGTGGTGATTGAGGGATATGACATAAGGGTGCAGCCAGCTTCCACCAGGGGCTGTCCGCAAGGTCAGCTAGCAGAGAGGGTTGGTGCACACCAACGGGGAGACCATAGGTCATGGGGGGATAGCATCAACAGTCTTGGTTCAAGACTTCCCAATTTCCAGTGGCTGTATATCTGTCACCTCACTACTAGACTACTGAAGGGTTCATGATTTCTCCCATTTCTACACCACTTGCTCCTCAACTCTGATTTATTTTTTATCCCAACTAAATGAGCTTTGCCTCAAGCAGCACCTGGTCTGTGTCCTGTAGTGGTCTCATAGTCTGCTGTATATACTGTACCCTCCTGATTTAATAATTTTGCCTGTGCACAGAGAGTAGAATTTGTAAATCCATGTTCATTATGTGCTTAACAAAGTGCACCAAGTTAAGTTAGAGACTAGACTTTAAGACAAGGAAGATGTGCACTAAAACTTGTGAGAGCTGGAACCAGATGAGACTACCTTGTTTTTCTAGGTCTCGCAGGTTTCCATCTATGACAAGACACTGCTCATCACTTTTGCATCACTCACTGTTAGTGGAAAATATTTGAATTCTCTTAACAGGTCTGCCTTAAACAGATTTTGGCTTTTTAAGGTTTGATAGCCTCCTTTTTCAGGTATCCTCCTTTAAAAGCTTTTTCTTAAAGGAAGCAGATAGACTTTGGGCCTCTACTTAAATCCTACCTCAGTACAAGAACAGTTGTTCTAATAATGTGGCAATGTATGATACTCACCTTCTTGACATGATCACTGAAGATAAAATGGGTGCATAAGCAAATGTGGTGAAGAAAGCTGATGGTGCCTGGCTATCAAAAGATATAGCAGGCTTGAAGTTAAACAAACGACCCTATAGCACTGAAGCAACAAAGCCCACATGGAAGAAGCATGTCAGCCTGTGTGATCATGAGGTGTGGATGGGACTAGTTATCAGAAGTTCTAAGTCAAGCAATCAAACTGACATGAGGAACATAGGCAAAATGGAGACTGAAAACCCACCTGTAAGATAATTGGATAGTCCCTCACAGAAGGGCCATGCGGAAGAGGTAATATATCCAGGGTGCACCAGAGCACTAATGAAGTACCTAACTATCCTCTAGTTCTTTAAAATTTCCTCCTTATTTTTACCTCACTAATATTGCTAGACCTTGTATATACATTGGTACAATGAAGATCTTTCGATGCACAAAATCCTTACAAACAGGGGAGGAATGATTCCCTGAGAACAGGGGAAGAGTGGAGGGGGAGGGGGGGGACTGATAGCAATGACGAGTATATAACCCCACTCGAGGGAAACAAACCTCAGAATTTTAGGTGAGTGGATACATTGGATGGTGTAAATTATGGCAAAACAACAACAACAACTCTATGTAATATACAAAGGGTTCAGGAGGGTGGTAGAAGAGGGGAGTGAGGGGAGAAAGAGGAGCTGATATCAAGGAGTTAAAAAATATATTGAAAATGATAATGGCAACAATGTACAACTTTGCTTGATCTAATGGAACTTTGGATTGTAATAATATTAAAATGTTTAAAATAACAACAAAATCAAAACTCACTGCCATAGAGTCAACTCTGACACATAGCATTCTGGTGTTTGAAGTGGTTACACATTGGGCTGCTAACCACAAGGTCAGTAGTTCAGAACCACTATCTACTCCATGGGAGAAAGATAAGGCTTTCTATTCCCATGGAAAAAGAGGAAGGCCTTCCACCAGATGGATTACACCGTGGCTGCAAAATGGGCTCAAGCCTGAGAACAATTGTGGGGATGGCATAGAACCAGGCAGTGTTTCATTGTGCTGTGCACAGGTTGCTATGAGTCTGATCTGACTTGATGGCACCTAGCCACAACTTTCCCTTAAGGATTTTCAGTCTCAGAGACCCACAGGGGTCGTTTTACCTTGTCCTCTAGGGTCTTTATGAGACTAATACAACAGGTTCTTTCCATTCTTTTTGCTGCTGCTTCTGCTACTTGCCATATACAATTTATAGTGTATGCTCATTTAGTATTTCTTTGTCCTTTAGTTTTATAGGTTATCCATGATATTTATGAAATATCAGATTTTTACTTTTGTAACATAATTTCACATAGAATTGTGTTCCTCGAAAATATGTGACAACTTAGCTGGACCAGAACTCTAGCAGTTTGGAAGTTATGTAATAATGTAATTTGGTAGTGATGTAATGATCCCTCACAATCTGACAGAATGTAATTATTTTCCACTTGTGATGTTTTGTATAGCCTGTGTGCTAAGGAGGCAGGATTAGGTTGTGTTGCTGAAGAGTTGGTTATATTTGTTAGGTTAACGAGGCAGGATTAGGGTGGGAAGTAGCAGCCTTACTTAGGTTACAGCCCGGATCCATTGGCTGTGTCTCTGAGCATAACGTGCATCAGCAGTTATCCTATGAAAGAGAAAAGGAGAGAGATGTGAGAAGAGAGAGAAGCTAGGGAAGAACCAAGAAGGAAGAGCCAGGATCAGACCACATCCTTGGAGGCTGGGGCTCCTGTGCTGAGCTAGGGGTAGATTGATGGTAAGACGCTTGGAGATCTCCCAGGATCTATGGGCCCCCAGATAGCGAAAGGAGACCAGGAAATCTAGGACCAAAAGGAGAGGACGGCTTTCCCGCTAACCTGTGCTCTGCCTTTGGTTTTGAGTCTCTAAACTGTGAGAGAATAAATCCATATCTATGAAAGCCATCCCACCCCCTGATTTTATTTGCTGTAATGTTCCCTATTCATTTAGGAAGCAAGTGTCTTCCAGAGCTGCCTTATATTTCACAACCCTTGTGGTTGGTTGGTACGCATCCTCTAGTTGGTTTCAAATCACGAGGACCTCATAGGCAGCCATCCCTCTGTACCCGCAGTGGGGATTGGTTCCAGGAGCCTCTGCAGATATCCAAATCAGAGGGTTCTCAAATCCCTTAGATAGAATGGCATCGTATTTGCATATGATCCACTCACATCCTCCCATATGCTTTAAAGCATCTTTAGATACCTTATAATACCTAATATAATTTATATGTGATATAAAGAGCAGTTTATACTCCTACCTTTTGACGGATTAAGGATTCCTGGTGGTGCAGTGGTTCCTCTTTGGACTTCGATCTGTAAAGTCACAAGTTTCAAACCACTCATCGCTCTGTGGGAGAAGGGCACCGCTTTCTACTCCTGTAAAGAGCTGCAGTTTGGGAAACTCAACAGGCGGCAGTTCTACACTGCCCCATGGGGTCACTATGAGTTGGTACTGACTCGATGGCAAAAAGTTTTTTGCTTGTTTGTTTATGAGAGATTGCTTGGACCACTTAATTGTTTTTTTGGTGTGTGTGTGGGGGGGTAGGCGGGGCATGGGGGGTGCTATTTTAGATGTGGAAGTTGCAGATTTAGAATATGTAGCAAAATGAAATACTGCCCTGACTTGTACCATCCTCATTTTTGTTGTGTTTCAACCCATAGCTGAGGTTACAGTGCCAATCCCTGTCATTGAGTAGCTCCCTCTGTTGACTGGCCAGGCCATCTCTGTTGACCCGACATGACACCTTACTCCAGCCACTGGTTCCTCCTTATGACCTGTCTGAAGTAAGCATGCTGACGTCTCCTGATGCACTCAGCCAAGGAACATTCTCACTCTACTCCTTCCAAGACAGATTCATTTGTTCTTCGGTCAGTCTCTGGTATATTCCATATTCTTCTCCAGCAGCACAATTTGAACGTGTCAGTTTTTCTTTATCATAAAATTCTCAGACAAGATCAAATACTGTTTACTTTCCATTTGCACAGCTTTTGAGTTATTAAACTTTGCTGTATATGATTTTTCAGGTATCTAGTGAGATGAGGAAAAACTAGAATCACAGCTGGTAACTTGAAAGAATCTCAACTTTGTAACTGGATTGAGTTAACATAAGTATTTCTAAATGCGTGTGGTATTGAGCATTAACGTTTTTTATGTTGCCAGTTAGAAATACAGAGATTTCTTTTGAGACTTTGCACTTTTCACTTACAATACAGGTCTAATGTTTGATCTTTCCCCCTATGTACATATTCTACATTTGAGTATAAAAAAACACCAACATTTAGTACAACTGTCTAACTCTTTAAAATGGTTAGTCAATCGCAACACCTATGGACCCTTCAGATTCCGATTGTGGCACTGTACGGCTTTTGTTATCATCTACTGGCTTGATCCACCTCTTTGAAGGTGGGTCCATGAGAGGCGCTGTCAGATGGGGGAGTGCCACCACCAAGGATGCCCGGTGTCCCTCCAGGGATGCCTCCGGCACACTTGACAAAGGTGGTGAACTTGACAAAGTGGTGAACTTGACAAAGGTGGTGAACTTGACAAAGGTGGGGCTGCAGACTTTCTCCAGTTCTTCCTGATGATGTTCAAATTCCTCTTTCTCTGCTTCATATCAAGCAAGTTGATAATTACATTACACTTGTCAAGAGTCTTCTGTTGGTTTTCATTGTTGATCTCGCCTTGAAGCTCTTCTTTTCTTTTTTGGCTAGAACAAATAAATAGATTCTCTCAGCATGTGGAAGGATACATTCCAAATTCAGAGGGCCAGCTCTCAGGATTCTCTCTGTTGGCTCTGGTGAAAGGTCCTAGTCTTCTTTCAACATCTGTGGGCCTGATGGCCCTTGGAGATCCCCATGTGTCTTCCATCAACCTTTCTCTGGTTCTAGGAAGTTCACAGTGTTCAAAGGATGCACTCTGCTCCCGGCTCTTCTTTCCTGGGGGTACACAATCCCTCTGATCTCTGTCTCTCTCCATTTCTTCATTTTGAAACAGTTTTATTTAGATATAATTCATAAACTCATATTTTAGTAATTTAAATAAATTGAACAGAGTGGCATAATCATCATTGCAAGCAATTTTGGAATATTTCCTTCATTCTCAGACGACTTGGCATGAAGCTTTTCATCTTCAACTGTTGCTTTCATGTTAAATGCATACGAGTCAAGAGGATACCTATTTCACTACTTCTCATCCTCAACTTGGTACTTCTCAGCTTCTTGAACCGTAGGTCTTCTTTACCCAAGCAGCCCTTGTCATGAGCGATGCAAACCCTATTCTCTTTTCTAGTATTCTTTCCCAGAGCAAAGACATGGAGAATTCTGTTTGCATCAACATCAAAAGTGACTTCCATCCGAGGACCACCATGGTTAGCCAGCAGTATGCCCGCAAGCTCAAACTTGCCAAGCAGCTTGTGATCCTTGGTCATTGCACTTGGTAAGACCAGTCAAGACTCACCAGCAATTTCCAGACCAAGGAAAAGAGAAGTGATATTCCAGAGCAGCAAATCTTGAACTCGTTCAGATTTGTGTTCAGATAAGATAGTTGCCTGCCCAGCTGTGCGGTAATCAACAGCCTCCTCAGGGTCGATGCTCTTGTTTAATCCTTTTTTATTGACGAAATAGTGAAGAAGTTTTGGGATCTAGGAATTATGAGTAGAAGCACTCACTAGGATATGGATCTCTGCTTGTCCAGATTGCCATCCCTAAAGGCTTCCTCCACAGGCTCCTGGGTACTACGGAACAGGCCGGCATTCAGTTCTTCATATCAGGTCCGGGCAATCCAGATATAGAGGTCAGTTCCTTCATGGAGCCAACCAGTCTCTCTACTGGCCTGGGTGCTGGAGGAGAAGGTGCCCTTTGCATGGGAATCAGAGACGCCTAGGCGACGGACTGCTCCCTTATTCTCCCTGCTGTCCTTTGGGCGCTTGCATTTGAATTCAGCAATGAAATAGTTGACTCCAGTTGTCAAAATCTTCTCCACCTAAGTGGGCGTCCCCAGCTATAGATTTTACCTCGAAGATTCCATCTTCAATAGTTAGGATTGATACACCACCTCCCAAGTCGACTATCAGTACATTTCTTTCTGCACCAGCCTTTTTGTATTGGCCATAGTAGTAGGAGCAGCTGGCTCACTGATGTTCTCATTACACCAGGGCCAGCGAGGGCTCCAACGTTTTCGATAGCCTGATGCTCAGAGGTGTCTAAGTAGGCTGGTGCAGTGACAACGGCATGGGTAACTGTCTTCCCAAGGTAGGCTTCTGCAATTTCCTTCATTTCTCAGAGCCACAGAGAACAGCTCTTCTAGGTAGAAACTTTTAATTTCTCTCTTATATTCCATTTGAACCTCGAGCCTGCCTGCATCATTCATCACCATGAAGTGTCAGTGTTTTATATCAGACTGGAAAATATCATCCAATCTACTTCCAGTCAGACATTTGGTGTCAAAATCAGTTTGCATGGGATTCATAGCAACTTGTTTCTTTGGCACATAATCAATCATTAGGTATCCGTAAAAGCAACATAACTTGGTGTGGTTTAGTTTTCAATTATGTCCACTTTTCCATGCTGGAAGACACCAACACAGAAATATGTGGTGCCAAGGTCAATGCCAACTGCAAGTCCCTAAGACATGCTTACTCAATGTAGGTCCAGGCATGAGAAGCAAGAAATGGAGACTGTAAGACTACCGCCACACTAATGAGCCCCTAAGCATTAACTTTCATTACAGTTGCAGTGAAAAAGGTTAACTTTACTTCCTAACTCTGTCCATTTCCCTCTAAGTTTGATTTACTCTGAATGAATAGTTGTGCCTCTCTGTGTTAAATTGAATTTAAAGCAATTATTTATCTTGCTCATGGTGTTTTAGAGTTAGGTAGGATTCTATGTTCAACTTAACTGATTTCTAGTTGTGTCATGGTGGTTAATTTATGTAGCAACTTCAGATTAGTAGTTGTTTGGTCTTTTCTCTCATATGTAAAGGTTACAATTGCCTTCCTAATGGCATATGAGGAGAGCACCCCCTCCCAAAAAACAGATTTTTTTCAAAGCTGTGTATTTAAATTTTTGTTTTTTATAAAACAACCTTATTAACTTCAAAGTACTCTCCATTACACTTGACACATTTGTCAAATCTGTGATTCCATTCTTGGAAATATTTTTCAAATTCATCTCTTCAGATGGCTGACAGCACCTCCCGTGATTTTTCTTCACCTCTTCTGTGTCCTCAAATCATTGTCCTTTCATGTCCCTCTTCATTGGCACAGAGTGAGGTCAGGTGAGCAGGTGTGTGGGAGAGAGGCAAGCTGTTGTTTGCCAAAACTGGCTTACTGAGAAGGCTGCGTGATCCGGTGCTTTGTCATGATGACAAATCAGTTCCTCATCTGCCATAAATTAGGCCTTTTTTGCTGCTCACTGTTATGCAGTCTTTTCAGGACCTCTAAATAGAAAGCTTGATTAACAGTCTGACCCTGGCCGGTGTGGAATGAACTCAGATTACACTATCCCCAGCTCTTCAAAAACAAACAAATGAGTGAGCATCATCTTGAGCTTTGATTTCACTTGACAAGAATTTTTTGGGTGAGGTGACAATGGCATTTTCCACTGGCTTCATAGATGCTTGGTTTAAGGGTCATAAAAACAGCACTATGTCTCATCAGCAGTAATGACTTGGAAAAAAGTCTGGGTCTCTTCGGAGCTGTTCTTTTGAAGCCTGGCATATTTCCAATTGATGCTCTTTTTCCTGGTCAGTCAGAACCCGAGACACAAATTTCACAGAGACCCTCCCCCTTCCCAAATCTCCCATTACAATTCCCTGAACTGAGCTCCATGAGAGACCAGATAACGTCCCCATCTCTCCAATAGCCCGTTGTTGCTCTTTGAGCACATGTGCACAGATTTTGTCAACATTTTCATCCTTTTGGGAAAATTCTGGACGGATGTCCAGAAGGAGATTTGTCATCAATCGACATTACCCCTTTTTAAAATATGAGAAAACCACTCATACACTTGTGTTTTCCCCATAGCACTGTTCTTTTAAGCTATGTTCAACACCACACCAGTTTCTGTGGCATTTTTTCCAGAACAGGAAACAGCATTTCACAGCTGCATGCTGTTCTTTGAAATCTGCCATCACATAAAACAGGCTTCGACTAAAACTGCTTTTACGAAAAAATTCACTATGACCAGAGAGAACCTGCACTAACTCAGAGTGAGTTGCTGGATGCTCGCCTAGTGGGAAAAATGCTTGCTATGAAAGATCTGCCCAGTGGAGCTTTTTTCCATTGGTGTGTGGGGGTGGGGGTAGGGGGGATGCAGGTATCCACTTGTGTGTCAAAATTTCAGAAGTAATACATAATTGTCAAAACCTACAAATATGAGATTTATGAAGAGTTATTTCTCTTCCCTTTCCTCTGTCAGTCCTGATGTAATCAACATTCCAAGGTGAATCTTCACTCATCTGCCAATATACGCCTCCAACTATATACCTTATTTAGAACTCATTCCAGTACATATTTGGAGCTCAAAAGCTTTATTGAATAATTTAATAAAATAAATAAATATGTATTGGTTATATAGAACCAATATGCATAAATGAAATATTTTATTTACAATCAATACGTATAACTGAAAAATAATATAAAATGCATAAAGGTTTTTTGTTTCTTCTCATTTAGAAAATCAGGACTATACTGTACATCTGTGGAGCGCTGGCAGGTAACCTATGGATTGCTAACTGGAAGGTCACTGGTTTAAAATCACCCACCCCTTTGGAGGAGAAAGATGAGGCTATCTGTCCCAAACAGGTTTATTTCCTGTTTATTTAAATCTTATGAAGGATTACTCTGTGTCAGAATTAACTTGATATCATTGGGTTTGGTTTGAAGCTTTATACATGTTATTTGAACTTTTATTGATGTGATTTCGGATTGTTTCGCTTTTTGTAGCTAAAAGTAATCTTGTGAACATTTTTCTTGTACTTGCGTTATTGGTATTGAGCTTGAATTCTTCGGAAGATGTGTTCCAAAGCAGGACTGCTGAGTCTAACAGTATGTACTTCAAATGGTTGGCTAGAGGTTATGAAATGACTTTCCCAATGAACTGTAGTGCGTCAGACATCACCGTTAATGTATAGAGTGTCCAATCCTTTCAGTGAAAATATCAATACCCATGAAGGCTATATTGCTGTTAGCTGACTGGAGGTGAATTCTGACTCCTCATGACTCTAGTGACAGAGTAGAATTGTCTCATAAAGTTTTCTTATTTTTTTTTATTTGTGTTTTGGGGAGTTGAATGACATGCATTATAAATAATTTCAACCATTGGTGTTGTTGGTTGTTTTGCTTTTTTTCACTTTTCTCCTGGTCCAAAATGAAAGTTTACCATGCCCTTTCTCTCAAAGAGCTGTCAATGGGCTTGGGAGCAACCATTTGTTTACAGGATGCAAATAATCATTTTCCTTTCTCTTTCCTTCTTACCTGCAGATACTCTGCCCAACACATAATTGCTTGTATCATAAAGCCTTTTTTCCCCTTTTCACTCTTCTTACTTTATTGTCATAAAGCATGGCTCATGAAAACTGTTATTTTTCTAATTGTCTTTGTCTTTCTTTTTTCACAACTGCCATTAGGAATGTGAAATGCCTCCCTCTTGATGATTTATCAAGAGCAAATGAGTTAGACAGTGTTCTCGTCGTAATCCATAGGTTTTCATTGGCTAATTCTCAATAGTACATCACCATGCCTTTCTTCTTAGTCTGTCTCAGTCTGAAAGCCGTGCACAGCGGTGACCACGGTGGCATTTTAAATACCAAAGCTGGTCCTTTTCGTGGCATAGCAACAGGGGAGCCACAGGCTTATGCTTAGTGTCCCTTCTGACTTTCAAATGTGCACTTCTTCAAATGACAAACTGTGTGGTTACCTTTTCTGAGGCTAAGCATTTTCTATCAAAGCCACAATAAGAGTGGGAACAGACTAAAGTTTCAAGATGAAATTTTGAAAGACAAACACACAACTTGAGGACTGAATCACAGAGTAGCTAAGTCACCCAGAGCAGGCAGCAAGACTTGCAAAGCCCGAGATACCGAAGGAGGAAGGAAATGAAAATAACTAATTACAATTGTCACCCTGCTGACCGGTTGAGTGAAAACGAAAGCTTCCAGTTGAGTATATCTGAGAGATTATTCTAATTAATGTTAGGACGAAGATTTCTATAACGTGCACATTATTGCTTTGCCTTGGGAACCAGAAGTGTGGAGTGTTGATTAAATAAGGTGCCGTTTTCGTTGAGCAGGTATTTTTCTCTTACGACTTGGTTCCACTATATGATCACATTTCTTCGCATAATTTGTATGTGATATATGTAAGAGTCCTTGTTTTGCACAGACCATATGGAAAGCTACAGGAGTGCCTTGGGAACCAGAATCTGTGGTGATTAACCATGGGTTCTGCTGTTTGTGCAGCAGATGAGCAGAGCTGTGAAATAAAAGGCATCGCACAATTGTTTTGTTGCCCTTACTTTGTCCTTTGTTTAGAGATGCTTTACTAAGGATAAGAGAGTAAAACAAAATAAGGAGAAATCCCAGACAAGTAAGGAAGAGAAATGGCAAAGAGCTGTTCAGAATGAAATTGAAGAAAGTGGGCTATTCATCCTGTGAAGGTGACAGCCTGAAGAATAAACCCTTTGGTGAAAATGAATCTAAAAACAAGGTTTCTAGTTTCTCAAGAATACCAAGAAACCTCCAGCAAATGTGAAACAATGCAATTGGAAGTGGTTTTGAAGCTAAATTTGGTGTTATAAGTTTCTGTGGAAAGCAAATCAGACCCAATATTTTGGAATCTGATAAATATGTAATGACATTCAGTCTCTGCAAAATATTTGACCAATATATCAATTTCAAAATTAAATATTTGAAATTCAAAATATCATATAAATTTGGAAGTAGAATATTTAGTAGACATTGACTAAAAAGGAAACACATTTCTGGGCTTTCTAAGGCATGCTTTCTTTTGTTATTCCAGGGTTGTGTGAACTTGGTTAGCTTTCCCTACAGTAGCATGTCCTAAATTGTGATTGAAAGAAAAATTATCTGGTGAACTTGGTAGAACGTCTTTCTAGGCTCCTTTTTTATGGGTCTGCAACAGTGCCCAGAGACTGCCGGGCAATGGAGAAGAGACGAGGGTGGAGCTTGTTGGGAATGTTTGAAAACTTGCAGCATTCATGGTGTCCGCTGGCCTCCCTTCAGCAGCAACCTTTTGATAAAATCCATGTAAGTTAACATTTTCCCTGCATTGTAGATTCTCTGCAATATTTTTCAAATAGCCTTATTCAGTTGCCATTTATGATGGTGAATGGTGTGTGTTAACCTGTCTGGGCCGTGATTCTCGGTGGTTTGGCAGAATGGAATGACGTGATCTCGCGCGGTGGCAGGAGTTCCAAGGGGGTTCGCCTCAGAGGTTCATCTACGTTCAATATAAACGACACTCTGGCAAAGCTTTCTCGCTCGCTCTGAAACCTGAGTCAGTTCATCGTCATCCGAGCTCTGGCTCTTGGGGTTCTTGGTTCCCATTGTCCGACCTGCTGATCATGTATTTAGCAGGGCTTGCAGATATGAAAATCAGGAAAAGTCTTTAGCCTGACACCTGACCTATGGACCTGCCATCCCTACAACGTAAGAGACATTTATTTCACAAGCATCTCACACCTTCTGTTTCTATGTCAAGTGTTTCTGCTTCTTTGGAGAACCAAGCCTAAGCCACCTGGCACTGAAAATGGTTCCCAACAGGCATGTAAGAATGAGTTGGTTCTCAACATGACTCATTGGAAACTCGGTCTCCATGAAGAAAGATGCTGCTGCTAACTCATGGTATGAGGGAACAATTTTAATCTGCCAAACATCATCACTGATAGATAAAGTATTTGCCAGATACAGGCTCTGGATGCTGGCAAATTGGGTACTTGCCATACATGGCAATAGAGGTAGACATACTTGACCTCCTCTGGCTTCCCCATTGCCCCCAAAGCAAGAGTCAGACATGACTCCATGCTCCATCCTTCATTGCTTACTCTGACACCAATCGTTCCTCCCCTGCCACTCTATCTACATCTGTGCTGGGCTTGATTACCTGTTGTAATGGCTGTGCAGAATTCACAGACAATACTTACAATTAGGGGGGTTTATTAAGGAGGTTCAATAGGTTACCACAAATGAAGATCAGCACAAAGTAACGCTGTAGTTATTGATCTCCTCAACCAGTAGCCAAGTCTGTCTCTGCTCTCAGTCTCTCAGTCACATTGTTCCCTGTCCTTTACCTCCATGGGCCATAAAGCTAACCTGCCTGTCACTCTATCCCACAGTTCCATAGTCTCAGGCCAGATGAGGAGCGACTTCCTCCTAGCCTCGGTGCTGCACCTCTGGGTCTCCATGCCACAGCTCTGACTCATTTGTTCGTGGTGGCCTCCGCCACTTTGACAAAGATTTTGGGAGTGCTCTTCCAAAGTGCTCCAGGGTTCTCTCTCTTCTGTTGCTTCAAAGAAGGCTCATCCTTATAGCAAGGGGTGGCTGGGGTGGGAGTGGTAACAAACACTGTCCAATTTCCCCCATCATTGTGGACACAAGCCCTGTTTGTATAGTTCTGCCCAATCATTTGGTGGGAGAGGAATCCTATTCAGAATTTTCACTCCACCAGAAGAAATACACGTAAACTGGTTGCTTAGTCTGAGTTTCATTAGAAAAATGGTGAAAGAAAGGGATGAGCGGAGGGTTTCGGAAGCATCACTCCAGCCTGCATGAAAGCCCTGCAGGTGGACAGGTGTGCCCTGAAAGCAAGCCTTTTGTTCTTGTAGTGACAGAGCTGACACGGCAGAACATGAAACTCAGGATCTTATTTTAAGGGTGGCTAAATTATGACACAAATGGGATTCCCAACCTCCAATGGTGCCTGAAATAAAGTGCGGCACTAAATTAATGGGAAGAAATTAACTTAATTAGGATGCTGAATTTTGGTTGGGGACATATGGGCAAACAATAAGAAAGATGAGGGCTTTGAATTCCTAAATTCCCTCGACTCAATCCTGCCAACAGAACCACATCTCCCTTCTGCAGAACTTCTTCTGTCTTTGTGTGCTAATCCACTCATCCCAGTAAAACCATTGTCTCTCTGCTGCTATTTGATGAGATTAAACTAGCTGTGCCTGAAGAGTCTTGATCTGAGATAACATCTAGGTCATTGCTAGGGAAACCGCCAGAGGAAGGTGCCTCATAAGCCATGGCTTAATGTTCTCAGGATCGAACCTTACCATTCGTACTTCCTCCGAAACCTATAAGTGAACGTAAATCTTAGAAGGTCCTAACAGGTGAAGTCAAAGTGTGACTCAGGAGGAGGTGTGCTACACACCAAAGAGCTCCTTGACTTCTCTAATGTGTACAGACAGAAACCTGGATAGTATGTGTGAGCCTGGCTATTAGAGATGTCAGCTAATGGTCCAAGGGCCATAAAGTTGGATCCGTCTGAGTTTCTTGATATGGGCTCCCTAAGCACAGGTTCTTTTCTCAGTGTTTCAAACGGAGAAAAGTCTCTAATAGTTTATTGGATTGATTCGAAGAAGCACGGGTATGAGGTGGCTACCGGAAATTGAGTTGAGGTTCCAGGCATGCCTTATCTGCAGAAGAAGGCTCAGGGAAATTGTATGTCTGAGTAGATTTATCAGCTTAGGCCCATACAGAGAGTGACCAGAGGATGAAACTTTTCATGATCACATTAATAGGACATGTATTTGTGAAGGGAACCTTCATTCTTGAAGACTGGTGTAATTGCTAGTATACATTAGTCAGTTTTGAAAGTGGGAACATCATATCTGAATTATAACACCTAACTAACAACAATAGGATTGATTGGACCCTGTAGTGGTAGGGTTCAAGTAGCAGCACTTCATTGGCAAAGACAAAGTAGACATGGCCACTTAACAGACAGGGGAGTCACAGCAGTAATCAGAACACTCTGACTCTATGCCAATGCATACTTTGTCAAGGTGATTCCAGGAGTGAAGAGATGGGAAATCTACTAAATACATGTACTTCTTTATCAGCCATACAGAGGAATTCTGCATCAAGACATGTAGAAGTTTAACTTGAATTGCTCTAGAGGTGTGACCTCTCAATACTCAGGCTTGAGCCAATTTATAGGAATTTAACTTGAATTGCTAGACTAGAGAGATGTGACTGCTCAATACTCCAACTTGAGCCAATTTATAGACAATCTCTTGAATGAAGGAGGTCAGATCCCTTTGAAGAAGGACTGCCAAAAATTTATACTATTTGTCGCAGCCTCCTCCAAAGGGATTTCGAGATTTTTTTCAAGAGTGACTGTTCACTGGGGAAAAAGGAAATAATCAGACTTCGTGGAGATTACTGGATAAGGATATCCATTTCAGGGGACACAAAATATCACTGTGGCCCTCTGGTAATGTTTTTTCTTTTACATTACAGAGATCACTGCAGCTACTGGGCATTTGAAAGATGAAGGGCTGGTGATGGTCACCACGTCCTCATTCAGTTTGTCCATTTTGACTGTGGAAAGCCTGGACAGATCTTACAGAATGACAGTGGGTGCTTATAAACTTAACCAGGTAGTGGATCCCATTGCAGCTGCTAGTTCAGATGTAGTTTTTTGCTGGAGCAAATTAATATCCCTTATTTGAATGTACTAGTCTGGCCTCTTTTGCAATTGACTGGAAAAACCAATACTTGTGAGTCGGGCCCAGAATCTGATGAGGCTCAGCACCATGTTCAGCTTGCCCTACAATCCACTCTGCCACTTGGGTCACATGGCATGACTGATGTTGTAGAAAGTGGCAGTGGCTGGAGGTTGGCGTCTTTGCCAGGCCCCTATTGGTGAATCACAGTTCAGACTCTTCGGAGTTTGCACCAAAGCCCAGCCCTCTTCTACAGACAGCTATTCTCCCTTTGAGAAACACCTTTTTGTTTGTTTTTGTGTCTCAGTAGAGACTGAATTATTTTTTTTAAAAAATCATTTTATTGGGGGCGCTTATAGCTCTTATCCCAATCCCTACATACAACCATTGTATCAAGCACATTTGTACATATGTTTCATCATCATTTTCAAAACATTCTCTTTCTACTTGAGCCCTTGGTCTCAGCTCACTTTAGAGACTGAATTCTTAGCCATGGGCCATCATGTCACTTTGTGGCCTGAGTGATCCATGTGCCACAGAACTATAAAGACACGACCAGCACGTTTGCACTCTATCGTTACGTGGAAGTGGCATATACATGATTGGGCCTGATCAAGATCTGAAATGAGAAGTAAGTTGCATGAGAACATGGCCCAAATACCTGTAGTCTCCACTCTTGCATATCACTTCCCTCTGGTCCGTCTGCATGTAAGGCCTCATCAGGAGTACTGTATGATCAGCATGACCAAGGAGGAATAAATATGTGCCTAGTTCACAGCTAGTTTTTCATGATAAGCAGACACCACTCAAAGTAGACAGTGGCTGCTTTGCAGTTAGTTTTTGGAAAGTTACTGAAGAACACTGTCCCAGTGGTCCACACTTTAAAGAGTATACCTGGTTACTCATTTTCCTTAGGAGGAGAAATAGTTAAATATGGGATTATTTGTATTGATTCTTGGGCTGTGTCTGACTATATAGTCAGGGACTTGGAAAGAATATAATAGAAAATTGGTAACAAGGGGAAAGGAGAGGTTTGTGGTAGATCTCTCTGAATGACCTAAACTGTGTCTCATGCCATTGATCACCAGAGTGATTTCCCCAGTGGCGGGTTTTGATAATTAAGGAGATGGAATGATGTGCTCTGTGGAAACAGCCATCCTCTTCTCCCATCTACTCTTGTTATGATCCAGCAGGCTCATGAGCAAAGTAGAGAGGGAGGCAGGGATGGAGGTTATCCAAGGGTTCAGCAATGTCTGCTTCCACTTACCCTGGCCAGCTTGCAGTGCTTTTGGCTGAACACCTGATCTGCCAGCTGTGGGATAGGAGTCCTTCAAAATCCAAATAACCCAACCAAACGTGGGACCTCCTGCTTAGTCCAAGGGTAGGTATTGACAGTAACTTCTTCTTAGCTACCTGAAGAATGTCATGAATGGCTCGTGCCAAAGTTTAACGATGGTGGCCCCATTCTCAGCCATAGGACACCATCTGGTTACAACCATTAAACATGTTGGTTCATTCTACCCTCACCATACCAAATTCCCCACTTTTCTAAGCTTCTTAAACTGTCTTTGAAGTTTATGGTATTATTCTGAAATACTGTTTTTTTCCTATATTATTTCAGAATTTTAAATTTTTGTCATGATACTACTTATTCATATTGATCTCCTATTTGGGGGAGGAAAATTTCCACCTAATATCTCATTTGATTCCTATAAGTCTTACTGAGGGATGCCTTACCTTATATCCAATCTGAATCAGATTTCTGACCCTAACTCTCAAATAATTCTGCGACTATACTTCATTTTATTTACCACAATGTATAAAGACTATAAGATTTATATCTCCACATGATCAGGAACCATTTTTTCTTTGCCAATGCATAATTCACATCACATATATTCAGAACATAGTACATGTTCAAGAAATGCTTGTAGAGTGAATAAGTAGAATTAAGTCCAGCTCTGTGAGATAAGATTTGAAATTTTTATCTACTTTATAGCTTTAATAAGCTGAGCCACACAGAATAGCAGGATTAAAAACAAAACAGCAATAACAAACACCTTACTGTGAATTGAGTGAAGGTTTACAGAACAGAGCTGTTTTCCATTCAACAGTTCATATATATTTTGTTTCAGGTCATTAATCCCATTTCCTCCTTGTGTGTAGTGTTTCCATTTCTCTTCTATTCCTAACCATTCTGAACTTTGTCTTTGGATAAACACTGCCCTTTTGTTGTAAAAGGGTTTAATATTCTAATGTATGCACATCTCCCTAGTATAGTTGTTCCTCTTGTAGAACCTGTCCAATGTTTGCTTGAAGATTGAGCCACAGGGGTAGGCTCATTTCTAACCCTGAAGGATGACTAAGGGCCATAGCCTCAGAGGTTCTTTCAATCCCTGTCTGAATTTTAAGCTTGGTCATTTTTATGGGTTTGAATTTTGTTCCCCGTCTCTCCCCACTATACCCAGGCCATTCTACTGGGACCCTTTCAGAGAGTGAGTAATGGTAGCTGGGCAACATCTTGTTCTTCTGGTCTCAGCATTGTGGAGATGGTTATTCATGGAATTCCATTAACCTACTGGGCAGGTTGTTTCCACGTAGACAGAGGGCACCGTAGCTGGGTACTCAGGAGCTTTTAAGACTTTAGCCTTTTTACAATGTAGCATGTAGATCATTGTCTTTGTGGATTATGTTATGCTAATTGACCCCAATGTCCCCCAGAATATGATTCTGGGTCTCTAGGCCCAAGGACTTATTTTTCATTGTTCCCAAATATTTGATGATGGCAAAACTTGTCCATAATTTTGTACGTTGGTTGCTGTACTATATTCATGGGTATGTTTAGCAGCAAGATCTTTTTCTACTCTGCTTCTCCAATCATTTTTTGTTACGAATTTCAAAGAATAATCATGCATCTAGTAACATAAGAACGGAAAAGGAATCAACTGTTTCACTGACTGTCAGAAAGCTTGTCATTCTTGTCATCATGCTAGATTGAAAGAGAATCCAAAGTTTCTTTATTGGAATATTATATAAGTAAAATATTTTGAATGAATTATTCAATGAATACTATTACAATATATTTTCTGTAGTTTAATACCTTTCTCCAAAGCACCTGATTGAGACTTTATAAACCACAAGAGACTAGTGTGATTGTTCCAGTTTGGTGAAAATGGTGTTTTCTTTTTAGGAAAACAAAGTCATCAAGAAAGGAATCTCAATGAGACGATCCGAGAAACTCATTCTGGAATCGTCTCGATGATAATGTGGGTGAGATGGAGAGAGGTGTACAGTTAGCAGTACAGTATAGATTGAAGAATACAAGCAACCAAGACAAAAGGAAGAGAAGAAAACAAAGCCAGAGTATAAGATAGTTTTGTAGATGATCAATTCTGAACTAGCGATAGCTATTGCTAAAAGCAAAGGCTTAATATTATGTTATAGGATCAGGCAGCCCCCTCCCACTTTCTGCTAATGAATGAACATGCATTTTATTTAGCTTTGTAGAAAACTCTTTAGAGCAAAGGCTATACAAGGGAACAATAGTTGTTAACTCTCTGTGGGGAAATAAGTTGCAATATAAGTAATACAAGTTGCCTATTTAACCACTATTACAAGACCTGATTTATAATAATTGCTTTCACTGGAGGCTGAAATTTAATTTGGTTACATCACAGAATTACCTCAATAACCTCTGACTAAAGGTCACTTATGACATTGAGAAGGTATAAATTGCTAATTAATACTTTATGTTGAAATTGAGTTACTTAAGATTTTGAAGAAACATTCAGTGAATATTAACCAGTACTAAGATTTCAAGTTACTTTAATAAAACTTGAGGAAGAAAATTTGGGTCAGATTTAGAAAAAGTCAGATTAAAATTTCTATTACTACAAGAAGTGCATTCTTTTATTAAATATAAAGAACTTAAAACATGATGTTGGCATGCTTGGCTTTATATTTAAGATCTTTGAGTAAATGTCAGAAACAGAGAGGTTAGAAACATCTGCTTTCTAATCTCAGAGACTCAAATTCCTTTGCTCATGTAGTGAAGGATGTCTAGCCCACGTGTTGGTGTGGGGGACATGCTTGGTTTCTGTGAGTTGGATGAGGGATGGACAGAGAGGCAGAGCCATGTGAATTGGAATTCTAGAGCAACCACTATATAAGTACCAAACCCAAATGAAGGAGGACACACGGAAATGTGTCCTGCACAGAGAGGAAAAATGGAGTCTTTTTGGATACTACTTTGCCTACACAGCATTTTCATCCTGCGGCAGTTTTTCATCATGTGGTGGCTTGTGTGTTCCTGTGATGCCAGAAGCGATGTCACTGGTATTTCTAATGCCAGGAGGGTCACTCGAAGTGCACAGCCTTCAGTGGAGCTTCCAGACTTAGGACAGATTCCAAAGAGGGAGTCAGCTGCCCACTTTGGAGGAAGCAGCCCCTGAATACCTCATGCATAGCATGGAAAACATTGTCAGATACGGAGGCTCAATCAAGGAAGGCAGCACACTGTGGGAGACAGTGCCGGAGGAGGAGCTCCTCTGGCAGGAAGGCTCTCAAATGTGCCTGATGAGGAGCTGCTTCTCAAAGGAGAGTTGACCAGGGTAATGTGAATGGAGCAAAGTCCTAAAGGGGAGCTTTTAGGATCTCCTGCTAATGGGACACAACCCAAAGTGAGAAGATACAGCTGCAACAATCTACAAGTAACCAGAATTTGGAACGTACAAAGTATGAATCCAGGAAAAATGGACGCTGTCAAAAAGGAAATGGAACAAATGAAGATAGCCTAAGTTTTAGTGAGCTGAGGTGGACTGGTACTAGCCATTCTCAATTAGAAAATCATCTGGTTTACTATGCTTGGAACGACAAGATCAAGAGGAATGTCATTGAATTCATTGCCAGAAAAACCCACATTTCAAGATTCATCTTGAGGTACCATGCTGTCTTTTACAGGATAAGATTGGATCTATCTAACTTCAAGGAAGTTCCATCAATGCAACTCTAATTCAAATTTATGCCCAGCATTGAAAGAGCGTGATGAAGAAATCGAAGGGTTCTCTTAACGTCATCAGCCAGAAATTGATAAAACATTCAAGCAAGATGCATTGATAATTATTGGTGATTGGAATACTAAAGCTAGGAACAGAGGAAGTAATAGTAGTTGGAAAATATGGTCTTGGTGAGAGAGATGAAGCTGGAGATCACAGAATAGAATTTTGCAAGACCAATAACTTATTCATAGCAAATACCTTTTTTCAAAAACACAAATGAAGCCTATACACACGGACTTCCTAAAATGGAATACATAGAAATCAAGTTGACTACACCTGTGGGAAGAGACAATGGAGAAATTCAACATCAAAAGCTAAAGCCAAGCCAGGGGCTGACTGTGGAACAGACCACCAATTGCTCATAAGTAAGTTTAGGTTGTAGCTGAGGAAAATGAAAATAAGTCTACAAGAATCAGAACATAACTTTCAGCATATCTTACCTAAATTTCAAGAGCATCTCAAGAACAATTTTGCTGTATCGAGCACTAATGATACAAGACCTGATGAGCTGTGGGAGGACATCAAGAACATCATTCATGGGAAAGTCAAAAGGTCATTTAAAAGATAGAAAAAAGCAAAGATCAAAGTGGATGTCAGAAAAGACAGTGACATTCGCTCTTACTCGTAACGTAGCTAAAGCAAATGGAAGAAATGATGAAGTTAAAGGACAGAAAATATCAAAGGGTAGCCTGAGAAGATAAAGTAAAATATTATAATGAAACGTGTAAGCATCTAGAGTTAGAAAGCCAAAAGGGAAGAACACACTCAGCATATCTGACACTGGGAGATCTCAAGAAAAAATTCACACCTCAAGTTGCAATATTGAAAGGTTCTATGAGCAAAATGTTGAACGATGCAAGAAGCAGCCAAAGAAGATGGAAAGAATGCACAGTTGCTATCCCAAAAAGAACTGGTTGCTGTTCTACCATTTCAGGAGGTAGCACATGTGTGAGAACCAGTGATTCTGAAGGAAGATGTCCAAACTGCACTGAAATCATTAGGAAAAAACAAAGCTCCAGGAGTTCATGGAATACCAATTGGAGTGTCTCAACAAGATGATGAAGCACTGGAAACACTGATCTAAGCCAGGAAATTTGGAAGACAGCTACTTTGCCAACTGGTGGGAAGAGATTCTTATTGGTACTACCCATTCTAAAGAAGGGTGACCCAACAAAATGCATAGATCATAGAACAATGCCATTGATATCACATGCCAGTAAAATTTTGCTGAAGATTATCCAACAATGATTGCAGCAGTACATTGACAGAGATTCAAGCCAATTCAAAAGAGGATGTGAAACAAGTGATATAATTGTTGATGTCAGATGGAATCTTGTCTCAAAGCAGAGAATACCAGAAATTAGTTTACTTGTGTTTATTGATTATGCAAAAAGGCATTTGACTCTGGATGACTGAGATGATTGGGAATTCCAGAGCACTTCATTGTGCCCATGAAGAACGTGTAGTGTACATGGATCAAGAGGCAGTTGTGTGAATGGAACAAGGGAATAATGTAAGATATAAAAGTCAAGAAAGGTGTGCATCAGGGTTGTATCCTCTCACCATATTTATTCAACCTGTATTTTGAGCAAATAAGCAAAGAAGCTGGCTTATATGAAAAAGAATGGGCATCAGCATTTGAGAAAGATTTATTAACTACCTGTGATATGCAGATGACACAGGGATATTTCTTTGAGGGCTAAGGTGTACCTTACCCAAGCCATGGTATTTTCAATTTTATCATAGGAATGTGAAAGTTGGACATTGAATAAAGAAGAATGAAGAATTGATGCATTTGAATTGTGATGCTGGCAAAGAACATTGAAAGTCCCATGTGCTGCTAAAAGGACAACCGAACCTGTTTAGGAAGAATACAAAGTGCTCCTTAAAGGTAAGGATCCTTTCCTTAAAGGTAAGGATGGCAAGACTTTGAATGTATTATTGAAGAGACCTGTGCCTGGAGAAGGACGCCTTGCTTTGTAAATTAGTAAAAGAGAGGAATGGCCTCATGGAGCTGGACTGACACAGTGGCTGCAACAATGGCCTCACGCATAGGAACAGTTATTAGGGCGGTTCGGTGTTTTGTTCTATTGTGCATAGGGTCACCATGTGGTGGAGCTGACTCAATGCCCCCAACAATAAAAACAACTCGGTGAAAAATTGTGATATATGAATTTTAAATATGTTATCTGATTTTAAGAGCAAGCCTAAAAGCTAAGCAAGAGTAAAATTATGAAGCAGAGACATTACATAATTTGCTCAAATTCAAGTGTGAGAGTTCAGATGTACATTCAGAGTTGTAATATCTACTGGTTTTCATAATATTATTCTACCTTTCTAAGAGAGGTATGAGTGCTTGAGATATGATAAAGAAAATTATTAAATGCTTAAAACAATTTGAATATCGGACACTATGAACAATATTTAGAAACTATTACCATTAGTGAAAATAATTTTGATATTTGAATGTATCAAATTTTGTTTGCTCAACACGAATGACTTTATTGAATATGTAGTATGTACTAGACACTTGGTAACCACTGTGGTGAACAAAACAGACATATTCTTTTTCTTAAAAATCATTTTATTGGGGGTTCTTACAACTCTTATCACAATCCATACATATATACATTGTGTCAAGCACATTTGTATATTTGTTGCCATCATCATTCTCAAGGCATTTTCTTTCTACTTGAGCCCTTGGTATAAGCTCCTCCTTTTCCCCCTCCCTCCCCCACCCTCCCCACCTCATGAACCCTTGATAATTTATAAATTATTATTTTTTTATGTCTTACTGACCGATGTCTCCCTTCACCCACTTTTCTGTTGCCCATCCCCATTGAAGTGCATTATTGGTAGGTCATTATGATGACCTTTCTCCCCCACCTTCCCATTACTGTCCAGGAATGGTGACTTTCAATATTGGTCCTGAGGAGTTTGGAGCTTATATGTCCAGGATTCCCTGTGTCTCCATCTCTTATTTGTACCCATGTACATCCTCCACTCCAGCTGGATTTGTAAGGTAGAATTGGGGTCATGATAGTGGGGGTGAGGAAGCATTTAGGAACTTGAGGAATGTTGTATGTTTCATCCGTGCTATACTGAACCCTGACTGACTCATGTCCTCCTTACAACCCTTCTGTAAGTGGATATCCAATTGCCTACAGTTGGCTTTGGGTCTCCATTCTACACTCCCCTTCATTACAATGATATGATTTTTTCTTTTGGCTCTTTGATGCCTGATACCTGATCCCATTGACACCTCATGATCACACAGGGTAGTGTGCTTCTCAGCTGATGGTCACTTGTTTATCTTCAAGCCCTTAAGACTCCATATGCTAAATATTTTGGTAGCCAGGCACTGACAGCTTCCTCCACTACATTTGTTTACGCATCCGCTTTGTCTTCAGTGATTTTGTTGGGAAGGTGAGCATCATGGAATGCTAGATTAAAAGATCAAGTTGTTCTTGTGTTCAGGGAACACTTGACTAGAGAGAGGCCCAATGTCCATCTGCTACTTTAATACTAAACGTATAAATGTGTGTTCATAGATATATTTCCCTATTGTTAAATGTAAATATGTTTACGTATGCACATGCCTGTAGTTAGACCTCTGTAAATGGCTTTTGCCTCGTAGTTCTTTCCTCTGTTTCCTTTTACTCTCCTCTTGTCTCACTATCATGTTCAGCCTTCATTTGGGTTACAGTAATTTCTCTCGGTTACCTTGCCCTTGATCAAGCCCTACCACGCCCCTACACCCTCCTTGCCATGGATTTTATATTACTTTTTGTTCCTTTATCCCTGGGTTTGTGTGCCATGCCCTGACCCCACAGACTATTTTTGGTATCCCCCAGGGACTTCATTGCTCTGTTCCCCTTGCTGTTCTGTTACATGTCCTTAGTGTTTCTCCTCTGTATGGTGGAGTCAGATTGGGCACAATTCCCACACTATGTCTCCAGTGTTGTCCCCTGTAGTGCTATGGGTGAGTGAGGGACGTTGGGTCTTGTGGTAGGGCTGGCCCTATGCATTTGGCTGCTGTGAGCAAGAATATCTTCCTCAGGACTTGGTGGTCCAGGAAGTGCTCTACTCTCTCTCCCTCCCCTTTCCTTTGCTCCTGTGTGCTCTGATCAGACATGCCCCTCTCCCTGAGCTGTAGCTTCAGTGGTGTCCTCTGAAGTGAATTCTTCTTGGGGGAGGGGAGGGTGTCCACATAGTTGGGATTGGGACCGGCCCCTCAGACCTCTCTATTGGTTCTCTGCTTCATGCCGGTATGTTGCATTCATGTCTTGGAGCACCAGGGTGAAGGTAGACACATTCTTTATTTTAAGTAGTGATGCCCAATTTTGAGTAATAAGCTGAATAGCACTAGAACCTCATGTCTGAAGAAAGGGAATAGGAAAGTGAATGTTCACTTCTGGAGTTAAAGGAAAGGACATGTTCTGTCATAACAATCACTAGATACATACTTAAAAACTCTATCCATTATCATTTATATTTTAAATTTAAATAAACTGAGATTTAATTACTAAATGAAATTGAAACTGTTTTACTTTCCTTTATTAGGCAAGCCTATGAGTTTCATAAAAATTGCTCTGCTATGTCAGTAGTATAAGGCTAGCAGTCAGGGGCTCGCTCTTATACTGGAGAAAATAAATTGTAATTATGAGTTAACAGGTATTCATTGATAGTCTACTTCAGTAAATCTTCAAATATAAAAGCAATTAAACTGAATGTAGCTCTCACCATGCATTCAAATGCGAAAGTCCACACATTGTTTCCAATATCCATTGACTTTACTTTCATTAACGTATATAATATATGTATTGTCCACTGGCACGAGGCAAGAGGAGTTTCTGGAAACCAATCATCCCTGTTCCGTGATTTAATTACAGTTTTCATTGATTATTTAGGTTAGTAGTCCAGTGTGTATATGTGTGTGTGTGTGAGAGAGAGAGAGGGAGAGAGAGAGAGAGAATGAGAATGAGAGATTAATGAATTCTTTGAAGCATAATTAGAAAACCATCAATCTAGCTAAATGATCTATTTGATCTGGGTTGTATTAGGGCTTGCAAAGAAGAAATAATCATAGATTTATAACAAATCAAACAAGAAATATTTGGCAAGTATCTAGTACTTACTTGACATTATAAAACTATTATGGATAGCTAGTAATCTAGTTAAGGAGACAAGCATTAACCACATCCCAAATTATGTAAAATGGGATTCGCTTCAAAATAAGTAATAGATAAGTCCAGAAAGAGCTAGATACTGCAGGGAAAGATTCATGGAGAAAAAGATAGCTTTGAAGAACAAGTTAGTTTTGGGTAATCCCAAAGGGCTGAGAGGAAACTAATTTTGTCTGTATGATCCATTGAATTTTACTCCACATTTAGTCTAGCAGGGGCGTGGCCTACTATTCAGGACATGAGACAACTTTTGTATTCCCCATCACAGTCTTGAAATGGCAGGCTTGAGCTTGCAGTCAATGTAAATTTTAAGAACGAAATTTGTAATGTTACCATTTTGTGGAAGGGAAATGTTCCATAGACTAAGTTTCAGAATGTTCCATAAGATTTATTTCAACCACGCATAATTCACAATGTTTCTCCAAAATTTCTTTAATATGCTTTAAACCCTCCTGCTACAATTAGAGAAATTCCAAAAATTTAAGTAATTTAGAGATTTTAATTAGTGCCTCCTGATGCTAGGGTTTATGCTCATTAGTCATTAAATGAGATTGCTAATTGTATTGATTTAGTTGTTAATGGCAACCCAATAGATCACTTTTATGTCTGTTTTTAAAAAAAGATATCTTAGGGTATTCCATACAGAAACAAAATGAACAGTTATTAATTATATGTAGGTTTCTGAATTCTTAAAATTTAAAAGTGGAACTTAAAACGGGACTTTGGAAAGATTGTAACATATTTTTGATAAGTTCTGGCTTAGTCATTCTGAGAACATTGTAAATTGTGAACATTTCACTAGACCCATTGCTATTTATGCTCTACAAAGACGATAGAAGGTTGTCCAGTGAGATGAAAAGATCATTCTGCCATCTATTGCATAAACTCCAAAAAAGGATTAGTTTGCAATTTACTGCTTACAAAAAGTAAGAATGAAGAATATCTAAGAGTAACGAAACAATTCAGTCCAATATGTTAATGGGCCACGTGAACACTAATCCCCACCACCCTGAAACCAGAAGGTTGAGATGGTGCCCCGTGACCACTACTGACCTCTGTGAAAAGGAACCACATTAGAAGATACTAGATGGGGTGGGAGAAAAATGTGAAACAAAGCTCAAACTCATAAAAATAGACCAGGCTTACAGGTTAGGCAGAGACTTGTAAAGCCTCTCCGACGATGGAACTTACTCTTCTGGTCTAGAAATGAACTCAACCTTATAATTCAATTTTCAGCCAAACAATAAATAATCCAATAAGGGAAACAATAACACTACAGAAGAACACACACCTTACAATCATCAAGCAGTTGAAATATAAAGGGCACCATTTATCCAAGTACAAAGCTTAGAAGAGTTCAAATAGGAGGACGCATGGAAATAGGAAAATAAGGAGATAGTGGGATCAGTAATATTATATTGTGGGAATTGCAATCAATGACATGAAACAAAATGTGTACAAATTGTTGAACGGAAAATTGATTTGCTCTGTACACAGTCAACCAACTCATAATAAAAAGTAAAAAAAGTCAACTTTTCTTCATCACTGTGAAGACAGGATCTTTCCCACTTAGTAGACGTATTCTTCTAAGATGGAGGGTTTTTGTTTGCCTTTCCATTTTCCTTGAAAACACTTCCTTGTGCTCTTCTCCATACAGGCTGGATCAATTTACACTGAGTATTGATCGAGCACTTGGCACTCTGTGTACCTGGAGTTGCGCCGTGCTAAGCAATAGTGGCCCCACCCACTCCCCAGTTTCCTCAAGCTCGTTTTCCTAGTTCCCAAAGACTGCATCAGCGTGATATCTAGGTCCGTTCTTGCCAGGTGGTTTTTCTTCTACTTATACAATTTTCCCTCAAAAGTTTCCTAAATTATTTTATATGACATTAATGGAAAACACTCCAGCCAAACTCAATCACAACTCATGCATAAGAAAAATTATGATAAATGAAGTAAATATCGAACTTGTTAAATATTTCAATTTACTTGGATCCACAAACTATGTTCAGAGAAGCAGCAGTCAAACAATCAAATGATCTAGTGCACTGTGAACGTTTGCCACGCAAAACCTCTTCAGCGTGTTCAAAAGCAAGAGTGTCACTCTGAAGACTAGGTTGTGCCTGACCCAGAGTATGATATTTCCAGTTGCCTGATATGCCACAGAATGTGGGAAGAATAAACACATCTGTACTGAAAGAAGTATGACCTGACTGCTCCTTTGAAGTCAGGATGGTAAAACTTTATCTCATGTACTTTGACATATTATCAGGAAGGACTAATTGGTAGAGAAGGACATCATGCTTGTCAAAGTAGAGTCAGTGAAAGAGAACAAGCCCCTCAATGAGAGGAGATGGACTGACACATGGCTACCACAATAGACGTGGAACAGCATCGGTTGTGAAGATGTCATAGAAGTTGGCAACATTTCATCCTGTTGTACATTTCATTCTGCCTACTTGATGAGTTGAAACGGACTCATTGGCCCCCCACAACAGCAACAACACGAATTATTAGTAGCCCTCCAGTAGTGCCGTGGTGTTTGAATTGCAATTTGCTAATGCAAACAAATCTCTGTTTTGAGGAATCCTAGCCAGTTCTGGAAGGAACCTCACAGCAAGGAGAGTCATCATTAGTATTGCTTTTGTAAAGTCCTCAGTAAGATGATAAATCCTTCTGGCTACGCTTGATCTTCCCTGATGATATCACAGCAAAGCTGCCCATTCATCAACCCAACTTTCCCTTACCTCACCAGCATTTGAATTTAGGATCTCTTTTTCTAGAACATTTTTTGTGTTACCTTGCAATGATGTTTAAAATCAGAGATCAATTTCCATCTGATATATCTGTCTTGGATATGTGAAATAGTTTATGGCAAGGATCAGCTTTCATTTCTTATTAGCCATACAATTTCCTCCCACCCTCCCTTTCTTGCACTACAATAAGAAGGAATTGTTATGTTATCTTTCACTTACTTTTTAAATAAAAATATTACATTTAAATTTTGTTTTGTGAGTATTCTTCTGGTTTTGTCTCAGCTATTTATATTTGACTCTTTGAGACCAAGAATCCTGCCATTAATTTTTATTTCCCTATCTCCCATCTTGCCCTGTAAGGTTGCTATGAGTCAGCATTGACTTATTGGTAGTGAGTAAGTTATTGTCTCCTAATATAGCATTTTAGAGCCCTCACAATGGTGCTTTGAATTAATTTTTGATGACCTAAACTATTGTTATGATTTATGAAATGACTGGCATGTGGGAATACAGTGGGGCGTTCCAGTCATGTTTGAGGAATTTTCTTTGGCTTGGTTATTGATAGATGGAAAAGGATTGGAAGTGTGTATAACCACTGGGGTTAGATTGAGACTATTTATGAAAGACAGTGACAGTAATGTGACTTAGTAAGAATACTCTGGAGAAAGAGAAGACTTCCATCTATTCAGTCTAGCCAAGAGTGGATACTTTGGACAGCTCCAAGACGGATAGTGGATGACAAGTGAATCGTGTGAAATCCAAAGTAGGGGAGATGAAAACGTGATTTAACCACCTATGTTTGGTTGATTGATGGAGACCAAGTGAGTGTAAGGATGACAATCCTTCTTCAACCTATTTTTAGAAAAAAATGAATGGTTTTGTCTTAATGAAAAGAACTACATATAAGAAGGATAATGTTCCTTATTGTTAAGTAAATCTCTACACTGTTATTTGCCTTTAAACTCAATTATAAACCTTTGGTGGGGAGCGCTGGTTAGTACTGTTTACGCATTGGACTGTAATCTACATCATTGGCAGTTCTACGCTGACAGCCTTTTGGAAGAGAAAGATGAGGCATGCTCTGGTCATAAACAGTTACAGTCTCAGGGACTCCAAGTGGCAGTTCAACCTGCCCCAGAGGGTCGCTATGAGCTGGCATTGGCTTGATGGCAGTGAGTTTTGAGTGATGCCTTTGATTTCAGATTTGTAATATTGCTAATGGTTACAAAATTGAAAATAATTCTTAGCTTTACTAATAAAAATTACCTTTTTTCTAAGAAAGAAAAAAATATTTTGTCATGGTCACATTAAGAACTAGTGAACTAGATGTTACCATCTTAAATCTAGTTCACAAACTATTTTTTCCCCCAGAGGTAAAATACTTTAAAAGATCCAGAATATAAGAGAAATGACTACTAGCTCTCTTTAAGTCTTTGTTTAGACAGGAATTAGCACTACTGATTTGTGTAAATACTGGACTAATCCTCTTGCATCTGGGAAGGCCGGGCCCAGACAATGAGGAGAAACATAACCAGAAGTCTAATTAAGAGACTCAACATGAAAACTTAGAAGCTAATATAGGTGCTAGACAGATCCGTGATTTGCATAAAATAAAAGTTAATTGGATCTCTACTGGAAAACTGCAGACAATAGATATCTGTCTTCTGGTTACAAGGGCTGTCTTCAGAGCTGCTTTATCCCCTTCTGATTTTGATTCGGTTAGCGTTAGGGGTCATGTTTGGATTTAAGGTTAATGTTAGAGTTAGGGGTTCATCTAGAGTAGCGGTTCTCAACCTGTGGGTCGTGACCCCTTAGGAGGGGTCAAATAACCCTTTCACAGGGGTCGCCTAAGACCATATTTCTGATCATCTTAGGAACTGAGACACTGCTCCTCTCTTGCTCTCCAGGCGGGTCAGTCCACATGCAGATTCGTCTACATATGGGGTCACTACAACACGAGGAACTGTTTTAAAGGGTCTCAGCATTAGGAAGGTTGAGAACCACTGATGGAGGTTCTCCCAAATCATGTCTTTGCTATACTGGTCACATTGAAAAGGAGATAAGTAATTGAGTCCTAGGTTTATATTTTTCTCCATCTTGGGAGAATATATATATATATATCAGTTAGTCATTCTGTGGTGGCATGTGTGCTGCTGTGGTACTGGAAGCAATGTCACTGGCATTTCAAATGCCAGAAGGATCACCCAAAGTGAACAGAGTTCAGCTGAGCTTCACGACTAAGAAGAAGATAACAGCAGCTCACTTCAGAGGAAGTAGCGGCTGACAATCTTATGTATAGCAGTTTCTGATACTGACGTCCTAATCACATTGTTGGAGACAATGCCAGAGCATGGGTCCCTCAGGTCCGAAGGCAATCGAGATGTACAATTTTGTTGAAGGTCATCCCACATTATTTAAAGCAGCACATTGACAGGAAACTGCAGAGATTCAGGCGGGGTTTAGAGAAGGACATAGAACAAGAGATTTATATATCATTGCTGAAATCAGATGGGCCGTGGCCCAAAGCAGAAAATACCAGAAAGATGTTTACTTGCATTTTATTGTCTATGCCAAGGAATTTGCATGTGTGCATGATCTCAAACTATGGATAATCTTGAGATAAATGGGAATTCCAGAACTCTTCATTGTACTCATGAGGAATTTGTACATGGGATAAGAGACAGTTGTTCAAATGAAACAATGACATACTGCATGGTTTAAAATCAGGAAAGGTGTGCATCAGGCTTGTATCCTGTCCCCATACATATTCAATCTGTACTCTGAGCAACAAATCAGAGAAACTGGATTACATGAAGAAGAATATATGGCATCAGGATTAGAGGAAGGCTTACTAACAAACTGTGATATGCAGATGACACAGCCTTGCTTGCTGAAAGTGAGGAGGAATTGATGCACTTGCTGAGGAAGACAAAGAGTTGCAACCTTTAGTATGGATTACAACTCAGTGCTAAGAAGACCAAAATCCTCACAACTGTGCCAATAGGTAGCATCATGAAAAATGGAGAAAAGACTGAAGTTGTCAAGGATCTTGTCTTGCTTTGTGATCCACAATCAATGTTCATGGGATCAGCAGTCACAAGAAAAAGACACATTGCATTAGGGAAATCTACTACACAAGGCCTCTTTAGAGTATTTAAGTCAGGATTTAAAAATTATTTGAAGACTAAGGTGTCTATCACCAAAGCTGTGATATTTTCAATGGCCTCACATGCATGTGAAAGCTCAATATTGACTATGTAAGACCAAAGAAGAAGTGATGCGGTTGAGTTATGATTCTGGTGAAGAATATTGGAAGTATTATAGACTGTCAAAAGGACAACCAAATCTATCTTGGAAGAAGTAAGGCCAGAGTGATCCTTAGAGGCAAGGATGACAAAACTTTGTCTTATATACTTTGGACATGTTGCTGGGAGAGACCAGTCCCTGGAGAAGGAAATCATGCTTGCTAAAGAAGAGGGACAGCAAAAGAGAGGAAGGGCCCCTTTGAGATGAAATGGCACAAGGACTGAGCAAATGGACTCAAGCATAGGAACACTTGTTAGGATGGTCCAGGATTGGGAAGGGTCCGGGACTGGGAAGGGTCCAGGACTGGGGAGCATTTAGTTTTGCTGCACATAGGTTTGCAATTGGTTGGATCCAACTTGATGGAATCTAACAACAACAACATGCATGTATATGCGTATGTATTCACACATATATATGATAGTAGTGGCGGAGTCCAACCAAGTAATGAGGTTGCAGCCTGATAATACCTCCTTTGTTGTGTGGTATTTTGTATAAGAGAGAGATTTTAAGCAACCCCAAGCTATCTTTGGCCTTTCACCTTCTGCTGGAGCTGGAACCTAAATTTGGTTTTTTGATCTCCTGTTGTGTTTCCTGCTGATCCCGGGAACTGTCAGTGAACTACCAAAAGTAGAATCATTCAGCCCACCTTGGATCCATTTGCCTCTGCATCCACCAGTGTGTTGTAGCCACCTGCTTTGTCATCTTGCGTTCTGTTCATCAGCTTCCACAGCTACATGAATCAGGAGAAGTCTGACTTGAATCACATTGGACTTACCTACTTCTACAACTATGTAAGCAATTTCTTCATATAAATCTTTCTTTAAAAATTCATTTTATTGGGGGCTTGTACAGCCCTTATTATAATCCATTCATCTATCCATTGTGTCAAGCACATTGGTACATTGGTTGCCATCATCATTTTCGAAACATTTTCTTCTACTTGAGCCCTTGGTATCAGCTCATTTCCCCCCTCCATCCCCCACCCTCGATAATTTATAAATTATTATTTTTTATGTCTTACACTGACTGATGTCTCCCTTCACATACTTTTCTGTTGTCCATATCCCAGGGAGGGGGTTATATGTAGATCATTGTGATTGATTCTGCCTTTCTCTCCCCATCTTTCCCTTACCCTCCTGGTATCGCTATTCTCATTATTGGTCCTGAGGGATTTATCTGTCCTGCATTCCCTGTGTTTCCAGCTTTTATCTCTACCAGTGTACATGCTCTGGTCTAGCCAGATTTGTAAGGTAGAATGGGGGTCATATTAGTGGCAGGGAGGAACCAGAGGAAATTTATAAATCATCATTGCTACACTGCACCCTGACTGGCTTGTCTCCTCTCTGTAACCCTTCTATAAGGGGATGTCCTGTTGCCTATAGATGGGTTTGGGGTGCCCACTCCACACTCCCCCTCATTCACAATAATATGATTTTTTTGGTCTTTGATCCCTTCAACACCTCATTATCACACAGGCAGATGTGCTTCTTCCATGTAGGTTTTGTTGCTTCTCAGCTAGATGACAGCTTGTTTATCTTAAAGAGTTTAAGACCATAGACACTATATCTTTTGATAGCCAGGCACCATCAACTTCCTTCACCACATTTGCTTATGTACCCACTTTGTCTCAGTGATTGACAGGAAGGTAAGCATCATGGAATGCCAGGTTAATAGAATAAAGTGTTCTTGTGTTGAGGGAGTACTTGAGTAGAGGCTCAATGTCCATCTGCTACCTTAATACTAAATATATATATAACTATTTCCCCATCATCATATATAAATATATTTACACATGTACATGCCAATATTTAGACCTCTATCAATGCCCTTTGCATCCTAGTTCTTTCCTCTATTTCCTTTTCCTTTCCTCTTGTCCCACTATTGTGTTCAGCCTTCATTTGGGGTTCAGTAATTCTTCTTGGTTACATTACCCTTGATCACACCCTACCAGGCCTCCTACACCCTCCCCACCATTGATTTTTGATCACTTGTTGTTCCCTTATCCCTGGGCTTGTTAATAACACCCTTTTCCTTTCCCCTGCCTCTTCTTCTCCCATGTTCCCTTGGGACCATTGTTCCCATTGTTTTCTCCTCCAGGTTGTTTATTCCGCCTATCTTTTCTAGATAGACCTGCAGAGATAATAATATGCACAAAAGACAAGACGGAGCAAAAAAAAAAAGCAACAAAAGAAAACTAAACACCACCAAAATACCAATGACAAACACAAGAAAAGCCTATAAATAGTTCAAGGTCTTTTTGTTGCCCTTTAGGAGTGCTTTCCTGTGGTGTCTGATGGGATGCCACGACCTGGCGCCAAAGTCTATTTTTAGCATTCCTGGGGACTTCAGTGCTCTGCTCCCTTGTTGTTCTGTTGCACACTCTTAGTGTTTTGCTTAGGTGTGGTGGGGTTAGATCAGGCGCATTCCTGCATTGTGTCTTTAGTGTTTTCCCCTGTACCTCTATGGGTCAGTAAGGGACATCATGTCTCCTAGTGGAGCCAGCCCTATGGTCTTCTCTGTGTATTGGCTGCTCTGATTAGGAATATCGTCCTCAGGACTTGGTGGAGCAGGATGTGTTCCACTTTCTCTTCCTTCCTCTTCATTTGTACCTGTGTGCTCTGATCAGACATGTGCCCTCTCCCTGAGATGTAGCTTTGGTGCTGTCCTCTGAAGTGAATTCTTCTGCAGGGTGGTGGGGGGCTGTTCACATAGTCGGGATTTGGGCTGCCCCCTATAAATGTCTTTCTATATACAAATACACAACACTATATCTACCCATACCCATACCTATACCCATACTAATATCCATATCTGTAGCTATAGTGTTTCTTTTTTAAAAATCATTTTATTGGGGCTCATAATATTCTTATCACAATCCATAAATACATCAATTGAGTAAAGCACCCTTATACATCAGTTGCCCTCATCATTCTCAAAAATTGACTTCTACTTGGGTTCCTGGAATCAGCTCATTTTCCTTTTTTCCATCCCCCTCCCTCCCTGCTCCCCCTCCCTCATGAACCCTTAATAATTTATAAATTATTATTTTATCTTATCTTACACTGCCCAGCATCTCCTTTAACCCACTTTCCTGTTTCCCATCCCCCAGAGAGGATGTTATATGTAGATCCCCAAGATAGGTTTCCCTTTTCTATGCCCCCTTCCCTCCCATTATTGCCACTCTTACCGTTGGTCCTGAGGGGTTCATCTGTCCTAGATTCTCTGTGTTTCCAGATCCAAACTGTACAGCTGTGCATCCTTTTGTCTAACCAGGTTTGCAAGGTAGAATTGGCATCATGATAGTTGGGGAGGAGAAAGCGTTTAAGAACTAGAGGAAGGTTGTGAGTTTCATTATTGCTACACTGAACCCTGAGTGACTCATCTCCTCCCCACTACCCCTCTGCAAGGGATGCTCAGTTGTCTACAGATGGGAATTGGGTCCCCATCATTCACTCCCCTCATTCATGATGATATGATTTCCTCCACCCCCACCCTTGTTTCTTGAAACCTGGTCCCCTTGGCCCTTCATGATCACACATGTTTGGTGTGCTGCTTCCATGTGGGCTTTGTTGCTTCTGGGCTAGATGGCCGCTTGTTTACTTTCAAGTCTTTAACTCCCCAGACTCTATGTGTCTCAATAGCCAGTCACCATCAGCCTTCTTCACCACATTTATTTATGCACACATTCATCTACAGCATTTATGTGGGAAGGTGATCACATAATGATGGTTTTTGTTCTTTGGTGTCTGCTACCTGATCCCTTCAACACCTCGTGATCACTTAGGCTTGTGTGCTTCTTCCCTGTGAGCTTTGTTGCTTCTGAGCTAGATGGCCACTTGTTTGCCTACAAGCCTTTAAGACTCCAGACGCTATACCTTTTGATAGGCAGGCACCATCAGTTTTCTTCACCACGTTTGCTTATGCACACGTCTGTCTTCAGCGATCATGTCAGGAAGGAGGGTAGCATGGAGTGACCGTTTAGCTGAGCAAGGTGCTATTGTATTGAGAGAGTGCGCACGAGGAGGCCCAATGTCCACCTGCTACCCTACTACTGAACCTATAAATATATGCACATAGGTCTATTTCCCCATAATCATAAGTATATTTACATATGTACATGTCTGTATTTAGGCTTCTATGTATGCCCTTTGTTTCCTACTCCTTTCCTCTATTTCCTTACACTTTCCTCCTGTCCCATTACCATGTTCGGCCTTCATTCTGGTTTCAGTAATTCCTCTCAGTTATCTTGCCCTTGGTCACCCCCAACCAGTCCTCCCATCCCCTCTCTCCACTGGTTTTGAACCACTCATCTTCCCTTATTCCTGGGTTGGCCAACACCTCCTCCCTTCCCCTACCCACCACACTCTCATGTCCCTCTCGGACCATTGGTCCCGCTATTTTCTTCTCACATTGTTTGTCCAGCCTATCATCTAGGTGGACCTGCAGATATAGTAATATGTGCATAAAAATGCCGATGGCTTTGACAGCACCAAATAAAGTGGCACATAAGAACATGGCATTGACAGCAGCAACACCGACATGGTGACAAACAAAAAAGCCACTGACATACAAAATTTAAAGAAGAGAGAAAAAAAGAAAAAACAAAAAGACAGCAAAAACAAAGAAAAAAGCCCACCTGTTAGTAGTTCAAGGTCTGTTTGTTGACCTTTAGGAGAGTTTTCCGGACCAGTCTAATGGGGTGCCACAGCCTGGCCCCAAAGTCCATCCTTCATACTCCCTCAGGACCTCCTTGCTCTGCTTCCTCCACAGCTCCATTGCACGCCCCCAGTGTTTTACCTCAGTGTGTTGGGGCCATCTCAGTCGCACATCCCACCCTGTGTCTCTGGTGCTGTCACGTGTAGGACCATGGGTCGGTGCAGGATGTCGCATCTCGCTGTGGGGCCGGCTATATGGTCCTCTCTGTTCATTCGGCCATTCGAGCCAGGCTATCGTCCTCTGAGCTTGGTGGGCCCAGGTGTGCACTGCTCCATTCTTCCTCCTCCCTTTACTTCAGTTTCCTTCTGGGTGTGGTGTGGTAGGTCAGTTCCTTTCCCACACCAGACGATCTATTTTCATTTTCTGTGGTACTTCCTTTGATGGTGGGGGTCGGGCTAATTCTGGTTGGGGCCAGCATATGGTCCAGTCTCTTTGTGTATTTCTCTGCGCTTTACTTTGCTCTCCTGGTTTGGTGTGTGATGGTGGGGTCCGCATGCATATTGAAGTTCGGTGGGGACACAACCAATACTCTCCCCTGGGTGAGTTAGTGCCCTGTTCCCCCGTGCCATTAACTCAGTTTCTCCCCAACCCACTTCCCCTTCTTTATGTAGGGCTCTCATGCACCTCCCTAGGTGTGTCCTGCCCTCCTTCCAAATATCAATGCTTCTACCCATTTATTGTGAGATAGATATTTATTCTTCTATTCCTGGCATGCTGCTTGTACTTACCTCAGGGGACTCATGTTATACCTGTCCTTTTGAGTTTGGCTTACCTCGCTTAACATAATTCCTTCCAGCTCTTCCCACAAAACAACCTGTTTCATGTGATCATCAGTGCTTTTCAGTGCTGCATAGTACTCCATTGTGTGTATGTGACAAAGTATACTAATCCACTCATTTATTGATGGAAACTTAGGCTGTTTCCAAGCCTTTGCGATTGTGAATTGTGCCCCAATAAACATTGGAGTGCATGACAGGTCTTGTTTTATTTGCTGCTTCCACCGGGTATATGCCTAGTAGATGGATGGCTGGGTCATAAGGTAGATCAATTTCCATTTTCTTTAAGTACCTCCAGATTGTTTTCCACAGTGGCTGTACAAATCTACATGACCACCATCAGTGAAGAAGGGCTCCTACTTCACCACAGCCCCTCCAACACTTTTTGCTCTCTGATTTGCTGATTTGGGCTAGCCTCAGGGGTGTTAGGTGGTATCTCATGGTTGTTTTGATTTGCATTTCTCTTGTGGCTAATGACCTGGAACACTTTCTCATATCCTTATTGGCCATATGAATCTCCTCCCCAGTGAAAGTTATTTTCAGTTCTTTTGCCCACTTCCTTAGGGGTTAATTGTCTTCCTCTTTTTGCAGGTCATGATGATGTTATAGATTTTAGCAATGAGCCCTTTTTTGATGTGTCATTACTAAAAATCCTCTCAGTCTGTGGGCTGTCTTGTCACCCTCTTGGTGAAGTATTTTGAAGTGCACAGGTGCTTTATTCTTATTAAATCCCATTTGTTGATTTCCAATTCACCTGTGTGTGTACCCTTCCCTATTGCAGTGAGCCTATGAGTTCCCTGGGCCAGTGCTCTGAGGTTAGTCCCAATTTTAAACTTGATGTTCCTGATGGTTTGGGCTTACCTTCTAGGTCTGTGATCCACCTTGAGTTTATTCTTGTGCATGGGGTGAGGTAAACGTCTTGTTTCATCCTTTCGACATGTGGATATCCATTGTTTCCAACACCACTTGTTAAAAAGGACATCCACTTCCCACTTGATGGTTTTGGGAACCTTGTTGAAGATCCGTTGTCTATATGCTGATGGTTTTACTCTTGGGCTTTCTATTCTTTTCCACGCTGTTTTGACCACTGTAATAGGCATTAAAATCGGGTAAGGCAAGTCCTCCAACTGTGTCCTTCTTCTTGAGAAGTTCTCTGCTACTTCTGGGTTTCTTCCCTCTCCATATGAAATTGATGATCAATTTTTCAAATTCTTTGAAGAAGGTTGATGGTATTTGAATTGGTATAGCATTAAACTTGTAAAGTGCTTTAGGTAGGGCATTCATCTTTACTATGTTGAGCCTTCCAATCCATGAGGAGGGGATGTTCTTTCATTTGTGGAGGTCACTTTTGGTTTCCTGTCGTAGTGTCTTACAGTTTTCCTTATATAGGTTTTTAGTATTTTTTGTTAAGCATATTCCTAGGTATTTCTGTTTGTTCTTAGCTACTGTGAAGGGTACTTCCTTCTTAGTCCCCTCTTTCATGGCCCTGTTTGATGTGTATAGAAAACCTACTGAATTCTGTTTATTTATCTTGTATCCTGCTACTCTTCCATATTACTCTACAGCTGTAAGTACTCCACCTGTGGACCTGTTGGGATTTTCATTGTACAGGATCATGTCGTCTGCAAATAGCAATAGTTTCACATCCTCCTCTCCCATTTTGATCTCCGATGTCTTTCTGCTGTCTTATGTTGTTAACCAGAACCTACAAAACTATATTGAATAGAAGTGGTGACAGTGGATATCCTTGTGTTGGACCCTTTTTCAGTGGGATTGTTTTTGTCTTTTATCCATTGACTATTATGTTGGCTGTTGGTCTTTCATAGATAGCTTGAGTAAGCTTGAGGAACTTACCTTCCAATCCTATCTTCATGAGTGTCTTAATTAGGAATGGGTGCTGGATGTTGTAAAATTATTTTTCTGCATCTATGTATATTATCATATGGTTTTTGTCCTTTTTCTTCTTGATGTGATGTATAATATTGATGGATTTTCGAATGTTAAACTATCCCTGCATCCCTGGGATGAATCTTACCTGGTCGTGGTGGATGATATATTTTATATACTTTTGTATACTATTGGCCAATATTTTGTTAAGGATTTTGCATCTATCTTCATTAGACATATTGGTATGTAATTCTCTATACCTGTAGGATCTTTGTCCTGTTTGGGTATCAAAGTAATGCTGGCTTCATGAAATAATTTTGGGAGTTTGCCATCCTCTTCTATGTTAGGGAATGCTTTGTGGAGATTGGTGTAAACTCTTCCCTGAATGCTTGGTAGAATTCTGCTGTGAAACAGCAGAATTTTCGTAGGTTTTTTTTGACCCTTTCTATTTCTTTTCTAGCTATGGGTATGTGTGTTTCTTGATCTCTGTCTGAGGTAATCTTGGGAGAGACTGTTTTTCCAAATATTTATCCATGTCTTCCAGGTTTCCGAATTCATTAGAATACAGATCTTCATAGTACTTTGTGATTAGCCTTTTAATCTCATTGGGGTCTGTTGTTATTGCCCCTGACTCATCCCTCATCCTGGGTATTGATGTTTGCTCCTTTCTACCTTGGTAAGCTTTGCCAGAGGACTGTCAGTTTTGTTAATTCTTTCGTAGAATTAGATTTTAGTTGCATTTATTTTTTGCATTGTTCTCCTCTCTTCCCACTGGTTTAATTCCACCCTGATTTTTATTATTTCTTTTTTCTTGCTATTGGAGGGGTTGTTCTGCTGACTCTGTTCTAGATGTTGGAGGTTTTGTGTTAGCATATCTGTCATACACCTTTCTTCTTTTTTCATATATGCATTTAATGATATCGATCTACCTCTGATAACTGCCTTTGCAGTGTCCCATAAGTTTTGGTACGCTGTATTCTTGTTCTCGTTAGTTTCTAGAAATTTCCTAATATCCTCTCTGCTCTGTTGCAGGAGATCGTTGTTCATTCTCCAATTGGTTTCCCTTGCTTTTCTGGACATCCTCTTATTAATCTCCAGCTTTATGGCATGGTGATCTAAGAAAGATGTCTGGATAATATCTATGTGTGTGAATTTACTCAGGCTGGACTTGTGTCCCAGCATGTGGTCTATTCTTGAAAAAGATCCATGTGGATTTGAAAAGAATGTGAAACCCTTTGTTTTTGGATGGAAAGTCCTGTAGATGTCTATCGGGTCCTGTTGCCTAATTACATTGTTTATCTCTCTGGCCTCTTTGCTGAGCTTCTTTCCCAGTGATCTGTCTTTCTATGAGAGTGGAGTGTTAAAGTCACCTACTATGATTGTTGATCCCGTGATTTCTTTTTTCATCTTTTTAATAGTTTGTTTGACGAAATTCGCCGCACCATCATTAGGAGCGTAAATATCCAATATGCCAAGTGCTTCCTGGTTTACTGAACCCGTGCGCATTATGTAGTTTCTCTCTTTTTTTCTCTTTTTATGGTTTGGATCTTGAGGTCCATTTTTCCAGATATTAAGATAGCCACCCCTGCCTTTTTGAGTTACCATTCAATTGGTAAACTTTCTGCCAACCCTTTATTCTTAGCATATTCTCATCTATGCGCTTAAAATGTGCCTCTTGCCAGCAACAGATTGATGGATTATGTTTTCTGAGCCAGTCCTCCAGCCTCTTTCTTTTAATGTATGAATTGAGTCTATTGGAATTCAGAGTAATTATTACTATCTTTGGATTCATAGTTGCCATACCCTGTTTTGTATTTCGGGTCTTTACCTATCTCACTTCATATCAGAGTGCTGTATTTGAGTGGAGAGTTTCTATCTTGTCCTCTTTTCCATCTGAGACCCTGTTGTCCTGGTAATTGTTGCTGGCATGTTGGCTTCTAGATGGTGATGAGCTATATGGTGGTCTCCTGTTTGTTCTTGGTGGAGGTTGATCCTCTGGTCATAGTGAGTCAGCCAGTATCTTCCCGGGGTCGGGTGACTTGCAGCATATTCTTTGAGTCGTTCCTTGTCCTGGAAGATCCTTATCTCACCATCTATCTTAATGGATAACTTAGCAGGGTACAGGATTCTGGGGGAGGCATTTTTTTCATTCAGCTTTTGGAATATGTTACTCTATTCTCTCCTCCTCTTCATGGTATCTGCTGATAGGTCTGAGCATATTCTTACTTGCGCTCCTTTGTATGTGACTGTCTTCCTTTCTCTTGCTGCTAATAATTTTTTCTCTTTTTCCTCTAAGTTGTATATTTTTACTATTATATGTCTTGGCGTGTTCTTCGAAAGAGCTCTCAGAGTATGAGGGTACCTTGGTTCGCAATCTTCCCCAAATCCTCGCGATTCGCTATAGTGTTTCTAATGGATGAATTAGAATTGGTAATTTTTTGGTTATAAGTATTATTTAAATTAAGTTGTTAGTTAATGTCCCTAATTGAAAGTTAGGAAGAGGAAATAGCCAATTTCCTCTATGATAATTAGGTAAGGAAATAGTCAATTACAGCTAATAATAAAAAAAGACTGTTGTAAAACAAAAAGCCCTGACAACATTAGGGTGTGTCTGACCTCTTCCAACTTCACAAGCAGAAAGGAAAATCAAGCTCATCAGATCAAGTTTGATTTCTATGTGGTGAAGGTCCAACGTACCTCCACCCTCCAACCCTCTTGATAGATTCTTGTCAGAACCTCCCTTCCATGGCAGTCTCTTTTCTGCTGGGTAAAGAATTTGCTTCAATGGCCATACAGAACACATACCTGCTGGTATCAAAGAATTCAAGAAGGAAAATAATTTTTTGAAATTTATTGTTGTAGTGTTTGTGTGATACTGCTTGATTTGATTGAACATGGGAATGATATGCTATCTATATTACATAACAATAAAATGGTGGGGGGGAAAAAGAACTAGGGTGTGAGTTTTCTGCAAATAAATCCTTCCTGGGGAAATTTAAATGCCTCATAATATCCATCTGGTAGGATAATGGGCCTGTACATTTTCCCAGACAAGAGAGAAATAATACCCCTAAAGGTTAGTGATGTTTCCAAATGGCAAAGAAACGTTGAAAATAATCCAAGGGCTGTGAAACTATATCCTCTGGGAGATTTTCTACTTTCCCTTCAGATCCCCTATCTCTTAGGACACAACAGTGTCTACAGTTAACAGTTGTTTGCAATCATCCTTCTAAAGGCCCCACTTTAGATTGTAATGTAGCTCCTTTTGTGTTGGTCTTTTGTTCTCCATCTAGGCTTTATAACCCCCTTGGAGAGAAGCACTGAGTCGAGCAAATGATAATTCTGTAACAATACCATTCCAATTTTCCATATTGCATGGGTGGTGATGGTTGCAGTTGGTGCCTTAAAGTTGGCTCCTAGTCACAGCGACTCTATGTACAGAAGAACAAAGCAGGACCATTGGCTGGTCTTGCACCATCCTCACATAGTTACAGCTTCTATGCCAACCCATGTCATCAAGCGCTTTCCTCTTTTTCACTGTCCCTCCACTTTACCAAGCCTGATGTCCTTCACCATGGTTTCTCCTGACAACATGATCAAAGTACATGGGGCAATGTCTACCATCCTGGCCTCTAAGGAGCATTCTGGCTGTACTTCCTCTTACTAACATAGGAGAGGGATCAGGATAGGCTTTCAAAGTTAGCTTTTGAATATATATATATTTAGTGTTACTTAGTAGTTTCATGTTTTTATAATTTATGATTAAATATCTTCATTATTGTTGCATGTAATAAAGTATGTGATTAAATTTTTGCTATTGTAATTTAAAATTTCATTCACTCATATACATAATTCAGATATATAGACAGGTATAAAAAGAATACAAAAATTATTCTTACTCTTCATAGGGATCAGCTGTAAATTTTCAGTAAACATCTTCACTCTATGTATGTGAGTTAATTACAGTTCAATGTGCCAACCTTGTCGATAAACACATGTGGGGTTAATTAGAGGGCGGAGAGATAAATGCCTCAGTGAGCATCCCCTTTCGAGTTCTTGGGTCTCTTGCTTAGTGATGATCAGACCAGGGTGCAGCTGCCTTAGCCAGTTCCCTGATTCAGCTGCCAAGGCTCACTTCCTGCAAGACATCCCCAAGGAGAAGCCACCTGGACCTACCCTGATGCAGCCCTGGGTGCTGGAGCACTCGTGTGGAGATGCCTGCCAGCGCTGAGATGCTTACATGTTCACTGAATTGGCTTTCCTCCTGCAGTCGGCATCATTGCGTGTGTTTTGTGAGATGGAGGAGCACTTTGTGGATTGGTGTCCGACATATGGGTTAATGTTGAACTTGTGGGCTTGGGAACCACTGGGTTAGGATGTTTTCTTGATGTACACTTAACCCTTTATATAAAACTCTCTCTTATGCATGAGTTTCTGTGGATTTGTTTCTCCAAAGAACCCCGACTAATACAATATGCATATTTAATTTTAAGCCAAATAGATATACTATTTATGTTGATTTGCAAACTCTTTTTTTAACTCAAAATTATAGGTAGATTTTGTTCATTTCACTTCTTTTTTTGTCCTCTTAATTTTGCCCTCTGTAAATCTTATATGAGGCACAGTACCTGAATTTGTTTGTGGCACATTGGTTAAGCACTTGACTGCTCATCAAATGGTTTGCTATTCCAAACAACCAGCCATGCTACAGGAGAAAAAATGTGGCAGTCAGATTCCATAAATGTTATGGCCTTGGAAACTTTCTAGGACAGTTCTTCTCTTCCTTATAAGTTCACTGTGAGTTGGAATTGACTTGAAACCAATGGAGACTTTCTTTACAAGTGGATATGTTTGGATGTGTCTATTAGCATGGCATGAAGAGAGATTTTTTTCACATTAATGATAATAAATCTGTATTTTCATTTAAATTCATTGTTTAGATCTATTACACCTTTCAAAACCACAATGTATGAGTAGGTTTTTGTTGATTTTTATCTGCCATTGAGTTGAGCCTCCTTCATGGTGACTCATAGCTTTCGGTTGTCTCAATGTTTCAGTGTTCAATGTTATGAACACTAGTGATCATGACTCACTTCTGTGAGTCAGTAACATCTCTGTGTTATTCTTGGATAAAATCCTAGAAGTTCAACTCTTTGGTGACACCTATGGCTAGATTAAAGAAAGTTGAACCCATTCACTGTCTCCAAAAATGAATCAGAATACATTTTTCCGACCTTCTCACCAACGTGTTATTGTTATTTTTATATGAGGAGGCAAATGACTTAAAAATATCATCTGTTCCCAGCTATCAAAAGATATAGTGTCTGGGGTCTTAAAGGATTGAAAATAAACAAGTGGTCATCTAGCTGAGAAGCAACAAGGCCCACATGTAAGAAGCACACCAGCATGTGTGATCACGAGGTGTCAATAGGATCAGGTGTTGATAGGATCAGGTATTAGGCATCAGAGAACAAAAAGTCATATTTGTGAATGAGGGGTAGTGTGGCAACTGGAAATCCCCTTACAGAAGGATCATGGGGAGGAGATGAGCCAGTCAGGGTGCAGTATACCACCGATGAAACATACAACTTTCCTCTAGTTCTTTAATGCTTCCTCCCCACCACTATCATGATCTCAATTTTACCTTATAAATTCAGCTAGACCAGAGGATGTACACTAGTATAGATATGAGCTGAAAACACAGGGAATCCAGGACAGATAAATCCCTCAGGACCAATAATGAGAGTATCAATACCAGAAGGGTAAGGGGAAGGTGGGGGGAGAAAGAGGGAACCAATAACAATGATCTACATATAGGCCCCTCCCTGGGGGACAGACAACAGAAAAGTTTGTGAAGGGAGACATCGGTCACTGTGAGACGTGAAAGAGTAATAATAATTTATAAATTATCAAGGGTTTGTGAGAGAGGGAAGGTGGGGTGGGAGGCGAAAAAAATGAGGAGCTGATACCAAGGGCTTAAGTAGAAAGAAAATGTTTTGAGAATGATGATACAACAAATGTACAAGTGTTCCTGACACAATGGATGGATGTATGGGATGTGATAACTACTCTATGAGCCCCCAATAAAATGATTTAAAAAGGGAAAAGATCATCTATTATTTCCAATTCAGAAATGAAAATGGACCATAATTCCAGGAAATTCTTGTTTATGTTCATTTAAAAATGCACAAATACTGGACTAGACATTTAAACAATTCAGAAAAGCAGAAATGGAACAAAAGCCTTCATTTATCTTCAGAACCTGTTTGAAAGGGAAAAACTCCTATGAGCAATCTCCTTGTTATCTTTCCATAAAATGAAAATGTATGCACACAGTTTTAGCTACAAAAATATACTACTACTGCTCTATATTTTATTTCCCACTTACTAAATTTGTTTCTAATTCTTCATGAGCAAATGTTTTGTTATTTCAAATACAGGGACATATTAAATCATATATACTGCTAGAATGACATGGGAACTGTGTATGTCTCCTCCGAAAGGAAAATTCAACTCCACATCAGTCCAACACTGATTTCTGTGAGGAAGAGGTCAGAGATGGCTCCTTCCTCCAACCTTCTTTAACATTCTATCTTGGCCCCAATGCCCATGACACTGTTGTACTGGCTTCAATAGTCTATTGCAATGGCTCCATGGAACCCATTGACAACATAATTTAATCATGGAGTTTAAGAGGGAAGCTCGTAGGTTACAATTTAGGATCACAAATATTATTCATATAGCTCTTCTGTCTGCAGGGTCAGTTTTCAGTCACACCTGCAAACATGCCTCGCTTTGTTCCCCTGCCTCTCAGCCACGCAGCCCTTTGACATCTGTCCCGCCTGGGCAAGTGTTGCATAAACCCTTTAGTGCTGAGAAATAAGTATCTGAAGCGCACACCACTCTGCTGTCGGTCTCCTGCCAGAAAGCATTCCGCTTTCAACTTTGGGGGGGGGCCAGGATTTATGCTTTGGGTGATTTCACTTCTTCTGCAACCTTTAGGGGCACTGTTTCGTTGCCAAGAGATCTTGGAGTTGAAAGGACTCACTCTGCTAGGGGATCTTGTTTCTTTCTAACATATTTGAACAGTTTCACTGACATGTTTTCCACACTTGATGCAATTCAGTAGTTGGAGTGTATTGAAAAGAGTTGTGCACTCATTGTCACAACAGTCAGTTTTAGAACAGTTTCTTCCGTGTTGTACTCACTGTTAGCTCCCCACTTCCCAGCAGCTTCTCCAACAATAACCCCGAGAAATTATTCATCCAGTTACTGTTCTTTATAGATGTACCAATCCTAGATCTCACGTACAGAAAAACATAGAAAGAAAAAAGAAACAAACAAATACACAAAACAACAAAAATAATAAAATAAAACATTGGAAATCTTAGTTGAAAAGGTAACAGAATATAATACAACTAGAACCGTTTAAATATTATAAAAGGTAGAACAGGGTTAAACTAGGGCAAAAAGACAAACAAATGATGAGGCGTTAAATTTTAGCCCAACTTCATCTACATGAGTCCCCTTTCCAATTACCTCTGTCCAGTAGCAAGGCTGCTTCTATCCCTGGCCAGCATCAGAAAGGGTTCACCAGAGGCTTATTCCTTGTGGGGACTCTGCGAATCGATTTGGGGCTTTCGCAGTCGATAATGGACTTTTGAAAGTTTGGTGCTCAGAATTTACACTCTAATACCCTTCTCAATCCCTTCTCAGGCCCTGGATGTTTTTGTTCACCATCCATGGATCACAAAGACTGGGCGCTTTTTCTGCGTGAACGTGACTGCTTGTTTTAAGAAAGCCTCTGAGATCGCAGACGCTGTTCTCTGGTCTCACTGAGCATGATCTGATTCCTTCAACACGCTTTGCTATAACACCCATCAATCTTCCAAAGGGTCACATTTCCCCATTCTCGTGTCTGAGCTTTATAGCTAACATGGTGGCAAAACGGACCAATCCCCTTCTTTATGGTCCCACACGCCTTGTTTGCATGTTTCTGCCCAGTTACCTGGTGCGAGTTGGATCTAAATCCTTCGATGGGTAGTGGGGAGCCGTGGCGGTATAGTGGGTACTGTTAGGCTGATAACCAGTACTTCAAAACTATCCGCCAGAGGCTTTCTGTTCCTGTAAGGAGTTACAGATTCAGAATCTACCAGGGCAGCTCTCCCCTGTCCCCCAGGGTCGCTATGAGTCAGAATTGACTCGATGGCACTGAGTTGAGTGTTTATGTGTATTGAATGTATACACGGCTTTCTCTCTCTATGTATGTATCTCCCTTTAATATATCCTTTCTTTTTTTAGAGGACATTTATTTTATTTCTAGTATTTATTTATTTCTAAATTTAATAGTCACCTCTTCGCAAATCTTGACATAGTTTGTGAGCATTTCTGCAGGAGAACTAACTGCAGAATTTTTGAGCCAAATGTGTCTGCCTTTGCAGCTGTAGGAGACACTGCCAAGCGTTCTTTCGAAGTATAGTGCCACTTGATTCACTACCTTTGTCAGAATAGCGCAGAAACCCGTCTTGGAATTGGGGAGAAGCAAATATTTCAATTTCCTAATGTGTTAGTTAAGAACTAGCATCACATTAGAGTTTTAATTTGCCTTTTACAACTAGAAGTAAGATTGAATATATTTTTAATGATTTTTCTCCTACCTCCAGCTATGAAGTATCTTTTTCTCCTTTGTCCTATCATGCTTCTTTGTATAGTTTTATTCTTTTGTTGACTTACTCTTTCATTTTCTCATTTGAATTTCTGGGTTGTTAGGTTTTTTATATAATAAACATTTCCTTTTTAAAATATATTTTTATTGGAGGCTCTTTCAGCTCTTATAACATTCCATACATCAATTGTATTGAGCATATTTGTGCATATGTTGCCATAATCATTTCTAAAACATTTTCTACTTGAGCCCTTGGTATAATCTCCTCTTTGTGCCCCCCTCCCTCCTCTATAATTTTATTGTGGGCATGTATTCTAAGTAAATAATCCTAAATTAGGGGAAGGGGGAGCCCCTTTAAAAAACATTTTATTGGGGCTCACACAACAGTTATCACAATCTATGCATACATCAATTGTGCAAAGCACACCTATACATTTGTTGCCCTCATCATTCTCAAAGTTCGCTTTCTACTTGCGTTCCTGGAATCAGCTCCTTTTTCCCTTCCCCTCCCTCCCCGTTCCTCCGTCCCTCATGAACCCTTAAAAATTTATAAATTATTATTTTATCTTATCTTACACTGCCCGGCGTCTCCCTTCACCCACTTTCCTGTTGCCCATCCCCAAGGAAGGAGGTCACATGTAGATCCTTGTGATCAGTTCCCCCAATCTACTCTCTCTTCTCTCCCGGTATCGCCACTCTCACCACTGAGGGGTTCATCTGTCCTGGATTCTCTGTGTTTTCAGTTCTCATCTGTACCGCTGTGCATCCTCTGATTGAACCAGGTTTGCAACGTAGAATTGGGGTCATGATAGTTTGGGGGAGGAAGCGTTTAAGAACTAGAGGAAGGTTGTGAGTCTCATTATTGCTACACTGAACCCTGAGTGACTCATCTCCTCCCCACTACCCCTCTGCAAGGGATGTCCAGTTGTCTACAGATGAGCATTGGGTCCCCATCATGCACTCCCCTCATTCATGATGATATGATTTTTCCCCCTGCCTTTGGTGCTTGAAACCTGATTCCCTTGGCCCTTCATGATCACACATGTTGGTGTGCTGCTTCCATGTGGACTTTGTTGCTTTTGGTCTAGATTGTCCTTATTTATTTTCAAGTCTTTAAGACTCCAGATACTATATCACTCGATAGCCAGGCACCATCAGCCTTCTTCACCACATTTACTTATGCACACATTGGTCTTCACCATTTATGTGGGGAAGGTGATCACACAATGATGATTTTTTCCTTTGGTGTCTGCTACCTGATCCCTTCACACAGGCTTGTGTGCTTCTTCTCTGTGGGCTTTGTTGCTTCTGAGCTAGATGGCCGCTTGTTGGCCTTCAAGCCTTTAAGACCCCAGGTGCTATATCTTTTGGTAGCCGGGCACCATCAGCTTTCTTCACCACGTTTGCCTATGAACACGTCTATCTTCAGCAATTGTGTTGGGAAGGTGGGTATCATGAAATAACCGCTTGGCTGAGCAAGGTGCTCTTATATTAAGGGAATGTGTGCGAGGAGGCCCAATGTCCACCTGCTACCCTACTACTAACCCTATAAATATATGCACATAGTTGTATTTCCCCCATAATCATAAATGTATTTACATATGTGCATGTCTGTATTTAGGCTTCTATGTATGCCCTTTGCCTCCTACTCCTTTCCTCTATTTCCTTTTGCTTTCCTCCTGTCCCACAACCATGATCAGCCTTCATTCTGGTTTCAGTAATTCCTCTCAGGTACCTTGCCCTTGGTCACCCCCAACCACTTCTGCCACCCCTCTCACCACTGGTTTTGAGCCACTCATTGTTCCCTCATCCCTGTGTTGGCCAACACCTCTTCCCTTCCCCTAATTCCCACGATCTCATGTCCCTCTGGGACCATTGGTCCCGCTATTTTCTTCTCATATTGTTTGTCCAGCCTATCTTATCTAGGTGGACCTGCAGATATAGTAATATGTGCATACAAATGCCAATGGCTTTGACAGCACCAAGCAAAGTGGCACATACGAACATGGCAACTCTGGCAACAGCACCGAAAAGCTAGCAAACAAAAAAAAACTGCTGACATACAAAGTTTAAAAGGAGAGAGAGAGAGAGAGAGAGAGAGAGAGAGAGAGAGAGAGAGAGAGAGAGAGAGAGAGAGAGAGAGAAAGAGCCTGTTAATAGCTCAAGATCTGTTTGGTGAGATCTGTTTATGAGTGTTTTCCGGACCAGTCTGATGGGGTGCCACATCCTGGCCCCAAAGTCCATCCTTTATACTCCCTCAGGACCTCCTTGCTCTGCTTCCCCCACAGCTCCATTGCACACCCCCAGTGTTTTACCTCAGTGTGTTGGGGCCGCCTCAGTTGCACATCCCACCCTGTGTCTCCGGTGCTGTCACGTGTAGGGCCATGGGTCAGTGCAGGATGTCGCATCTCGCCGTGGGGCCAGCTACATGGTCCTCTCTGTACATTGGGCCCTCTGAGCCAGGCTATCGTCCTCTGCTCAATTCTTCCTCCTTCCTTTGCTTCCACTTCCTTCTGGGTGTGGTGTGGTAGGTCAGTTCCTTTCCCACACCAGAAGATCTATTTTCATTTTCTGTGGTACTCCCTTTGATGGTGGGGGTCGGGCTGATTCTGGTTGGGGCCAGCATATGGTCCAGTCTTTTTGTGATTTCCTCCACACGTTACATTGCCCTCTTGGTTTGGCAAGTCATGGTGGGGTTTGTATGCACATTTCAGTTCGGTGGGGACACAACCAATACTCTCTCCCCCAGGTGGGTTAGTGCCCTGTTTACCCCATGCCATCAACTCAGTTTCTCCCCACCCCAATTTCCCTCCAACTTCCCCCCTTCCCCTTCTTTATGTTGGACTGTCATGTACCTCCCTAGGTGTGCCCTACCCTCCCACTATCTATGCTTCCACCCGTTTATTGCGAGATAGATGTTTATTCTTCTATTCCTGGCATGCTGATTGTACTAACCTCAGGGGAAGCATATTATGCCTGTCCTTTTGAGTTTGGCTTACCTCACTTAACATGAGCCCTTCCAGCTCTTCACATGAAATGACGTGTTTCATGTGATTGTCCATGCTTTTCAATGCTGCATAGTACTCCACTGTGTTTATGTTCCAGAGTTTACTAATCCACTCATCAACTGATGGAAACTTAGGTTGTTTCCAAGTGTTTGCGATTGTGAATTGTGGTGCAATAAGCATTGGAGCACAGATGACTGGTCGTGTTTTATTTGCTGCTTCCACTGGGTATATGCCCAGTAGAGGGATGGCTGGGTTATAAGGTAGATCAATTTCCATTTTCTCTAAGTATTGCCAGATTTCTTTCCACAGTGGCTGTACAAATCTACATGACCACCAGCAGTGGAAGAGGGTTCCTACTTTACCACAGCCCCTCCAACACTTGTTGCTCTCTGATTTGCTGATTTGGGCTAGCCTCAGGGATGTTAGGTGGTATCTCATGGTTGTTTTGATTTGCATTTTTCTTATGGCGGATGACCTGGAACACTTTCTCATATCCTTATTGGCCATATGAATCTCCTCCCCAGTGAAAGTTATTTTCAGTTCTTTTGCCCACTTCCTTAGGGGTTAATTGTCTTCCTCTTTTTGCAGGTCATGATGATGTTATAGATTTTAGCAATGAGCCCTTTTTTGATATGTCATTACTAAAAATCCTCTCAGTCTGTGGGCTGTCTTGTCACCCTCTTGGTGAAGTATTTTGAAGTGCACAGGTGCTTTATTCTTATTAAATCCCATTTGTTGATTTCCAATTCACCTGTATGTGTACCCTTCCCTATTGCAGTGAGCCTATGAGTTCCCTGGGCCAGTGCTCTGAGGTTGGTCCCAATTCCCTCCTTGACGGTCCTGATGGTTTGGGGTTTAACTTCTAGGTCTGTGATCTACCTTGAGTTTATTCTTGTGCATGGGTGAGGTAAGCATCTTGTTTTATCTTTCTACATGTGGATATCCATTATTTCCAGTACCACTTGTTAAAAAGAGCATCTGCTTCCGACTTGATGGTTTTGGACCCTTGTTGAAGATCACTTGTCTAAATGGTGATGGTTTTACTCTTGGGCTTTCTGTTCTCTTCCACTGTTTTGAGTGTCTGTCATTGTGCCAGTACCACGCTGTTTTGACCACTGTAGCTATGTAATAGGCATTAAAATCGCACCAGCTGAGACCTCCAACTGTGTCCTTCTTCTTGAGGAGTTCTCTGCTAATTCTGGGTTTCTTCCCTCTCCATATGAAATTGGTGGTCAGTTTTTCCAATTCTTTGCTGAAGGTTGATCGTATTTGAATTGGTATAGCGTTGAACTTCTAAAGTGCTTTAGGTAGGATTGTCATCTTTACTATGTTAAGCCCTCCTATCCATGAGCAGGGGATGTTCTTCCATTTGTGGAGGTTGCTTTTGGTGTCCTGTAGTAAGGTCTTATCGTTTTCCCTGTATAGATCTTTAGTATTTTTTGTTATATGTGTTCGTAGGTATTTCAGTTTGCTCTTAGCTACTGTGAAGGGTACTTCCTTCTTATTCCCCTCTTCCATGGATCTGTCCGAAGTGTATAGAAAACCTATTCACTTCTGTTTATTGATCTTGTATCCTGGCACTCTTCCATATTCCTCTATCACTGTAAGTACTCCAGCTGTGGAACTTTTTTGTTTTCAATGTACAGGATCATGTCGTCTGTAAATAGGGATAGTTTCACCTCCTCCTCTCCCATTTGGATCCCTTTGATGTCCTTCTGCTGTCTTATGTTGTTAGCCAGTGCCTCCAAAATGATATTGAATAGAAGTGGGGACAGGGGGCATCCTTGTCTTGTACCATTTTTCAGTGGGATTGTTTTTGTCTTTTCTCCATCGACTATGATGTTGGCTGTTGGCCTTTCATAGATAGCTTGTATGAGCTTGAGGAACTTACCTTCCAATCCTATCTTCATGAGTGTCTTAATTAGGAATGGGTGTTGGATGTTGTCAAATGCTTTTTCTGCGTCTATGGATATTATCATATGGGTTTTATCCTTTTTCTTCTTGATGTGGTTTATAATATTGATGGGTTTTCAGATGTAATAAATATTTCTATAAATTCAGTTTTAATTTTTTTTCACAGTATTCAAATGTACAATTTGTCCAAATGTTTCAGTTTTATGGCTTCTAGATTTATGTTTCCTGTTTGTATATACCTGCTTTATTCAAATATTACAAATATATTTTTATTTCTTTTTTACTTTTGATCCATCTAGAGTTAATTTTGTTGCATGTAATCAACATGGTGGAGTATTTTAATAGAATTTATGATATTGAATCATCTTTAAGGAAAATATATTTTAAAAAAGAATTTTATTGGGACTTGGTCAACTGTTATCACCATCCATACATCCATACATTGTAAGTTAAGCACATTTGTACATTTGTTGCCCACATCATTCTGAAAACATTTTCTTTCTACTTAAGCTCTTGGTTTCAATTCCTCATTTCCCCTCCCTCCCTGTTCTACCTTCTCTTATGAACCCTTATAATTTATAAATTATTATTATTTTGTTATATCTTACACTGACATATCCCTTCACCCACTTTCTTGTTGTCCATCCCCCAGGGATGAGGTTATCTGTAGATCTTTATAATAGGTTCCCTCTTTCTTCCCCACCTTGTCTCCACCCTCCAGTATCACCACTCTCACTACTGGTCCTGAAGGGATCACCTGTCCTGAATTTCCTGTGTTTTCGGTTCCTAGCTGTACCAGTGTACATCCTCTGGTATAGCTGGATTTGTAAGGTTGAATTGGGATCATGATAGTGGAGGGGGAGGAAGCATTTAGGACTTAGAGGAGAATTGTATGTTTCATCATTTCTACATTGCACCATGACTGGCTCATCTCCTCCCCGCGACCTTTCTGTAAGGGGTTGTCCATTTGCCTACAGATAGGCTTTGGGTCCCCAATCTGAACTCCACCTCACTTACAGTGATATGATTTTTGGTCTCTGATGCCTGATCCTTGATCCCTTCGACACCTCCTGGTCACACAGGCTGGTGTGCTTCTTCAATGTGGTCTTTGTTGCTTCTGAGCTAGATGGCCACTTGTTTACTTCAAGCCTTTAAGACCATAGATACTATTTCTTTTGATAGCCGGGCACCATCAGCTTTCTTCACCACGTTTGTTTATGCACATATTTGTCTTCAGCAATCACATTGGTAACATGGGCACACAGTGATATGATTTATTGTTTTTAGGAAAATAGATTTTAATGAAGCCAATTTAAAGGCATTAGAAAATAGGAAAGGACATGTTTTATTTCTGGAACACTATCCAAAGGGAAGTAGAAGTGTAATTCTCAAAATGTTAATATAGTAAGCATTCATAGAGTTGTCTGTGTGAGTATTATTGCCTCTTCTTTTTCTTAAGAGGCGTTATAACTAAATCCTAACCAATTAGTTGTTTTAGTTCTTCAAATAATTTTATACCTTTATTTAATGAATAATATACACATTCTTATTTTGGCAGTTTGAAAACTGAATACCTGTTTCTAATTTCTCTGATATGGCCTTTACACTTTGCAGTCTAAATCAAACCTTTGTACAATCAGGATGTGCACATCATAAGACATAATCAAGATCTTGATCTCTGGTTTGTTTATTGTACTTTACTCTTCCTTCTTTCAAGTGAGATATCAAAGAATTTTATATAAATAAGAAAGCAAATTTAGGTCAAATCTCACATAAAAAGATGAAAATAATGACAAATATGTTATTCATTGAAAAAAAGTCAACATTCTGAATATCATATCTGACTAACCTATTTCTTAAAATAGACTCTCAGGTCCCTAAACTCTAATGTATATTCATTTTATGCAGAGATTTATTAGAATAACAAATCTCAAGACTTTTGAATTGAAGCAAAATATCTTTATCAATTATTCTTTTCACTGTTCTTTTGGTAAACAAAGTTAATTAAAGCAGCCTGGTACTTCAAGGTATAACTTTATAAAAAATAAATCAAAGTGGGACATTTATTTTATAGTAGAAGAGGGAAAATGACAGTCTTTTCTTTCATCTAATTTCAGTTTATGTTTGGTTTTCATGTTTCCTAATTTATTTAGTCAGTAGATGGTTGCACTGCAAGAAAGAGTAGTTGATTATATATATCACCTAAAACATCAGTCCCAGAAAAATTCAGTTCATGGATCTTGGGTAGATTATCTGAGGAATTTCTTGGTTTTCTTTTATACTGCTTATCTGGCTCTAAATTATAGCCTTTTACCCCAGAAATTTATTTCATATTGTGTTAGACTGGGTAGACTAGAGAAACAAATTCATGGACAATCATATGTGTATAAGAAAGATCTTTATATACAAGAGCAATTGAACATTGAGAAAACATCCCAGCCGAGTCCAGATCAAGTCCATAAGTCTGATATTAGCCCATATGTCTGATACCAATCTATAAAGTCCTCTTCAGACTCAGGAAACACATGCAATGATGCTGAATGTATTACAATCACAGGCCAGTGGAAGGGAAGTCTTATGGAAACAGTGGTGGTAAAAGTATTTCAGCGCTGACTGGGACCTCCAAATGGCTTCTCCAGCTCAGGGCACTAGCACAGTTCCAGGTGTCTTGTCAGTAGAGCATCTTCCAGGAAGTGAGCACAGAGAGAGAGAGAGGGAGGGAGGGAGGGAGAGAGAGAGAGAGAGAGAGAGAGAGAGAGAGAGAGAGTCTCCTACCTCCAAGGAGGAATACTGGAGTTCTCAGAATCCTTGGGAGAAGGCCATGCCCACACAGAGGCCTCATTCGCTTTATCTTGATTGACAGGCTAGACTCCACCCCTACACTCTTAGTCCTTAAATGGACACCAGATTATGCAACTACCACACATATCCTTGTTTGTATTTTGACCTCTTGGGAGATTTTTATTTTATAGATATTTGGGTTTCAGTGCAATAAATATTATATACAATAGAGAAAAAAATTTAAAATATTGTTAATATTATATACAATAGATAAGAATTTTTACACAACGACATAACCTATGCTTCCAAAAGATAAAAAAGCCAACCACCCTTATAAGGTAACCGAGCCTTGGTGCCATAGTGGGCTGCACACTGAGCTGCTAACCACAACGCCAACAGTTCAAATCTACCAGCTGCTCTGCAGGAGAAAGATGAGGCTGTCTAACTCTGAAAAAATTTACCATTTCGGAAACCCAAAAGGAGTACTATGTTCTTCTCGATGGTTCCTTTTGGAGTTGGAATTGACTTGAAGGAAGTGAGTTTGGTTTTCTTATGAAGTTGGTAACAAGATTATTGGGTTTTCTCCACTTTTAAATAGATATTTGCCTTCACTGAATTTTTTTGATCCAATGCTTGACAAAAGTTTGCCCCTCCGGGTTTCACTGGACTATGATATTTAAACACCTAAAGGAATTCTTCCTGGTTTAAAGTCACTTTGGGTCCCTATGGTCTTAACTGGTGATGTGTCTAGGGAACCACTCCTATGTTGGGGGAAATGAAGTATTTAATGATGTGGTAAAAATAATCTTATCCAATAGGTAAAACTTAGGCACAGTTTGTAAATGACCACTAGAATGCAGGGGAAAAGAAGCAAGTGTTGCTAACGTCCATTAGTCACAAGAAAGGTTTAATTCTGATACTTATTCAAGACCAAAAAAGCATCTATAAAAGGTGTTGCTGTGTAGCCTCCAGAATCTTCTTTTTTTGAAGCATTGAATCAATATTTTATATCAATTTTTGTTCAGATGAAGTTTATCTTTGCTGTGAATGCTTATTTAACTTTGTATATTTTTCCAGATTACTTGAGGGTTGGTCAATGTTTTATTTATTTATTTATTTTTAATTTATTTACATTTTATTAGGGGCTCATACAACTCTTATCACAATCCATACATAAACATATACATACATCAATTGTATAAAGCACATCCGTACATGCTTTGCCCTAATCATTTTCTTTCTTTTTTTTAAAATCTTTTTATTGGGGCTCATAAGGCTCTTATCACAATCTGTACATACATCACATGAGCAAAGCACCCTTATACATTCGTTGCACTCGTCACTCCCATAATTCACCGTCCACTTGGGTTCCTGGAATCAGCTCATTTCCCCTTTTTTCCCCCCATCCCCCTCCCTCCCCGATCCCACCCCTGGTCCCTTGATAGTTTATAAATAATTATTATATCTTATCTTACACTCCCCGGCGTCTCCCCTCACCCACCTCCCCCTTGACAATCTCCCAGAGAGGAGGTTACACATAGATCTCCGAGATCGGTTCTCCCTTTCTACATGCTCTTCCCTCCTGGTGTCGCCACTCCCACCGCTGGTGTTGAAGGGTTCGTCTGTCCTAGATTCCCTGTGCCTCCAGATCCCCACTGCACCGCTGTACATCCTCTGGTACAACCAGGTCCGCAAGGCAAGGTAGGATTGGGGTCATGATGGTTGGGAGGGGAGGAAGCGTTCAGGAACTAGAGAAAGGTTTTGAGTTTCATTGTTGTTACACTGAACCCTGTGTGGCCCATCTCCTCCTCACTACCCCTCTGGAAGGGGTGTTCAGCTCTCTACAGGTGGGCATTGGGTCCCCATCATGCACTCCCCCTCTTTCACGGTGACGTGATTCTCACCACCACCCCATCTTTGATGTTGGAGACCTGGTCTCCTCTGTCCTTCATGGTCACCTATGTTGGTGTGCTGCTTCCGTGTGGGCTCGGTTGCTTCTGGGCTTGATGGCCGCTTGTTTGCTTTCAAGCCTTTAAGTCCCCAGACGCTATATCTCTCAGTAGCCGGGCACCATCCGCCTTCTTCACCACACTTGCTTATGCACACTTTCGTCTTCAGCCATTATGTGAGGAAGGTGATCACACAATGATTGTTTTTGTTCCTTTGTATCTGCTACATGGTCCATTCAACACCTTGTGTTCGCTTAGGCCGTGTGCTTCTTCTCTGTGGGCTTTGTTGCTTCTGAGCTAGATGGCCACTTACTTGCCTTCAAGCCTTAAAGACCCCAGACGCTATATCATTTTTTGATAGCCGGGCACCATCAGCTTTCTTCACCACATTTGCTTACACACACGGCTGTCTTCAGTGATCATGTCGGGAAGATGGGTATCCTGCAATGGCTGCTTAGCAGGGCGAGGTGCTATTGTATTGGGGGATTATGCATGAGGAGGCCCAATGTCCATCTGCTACCCTACTACTGAACCTATAAATATATGCATATAAATCTATTGCCCCCATAAACATAAATATATTTACATATGTACATGTCTGTATTTAGGGTTCTCTGTATGCACTTTGCCTCCTACTCCTTTCCTCTATTTCCTTTCGCTTTCCTCCCAACCCATTACCATGTTTGGCCTTCATTCTGGATTCAGTAGTTCCTCTCAGTTACCTTGCTCTTGGTCACTCCCTTCCAGTCCTCCCCTCCCCTCCCTCCTCTGGTTTAGAACCATTCGCTGTTCCCTTGTTCCTGTGTTGGGCGACACCTCCTCCCTTCCCCTACCTCCCACGCTCTCATGTCCCTCCAGGACCGTTGGTCCTGTTGTTTTCTTCTCTCATTATTTGTCCAGCCTATCTTGTCTAGGTGGACCTGCTGACATAGTAATATGTGCATACAAATGGATATGACTTTGACTGCACCCAAGTGGCCCATAAGAACATGGCTTTGACAGAAGCAACATCGACACGCTGATAAGCAGAAAAGCCACTAACATACCAAATTTACAAGGTAAAAAACAAAACAAATTAAAAAAGACTAAGCAAAAAGATAGCAAATATTAAAAGAAAAATTGCTAGTAGTTCAACGTCCTTTTGTTGGCCTTTAGACCATCCTTTCTACTCCCTTGGGCTCCCTTTGCTCTGCTTCCTCCGCTGCTCCATTGCACGCCCCCAGTGTTTGCCTCAGTGTGGCGGGGTCAGCTCAGTCGCCCATCCCCCATTATGTCTCAGGTGCTGTCCCGTGTAGGGCCATGTGTTGGTGCAGGATGTCATATCTCGTAGTGTGGTCAGCTGAATGGTCCTCTCTGTATGACGGGCCCTTCTAGCTGGTCTATCGACTTTGGGCTTGGTGGACCCAGGTGTACTCCACTACGTCCTTTCTCCTTCTTTTGTTTCAGCTTCCTTCTGGATGTGGTGTGGTGGATCAGTTCCTTTCCCACTCCAGACGATCTATTTTTGTTTTCTGTGGTATTCCCTTCGAGTGTGGGTGTCGGCCTAATTCTGGTTTGGGCCAGCTTGTCGTCCAGCCTCTTTGTGTAGAACTCTGTACTTTGCGTTGCCCTCCTTGTTTGGTGTGTCGTGTTGGGGTCCATATACATGTTCCAGATCTGTGGGGACACAACCGATACTCTCCCCCGGGTGGGTTAATACCCTGCCCCCCCCCCATACCATCCATTCAGATTCTCCCCCTCTCGGTTCTCCCCCTCTCTACCCCACTATTCCTTCTTTATGCTGGGCTCTCATGTACCTCCCTAGGTGTGGCCTGTCCTCCCTCCAACTATCTATGCTTCCTCCCGTTTATTGTGGGATGGATGTTTATTCTTCTATTTCTGTCATGCTGATTGTACATACCTCAGGGGACTCATGTTGTACCTGTCCCTTTGGGTCTGGCTTACCTCGCTTAACATAATTCCTTCTAGCTCTTCCCATGAAATAACGTGTTTCATGTGCTCATCGGTGCTTTTCAGTGCTGCATAATACTCCATTGTGTGTATGTGCCAAAGTTTGCTAATCCACTCATCTATCGATGGAAACTTAGGCTGTTTCCAAGTCTTTGCTATTGTGAATTGTGCCACAATAAACATTGGAGCGCATATGACTGGTCGTGTTTTATTTGCTGCTTCAACCGGGTATATGCCCAGTAGAGGGATGGCTGGGTCGTAAGTAGATCAATTTCCATTTTCTTTAGGTATCGCCAGATTGCTTTCCACAGTGTCTGTACAAATCTGCACGACCACCAGCAGTGGAGGAGGGTTCCTATTTCACCACAGCCCCTCCAACACTTGTTGTTCTCTGATTTACTGATCTGGGCTAGCCTCAGGGGTGTTAGGTGGTATCTCATGGTTGTTTTGATTTGCATTTCTCTTATGGCAGGGGACTTCGAGCACTTTCTCATATATTTATTGGCCATATTGATCTCCTCTCTAGTGAAAGTTCTTCTCATTTCTTTTGCCCACTTCCTTAGGGGGTTAACTGTTTTCCTCTTTTTGCAGGTCATGATGGTGTTGTAGATTTTAGTAATGAGCCCTTTGTCTGACGTGTCATTACTAAAAATCTTCTCCCAGTCTGTGGGTTGCCTTGTCACCCTCTTGGCAAAGTCTTTCGAGGTGCACAAGTGTTTTATTCTTATTAGATCCCATTTGTCGATTTCCAGATCACCTGTGTGTGTCCCCTTCCCTGTTGCAGTGAGCCTATGTGCTCCCTGGGCCAGTGCTCTGAGATTAGTCCCGATTCCCTCCTTAATGGTCCTGATGGTTTGGGGTTTGACTTCTAGATCTGTGATCCACCTTGAGTGTATTCTTGTGCATGGGGTGAGGTAGACGTCTTGTTTCAACTTTCTACATGTGGATATCCATTGTTTCCAGCACCACTTATTAAAGAGGGCATCTGCTTCCCACTTGATGTTTTTGGGACCCTTGTCGAAGATCAGTTGTCTATATGCTGATGATTTTACTCCTGGGCTTTCTATTCTTTTCCACTGGTCTGAGTGTCTATCATTGTGCCAGTACCATGCTGTTTTGACCACTGTAGCTGTGTAGTAGGCATTAAAATCAGGTAGGGCGAGTCCTCCAATTGTGTCCTTCTTCTTGAGGAGTTCTCTGCTAATTCTGGGTTTCTTCCCTCTCCATATGAAGTTGGTGGTCAGTTTTTCCAATTCTTTGAAGAAGGTTGATGGTAATTGGATTGGTATAGCATTGAACTTGTAGAGTGCTTTAGGAAGAACTGTCATCTTTACTATGTTCAGCCTACCTAACCATGAGCAGGGGAGCTTCATCCATTTGTGAAGGTCACTTTTGGTTTCCTGTAATAGGGTTTTATAATTATGCTTATAAAGGTCTTTAGTATTTTTTGTTAAGTATATCCTAGGTATTTCAGTTTGTTCTTGGCTACTGTGAAGGGTACTTCCCTCTTAATCGTCTCTTCCATGGCCCTGTCCGATGTGTATAGAAACCCTACCGACTTCTGTTTATTGATCTTGTATCCTGCTACTCTTCCGTATTCCTCTATTGCTGTAAGTATTCCAACTGTGGAGTTTTGGGGGTCTTCAATGTATAGGATCATGTCATCTGCAAATAACGATAGTTTCACCTCCTCCTCTCCCAACTGGATCCCTTTGATGTCCTTCCGCTGTCTTATGTTGTTAGCCAGAACCTCCAAAACGATATTGAATAGAAGAGGGGACAGGGGGCATCCTTGTCTTGTACCCTTTTTCAGTGGTATTGTTCTTGTCTTTTCTCCATTGACTATGATGTTGGCTGTTGGTCTTTCATAGATAGCTTGTATGAGCTTGAGGAACTTACCTTCCAATCCTATCTTCATGAGTGTTTTGATTAGGAATGGATGCTGGATGTTGTCAAATGCTTTTTCTGCATCTATGGATATTATCATATGGTTTTTATCCTTTTTCTTCTCGATGTGGTGTATGATATTGATGGATTTTCGGATTTTAAACCATCCCTGCATCGCTGGGATGAATCCTACTTGGTTGTGGTGAATGATATGTTTGATGTTCCTTTGTATTCTATTGGCCAATATTTTGTTAAGGATTTTTGCATCTATGTTCATTAGAGATATTGGTCTATAATTCTCTACACCTGTGGGGTCTTTTCCCTGTTTGGGTATCAAAGTAATGCTGGCTTCGTAAAATGAGTTTGGGAGCTTGCCGTTCTTTTCTATGTTATGGAATACTTTGTGGAGGATCGGTGTCAGCTCTTCCCTGAATGTTTGGTAAAATTCTGCTGTGTAGCCATCTGGCCCTGGGGCCTTTTCCCTTGGTAGGTTTTTGATGACACTCTCTATTTCTTCCTTCGCTATGGGTTTGTTGAGGTTCTTGATCTCTGTCTCAGATAATCTAGGGATAGATTGTTTTTCTAAATATTTATCCATGTCTTCCAGGTTTCTGAATTCATTAGAATACAAACCTTAATAGTACTTTGTGATTATCCTTTTTATCTCATTGGGGTCTGTTGTTATTGCCCCCGATTCATCCCTCATCCTGGCTATTGATGATTGCTCCTTTCTATCTTTGGTAAGCTTTGCCAGGGGAGTGTCAATTTTATTAATTCGTTCATAAAACCAGCTTCTAGTTGCGTTAATCCTTTGCATTGTTCTTTTGTCTTCCCACTGGTTTAACTCCGCCCTGATTTTTATTATTTCTTTTCTCTTGCAATTGGAGGGGTAGTTCTGTTGACTCTGTTCTAGTTGTTGGAGGTTTTGTGTTAACATATCTGTCATACGCCTTTCTTCTTTTCTCATGTATGCATTCAGTGATATCAAGCTACCTCTGATACCTGCCTTTGCAGTGTCCCATAAGTTTTGATATGTTGTATGCTCGTTCTCATTAGGTTCTAGAAACTTCCTGATATCCTCTCTGATCTGGACCTTAACCCATTCATGTCGCAGGAGATCGTTGTTTATTCTCCAATTGGTGGCCCTTGCTTTTCTGGGTGCCCTCCTATTAATCTCCAGCTTTATGGCATGGTGGTCTGAGAAAGACGTCTGGATAATATCTATGTGTTTGAATTTACTCAGGCTGGCCTTGTGTCCCAGCATGTGATCTATTCTTGAGAAAGATCCGTGTGGATTGGAGAAGAATGTGAAACCTTTTGCTTTTGGATGAAAGGCTCTATAGATGTCTATCAGGCCCTGTTGCCTAATTACATTGTTTAGCTCTCTGGCCTCTTTGCTGAGCTTCTTTCCCTGTGATCTGTCTTTCTCTGATAGTGGAGTGTTGAAGTCCCCCACTATTATTGTTGTTTCCGTGATTTCTTCTGTCATTTTTTTAATAGTTTGTTTGACGAAATTTGCCGCACCATTATTAGGTGCGTAAATATTCAGTATGCTTAGTGCTTCCTGGTTTACTGAGCCTTTGAGCATTATGTAATGTCCCTCTTTGTCTCTTTTTATGTTTTGAATCTTGAGATCCATTTTGTCGGAGATTAAGATAGCCACTCCTGCCTTCTTGGAGTTACCATTTGCTTGGTAAACTTTCTGCCAGCCCTTTATTCTCAGCATATGCTTGTCTGCTTGCTTAAGGTGTGTCTCTTGCAGGCAGCAGATTGATGGGTTATGTTTTCTAATCCAATCCTCCAGCCTCTTTCTTTTAACATATGAATTGAGCCCATTTGTATTCAGAGTGATTATTACAATCTCTGGCTTCATGGTTGCCATATTCTGTTTTGTGTTTTGGGTCTTTGCCTATCTTCCTTCATATCAGTGTACTGCGTTTGAGTGGAGGGTTTCTATCCTGTCCTCTTTTCCATCTGAGGCCGTGTTGTCCTGGTACGTGTTGCTGGCATGTTGGCTTCTAGATGGAGATGGGCTATATGGTGGTCTCCTGGTGGTTCTAGTTGGAGCTTAATCTTCTGGCCATAGTGAGTCAGCCAGTATGTTCTGCAGGGTCGGGTGACTTGCAGTATATTTTTTGAGTTCTTCCTTGTCCTGGAAGACCCTTATCTTACCCTCTATCTTAATGGATAACTTGGCAGGGTATAGGATTCTGGGGGAGGCATTTTTATCTTTCAGTTTTTGGAAGATGTTGCTCCATTCTCTCCTCCTCTTCATGGTTTCTGCTGATAAGTCTGAGCATAATCTTACCTGCGCTCCTTTGTATGTGACTGTCTTCCTTTCTCTTGATGCTCATAGAATTTTCTCTTTTTCCTCTAAGTTGGATAATTTTACAATTATATGTCTTGGCGTGTTCTTTTTGGTGTTTAGCTTAGCCGGCGTCCTCTCTGCTTCCTGTATGAGAGTCGGATTCTCCTTTGTTAGGTTGGGGAAATTTTCTTCCAGGAATTCCTTTGCTATCTTGGCGGTCGATTTGTGTGTTATGTTGTGTTCCGGTAGACCGATTATTCGAATATTATTCCTCTTCATAGCATCTGTCATTGATCTCAGGCTGTCTTCTGTTTCTTTAATTTTCCTATCTGATTGTTTTTCTCGCTTGCTTCGTTTGGTTTGAGTGTCCTCGAGTTCACTGATACGGTTCTCAGCCTCCTCAAGCCTAGATATAGCTTCTGTGACCTTTTGTGTGACCTCTGCTACCTCCTCTGTTAGTTTCTGCAGTTCCTTTTGGTGGATAGTATTCATCCCCTCTATTGTGGACTTCATCCCCTCTATTGTGCATTTCATCCCTTCTATCGTTGTATCCTTATTTTGGTTTGCTTCTCTTAGCTCCTGTATTACTGCAAGCAGAGTTCTGAAGATTTCCTTTTGTGGCTGATCTATATCTGTTTCTTCTATGAGTGACGTTAGGTCTGTTAAAGTGCCTCGTTTCTCTGATTTTTTTGTTGGGAGTGATGTGGTCTGTTGATTTTTCCTTGATCCTTTAATAGGCCCCATGCTTCTGGGAGACAGGAGTAACCTTATTGTGTGGAGGCTCAGGCCACTGTGCCGTCTCCTGGGGTGGCTGGGGCGGGCTGCGGCAGGCTTAGGGCTGGCACTGGGGACCCAACAGGGCCCCAGGTGGTGAGAGCTGGCTGGAGCTCACTGAAGGCTCCTCAGGGACTGCAAAGCCGAGTCCCAGGCTCCACTGCAGGTGGAATGTTTGATCTGCCCGGGCTGTGAGCGGGCGCGGGGAGGCCCCTTGGATAGCTGCGCAGACAGCTGCGCGACACTGCAGGGAACAATGGTGTTCGCTCTCCGCCCTGCTCTGAGCTCAGAACCCCGCGGACCGTAGTGACTTGGCGCGAAACCGCAGGGGGTAATGGCGCCGGCAAAGGAGGCTTGGCGCGAAACCGCAGGGGGCAATGGCGCCCTTCCTCCACTCAGGCTCAGAGTCGCTGCCGCCGGGGTCCCTGCAGCACCCTGGAGAGGGCACCTACTCTTGTGCCTTGTGCAGGGAGGGGCCCTTGGTGGGCAGACTCAGCAGCGCGGGGCGCGGCGCTCCGCGGAAGCTCACGGTCCGGGACAGGCGCGGGTTGGGCTATGGCTCCTGTTGGCGGGAAGTGCTCAGTGCAGGGTCCCCGCCAGGAGTGGAGCTGGTTCTAGGCTGCCAGGGGCTGGCGGGGGCGGGTGGGGGTGGGAGGCCGGCGCACGGAGGGCAGGTGGAGAGGTCCGCGGCAGCGGTGCGGGTGGATGGTCCCCCGTGGGGGTCGCCAGACAACCCGCGGGTCTGCTCCCCTGGGCTTGGATGAATGGAGGGAGGGACGTGGGCCCGAGGGCAGATCGCTGCCCTGCGGGGAGAGGGGAACTGCGGGAGAGGAAAGCTTCTCTCCCAGTGGGGATCTGCGAGTGGGGAGTGGGCCGCTGGAGTAGGGGAGCGTGACCTGCTGCGCCTGTCTAGGCAGGGCAGGCAAGCGGCTCTGGGCTGGCGTCCGGTTTGGGGATGGAGCCTAGGCCGGTCGCCAGTGAGCTCACGGCAGCTTAGTGGCCAGAGCTGTCCCAGTAGTCCGGTCCTCTTTCACCTAGACCCCTGCTCAGGACAAATACGTGGGGTGGGACTGGGGTGCTGTCCCAGGGGGATATTTCACTCACCAGACTCTTATTATTCAGCTACCTGGTCGCCAATCCCGCTTTGTTTGGAGGAGCTCTCAGAGTATGCCGGTGTCCCTGTCGGCCATCTTCGATCCCCCCCGGTCAATGTTTTAAATGGTAACAATGGCCATCTATGAACACAGGCTATAATTTAATAAATGGTGGCAGGGAGAATATTTCACTTGGCTTTATATAGCCTTCTGAAATATAAAAATTCTTGCTTATGTACAGTAAATTGTTTTGATCCACATGGGATATTAAAAATGATTACTGACTCTCAATGTAAGCTGTACAGCTATCTCTTTAATAAAACACAGTTAAGTAATGTAACAGTCCTTTTCATATTTGATCATATTATATACTGAGATACTATTGGAAGAAATAGAAGAGAGTATTCATATATTAAGTAGGTCTTATGCATGTAGAAACATCGTATGTGAGGAGTTTGGCTGCAGTCTGACACCACCTTCCTCTTCTTGGGTGAAGGATGATGCAGGCACTCTTGCCTAGATTTACAGGGTTGGAAACACACAAGGGCAGTTCTACCCTGTGTTTAGGGTGGTGGTGAGTCAGACTGGTTGGCATTGAAGACTTGTGCAATAATCTACTACAATCAATTTTAGACATTTTCTTCCTTGTATCCATTATTAGTATATACCCAATTCCTCCCACTTCCCCTGCCATATTCCCAAGAAACTACTCATTCAATCAGTCTCCATATATTTACCTATTCTGGATTTCATATAAAGAAAGATATATAAACAAAGCACAAGTCTAATAACAATAGTAAAATAAAGCATAGAAGAAATTCAGTTGATTTCATATAGAGAAGGATATATGAAACAAAAGAAAAAATTCTAATAACAAGAATGAAATAAAGCATATAAGAACTTCGCGTGAAAGGATAACAGAAAATAATAAAAAACTAGAACAAGTTTAAAATGGATCAAGAAGGACAACAAATGCTAAGGTGTTAAATTTTAACTACATCCGCGTAAGGCCCCTTTTCAGTGTACTTTGACTTAAAGCAGACTGTTCAGATCCCTGATGAATGGTTGCGGGGATTCGTTGAAGGCTTAACCAAAGTGGAAACTCTGACAATGGATTTTGGACTTTCACTAGCATTCATACATCTCTGCAAAACTGGGTGCTCAGAATTTAATCTCTAATGTAATTCCCTCCTCTGGTCTTGGATTGTATTCTTTGCCATCCTTGGATCACACACAGGGTGGGGTGCTTCCTCCGTGTGGACTCTTCTGTCACTAAACTTGGATAGATGCTTTTTTAAAGATAAGCCTTTAAAAATCACAGATGGTATTCTTTCTGATAGGCAGCCACCATCTGATTTCTTCACCATACTTTGCAGTAGAACCCACATCTTTATTGATCACTTCATGAGGATAGGTATTATTAAGTAAGGTCATGTCATAATAACTAACTGTTCTTAGATTAGGGCAATGATGAAGTACAAGCTCAACGTTTATAGTTGTATCTATGGTTTGTTTGTACATGTCTCTGGTCTACGTTAGAGACATCATTATTCTTATATTGGGAACATTATAAATCAACCCCATGGGGCTTTTGGTAATTTTATTGATAGTATCATTAATTTTACCAATGTTATAGAATTTCAAATACTGTTTAGAAAAGTAAAAACCTATAAGACAGCTTTTTAGACCGAAATCCTTGGATTATTGATCTGTACAAATAAAAACTCAAGTGACGGCATACTTTATACAAGCAGTGAGAGTTGGAACTAGGACACAGATTTCAACTAAGCTGAATAGACCAAGGAATGTTATAAAAAAGCAAAGAAAGCATGAAAATAGCAAATCTCTGGTAGCCTTGAGCTGTCATTCATTGAGTTCCCTCACTCAGAGCAAGAGATTGGAATGACTTCCAAATCTATAACCTTGAGAAAGCAGCCATCTAATTCTTCTCACACTAGGGCATTTCAGCCTTAAATCCAAGGTAGTACTTCAGTTCCTTAACTCAAAACATACTCTACACTAATCGTGTTTCATTAACATACCAAAGACAGCCCATTCCTAAATGACTCAACCACAGGGGTAGAGTTTAGGTTTTATAGCACAAGCCATCTGGGGACACTGGCAGTAGTTAAGTGTTGGGCTGCTAACTGCAATGCCAGCCATTTGAAACCACCAGTGGCTCCAAAGGAGAAAGGCGAGGCTCTCTACTTCTGTAAAGAGTTACCGTCCCAGACACTGACAGGGGCAGTTCACCGTGTGTCAGCATTGACTCCATGGCAGTGGGCTTGGAGTTTGGAATTCGATCCATGATAGCTAGCCAGTGTGACCTTTTGGTAGTTCTGAGGAACTGGAGTGATAACAATGTTGGATATGGTCATTCGTTTTCTACACGATGCTACTTCTGTGGTACATACAGAAAACTTATTCCTTATAATCATATATCTTGGCAACATAGTCAAGTTTTTAGGAAACATCAATAATGGCGGACTTAGACAGTAACTGCTGTGGTTTGGATGATTGGGTGTAGTTTTAAAGGCCTTTAGGGGATTTACAGCAAGCTCTTATGTGCAGGGAAGGACTGTCCGGAATTACAGCTAGACTCACCCACTGAGTCCTCAGCACAGCAGCTCAAGTTCCCGGGATCAAGCCAACGTCCTCATCTCCTGAGACACCAGTGTCTGATATGTGCCTGAGAAAGCACATGAGATTTCTCTATTTCTGTTCAGCAGAAAAATTCTGTCCAATAGCATCTGGTTTTGGGTTTGCCCTTAATTACAATTAATACACAGTGAACTTTCGCAGATAGAATTTACTTAGGATACCTAGAATCTTAATGTGCATGACAGCATAACACATATACATTTATTTGACCTCCTCTAGGGCATACCCAACCTATTTGACAAGGAATTCTATTTGGGTGGTGTCACACAGTTCTGTAAGAAGTCATTCTTCGAAGCCGGAGACTTCCCTTACAGGCAGATGTGTCTCATCAGGAGTTCAGTTGACTTCCATTGGAGCAGATTACCCAAGCTCAGCTCAGTCTTCTTGTCTTCTCAATTCTCCCCTTCTCTTTGTCTGCCCTAATTTTGATTTTTGCTGACCTTCATCTTCATGAAGGTTAATAAACCTCAAGATCTTCACTTTTAACATGTGGTACTATCTGCAAAAATGATAAAAATATAGTGTTATTCACCTAGGTGCTTTGCAATATTTTATTTGGTTTTATCATTACCAACCTTAACAAACTAAGCCATTCTCTTTGACAAACCACCATCGCTCTGTGTGTGTTCGGTGCTGCTTCAGAGTGACTTGATGGACCATGTTCTCATTTGGAGTGCCCCCTTTTAATTGGACGGGGAAAGTATAATATCTACTAGAATATCTTATACATTTATTCTGTAATCACTTTGGCCCCATTTTAATTTGTGCTTCTCAGAATACTGTGAATTTTACCCTTATGCAGATAATCTTAAGAAGTTTATGTTAAAGTAAATGTCCCAGAGGGAAGTAAAATCAGAAAGATGATAGACTATCAGGATTCATCTTTTAGAATAAACATCTTTATGTTTTCGGCTTCATTTTTGTGTAGAGCTCTGTGAAGTCATAGGGCATTGCATCAGCTGCTTTTAGGTAGTACTACTTATATTGTTTTAGTAAAAAGTTGTCATCATGAAAATCAAAAGAGAGACATAATTTCAAATCCCGCAATTAAGCATATGCTTGTCAGCAGCACAATCGCACCATCTTTGATAGTAGGGGTAATGTGTGTTTTCTTCTCAGCTTACTGAGGCTGTGGTAATGGAAGCCAAGCTGAAACATCAAAGAAAGAGGTTTTCTTTTGAAGGAAAACATCATTACATTTTCACACCATTAGGGAGATAGAAGTATAGCATCCCTCTGCATGAAGTAGATGCTTTTGATTATGTTTTTTTTCTCTCTCTCTTTTCTTAAAGCTAAACATAGATGGAGAAGCATAATGCTGGTGTGTGTGTGTGTGTGTGTGTATCCTATTGATTACCTTAGTTACAATTTTTAAGAGAGGGATGTTAAAAAACTCACTAATTGAAACTCATTTTAATTAATTATTAGCAGTTACTTAGGCATATCAGCATCTAATTTTCTGTCTTTTAAATGACATTCCCTTGAAAGCTGGAAGCGCACTTCATGATAGCCTCATAAAAGTCAGCCTCAGCAATTATTAAAGTGAGAACATCAGGCAATTTAATCTCCAACTAAAATCAAGACTAGATGCAAAGAAATGACAGGAATGCCTATTATTCTACTTTTCTCCATATTGTTAGCGAACCATTTTCTAATGAAAGGGTGCATGTATTTTAGAAACTTAGCTTACTGAAAATTATTACTCGAACACAACCGGAATTGCTAAGATGTTGTGTGATGAATATACATATTGTTACATGCTGTTGTTGTTTATTGCCATCAAGTCAATTTGACTTGTGAGATAAATATAAACAATGTTATCTTCAACATTGTTCGCATAACTTCACCTTCATCAACGTGCAGTCATCTGCTGAAATAAGAACAACAAGGAGGGTGAATACCAAATGACCCTCAGTCCATACTTATGATAAACATACTTCATATGACACAATGTCTCAGCCTTCAAGAAAGATTGTAAGCTATCCCAGTTGGAAGCAGACAGTGAGACGAAACATGCTTTAATGACTAAACCATTTCCGATTGATAGAAACTCACCCATCTCTTTGCTGACACTGCTGAGAAGCTAGCAGGCCATGTTGGCATCTCAAGCAGCTGCCATTTGATTACATAATTTTATCATCAAGAAAATGCAAGCAGCTGTTATTTACATGACACGTGCAGGCCAACCTTCTTCAGAAAACATAAAGGCAACTACCAAAAGATTTGGGATATATGGCAGTAATGGTTTGGTATCTCTAGTAGAAAACAAACAGTATTTTAAATTTACTCTGATATTATTTTCCAAAGGTATATCAAAATAACCTAATGTTTATGTAAAGCAGGAAATTGCATATTTTGTAACATTTCCTATTATTGATAGTATACAATAATAATTCATTAATCTAAAGTCGGAGCCCTGGTGGCGCGGTGGTTATGCATTGGGCTGCTAATTACAAAGTCAGCAGTTCGAAACCACTAGCTGATCTACAGGAGAATGATGGAATTTCTACTCCTGTAAAGAGTTACTGTCTCCGAAACTCACAGGGGCAGTTCTTCCTGTCCTACAGGGTTCCTGAGTCCGAATTGACTCTGGCAGTGAGAGCAATGTTAGGAAGTGGTTTGTTAAGTCGTGCTAGTCACACTGGTGACAATAGAAGCAAAGATTTAAAGACAGAAAAGGACCTTTAGATTAGAATTACTTCTACCTGGTTTTCTTTACTATTTACGCTACTGCATTTTCTCTTCATTTTTCAGGCTTATGCTTGTGTTTCCTTATATACTTTTCTTTTTTCATCTAGTCTTTAAGTGATTATTTCAGTGTTATTTGGTCCCTGTCAAATGCAAATAGGTGAATGAAGCAGCATAGTGTTCAGAAATATATGACAGCAAATATGAGAATTTAATACATGACAATTCAATAGAAAAATAGTTTATTTTACAAAGGATTCTGGAACAACCAACTTGCCATTTGGAAGAAATCAATGTAGAAACCTACTTTACATCATATATATAAATTGATTTCATATATATCAAGTATTAGATTTAAACACAAAAAATTCTTTAAAATATAAAACTGAAGGAGAGACACAAAACTAAAGACCTATAAAAGAAAAGACAAATAATAGAGCTGTTGAGTAGGTTTCTGTAAATAAATTCTCTAAAAATGATAGATTTGGAAAAAGTGTTGAAATGCAAATGATAGAAAAGTGCTAACATCTATAATGTACAGAGCCCTGGAGATTTATAAGCAATATAGGAACAGCTATATTAAAAATGTACAAAGAGATTTAATGCCTGTAATTGATGAAAGAGCACATCTAAATAGCCCATTCACATTTGGCAAGAATCTTAAGTTCGTACTTTGTAAATACCACTTAAAATGACAATAAGACATAAATGGATACCCAGAAGATTGGTACCATTTTAAAAGAGCATTTCCATCTACTCTGAGGGGGATGTAGGACAGGGATACTCTGAAATGTGACTCAGGGCATTTGAATAAGCAATCTGGCACTGTCCATTAAATTTAGGGACACACATATCATCTAATTAGCAGAATTACTCGTGGGAATAAAGCCCATGGAAATAAAAACATGGGTCTATAGGATTTACGTACAGGGAGTTCACTGCTGGTATATATATCATGGCAACACATTGGAAACAAGGTGAGTGCTCATGCATAGAATAATTGTTGAATAGATTATGGTACATCCATGCAACAGAATATTATGTTTCATTAAAAAAGGTAATTAAGCATGTGTCGATGAACTCTGAAAGATTTCCATGCGAGGAAATAAGAATATACAAATAAATATAGATAGTGATATCAGTTTAGTAAATGAATACTGACTGACTATGTCCCAAGTCACTGTTTGGGTGACGATGCCTTTGTATGTTATTTCTTCGGCAAGAAGCTCTCATGATGAGGTAATAGCATGAAGATGTGATCTGTAGTGATGAGATACATAGTTTTTAGAATCAAGTCTTGGCCGTGCCCCCCATTCGCTGTGAAACTTTGTATAAGTTACTGACTCTTTTTATATGCTTAGGTTCCCTTTTTGCAAAATGGGGATGCTGCTAGTACCTGCCTCAAAACCCTGACTGTTATATAGTAAATGTTTTCAGCTGGTATTTGTTACATTTTGGGAGGCCAGATGAGGTGAAAATGAACAAAAAGGAGAAGAACTAAAAGGGAGAAACTCACTTCAGAAAGAACTCAAGTCTGTGAGAGTCTTCTTTTGAAATGGTTTGTTTTGCTGAATTCCCAGTGTGTTATCTAACCTCATCTTTCATCAGCCAGTTTTATTCAAGTGTCCAACAGACTCTTTCATTCCCAGATCCACTTTGAAATCCTTGTTCTTTGGTTCGTCAGAGACTGAGGTATGAGGGACAGGGTTACCGGCATGATGTACGGGGCTGGCCTTTCAGAACACAGACTAAGTGACTCTTTAACCTGAATTTGTTGGATAATTATTTGATGTGTCTGTCCGCTTTGGATGTGCAGACAGCTTGTTTTTGCCTTTGAGTACCATTAGCACTGGCCTTGCTCTTCTCTGTGGTCATTGGCAGTAGAATGGAAAGGAGAGATTGAGGCATAGAGGTTACTTTGATATTTTCATTTCTTTATTTATAGTGCCTACACTCAATTATTTCTAAATTGTCATTCATTTGGGAGGCAATTCCCTATAGATATCTTGCATTTCTGCACATTTGAGAACAGAGGAACAGACAATCTTCCTTTTGAACTCTTTTAGAGGATGTTTGTGCAATGAGCAGTCTTAGACTGTATGGTTGCTCCCCTATATATGTGGTCAGTTTTATCTCCCATCAAGTATAACAAAGATAACAATATCTCTTTCTGGACAAAGGGCAGGTTTGCTTTTATCTCACTGTAAATGATCAGAGGTTTTCTAAGCTGGGCGTCCCTCCTTTGTGGCACATGCGTGAGATGTATTCTTTTGTCTAAGAAAGAACTTTACCTACAAGAGCAGTTGGATATTGAGAAAACACTCAAGCCCAGTCCATATCAAGTCTAAAAGTCCGATATTCACCCATATGTCCAATGCCAATCTATAAAGTCCTCTTCAGACTCATGAAACATATGCAATGACGTCGAATGCGGGAAGATTACAGGCCGGTGAGTGGGGGAGTCTTGTAGATTCATGGTGTTGTAAGCATCTCAGTACTGGCAGGGCTCCTGATGTGGCTTGTCTGGTTCCAGAGGTCAGGCTCCATCAGCCTCTCTCTACGTGTCTTCTCCACAGGGATGCCTCACGTGGAGTCAGCTGAGAGAAAGCCTCCAAGGAAGTTAGCCTTGAGATGTATTCAACATAATCTTCTGTTCTTCCATGTCCCCTTGTGGAATTGGGGCAAGGCTAAGTGATGTGAGTGTGAAACTCCCATGGATTGCTGTACCATGCACATGAAGGTCCTTTGCCTTTGGAACAGGAACCTCATGATTTCTGTTAGCCTCTGGGAAACTGTGGTGAGGATACTTGGTGGTAAGGTAAAACCACATGCCTATAGTAATTCTTAACACCACATTTTGTAATTTTGAGATCACATAATATATGTAAAGACCTCATGTAGTCAAACTGAGAAACAGCTTCAAGTTTGTACCGAGGTAGAGAAAAGTACATTAACTCTTCTTTCCAGGAAAGATTGTGGTATATACATTGAGGAAAAAATGGACATCTGAGAATATTTGAATTCTTTCATTCAAGGCGAGAGTGAAAAAGAAGGTCACCAAGAAGGTGGTTTAACACCAGGGCTGCAACAAGGGGCTCAAGCACAGGAACAATCGTGAGGATGGTGCAGGACAGGCTCTGTCCTGCTGTGCACAGGGTGGCTATGGGTCAGCGCTGACTGGATAGCACCTAACAACCATGGGGAAGTAGGATACCTTTGTGAGAATGCTTAATTTTCAGCACGTGACATATAACTGAAACTCAAACTCCAAACATTGTAGTGAAAGAGAAACTGGGAAATGTGATCTGTGGAGAGTGTAGACTCATAAATAACAGCCAGAAAGCTAACTTATTAACTTTCATTGAGAACTGTACAAGTTGAAAGAATCCAAAAGCCATATTTGTTGAACAATACGTTTTCTTTTTTAGGCTAATTTTCTCACATTAGGATCAGAAGTTGTTCCTTGAGACTGGGATAGATCAAGGAGAGAACTTATGTTGGTCTCTGGGCCTGAATTTCTGACTAGGGAATGGAGGATATTCTCAGTGCTTAGGTGCCCCTGGAGCCAAAGTATTGGAAATATGATTTAATCACTGAATGTTCATCTGGACATTCTATTTTACTTATCTCATTTGTTTTCCCCACAAGAGTTTAAAACATACTCTACTTGGGGATAGATCCTTTTTTAAAAAAAATCATTTTACTGGGGCTCATCCAACTCTGATCACAATCCGTCCACCCATCCATTGTGTCAAGCACATTTGTACGTTTGCTGCCACCATCATTCTCAAAACATTTTCTTTCTACTTGAGCCATTGGGATTAGCTCCTCATGTTTCCCCTCCCTCCTCAAGCTTCTTTCCCTCCCTCCTGAACCATTGATAATTTATAAATTACTATATTTTTTCATGTCTTACACTGTTCAATGTCTCCCTTGACCCACTTTTCTGTTGTGTGTCCCCCAGGGAGGGGGTTATATGTAGATCCTTGTGATCATTTCGTCCTTTATCCCCCACCTTCCCCTTACCCTCATTATTGATCCTGAGGGGTTTACCTGTCCTGGATTCTCTGTGCTTCCAGCTGTTACCTGTACCAGTATACATCCACTGGTCTAGCTGGATTTGTAAGGTAGTGGGATCATGATAGTGGGGGGGGGGAAGCATTAACGAAATAGAGGTAAGTTGTATGCTTCATCGGTGCTATTCTTTCTGTAAGGGGATATCCCGTTGCCTACAGATGGGCTTTGGGTCTCCACTCTGAACTCCCCTTCATTCACAGTGATATGATATTTTTGTTCTTTGATGCCTGATACCTGATCCTATTGACATCTTGTCATCACACAGACTGGTGTGCTTCATCCATGTGAGCTTTGTTGCTTCTCAGCTAGATGACCACTTGCTTATCTTCTAGCCTTTAAGACCCCAGACACTATATCTTTTGATAGCCAGGCACCATCAGCTTTATTCACATTTGCTTATGCACTGTTTTGTCTTCAGCAATCATGTCAGGAAGGTGAGCATTATGGAATACCAGTTTAATAGAACAAAGTATTCTTGCACTGAAGGAGTACTTGAGTAGAAGCCCAATGTCCATCTGCTACCTTAATACTAGACCTATTAATACATGCACATAGAGCTATTTCCCCATTGTCATATGTAAATATATTTACATATGTACATGCCTGCATTTAGAGCTCTATAAATACCCTTTGCCTCCTAGTTCTTTCCTCTATTTCCTTTTACTTTCCTCTTGTCCCACTATCATGCTCAACCTTCATTCGGGTTTCAGTAATACCTCCTGCTCCATTACAATGTCTTTGATCAAGCCCTACCAGGTCTCTTATGCCTTTATCACCATCGATTTTGGATCACTTGTTGTTTTCTTGTCCTTGAGTTTGTTAACACCCACTTTCTTCATCCTGCCCCCCCCCCCACTCCCATGTTCCCTCTGGAACCATTGGTTCCATTGCTTTCTCTTCCAGATTGTTTATTTAGCCTATCTTATCTAGATAGACCTGCAGAGATAATAATATGCACAAAAACAAGACAGAGTAAAACAAAACAACAAAAGAAAACAAAGCGATAGCAACAAACCAATGACAAAAAGAAAAAAAAAGGCAAAGCCTGCAAACAGTTCAAGGTCTGTTTGTGACCTTTAGGGGTGTTTTCTGGTTAAGTCTGATGGGGTGCCATGCCCTCGCTCCAAAATCTATGTTTGGTGTTCCCTGGGGACTTTGTTGCTCTGTTCCCCTTGTTATTCTGTTGCACACCCTTGGTGTTTTGCCTCAATCTGATGGGGTCAGATTGGGTACAATTCCCACACTGTCTCCAGTGTTGCCCCCCTGTATCACTATGGGTCAGTCAGGGACGCTGTGTCTCCTAGTGGTGCCAGCCCTATGGTCCTCACTGTGCTTTATCTGCTCTGAGAGGGAATATCATCCTCAGGACTCAGTGGGTCATGATGTGTTCCCTTCTCTCTTCCTCCCCCTTTATTTGCTCCTGTGTGTTCTGATCAGATATGTCCCTCTCCCTGAGCTGTAACTTCAGTGCTGTCCTCTGAAGCGAATTCTTCTGCTGGGACAGGGTGGGGGTGGGGGAGGGAATTGTCCATGTAGTTGGGATTGGGGGCAGCCCCTCAGACCTCTCTGTTGGTTTCCTGCTTCATGCCAGTATGTTGAATTCAGGTCTTGGAGCGCTGAGTTGAAGTCTGGTCCCTCTTTCCCTGTGGAGATATAAATAATACCCTCCCCTTGGGTGAGTCAGTGCCCTGTTCACCTGCTACTCGTGTCTTTTTTCCCGCCCTTTTCCCCTGACTCCTTTTTAGTTGGTTCCATATGGATTCCTGGATTTGGTCTGTCCCTGCCATACTACCTGCCCCTCACCTCAGGAATGTTTGTATTCAGTAGCTTTTCCCTGGGGCATAGATTCTTAGTTACAATCCCAGTTCTCCTATTTTCCAAGGCTTGTACCTTGTTACCGAGTGGATAATGGTCATTTCTACAAATGGCTGATCTCAGCCCTTCCATTTTGAGTTTTCTCTGACCTGATGGTGGAGAGCCGAAACTACCTTTGGTGGCTTAATAAGCAACTTATAGTTCCTTACCCCAATAAATGTATTTATTTTCAACAGACAAAAAAAAAAAATATATATATATATGTAAAATTAAAAAAATGATCTACTATGCTCAGGTCAGAGCACATATGTGTAAAAGAAGGGGAAAATGATACAAAATTGATTATGACTATGACTGACTGAATGACTACACTGCACTTTTTGATATAATTGAACCATTGAATTGTATGATATATTAATTATAAATCACTTAAATAAAAGAAACAAATTAGTATAGTACTAACTGTGAAAACCACGGAGAAAATGTAAACATTAGATTGTCATCTGAAGTACTTAATCAAGGTAAATTTGAGAGGAGAAAGCTTAGGTTAATAAACAATGATGTAGTAAAAGGCAATTAAACACAGACACATATACATCCACATCCCAGACTTTTTGCTTTGTGGAGAGCTGTGGCTGCGCATTCTTCAACAGTAATGTCCTTAAGAACAAAAAAAACTGTCTGGAGAAGGTACAACTGGAATGCTCCTCAGAAACAAGAATGGCGAGACTTTGAGACCAGTCCTTGGAAAAGAGCATCCTTCTTGGTGAGGTAGCAGGGCAGCAACAAAGAGGAAGAGCCTTGACAAGGCCCTTGGCACGGTAGTGACAGCAGTGGTCTCAAGCATAAGAACAATTGTGAAGATGTGCAGGACCAGGCTGTGTTTCATTTGGTTGTACATAGGGTCACAGTGAGTCTGACCTAACTGGATGGCACCTAACAACGCCATTCTTAAGACAGTAAATAACTTGGGTTAAGGAGGAGAAGAGTCAGCAGTAGGGAGAACAGGAGTCCCCTGGTAATCGCCTATGATGGTGGAGCTCTCTGGATAGCTAATAGGACATAAGGTACAGAATATTGGGTAAAGATACACTGTATTGGATGGAATTTTGTCCCCCAAAATATGTTTTGAAAATCCTAACCTCTCTGTCATGGTTGAGGTTCCCTGGTTACATAGTGAGTCATGAATTATGAGTTGGGATCTACTCGATGACAATGAATTTAGTTCGTATGGCAGGGTTAGAATCCTACTTGGAAAGTGACTATCTTTCCAATGTTAATGAGACACATAAGTTGGGGTGTGTCTCAAACCAATATCATTTAAGTTATAAAACATTTAAATAAGTCAAGTAAAAGCAGCAGAAATAGGGGAAGAGAGGCACATCGTATGAAGAGCTCCCAGGAGCCAGAAAAAAGGAAAAAAAGAAGGCCCCGCTTCGGGGCCCGACAAAGAGAACACATTTCCCCCAGAGATGGGACCCTAAATTAAACTTCTAGCCTCCCAAACCGTGAGAAAAGAAATGGCTGTTCATTAAAGGCACTAACTTGTGGGACAACTAACACACATTCTAGAAGGCTTCCAAGTAATGAGAGGGAGTATTAGGTGTAACTGCACATATGAGGAACTTGATTCACTTCTCATAAATCGGAATATTAAATGATAATATTATTAAACATTGAGGGAGGATGTTCACTTGTCAGATCAGTTTCATACTTTATCTCACTTATTCTCAATGCCTTCTTTGAAGTTAGTCTACTGTATACATGAGGAGCCATGTTAAACACATTATTTCAGCAATTATTGTCTGCCAGACATATTTCTAAGTGCTGGAGACATATCAGCGAACAAGCCAGGTCAGATAGTTTCTCTGATGTGTGTCTTTTAGTGGAACCAGAGGATTGAGCAAGGTCACACATTCAGAGCGGTTTGAAATCAAAACCCATGAACAGAAGTAGTACCATTCTTTGCCTCCATAGAATAATAAACTGCTTTTTGAAGACAAAGTTGAATATTTTAATCACTTCATAGCTTGCTCCAGTGAAATGAAAGAGTTGGTATTTCTTCTAAGTCAGTAAAAATAAATCGACATGAATGAAATCCGACATACAACACGAAACTCTCCAAGGCTTGGGGAGATAGATTTTAAAAGCAGCAAATTTATATATGTTGAAATTTCTTTCCTAGTGATCTATTGCTCTGTTATGTCTTTTGATTCCTCTGTAATGAAGTTCGCAGGAGGTAGTCTTTCTTTCCTGTGTAATTCTTATGAAGTCAAATCTTAAAGATTAAACAAAAATCTCTAGAACTTCTTCTAAAGAAGGCTACATGCATATAGCAGTTAGAAAATCCTTATAAGTAAATCTGCATTCACAAGTAATCACATAGCTGTTGTATGTAGCTTAAATCTTCAAATACATCTCTCAAGATTATTAATTCCCTCTAATATTTTCAAGAAAGATTCCACTGTAACAGAAAAATTTACCTTTACTAGAGACCAATCTGTTCCTCTGTGAGGCAATGATCCTGTACAAAGCTTTATATTGAAATGTAGGTGTGGTGGTTTATTTCTGCTGAGAATCATATTTTCATGTTCTTGGAGTTAGTTTAAGATATTGGGTGCTTTTCTGTGAGTGTAGGTTTTTATAGTCTATTACAAAATTGAAAAATTTAAGCAAGCTACTCTCGAAATGATATACTCTTTGAATGTTTCTCTGCTTCTAAACTCGAAAGCATGATGTCATTTCAAGAAACATTGAACTTAAATTGCTTTATCTTGATGTTTATTATATAGAGAACATTTTGTATATTATATTTATCTAGAACCTAGCAACTTAGTTTTTTAAAAAAATATAGTACCATTTACGACAGTTGGATATGGGAAATATCAGTTGTAAGAGTATTTTGACATTATTTTTCAAGTAAGTATAGTGTACTGAAAAATAAGGGTAATTTTATCCTTTGATATTTTTATTTAAGATAATTTGACTTCCTCTCAAGAAAAGACAAAGAGAAGTTTCGAATAGTCTGTAAGCCCCAACTCTTTACAAAGAGAATCTACCCATTGAACCCTAACCTGTTGCACTGAACCATCCTGGCAAATCTCCCAGAAGACTCCAGCAATGGTAAGGATGAAGGGCGAGTTGAGCAAGTGCAACACGGCCTTTCATTCTCTATTTCTTCAGGTTGAACATCCATAGTGATGCTAAGAAGCATGCAAAAATGGCTCATATAAAGTCAATCTTAGTCTTCTCATTGAAAATGTACTTAAAATATTTTGATTGTGAATATGGATGTTTCTGGTTTTATTGCTTGCCTGAAAGAGAATGTTTCCTTTGGAAATGTGAATTAATTACTTAGAAAGATGATCTGCTTAGAACCGACCGGCTGGGATGCCGTGGTTTAAATGCTGGAATACAGCAAGAGAGAAAGAACAGCAACAGCAACAACACACGCACACTGTTATGTTGGGAAACATTTGTAAGACTATGGAACTTTCCAAATATGTATATGTAATGCTTATGTTAGCAATTAACATGTGACTCAGTTTATTCAGGGAGTTCCTTTTAGATAATAGTCAGTACTATGTCTTCTTCTCAGGGTAGTATTTCGAGAAACCTAAATGAGAAGTGTAGTAATTAAAGATATACATACTTTCAAAACTCAACTCAGCTGATCAATTCAATTTACTCTAATCCACCAAATGGAATCAATACTTTTCTTTTTTAAAAAAATCATTTTATTAGGGGCTCATACAATTCTTATCACAATCCATATATACATCAATTGTATAAAGTACATTTGTACATTCGTTACCCTCATCATTCTAAAAATATTTGCTCTCCACCCAAGCCCCTGGCATCGGCTTCTCATTTTTGTCTGCTCATTCCCCGCTCTCCCCTCCCTTATGAACCCTTGATAATTTATAAATTATTATTTTGTCATATCTTACACTGTTCGACGTCTCCTTTCACCCACTTTTTCTGTTGTGTGTCCCCCAGGGAGTAGGTTATATGTAGATCCCTGTAATTGGTTCCCCCTTTCTACCCCACCCTCCCTCCACCCTCCTGGTGTCGCCCCGCTCACCACTGGTCCTCAAGGGATCACCCGTCCTGGATTCCCTGTGTTTCCAGTTCCTATCTGTACCAGTGAACATCCTCTGATCTAGCCAGATTTGTAAGGTAGAATTGGGCTCATGATGGTGGGGGAGGAGGAGAGGGAGGAAGCATTTAGGAACTAGAGGAAAGTTGTATGTTTCATTGTTGCTACATTGCATCCTGACTGGCTTGTCTCCTCTCTGAAATCCTTCTGTAAGGGGATGTCCAGTTACCTACAGATGGGCTTTGGGTCCCCACTCTGCACTCCCCGTCATTCACAATGATATGATTTTTTTGTTCTTTGATGCCTGATAACTCATCCTTTCGACACCTTGTGATCATACAGGCTGGTGTGCTTACTCCATGTGGGCTTTGCCGCTTCTGAGCTAGAAGGCCGCTTGTTTATCTTCAAGCCTTTAAGACCCTAGATGCTATATCTTTTGATAGCCGGTTTCCATCAGCTTCCTTCACCACATTTGCTTATGTACCAGCTTTGTCTTCAGCAATTGTGTAGGGCAGGTGAGCATTATGGAATGCCAGTTTAATAGAACAAAGTGTGCTTGCATTGATGGAGTACTTGAGTGGAGTCCCAATATCCATCTGCTACCTTAATATTAAACCTATAAATATATGCACATAAATGTATTTTCCTATCCTCATATAAAATATATTTACACATGTGAATGCCTTTATTTAGACTTCTATAAATGCCCTTTGTCTCCTAGCTCTTTCCTATTTCCTTTTACTTTCCTCTTGACCCACTATCATGCTCAGCCTTCATTTAGGTGTCAGTAATTCTTCTCGGTTACATTACCCTTGATCATGACCTACAAGGCCTCCTACACCCTCCTCACCATCAATTTGAATCATTTGTTGTTCCATTGTCCCTGGGTTTGTTAACACCACTTCCTTTCCCCCCACCTCCCACTCTCCCATGTTCCCCCAGAACTGTTCATCCCATTGTTTTCTCCTCCAGATTGTTCATCCAGCCTATCTTAATTACAGAGACCTGTGGAGATAATAACATGCACAAAAACAAGACAGAGCAAAGCCAAGCGACAGAAGAAAACAAAACAAGAAAGCCAATGACAAACAAGACAAAAAAAACCCCACAACACAGCAACAATAAAAAAAGCTTGTAGTTAGTTTAAGGATTGTTTGTTAGCCTTTAGGAGTGTTTTCTGGTCAAGTCAGATGGGGTGCCAAGCCCTGGCCCCAAAGTCTATTTTTGGTACTCCCTGGGGACTTTGTTGCTCTGTTCGCCTTGTTGTTCTGTTGCCGCCATTAGTGCTTTTCCTTGGCATGGTAGGATCAGATCGGGTGCAATTCCCATACTATGTCTCCAGTGTTGTCCCCTGTAGGGTTATGGGTCAGTGAGTGATGTCGTGTCTCACAGTGGGGCTGGCCATATGGTCTTCTCTGTGGATTGGCTGCTCTGAGCCGGAATATCGTCCTCAAGGCTTGGTGGGCCAGTATGTGCTCCACTCTCTCTTCCTCCCCCTTCATTTGCTCCTGTTTGTTCTGATCAGACATGTCCCTCTCCCTGAGCTGCAGCTTAAGTGCTGTCCTCTGAAATAAATTATTCTGGAGGGGAACTAATACTTTTCTAGACATTGGAGACGCCCATGGCAAATTAAATAAAGGCCCACTTTTATTGAAATACTCTGAGAATGGAAAAAGACTAACAAATATGTTAAAAACTGAAAATATTATACTAAGATGGCAGAAATTATGCATATCTTATTTATGTTTTAAAACTTGGCAATGATGGTTAGAGAGCTACCTCCCCAACAACCTGGAATTGCACGGGTAGAGCAGTGCTTCGGTCGTACGCATATTCCTGCTACACAAGCATCCAATAACTTTCTCTGAGTTAGTGGATTCTGTGGCATTGCCTGGGAAGATTCACTTTGGTGACATTGAATTTTTTCGTAAAAGCAGTTTTGCTCAAACCTTATTTTTGTGATGGCCAATTTAAGAAAACAGGATGTGGCTGTGAAATTTTGTTTGCTGCTCAGGAAAATTGCCACAGAAACTGTGGTGTTGACCTCAGCTTACAAGGACAACAATGTGGGAAAAATCTCAAGCATGTGCATGGTTTTCTCGTTTCAAAAATGATATAATGTTGATTGATGACAAGCCTCGTTCTGGATGCCTGTCAACTTCCCAAACCCAAAAATGTCAACTTGTAGTGCATTTGGAGTTTGTTCTACCAGGTCAGACTGTTCATCAAGCTTTCTATTCAGAGGTTCTGAAAAGATTGCCTAACAGTGTGCAACAAAGAAGGCCTGATTTGTGGCAAATAAGTGTCTGGTTTTGCCACCGTGACAAAGTACCTGCTCACAAAGCCATCTCAGCGCACCTGTTTTGGGCTAAAAACAGTATGGTTGTCTTGTTCCATGCACCTTACTCACCGTATCTCGCTCCATGAAACTTCTTTTTGTTTCCGTGAATGATGAGGGTCATGAAAGGATAGTGATTTGATGATATAGACAAGGCGGAGATAAAAATGAGGGAGGTGCTATCAGCCATCCAAACACATGAATTTGAAAAATGTTTCCAAGAATGGAATTGCAGATTAAACAAATGTATTAGGTATAATGGAGGGTACTTGGAAGGTGATAAGGTTGTTTTGATAAAACAAATTTAAATACATAGCTTTGAAAAAAATTCCAGTTTTTAGGGAACCCTCTTATATAACAACTGATATAATAAAAGTTTGAAGAAAAATATATTCACCATATTACCAGATCTCATTAGCTTAAGCAGCACCCCTAGTCCTCCCATGTTATGCTCTATTACGTTGGGGAAGTCATGTACTTTGATGAAACTCAAATTTATTATCTGTGTATTAGCAGGAGTGTTCTTTAAATGTTGTTGGATAGTTCTAGGGAACAAATGGTATTTTAATTTGAAAACTCAGTGTACAGTAAGAAAAGTTTAATCAATGGCACTGAGATATACATGTCAAAGTTGTTGGATTGGTGAATGCTTCAGAGTGTATGTTTTTGCTAAAACTGAAGGGAAAAAATAATATGAATAGGAATTAGTATGGGGGAAAAGAAAATGTTCTAAAATTGATAGTGGTAAAGATTGTACAATTCTTCTTGACATGGTCGAATTGTATGATATGTGGATGAGGTGTCAGTCAGACTGTTTTTAAAAAAGAAAGAAAACCCAGTGTGGACCCTTAATTAAAGACTTCCTGCAAAGATGATTGATGAAACACACTGTCTTTGAATGCCCTATAAATGTGGCATATCCTGCTTCTGTTCATTGGTATTCAGTAGCTGGCAATATTTCCATGCTATCCAGAGGAGTTTCCGGGGCTGCTTTCTGTGAATGGACGCCTATTCCTGCTGTGCAGCTTGTCATTAGTCTGAGAGCTCCGCTGGAATCTGTTCACTTTGCGTTACCATGCTTGTGTTTACAACCCCAGTGACATGGCTGTCCACATCACAGCAACACACACAGCACCACGGCACCACAGACCCTACTGATAACATCCACGATGTCTGTGGAGAGGGTGTGGGATCCTCTATGCCGTCCCCTCGCTGGTGCCCGGCGTAGACATTTCCACACGATCTTGTATGCACCTCTCATTGAATTGCCAAATCTGAAGGGCTCCCCTCACCCTGCCGCTCTTAGGAGGTCCTCGGGTTTTAGTGCTGCTCTGTCTCAGGCTTTGGTGAGATTGAATAAGAGCTTTATGCAGTGCCAGCCTCTCTTCATACCCCCTTAATTGCACATCTTGGGATCTTCCAAAATTGGACGAGACTCTCCCCAGAGTAGTTCTTCTTTTTGCGTTTTGTATTTAGAGTGTCGCGGACCCTGATTCCAACGTGACTGTGATGAGTGAGCACTTTGGATGGCAGTGGGTGGGGTCTCCGGGGCTCTGAGCTGCCCCCCTCCTCCCCCAGTCCTCTGCTCCTCCACTCCTGGAGTAACCCTGGCTTTCCACCACTTCGGCTGCAGTCCAGAACTCAGAGAGCTCCGTCTGTGCTTGTTTTCAGTCCTTGTTCACTGAGTCCATTGTTGGGAAAGTAAATGGGAGTATCTTCTAACGTCACTACCTTGCCCCACCTTGTTCATAAACACTTTATGTTTAGTAAGTAACGATATAGCTTCATGAATAAGCCCACACTTCATAACTGTGATTCTCTTGTTCACAGCAACCACTCCCAAGCAAGATCAAATTTTAAAATTCTAGGCAGAATGTCGTTTATTTTACTTTTTAAGAAAAGGAGAAACATAAAAATCTGTTAGGGAAACTGTGCAACATATATCTAACTTTAATTTCAACATAATTTCCTCTATAAACGTGAAATACAAAGGGGAAGTAGCAACAGCTATTCCAAGGGCAGAGGATCAAGAGATTAAAGAGCTCGCTGGAAGTATTCGATCCGTTGACTGAAGGGCTGAAAATAATGGAAAGACAGGGCAAACTAAAAGGACACCTTCATTGCAGATAAGATATAAGTGACCCAGTGTAAAATGAACCAAAAGAGAATGATCTCTCATATGCAAGTTTTCTGTTCTATATTTATCTTTTCCGTGCCCACTTTTCTAACCTCTCTAATCCTTTATTTGAGAATTCTGAAGCTGACCTTCGTGACTCCTTCCCCAATTCTGAAGACACAATCCAAAGTTGAGAGACTAATGATGAGGGCAACAAATGTATAAACGTGCTAGACACATGGATTGATGTATCGATTGCGATAAGTTGTAGGAGCTCCCAATAAAATGATCTAAAGAAAAAGTTGAAAGACTAGGATCTTGACTCTCACTGGGAAGACAATTTTTCTTCACTAATTCAAATGGAATTGCCTGTGATCAATAAAATATAGTCACAGAAAGAAATAGTCCTTCTGTACAAGTTAAGAAGATCAAAACTCTAATTGTGTAACATTGTGTAAAGAAAAAATCATGTAAAAAATACCTTATAGCTCGTGAAGAGGTTACATTCAGAAAGTCTACCCTGCTTCCAAACCTAGAGTTTAAACTCTGGCCTATTAGTGATGTGTAATTTACTTCATAAAGACTACAAAACAGATAAATCAAGAAATTATTTGTTAGGAAAATTAAAACTTAAATTCAAAGTAAAAATGTTATCATAGTTACCAACATGCATAAATCACATAAGATTACTATTGACTGAGAAAAACAAGTTTAAAATGATACAGCTGATGAAATAATATTTACAACATCTTAAAAAATATATAAGATTTTAAAGTATCACATATACATATGTGATAAAAGAATAAAAAGCTATATGAGAATATAATGCAAATGTCAGGATAGTGTTTACTTTGGAAAAGAGAGGAAGAAGTGATAGAGCATGAGTGGGTTTTTATTAGTATCTATAACATTTTTGACATGACTATAACTATTTTTGAACCAGAATACTCCAAGGTAATTAAGTTCAGTGATAGTATTCAATAAACTTGATAGTCTTGAACAATATGTGCATTTTAATAAATTCATAATTATAATTCAAAGAATCACCAAAAAAACCTTATAAAATCAAGTATAAATCTATACTTACTATCTACTATAAAAGACTACAGAGTAATTCTTAAGCAAAAGAATGATAATTTATGAACGCTTTGACACGATAGTTGCTTATTAGTAGTTATGTGACGTCTTCTATAATGAAGTTGGATTATTTTCCTCAAACACCGTATGTTATGGATTTTTGTTGCTCTAATTATTGATCACCTGTGATAGTTCAAATTCACAAGGAAAATATGAGGGATCTGTGTCCCCCAAAATAGAAGCCAACTAATATTCTCACGAAATAGAATTTTACTTCCTAATAAGTAACTTATTCTGTGGCAGTAAAGCAATAGCCTGTGCTTATTATTGTGAACATCTTAGGAAAAGACATTTCAAACCGAGTGTCAGCTCTTTTGACTTTGCAAAGGTATAGCTCCATTTTAGTTCCATTTTTAGAAATAAATAGGATTCACATGCAAATTTCCTTCAGAAAACATCATCACAACATTGATTCTTAACTCCTTCAGAAAACATCATCGCAACATTGATTCTTAACTCCGTTCATGAAAATAAACAGTAGAAAACTTAAAATGTTCTGAGTAATTCTAAATGTGATCATTTTAAACACTACAATAACTGCTGAAATATTTTGGAAGACACATAATCTTCTTTTTTGGTTCATTTTTCAGACTTTAGTGCGAAAGTCTCTAATATTTTAGAATTAAGGATAATGCTAACTTTGTTGTCAAATACTACATATCATCAAGAGAGGCCAGGCTCTGTACAGTAGAGGCTCACCAAAAAGGAGGACAATTCTCAGCGACAAAGATCGATGCAGTGGCTGTCTGGGCCACACAGCACAATGGACGCAGACACAGCAACAATTGTGAGGATGATACAGGACCAGTTCTTGTTCTGTTGTCCACTGGGTCGTTTTGAATCAGAATCTATTAGTAACATCTAACATCAGCAACAATAAAGTTTTGGGAAGTAAATTTCTATTTATAGTTGACGGAAAGTGCTTGTGAGGAAAGAAAGACCAATCTTACCAAATATCTTGGGAGCATTTGTGGAAATTAGTTCCATCCTCCCCACCCCATTTTTATCAGTTAACATGAAAAATAATACGAATCTGGTTGTACAACACGAAGAGTATAATCAATAGCACTGAGTTATACATATACAAATTGTTGAATTGATGAATGTCTTGTTGTTTATATTTTTGCCAAAATTGACCAAAAAAAATACATGAATAGCAATCAATAACAGGAAAAAGCAAATCTTCTAAAATCGATAGTGGTAAAATTGTATAACTATCATTGATATGGTTGAGTATTGAATTGTATGATAAGTGGATGAAGTGCCAGTAAAGCTGTTTTTAAAAAAAAAACAATAACATGAATCAATTTATTAATATTTGCCCATGTGAACATTTGTGGAATGTGAGCCTTTATCATTTTGAAGTATGGTTTCATTCCAGCATGAGTGTGTCAATATTTATTTATTTTGTATATATACATATATACACAATAGCGATTCAGACGAATATTTGGGACTAGCTTCTTCATTCTGAAGTAGCGCTCAGATTGCTCCATGACAATGGTCCACACCCAGATGTGTCAGCATTCTCCCTGTTGCTATTTGTTCCGATTTCCTGCCCTGTCCTGTCCTACCTTCACCACTTTGCTTTTGGGCAAATGCTTCCATTTTGATTTTGTATAGTTCTTTGAGAAGCATGCTACTCTTGGGTGTTATTATTTACTTTTTAGCTCATCTTTTATATGACTGAATGGTGATGTCTGAGAGTATCTTTAGTTCTGAATTAGAAGAGTATTTAAAAATCACTTTCTTGGGGAAAGTGTCTATATTAGATCAGAAATTGTGGTTACTCTTACAAATTCAACCTGTTTATATTAGACCAGTAATTGTAGTTTCTCTTATGAATTTAAATTTTGTTCTGCCATTTTTCTCTCATTTAATTCTGTACCTTCTAATGGGTTTCAAGTCAGCCTAATAGGTACTGGCTGCCAAATATCATTTTATTTCTGATGTCAAATTAATGGAATCTATGGGTCATGTAGTTATTTAGTCACATGGACTAGCTGTTTCTTTGACTCATTATTAGTAGTAGTATTGTCCACTTTTCTTTGCTCTGATGGAAAGAGGCTAATAGTTGTACCTTAGATGGCTAGTTCCAATCTTTTAAGATCTTAGTTGCCACTTACTAAATTAGGGTGTACAATATCATTTTTCTGGAATATGTTATGCTAATTGACCTAGATGTCTCCCCAAACTATGGTCCCTACTCCTAAATTCCAGTGTTTCACTCTTGGGAGGTGTTTGATATGTCTGAAATTCTCATGATTGTGCCCCACAAGGACCTAACCCATTGGCTTGCTCTTAATATCTAAGCAAGATAATCTAGGTAAAATGTTAAGTGAATTGACTCAGAAAACACTGGATAACTGTGGTTACTAGTAAACTTTGTCAATGTAATTTTGGACCTTGTTGCTTATTTTCATAAACTGTTGGAAGGGTATCCCATTTTAAAAGCAAGTTGTTATGGTTTTCTTGTTTTATAATATATCAACATGAGGAACTGATTATTGGACATGTCACAATATATCTATAAAAATACCTATACAAATCCTGACCTACATATTTTTTTCAGATAACTCTTCTTTCTTTTTACATCCTCAAAATTACCAATTTAATTGTTTATTCCATTCCATGTTTTCTAGGTAAAATCTAATGCTCTCTAGTGTTACATCAGAATGACAATATAAAAAAAATAATTCACCAGTGTTTTTTTACTAATTCTTCTGAAGTCTTTTCATTACAAGGTAGAAGCAAGAATAATTTGAATTTTATGAATATTAATTCAATAACAGTAGCTGTTAAGCTTGAAAGAATGTTTAACCTCTTTGTTTTAAAATAATCTAAGGAGAATAATTGATTAGATCAACGAGTTCGAGGTAAAGTTAGGCCTAGAATTTAGATTTCCTGATTCTTCTCTCCATTTTTATAAGACTTTATAAAAATGAGAACATATAAAAATTAGCTTGTAGTAGATGATGGCGAAGTAGCCTACCCTAACTAGACCGGTCTTCTCGTAAATCAGAGAACAATGGTAAGGTGGCCAAGCAGGGAGATGTGTATGCAGGGCCTGGAGTCTCGGTACTGTTGGATTCAGCTCAGACTCAAGAGTCTGATTTTCTCCAATGGAGAATGCAGCACATGCACTGAGATCTTCCTTTCCCCGTGCCACTGTCATTCCCTCCCTGGCTCTGGTAGGTGCTCCGCACCTGCTACCCAAGCAGGCAAATTCAGGAAACTAAGAAGCTGGACACAGAGACAGGGTACCATCAGGAAGATCACAGGCCAGTTAGTGGAAAGTGTTGTGGATCCAGTAGCTGTAGAGGCATCTCAGCATTGGCAGGGGTCTCAACATGGCTCCTTCACCTCCAGGGCTCTTGTATAGCTCCATGTGTCTTGTTAGCGAGCACGTCTCACAGGGAGTCAGGCTGTGTCCTGCCTCCAGTGAGCTATATGTCTCCTTAGTGCCTCCAAATGAGGTCATTAAGCTGTGGCCTGATTGAACGCTAACCTCTACCCTTTCACTCCTAAGTCTCAAATTGACAGCAGATTATGAAACTACGACAGACCACACATTGTCAATATGACACTTTCACATAACTCTTTAGCAATATATAATTTAAAAAACCAAAAAAAAATAATAAAATCATACCAATATCTAACAGGATAAAACTAAAACACATACAATTCAAAAGTGTGCCAAAGCTCATTTAAGCATAATTTTCCATAAGTGAACAAAAACAAAAATATTCTATGCCTAACAATTGCAGTTAACTAATACCGACACCTTAACCCTATAGTCCTATGAAAGTTTGTAAGCCAACCATTTCATGCCTTTAACCTCCCCATTTTGGGTATCCAATTTCTATAGTGTCCACTTACAACAAACCAGCGCTCTGAAGAGACAATCATATTCTTTGATGTGAAGAATATTCTTTTTTGGGACCTTGTGAAATCTGTATCCATAAGCAAAGTCAAATAAGGACAGGCCATGAACAAAGTCTTCAGCAATATGCACCAGTTCACAGGCTGAAATATCTTCTCTTCATATGATCAGGTTCTGGTCAACTCAATGTGGGCTGCCTCACTAAGGTGCCCATTGGTCACCTTGCCTTTAATCCATGGACCCCATCACAAATTTTCAACAACTTCAGTGCTCCTGGGCTTGGTCATGAACTTCAGACCAGTCAACCTGCTCTTGTCTTCTCCTGTAGTTCCTGTAAACCAGGTCCATGGTATCAGTGGACATAGTCAACCCAGCACTTTAGTGCTGCATTTCTCTCACTTTCATTCAGTAAGTGGATCCAGGTAGTCACCAGGAATGGTTCAACATGAGAAAAGCCATTAAAATTTTCCATCACATTGACAATAAAAAGGACAAGAAATATAATAGACATAGAAAAAGCATTTGACAATGTCCAACACACATTCTTAATAAAGACACACAAGAAGTGTTGAAAGACATTCCCTCTATCTCCCTCATAAGTCTTTAAGGCCCACAGAGTTCTGGGGGAAGAAAAATGACAGCAACTTGGGGTCAGGACACTAACCCATCCAAGTGGAGGGTATTGTTTATATCTCCACAGGAAAGGGATAGTGTGAGTAGACCTCATTCCGATGTGTCAGTCCTTGAGGATGGTGTTTCTGATTGGAGCAGCTTGTCTCAAGAGGAGACTGCTGTGCTGGCCTCAGCTCGAGACATGATGTCCCCTTCCTAGAGGACAGCATTGAAGAAGACATCCCCGAAGACACAAATCTAGGAGAGCAGTCATGGTCTGACCTACCCACATGGGGGCAAACCATGAAGGGAGTTAAATAGACCAGTGGTGTGAGTGAACCCACGAAGTCTCCAAGGAATCCCGATTGTAGATCTCTGACTCAGGGGACAGCACTTAGCACCACACCTGAACTATTTAGGGGTTACACATCAGGGGGCCACACTGAAAGTTTAAAAGTAGAATGGGGCGGGGGCTCCATATTGCTTTATCTCTGACTGCAGGAAGAGCAATGGCTATATTTAGAATACTGTGTTAGTCTGGGATGACTAGAGAAACAAATTAATAGAGAGACTCATATGTATAAGAAAGAGGTTTATATATAAAAGCAATTGAATATTGAAAAAACATCCCAGCCCAGTCCAGATAAGTTTGATATTAGCCCATATGTCTAATACCAATCTATAAAGTCCTCTTCAGACTCACAAAACACATGCAATGATGCTGAATGCAGGAAGATCACAGGCCAGTAGGTGGGAAGTCTTGTGGATCCAGTGGCATTGTAAACATCTCAGCCCTGGCAGGGGTCTCCATGTGGCTCCTTCAGCTCCAGAGGTTTGGCTTCATCAACCTCTCTCCATGGATGTCTCGCAGAGAGTAAGCAGAGAGAGAGAGTGTCTCCCACCTCCAAAGAAGAATACAGGCATTCCCAGAATCCTTAGGAGAAGGCCATGCCCACACAGAGGTCTCATTGGCTATAACCTGATTGACAGGCTAGACTCCACCTCTTCACTCTTAATCCTCTCAACTTGACAAGTGATTGTGTAACTGACACAGGTTCCCTGAGGGTAGGAGAAGAGGTGAGGGAAAAAGGGGATAAGGGAGCTGATAGCTCATGACTGTGCATCTCCACTTGATGGTTTCAAACAACTGAACTATATGTGATCGTGTAAGATATGGTGAAAAATAAAAAGACTTGCTTCAGGGTAAGGTGGGAGAGGGAGAGGGTAAAGGAAAGCTGCTATCAAGGAGTGCAAGAAGAAAGGAAATGTTTTGAAACTGATTGTGCTAGCAATTGTACAATACTGCTTGATGTGATCGGACTATAGAATAATATGATGTCTGTAAGAGCTCCCAATAAGCTCTTAATAAGCTCTTAATCATAAAAAAGCTTTTAAAAAACCAAACCCCCCCAACCCTAGTAGATAAAGTAAGTGAATTGTGAGCCTATCTGTCATCCTTTATGACAGTGTTACTTCAAAGAAATAAGAACATGTCTTTGTGATAATAATTATTCTTGACTTTTATATTGTAGTTAGAGTGAAAGGATGAGATACAATTAATATGAGTTTTAAAAGGTTCATACTTTTATTCTGGAAAAACATTCTGCCTTGCTTCATTTTAATTCTCATAGTTCTTTCTGGAGACTCCCATCCCTCCCTAATAAAATACCTCATTATATCATCATTTAATATATTTATAAATATAAATCACATATATTATATGTATGTCTATACATAAACACAAACCTACATTAATATATAATGTATCATTCTAATATTATATTCCATAGGTACATACCAAATACATTAAGCATATTTTAAATGATTGAACATTGTATTTTCATTTCATTTACATTATTCATTGAAAAGGTTGAAATAAGTTATGAATAAATAGGAAGCAGTAAAAAGCAAGTATATTGCTTTTTTGGAAAATTAGATAGGACAAAAAAATAGGACAAATTGTTTTTGCTATTAAGGGAGGAAAAGGCACAACAAGCAAACTATGGTTTAACACTTATTGAAATAGGTCTCTCACTAATTTTTACATATTAAAAAAATTGTAATCTAGATGTAAAGAGTAATAAGTTAAGTAAAATATTAAAAATATTTCTTATAATTCTTTAAATCCAACAATTTGATTAAAAAAGGATGTGAGATTGTAAAATCACCTTTTGGACAGTTAGGGCTTTTGCTCTCCACCCAACATCGTCCTGTGTCACTAGAAGCACTGGTGACACAGAATTTATTGAACATTTTCTACTGTTGTTTCCAGCAGTGGACTGCCATGAGCTCTCAATATGCATTTTCTGATACACAGAGCAGGCAATAATCACTATGTCACTTTGCTGCCTCACAGTGATGAATGTGAATAGGCCAGATAGCACATCGCACAGACTGCCGAATGAATAGATAGGTGACTGGCTACATCACAAGTATAACCCGTTTTCAGAGATGTTAAAAGGTAGAAATACTAATTTTTCAAGAATTAATGCAACATTGTAAAGGAACCTCCAGGATTGCTGGAAGTCATTTTATTATTATGGAGAGAAATTTGGTCTACAGCAAAACAGAAGAATGAAGGCATGTGCAGAATGAGGCAGAGATGAGAGATGCCGTCGGACTGACGCAAGACCAGAGTCCCAGCAATGGCTAAGCTTCAGCTTTCAGTCTGCTCTGTTCATGGCTTCTGTGAAATGATTGATCCAGTGCTCTTTTAATAAATTCCCTTCCTGGCTTAAGTTAGTTTGCATTGGGGAACTTGTATTGAAAATAATTCTCCTAAATATAGCATATATGGTGATAAGTTTGGTAAAAAATAGATAAATTGTTTTATATATTCATCTAATGACAATTGAAGGGACAAGTGGGTTCATGGAAAGCTTTCTCATTCATTGTGTTCACAGACAAATGAACTTAAAAGCAATAGGAAAGGCTTTCTGCTGGTCTGGGAAGGAATCTGGTTTGAGGATCATGAGCTTTGGTCATTTTGGCGAAGTTACAGGTCTGTTAAACCAGACATTGCACTGTAGTCCCCAAGCTTTAAAAACATCATTGTTGGTGATATTTATCTCTGTTAGAATCAGCAAAAAGAGTTTGAATGCTATTGCTTTCACACCGCTGACCTGGAAATCAGGTGTAATGTGACAAATTTAGTAAAAGCCATTCCCACAGGATTGACACTGAGGAGCAGACGGCTTTGAGAGAGATCTGTTCATCATCTAACCAGTAAATTCACTGCTAGCAAAATTGACACAGGACAGTTAAACAAAAAGATACATTCTGTTAAGAAAGCAATGTCTGTGGCCTCTTTCTGTCTGTCTTTCAGACACTCAAAGTTGATCAATGTATGTTTGACATTCGAAGAAATATCTGTTCTTTGCTTTTAGAATATAACTAACGGTTGTTTTTCTTTTTTTTAAAGCATCTTATTGTGGGCCCATACAACTCTTATCACAATCCATCCATCCATTAATTTTGTGAAGCACATTTGTACATTTGTTGCCATCATCATTTTCAAAACATTTTCTTTCTACTTGAACCCTTGGTATTAGCTTCTCATTTTTGCCCCTCCCACCACACCCTCCCTCCATTATGAACCCTTGATAATTTATAAATTATTATAATTTTTTTATGTCTTACACTGACTGATGTCTCCCTTCAACCACTTTTTTGTTGTCCATACCCCTGGGAGGGGGTTATATGTAGATCCTTGTAATTAGTTCCCCCTTTCTGCCCCCACCTTCCCCTTCCCCTCCTGGGATCACTACTTTCAATATCGGTCCTGAGGGGTTTATCTATCCTGTATTCCCTGTGTTTCCAGCTCTTATCTGTACCAGTGTACATCCTCTGGTCTAGCTTTATTTGTAAGGTAGAATTGGGATCATGATAGTGGCGGGAGGAAGCATTAGATAATTAGAAGAAAATGGTGTGTTTTATCATTGCTACCCTGTACCCTGACTGGCTCATCTCCAACCTGCAACCCTTTTGTAAGGGGATGTCCAGTTGCCTACAAATGGGCTTTGGGTCTCCACTCTGCACCCTCCCTCATTCACAATGATACGGTTTTTTGTTCTTTGATGCCTGATACCTGATCCTATCGACACCTCGTGATCACACAGGCTGGTGTGCTTCTTCCATGTGGGCTTTGTTGCTTCTGAGCTAGATGGCCACTTGTTCATCTTCAAGCCTTTAAGGCCCTAAATGCTGTATCTTTTGATAGCCAGGCACCATCAGCTTCCTTCACCACATTTGCTTATGCACCCACTTTGTCTTCAGTGATCATGTTGGGAAGGTGAGCATCATGGAAAGCCAGTTTAATAGAACAAAGTGTACTTGTTTTGAGACAGTATTTGAGCAGAGGCCCAATGTCCATCTGCTACCTTAATACTAAACCTATAAATATATGAATGTTGATCTATTTCCCCATGGTCATATATAAATATATTTACATATGTCCTAGTTCTTTCCATTATTTCCTTTTACTTTCCTCTTGTCCCACTGTCATGTTCGGCTTTCATTTGGGTTTCAGTAATTCCTCTCAGTTACATTGTCCTTGATCAAGCCCTACCAGGTATTCTCCAGAGTTGTTTTTCCTGTAAAGTTTTGCTAAATTTGTTGCCTTGGAAATGACAAAGGGATTTGTAATTTCCTTCAAGAAATGGAGATAAGCAACAAATGTTGGCTGAATTAAGAATGTGCTTTATTTGGGATTGATGTTTCCATATGGACAACACTGTTGTCTCACAGAAAAATATGATATATATGCGGAATGTCTAGTGAAACATATTAAACCAAAGTAGAATACATGTGACCTGAGATTTTTCCTTTAGGAAACTTTGTCCCAGTGCTTTATCCTCTTAGATTTGTACTTCTGTCATACTGCCTTAAGAAGAAGTTGCCAGGATTAGCAAGCTTGTTGGTAAAGTCTTTTTGCATCTTTTAGATAAAAGTATTGAATAATGACAACATATTATTAATAGTTGGCTAGCTTGAATTCATTAGTTGCCTTATGTATGTATGTATGAACCGATTAATTCAGAGAAAAATATGTCAATGGATGTTCCTCTTTGCTCAGAAAAAAATTTGTTTTCTTACTGTTAATTAATTTGCAGTGAACAGTATCATTTATAATTTAGATGAGGTATCAGAGGAAGACATGCTTTCTATACATGTACCTAAGGTATCTGGTAACTATCGCCATTGGAGCTTTGGAAATAAAGTATCAAGTTGAGACAGCATGGAGGAGAACCATATTTACAATATGGTTTATATCTTTTTATATTCCTTTAGTGGACAGGTTTGTTTCTGAGAACAATCATCAGCACACACAACAAATTAATGTAATGGTAATAGAGTCCAAAACATGCTAATGTATTCCTAGGGGTGTGGCAAGACTAATGTGAGGAGGAATAGCCTCTCCCTTTTATTGCTTCATTTAAATTTTCTTCTAATGACTTTCACCTTGAACTTCTTTTGATGAGACCTTTTGATGAGGTTTATCGAGTACCAGAGATGTGCTTCAGCTTGATAAGACGGACTCAAGAGCATTAAGCAAGCCCCTCATCCTCCTTGCCTCACTTTCCTAATTTGTCAAATGTGGATTGAAATTTCTTTTGCACAGAAATATGTGAATGTGTGTGAACTCAAGAACGACTCTGAATCCTTTAGCACAGCGAGGACCAAAGAGGGTCCTTTGAAAAGTATTATTACAAAGTGAAGGCATGCTACCAATTTATGATAAATTCTTAGTAATGTATTTATTCTTCCTCGTATCATGTTATCACAAATTATTTTTGAGATTGCTTAGCTATCTTAAAGTGAGATCTATGAAACTACTAATTTTCATGAAGAATGGAGTCAGAGCTCATTTTATTTTAGTTATGCCACATTCATGGTCAGCCGTTCAAAACCATCAGCAGATCCTCTGGACAAAGACTGGGTCTTTTCTTCCATAAGCAGTATTCTCAGAAATGTAGAGGGGCTCACTATGAGTCAGCATTGAAAGTAAGTCTATATCTAAACTTGATAGATTGAGTTATTGACCCTAATTCTTTACTTCTTTCTATATCTATAACCTTTGCCATGAAAATATATTGTTTCTCTTCTATCCAGCGTTAGAATGTCCAGAGTGTTCTTCCGATTCCGGGACTGAATTTAGCCACGAGACTTGCTTTGACTCATGCAACGTTAGCTGAGGGGAGCTTGATGTGTGCTTACTTTGTCTGCTGCTGTACCATTACCATAAGAAAAACATGCCCAACTAGTTCACTAGTCCAAGAAGAGGCTGAAAAATACATGAAGCAGACTTTCCTTGCACACCATGAGTGATATATACGTATGCATATATATTGCTGATATTTACAAATGCACTATAGCATTGTGTGGCAATTGCAAACTGGTGCCTATGGATTTGAGCAGCTTGAAGGACCAGTACACATTGAAAACTAATGATATTGAAAGTTTCTGTCTTAAAATCTATGAAATTTAGGATGGAGTAAGGTTTATCTTACACATCTGATATACAAAATAGTTACACTACTGAGTTCTGTTATGAGTATTTTAGTGATAAAATGGAAATATAGATATAATTAAAATATGGGTGATAGAAATGTATATGATAGAGTGAGCTAAGGAACACTTACTTGAATCTTAACACTTTACTATACTTCGGCTTAGCAGGCAAAAAGAAGAAATCTAACTTGATTTGGGGGAAACAGAGCAGAGGAGTACCTGGTTTGCTTATCTTTTAAGATAAAAGTAACATTGGTTAAGGCCTAAAGGTAGATTGACATAGCCAGTTGCCATGAATGCTCTCAATAGATTCTCCACCTGTAAAAAGTTGCATTGGCAGAATTTGTAAGACAGGCATCTTTCAACAAAGAGAAAAACAGAAAGCTCATAAAGAAGAGCTGTGAGGTGAAGGCGGGGTGATGGCTGCTGGATAACCGGCATGGGAAGATCTCAGTGAGTACCAGAGGGGTTCCAGGAGGAAGGACATCCTGCCCTTCCTAGCAGTGAGAAAATCAACATACAAGCTAGACTCAAGGTTCTTAAAGCGAAAGAGCAGCAATGCCTATCAACAGACCCTCCACCATTGACCAGGAGCAGAGCTGCTTCTGTGATTCGCCACCTTTCCCCGGCACACTTGATTTTTCCTGAGCCGGAGGCGACACAGCCAGGCAACTCTTTTCTCCATGGCTTCTAGGGGCCCCGCATGGATAGCAGATTGTGTGGGCAGCTTGGTGCAAACATTCTCACTACCCAAGCGGCAATGCTCACATTTTATTTTTGTTCTCTGCTTATTCCATCTTTTCTGCTTTGTTCTCTGGTGGTCTTCTCCCACAGCGTGCCCCACTTCCCACCCAGTAGACACACCCACATAATAAAAGCAAGAAAAAAACAGGAATCCATACCACAAGGTGATTTTATTTTTCACCTTATTTTCTTCATTTTTGTTCTTTTCCTCTATTTTAATAATTTTACAAGTTTTTCCAGTTCTCCTTGACTTACTCTTCCCGTGTCTGCTACCGGTGCACCCCAAGCTCTTGAGAATACTTATTCCCCTCTGGCAAAAACAAGTAGGTCTGTAGATTCCAACACACTCACCCAACTGAAGACTTCTTTTTTCCCTAGCCACTGACATTCACACTGCCATAGCAACAGAGCTCCAGCCCATGGTCATATCAGTACATGAAGGAAAAACAATTGATGACATCTAACACTCATTTGGGAAAGCTATTTAATAGAATAGGAATAGAGGGGAGATTCCTCAACAGAATTAAGGTCATATATAAAAATTCAATGGCCATTATCACACTCAATGGGAAAAATTATAAACCTAAGCCAGATCTGAGTCATTTCGGGGTGTTTTTTGCCCCTCCACCTACTCGTACCCCTCCCATTACAGATGATGTGTTAGGCAGGGTTCTAGAGAGAAACAAAACCAGGAAACTTATGGTGATATATATATAAAATAATATATATGTATATGATATATACATATACACACATATATGAGACACACACATGATATATATGTATATATCTCACACACATATATGTGCATATATCATATATATATGTGTATATATATATATATATTAAAGTGAGAAGGAATATAACAGCTAATTAGTCCACACAGCAGTACAGAAGCTCAGTTCAAGTCACTTTTGTGACACAGTTAATGTACTGGAAGTCCTTCAACTCACGAGGGCTGCTGGGTCTGAGGTCAAGGAAAGAGACACTGGAATCCTCCCTTGGGCAAGGCAGGCAGAGTGTGCCCACAGGAAGGAAACAGCAGGGTGGGTCAGCCACAATTAATAGCTCTGGAGCTTAGTGAAGCAGGCTCTGATGCAATATTGAACTCAAGCAATGCAAGGACCCACCAGCCTCAAGTTCAAGTAATATATGCACCATCAGCCTTGGGAAGCAGATCTCGAAGTAGTCTCAACTTTAGTGGTATAATCTATGGGTTGCCTTGGCCTACAGGTAGTATAGTTCACAATTTGAGGCAGAGAGCTAGCTCTGGTTCGATCACCAGAGAGCAAGGGATAGGAGGCAGGCCTCCAGAGCCATTTATCTCCTTGCCCTCCAATCAAAATTCCAACCTGAATAATCCATGTTCCTATTGGCCAGGTTGATGCAATAAACCTAACTATCACAGATGAAAAGGGTGACATCACAGTATATACAAATAAAAGAAAAAGAATAATAGTGCATTACTATGAAAGACTATTCCAACAAATTTTATTTTCTAGAAAAATGAACAAATACCAAAAAATACACCATTTACTCAAACTAATGCACATGGCTGTAGAAAACCTGAATAAATTCAAAAGAAAAGAACCAGAAGGTTATGAAGAGATTTACAACCAGGAAAAGCCCAGACTAGATGGCTTCATAGGGAAATTCTACCAAGTGTTCAGGGCAGAACTGTCACCAATTCTGCAGAGACTATTTCAGAATATAGAAAGGGTCAGCAAACTTCAAAACTCATAGTGTGACATGAGCATAACCCTGATATCAAACCAGTCAAAGACCTCACAAAGACCGGAAACTACAGACCAAGGTCTTTCATGAAAATAGATGCAAAGATTCTCAACAAAATTCTGGCCAATATAACCCAACAACATACCACCCCTGTTCCCCCCCCCCCCGAAAAAAATCATGAAGACCACATGGAATTCATACAATGGATGCAAATATGGTTCAACATCTAAAAAAACAATTAATGCAATCCACCACTTAAGCAAGACAAGGAATAAGAACTACCTGGTCATATCAATAGATAGAAGAAATGAATTTGACAATATACAGCACTTATTTCTGAAAACTACTCAATAGAATAGGAATCGAAAGGGACTTCTTCAATACAACAAAGGCCACATATAAAAATCCATGGGCCAATATCACACCCAGTGGGGAAAAACTGAAAAATTTCCCCTGAAATTAGGAACTAGACAAAGGTGCCCCTTAATTACTACCCTTATTCAAATTGTGGAGATGTTTTAGCGAGAACCACTAAGCAATAGAAAGAAACCAGGGAAAAGCAATTGGGTAATAAGAAATGAAACTCTCACTATTTACAGATGATATAATTTTTTTATAGAAAGAAACTCAAGGAGTCCATAAAAATGATGTTGGAAACAATTGAAGTATTTTGTAAAATAACAGGTTAAAAGATTATCAATTAGATTCCTATATACCAGCAAAGAGTTCTGAAAAAGGCATCAAGGATATAAGATCATCTATTATAGTCACACAAAAGATGAAATATTATCTAGACATAAGCCAAGCAAGGAGACAATATACCTGCATAGAGAAAACTACAAAACATTATTAAAAGAAACCAAAAGGGACCTACATAAATGGAAGAATATCTCATGTTCATGTATAGGAAGGCAACATTCCGATAATGTCCATAGTACCTAAAGCAATCTACAAATACAATGGAATTCCGATTCAAATCCCAATGTCCATTTTTAAGGAAATGAAAAATCTAATTACAAACTTCATATGGAAAGAGAAGAGTCACAGGTTAAGCAAAGAACTTCTCAAAAAGAAGCACACAGAAGGGGACCTTATAGTACCAACTTCAAAGCCACAATAGCCAATAGCCTGTATGGGTACAATGACAGAAACATAGACCAATGGACAATACAGAAACTCAGAAATAAATACCTCTAAATGAATTTTGTCAAAGAACCAAATAACATTAAACGGGAAAAGGATACTGTCTTCAACAAATGGTGCAGGAAAAATTGAATTGCCATCTTCGGAAGAATAAACCAGGACTCACACCTTGCTTAATGCACTGGAAGCACAGGGAATCTAGGACGGATGAACCCCGCAGGACCATTGGTGAGAGTGGCCATACCGGGAGGGAAGGAGGGGGGTAGAAAGGGAGAACTGGCCTTGGGGATCTACATATAACCTCCTCTCTGGGGGATGGGCAACAGGAAAATGGATGAAGGGAGACACTGGGCAGTGTAAGATAAGATAAAATAATAATTTATAAATTATTAAGGGTTCATGAGGGAGGGGGAACAGAGAGGGAGGGGGAGGGAAAAATGAAAATGAGCTGATTCCAGGAACCCAAGTGGAAGGCAAATTTTGAGAATGATGAGGGCAACGAATGTATAAGGATGCTTTACTCAATTGATGTATGTTTGGATTGTGATAAGAGTTGTATGAGCCCCAATAAAATGATTTATAAAAAAACAAACTTAAGATGGATTAGAGAACCAAATGGAAGTCCCAGTGTTATATTAATCATCAATAAGAAAATTGGGACAAACTTAAGGTCCGATTGCAGGGTATACACAGACCACTCAATATAATAAAGGGAGACAGAATATAAGATTGGGACTTATTCAAATTAAACACCTATGCACATCAAAGGACTTCATTAAAAGAGTAATATGAGAGCTCATAAATTGGAAAAAAATCTTTAGCAGTGACACAATAGACAAGGGACTAATTACTAAAATCTGTAGAATTTTGTAACACCTCAATTAGAAAAAACAAAACAAAATAGAAAAGAGCTGCAATCTAATTAAAAGGTCCACAAAGTACGTAAAGAGACAATTAGCAAAGGATCACAAATGGACAGCAAACAAACACAAGAGGAAGTGCTCACTACCACTAACCATCCTGGATATGCAAATCCAAACAGTGATGAAATATCACCTTACACCCACAACAATAGCCCAGTTTAAAAAAGACAGAGAACAAAGACATGCTGGACAGGTTGTGAGAGAATGAGAGCTCTTGTGCGATGCTAGTAGGCTGGTAAATATGTGCAACCATTGTGGAGAGCAATATGTTGTTGCTAAGTGCTAATGAGTTGGTCCATCGAAGAAGAATACTAGCCTGTGTGATCGTAAATAATAAAATTCAAATCCTCAGGCAAGAACACCATCAGAGCTTAAGTTGTGAATACTTGGTTTGCATAAGGCTATGGATGGCAGCGAAAGTCCATTTGCAAGGTCTCCACATGGAGTAAGCGCCTGGCGATGCCTCTGTGAGCATAATACATGGATGTGATGGCCTCACTAACAGAGAGAGAGCAGTAGAACGTTCATGATGGCAGATGGCGTTAGGTTAAAATGTAACACTTTATCCTTTGATCTCTGTTTTGACCCATTTAAAAATCATTTCCGTTTTTAATATTTTCTGCTTTTTCTTTTAAAAATATTTATTATTAGTTGAGATTTAATACATGTATCAATCTAAACTTCAATCACATCAAGTCGCATGTACAATTGCTACCACAGTTTCCAAACATTATTTTTCTGCATGGACTCCCCAAATCACCTCCCTGTCTCCCTTTTGCCCCCCCTCCACCACTGTGCCACCCTCCCCTTATTCTACTCACTGTCCCCCTGGGTCCATCAATCCTGGGTTTCATATACCAGAAAATGGAAGAACATAGACCTTCAGGAGAGTGACCTCCATGGACATAAGACTCCCATGATGCACTCTAATATGAACAAACAGAAATCAAAGACAACAATACAGAATACCAAAAATACAGAACATTTTGGAAACCAGATCAGGCCGAGCCTACATCATAGGGGCAGCTACTGACAAAGTTTGAACTGTCCAGGTCAGATTTAACCTTTGCTCTTCGTATGGAGGTTTTCTAGGTTTTGTCTTTCCATTGTTGTTGAATTTTTATATTTGTTTGCTTCTTGTTTGTGTTTTAGATGATTTTCTGTGTGTGAAATCCAGGATAGGTCAATCTGTAGAGACAGTAACTGATTCATAATTACCCAGGAGCATGGCAGGGGAGATTGGGGAAGAGTGGAGTGCTAACAACAATGAGTAAAAGCAGAAATTGCTCTGAACTTGATGGTGGTGATGATGGCACAGCTCTTCTTGATGTGATTGAACAATTAAATTATGTGATATGTGAAATACATGCCAATAAAACTATCTGAGAAAAAATATAGTCTCCACGGGGTGGGGGCTGGGGTGGAGGCAGCAGCTGCTAGGAACAATAAAAAACCATCAAGGGATTTTATTCTTTAGGGTCATGATTTTGTGGGGCATTCTAGTTAATTGACCTAATAATACGTTTAATGTCTCCGTTCTATTTCTTAGTGTAGTGTTTATGGTCTTAAAAGCTTTAGCGGCTATCCCAGGCGAGGTAATGGGTCTCTATTTGCTGGGGCCGCAGAGGAAGAAGCCAAATCAGAACTGTGAAGAGGGTATGGAAAGCCGGGCTGATTGCTTTCTTGAACGACTCATCACAGGATGACCGGTGCCTGACTTTCATACTGATCATTTTCATAAAAGATTCTATAGGAGAATCCTGATCAAAAGCAGGTAAATACAGAATAGAATTTCAAATTCTTGTAGACTAGACTTTCTGGAGCCATGGAGACTGGATGAGCTCATGAAACTATTTAATCTTGAAAATTAAAAATAAAAAAATCCACTGATATCTTCTTAAAATCAAACGATAACACAGCTCAATCAGTAAAGTAATGTCTGCCTTGAGCCTTGTACATTTTAGAACACTACCTATAAGGACTCCAACTAACAACAGCAACTCAAACGCTCACATAGGAGCTTTAGAGGCCGTGAGTTGATGTCAATGGGGAAGAACAGCTTGGAAAATGAAGGTAAGAAAGGGTGCACAACTGGAGGCAGGTGATCAGCGTCACTGAATGTTACTTGTGGAAATAGTTGAATTGGCATGTCAGTTGCTGTATATGTTCTCAATAAACAATGCAAGAGCAAAAGAAAACACTACCACTTACGCTTGGGTTGTTATTGTTCTATTGCTAAATAACTATATATCATTCTCAGATGAAGCTTGTTATTTAAATCTTTCCTAGTAGCTTGAAGTAGCTTCAATCTTTCCTAACATTTTCTATATATAGGGAGACTAGACTATGAAATGCTTCAACAACAACAACAACAACAATAATCCAATTGCCGTTGAGTTGATTCAATTTCAACAGTGATCCTTTAGGACAGATACCTGCTCCATTGGGTTCCAGAAGCTATACTTTATACTGGGTTAGACAGCTTCATCTTTTTCCTGTGGAGTGGTTGGTGGGTTTGAACTGCCAATGTTGTCATTAGTAGCCCAATTCTTAGCCTGCTATACAACCAGGAATCATGCTTCAAGAAAGTCTTTTGAGGACCATATGGCTGGCCCCACCATGAGACATGAAATCCCTCACTGACCCATAGCCCTACAAGAGACAATACTAGAGACACAGTGTGGGAATTGAACCTGATCTGACCCTACCATACAGAGGCAAAACAGTAAGGGCATGCAACAGAACAACAAGGGGAGCAGAGCAAGGAAGTCCCCAGGGAGTACCAAAAATAGACTTTGGGGCCAGGCCATGGCATCCCATCAGATTCAACCAGAAAACAATCCTAAATGTGGACAAAGAGACCTTGAGCTATTTACAGGTTTTTCTTTTTATTTTTTGTCATTGGTCTTTGTTGCTTTCTTTTATCACTTCATTTTGCCCTGTCTTGTTTTTAAGCACATTATTATCTCTGCAGGTCTATCTAGATGGGATAGGTTAGATAAGCAATCTGGAGGAGAAAACAACGGAACCGAGTGGTTCTGGAGGGACAAGGGAGATGAAGAGGTGGGGAAAGGAAGTGGTGTTAACAAATCCAGTGACAAGGAAACAACAAGTGATCCAAAATCAGTGGTGAGGAGGGTGTAAATAGGGCTTGATAAAGGGCAATGTAACCAAGAGGAATTACTGAAACCCAAATGAAGGCTGAGCATGATAGTGGGACAAGAGGAAAGTAAAAAGAAATAGAGGAAAGAACTAGGAGACAAAAACCATTTACAGAGGTCTAAATACAGGCAGGCATGTACATATGTAAATATATTTATATATGAGGATGGGGAAATAGATCTATGTGCATATATTTATAGGTTTAGTATTAAGGTAGTAGATGGACATTGGGCCTCCACTCAGGTACTCCCTCAATGCAAGAACACTTTGTTCTATTAAACTAGAATTCTACAATTCTCACCTTCCCAACACGATCGCTGAAGAAAAATGGGTGCATAAGCGAATATGGTGAAGAAAGCTGGGTTCTTAAAGGCTTGAAGGTAAACAATTGGCCATCTAGCTGAGAAGCAACAAAGCCCACATGGAAGAAGCACACCAGCTGTGTAATCACTAGGTGTCAAAGAGATCATGTATTAGGCATCAAAGAACAAAAAAAAACTTATCATTGAGAATGAGGAGGAGTGCAGAGTGGAGACCCAAAGCCCATCTGTAGGAAACTGGACATCTCCTTACAGAAGGGTCACGGGGAGGAGACGAGCCAGTCAGGGTGCAGTGTAGCAATGATACAACTTTCCTCTAGTTCTAGACCAGAGGATGTACCCTGGTACAGACAGGAATTGGAAACACAGGGAATCCAGGACAGATGAACCCTTCAGGACCAGTGGTGAGAGTGGCGATATAGGAGGGTGGAGGGAAGGGGAAGTAGAAAGGTGGAACTGATCACAATGATCTACATATAAGCTCCTCCCTGGGGGATGGACAACAGAAAAGTGGGTGAAGAGAGATATCAGACAGTGTAAGACATGACAAAATAATAATTTATAAATTATCAAGGGTTCATGAGGGAGGTGGGGTGGGGAGGGAGGGGAAAATGAGGAGCTGATACCAGGGGCTCAGGTAGAAAGAAAATGTTTTGAGAATGATGATGGCAGCAAGTATACAAATTTGCTTGATACAATGATTGGATGTATGGATTGTGATAAGAGTTGTATGAGCCCCATTAAAATTATTTTGAAAAGAAAATAAAAAATTAAAGTTAAAAATTAAAAAAAAGAAAGTCATCTGAATGTAGTTATAAGAGCTGTAAGACCCCCCCAATAAAATGATTTTAAAAAGAGATAAAGTCTTTTGAAATAACAGCAGTACATGAAATAATTAGCAAAATATATTCTGCATACTAAGTATATTCAGCTTAAATATATTACTAATACTAAACTTTTACCTCCATTACTAAACCTCTAATTCACTTACTTTGTAAGTGAAATAATCATTCTTTGGTAACTTGAAACTTAATTAAAAAGTGGAACTAAGTAGAAGTACTAGAATGCAGGTGTAATGAGGGCATATATTTTAGTTTTATTATCTGATAAATGGTCCCACACACTTAAAACACAGACACCCACTAGGCTGAGTGAATACATGTGCTTTATATACTCAGCCTTTATGTTTTCAACATGAAGAGAGCATTTTATGTCGGCACTTGGGACTATCAAAGGTTTCAAGTCTGGGGTAGCTGCAGATTCAGGAGCCCTAGGGTAGTGGATTAGGAATTGCGCTGCTCACCACAAGACTGCCGTTCAGAGCCTCCAGTTGACTCAAACTCAATAGGAGAACGATGAGATTTTCTGCTCCCATAAAGATATATTGCCTAGGAAACCCACAGGGGCAGTTCTACTCTGTCCCTTCGGGTTGTACGAATGAACTCGACGGCAGTGAGTTAGAGCGTTAGCACACTAGCTTTTACTGCCTAGCTGACTGAAGAAGCCTATTGCTGCCAGGGCTCTGAGTGCTGGACCGGAGGGCCTCTGCCGTGTTTTTGTTCTGAACTCACAATCTGCAGTAGGCAGTTATTAGTGGTGAATGGAGACCCCATTTATTTAGTGTGTTGGTGACCTGCTTTTATCACCTAGTTTGCTCCTTGCCTCTTCAAAAGCCCAGATAATTTGCTAAGGATAAATTTAACCTTTTTGTTTTTAAACAGTATCTGAGTCTATTACAGAAAAAATGTGAAAAGGGAATTCCTTTGTGAGAAGAAAGTTATAATTGACAGCCACTTGAGGTTCTTTCGTTTGAGTCTATATCCTCTTCTGACACTTTTCCTGGTGTGTCTGCATTTTACTTTTGCCTAACTAAATTTTTTAAAGATGTCAACGTCTAGCTCATGTCTCTGATATATATCAATATCTTTGCTGATTAGCTTTATTGATAATTGTAGCAATAATAATAGTAGTAAATGTTAATTATTTATTATTCACCAAGCGCCAGCATGAGTTTCATTTGGGCATGCTGAAGTCTGGGAACAGTACACGCACGGCCATAGAGTCAATTCTAAGCAAGAGCAAGCTGACAGGACAGAGTAGAACTGTCTGTGGGTTTCTGAGAATGTCCCTCTTTAAGGGAGTGGAAACTCTCATTTTTCTCCCATGGAGAATAATTGATTTCAAACAGCTAATATTGAGGTTAGTAGCTCATTGTGAACCCACGATGTCACCAGAGCCGTTTGAGCACACGAACACAGTGACTGGATCAGTGTTATGATGAATAACCTTTGTTGATTTAGTTTTGGAATATTGGAGACTCCTACCCGAGCTTGAAAAAAATTATGACCTTGTGTATGTGAAAAAATCAATAAATAAAGAAGTCAAATAAGTATACTATATTTTCCCCAAACACATATGAATACATATTTATTTATTCAACTCTTTATTTTTAACAATATTGGACACCTACAATGTATCAAGCATTATTTTACTTTCTGGGATTAAACCAATGACCAAGACTCCTACCCCTTATGAATTTACATTTGCTGATGGGGAGGGCAAATGGATATTTGTTAAAAGAATAGAATAATAATAGCTCTATAGATGATATGATATGTTAAAAGGGATAAGGAATGTCGGTGTGAGGGTGGGGCGGGTTGGTTCTAAGTGACATGGACGCTCCTTCTAAAGTAATTTTCTTTCGTTCAGGATTTGTTTTTATCCAACACATATTTATTTAGTATTTATTATGTCCCAGGCATGGTTCTAAGCCTTTACAAATGTAAACTAATGAATCATCTTGACAACCCTTTGAGATAAATTCTATCATTCCAATTTTACAGATAGAAAACCAAGGCACCATGGGGTGGACCTCTCCAGAATTTGTGAAACCAAGAGGGAATAGGAGACAATGAGCGCTAGAAATAAAATTCTCTCTTGGGTTGGGGGATAAACAGGATGATACATAAGGTTTGACAATGTCATCTGTTTTGTGACTGTAAATGTGACAGAATTGTATGAGACTTTTCTGGGTGAATTGAAAGCCAAAGGATTGCATAAGACATTGCAGCTAGTATATTACAATGTGCTTGAAATGCTGATTGGGAAAATGACTGTGAGCCAGCTTGGAAGCTCTAGTTCTCCTAAAGACCTTTTGTTATTACTGTTAACAATTAGCTTTTGACCAGGGAGTTACCTGGAAATTCAACTGTTTTACCAATTCTTGTATTGCTCGCCCACCTGTCAAAAGTTGTGCTTCAAACGCAATGTAATTGTAAGAATCATGTGCTGCTCGCCGTCCAAACTCTTGAAGCCACTAAGCTGAGAGCTTTGGCAATGCCACCACCCTCTCTGAAGCAGACAAGCTGTCATAATTGGGCCTGACTTTTCCCTAACAGTTTCATTTGAATGGGAGAACACACACACATACACACACACACACAAATCATAAAAGTATGACTAAGACATACTAAAACTCTATCAAGAAAATAAAGTGTCTCAATGTGTACAGTACTAAATTTTTGCCACAGACACCCAGCACTAGGTGCCTTACTGCTCTGGATTATAAGGATGCTGATCTAACACATGGCAGAGAACTTACATTGACTGCTTTACCAGCCACCTGAATGTGTGTGAGGAAAGTTGTAGCAGATGTCAATGGAACAGATGGAAGGTATTCTATCATTTGTCAGTCATATTGATAGAATTAAATTTATGACAAATATATATGGTGCTTGTTGCTAGCTGGCACCCCTGTAGCATAGTGGGTTATGCTTTAGGCTGCTAACTGTTGGCAGCAGTTCCAAAACCCTGTCTGCTCCTCAGAAGCCCACAGTGGCAGTTTTATCCTGTCCTGTGGGCTTGCTGTAAGTCAGAATGGACTCAAGTGAGTTATTTGGTTGCTGCCACCGTGGCTGCCTCATCCCACTAGAGGATGGTGCTTAGAATTTGACCTCTGGAAACACTCACATCACCAATTCTGGACTTATTTGGAAGTTACTTCAGAGGCACTCTTTCTACGGTTGCATGACATAGCTCCTGACACCCTTCTGAATTCAAAATCTCACAGGAGATTATTTTGTGGGCACAACTATGATTACATATGGAATCCTATGTATAAGAAGGCTGAAAAAATGTAGTCTTCTGATTTCGAGCTCCTGTGGTAAGGAAGTGAGAAATTATATCCATCGAACACCAAATGTAATAGCAACGAGGTCAAGGGAGTCTGGTCCCAGACTCTGTAGAATGCTCTGCCCGTCTGGGCCACATACTAGAACTTTAAAATGAGAATGGAACAATCATTTTTTAACTCCACTATTATTTTGCATTTTCTCTCACTCATAGATAAATCTAAACTAATCCAAAATATTGCTTCCATAGCAAATTATGATGATGTGGTTTAAGTGGACAAGTAACAAAAACTCATGCATGTTGGAAAGCTCATGATCCCTATTATGTCATGGGATAATAATGGGATAATTTCTGGAAAGATGATCCAAAGGTCTCTTGAATGAAATCTGTCAGCATACTGAGGATAAGCTTTAGGGATATGGCAATGTTGTACTTCATTTGTTGGTTCCACAAGGCTGTATTCAAAAGATACTCACGTAGAGTTGACCAGCCTGCAAGCAGACAGCAAGAGAATACAGCTATGCTAAATTCAACCATATCCGCCTCTAGCTGTGATTTCAAATGGAGAATTTAGTAAGTTAAGGCCTTACTGGCTTAAAAAATTCAGCTAGTATTTCATAACTCAAACTGAGGCAGCACATTTAGCAGAAGATAAAAAACAACGTCGATATAGCAGCAAAGCTAATGCCAAAAATAACCCTCAAATTCTGCTTTTTCAACTAGGTGTATTTTTTCTTCCTAAGACCTGCTCGGGCAGCAATGTCATGATCTGGCAATGGTAGAGAAGGAAAATACGGAGGAGTACACCCTGCCCGTTAAAAATCAAACTCAATGAGGGCAAAGACTGTACAGATGTGCTTTACACAATTGATGTATGTATATGTATGGACTGTGATAAGAGTTGTATGAGCCCCTAATAAAACATTTAAAACAAAAAAAAAATCAAACTCTTTAGGTTTAGCACCTTTATCTAGGTGATTGGTTCTAATTGTTTGCACTAGGAATTGGCAATGCTAACCACAGCAAATTCCATCACAGCCGATAAAAGTAGACCATAAAAGTCTGAGCTTATTCTATTTCTTAAGTAACTCTCATGCTCACAACACTGTACTAGGAGGACACAGGCTGCGAAACTTATCCAGCCACCTCAACGGGCGACTGCAATGTCTATTTTACTAGTGAACAAGGAGAATGCTAGCGCAGCCAGCGGTCCCCACGGGACAGGAGCAGTGGCCGTTGAAGAACACAGACAAGGAAGTTCTCCAAAAAGAAAACTAGGGCTATTAGATGATCTATCTGAAGCATTTACTCTGCTGCCAGAGGAAGAGAGTACAATTCTTGGAAAGCAGGTTTTGATAATTACAGAGAATCAGTGATAAATATGAACTTGAAATTTCTTTCTTTCTGAATGGGGCAAATCTACTCCTTTTTATCAGCTGCCTTTTCCTGGGTTCTCCAGAGAACAAAATACAAATAAATAAACCCACATACAACAGAACAAAACACTGTTTGGTCCTGCTTTGTCCTCACAATTTTTATATGTGGCCTCATTTTTGCAGCTGCTGAGTCAATCCATCTCATCAAGGAATTTCCTTTCTGTGGCTACTGATGGAAAAATACTTTCCCTGGATGATGTCCGTTTATAGTAATTCATGTCTCCTGATGGCATATCCAAAGTACATGAGAGGAAGTTTCACCATCCTGACTTCTAAGGAGCATTCTGGCTGTACTTGCTTCAAGAGATGTTTTGTTTCTTCTCTTGGCAAACCATGCAGATTTCCATGGTCTTTGCTAACACTATCATTTAAATTCATAAATTACTTGTCATTAGTTTTCCTTATTCATTGTCCATCTGTATGAGGTTATTGAAAATATTAGAATATTTGAATATAAATATAGAATATTAGAATTTGAGTCAGGTCTGCCTTTTCCTTCAAAATGACATCTTTGCTCTTTAACATTTCAAAGAGATTGTGTGTAACACATTTGCCATATACAACATGTGTTTTATTTTCTTGATGACTGTTTCTGGAAGGGGCATTTGTGAGAACAGAATAAGGAAACACTGCCTGCCTGGTTTAAAATCAGGTAAGATATGAGACAAGGCTGCTAGGTTTTCATCATATTTATTCAATCTGAATGCTGAGCAGATCATCAGAGAACTTGGATTATATGAAGAAGAATGTGACATTATGATTGGAAGAAGACTTATTAACAACCTGCAATATGCATATGTCACAACTTTGCTTTCTGAAAGTGAGAAAGACATGAACACTTGCTGATGGAGATCAAGGATTGCAGCCTTTGGTGTGGATTACAACTCAATATGATTAAGACCAAAATCCTCACCACTGGACCAATAGGTAACAGCATAACAAATAGAGAAAATGTTGAAGTTCCCAAGGATTTTGTCTTGCTTGGATCCACAATCAATGCTCATTGAAGCTGCAGGCAAGAGATCAAAAGATGAGTTGCATTAGGCAAATCTGCTGCACAAGACCTCTTTACAGTATTGAAAAGTAAGCCAAGTTATTTTCCATTGCCTCAAATGCATGCAAAAGTTGGATATTGAATAAAGATGAGCAAAGAAGAATTTACACCTTTGAATTGTGGTTCTGGAGAAGACTATTGAAAGTAACATGGACTGCTAAAAGATCCACCAAGTCTGTCTTGGAAGAAGTAGACCATAGTGCTCCTTAGAGGAAAGGATGATACGACTTTGTCTTACCTACTTTGGCTATATTGTCAACAAAGACCAATCCCTAGAGAAGGACATGATGCTCGATAAAGCAGAGTGCCATCAAAAAGGAGGAAGGTCCTCAAGGAGTTTGATTGAAACCATGATTGCAACAATGGCTTTGAGCATAAGAACAATTGTGAGGATTGTGCAGAATGAGGCAGTGCTTCATTTGGTTGTGCATAGAGTCACTCATGATGGTTGGAACCAACTCAACGGAAACCAACAACAACTTTCACGAGTGTTGATTGTGGATCCAGTAAAATCAAATCTTTGACGAAGTCTGTCTTTTCTCCATTTCTATGTTGCTTTTAGTCCAGTTGTGACTTTTACTTTACATTTAGTTGTAATTAGTACGTATGGTTGCAGTCTTTGATTTTCATTGCTAAGTGCTTCAAATATCTTCAGTTTCAGCAAGCAGGGTTGCATCATCTGCGCATCACAGGATAATTCCTCCTCCAATTCTGATACCACTTTATTCTTCATAGAGTCTAGCTTCTTGATTTATTTGCTAACCACACAGATTGAATAAGTACAGTGAAAGGATACAACCTGATACACACCTTTCCCGATTTTAAACCAGTATCTTCCTGGTTTGTTTGAACTACTGTACATGCACAGGTTCTGGATGAGCACAATGGAATGTTCTGGAATTCTCATTCTTTTCAATATTACCAATTGTTTTGCTTTGTTTTGAATCATCCACACAGTCAAATGCCATTGCATAATCTCAAATAAATATATTTTTTTTGGTTTTCTCTACATTTAGCTAAGATGTATCTGATGTCAGCAGTTACTTTCATTGTGCCTGATACTCTTCTGAATCTGGTTTGAATTTCTGGCTGCTTTCTCTAAATCTGCTGCATCTGTCTCCCAAATCCCTTGGCATAGTCTAGTGAGTGCTTCTAGGGCTTCCTCAGCTTGTTATAATCTTTCAATTGCTATTTCATCAACTCCTGTATCACTGCTTTTAGATGTCTTCTTTCAGTGCAGGTTGGACTTCTTCCTTCAACACCATAGGCTCTTGTTAATATTTTAATCCTTGAAATGTTGGGAGGGCAACCAGTTTTTTTTAGGAACACTGACTGTATATATTCTGTTCATCTTATTTTGATGCAAACTTCCTGCATCCTTCAATATTTTCCCTACACAATCCTCCAAAATTACAACCTGAGGGAAAATATGTAGGTTGTATTTTGACTTTTGTGGCCTTCTTTTAATTTTTATTAGATTTGACTTGAATTTACATAAGGAATTGAGGGTTTCTTCTAATTGGTGGTCCTTGGCCTTATTTTAGCTGATGACAGTGACCTTGTCCATTGTCCATTTCCATAGATATAATCAATTTGGTTATTGTGTATGTCATCTGGTGAGATCAATGTTTAGGCACCGTTTATCTTGTTAAAAATGGTATTTATAATGAAAAAGTCAATAGTCTTCAAAATGTGGTTTGCAATGAGCTCCTGTAATCAAAGTTCTATTTTCCAATTACTAATCTTTTCCCTTTGTTTCCAATTTTCACATTCTAATCAACAGTAATTATCAATGCAATTTTGTTGCATTCATGATTAATTCAAAGGGAAGAGGCTGGTAGAATTCTTCATCACTAGGAGTCCTGGTAGCTAGTGGTTAGATGTTGTCCTGCTAACTGAAAGGTCAGCAGTTTGAAACCACCACCCACTCGGAAGGAGAAAGATGAGGCTTTCTACTCCTATAAAAAGTTAGTCTCAGAAATCCACAGGGGTAGGTCTACTGTCTTATAGGGTTGCTATGAGTTGGAATTTATTAGATCAGTGGTTCTCAACTTTCCTAATGCCACAATCCTTTAATTCAGTTCCTCATGTGGTGGTGACCCCCAACCATAAAATTATTTTCATTGCTACTTTATAACTATAATGTTGCTACTGTTATGAATTGTAATGTTAACATCTGATATGCAGGATGTATTTTCATTGTTGCAAATTGAACATAATTAAAGCTTAGTGATTAATCACAAAGACAATATGCAGTTCTATATTGTGAAATATTTATTTCTAATTAAAAATAAACGGAATTTTCTCTCGAAGCATGTAGTATGGGTAACAGTCTTAATATAACAACAGTAAACTACATTGCTACATTTTGTAACAGTATGCATAAGAAGCCAACGTCAGTGTGAAGGTTGAGGTAGCTTGTTTCTCACCAGACCTAACATTCTTGGGGCAATCTTTGTAAGAGCACAATGAAGATTATCTTCCACAACTAGTCTACTTCTGTCTTTAGACTTGATGCCCAACAAGCAGGCAAACCCTGTTTCACAAAGATACGTTGTTGGGAATGGAAGAAGGCACAACACAGTCTCCGACAGAACAGGTTATGACTGCAAATACTTGATCCAGAATTTTGTAACTGGCATTGTAGAGAAAGCAGGTCTTGCTGCATCACTGTTAATAAGTTCCAGGAACTCCTCTTGTGCTGTCTCAGGAACATCTTCAACTTTGACTGTGAATGGCTTCTGGCAAGTGAAAATCGGTGTCAGGTAGATTTGGAGAGTATGATGAAATTTTGTCTGCAAGCATGTGCAAGTATTCGTTCACAGAAAAATTATCATCATAATCATTTTGTCTGGTTCACTGTCATGTTCCTCAAAGAAAATAAATAAGGTAGGCAACATGTAAATTTTATTTTCATCCATTTGTTTTGCCAAAGGTGAAGTTTCATTTGAAATAATCGGGACTTTTCAGACAAATTGAGGCCCATTGCATTTGGTCCTTATAGTGAACAATTTAACACATTCAAGATGGCAAAGATGGCAACCAAGTAAGCTATTTTCTGCAGTTCACTCTTATCGCGGAAAAGTGCTTCGAACAGCGGTCTTGCTTTCTGATTAAAAACATGTTGAGTTCATCACGAAGCTCAACAGCACATTTTAAATCTTTTCTGTTGACAGCCATCTCAACTCAGTGTGAAAGAGCAGGGCAGTGTTCGGTGCATCCAACACATTGCACAGTTGTAAAAACAGTCAATTGTTTAAAGTGCTCGCCTGTACAAAATTGACAGAACTTATGGCGCTTTTCATTACTTCTTGTAACTCTTGTGGCAGTGTCTTCATTGCTAATGTTTGCCGGATGAATCATACAGTGAGTTCCGATGACTTTTGGTGGCTCTGTCACTGCCAAACGTTGAATTCCAGACCGACAGCCTAGCATAGCTGGAGCACCATCTGTGCAAACACCACAAACCTTTTCCCAAGAGATCTTAAGCGCTTTCAGAAATGAACCAACTGTGTCAAATACATCACATGCAGTAGTTGTCATTTCAAGAGGTTTTCAAAAAAAAGAAACTTATCTTTATAGTCACCATCATTAATTTACCTCACGTAAACCAGTGACTGTGAACAGTTTGCAACGTTTTTAGGCTCATCAAGTTGGGTGCTAAATATTGGAAGTGGAGCAGATTTAATATCCTGGATTACCTGATCAAGAATATCAGCAGACATGTCATCTATTCCTCTGTAGACAGTGTTGTTAGATCAGCAAATTGCACTCAATTTTGTAACAAATTCATCTCTGATCATAACTCGAACAATGTCTTTGGCTGCTCACAACAGTAAATCCTCAGCAATGGTGTGGGGTTTCATAGCTCTGGTGATTCTGAGTGCCACCAAATATGAAGCTTCAATGGCTGCTATGTTTTGTTTGTGGTACTTGCCACCAGTGTCAAGTCTGGCTTTCTTGAGTCCATCAGCTTTGCTTATAAAATAGTTGGTGTCCTTGCTGGCAAAGCTCGGATGATTGCCAGCAAAATGGCATTTTAGTTTGTTTGTCTTCATAGATTCGGCTGATAGAACTTCACGAAAAATAACACATTGCAGTTTTGCAGCTCCTGCTGTAATTATTGAGGTAAAAACATACTGTAAAAAATCCTCACTATATTTTCTTTTCTTAATGTTCTTCTTTATACGATCAATTGTTATGGGATGGTTTGCTAATGAAAATAATATATAACAGTGGCTTTAATAATACAAAGGATGATACATGGCATAGTTTAGTTAATACAGTTCATTAATTAAAGTTTCCTATGATTTACCATTCTGTGGTGTTTTTTTACATACCTGTTACTATCACCAGGGGGGCAGTATTCACACTAATCACAGCTGAATATAAAAAGACCAATCAGCATCCAGATTAAGTTCCCATGCTACTGATAATTTTGTTGGCAGTAGTTGATGATTTTACAGTACATGATTTTACATTTAGCCGGTAATTATAATTCATGAAGTATTGTTTTACCTCCAATACTGTTACTTTCAACGCAGTAGCTGCTTTCTACATAGTTGTTCCTCTCTACACAGTAGCTGCTCTCTACACATGTGTGACTGGTCTGCATAAGTGCATTATGGTGCCAACCCTGTCACCTGTATACCCTGTACACTGATATTTGTTCGAGATATATGTATAAGGGTTGTTGGCACGATGGTGTCAAAACACTGGGTACTCGTCTGTGGGCGTATCTGCATGTGGGCAGACCTGTCTGGAGATGGATAGAGGAGCAGTGTCTCGGTTCCTAAGACCATTGGAAATATGTGTTTTAGGATTGTCTTAGGCGACCCCGGTGAAAGGATCATTCAACCACCACAGGTTGAGAACCACTGTTTTAACTAGATAGAAGTTTGGTTCTGGGTTTGAGGAGGGATATTTTCCATCTGTGGGCAGAATGGATACATGGCTGATCAATGTGAGAGAGTGTCACAGAGACTGCTGGTTGCCCCTTAATATATGTTACTTTGTCAATGATGACAGAGCCCTCGGTTTTGGGTTCCACATAACCCAATGAAGGCTGAATTTTCTAGTCTATTTTGCTATTAGATGGCTTTCTAGTGAAGTTTTGGGATTTAAGCAGAAATGTTACATTGAGATTTCCTTAAGAAATAATGTACACACCCTTCATTCCTTTGTGTCTTATTGTCTAACTTGTCAATAGCCACCATCGTGGACTAGAACAACTCATTTGGTTTTTATTGATTACTTTTTAATTGTTTCCTAAAGAATTTTAGAATAAAAAATAAAACAAAGTGAACATGTTAAATATAATGATTAGCCAGTTGGCTAGATTGTTCAAATGCAGGGAGCCAGACACTATATAAGTTGATATATGAAACTTAAGTTTTCTATGTTCTAGAACTGATCGTAAATTTTCCTTTAGTCACACATCTAGCATTTTATACCTGCCTTGTAATACATGACTCTAACTCTCTGAAAAGGAATTAAAATAAATATAGAGGGAGGATTTATTTATAATACAAAATGCTTCTTTCAGGGTTTTTTTTTTCAATTAAGAGAGAAAGAATTCAATGTAACTATCTCAACCCCAGCTTACATTCTTTGTCTTTCTCTGGTTTCCTTTAGCCTTAAGCAATGAAAAGGATTAATTCCGTGTAGTAATTTAAATAGAATTACTTGCTAAAAATCCTCTGCCAAGATCAGTGAAAGGGGATTAGTTTTAAGCTGCCCCAATCAGAACATTTTTAGAGAAAATCTATCAAGAAACAACTATTAACACTAGGTGCATGTTTTGATATAATTTGCAGTATACATATTTTCTCTTAAAATTACTTAAAAGCAATTATTAGAACATTTGAAGAGGTTTTGAATGACATAATATGCAACTGAAGAAATTGACTTCTTCAATTTGTATGACAGTATTTTTATGGTCTCTCTTTAACTTTATGTGCATTTTTTTTACTTTGCTATTTTTACATCAAAAAAGAAGAAAACATGGTGTTGAAAACATGTGCATACTGCAGAATTTATTTTTTAAAGAGCATTTAGCAACTAGAAAGGACTTTGTTACTTCTTCCAACAAGAATTACCGGAATCATTAGATCATTACCCAGATCAACAGCAGGGAACCTTTTTCTGCCATGGGCCATTTGGATATTTATAATGTCATCCAAGGGCCCTACTGGTTGAACATTTGGTTAACTGACCCTTAATGTGTTGGCGGTGACTGCTTCTCTTTGATGTGGTGTGTGCTGTCTGGTATGGATGATTCTGGGGGCCTGCTATGGCCTGAGGCCTGGACATTCCCTACCTCTGACCAAGATAAGAAGCCCAGTGTATATCACTAACAAAATCATTTACACCTCCCAATGAATTATACTTTTTTCTGAATTACAAAGATGAATTATTTAATTAATCACATATGGATCAAGCATCATCCTTCAACAGAATTCTAAAACTAAAGGAGACTCTTGATGACAAAGTAGAGAGATAGAAACAAATTGGCTTGCTGTACCTTTGCTATGGTTACACTTAGTTCTGCACTGGGGTGAAAGAAAACTAAAACATGCTTCTGTCTTTGCAGGGAAAATGCTACTCGTGAATGTGACGATTTGTGTTGTCGTGTGTCATTGAATCTCCTCCTTTCAACTCATAGCAATGCTACAGGTCAGACAAGAGTGGTCCCCAGAGGGTGTCCTCGGCTGTCCTCTCTATTGGAACAGACCCTTGGGTCCTTTCCCCACAGAGCCTCTGGTGGATTTTAACTGCCACGTGTTTAGTAGCCAAGTGCTTAGCTCATGTACCACCAGGGCTTCTCAGGGATGATTTAGTTCATGGTAATTTTAAAACTAGAAACTCACATATTCTAGCCCTATAACGCCGAGAGCAGCGTTTTTGTAACATTTAATGAAAACGTGTCTGGTACCAAAATTATGAAGCTTTTGGAGTTGAGGACGGTATCGACAAACTCTTGGCACTTTATAGTACAAATGCATACAGCTAATCACGCATTTTAGCGGCAAAATGCTTGAATTGTGGTGCATGTCTTGACTGATCGTGCATTTGAAGATAAGTGGTTGTTGGCGTTCAGTGCATTTTATGATAATTTTCAATCTAGCGAAGTTTTAGTGTTGATATTTTTAGTATATGTTCATAAAACTGTAGTTTTTATGCCAAAGGTGTAACACTCATAAAAACATTATATTTATTATATATTTCCACTTTTTCAAAATGTGATGAATTGATTACATTCGTCTTTTGAATCAACGGTGACAAAAATTACCACAGCATGGATTATGATTATGATTTGTTTTATGGAAAATGGCAAATTTATGACCTAGATATGACTCAGACAAGGAACCAGATGCTAATATGGATGAAATTGGTAAATAAAATGTGTATTATATTCAAAAATATTTATTTTACAATATAAAGTTTTAATTCTATTGCTATTCAAACTATTTTGATAACAATGTTTATTTTTCCTCATGATTGGAAGTGAATATATGCCTGATTATTCTGATTTGGATGAATTGGAAGACCTCGTAGTTAGTAATGCTAATACTAGTGAAGATGAGTTAGAAACTTCAGTTGTTGAAGTTGAAGAATCAATTCCAATAACTACAATTTCAAAGCCATCTACATTGAGAAATCGAAGAATTCCTCTTTGGTGGCACATTTCTGGAGACGGTACAGCTAGACCTATGCCTGAAGGGTTAGGACAAATAGATTCTTCTGGGGAAGTAAAATGTCCTGTTGAATATTTTAGACATTTTTTCTCAAAGGATATCATTACTCATATTGTCAACCAATCAAATCTTTATGCAATCCAGCAAATCTCAATAAACCTCTTGCACTGAGTAGCCAGGAACTTGAGCAATTTTGGGGTACACTGCTTGCTATGTCGATGGTGAAGCTCTCAAATTCATGTTTATATTGGAAGAGTAAACCAAACTGCCTCTTGTATCAGAAGTGATAAGTAGAGATAGAAGGGAAGATATAAATTCCAAGAATCACTTCAATGATAATTCACAAATTTCCTTACCTAATGAGAAAACAGATAAATTATTCAAGATCTGGCCTTTGATAGACCATTTATAAAAATGTTTCTGGAAATACCAATGCCCACATACTATGTGTGGATGAACAGATAGTTCCATGCAAAGGTAGATGAAGCATAAAACAATATATACCCAGCGGACCACAGAAGTGGAAATACAAATTGTTTGTTCTTTGCAATTACAAAGGCATCATGTATGACTTTTTTTTCATATATTCAGAGAAAATTGAAGTGGTATTAGGAGAACCCAACTTGGGAGCTAGTTCAGATATAGTACTGAAATTGGCCCAATCAATTCATTTTGGATTGGACCATTTATTATATTTTGATAACTGGTTTACATCACTTCTTTGATGACAACTTTAGCAAAGGAAAAACTATTTATTTTGGGAGCTGTTAGAATCCATCATTTGCCAGGCATCCACTAATCAAGGACAAAGATTTGATGAAGAGTCCCATCAAGAAGTGACTGCTCTAGTTGAAGATACTGAAGTGCATGCAGTGAAATGGGCAGATATTAGAGTTGTAAACCTTGTCAACTTTTGCCTCCACAGAACCAAAGACCAACTGTAAGCTAGATGACAAAAAGACAAAACAAACCATCACAATCGACTGCCCCACTCTTGTGAAAACCTACAATCAGTTCATGGGAGGTGTTGATTTGATACACTCACAAATTGCACTGAACAGAATTCACATCAGATCAAAAAAATATTACCACAAATTATATTTTCATTTTATAGATGTGAATGTTGTGAACTCTTGGTTACTTTATTGTAGAGAGTGTGAGAGCCTTCAGTTACCAGAAAAAAAAAAATCCAAAGTCTGCAAGAGTTCAAAATGAATATCGCCAAAGCTCTTCTTCTTGAAGGAAAACGTAATAGACCAACAAAAGAGGCAGACCTTCTCCTAGCTTTACTGATGTTGAGTTTGCTGACAAAAACAGAAGAGGTCCTGCCACCAAAAGTATCCTTGGAAGAGATACCCGTTTGGATGGTCTTCACCATTACCCTGAGGTCACACATAGAGGAAGATGCAAAAATGTAAATTGCAAGAGTGCACCAGTATTTTTCTGCAGCAAATGCAAAATTCACCTTTGTACAAAGAAAAAACTGTTCTGTTCCATTTCACACTAACTAAAATTATAAACAAATAAATTTTGTATTATATTTGATAAATAAAGCAAGTTTTCAGTTTTTTATTTAATAATAAAATAAGATGAAAATATATTTTTTATTCTTGTATTATAAATCCATGGATGAATGTGACAATTTGGTTACATTTAAAAACATTGCAAATTTTATATATTTTAAAATATATTTGGTTGTTAGAGATATTTATAACTTTGAAAGTAAAGAATAAAAATGAAAAATTTTTTTTCCTGAAATTAAAAATTCAGGCATTATAGGCCTAGAAGAGATAAGACAGCTTTACTGATGTGAGTAATATCACCTCTATTTCTAAGTAAAAATAAAAGTTTACTAAAGATAATTTTCTGTAATCAAATGAAACAGTATCACAACCCCAGTTGAAAAAACAGAGCTTATATGTTGTTACCTCATTCAAATCTTTACCCTGATCTGATATATTTTCTTTAGTCCCTTCATTTTAATTCTTATCATTGACAGGATACTCTCATTCTAAAATTCTGATTTTTGGAAAACATATCCAATTCCTTAATACAATACAACATTCAAGATGTATTGGTAGAATGAAAAATGTAATATTTTAAGGAGTCATAAACTTCAATACTTCATTTTATATTTTTTCATATCTTTTAAATTATTTTTGTGAGTACCTTAAAAGTAAATTAGAGATTGCAGACAACAGCTAAACAAGAGTAGATGAAACTTCCCAGAGATCCTTGGGGTATGTTAACAAAACCAAAGAGGGGAAGGAGAATATCTGACATGGAGGACATTATTTTGAGACTTTCTGTATTTTTGCAAAAAACTCATAATGATTTACTTTATTAATTCCAAGAAGAATCTTCTTGAATCTTCTTATAGTTTCCATTTTTCTATTATACTTTGTGGTAGTTAATAATCTGTTGTCAATTTGAGACTTACGGGTGAAGGGGTAGAGTTTAGCCTGTCAATCAGGTTGCAGCTTGATGACTTTCTTTGGAGGCGCCAGGGAGATAAATAGCTTGCTGGAGGCGGGACACATGCATACTTCCTGCGCGAGATATTATGAGCCTGATGGAAATACATGGATGATGAGCCTGATGGAAATACATGGATGCAGCCAGAGCCTGGAGCTGGAGGAGCCATGTGGAGACCCATGCCAGTGCTGAGATGTTTCTACTGCCACTGGATCCACAAGACTTTCCACCCAGTGACTTGTGATCTTCCTAAATTTGGTGTCATTGTATGTGTTGCGTGAGTCTGAAGAGGAATTCATAAATTCATATTGGACATATGGGTTAATATTGGACTTATGAACTTGATGTAGAGTAAGCTGAGATGTTTTCTCAATATTCTTGTATATAAAGCTCTTTCTTATATATATATGAGTCTCTATGAGTTTGTTTCTCTTGTCTACCCAGACTAACACATACATTATATTTCCTATCCATAGGCATAAAAACATGAGGCTATCTTATTAAAAAATTGTCTTCATGGTATAGATTTGAGCTATCTGTCTTAGACTCTGACTTTTTGCTATGTTTCCACTATTTATTAAGTGTACATTTCTCAAACTAATGATGGAAATGACATTCTACTATTTAGAGCACTAGTGTTGTGTTTTTATCAGCAGTAAAGGGGGATCTCTCTATTTTTTGTAAGCAGTTCCTATTAAGGATAACTAAGCCATCATTTATTCAGGGTCATGTTTGTCATTTCCAGATTCAGCTCCTAGGTACACAAACAGAACTCATGGTTTGACCCAGTCATCTTGTTCTCTAAGAGGGAGATAAGATGTTTCAGTGCCCTGAAATGGGCCATTTATGTTCTTCCTGAGTATAAATGAAGGGACAAATAGTAACAAAGTTCCCAAATGGTTCCAATGGTTACTGCCTTTGGTTTCTAATGGAAAGAGTAGACTCTGGAGTTCACCCAGAGATATATCAGAAGAAAGAAAAAAGGGGGAAAAGCCTGTTATCTACTTCTGGAAATTGATCCACTGAAAATTTCATGACACATTCCTGCTTTGATTCACATGGATGAGATTGCTATGAGTAAGAATAATTTTACCTAATGACAGAAGACCTGATGAGTTGTGGGATGACATCAAGACATCATTCATGAAAAAAGCAAAAGGACATAAAAAAGACAGGAAAGAAAGAAAAGATCAAAGTGAATGTCAGAAGAGAGAGACTCTGAAGCTGGCTCTTAATTACAGAGTAGCAAAGCCAATGGAAGAGTGCATGACATCAAGGAGCTGAATAAACAATTTCAAAGGGCAACTCAAGAGGGCAAAGTCAACTATTATCACGGAATGTGCAAAGACCTAGAGTTGGAAAATCAAAGAAGAACACACTCAGATCTCTTAAACTGAAGGAACTCAATAAGAAATTCAAGCCTCGAGTTGCAATATTGTAAGGCTCTGTGGACAAAATATTGAATGATGCAGGGAGCATCAGAAGAAGATGGGAAGAGTGCACAGTCACTGCGCCCAAAAGAACTAATTGACTTTTAACCATTTCAAGTGGTAGCATAAAAGCAAGAACCAATGGTTTTGAAGGAAGAATTTCAAGTTGCACGGAAAACATTAGCCCAAAGCAAGGCTCCAGGAATTGAAGAAACACCAATTGAAATGTTTCTGCAAGCTGAGGAAGCACTGGAAGTACTTACTTGTCTGTAACAGGGAATTGGGAAGATAGCTTCTTGGCCAACTCACTGGAAGAGATTCATATTTGTTCTCGTTCCAAAGACAGGTGACCCAATGAATAATATCATAGATATCAAATGCAAGTAGTATTTCACTGAAGATCTCTAACAACGTTACCAACAGTACATTCACAGGGAGTTGCCAGAGGTTCAGGCCAGATTCAGAAGAGAATGTGAAAAAGGAATATCACTGCTGATGTCATGGATTTTTGGCTCAATGCCAAAATATGTTTACTTATGTTTTATTGACTATTCCAAGGCATTTGACTGTGTGGATCATAACAAATATGGATATCCTTGAGAGTCATGGGAATTCCAGAACACTTCAGTGTGCTCAGGGGGGAATTTTTACATGGACCAAGAGGCGGTTGTAGGAATGGAACAGGGACTACTGCATGGTTCAAAATCAGGGAAGTTGTACATCAGGATTGTATACTTTCGCCACAATTCTTCAATTGGTGTGCTGAGCAAATCATCAGAGAAGCCGGCTTATATGAAGAAGAATGTGGCATCAAGATCGGCGGATGGCTTATTAACAACCTGCAACATGCAGAGGATACCATTCTGCTTTCCTGAAAGTGGTGAGAACAGGGAGCACTTGTCGATGAAGGTCAAGGATTGCAGCTTCCAGTATGGATTACAACTCAGTGCAGACAGGACCCAAATCCTCAACATGGGACCAGTAGGTAACACCATGATAAATGGAGAAATGGTTGAAGTCGTCGAGGATTTTGTCTTGCTTGGATCCACAATCAATGTTCATGAAAGCAGCAGTCAAGAGATCAAAAGATGAGTTGCATGAGGTAAGTCTACTGCACAGACCTCTTTAGAATATTGAAAAACAATGGTGATACTTTGAGCACTGAAGTGCCCCTGGCCCAAGCCCTGGTGTTTACAATTGCCTCCTAGGCATGCGGAAGTTGGACATTGAATAAGGAAGCCTAAAATGAATCTACACATTGGCATTTTGGTGCTGGCAATGATTGTTGAAAATATCATGGACTGCTAAAAGTACAAAGATATCGTACCTATTGGAAGAGTGCTCCTTAGAGGCAAGAATGCGAGCTTTCATCTGACATAGTTTGGACATGTTGGGAGACACCGTTTCCCAGAGAAGGGTATCTCCTGTTTGATAAAACCGAGGGGCAGAGCAAAGAGGCTGGCCATCTAGGAGGTGGAGTGACATAGGGGCTGCCCCAGTGGGCTTCAGGATAGGGTTCTGAGTCTGTCCATCTTTTCAGAAGCAAACCACCTCATCTTTCTTCATGGATGGAATGGTGGGTTTGAACAGGTACCCTTTGGTTAGCAACCCACTTATTCACCCAGTGTCACTAGGGTTCCTTGTAATATAGGCACCAAGTCAACATGTTTCCAATTAGCACTCTTTCTTCTCATATGTAGAATTAAAAAAAAAACCTTTAAATTTCATCTTTAATTGCATTCTGCTCAGCATAAATGTGAAACCACCGAGTGAAAGTTGCTACATTTGATAAAATGAAACCATCTATCAGAATCACAGAATTACTGAGATGTCTCTATGCTCTGATTGCAAGAAAAGTCACACAAAACATATCTTTTTATCCCATCAATCTCAAGTGTAATAGGCTGAGTTCTCTTGAGAAGTAAAACCAGTCACACACACATTCTCTTATGTATATATATATATATGGTATGTGATTGCATATTTATACATATATGAAGAATTTTATATACAGGAAGTGGTCACATAGTAGTATTTAAAGCCAGTCTTGTGTAAGTCTATGGAAGAGGGGTTAAGATGAAGATTTGTTCTGACTTGAGTCACTGGAGCCAAAATCCAGGAAGCAGGGAAAAGATGAACAAGGCAGCAGCAAAACTACAGGGTGGTATCTGTGCAGGCAGATGAAGCTAAGGCCAGCCAATCAGGCTTGCGGTTGCAGGATGGAATGACTCCAAGGTCGGCAGGCAATATGGCAGGCTGCAGAGAGCTCCCAGAGCCAGCAGGTCCATGAACCAGTTGAAGATCAGGATCAGCAAGAAGAAATGAGACGTTCCTCAGAATGTCAATGTATATGAAGAGTATGCCACAATCCCTTCAATCATGTCAAGGCTGTGACCCCACCTATTTCCCCCACATTACTTGGCTACTCACCAATCTCATCATGGAGTTAATCACATTGCGCGACCCCTTTGGGGTTCGAACGGCCCTTTCACAGGGGTTGCCCGAGTCATCACATCAGCAAACTAATTTCATGGTTGGGGTCACCCCCACATGTGGAACTGGGTCACGACATTAGCAAGGTTGAGAACCGCGGGGTTAGAGCATGTCATGGGGGAATCTTTGCCCAGTCAGGTTGATGGAAAACCTAACTATCACATCAAGGAAGTACATAGAGAATAATAGTTAAATATTTCCAAATGTTTTAAAAACTAAAATATTGGTTTCACATGAAATCAAATAGCAAATGGAGGTCAAGGTAAACAAGAAAAGATGAGGAAACTGAGTTTTAGATTAGTTTGGGGGTTGAAAGCATCTTCCATTTATGAACTCTAATTTTGTCATCTTGTTCATAAAGGGAATATTTTTCCCCATCAGTTAGAAGGTATTTACTTGAAAGATTGTCTAGAAATGTAATAGGAAAAAATAAGTCATTTTCTAGATATTAGTGTTTTCTATATTTCATTGAATATAATAAACTATCTTTTGTCTATCCCATTTGTTTGTGAGATTCTTAAAAGTATGATCATGATTAGAATCTCAATGTCTAGCTTCGTACCCAAGATTTTTCAGTTTGGTTTGAGTCTGAATAAACTGAACCTTTGATCCAAAAGAAATTGTTTGCTTCTCTGGTGTGCACACATGTGGGTGTCTGTGGACACCTTAATCCAAGGGGGATTCAAAAAGTTCATGGAAAAAATCAATTATCTTTTAATTAAATCTTTCCAGGAAGTTTTTGAAACCCTCTCACAATAAGCAGGATATTGCAGGGTATTGTAGGAGTGCAGAATAAAATTGTGCTCCTATAAATGGCCTCTGGTAAATTAAAGGACATTTGACTCATTCCCCAATTTCTGATTCTCTGTATCCCTTTCCAAAGTCCCTACTGAGCACGGATGGTGCAGTAAGAGCAAGATGAACAGAGCAATCATAAGTACCTGAATTATGATTGGGAAGACTTGACCCGTACCTTGGAAGATTCCTGGCAGTGGCAGAGTGGCTAGTGCAGACTGTGAGGCACAGGTGTTCCCTGTTCCGAGCTGGCAGTAGCCCATTTCCAACAGGCTGCTCTATTCCGCACAATCTGAGGCTCCCAGGTGGCCCGCAAGGACAGCCTGTACTGCTCCAAACTTGTTCCACTGCGGTCAGCGGAGGGTGTGGGCACACACCGGGGATCCACTGGAAGTAGAAGTGAATTATTAGAGGGCAAGAGTTGGCATTTGGGAAAATGACTCTTGACTAGTGATAAAGAAATGATTAATTCTCTCAGGACAGTTGTGTGGTATTTTATTCTACCTTAAGGTCAGTAGGAACTTTCCATGAATAATAAGGAGAATAAGATTTTATTACTAACATTTTAATATAATGTTTACTTAAAATTTATCATGTGACTGACTCTGCACCTGGGGAAATAAAGTTTCTGTGTGATCTCAGACTGCTTTATCTTTAGGTCCTAACCAGTGACAGTCACCAGGCTCATGACTTTTGCATCTCATTTTGTGCTAGGTTTTATAACTTCAGGCTTTTGTAGGAGTTTTGGAATTATCAGATCTTGGCTAGCTATTCCATCTGGTCCAGCTTGGAAGAGAAATGCCTTTACCTGTGGTTTAATGTTGTTAACTGCTCCCCAGTTGGTTCTGACTCATAGCGACCCTAAGTACACCAGAGTGAGACACTGTGCCACCCTGAAAATTGTTGTTATGGCCAAGGCGGTCTTTGCATCACACCACTGTGATGATCCATCTCGTGAAGGGCCTTCCTCCTCTTTGCTCCCCCTCTGCTTCACCAAGCATGATGCGCTTCTCCCAGGTCTCTCCGGATAACATGTCCAAAGTATCTGAGACAAAGCTTTGCCATCCTTGCTTCTAAGGAACAGTCCGGCTGTGCTTCTTCCAAGAAACAGTTTGTTTATATTTTTGGCAGTCTATTTTACTTTCAATATTCTTCTCCAGCAGCAAGATTAAAAAGTATCCATTCTTTTCTGATCGTCCTTATTCAATGCCCAGCTTTCATGTATATGTATATATATATATATTATTGAAAATACCATAACTTGGGGCAGATCCACTTTAGTTCTCAGTAACATTTTTGCTGTCAACACTTTAAAGGGCCTTGTGCAGGAGATTTACCCAGTGCAATGTGTCATTGATCTCTTGACTCCTGCTTCCATGAGTATTAGTTTTAGAGACACAAGATGAAATCTTTGATGATTTCAACCTTTTCCTCCACTATTATGATTGATAACTATTGGTCCAGTGTGAGGATTTTTCAGTGCTTGAATTCTTTGCACTTTCAGCAAGCAAGGTTGTGTCATCTGCAAGTTGCAGGTTGTTAATAAGCCTCCCTTCAATTCCTTGTTCTTTTTCATATAGTAAAGCTTCTTTGATTTGCTCAGCATACAGATTTAATAAATACAGTGAGATGTTGCAACCATGATGCATGCTTTTCTGATTTTAAAAGATGTAATATTCCTTATTCCGTTTGCACAATTGTCCCTTGATGCATGTACAGGTTCACATGAACACAGTGTATGGTTCTGGAATTCCCGTTCTTCTCAAGGTGATTGGTAGTTTTTTTATGATGCACACAGTTGCATAACCTTGCACAATCAGTAAAACATAGCAAACATCTTTCTGGTTTCAACAAAGATTCATTTGACATCAGCACTTATTTCCCTTGTTCCAGGACCTCTCGGACCCAGCTTGAACCTCTGGCAGCTCCCTGTCAATGTACTGCTGCAACTATTGTTGAACGGTCATCAGCAATATTTTGCTTGCATTCGATATCGGTGATATTGTTCTATAATTCACAAATTCTGCTGGATCACCTTTCTTTGGACTGGGTACAAATATGAATCTCTTCCAGTCACTTGGCCAGGTAGCTGTTTTCTAACTTTCTTGAGATAGATGAGTGAGTGCTTCATCAGCTTGCTGAAAGATTTCAGTTGGAGATTCCATGAACTTCTGGAGTCTTGTTTTTGGCTAATACTTTCAGTGAAGTTTGGACTTCCTTCAGAACCATTGGGTCTTGCTCATAGGCTGCCCCTTGAAATAGTCAACTGTGGTTATCACTTTTTAGTGAATATACAATGGATCGGTGCATTCATTTCATTCTCATATGGTGGCTCCCTGTGTCATTCAATATTTTGTGGATAGAATCTTTCAATATTGCAGCTTGAGACATGAACTTCTTCTTGAGTTCTTTCAGTTTCAGATATGCTGTGTTCTTCCTTTTTGATTTTCTAACTGTAGGTCTTTGCACATTTCCTTATAATACTTTGTTTGGTCTTTTCGAGCTGCCCTTTGAACTTTTTTGCTGAGCTCTTCGATATCATCAGTTCTTCATTTGTCTTAGCTCTGGCTAACAACACGTCTCAGAGTCTCCGCTTTTCTTTGTTTCCCGTCTTTTTAATGACCGTTTGCTTTCTTCCTGTATGGTGTTCTTGATGTCATCTTGTTGTCATCCCTTCTGATGAGAGTCTTCTGTCATCCGGGTTCAAAGCATCACATTTGTTCTTTGAGATGTTCAGAAAATTCAGATGATATACACTCAAGGTCTTATTTTAGATCTCCTGGGTTTGCTTTACTTTTTTTCAACTTCAACCTGACGTTATGTATGGAGCAATTGATGGTCTGTTCCTTTACCTTGGGGTCCCAATAAGATGAATTATACATTTATTTGATGTTTTGATTCCTATCTATCTTATCTGGTGAGATGCATATTCATCGTTGCCATTTATGTTGTTGCAAAAATATGTTTGGAATAAAAGAGTCATTGGTTTTGAAACATTATTTCTCATAATAGCTGTCGTTGTTTCTATCATGCAGGCCATACCTTTCAAACTATCCATCCTGTTTTGTTTTCAAACTTTCTCATTCTAATTACTACTAATTCTCAATGTCTGTTGGCTGCATGAGTGATCATCTTGAAACACAGAAGGTGGTAAAGTTGTTAATTTTTTTAATCTTTGAATTTATGAATGACATCAATATGAATAATAGTCATACTAATTGGTCTTTCTTAGATGGGTTTCACTGACAGGGTAGTATCAAGGGTAGATCTTGAAGTGATCATTTTGTTTTTTAATGCCATATATTCCTTTTCCATTTGTCATTCTTTGCTCGTAGGCAGTGCTATTGTTGTTGCGGTTGTATTTGGGTGCTAGAGTCCGGCTTGGTCCTAGAAACTGCATGCACAATGGAAGGAGGCACTTTCTGGTTCTGCACCAGCCTCGTCATTGTTCTCCTGCTTGAGTCCATTGCTGCAGCCTCCTGTCAATCTCGGGGCCGAGGGTCTTCCTCTCTTTTGGTAACTCTTCACCCTACCAAGTATGGTGTTCTTGCCTAGGGAAGCTGCTATTTGAAATCACCATGACATAGCCTACAGAATCTGAGCAACTTGTAAGACACCACAGTATGACTTACTGATGTACAAGTAGTGAACACTTGGATTACAGAGTGATTTTTTTTCAGAGTTTTGACTTTCTTTAAATAAAAATATTCCTTTTCTGGAAGGAGAAAAGGAATACTCTTTGGTGTTTAATTATTTGTTTAACTTTTGACATACAACTACATAAATTTACATGGAAAAGATTTCTTAGTATATACATGTATGAAATAATGGCATATGTCAATATTTAGAAGCCTAAACCATCCTCTTTGATTGGTCAATTTTTGTGTACCATCAAAACCAAAGTAGATCAATTATGTTACTGGTTAATATTATATATGGCTGAAGTACAGCATCAGCTGTCATATGCTTTGTTTACATCCTTACGCCCTTCAGAGGCTCTCACCACGCTCTGCACAGACCTCTGAGGTCCAGTGATCTGGAAAGTGAGCTCTCTGGTATTGATGGGGGCACAGTTCATAATCCCTTGGCAGCCATTCTATCCTGAGCAAAATAGAAATTTGTGACAGCATGATATACTCAGACAAATTTTCAGACAAATTGACAGCTCCTTCTGATAGTAGCCAAGTTAAAAGTTGGGTTGCACAAATTAGAAACATTTTGTTAACACCAGAAAAGTAAGACTGCTATTTTAATATCCTTGGGATAACTGTTGTTATAGTTTAAGATCCTTTTAAAGTGTTTAGAGTCTGGAAGTTTACTATCTTTGAATGCAGAACATTCTCTCTATATATGCATTTTTCCCTGAATTATCATTGTTTTTAACTCTTTGTATTTCAAAGTACTTGAGGTTTTACAGTATGTTTATTAAAATTATATCCCTAGTGTTGGGTTTCTCTCATTTTTTCCTGAAATAAAATGTTTTTCTTCACTATAAATTTCAATGATAATCATTAAAAATTTTTTCCTTTAAATAAAATAATTCAAATATTTTGCTGCTGGAAACATACAGATAAATTAAGGATGTAGAAATTTGTTTTTGTTTAATTGTTTGGTTCATTACACAATTCTTGTGCAAATCCACCTCAGTCTTCTAATGATCAATGACTGTCACTTTCTGATTATTGTTTAGGTCTCTTACCAAAAAAAGTTGGTAAAGTCAGACTAAATGTTACTGTACGGAGAAGTGCAGTGACAAAGGAAGACTGTCTTCATTGCTGACCTTAGACTTGGTGTTTTGAAAGGACTGAGATTGCCTTTCTTTCTTGTGTGTCGATATGAGCCTTTCAGGTTAGAGTTTAAGGCTGGCTTGTAGAGTACTGCAATGTCACCTAATGATATGGTTCAGTGGGTATATGAATTAACTTTGTAATTCAGTCATTATGGAAAATACAATCGCATCTCTTAATCTGGCAAAAATAAAGTAGAAAGTTAATTGCAGGAGTCTTGTAAGTAATTAAGAAAGTTCATGATCCTACCAATTTTAATTGCTCTTTTCGGTCCATACCTACCTGGTCATCCTAAAAAACTCACATTTTTATTTTACTATTTTTTTGCCTTCATATTGCTTCCCTCAGATGCAGAGGTTCTACAGAAATTTCTATTGAACAGATCATTCTTTAAAGATTACCATTTTCATATTTTCTTTATGTTGAAATCAGTATTTCAATGAAAAGCGCTTTTACCTGCTAGGCTTTCTTGATTCTTTTTTCCTCATTATTTTCAAATAGGTTAACCCATACATTACACCAACTGGAAGGTGTAACCAAATCCACAGCACCTAACAAGACCAACAACTTTACAGTAGTCCATGAAGAAAACTTGATGCAAATACATGAATTATAATAACTTTTATTTTATTTTTGTTCATTGGTAATTAAAATAGAAATTGGAATATATATTTTTTGTATCCATTGGCAATTATTGCAAAATTACATATAATTCAGCTTGGCACTTTTTTTTAAAGCAGATTTTCCTTGTCTGAATGGCACTTTATCAGTTTTAGGGTTAAAATCTTCAAGCTGTTTCAAATGGTGTGGAAACAGAATCTGGACATGGTTATCTAAACTCTACTGGGTATCATGGACTGGCTTAATAAAAATAAGGATGAGGTGTTGTAACCCTCAGTAGCAAAATTCAAAGAAGATGTGCAGATTGAATTCTGGTGACACTGACCCCATAGAAAGAAGAGGTGTATCCTGCTCTCTAACCATCTGTACTTAACAGGCAGGTCCTTGAAAGCCCAGACTAAAATGACAACAAACTCCCAGCCTTCAAGCACACCTTGCTCTTTGCTCTCAGCAATGCTAAACTTAGCTGCTATGTCACCTAAAGAAACAAAGAAAATGAAAGAAGGTTAATGCAAAAATGCAATTTATATAGAACCACTTGCACACTGGTGATCATTTGTAATCTGAACTTTACACCCCGCGTGCATTTTCTGTGTGCATTATAAAAGAAAAATAAAACTTGATTTGTGAAGCAGAGAAATACTGACAGGAAATGGGAATTTTAAAAATTGTCCTTTGGTGTGAATTGGCATATGCATTATGATGAAGTTAAAACGCAGAGGTTAATTGAGAAATGAGATCAACAAAGCCCGCGGGTCTCTGAATAATTTCGCCTGGCAGCACTGACGGCCTACAACCACCAGGCCCTAGAACCTGCTCCGAACTGCTGGAGATTAAAAAAAAATGCTAAAGTTAATTGTCTTTCTGTTCCTTCCACCTCATTTCAGGCTAATTATAACTGGGAAAAGTCATTCTGTCTAATTTGCATTAATGCACCTCTATGGAAAAATAGCTTAGACAGTGCATTTGAATTTTTCCCCCTGAAAATATGGATTTAAAATATCTACCACCATTCCCAAATGGAAAATTGCTTGTAAAATTCCTGGAAGACAATATCTATATTCTACAAAGATGCTTGTAAATTACCAATGTTACTAAACAATAGTTAACTCAGGGCATCCCAAACACAAGAGGCTGTGCTAAGTGCCCCCACGTGGGTTTTTTCATTTAATCCTCCGAACCGCCTGGTGCTGTGGATTGACTAGCCCCGTTTCACAGACGAGGGAGCAGTGCTTCAGAGGCGGGAAGTAGCGTGCAAGAATTGTGTGCAAGAATGTCAGAGATGCCATTTTGAGGCGTGATTCAGACCCAGAAAGTCTGACTTCGAATTTGACTTCAAATTCCTAACCACTATTATAATTTGATGGTGCATTGTCATTAGTGTACTTACTGTGCTGTTAATAGTGAGAGCAATGATCATTTCACCTGACAGTGCTCCGTGCCAGTACCAGAAGAGAGCCTACCTGTGTGGTCGCTATCACTAATGCTTCTTTCAGGTCAGCTTTGCCATGAGGCTTCTCTCCTCAATGTTTTTAGATTTCCTCTGCTCAACAGTGAAGCAGCTGAAAATTTGGATAACGTTAGTCATTCTGTTTCTAGTGCAAAACCAAGCTAAGAGGTGTCAGTATTTTCCAAGGCAGATCTTTTCTGTTCTTATATTCATGGGACATATCTGATCACAGTTATGTCTCTGGGTATGCTTGATGTCTTGTTTTTTCTCGAATTGTATGAAACTATTATTTTTGTTGCTGTTAATTGGCAGGCAGAGCAGAAGCCGAATCTATTCAGAAACATTTATATTAATAGGTGCGCTTACCCAGAGAGGCCTTTATTTTGAAAGCCCTGGGCTCAGAGCCCCCTTTTGTGCCTCTTTCTGCTTGCTAAAGTGTTCATAATGATGAGGAACATCTGGCTGGAAACTATTGTTTCTCATTAAAAGGACATGTCTCTGAAGCTTTTGGGGATTGACTGTGCTGAACAATGCAGACTCTAAGCATTTTGCCCTTTTCATAATCTAGAAATGTTTGTTGCTTTTACTGCTTCTAGCCTAAGGTTCATGCTTGCTGTTGCTTGGCTTCTGTGTTTGAGGCGGAGATGCAATCAGTGGCTGTGCGGCCCGCTTTTGTTTGGACAACGTCTGGTTTCTCGGCCGTTTCTACTGTCTGCCATAAATGATGATACCACAATAATTAAAAGACTGATACCTTTACAAACAATCACCTGTGGCAATTTAAAATATTTTGTGCACATGAATTCCTTCTTTGAATGATAAATTCCTGATTTATGCCAGGTTGGTCCAAGAGATAGAAAACTGGACAGGGACTACTGATTTCTGCTTGAGCCATAAACCTTCCTAGGCATTAATTTCCCCATCACTGAAAGGAGAATTATTTCCATATTGCTTCCATGGGGTGCTCATAAGCTTCCATCTGGGAACTGGGGAGAATTTGGCTTACTCAATCAGTTTTCAGATCATTAGAAAATAATCCTATTTGGTCTGGACTCTGCATCATGCCATCTTGTTCTCTTTGCTCTTCCGCCTTCTCTGCTAGCTTCCTAGATGAAAGGAGCAGGGAGCAGTCTCTCTGTGAAGTCTATATATGAGTGTCCACATGAACAGTATCATGTGAATACCAGAGAGAGCGAGAGAGCGAGAGAGCGAGAGAGCGAGAGAGCGAGAGAGCGAGAGAGCGAGAGAGAGAGAGAGAGAGAGAGAGAGAGAGAGAGAGAGAGAGAGAGAGAATATACTTGTTTCTTATAGGGTTGGTTGGTTTCAGGTATTTGGGTTTCTTTTTGGCTGTAAGCCTGTGGGCCAGTGGCTATGTGTTGGGCTCATGACGGCCAGGCCAGCAGTTTGGAAGCACCAGCCACTCTGCCCGGGGCAGTCCCACGCTATCCTTGCAGCGCTGCTGTGAGTCAGAACGGACCCTGTGGCAGGGAGGCTCCTGGGTTTCAGGCGTGTCCTTTGATAGCATTACTGTAGCTCCGCCGGAAGGAGAGCCTCCACACCAGACAGCATGCTTCTTCATTAAAACGAGAAAAACAAATTACTTTGGATTAAAAACAGTGCATTATTTGCTGTTACAAACAGTGGGAGGGAATGGAAATGTACCTTTATTCATGATAAATGCAAATTAAATCTCCACCTGTGATGGCTGCAGTTGGTTTTCAGAGAAGGAGCTTTCCAACAAGAACCGCAGTGCTGGGTGTGACAGGGCAGGTAGCGAGAGTGGAAAGCAATATACCTTTCCTCCACGAAACACAGCAATTCGTAGGATGTAGCCCCCACGGCTTTAGTTTGTCAGTGCCCTTGACTTGTAAGCAGGACTCGGGCCTGCCACCGCCCTTTCCCAGTTTTGTGCAATAACTGTGGATTTCTTAAGAGGAAATGAGGAAAACAGGTTTCCTTCCGAGAGGATGCTCATGCATAAGAAAGCTTGAGGGTTCCAGTTTCTGGGAGGCATTTGGCATAAAACCGACGAGAAAGTAGCAGGCCACCTGCAGACTGAATAGGCCAGAAGAGAGCCTCTGGACCTGAGCACTCCCCCAGGAAGTGGCTGAGGAGCTGGGTGTACAAAAAGTGTCCCAGGTCATGTAAGTAAAAGGGTCGTCTGAACTGCTGTACTCTCTGGGAGACTGAGCTCTCTGGTTTGTTAAAGTTCGGTTTGTTAACTTGAATTACGTTTTTATTTCTCATTTTTTTCTGTTTTCTGCAAACAAGTTATAGTGAAGTAACTCATTGGAAATAGAGAAGGGTTAATTCTCTCAATTAGCCAATGAGCCTCATTTCACAGAAGGTACAAAAGGCGAGTAGAATCTTATAATACCAGAACGTGTTCTCACAGTTCTGGAGGTCAAGAGTCTGGAATCAGGTGTTGGTTCCTACTCTGGCTGCGAGGGGACCGTGTTGTGTGTGTTCCTGGATCCTTGGTGCTCCCTGATTTGCAACTCCACTCTCTGTGGTCATAGGCCAGTCTTCTGTTGGTATCTCTACATCTCTTTTATAAGGACTCTACTTTTATTGGATTAAAACATACCCTACTGCAGTATGACCTCTTGTTAACCGATAAGATCTTCCCAACAAGGTCACATTCACAGGTTAAGACTTGAACATATCTTTTTATGGGACTCAGGTCAATCCTTAACAGTCCTGTGTACCTGGACCTAAATGAACAAATAGCAGTGGGGAAATCAGATAAATCCTCATGATCTTAAGGACAAGGAGGTCAGTATAACCACAGACAGTAATCCTTTGTTCTGAAGGTTGATGGTAAATAACTGAATAGAAAAAATTAGTGGATTCATCACCACCACCACCACCCTCCAGCCTCCCCACATTTGCTTCAAAGAGAGCTTTGTACATGCAGCAAGCTCTAGACGGAGAGAACACGCAAGGACACTTAAAGGTAAAGAGGAATCCCGTGCCTTTAAAAATGAAACATGAACACTAGCTTTCTTTTGCCAGCTAAATCCCGAATTTATTGCCCCACGCTTCTTCTATTAGTATTGATAATTAAAGCAGTATAAGGAATGTACTGCATTTGATGTTAATAGTGTCGTGCCGGCTGCTGCGGGACCCTGGCCTGATCTTTACCCCTTCTGCAGGTAAATCTCGGAGTTCACCTTTAGAAAGCACATTCAACATCCTGGATGAGAAGCTTTAACCTTATGGGGGAGGGTGTTCCAGTGATCTCTGACGTATCAGAGGCTCAGGTTAGAGGATGACATCTTATAATCTTTCCACTACTGTCTGCCCTATGTCAGCAATGGAATGGTATAAAAAGCCTTAGGATATTATACTCTGTATTTTTTTAATTTTGCTTCTGGGTGACCTTGGGGATGCTCAGAGGCCATAAAGAAAAGATCAGAGCTATGCAGTTTTGCATAAGACACTTGCTTTATTGTTAATACAAAGCACCATGTTCATGAAAAATACCAATAACTAAACTACTTTTGTACTATTTTAAAAATTAGCATGTGATCAAAGCAATAACACTTAAGCTACCGGAAATTAAAATAGACAAATTTCAGTTTCTCACATAATTTCTCCTGTAATTTATTTGTAAACTCTTGATTTTCTTAAGAATACTCTATTTTCCACAGACATCCTTCTGTTTCAAGATCTCATTTAGGGTACTGTTTTACATTTAATCACTATGTCTTCTGACTCTTATTTGGACAGTCCAGTTTCCCCGTCTTGCCTGTGTTTCTTTATGACCTTGACAATTTTGAGGAGTTTTGGTCAGGTTTTTAGTAGACAAGCCTTCATTTAGACTTTCTTTGGATATTTTCCTCATGGCTAGACTTGGGTTAATGGGTTTTGAGGTGAAATGTCTTCTTTCAGCATCATATTTGGAGGACTGCCTTTATCGCCTGCCTATGGCAGCATTGGCAAGTTTCTCTGCACCGTTCTTTGGGGAGGAAGAAAATCAACATCTATTCCATGTTCAAGGGTGAAAGGAGTGAATCTCCATCTATTTTGGGGTGGGGGAGGGGGGATATCTACATTTATTATTTGAATTACTTCTGTAAGGATATTTAGCTCACACCTCCCATTTACTTATTTATTCAACCATTTATTTATATCTTTACATCAACAAGGATGAATATATATTTACTTTACACTTTGGTTTATAACTCATTATTTTAATGCTTAATTTTTTTTTACTTTGGCCATGAGAGGTTACTTGCAAGTGACTTTTTTTTTGTTGCTTTTATCTCTTAGTTGTAATGGTGCCACTGTAAAAAGATTTCTAGAATTACATTTCAGTGATATTGAGGTGGTTCTTTGTAGGTGGGACCGCTCACCACAAGTCCAGCAATTTGAAAGAGCAGCTCCACAGGAAAAAGATGGGGCTTTCTACTCCCGCTGAAACGTGACAGTCTCAAAAACCTGCAGAGACAATTCTGTTCTGCCAGAGTGGGCAGCGTTGAGTCAAAATTGATTCAAAGGCTGTGGGTTTGAGTGACATTGAGAATACCTGGATATTAAGTCTTTGGCTTGTTTAGTTGTTTGACATTTTATTACTAAGTTAAACATTTGGCACTCATGTGCTTCCAGTCCAGTAGTTGTAAAAATAAAAAGAATTCAAATTATGACTGCTTGTTCTTATTTTAAAGAATCATGGTAGCACTACAGATTAGTTCGTGGAATCTGGGTTCTTGAAGATAAACAAGTGACCATGTAGCTTTGAAGCAACAAAGTCCACATGGAAGAAGCACACCAACCCTTGTGATCACGAGGTGCCGATAGGATCAGGTATCAGGCACCAAAGACCCAGAACAAAGCATCATATTATTGTGAGAGAGGGGGAGTGCGGAGTGGAGACCTCAAGTCATTGTAGGTGACCGCCACACATACCATCTGAATTTGACCAAGAAGCCAATAGTTTCTCCAAAGCAAGATGAGAAGGTAAGGTGGTAGGGAAACTAGAGGACCAAAAAGGGAACAAACAGAAAATAACTGAACAGAATGCTGATCTATTATTATAAAAGTAAATAACGTCACTGAACAATTTGTGTGAAAATTGTCAAGTAGAATCGTAACTTTCTGTGTAAACATTCACTAAAAACTCAATAAAATATTATTTACAAATAAAACAAAATGAACCCCCAAAACAATGGAGTCTCAATCTCTTAAAACTGGTAAGGACATTCCTAAAAATTGTCATATTCTATTGGTTAGAATCGAGTTACTCAAGGGTAAGGGCTTTCTCTGGGCTGTGTCTCTGAGGAGACATGAAGCGCTGGAGACCGTCTTATGGGATACTTGCATCAATGGGGCAACACACATAATGTGCCTGTCAAGTTCTAGGCAGTTTGTCAAGACTCGATAAATGGGAGCAATCACTATCACCACCACCATCATTACAATCAATTTATGCGCTCATGCTACTTTTAGTTCATTTCACACTTGTAGGTTTTTTTAAAAAAAAATGATGATACAATAAAAACCAAACTCAAACATTTTATTTCAAAACCATTTTCCCATATCCAGTCTATGACACCCACCTAGACAGATATTGGCTGATGGTTTTGAAGTATTCTTGCAGAGGAAATTTGACTGCATCCAAATGATTATTGTAAGACAATAATTTTGATCCTAGACTGATATAACTAAGAACATTTTGAACACTTAGATAACACATGGTTTGATATTCTTGAAATGCACTGGTTATTAATTGCTATCGTTTCACTTCTAAACTTATTGATTTGCAGTATGCCACATACTGAATCTTTGCCTGCTTTAGCTTTATTATTATTGTAAGACTTTAATAGTGTTAATCTAATTATGTGTTTATGAAATAAAATTAATATAATAATTTCTAAATCATTTACTGCAAACGAAGTTCTATGGACTGGCACTAAATGAGTCTGATTTTTCTCCATCTATTAGTATCCCTAGAGGGAAAGAGGCTGGCTCCTTTTCCGGCCATATTATACATTCACGTGTGTGATACACATATGCACAGAATCCTGCACCTCTCTCCTTCTCTTCTTCATGCACCTCTCTGCTTCTTGCTATCCTGTGGCTTACTTATTCTGGTTAACTCGATTATCACACTCTATCTGCCAAATTTATTTTAAGGGACAGTGGTTGTTCTCTGTATGAGTTTTCTTTTGCTGCATCCTAAAATAGTGTACAGTTAGCGTCTTAAAATATATGCTTATTGGCTATAGCTCGGTGGGTTCAAAGTACAGTCAGGGCTAATCAGACTTGGTGCTCAGGGTCTCCTGGGCTATCTTGGTGGGCTGTACTTCTGCATGGTCGTTGGGTACTGGCTGAAGTAAGTCTCTTCAAAAGGACTCAAGTCCTGATTTCCTTGCTGTCGATTGGGAGCTAATCTTACTCCCAGAAGCTACTGATATTCCTTGCAATGGGAACTACTCCATTTCAAAAATACCAATAGAAAGGGTTCCTTGCACCAGATTCCTCTCACACTTCAAATCTTTTTCAACAGTAAAGGCTACTCCCTTTTAAGGAACTACCTGATCACGTCAGGTCTACCCAGAATAATCTTCCTTTCTTAACTGTGCCATATAAAATAATGAATCAGGAGGGCTATCCCGTCATATTTACCGTTCACTTCCATGTTTCAAGAATGTGCACACGAGCAGACAGTAATCTTGAGACTACCAGAC